>NC_091800.1:7925000-9125000 GCF_041296235.1 Equus asinus
GACGGGAATATAACAATAGAGATGAGGAAGGTTCTGAGCTGAGACTGTGGTAGTGGGGTAGGTCCACATAGATCAACCTCGATGAAATTTAAGAGGCAAAATCAACGGGATGAAGATCCAAGAAGGAGGAAGGAGAGGGGATGGCTCCACCATTAGAGCTGTGTGGTGTGGGTGGTCACCGTTAGTACCCACAAGAGGGATTATAGGAGGCAAGTCAGAGTTGGCAGAAAAGATAATGAATTCCATATTTGCTGAATTGCAGAGGCTAAAGGGATATTCAGCTGTAGGAGTTTCCGGTATACAAATAGATGTTTAGGTCTCAATGGGTTACTCTGTAAGCTAATTTGATGTGTTAATGGTGATTGATATGAAATATTATGTTGTATACACCTTTAGCATTTTATCCCAAAAGGCTGAAAAATGCGAGAATCTCTGACACCTTGGTCAAATCAATGGAAGCCAATCATTTAAGTGCTCCTTTCCTAAGACTGTACTTATTCACCTTTCTTAAATATAGCTGTAGTTTAAATAAGGCTATTTTTATAATCAGACATTTAAAAGCTTTTAAGAACTACATAAGAAAACTTTTTTTTTTTTTTTTGCAGGGAAACTTTCGCCCTGAGCTAACATCTGTTGCCAATCTTCCTCTTTTTTTTTTTCCTCCCCAAAGCCCCAGTGCATGGCTATCTATCCTGGTTGTAAGTCCTCATTCTGTGTGAGCTCCTCCACAGCACGGCTACTGCCGGATGAGAGGTATGGCTCCACACCCAGGAACCAAACCCAGGCCACCAAAGCAGAGCGCACCGAACTTTAACCAGTAGCCATGAGGGCTGGCTCCAGAAAACCATTTTTAAGAACACTTATATGAGTTCTCATATTTTAATTGTATAGGAAAGACTTTTAAAAGTTGGTTTAAAAATCAACTAATTCTAGAAAATGATGGAAATTTTGATGAGTACTAGATGTAGATCTAACATTCTAAGGAGGCTGATGATCCACAAGGTTGAAATCAAATTGCTGCTTCATTTCTTAAAATATTGGAATTGATTCTTTCCCTTGATAGTAATTAGCAGTTAACGAGCAGAGTGTCCAGAATGGAAGTGTCCCTGGGACAGCTGAAGCAGGTGACCCAGCAAAGTTTTAGTTCTTAAATTTAAAAGCTTAGGAAAGTTGAGTTATTGATCCTCAACTAAAATGGAAGCTTTACAAAATGGGGGCTCAATGTCCCAGCATTCGCGTGGGTGGGGGGCAGTGGAGCCTGAAGGTGGGAGAATTGTGTCCCGAGGCCCTGGAGCTGCCCGAGGGCGGGGCCTGCGTCTTCTTGTCTCCGTGCTGCAGACTTGTGGCTGTGCGGATGTTTATTGGTGGAAATCTGAGCAACCTCCTCACATGTGTTTCCGAGAGACGGATTCCTCAGTGTGCATCTGAGGTGTGTAAGGTGAGGTACATATGAAAAGTGCACTCTTAATGTCAGCAAAGACCACGTGTCTAAAGCAGGCAACAAATAGGGACACACGTGTTTCATCTCAAGAGAGAGTTATAAGTTTGGGGCGATTTAGAAAGTGAGGCTCTGTGCTGCTCGGTGTTTTCTGCCTGCTTCTCACCTCCATTAGTGCCTCGTCTACTGGCATTGCTTCTTTTGAAGCTTCAGAAGTGTAGTGCACGGTGATTCCTGAGCAGGTTTGACATATTTGAATCCCCCTGCGTTTGTTTCATTGGTGGTGAATCTTTGGATCACTTGTCCTGAGGAATATGCTGGGGAGCTCTGAACCGGGGGTTGTGGAGAAGGTAGGGCAGCCGCGGTTTGGAAGCAGCCTTTGGAGGTTTAGGAGAAGGCCCCTCCGCCCCTCGCAGTCTGAAGCCACGGAGTGCGGGCGGTGTGTGTGCTACAGGGAGGAGGCGCACGCGGCACAGGCCTCCTCGGGAGCCGGGTTCCAGCGTGGGGGGCGGAGGGCTTTGATGGAGGATTTAGGGGTGTTATGGGTTGAATGTGTCCCCCAAAATTCGTATGTTGAGGTCCTAACCCCTGGCACCTCAGAACGTGACTTGGAGGTAGGGTTGTTTCTGATGTAATCAGTTACGTTAGGATGAAGTTGTCAGGGTGGCCTTAGTCCAATACGACTGGTGTCCTTGTCTGAAGGGGCGATTTGAACACAGACAGGCAGGCAGGGAGAGCACCTGTGCAGGTGGAGGCAGGGATCAGATGGGGTTTCTGCAGTCGGAGGAGCGCCCAAGATCGCCAGCCAACCACCAGAAGCTAGGAGAGGGGCCTGGAACAGATTCTCCCTTGCAGCCCTTGGAAGGAACTTGCCAATCCCTTGATCTCAGACTTCCAGCCTCCCGAACTGTGAGACAATAAGTGTCTGTTGTGTAAGCCAGCCAGTTTATGGCACTTTGTTCTGGCAGCCGAGGAAACTAATACAAGGGGAGATGGTATCATGGCGGATGGTCGGGTCACAGGGGAGGAAGCACAAAGAATGAGCTTGAGGGTGTGGAGGAGATAAGAGGAATGGCTCCCAGTGTGGGTGGTCACAAAATCTGGGAACATAGCTTCCCTTTTACATAGGAATTTAGCATCACATTTTTCATTTGTGATGGTGGATGTTGCATCAGGTTCTGGCATATATTGGACTGGAAAAACTTCAACAAATATTAGACAAATGTGTCTTGAGGTGTCAAGCGGCACCACTGCAAGCGTTCTGCAGTGATTTGTTCTAAAGCTTTCAACAAGTTGATCAATTCCATCTACTTTACCTGTTGCTGAGTTTTCTGTAAGCTTGGCAAGAATGCTAATTAGTTATGAAAACCTGCATTGATGCATGAGGTGAAGGCCCTCTGAGGAACATGAGTGCTGTCAGTTAACAGTTGATTTATGCATTGATGGAATGTCCTTGGAAAGAGTGTTTCAGGTTATAAGGAAAGTATTTTGAAATGCTGTAGGATGTAAATTAATCCTGTAACTACATCTATTACTTATGAAATAAGTATATACTGTCTTTTCATATAGTAGAAACATTTCAAGCCATTAATTATCTTCTATTGTGGATCTGGTTTAGTAATTTTTACAAACTAGTGTCTTCCTGAATGTGCCTTGATCCTGTAAGAGGGGAGAGACTAAAAGACGTTTATCCTAAGTATGAATTTTCTTAGACAGTTACCCTCTTATTTCCAGTTTCTCAGCTTATAAACTAATATGAATGCAGATTTTATTTAAACCTGAAACTGTAGGTAGAATATTTTTTCTTCGTTCTCTTCTGTTTCGTCACTAGTAAAATAAAGTGATACTTGCCTTCTCTCACTTTCTCTTCCCTCGCTCCCCTATGTGTGTATGTCACTCTCTGTGAGGCTCGTACTCCCCAAATATGCAGGTTTATGGGGTCAGAGACGCTACTGGGTAAACGGAAGCTGTACATGTTTTCACACATTTCATTTAGAATGCACTTTCCTTTGCCCTTTCGAAAGGACTAAGGTGGAGGAGCAGAGAACTTAATTTTTATACACATGGTTCCATATTTTGAGATTGTGAGATATCTTAGTTACGTCAGTGATATTAACAATTAGGAAGTAATAGTGGGCTGATAATTAGATTGGGAATCAAGATGGCACTATCTATCCTAGCTCTGTGGTGTCCTTATTATGTCACCATGGTTAGAAATCTCAAAAGCCACTGCGGCGAGAGTAGCCTGCTTCAGACAATGTTTGCAATATAAAGCTCCTTACAAGGCATGCTGTGAAATTGAAGTGCATTCCTCCAGAGGGAAATGCTAGGGTTTTCTTATCTTTGCTAATTAGACACAAGTTACGTTTTTAGAGGAAAGGACCTTAGATATATTTTCAGAGGATATAACCTCTGTCCTGCAGATAAAAAAAGGAAAATTTTAAGTCAGGGAAAGATAAATACTGTATAATTTCACTTACATGCAGATTCGAAAAAAGCCAAACTCATAGAAACAGAGAGTAGGATGGTGGTTACCAGGGGCTGGAGCTGGAGAAGGGGAGATGTTGGTCAGAGAGTTCAAACTTGCTGTTAGAAGATGAATAAGTTCTGGAGATCTAAGTGCAGCATAGTAATTGTAGGTGATAATATTGTATTATATACTTGAAAGTTGCTAAAAGAGTAGATCTTAAATATTGTCTCTGCAAACAAGAAATGCAATTCAGTGATGTGATGCACGTGTTAGCTAATGTTCCGGTGGTAATCACTTTGCAATATGTGTTTAAGATCAACACATTGTGTGCTTTAAGCTTACACAATGTTGTATGTCAATTATATTTCAATAAAGCTGAGTGGGGAGGGGGAAATTAACACCTTTTGAGAAAACTTCAGTGATTTTTATGGTTGTGTTCCATGATTGAGGTGGGTAGGTAGGAGAACACTAGAGCAGGGACCCACCTTTTGGGATTTGGCTTTGGAATTTTAGGGAGTAGGTGCGAGTGCTGATGGTGTGTAATTCACCTTCCTTCTTGTTTTCCTGAGGCTGAAATGACAAACCATGTGCATTATGCTGCAAGCCAATTGATGTCAATGGGAAGTGGCATGCTCCGTGACAGGGGAGCCAGCCTAGAATTCAGTCGCTTCTATAATTAACTCTGTTTATATCCTGTTTTGGTTCTAAAAACTGGACATAAGATGCTTGCATCTGATTTGGCATCATTTTCAAGATTATCTCATGAGGACTCGGAATATTTCATTTGCTTGGTCTTAGTCCATCTAAGCTCTGGACTATATCTCCTGCTTTGTAACTGGGAGTGGACTTTTGCTGTTGACCAGGGATGCTCTGGAGTGTTTACACGTAGACTGAATGTGAATTCAGCCAAGACACAGTTGATCTAAAGATAGGGTAATATTAAGGAATGAAATGAATATTGCATGAATGAAATAAGTGCCAGTATTCATTTCTAGTGCCAGTGGAACTTTTATTGGCTTATTTTTTTTTTAAATAAAATGTTTTTAAGCAAACAAATAAAAATACCTGAATTTAATCCTCTAGTTCAGTTTCCTAGGAATGCAACATTTCTTTGGTGCCAAAAAGGATATTGTATCAAAAGAGAACTGGTATAAGAAATGTCTGGATTTGACAGAATGCTGAGCATGAGGCTGACTAAATCCTACCATGTTTGTCCCCGATATTATTTTCACCATACTCTGGATACCTTTTCGGGCTGACTTCTCATTTTTATACAGAGAGCCATTGTTAAAATGCTATTCAATATCCAAGAAATTCTCCATTGCAAATAATGCTTTTCAGAAAAGACTTTAAAATCTACATAATATAATTCATATTAATCATTTTTCCAGCTGAAATTGGCATGCTTAATGATGTTCTCAGTGTTATTCTCAATGAACTAATGATCAAGCCGACTCAACACTACAAACCTAAAAAGAAGAACTCCAGTGATAACCAGGAAGACTTGTTCAGAGCCTTCAGACTGGCTGTGGGAATTTGCACACGAGTGTGAGCTTAGAGCAGCATGGATGGCGTGGCATGGGCATTGCATTGCTTATTTCACTTGGGAAATGAGAAGAGTGACTCTAGCACATAGGCAAATAAAGTTCTTAGGATGAAGCTGTGAAAAGAATTTGAATTTGAACTTCAAGGACTTTTCATGGCCCTTTTTGTACATGTAATGGTGTCTTTTTGTGGGAAGATATTTGAGATCACTTTGTATACTCTAGGTGCTCAAATATTTGTACAGTTGCATTCTAGTTAGAAAAACGTTACCTGAGCTTGTGTCTATGATGTTCCTGCTCATCTGTTGGTGATCTGATGATCGGCTGCTGAGAGGAAACTTTCCCAGCATGTTCTCTCCCCTGGGCAGACGTCATATTTGCCTCAACAACAATAGCAGTACGTCCTTCCCTTGGTAGCTAAAGGTCTGCCAACTCCAGCTGAAGGGTGTTTAGCAAGAGGTGCATGTAAGAACTGTGTAAACAGGTTTTACAACCAGAGTCAAAATCAGTGTGGAATAACTCATAGGCATTTCTTAAGTTTATTATATTTTAAACACTGTGATGTCATCTCCAGCTTTTCTGCCTGTGCTTTCAAAATACCCCTGTGTGACCAGAACCCTTTAGATAGGATACATTTAGCTCCATTTGGGGGAATCCTAGAACCCAGTGGGGATTCTGTTCACTCTGTGCTGTGTTCCTCTGCTTCCTCTGTGAAACAAGACCCTTCTTCCTTGTGTTTCCTGATCTCACCCAAGTTTTTTCAATTACTTGTTTATTTATTTTTGAGGTTTGGGGGGAAGATTTGCCCTGAGCTAACATCTGCTGCCCATCTTCTTCTTTTTCTATGTGAGCTGTTGCCACAGCATGGCCACTGACAGACAAGTGGCATAGGTCTGTGCCTGGGAACTGAGCCCAGGCCACCGAAGCAGAGCATGCCAAATTTAACCACTAGGCCACTGGGACTGGCCCTCAATTATTTTTTAACAAGGGAGGATTCACCACCTTTGAAAAGATTTAAAATAGGAAATTTTTGTTTTTCTGTACACATCTAAGAAAATCAGAAATAGGGATCCGAAGAAACCTATGTCCACCTCATCTACAGCCCATTTCTTTTATCTGTGAGTAGCAATAAGGGATGAGAGCCCAGTGGAGCCAGAGGGCTGGAGCAGGAGGCCACGCCTGTGTGTCCGTGCTCATTGGGCTCTTGTATCTTCCTAAGAGGGACAGAATTGCCGGAGGGTCAGTACAACAGTAAGCTTTCAGTTTTGTTTCCCAAATATTTGTGGTCTTTCCACATAAGAGTTTAAAAATATGAAGGGAATCAATTTTAATTTTTTGGCAGATGTAGTAAAGGGTACCATAACGTCTTCCACAGAGCAGAGAACCCTCTAGAACAAGCTCTGCCTTAAGGCTGCTTGTGAGGAGCCCCATGATTCAGTGAGGCAGTGAGAAGACAGGGGTGAGGCTCTGCAGGCAGCCTCCAGAGGCGGCCCAGACTCGGGGGAGGTGTGCGATGTGGTGGAGTTTAAAGATACGTGCTTTACAGAATATTGCATTTAATCTTAAAATCCTCAGGCGTGCATCCTCATCCCCATTTTACAGATTAGGAAAGAGTAGTAGTAGCCCAAACACAAGCAATAAATTTTGAAATAATATTGAATTACCTAAAAAATGTTCCTTGGGGATATAAATTAGCAAATTTAATCTTTTCAGTAAGCTGACATTTTTAGCTGGCTTTGTTCAGGTATTTTTCTACAAGTATATAAATCAGTTTTGTTTTATTACAGACATTCATGGAATTTAAAAAAATTGACTTAGCTAAGCATTCATAAAATCTATGAGGGTTAGTTACTAAAATATTTGTAGTTCATTTTGATTTGGGAGTCAGTTTGGTTTATATTCCAATTTTTAAAAAAATTAAGTAGAGGTACATTTGTACTATATTTATTTTGGCTCTATGTTTTCAAAACAGTGTATATGGATGGTATTGACCGTTGTGCATGGGCTCAATAGTTGAAGAAAATTTCACTCGTAGCAGAAAAATTATTTTTCACTTACAGGAGGTGATGAGATTTTTCCCCATGCTATTTCGTGCTGAAGATCTTTCAGCAAACCGGTCAGAGGTCTGCCAAACTTTTTGAAGCTTCTTTAGAATTGACCTGATTTTTGTCCTCGCTACACATCTGAATTCTCTTAAGTTTTTGGAACTTTTTTCCGTTTTAAATGTTCTATAAACTCTTTGGTTCGACCATTGAATGAAATGTTATGACATTTAAGGGGAAAAAATCCTGTAAGCATTAATCAATGTAAGATACTTGTTGCTTTTTCATTCGACCCCATCCAGCTTTCATCCTGACACACACCATCCTGGAGGCATCGGCCGCTTGTTTAATTGTTTAGCACAGAATGCGGTTTGATCTCTTTCTTGGGCTTTCAGTGCTGGTAAATTAATCAAAAGAAGTTACTGCTCTGCTGGGCATTAGCATGGGTTTAGATGTTTCTGCTTCAGGGCCTGTTCATCAACTAAAATGCTTTTAAGCCCCAAATGGAGAGTAAACAGTATCGCTGTGGCCGCTTTGAGGTGAGTCATTCCTTGTGACCCGCTTACATTTGGGAAGGGGCCTGTTTCTATTAGCAGTTATTCTGGTTTGGGTTATAGCGTTTTCGAAAAGTTTTTTCTCCTCTTTCTATTTAAATGCTTTTAGTATTTGTGAAGAGCCACCCGCACCATCATCACTGCATGTACATACGTAGGCGTTTCAATAGCAAGACATGCAGATCAGACTAAAGGAACCCAGGCTGGTCCTACGCCAAAGTTTTTATGAAGTTTGAAAGTTAAAATATGTATAGTACCCAATGTTTGTCATCAGAGGACAGTGAAGTTGTAACACCAATTGAGATATGTTAGAAGAATAGTTCTTATAAACATGAAATTGTGGGGGAGTTTTTGTCTTCCATTAGATGAAAGTTGACACTTTGATTATCATTGGCACTATTTGTGCCAAGCGTTGTACTAGGCACTTAAGATACAAAAGAAAATAGTCTTTGTCTTCTGGGACTTAGTCCCTCGAGGAAGACAGACACATAAATGGTCACTTCATGGGATGGGACGTGTATTCTATTTACCAGGGGACAGAGGGGATGTAGAGGGTAGCTAGGTTGGACTGGTGGGGTGGAAGGATGGCCTGAGATGGGGAGAAGCATGTGGAGAGCCCGCCCAAGGATAAGGTGACATGGAACTGGTCTTCAAAATGGAGTAGAAGTCAGCTGAGGGAGAGGGGAAGCCGGGGAGCTGGAGGAGGAGGTTCTGTCTGGAGAAAAAGCAGGGCAGCAGGAATGTGGGGCGGGGACGAGGACAACGGAGTTCTGGGTCCATGCCGGCAGAGAGGGATGCAGAGTCAGGAGACGAGCCGCCTCAGGCAGCGGAGGGTCAGGAAACTTTTTTTATTAAAGAGATTTATTGTAACTTAATATAGCGATCTGAGTTCAGAGAAGTAACAGGGAGATTATGTGTTTGAAATATTAGTTTAATTTGCAGCCCAAGTGCAAAAGAGACTGAAACTAAAGAAAAAATAAAACTAGACCTACACAGGAAAACAGACGATTACAGATATAAAATATAATACTCTCCTCAGAGTCCGTTTCCATTGTATATTTTTAGCAGTCTTGTTGGGGTATAATTGACATACGAACTCTGCACACGTTTAACATGTACAGTTGCTGAGCTGGGACATGTGCAGACTCCTGTGAAACCATAGCACAATCAGGGTAATGGACACGTCCGTCACCTCCAAAAGCACGATGAGGAGCCTCTTGAGTGGTGATCTGCTAAGCGTCGGCCTGTTCCTGGAGGGAAGAACTGCTCCAGAAAGAGGGCCGTGTTCAGCTCGGCCCTCTGAGCGGAGAAGGTTGCCATGTAGACAAGGAAAGGGAGGGTAGCAAACTCATTGCGTTTGTTCAGATTTTCTTTAAAGATGAAAAGGAAATTAAAACAGGAAGTTCTGGTCATTCTTGAGAAGAATGCATTAGTCAAGGTACCTGTAATACGGTCGGCCCTCCGTGTCCGTGGGTCCGCGTCTGCAGATTCAGCCAAGCGCGGATGAAGGGCCTGCCGTGGCTGCGTCTGGACTGAACGCCTGTGGGCTGTTTTTCTTGTCATTGTTCCCTAAAGAATACAGTGTAACAACTGTTTACATGGCATTCACATTGTATGAGGTATTATAAGTAATCCAGAGACGATTTAAAGCATACAGGAGGGTGTGCGTACGTTATATGCAAACACTACACCACTTTATATAAGGGACTTGAGCACCTGTGGATTTGGGTATCTGTAGGGTCCTGGAACCATCCCCTGCGCTATCGAGGGACAACTGTTGTATTGCCTCCTTAGTCTGGTCATTGACATCTAGGTTTACTTTAGAAATAACTTTTTGCATGTGAAGAGCTCCTACTTATATATAAAATTTCTGTCTTGAAAGAGTCACTTGGGGAAGAAATAGAAACCCTTTAGGGATTATTTTGGTAGTTCAGTATAGGAACATAGTAGCAATGTATCCATTTTTAAAGCCTAAGAACTTGTTGGTCTGTGTGTCCAGGGTCTAAAATTGCAGAGCATGTGCTGATGGCCTCTCAGTGTGTTGGAAACTGGTAGAGGGCTCAGGGGCGTGCAGTGGAAGGGTGCTGGTGAGCTGGCGCCAGCGCTGCTGTCTTCCGAGTGTGAACGCCACACTTTCCTGGTGAAATTTATCTTACTGTGTAAAGGCGATTTATTTGGTGGGTTTCCTGATTCCTCTACAACCTTCTCTGTGGTCATTTGAAGGTAACTAAGTTACCCTCCCACACCCTTGGCTTATTCTGAATTCACCCTCATCAACAAATGTAAGAAATTGTTCCTGTGAGGAGAAGGATAGAGGCACAGTGCAAAGAAACGTCCGCATCGTGTTTTCGAGGACTTTTTCATATGCTTTGTGTTTGGGAAGTTCAGACATGTCTATATGAGGCTATAAATATTGTATAATGTAGTAAACTCTGATGGCTACAATCTAGGGCAAAGGTGGTCATAAAAGACTTTAAAGAGGAGGACGGAGTTGTATGAGGCCTTGAAGGACATTTAATCAGCTTTTGTTTTTAAGAACTTACTTGCTTTTTCATTACAAGAGTAATACGTTAATGATGTGAAACAGAAGAAAATGAAGGAATAATATGTCTAAGCCCATTCTGTTCAGAGATAACCACTTCCTAAGTTATTTTCTCCTGAAGTTTCATCTCGGCCTGTATATGTGTGTATGTGTGTATTTAGTACATGCAGCCTTGCAGCTTGCTTTCTTCGTTCAGCAGGACATGGGAATACATGTCTGTGTTCCGTGTGGACGCATTGGAGACCTCCTGCATTCTCAACCGTGTGACACTGTGAATAGTGCTCTCTGGACTGTACTTACACCTGTGACCTTGCCTGTGTACCCATTTACTTTCTTAGCATAAGTTCTTGGAGTTAAGTTGCCTGTTCAGAAGCTATATGTAGCTTTATATATATATACACACACACACACATATATGTCCATTGGTAGTATATTGGGGTGCTTATTTACTCACACATCAACATTATGTGTTTTTACTGTATTTAGTCTTTGCCAAACTCTATTCAAACGTTTCTCTCCCCCTGAACTGCTCTTTTGTGGGTCTGGCCCACCGTCTCTGTCCATTGTTTTAGAACAAGCTCGGAGACAGGCTTCTGTGACTGTTTTCCTAACTCTCCTCCTCTTTACTCACTACCCTCCGCTGCGTCTTTGGCTAAACTATGTTCCTGCAGTCTTCACTTTCTACCTGGCTGGAGTGCTGTATAAACTGGTTTTCTCTCTTTTATTAGAGCCTGGAGTTCTGGGGCCAGGGATGGGGTCTGGGTCACTATGCGGTCTTTGGACTCCCCACCATAGTACTCTTCACCACGCTGGGCCTTAAGCTCATTTGCCAAGAAAAAGAACAAACCAGGCTGCGGGAGTAGTGGGCGTCGGGCACCACTGTTCAGAAGAGTGCTGGCCCAACCAGCTGCAGCACGTTTAAGAACACTGCGTGAGCAAAAACGCAGGTGCATCTGGGCAGCGGCATCGCAAACAGACCTGGCTGATGCAGATCTGGAGCCCACAAACCGAGTGATAACACTCGTGCGGGGGCAGTCCCACAGCTGCTCATTTGACTCGACCTACACACATTTATAAAACCATTTCTAGCTTATTCAGCCACCCAGCTCAGTGCTGATTCATGTGGGTGTTGGCCAGACGCTCTGGGTTGTGTGGTTATTTGCTTCCCTTTCCCTTTAATGAATACAATACCCTGCCTTTTTTTACAGACTGGAGCAATGTGTAGTGGTAAATGTGGAGACTCTCATTCTAGTGGTAGGTCAGTCCACCAATATCTGAGTGCCAGCCGTGTGCCAGGTATTGAGGTGAACATCGGGGTTATGTTGTGACACAAGGAATGCGGTGCAGGCCTTCATGGAGGGATCACAGAGGGAAAACGATCCCCAGCGTAGAGGGATGGTCCTCCGTGTCTGTGATGTCCTTTTCCAGTTTCTTTCTTAGAGACCTGTTGTCATGAGAGCTGACAGCCCCATGAGAGTCATGTGACAGTGCTCTGAAGTGAAGCATCTCCCTGAACGTGTGAAGGGTCCCCATTTCCCCAGCGCTGGGTGAGTGGGTGTGCACGCAAAAGAGAAACACCACCTGCATCAAAACTTAGCCCCCAGAGTTAAGGAAAATTCTGTTTCCTTAGTTAACATAGCACCTGGAAGAAATAGAAAATGGCTATCTCTTAATTACCATTAGAGTGTATTAAACCAACGTTTGTGTATATTTTTCTCTCCTTCATTCACTGGCGGACTTGAAAAGAAATTGCTCCCCTTGCATTTAACATGTCTGTGTGACTATTCAAGAGCTGTCAGGCGCCCTGCAGATCCCATCTGACTCGGTCAAGACTGATTCCGCCTCAGCACTGGAGCGCTCAGGAGTGTGGGACCATGTCTGCAAATCTGAGCCCACTGCCCCGTGCGTTCATGTTGAGTGACTAGTTTGCTGCAATCTGCGTAGTTGGGTTGTTATATTTTTCTTTGTTCTACTCATGACCTGAACTTCGTGATATGCTGATAAAGAGTTCCAAAACGCACACAAAGAAAACTGGCAAAGAACATCGATGCCTCATTAAACTAGCTGGCCCCAGCAGCTGCTTTGCTGCCGCTGGGAATATCAGTGAGCGAGTCAGACAGAACTGGCTCATTACCACGCTCACTGCCCAGACCCGCCAGAGCATTATCTTCCCAGGAAGCAGTGGCCTTCTGATTGCTTCTTAGGGAAACTTCAACTGTTAAGCATTTCGAATGGAAAAAAACCCCATGTGATTTTTTTTTAGCTTTTACTAATATGACTTAATGAGCTATAGCTAACTTCTTAGAAACCAGTCAAAACTATATTTTTCAACAAGGTTGAAAAATCTTTGACTAAAAATTAATGCCTTAAATTATAGCTCAAATAAAACATTGCATAAGTTAAGAATGTCCTGGAGAATTGTCTGATCCCAAAAAGTAGGTAGAGAGGTCTTAGCTCTTAAAATTGTTCAGATCAAATATAAACAACAAATTCAAATTTTAATTTAACTTCTTTTCATACTATTTAATCATTTCAGAGATGAAATGCTTTGTGATTCTATTATTTTTTACTATAGCAATAGATCATCTGATGTAAGGAAATAATTTCAGATTTCATTAGGATTTTAGATTAACTGAAAGCAGTCATCTGTTGGAGTGGGTAATTTTGACTTGTTCATTGGTGTTATTTTACATAGTTAGGCTGGTCTGAAATTTGTTTTATATCGATTTCTGTCTGTTTTCTTTAGAAAGAGTAAAACTGACTATAGACATCCACCTGTATTAATTGCATCCCAATTCGGTTATTTGCTGTTTTGTTTTGCTTTTGGAGACAAGAGTAAGAGGGAAACTATTTCTAGCATCTGAATGGAGAAGAGCCACATTGCGTGTGTGAAACTGCTGAGAGGAGATGGTGCTTGTGGTGGCTGCACGTTTCTCGTCTGTTTGTAATTTATTCCAGTGAACAGCTGATATTGTCTTAGGACGTGACACAGACTGGGCTAATTGCACAGTTCTCATCATTCAAGAAAAACTCTGATAATATTACAGTCCCGACTTCAGAGGCAGGCCCTCCTCACTTTAGCTCCCACCTCCACCCAGGGACAAAACTACTGAGAGAGGCCCGCTGACCATGACAAGAGTTCGTTCTTCCTTCCTCGTTTGCTCTCTGCTTCAAACCTCCACGTGTACCATTCCCCTCACAGCACATACCAGAACTGCTGTCGCTGTTTCTGCAGTCTGATTCACGTAGGTGAAATTAGCAGCAGCCATTATGTGCTAAGCACTTCGTTGGATGTATGGAATATTAAAAACTGGAGACATAATCTTTGCCCTGCAAGAACTCACAATCTTGTTTGTGTTTACATGTATTTCTGTTCAGTGTGTATGTATATTAGCGTGAATTATTATAGAATTTAATGCGTTGATATATAAAGAAACTATATAAAATTGTATGTGGAAACAATCCGATACAGAACTTTAAGGGAAGGGTGGTAAATTCAAGCAGGGACACATCAGCCAAAATTTTCTTCTCTGCTGGTTCTTTCCCATCTCCATCCTGAAGATCCTAAGAGGTCCTGAAGCCGGGAACTTCTGGGAGAAGAGCATTCCCAGCCAGGACTAGCTCGGAGTCTGGATGGTGTCCTCAGTGGGAGGTGATGAGTGGTGCTTGGCACATAATCTGAGTCAGATAGAAACTAAGAGATGGGTTTTTTTCCCCCTACCTTTCAAAATGCTGGTTCACCTTTAACATTCATTCAGTCTTCATGGCTGTCTTGTGAGGCAGATGGCAGTGGTGACATCCCCAAACTACAAGTAGAAAACTGAGAGTCAGGGGATAATGTCACTTTGTTGGGTTCTCACAGAGTTGGGAGTAGATCTGTTGCCTGTGCTCTATCCCCCAGCCTTGCCTGGCCCGATTGCTCAGCAGAACCACGCGGAGCTTCCAAATGGGTGTTTCCACCATAGCCAAGAGTGTAGCAGGGTGCTTGAGCGGCCCCTGGAGTGAGGCAGCTGGGGTCGGGTCCTGTCTTGGCACTTGTTAGGTTTGTGACCTTGGGCACACTGTGTCAACCTTTCTGAGCTTGGTTTTCTCACCCATGAGATGGTCAGGATACTGGTGCCAATTTCTCAGTTAAAGTGAGGATTAAATCAGCCCGTGCACGGAAAGCACTTAGCCCAGCTGTGGATGAATAAACAGTGAGTGCTAAACCAGCACTTGCTCCTGCTCCTGTGTTACTATTATTCTTATAGTTTCATATTTTTGCTTTCAACTTACAAGTACAGGTTTTGGAGCTTAAGGAACGTTAGAAATCCTCATTGTTAGTCACAGAGGAGAAAAAGCACAACCAGGGAGGTTGTCCATCTGGATAAGTAGAGGCAAGGATCCCATTGACGCCCGTCTTTTGATTCTTCTCACCTGAACCGTTCCCCACTGCTCTTCCCTCTTCATTTGTTCACACGTGCTCATCACCTGAGTCATGTCCTCCCTTCTCCACAGCTTTAACAGTGAGCACACTAAAATCTGAGAGGGACGAGAACTGGCCCTCAAGGGCTGGGGGAGCTGTTGGAGGAAGGGTGGAATTCTCTCAGCAACCCAGAGGATCATGAAGGCTTCCCCACTTGTGCGTTATTATCACCTTGGGCCTCAGATCACAGAATCTGGTTCTGGATCTTGTACAACTCTGGGTGTTGGCCATGTGATAAAAAGAAAAAACGGTGCCCTGTGGCTTCACTGGGTGCAGTGCATGCTTTTATCACCTTTATATCACTGGAGCCCAAACGAAGCCCTGGCATGTGCTTGTCACTTTGCCTTGGAAGCCCTGTCACTCTATTCTAAGCAAGTGATAGGTCATTTTTGTTACATTGCTTGAAAACAATTATAATATGAAAGGTATCACTACTTTAGGTTCTGTCTGTAGTATATACCCTTTCAATTTAATGAGATACTATGCATCTGTGCGTGTGTGTATGAAAATGAAGGAGAGAGAGGGTGTTCACTGTCTCTCTGCTTGCTGCCACACAACGGTAGCCTCTCCTTCTGTCACATTCCCTTAGTTGAGGCTCACTTTGGTTGGTGACTCACATCTTTAGCTGCGAGGTGTAATTGCAAGGTATAGGCGTTTCTTGCCTTCTTCATTGTATTTCGACTTTTATGAGATCAGCACAAAAAGCTGGGAGCCCCCCATGTGTGCTCCTGAGCACCTGCCCTCTATTTCTCAAGTTTCTCGGGTGAAACTTTCTTCATTCTAAACTCCCCTCTGGTACCAGCCCTAAGCCAAGCGGTGGTGTATGTAGCTAGCCCTGGTCTTTATCTCCTTTCCAAGCTCAGTGTTAGGCTCTCCACCCCAAAGGTGTGTGATCAGCTCACTGCCCGCTGCAGCTGCCAGCCCAGGTGAATGGGGCAGGTGTTGGCAGCATGACCCCACCTATCAGACTCCATAAATGGCAAACTTGATTTTTAAGTGGTGGCTGTTACTTAGGAAAAGTGGTAACCTGATCAACATGGCTCTCCGTGTATTAATTTACTTTGAAAAGTATGGCTACCAGGTGGACTCAGAGGTTGAGATTTGGGCTTCTCTGAACAGGCATTGTAATGAACAAATAATCTTTTATTTCTTTGATCAAAACTACCAGATGATCGTTATTCATTTAGTATGATAAGTGTGTCCTTGAACATGAAATGGAAACAATTATAATTAAGAAGGAGGAGAAAGAGCTCTGTTTGAAGTCCAACAATCATTAAAAAACAGTTAATTCAACAAACATTCATTTGATACCTATTGTGTTTGGTGCTTTGGGATTTAAAGATGAGTAAAACAAATCTCTAAAACCAGATAGCTCATAACCTAATTATGGAGACAGAAGTATACAGCCAATGCATTTCAGACCAGACTTTGTCCTTAGAAGTGCTATTTTAATGGTCTTAATCAATTAGAAGGGCAAGTTATAAATTAAGCTTTGCAGTAGATTAAGTTGACTACTATCATAATTGGCTATTATAATTGATTTCTTCTGCAGGTGCTCAATGTCTTGGGGCTCATGTCCTCTCTTTATGCAGACCCTCTTGTGCTTGATCACTATACGCATACTCCTCCCACCACCACCAGGACCTCCTGCCCCATCTGCCTGATGTCTGTATGGACTTTAGCAGACATATAGAACCTTGAAGACTCATTTTCACGTTCTGTTTGGGGAATGGTCGAATGCTGCTGCCTTTTGTCCCCCAGTTGACTTTATTTTTTAGAACAGTTTTGGGTTCACAGCAAAATTGAGGGGAAGGTAGAGAGACTTCCCTGCCCCCACACATGCTCAGCCTCCCCAGTTATCAACAGCCCCCACCAGAGTGGTGCCTTTGTTACAATCAATGAACCTACACTGACACATCATTGTCACCCAGAGTCCATAGTCTACATGAGGGTTCACTCTTGGCGTTGTACATTCTTTGGATTTGGACAAATGTACCTCTTTGTTTAAAGAGTTTTACATATATGCTAATGAAAAAAAGCATCGTCATTTCCTGCTATAGAGATCCAGAATTAGTGCCTTATTAAACACAGGCTTTCGTTTTGAGAAAGGGCATATGCTACTTGAAAGAAAGAGCTTTGTCTACCTTACCCCCATTCCTACCCAACAAATTCCACTCTCAAAAAGAAAAAAAGGAGATGCATTAACCTGTGAACTACCCCCCGCCTGGCCTGCCCCGGTGTGGATGCACGTGGTGCTGGCCGCTGCGTCCCTGTTGCTGTCAGGGCTCTTGGTTGTTTGAGTTAGGACTTGGGTGAAGGTCAGAGGTGGACAGGCTGCCTCACTTTTTTCCAGAGTATGAGTAGTTACAGTTTGGCTTATTTATTGGATTGGTAGTCAGATGACATTTTTTCCAGGCTCAGGTGACAAGTGAAGGGCAGGTCTAATTAAAATCATTCTATTCAGCATCCTGGTCGTCATTAATTTTCAGTGGTGCATGAGCTCATGCTGCCTGGTCCTGAAGGAGCCATAAGCTTGGTCTGAAACGTCAAAACTCGAAACACTTCTCAGCTTTCCTCTTGGTTCTGTTTCCTATTCCCACCTTCCCCACAGCAGAGGCCAGGCACGCTGTTTGGAAATTCTAGTGAAATTTGCAGTGGAAAACAATAAATGTGTGTTAACTTCAAGGAAGGCAGATACTCCTGAGAGGGTCTTGGGGGCCTTAATAAAGCATTTCAAGGAAGCAGAGTATCGAATTAATGCTTTTTGTGCTAAAAACATTAAGGTATTTAAATGTGTTATTCTAATCCCTGTTTCAGCCTGGGAACAGAAGGATCTCATATCTTTTATTTGAATCCCAGCCTTCCTAGACGGCCCCATTCTTTTCAGCCTGAAGTACTAACAGGAAGAAACAGACTATAACCAGTTGATTTCTGTGAACATAAAATTGTACGTAATTCACAACATACGACCTGTTAAATTTTTACGCAAAATGCAGTTGCCCGGATCTTAGTATATTCTATATCACTTAGTGGAGTTGTTAGGTTTTCAGAAGCTAGACTCCTATCTGAACGCCGCTTTAATTGTCCTGTTTCCTGGACATGCGATAAAATTGTCATGGACACAAGTACAGATGCATAAATTCTGAACCCCCAAGCAGGGTATAGTTATTTCAAAGAGAGCCCTTTCTCAGTTGCAGAGTAAACTGATCTCTAGCAGACGGGGTGTCCTCCCTTTTTCTGAGACCCACTCCGAAAGCCTCAGCTGCACGGGCAGCAGTCATGGCCGTGGCGCAGGATCAGGTTATAAGGTTTTGTTCGGTTAATAAAGAATATCAAGTTCCCTCACAACTCACTACTGCACCATGGTTGATCTGCTCCTCGGGGGGAGAGGAGAGAGCGTCACAGGGCGCTGGAGGCGTCGCCAGTCCTCTGCTAATTAAGATCAGTGATAAATAGGTTGCCTCACCCCCAAAGCAGTTGTTAGGGTTCCTTCCCCTTAAAATTCCTGTTTCCTGAGGAAATTTTTAGATTTTGGAATCAAGATTTAGAGGCCATGTAAGGGTAACTTCTGATGGCTAGAACAGGTGACTTCAGATGGTTGGAATATCTAGTCTGAAAACTATTCGTGTTGAACTCTGGGTAATGCATCCAAGGCGAAAGTGCAGAATACTTTCAGACACTAGCAAGACTGTTTTCAAGGCACAATACTAAGAGGGAGGAAAATTAAGACTGTATTTTGTGCAGTGTGTGAATGTGTGTGTGTGTGTGTATAACACTGAGATAATCAATGACCCCTTAAAACTTTTTATTATTATAAAATAATAAATATTGGGGCTGGCCCGGTGGTATAGTGGTTAAGGTTGCATGCTCCACTTCGGCAGCCCGGGGTGTGCCAGTTCAGATCCTAGGCTCAAACCCACGTACTGCTTATCAAGCCATGATGATGTGGCGTCTCACGTACAAAATAGAGGAAGACTGGCACGGATGTTAGCTCAGGGACAATCTTCCTCAGCAAAAAAGAGGAGCATTGGTGGCAGATGTTAGCTCGGGGCTAATCTTCCTCACCAAAAAAAATTAAATATTGAATGAGTTAAATGAACCTTTTAAACAACAAGGAAATCAGTAGTAGTAATTGTAAATATATTGTTACAGAGGCAAATTTATAGCAATAGTATTTTTAAAAAGCTCTCACATTCTGTCTCACTTCCAGCCTCCCTCCCCCCCTCTCCCCTCCCCTTTCTCCTTCTGTCTTTCCCCTTTTTGGTACAGTGTGAAGGAGAGCTCAACTCCTGTTTGTGGAAGTTAGGTTATACCTAAGGAGTCTTTTCTGGAGTGTGAAAACATTTAACCTACTAGTAGTTTTGAAAAATGAATACTTATACCATGTTGAAAATAATCCTTGTACTTATAGGATGCCATGGAAATTTTAAGCTTTCTTCACTTTGAATTTAATGTATGCCCAAATATGTATCAAATTCCTAAAAGGACCATAGAATTGCATACCAAGATATAAAGCAAGATGATAGTGCAACTGCCTGCTCTCCACCTCACCTGGCAAAGTCAAACGTCGCGTTGTGCCCAGAGCATGAGTCCAACCTTTACTGTAATTGAGGGAAGAGGACCTTATTGCCAATAATGGCAAAATACACAGAATGTTATCAAAATCCATATGTTTCAGCCATACCAAAATAAGTAATGCCATCAGTACACCTGGGCTCTTAGATTAATTGCTTAACAAATCCTGTGGCCTACTGGCCTGTGTTTCACAGGGGTGGCTGGATCACATCAGGGTTCATAGTTATTTCGTGCAAATTTATCACCAATCATGAGCTATAGGTCCATCATTTTATTCAGTCAGCAAGCTAGATGCTTATTCTACTAGGCACTGTGTTGAATAGTTATTAACAGTGCAAAGGTACCAAGTTATTTGAGATTGTGATAGAATGGGATTTTAGACTTAAATCATTGTATGAAGAACAAATACATGGTGAGGTGCTTAAATATAAAGACTGAGTGATTTGCATCACCTAATATCCCTGAGACCATCTTTAAAGACTTGGTGAGCTGGTGTCTGTCAAGCCCTCAAAGTGCTTACGTAAGATGATATACAGGGGCTAACTACTGCCTTATAAGAGTCAAAGCATTGTGATCGAAAGAGGCAGGGGAAAGAAGGCCAGGCTTATGTGCTAGCAAGAGACCCCTGTGTGAAGCCAAAGATTATTGCTAGCTGTACATCCTTAAGAGCTGTTGCAAAAAACAACAGGATATTAGTAGAAAACAGAATGAAGACCATTGGTGCATTTGGTCGGGAAGTTTGCAAACACTGTTCATCCCTGGACCACAGGAAAAGTGGGGTGTTTCTAACTACTTTCCGTGGGTGGTAAATTTAGGTCTCATGGAGGTGTCCAGTCATTGCGTACTGCTTTCATTCTCTCCATCTATGAGTGGAAGTAGTCGTTCACGATTATACACCAAGAGCATGTTTCTAGGTCTCTTATTTATTTGGAAGTTAATGTATTCCTGTTTGAGTAGAACTGTATTTTTTCCTATTATTCATAGTTACAGTTAGAGATGTAAGTGGTCTTAGAATCATGCTTTTAGTAGTCACCATTTATTGAACATCCTCTGTGTAAATCCTTGGATTAGCACTTAGGGTAGGGTGAGGAAAGGGAAGGGTGGGAGAGGAATGAAAGGTGGAGGTTAGAGAGACAAACATATCTGCACAATGGGTACAATCGGTTACACTGAAGAAACAGTTTACACAAATACATGTGCCTATTACATAACTTGGGGGTGAATTTTTGAAACATTGGTAGTTGGTAGTCCATGTTGTCTCCTTGTGGTCTGTCCGCTCTTCATGAGGCAGCTGGTGAGGTAAGGAAAGAATAGTGACTCCAGTCACGTGGTGTTTTGTAGGAAATTCCATCTTTTATAATACTGATCTAATGTGGTTTTGAAATTTTTAAGGATTGAGAGAAATCCTTCCTAAGGGGGTCTCCACAACAGCTTAATCTGTGGAGGACAGGCTGGGGTAGGACGGAGCCTTTCACAGCTGAAGCAACCAACGCTAGAAACGCTCATCCTGAAAGTCTGTGTGTGTCGCTCATTTGACACCTAGGTACGTGGTGCTCCACTGCAGACCCGCTGTCTCATGGATTGCTTTTTCTTTGTAAGCTCTCATGCTGCTTTTTAGATGTGTTCCATACCAGCTCCAGCCCTCCTGAGGCTGCCACTTGGTCAGGCACCGTGTTCTTTGAAACAAAGCCTGACCGGGTGCTTTAGTTATTGCATCTTTCTGAGGCACCTTCTCTCACGGCTACCTCGTGTAGAATAGAGCTCCTCTCTGTGTGTAAGTTTTTATAATGAGGGAGTCCTTCAATCTACTTTAGAACCATTGACTGAGTGAGTTTCAATGTCACTTCTTTGTGCCTACAAATAAGCTGGCCTGCAGCTACCCATTGGGGTCACCTGGACACCCCTTTGTTCCTCCTGTTGCCCCATCTCCCCTATAGTCCCACATCTGTCACTGTGCTCTAGGGAGAAACCCAAGCTGACACAATTATCTGCTTTTGGAGTTTAGAGCTACAGTGGGATGTGCCACAACTGGGACATGAGATTAAATCTGAGAGTGTCACACATTTTGGATCAGAGCACAGATATAGGACATTCCAGAAGGGGGTAACTGTCCGGAAGGCCTGGGCAGCTGGCTCTGCATAAATGTACTAAATGCACCTAAAGAAGAACACAGGTCAGAGAGGGTGTTGGTCGGCCGTCCATGGCAGCACTTGTTAACAGGTAGGAGAATTTGGTTATTTTTAGATTTTTAGACTTACATGTTAGGTGTTTGTATATCTGCAAACCCTATATGAGATTAAAATTTTTTTTTTTAATTTCAGTCAGGTGACTGGGTTCTTTAAGAAATAAGATATTTTATTTCAATGTTTTTTGATCAAAGAAAATCTCTTTTGTAAGTTTACGTTAACAGGAAAATGGAAACTTTCACAAGTGAAATCATTTATGTTGGTTTCTGCATCATTAAAAAAAATCACTTATGAGGTCCTGTATACCTTATTTTGGTTAGTATTTTTCGCCTCTCACCCTCTTATGTGAGACACTCAGATTAGAAGACTCTTTTAAAGAAAATTCCAATGCAAATTTGTGCTTACTAGTTGGGTTTAAAAGCAAAGAAGAACCTGTATATGCGAAGCTTGAAAGAAGAGATGAGATTCAGTGTTTCTGCTGCCTAACTGTTAAAGTCGCTGTGTGAAGTTGTGCATGTATCTTGTGCTGTGGAAATGTAAGCTTAGCTAATTACAACATCTGAGTAAGAGACAACTTGTGATCACGTCCAGGCCAGTGCTGGCTACTTCAGTAGGGTCCGTAGACAAGCAGCACTGACATCACCTGGGAGTTTGTTGAAATGCACATTCTCAGGTTCTGCCCCAAACTTGCTGAATGGGAATCTGTGTTTTTACAAGCTCTCTAGGTGATTCTGATGCTCACTTAAAATCTGAGACTCATTGATGTAGGCCCGTGCTCTTCATACTTCCTTTTTAGTCATAAGGACTGACTATAAAGAATAAAGAAGTTTGGAAGTCCACAGTTAAAGTCTGTAGTGAATCTGGTTAATTAGTAAGTGTGGTGGCTCTGGTTGAAGTTCTCTTGGGTGCCCTGAGCAGGGTTCCTTGTAACTCCCCTGGCTCAGCTGAGCTCAGTTACAAATCAGTGATGGAGGGCCAGCCCCTCTGACAGCTGAGAGGGAAGGGGACGCATTTAAGTTTGCTCAGGTGATATTACAATTCAGAATTTAGAAACTCGCTCTGAGACCAGGTCTTTGGGAGATCAGATAAATTAATGCGTGATCATTAATTCTATAGAAGCAGTTACCAAAGGTTTTACTTAAGTGTTATATTTGAAGTAACTTTAGAAAGTGAGTTTTTAAATTTCAGGAACACATATCCCATAAAATGAGATATTCCAGGAGACTGAATTTTTTTTTTAAGTCTCAAAAAGAAAAAAAACATTTTTATTATTTTGGAATCTATTGTTTTAGCCAAAAAAAGCAAGTAGAATATCTCTCCAGTTGATGAAGATTTTTTATTTTATTTTTTATTCATAATGCACCAAAATAGGTTATGGCAGTGTCCTAAATGCCTAGCTTGGCTCAGATGTGTTCTGGAATTCTTATTTTATGGGTGGAATGTATTATGTGCTGGGAATCCTTATTAAGTGTGGCCTGTGATTCCAGGTCACAGATTAAGATTTTAAAAAAGCTAGTTTGTGCTTTGTGGTAACTTGGCATAGTAAAATACTGTGCATGGCTGAAGTGTAATGGTGCCTATTCAGTTCTGTAGAAATTAGCTTTTTGACGTCCATTTTGAACTCCTAGTGTGTGCTAGACGTGTTTTCTCAAGGCGTTACAGCTAAGGGCATAATAATCCTTGATGAGAGTTTCATGCTTCTAAAACACTGGGATATGACTTGGTTTGTATACCCTGGTCAGGATTTCTCTTTATTTTTGCTTTTCTGGGGAAAGGCAGCTGTTGGACTTTCACAGTTTTACTTTAAGCCATCAGAATCATGACTTGACTCGATTTACTGAGATCCACATCCCAGAGTGGCAAATGAAGTGAGTGTATTTGACTTGCTGCTTGTCTCCTGTTGGTTGGCTTATTGCTAAAGCCCCTGACAGAAAAGCAATGACTTTAAGCTCAAAGAAAACCTTGAATTTATTTAGTAACTTCCCTGTTCCGCCAGCACAACCCTTGCAACCTCCCACGGCACGGTGTTCGTGTGGTTGAGCTTTCTGCCCCGCAGGCTCCCCTTCTGCCCTGTGGACCTCCTTTCTCTCCAGAACACTTCAGGTCAGCTGATAAAGAGGCCAACTTGCTTGGTTACTTGGGTGGCATATAGAATCTCAAGGAGTTGCAGCCTCAGGCCAGCCTAGTGCTGTTTAAGTGTCTACTCCATGCTCTCGTGATACCTTTGTGGATGCAGAAGAGGAGTTCGAGATGAAATGATGGCACCACTTGATTGGTAAAGTTCCACTTCAGTGGGTGAATAATTGTACTTGAAGAATGATTAATGTAATCATGGAGAGAAGTTAGGAACGCAGAAGTTCCCAGACTCCCTGGATTCACAGTATCCTAGTGCCACAGTAATTCCTTTGCAAAGCCCCTAGGCGAAAAGAAAAACTGAACGGTTTCTAACTATTCAGGAGGTAAGGTCAAACAATTTAAGAAGTGTTTATGTCCTAACAACTTAGCAGACATTTGAAACAATAACGCACGTAAATGGAAAGAAGTAATACTTATTTCTGTCATCCTTAACCTAGTCACTTACTGATGGTATGGTATGGTACGCGTGTTGAGCACTGCACAGCTTCTCAAACCTTGGAATAAGAGTGAATGCTGCCTCCCTCATTGCCTATCCACATTGATTTTTCACAGGATATTTACTTACATAAAAGATGTTGCTTTATTTTCCTTGAAAATTTATGGTTTCCCACTATAGCACCCCAGGATACTTACATACAGAGTTTGGGAACCATGGGTCAGATGGCATGCAATTCTCAAATATGTCCAATTATTTTTTTCCAACAACTGAGGTTTTGCAGGTGGGATGAGAGATAACATTTGTTTCTCTCATTTTCCCAGGAGGCAGTAAATTCTCATTTTCCCTGCAATTTTCCCAGGAGGCAGTAAATTCCCATCACTGAAAATCCCTGTGAAGATGATAAAAGAGATATTAGATTATACAACATGGCTCCTAAAGCCCTTTCAACCCTTAATTCTGTTTTTCTAACTTGCTAGATTCTAACTTACTAGTTAACACAGTGGTTTCACATAAACACATCACAACCTTCTCATGGGGTGAGTAGTTGTCATTTTCCTCATTTCATTGATGAAAAGACAAGGACTCATAGAAAAGGTCATGCTCAGTTATTTAACTTTGAATCCTACGTTGTTTTCCCTGTACCATATTTGATCTCTGCTTCTGTTGAGTTCAAAAATGAAATGGAGAATTGCACTTGTGTAGCAAATTAGAACTCTGAGTTGTGCCTGCCAATCAGAAGTTTAATGAGAAAGAGGAATGTAAAGATCAGCCCTTGGCTCCAAGTAGCAGTTGAACAAACTTGGAGGGAATCGATCCAGCTGATATCCCTGTATGTTAAAATTGCTTACGTTTAGGTGACTGGAAGCTCGATAATAAATAATAGTAAACCTTTCAGTACTTACATTTTTAGCTATGTTAAAGTAAGTCTAGCATCTGCTACCAGGGAGATGGTGATTTTGTTCTCTTCTGCTCTTAGCTGTCTAGAAGATCATACTTGGAAGCTATTTTAAGTTCTGAAGCATGCCTATTAAATAATGGTTGAAGGACCTGAGGCTGTTCAGCCAGCAGAAACTGAGCTAAATTTAGGAGGAATGATGTGACAGGGGTCCTTATATTTCAGGCTTCCTAGTATTCGGAAGAAGAGTTAGACTTATTCAAGTCTAACCCAGACGACAGAATGAGTGCTTTCAAGTATGCTTATCAACAAGAAAAAAGTAATAATAATTTTTAGTGGTTGCAATTTTCCCAGGAGGCACTAAATTCCCATCACTGAAAATCCCTGTGAAGATGATAAAAGAGATATTAGATTATACAACATGGCTCCTAAAGCCCTTTCAACCCTTAATTCTGTTTTTCTAACTTGCTAATTTTCATTTCTTTATAACTGAGCAAAGGCTTTCAGAGAACCTGTGCTTTAAATTCAGCTACTGTCTCACCAAACACATTTCTTTCTAGGGTTGGTAAAATTCAATATAAGGTAAAATTTAAGTTTTCTGTTGGAATTAGGTCTTTTTGTGGGTTGGAGGCCATATGAGAGATCATAGTTCTACTGAGAATGTCTTTGAGCGTCCATTCTAGTTTACAAGCACTGCATAGTCCATATGTGAGTGTGGCCAGTATATATACCTCTGGGAAACCCAGAAAGATCTTTTATTCTGTGTGTGTGTGTGTGTGTGCGTGCGTGCACGCATGCGTGCGCACGCTTTAGCCATTCAGGAGTTTACCCGTAAATTTGCCAAATTAAATATCAGCTCACCAATTCAGAATTTAAAATAAATCAGTCCTGAGATATTCCTGTTGTTGTATTGTCTGGTCCTATACTCTGGACAAACACTCCATTATAGTTGACATTGCTGTGATATAGACCCCATAGATTTATATTGGGTCTTCTTTCCAGACAACTTGAGGGCTTGCAAAAAATACCCCACCTTGTCTGCTTCCTTGTGGAAACAGCCCCTCTTAGGCAAAGACTGCTCTTATCTTCTTCTTTGGGTTGTGCTTCTGCGCAGTTCAGCTTTAGTAAGCTTTCTACCCCATGTCTCTTCTTCTTAAATCCTTCTTCCTTGGCTGCCCTTGAAACACTGTTTCCATCTCTGGGATGAAGATGGAGAAGTTTTCCTTCCTTCCTCTTACTCTAGTCCTCTTTCTGCACTTCTCAAGCCCTGCCACTTTTCTTCCCCTTCTGTGAAAGCACATTTTATAGAAAATTCCCTTGCCAGCCCTAGGTTGTGTATGATGTACAGCAAAGCAAAAATGGAGTCTTGCTAGTTTTATGATTTACTGGGAAGACATTTCCTGAAAGCTCTGTAGCTGGCTGAGCAGCCTTTATCATTCAGGAGGCACATGCTCCTCTGAGGAGTTTGCACGTAAGGCCCCACTGAGCACAGGGATCACAAATGGGCTGTGTTTTAAATTAGTTTTGAGTTGTGTATTTCATCTGTAAAGTTGGCAAATACTTGAAAGCCACAAGCTACTGTTTTCTGAAAGCTTCTTTGCACATGAGCATAAAACGTATGCATTGAATTTGGAAATTGTCCCGTAACTGCCCTTTTAATACAACTAAATCTAGATTACAGCTGTTTCCTCTGGAAAGATGTGTGTAGTCATAATTTCTCTTTCTTCTCTTACAGAGTGTCTCCTCTGCAGAAGTCTGAGATAGTGGATGTGGTTAAGAAGCGGGTAAAGGCCATCACCCTTGCCATCGGGGATGGTGCCAATGATGTTGGGATGATCCAGACAGCCCATGTGGGTGTGGGAATCAGTGGGAACGAAGGCATGCAGGCGACCAACAACTCGGATTACGCCATTGCACAGGTCAGAGGCATGGTTGACCAGCTGTCCCATCCTGTTGACAGAGATGTTATCTGGGCATGAAGGTCTGGTTGGTGCTTGACCTTCAGTCCAGCCCTAATAACTCTGCCGCTCCTTTTGAGGTTGCTGTCTAAATGAAACCATCAGTGTATTTTATTTCTTTATAGTCTTGATCTTGTGCAGTTTGGAGACCCTCTCCTGCTGGTTGGGTTTCTTTTGGCCAGCTGTGGGATTGCCTGAGCTTTCTGTGATCCAGGTGAGGTGTCATTCCTGACAGACAGGTCTCGGATCCTGCTAATAATAATCTCTTACCCTCAACTCCTACATCTGCTGTGTGTGCTTTTCCTTATGCCTTCTCATGCCGAAGAGTGGCTGTACTCCTAATATCCTTTCTCTGTAATCCCCATCCTGGCCTCTCACCTCTTTCAGAAGGTGCTGGAACACTCTCTCATCAGGTATTTAAGATCAAGGGAAAGTAGTGATTTACAGCTGCTGCCCAGGACCGCTGTTGTGAGATGCATTGCTGAGAGCATGAACCAGTTTTGGGTGGTAATTATCCCATGGTCAGTAGCACACAGCCTCTGTAAGGAGGTCGTCTCAGCCCCGCCCTCTGTGGATCGAACGTTGCGTGCAGAGGGGGTCACTGTACAGGTGGCCTGAGGATGAAAGAAATTGTCTACTCCTTAATGACAGCCAAAAAGTGAAGGAAAATAACTAACCTCCTGACCCCTAGGGTACGGATCTAGATCAGTTGACCATCTAGAAAATCTAGACATCACAATGCACACACGTCGTTTGCTCCGGTCTCCAGATCGCAGTGTGTCGTGATTGCATGCCTGTGTGTTTGCTGCTTAGCTAGAGTTCCCTCATGTTTAGTCTTTTGAAGAATGTGTCAACCTTAATCACATGAACACCAGTAATAATGGCTTTTTCTCCCTTCAAGCTGAAACCAGGGCCTGCCTATAAAACAGGAAAGAGCTTCCAACAAGCCCAGGGCTGCAGGCTGGTCTTCTGTAGCCTGGGGGCTCCACCTCCCCAAGAGAGGGCTCTGCATTAGATCACCTCTCAGATCCTCTCTCTGCTCCAGGTCCTGCAAACACAGAGGGATCACAAAATCCTCATGGCTCTGAAAAGTGCGCCATAGCAATCCTGTTCCTTTGTTGACGTCAAATAAATCCTCAAAATAATTGCTAAAGTAGGTAGGAAAAGGAATTCTGAGTTTACAGGTGGGAAAACTGGGGCTCCTTCACATTAGGTGACCTGCTTCAAGTCCAGGAATCCAGGGTCAGAGAACACCAGCCCTGCGTGTGACCTTGGGGACCAGCCCCGCACACCTGCCCGTTTACTTTCCTGAGTCAACTACTCTAAGGCCTGTGGGACTCACGCTTCCTGTAGTCTGTCAGCAACCATAGATGTTATATACCCCAGCATTATTAAATACTTGAGTTATAGCATCATATGGCTGGAAGGGATCTTTAGAGGTTTCCTAGGAGTTCCAGGCAAATATTTGTCTGTCTTTTTCTTTAAAATGCCTTGAGAAGGGAGATTCCATGACCTGCTTTATTGAAACTGCATACTCACAGGATGAGGAACCGAGCAATTGCTCTCTTCAGATTAAAAGCATCACAGAAGGGTGGAGAGGGGGCAGGACTTTGTAACTCTGCTGAGGGGCTTTCTTGCCCCTCCAGCGTAGTAGTCGCCTCTGCCAGAGGAACTGAGGCACGCCCGTGGGTCTGTGGGTCTTCCTCTCTCCTGTCCGCGGTCCTGTGCCGAGTGGGCAGAGATGCCCTTCTTTCAGGGCAGCATCCCTCCTTGTTCCACACCCTCCGCCTGGCAGTGTGCCTCCTCCGCCTTAATTGCTAAGTGGGAAGTGCCGCATTTTGATGAATTTCTTGGCCCCTAATGAAATGGTAAATATCTTTGGTTGAAGTTAACACCTTGTGCTTTATCTTTTTATTTTAATATGGATGAATAAATTTTTGATTGAGTTTTTGAGAAAATGCCCTGGAGGGTTGTGTACAGAAGAAAAGAACTGAGCTCGAAGGCTTGTCCTTGGGAAAATTAGGAAGCACGCAACGCTCTGGTTCCGTTGCCCTTCCGCCTGCCTGTCCGTTTACCCACCGGGGCAGCCCCGGCGCTGACCGCCACCCCGGATTTGCTGCTTAGCCTGTGGGCAGCCTGTGCCGGCGCCTCTTGCCCTCAGCGGCCTGTTCTCCTCAGAGAGAATCGTTCCTGCCCCCTACCTTAATGCTTTTTGAATGGCCTCATGAAAACAGCGTTTTGATTTAGGATCTATGTTTCTTTTCCTGAAAACAAATCAATGCAGCGCTGAGGCTGAGTCCTGCGGATGACTCCAGCAGATGTTCTCTGTGCCCATTGAAGTTGAGCATCGGGGGGTCTAGGTCACATCCTAACTTCCTTTTTATTTGTTTAGCTAGTTATTTTATGATTCCCCATTCCCCTTTGGAATCCTTAATGAGCCTTTATGGGGAGTTTTATTTTTCCATATGCACCTACTCCTGCCATTTTGAAGTTGTCGTTTAGCTTTTGGAGTCCAGAGATGAGTGACCTGCCTTACCCTGATCTTCTGGAACAACTCATTGAAAGGTGATGTCATATCGGATTGAGTTCCCTTCTTTGGTGCTAGTGGAAATTATGTGGCTTCCTTTTGAGAGAACTGTTTTTTAAAAAAATACTGTATTTTCAGTAAGAGTCTTTCTTTTCTACAAATTTAATTTCAAAAGTAAACTGAAACTAATAGGAAGTTTACAAAAGCAAAAGAATCTCCAGTGTTTGTGGATGTTCTCAATGCAGCCTGATTATCTCTCCTGGGAGAATAGGGGATTTGAGCTTGTGGATGGCCCTGAGACTCAGAACAGGGGATTACAGTTGAAGGTCAGGGCAACCAACGGGGAACTCAGTGCTGTTTGAGGCTAATCGAATGTATAGAAGCTGTGAATTTAAACAGGATTTCCCCTGACAGTGCACCATGCCAAAGCACAACACAATCTACAAAACTGAAAAAACTCAATTGCCCCCTCCAGCGCAATGTTCACGGTTTTGGGACCTTCGAGAACTAGGACACGGAAGGCAAAGCCAGGCTAAGGGGAGGCTGAGGAGAAGTGATTTGAGTGATGCCCAATGACCCCTTGCCCCAAAGAAGACTCTAATATTTTATTGGAATATCGCTGAATGTTTCAAATTGCCAAAGCCAATACATCACTCTTGACATAGTACCAGTGACCTGCCTGTTGGTGTTTTGTTTTTCCTGGCCACATAGTACTCTAGCAAGAGGTGCTCTGTACTATTTGGAGGCAAAAAGGGCAACAAAATAGATAGAGAAGGAGGCAGTGTGTGTGTGTGTGTGTGTCTGTGCATGCGTAATTGTTTTTAACCTGCAGATTGACGATGGAAATAGGTCGTGTATATATGTGTGTCCTTTTGTTTAAAAGAGTGTTGGTGGACGAGTGTCCCTGTCCCTTGCTCCTGGTGTCACTATAAATTTTGTGATTAAAGAGGCGTCTGATTCCCACTATATTTTTCTTCCAGTTCAGATGTCCACCTTCCTTTAATATTTAAGCTCTTAAAGAGGCATTTGGGTAAATAGAAATTCATGAGAATAACCAAATCCAGCAGCGTGTTTGGGGAAATAATAATTGTGTAGATTTAAGAGGAGATTTTAGTTGTTCTTACTGGGTCTGAAAGCTCTGCCTTTAGTGAACAGGTTTCTCCGGTTACCTGCAGAATCTGGTTTCCTCTGCTACTCGTCTGCCTTCTGCTCAGAGAGACATTTTGTGACTTTTACGCCTATATGTTTGGTTCTTCTGAACGTGTTACTTTCCTTTTTCAGTTTTCCTACTTGGAGAAGCTCCTGTTGGTTCACGGCGCCTGGAGCTACAATCGGGTGACCAAGTGCATATTGTACTGCTTCTACAAGAACGTGGTCCTCTACATTATTGAGGTAAGAAAGACTCACTTTTTTTTTCCTTGAAGAAGAAAACCTTTTCCAGAGGCATCTTTAGGTATTTAAGGTAATTTCAAGTTAGGATTTTGTTAATGTACAATGAAAAGGTGAGCCAGCCCCGATGGCCTAGTGGTTAAAGTTCAGCACGCTCCCCTTCAGCGGCCCAGGTTTGTTTTGGGTTGCAGAACCACACCACTCGTCTGTCACTTGCCATGCTGTGGCGGCTTCTCACATACAAGAATTAGAAGGACTTACAACTAGGATATACAGCCATGTACTGGGGCTTTGGGGAGAAAGAAAAAAAGAGGAAGATTAGCAACAGATGTTAGCTTAGGGCGAATCTTTCAAAAAAAAAGAAAAGAAAAGTGCTGCTGTGAGGTATTGAAACCTGGATGCAGGTAATCTCTTTGAAGCATACCTTCCAGATCTAGGTGCTTATGTGGAGTAACCAAAGCCAGGAGTCAGCAGCCTTTCTTCTCTGCATTACCGTGCCTTCCTCACCCACTCTCCCCATGGGTGAGTGAAGGCCCTCTCTGTTCCAGAGTTCTTCTCAGCCCTCCCTCTTGCTTTGTGTCCTTGGCCCCAGGAGAATGTTGCTGTCATTCATCCCCTCCTCCCCCAGGGTGGTCAGAAGCTGGGCAGCAGGTGTTCACACCTTTGTTGGTGGGCTGAGACCTCTCTAGGCAACCTGGGTCAGTTTTGCCTTTACTAGAATCAACAGGGCCTGATTTCTTGCTGTATTTCTCATAGAAGCTGCAAGTTTCCTGAGCATTCATTCATGGCTTCTGGGATATTTGGATGCTAGTACTTAACTGGGGAAGGTGTGAGAGTGAGTGGGGAGTAAACCAATAAGGTAATTAAAAATATCTCAATGAGTTCATATTCTGCTGTCAAACTGTTTTTCAAGATGCTGACTCAGTTATAAGTAAAATCAATGCGCTTGCCAGAGGGACTCGATGGGGAGAGGGGTGGGCCCAGGAAAAAGTGGAAAAGGCACTTTATGTTTGATCTCAGTGGGAGTCCCAGCCACCTCAGTCCTCCTTTTGAAGAAGAGCTCTGCTATAAAGTTGCAGCTTTTGAGGCCGTTAGGACTGACAGATTTCTAAATGTGTTAGGAAGAAAGGAAGCAGGCAGTCACTCTGTGGAGAAATAGAAAAGTAATGTTCATTGTGTCTGGTGTTAAAATATGTTCTGCACCCATTTCCAATGTGTGTATAGGCAGTGTCATTTTACATCATCAAACAATTCTCAGACACCAGCTGGGTGTCCTCCAGCTCAACTCAATTCCAACACCGTCTACCTGGAGATAGCCTCAGATCTCACAGGTGAAGGCACAGTCCCACAAGAATGCCCCCTCACCCAACCTCCACTTCAGAAACCAGTTGCAAGTCCAGGTTGTCACCTGTGCTGCTTTTCGACCAGCTATAGATGGGAGGGTCCAGTAAACCCCTCCTTGGGTTTGTTTAATTTGCTAGAGCGGCTCACAGAACTCAGAAACATTTTACTTACTAGATTACTGATTTATTATAAACAGATATAATTCAAATAGCCAGGTGAAAGAGATGCATACGGCAAGGTATGGGGAAAAGGGTAAGAGCTTCCATGCCTCCTTCTTGTGCCTCACTCTCCCCGAATCTCCACGTGTTCACCAACGTGGAAGCTCTCTGAAGCCCATCCTTTGGGGTGTTTTTTTTTTTAAAAGATTTTATTTTTTTCCTTTTTCTCCCCAAAGCCCCCCAGTACATAGTTGCATATTCTTCGTTGTGGGTACTTCTAGTTGTGGCATGTGGGACGCTGCCTCAGCGTGGTTTGATGAGCAGTGTCATGTCCGCGCCCAGGATTCGAACCAACGAAACACTGGGCCGCCTGCAGCGGAGCGCGCGAACTTAACCACTCTGCCACGGGGCCAGCCCCATCCTTTGGGGTTTTTATGGAAGCTTCATTACACAGGCATGATTGAGTAAATCACTGGCCATTGGTGACTGAACTCAATCTCCAGCCCCTCTCCTCTCCCGGGGGTAGGGGGATGGGTAGACCGGAAAGTCCCAACGCTCTAATCACATGGTCAGCTCCCCTTGCAAGGAACCCCATCCTGAGGTGCTGGTCCCAAAGTTGCCTCATTAACATAACAAAAGACACCTTTATAGCTCTCATCACTTAAGAAATTCCAAGGGTTTTAGGAGCTCTGGCCAGAAATGGGATCTAAGATCAAATATATATATATTTCGTATTATAAATCACAATATCACAGGTGTTAATATCTCATTCCTTTATGGGTTATTTTGTGACTGATTTCTCAACTCTTGATGAAAATAATAACCAAGATGTAAATGAACTTTTTCTAATGCAGTCCCTTAATATTCTCAGTTCAGATAATTTAACAAGTGGTTTACTAAATGAAACTGTGACTGTTTCTTTACCAAATTGTCTACGCTTTACCATTGAATCATTCAGGTCAAACAAATAGATTCACGTCACTCATCCTTTAACTAAACTACTAACCGTAATTTTCCCAAGTTGTACAGGTTGTTCACTGCACAAGGCTGCCCAGCGAAAGAGGTAAAAGGGACTGAAACATAGTCCGTGCCTCTCCACCCCTCTAGTGCCCAGAGCCCACCTGAAAAAAGGACACAGTTTTTTTTATTTGCACAAAGGGCAGCCTGCTTGCCTTGTCTCCTCCCCTGGTGCTGTCATGTTCAACTCAGTCCATACTAAGAACTAGGTGTAATGGGTTTTTTAGTTCCTGTCTTCTTCCTGCCCTCATTTTTACAATTCCCTTTTGACGCTTAAAGACGTTTGTCCCCCTCCTTCCTGTGGCGTTTTTGCATCTGTGATAGGAGTCACTCCTAAATGTCACTGGGGTCGTAGATAATTAGTGCTGTGAACTAAAGTAAAGGGGTGTTGGAATCCCTGTTCCCACACGTCATCCCGAATTTCACACGCATTTTTCAATTCCTGTAGCCGTTGGCCTCACAAGTTTTCTTATTAACCTGGTTTTCCTCACAATCAGCAGATTACAGATAGTCTAGACATCTTATCAAGGCTTTCTGCATGAAGCTCTCAACCCTCAGCTTTCCAGAGCATCCTCTGGGCTCCTTTGTAGTCATTTACGCCAATTATCTTGCCTTTTTTTTATTTTAACTTTAAATGGGCTGAGGCTGGGAAGTTTGTCTGAAAATTTCTATTTGGAACAAGGCCCTTAAATTAATTTTTCAATTGTAGCTGAGCAAGAGTTGTTAAATGGTCTTCTGTAACAGCCTTTTAAAACATTCTTTACAAAATTAAGAAATAAGCAATAAAAGTCTCCACCACTCTGTGCCCAATTTTCTACTTAGTATTTCTAGGAGATATGAATTTAAAAACCAAGAAAACAAATCCTTGACTGAGCCCAGAGGCTTAGAACACTGACCCGGTGTCTACTATTGCTAAATGACTTTGTGGCATCAACATGCACTTCAAATATAATGGTAAAAATAGGAAAGTACTACCTCATGCTATTTTAGTGCGTTTTGAACTAAAATATCAAAGATTGTTATAATTTGACTTGCTCATTTGCAAAGAATAGTTTTGTGTTCTAAAGGTTACTTTATAGTTAATTACTTAAGTGAGAGTAAATATATTATGTATTTCTCTTAAATGATTTTCTTGTAACTCAAGGAGAAACCTTTTGCAACAGCCAGTATGTTTTCATGGCAAATGTCCTCTGATACGTGTAACTACCAGTCATTAAAAATTACAGTGTGGCGGCTGGCCCCGTGGCCGAGTGGTTAAGTCCGCGCGCTCCGCTGCAGGCGGCCCAGTGTTTCGTTGGTTCGGATCCTGGGCGCGGACATGGCACTGCTCATCAGACCACGCTGAGGCAGCGTCCCACATGCCACAACTAGAAGGACCCACAACGAAGAATACACAACTATGTACCGGGGGGCTTTGGGGAGAAAAAGGAAAAAATAAAATCTTAAAAAAAAAAAAAAATTACAGTGTAAAAGCAATTTGACAAATTTTTGAAAAGATTCACGTTTGTGTGCAAACACACATGCACTTATATAGTCTTAGCCATTATTATGAGCATCACTAGCTGATTTGAATTCCCAATAAAGATTATACGGAGGAGCTATGAGCCTATGATGTAATGCCATCTACTGACTTGGTATGCTAACCTAGAAAACTGGATTTTTCTATGGAAAGTATACATGGCTATATTCTCATTGCGCTATGGATCACAAACTGAAAGTTCCCCCCACTCTCGTTCCCAACCCCCTTATGTATATTCTTTTCTGACCTTTTTCTCTCTATTTATAGAGATACTTAGCTATACAAACATACCAGTGTTTTTACATAAATGTCATCACGCTGTGTAATACGTTCCGCAGTTCATGTTTTACTTAGTATATTTTGGAGAACATTCCCCATTACTACATATAGATCCATTGTGTGGTTTTTCACAGTATGGTTTCCTACAGTCTTTTTAACCACTCCTGTGTTGTTAAATATTCAAGTCATCTCCAGTTTCATCTACAAAAAGCCTTGTGGAATAACAGCTTTCCTGCTAAGCAGGCTGTAAATATTCCACCAAAGTGATATTGATCTAATTGGACCTTTTTCACCCTAGTGCCTTGAACATAACTCATGTTCAATTTATGTATCATCATCCTGTGCCACAGCTTCTTTGTTGCTGACAGATCTTATTTGATGCTTATTTGGTGTGCCACATAAAATTTATCCAGCCTAAAGTGACTACTGGTTCAAGTGATGAAACAACAGTACTAAATGATGGAATCAGTGATTCAGTGGTGGCCTTGTTAATAGGTAAAGTAAAAATACATATAACTTTTGTTCTCCCCCTCTGCTACTGCCTTAATTTAGTACTTTTTACCTGGATGATTGCAAAAATCCTTAGCTTTGCCCCTTAACCACCTATATTGCAGCCAGGATGAACTTTCTGAAACATACGTCTGACCAACTCCAGTGGCTGGTACAGTGTCTGGAACATAGGTGCTCAAAAATGTTGGCAATGAGTGAGTGAATGCCACTACTCTCATCAAACTCTTTAAGGGCTCCTCTGCCTTCAGATAAAGTCCCCATCTCTCCCTGCCTGCCCCTGCCCCATCGTGGTTTGAGTCCTGATGTCACCAGCCCCATCTCCCTCCACATCCTTCTCATTTTGTTTTTAGTCAGTGTTATTGAAGTATGACTAGCATACAGTAAGATACACCTTTTTCAGGCATACAGTTCTATGAATTAACATTGGATTTTTAGCATGAGAAACTAACAGTTTTCCATCTGCCTCCCACAGATGATGAGAAGAATGTCACAGAGTTCTGGGGACAGATGGTGGTGATGTTTGCACAACAGTGTGAATGTACTTAATGCCACTGAATTGTATGCCTCACAGTGGATTTTACCACAATTAAAAATGCTAAAAATTTTTAAAAGAATGTCACAAGCACTTTGAGGCTTTAGTCTCCTCGAGGGAAACAAAAATGTATAGACAGACCGTGTGCTTGGGGAGCTTATTGAAGGTCTGAAGAACAAACGTTACATGTAGTGTTTTGTATTAAAACCAATTAGATGCTAAGTTTTGTAGCTGTGACTAGATGGATCATACTTCTCAGAAGGTAAGATCCTGTTGTGGGCAGAACTTCGTAGCCTCAGCAGGCAGGTGGGGTTCCTATTAGCCAGCTGGAGGGAGTGCGTTCCCTGTGTGTCTGGGTTGGGGGACAGGAAAAGGAGTACAGTTAGGAAAGGCAGGGGGATGAGGTGGATGCGGTACAGGAGCAGCCCGGGAAAGTGATCTGAATGACCCCACAGGAGTTGAAAGCTGGGTGGCCCCTCCCTTCTGGAGTGGGCAAGTCACATGGTAAAAGCGATTTCAGAAAATTCGTCTGTCAGTATGTGGGGTGGATGGTAAGCAGAGACCTTTAATGGAATTTTGTAGTTTTAACCTGGGGCACAAATCATGACCATTATGTAACAATTGCCTGACATAATTTATAAGCAGAAAGGAAAGACTGATTTTTAAAAACTCTTTGATTTTGATAATGGGAGGACGTTACCTTAAATGCAAAGATTGGGGGTGGGAGATTCGAGAAGGATTTCTATAAGTTTTCGAAGTCTTGGTGTGATTGCTCTATGGTGATTCCTAAAGAGAAGCATCGATTAAATTCTTTAGAGTTCTTACATTATTTAACAAACTAGGAGTTGGTTGTTCAGAATATTTTCAAAGCATAGCAGTGTCGGCATTTTAAGCATTTATTAGGTGTGCATTTGTCCGTGGACTTTCTGAATCCCTAGGAAAGGGAAAACGTTTGGAAAATTTTTAGTGATAAAGAAACTCAAATGTAAAAATAATAGGAAGATTACTTGAATGTAAGCTATATTTCAAAAAATTATGACATGGGTCTTTAGAAAATATGCCAAATTATCTTTGAAATAGAGATGTGACTTTGAAATTATGATGGCAATTGGTCGTTCCTAATACAGAGAATAACGATAACATATGGATATTATTGTGAAAAAATGAGAATTATATACCACTTAGAGTGTCTACTTATTTTTGGCAACGTATATAAGAAATTTTAATGTTTTCTTGTGGTCATTAAATTGGTATGGGATACAGGCCAGGAAATGAGATGCATATTTAACGTGGAGGTCTGGAAATATTATCACTGAATGAGAAGTAGGGACTTAAACCATGGCAACTTTGAGGCCAAATGAAACCTAACCAACAGAATTTAGTCGAAAGCTAGTTAAGACTTGTCAATATCTGACAAACCTAAAACAAGCAAACAAAAAACCTATGCTCCATGTACTACGGGGTATGAGAAAGGCTTACCAGCATTTCGTTTTCTGTGTCTTCAAACTAAAACAGTAAAATGCATTATGGTTCATGTATAAACTGCCATTCTAATCCAAAAAATTCTCAGTAGAGGAGCTCTTGGAATTTTTTATTTTTTCTAAAAACATATGCCTGTTCTCTGTAGCTGTTTTACAACTTTTTGTTTTTTTCTCCATTTTTCAGGTCATTATTGTTTGAAAATGATTATATCTAAATTGCTTGTAGGCAGCCCCTTCTCTCATTTACTGTCTGACTGGTTTCTGGTTTGGGAGCTTTAATTAAATATGTTAATGTGCAGAGATGTTGTGGGTTTGCTCAGCCCTATTCCACACTGCTGGCTGTTCTCCCAGAATGACCAGATCGCATTGCAGATGGCAAAAGAAGGCACTGGCTTTGCTAGATTTTGCTCTAAATGTTAGAACAACAGAGAATAGATGTTCTAAACCATGACCAAAATTTTATCCAGTAACTTTTCCCCGTTTTGGATATACGTGTTTCATTCTTGACACACAAGAAATCTCTTTGTGGTAAAAGACAAAATTCTTGATAGCTAAGCTTTCCTCTTTTGGCCTGTGCATCTGCCTTGCCAGAGGTGGCTTTATGTTTCCTCATATAGGTTTATTATTTGAGGGGCTAGGTAGGCAGCCACAAGCTTAATGTTAGCCTGTTAACAGGTAAAGGTGAATTGAAAAACACACTCAACATTTGGACCTCTCTGTAAAGGCAAAACCATCCATTTTCTATTAAAAGCTTTAATCAGGAGTTGGCAGGCAGAATGCTAAGACAAGGGGCCCTGGGACAAGCCCCACCAAGTTCCCCATTCAATGTGGAGTGGTGGTGGTGAGTACAGCGTGAGAAGAGCTGCAGTGTTTGATGGTTATTTGCACAGGTGTGGTGTCAGAACCATTCCAAGAACACCCAAGCTGTGGAGTCCATGACTACCTGAGTGGTTCCTATTTTGTGCTGATAGTTGTTGATAATTACAATTTTAATATGGCAGGAGAAAAACTATTTCAAGAATGACTTCCATTGGGCAATTTGAAAATGGGAATTAACTAGAAATAGAAACATTCTGAATAGTACTTTCCTTGCCTCGTGCATTCTCATCCTTCAAGTCAAGCGCTCTTGGGTCGTGGGGATGAGATGAACAAGACAGCCCTTGCTCTTGCAATTGAGCGGGGACAAGAACTCCGGCAATTAGAATACAGCGCGGTGGTGCTGGTTAGAGGAAGACAACTTGTCGTGAGGACTCTTAGAAGTGGTGGGTGGGGCCTCAAGTCTCCAAGATGAAATGAGTTAAGACTAGAAGGATGAGGAGGCCTAACCAGTTGAAGGGGCTGGAGGAGAAGGTTGTTAGATCAGTGTGCCAAAGAGAGGCCTGCACCTGTCTTTCCAATTCCGCCTTCTCTGTTTATCTCAGCTCTATGATGAATGTCAGAAGTCAACTGGCCCTTAGTAAACATCAGGGAAGAAGTGCAGTTTGCTTGGGTTTTATGTTTCAGTAGAAAGGTGGCTGCCGAACTAGTTAGGCATGTGCTTAGGAGTGTTCTCTCAAAGCCTAGTTGGTTACTGCTGGTTTATAGAGTTTATTAGCAAAAGGGAGAGGGGGGAGGGGTGACAGGGAGGAGGAGTTACAAAGCCAGAGCAATATTAGCAGTCTGGAGGAATTCCTCTACAAGATACACCATCGCTTTGAACTTTGTAAAAATAGACTCTTACTGCCTTTTACATGTGACAATATATGCTTTGTAAATGATATTTTTGCAACTGCTTTACCTAAAAAGGATTATTATAAAGACCTAATATTCAAAAAGATGTATTTAGGCCATGATGTTTTAAAAATTGAGTCTCTAACTCCAGATAATGTTCAAACTTCTCTGGAATAAAAAAAAGTACAAGTCCAAAAACATAATCGATGCAAAGGCCTCATGGAGCTGATGTGAACTTTGAGAGGTCTGCTGTGTGCTGGCGCTGTGCTTTATTCTAGGGTGCCACCCTTCCTCCCCACCTGGTGCTGAGGCAGAAACCAGTCAGCCCCCAGCCGAGGCTGCAGTCATCGCCTCGGGGCGCTAACACTCACAGATTCCGACTTGCTTCCCTCCCTTAAGATCCTGTTGCGTTCAGGGACAGCAGCTGCGTGGTTTAGTACTGGTGCTGGTGAGGGCGAATGTTACTCCTATTTAATTAACAAAATGATTATGACGTCCCGAAGGGTGGGGACTGTTTCTTTCTGACTTTGCCCCCAGAGAGGACTAAGTACACAGTGCTCAATAAACGGAAAGTCAACTGTGCGCATTTCAGTGGAGGCCAGTGTGCAGGAATCTATTGGGCTCTTTGTTTTTTGATTTTTTAGAATATGAGAGAAGATTACTTAAGTAGCATGTTACATTATTTGTCTTTGCTTTTACGAAATGCCTTTCTGATCTAACTTAAATCTTTCCTGGTGGAATTTTCATGCAGAGAAGAATAGCCTTCAAGTGTTAGAAGATTAGTTCATTTTGCTATTTGTTTAATCTCATCATTTGGCAGAATAAGGGATAATTTTGGTTGCATTCTTTAAGCTCGTTCCTACCTTAAACTATCTTTTATTTTGGCTGAAACTCTCAAAAAGATTTTTCACTCTTGTTAAGTTGATTTTACCAATTAGGGATTTTTGTACTGTATTTTTCTTGCCATTTTACTGTGTATCACTCTCCTCTGTTTTTCTTCCTATCCTTTCTTCTGCCGGTAGAGACCAGATTTTCTAAAAATTTTGAAATCAGTTTTCCTTTAATTTTTAAAATTAATTTTGTGATAGTGTCTAAGCACGAATCCACTAGTCATGCCTGTCTATGTATTTTCATCTCTGTACACTCAAAAAGCACCATTCTGAGCAAGTGCATTTCAGTGACATTTGATTCAAGGGTGGTAGAAAGTCCACGATCAAGAATGGAGACTCCGATTATAGGCTGTAGAAAGGATAAGGTGACCACAAAAAGAACACCTTCTGTAGCAGATGAAGGAGAAGATGACAGGAGGAGTTGAAGGGAATTCGTAACATATTGCTCCAGTGGTGGAAAATGATCACTTGTTTTGGACAATCCTACATTTGCTTGGAGGGGATCAGGCACAGAGTGCCTTCTCTTCTGCCCCTTTTCTCTAAACTGGTCAGCCTGACTTAGGAAAGAGACATAGATTTTGGCCCATCGTTTTAAAATCTTTTTATAGGCAAGTAAAATGTATTATTTATGATAATACAATTCATCTTTCCTTTTCTTGGACTTAGGAGTTTTTTTTACTTTGACCTTTAGTTAAAGTAGTTATCATATTAGTAAGTTTCACATTAGGAAGCCCATCTCTCCTCTAGTAAATGCCTGTACTTTCAAGTGGTAAATAATCTCCATCACATTCTGACAACTCATTTGAGCCACTGTTTTGGTTTTCCCACAGATGTCCTGGGGGTTTAGAGTGCCCCTCATGTCTTAGTTCCAGTGTCCCGGCAGATCCAGTGGGCTATTTAAAGAAGGCTCAAGAATAGGAGTGATGTACATGCTTTCTTGCCTGATCTTTCAAACCGAGGGAAGCCACAGTAGATTAGTACTATTAAATACTACTTGTTCCTCCAGAACATGCCAATAAAAGAATAGTGATGAAAATAGTGGCCTCTTGTATCTGGAGAGTATAGGATGAAGGTTCTTATTGCCTCTTTACCTAAGTTGCATGTTGTTTTGATAATCTTTTTGTCAGTCACCTATTAATTTGAAGTTGCTTTTTCATAACATTGGCTATTAACTCAAAGCTTATACCTCCTCATTAGCCTCACCCTATTGGTTTCCTTTATTCCTTTGAAGGTATTTATTAGTGTGCCACTTTCTTTTTTCATAAGGCATAATCTACGTGCAGGAAAATTAGACCTTTTTAGTGTACAGTTCCTTGAGTCTTAACAAATGCACATAGTAGGTCATCGCCGCTGCACTCAGATCCAGATCAGTGCCATCACTCCAGAGACTGTCCCCAGCCCCCCCTTTGTACTCAGCTTCTGCCCCCTCCAGCCAGTCCCTGGCAATGACCGGTCAGTTTTCTGACCCTATAGTTTTGGCTTTCTTAGACTGTCATATGAGTGAAATTGTACAGTATATGGTCTTCTGATTCTGACTTCTTTCACTCAGCGTAATGCATTGGAGATTTATCCATGTTATGTCATGTGAGTATTGGTAGTTTCTTCTTTTTTATTGCTGAGTAGTATTCCATTATAGGAATAGGGTTTCACTCGTTCTGGGAGTTCTGGATGCCCAATCCGGGGGGCTGTGAACTAGGACCAGGAAGTCACTGGACTCCAGGTAATATGGTACTTTAAGGAAGGGCTTGAGTAAAATTTGACTAGAACAATACTGACCATAATAAAGCAAGATGATGGTGGTGGAGGGCTGAATTGGCCTGGTGAAACCCCGCTGCTGACACTTCCTGGGGAGGAGAAAAGCCAGGAACTGTTTTCCTAGAACCACTCTTCCATCTGCTGTGTCACTGGTGACTGCCATTAGCAGAGAGCAGCAGGGTTAGGGCAGGCCAAGGCTCCTAGGTCAGACCAGCTGGGGACTTTGCTTCCAGCTCAAGCCATGCAAAGTTGGGCATGCCTCCTGACCACTCCCAGCCTCAGTGTCCTTCCCAATATATTGAGGATAATTGAGCACATACATTGAAACGTTTGTGAGGATTAAGTGAAATCATATAGGAAAGCCTTTAGGATACCATCAACCGCATAATAAGCCCTCAAGTTCACCTTTAGCATTATTTTAAGGTAGGTAGTATTCGACAAACCTTACGACTGTGGTGTGGTTTTGGTCTTGAGGCTCTGCTAGTTCAGGTTTCCTCCCAAAACAGGAATCTGCCCCCGATCAGCCTAACAGGCATCTAGTCCACCCTCTGCTGGGAACCTTCTGGGGAGGAGCCAAGTCTTCCTTACTACATCTCTAGACAGCTCTACCTTAACTGTAGCTCTTATACCCTGCAACTAAGTCTAATCACTGTAGAGCAGAAGGACCATGATGAAATCTGTTAGATGAACTCGAAGTTTGCTTGCTTCCTGTCTGTGCATTGCTAAGAGTTGAGGTGCTGATAAATAATTATATTCCAGTAATGTGGTCACCTGTTCAAAACTGAGAAACAGTTCTTCTAACGTTAATTCTAACCCAGTCTTCTCTCCTGACCCAGAGTGGTATTTACAGATTTCATTAATTATCCTAGAACTCTTGATGCTCACACACTTTGCCTCAGTTAATCAAGAGCATTGAAATGAAACATTAAAACTGATGTACTTGTACCTTAAAACTTCAGCCCCTAAACAGTCCACTCTGGTGGAATTTGCTGGAAGGAATAGAACATGAGTTTTGCTGGTTTCTTTCAAAGCTAAGCCATCACCTGTTGACTGAAACTGGTTTTCCAGGCTTCGCTAGATTAAGATGTCTGCCTATTTCAGAGACCAAGAAGAGCCACTGCCTCTGGGCGCCTACTAATGACCTGAAAACACAACTTCCGCTCTCCCCGTGTGCCAGCTGGGTAGGGATTCTACTGTCAACAAAGATAATGTCAGTTCTTTCAGGTGGGTGAAGTGCTATTTTGATCTTGGATATTTTCCGCCTGGACCAACTATACGCTTAAAATATCCAGGAGTTCCACAGTTACATCTGCCTTCAGGGTGCTTTGAAATTCACTTGCTTTGGGACACACCACCATAAAAACAAGCGACAATTAGATATATCCTGGCCACTATATGTGTTGATATGAAAGTGAAAAATAAGTTTTCTTGGACTCATTGCTGTTCTTATTGCTGAATTTATTTGAAATCTGTAAAAGCTGGGTGCATTTTGTATATGCTGACATTTTTAAGGGGGAGGGGACTTGCCAGAAAAACTTACCCGAAAAAGCAATGCTGTAAAAATTTCCTTTGCTATTTGATAGATCATGATAAAGGCCACTGGTATCTCCCGTTTTCTTCATCTGTTCATAGCATCGTTAGCTGATATAAAGTATGCATTTGACTTAGTAATTCTTACTGGAAATGTTAAAAACTCACATTAGGCATTCCCAATATCTTGTTGCTTTAGCTCTGAATGTGTCTGAAAAGACTGATGGAGTAGTCACTATGGGAAAGTCATATAGCAGTTAGGGGTTTTTCTTCCCACCTGAATGACATCAAACAGATGGCCATTGTTTCTACACTGGTCTCCTGGGCCCATCTTCCCAGCAGTGCTTCCTGGAGTAAGCAGTGCCATACACTTATAAGAACCATTATATACACATGCCCTTGGGGTTTTGTTTTCTTTCCTCTTTCTTTTGTGGTTCGATAGAAATCTGTGATGGAAATTCCTGGGGCTGCCTCCCACAGGAACTCTCACAGGATGCCTCTTCCTACAACTCTCCTCCTTGTCAGCCACCAACTGTAACTGTAGCCAGGGCCGTGGTTCTCCTGCCTCTAGCTGGAGGTATGCAGCTAGGAGTGATGACTGACAATTCTGCTGCCTCTCCTTTTGCCCCTGCTTCTCTAGCACGTCACAGCATTAATCCCACAAGTGATATCTGCCCATATCAAGAAATGCCAATCAATGGTTTCTAAACAATAAGCATAAATGGGAAAAAAAAACCCTAAATTCTACTTAAAACATTTGTCTTTATTGTTGCTAATTAAGTTGGTAGAATAAATTCTAAAGAGTAAAATTAAAATAATATTTGAAATAAAATTTTTCTGTCTACAATGGATTAGAAAAAAGTATTTAACTTAAATATTAATTAAAAAGATATAATGTTGGGGCCAGCCCCATGGTGTAGTGGTTAAGTTCCGCATGCTCCACTGGGGGCAGCCTGGGTTCGCGGGTTCAGACCTCCAGTGCGCACCTATGCACTGCTCATCAAGCTATGCTGGGCAGTGACCCACATATAAGGTGGAGGAGGATTGGCACAGATGTTAGCTCAGGGCTAATCTTCCTCAGCAAAACAAAATATATAATATTTAAAATGAACTTAAATGTACTAAATCTGTAGTAAGAAAAGTGCCACTATAAAAGTAATGTGAATAAATCAAAAGACCTACCCTCCCCTTGGATAAGAAGAAATACGTACGGACACACACACAGAGGTGTACACATGCATACATATATGCGTACACATGCATACACATATATCTGTATAATATATCACAATTAAAGTATCAAAACAATTATTAAACAAGGAAATGCTGAAGATCATAAGAAAATATAAATACGAGAAAATAGCCTGGAAATTTTGAAAATAGAAGTGTGGAGAGGTTTGTCATACCTTTGTTAAACACAGTATAAAGGTGTAGCAAAAAAGCAATTTGGGATGTGCATGGACAGATCAAGAGAACCCCATAAAGAAAGCAAACATATCCAAATACAGCTGGCCCTTTGGTTTATGGTAAAACTGGCGTTTGAACGAGTGGGTAAAAAATACATTACATAAATGATGGTAGGCAACAGGGGGCCATTTGGAGAAAATGTTACATTGGCTTCATAATCCTTGCTTTACTCTTTTCACCAAAATTAATTCCAAATGGGTTTGAGGTTTATTTTTGTTTTTAAAAAACTCCATGTAATGAAAACATAATGCTTTCACATGGTTCTAAACTTTAAAACCCCATCCAAAGTTAAACATCGTAAAATCTCCTCCTGTCTCTGTCCGTGTCGTTGCCCCTGCCCTCTCAAGGCGTCCCGAATACGTCCTTCTGGCATTTGTTTATGTGGATGCCAGCTTATGTGATTGTTCATCACTGTGCCTTTCTTTTTCACACAAAATGTTGCGCTCCGCAGAGGTGTTCTGCACCTTCCTTTTGTGCATCACAGCATATCCCAGGAATCTTCCCATGCCCGTACCAGAGGGCCTCCCCGTCCTTTCTCAAACTGCACAGTGTCAGTTAGGTGAATGGTGTATTTAGCCAGTCCTCTATTGATGGGCATTTGGGTTTTCTCCAACTTCAACATTTTCCTTCAACAAATTATGCTGCAGTGTTGGATAAATTCCCAGAAGTGGGACTTCCATGTCAAAGGGTAAATGCATTAATAATTTTGATAAATGCTCCCATTTTCCTCCTTCTTTTTTTAATTTCTAAGAGTTCTCTTTAAGTTGGGAAGATTAGCCCATTGTCAGTGGTGTGAGTTGCAAGCATTTTATTTTTCATTGTAGTAAAAGATTGGAATCATCCTACACTGTTCACTGCAGGTTGGGTTGTGTGGGACGGAGACTCTAAGAGGGAGTTTAGCATGAGGGATGTTTCTTAAGGAATGCCCTTGAGATCAACATCTATCAAAGGGAGGGAAGGGAGCACGAAGGAACTGTGGCTCAGGTAAATGAATGAAACCCTAGGTCTGACAGTTGGCCAGGGGCCAAAGCCAGGATGAGAAGACATGTTCCTGCTCTCAGTATAGCATAGTCGTAGGCTGCTGCTTCCGAGGAGAGCATCCTAGAGGAGGCCATGGATCAGGAGAAATGATTCCTAGAGAAATGACTGAGAGTAAGCAAAGAAACGCAAGGAAGGAAGGTTTCCCTAGGAAGAGGATGTATAAGTGAGCCTGGGAAATTGCAAGTAGCTCTGAATGGTTGAAGGTTGGACATGAGAGAAGTGTCTAGAAATGCAGGGGGAGAGAAAACTAGGGTGATATCAGTGAAGTGTTGGATATGTGTGTGTCACGGCATTTTAAGCACAGTAGCAGTTATGTGATGAGATTGGAGCTTCTGAAAGATCATTCTGGTAGCTGTTCTTCTTGGCGGCTTATAGCAGAGCAGCAGATTCTATTTTCCAAAGGTGGTTACAGCAATATGTCTTTAAGTCCCGTCGTTTTCCTACAAAGTGCCTCTGACAGTTCTCCACTGAGCAGTGGGGCTCTGTTCCCTTCCCTTGAGTCTGGGTGAACCTTTGTAACAGACTCAAACATTACACACCAGGTGACTCCCAAGGGTAGGGCATGACAAGGGACAGCCACCCTTGGAACCCAACTGTCCTGTTGTAGGAAGATCAGGCCACTAAGCCACGTGCAGCTTTCTGGCCGACAGCTTCTCTTAGTCTCAGCTGCCTGCCTGTGAGTGAGCGGACTTAGAGGAGGCCAGCCCCAGCCTTCCAGCTGATGCCCGTGGAGCAGTGCGATGCCTGCTACGCCCTGCCCAGTTACAGATCTGTGAGCAAAACTAATGTCTTTGTTTCGAGCCACTGCGTTTTGGGGATAACTTGTTAAGTAATCACCATCACTAGAACAAACAGCTGGGCAGATGGTGACTTTAAGCAATTAGTTAATGTCCCAACAGACCAGCAAGTTTCTTTATCTGCCAGGTCATGTTCCCTTGAGCCAGTCACTTTTGGGAACCCAAAAGAGTGTTTTGTACAGGTGAAAAATTTGTTGAAAAGAAACCTACTTACAAGGACCTTGTCGCCATGAAGTTTAATGATCAGGTACCAGGCAAACTACCATGCCTTCGGCACAATCTGCTCTCCCTGCCCTCGTATTCTTTTTACCTGGACTAAAGCTATCAGTTTCCTGATGACAGAAAAGTACCAGATTTTCCTGTTGCCACACAGTGTATGACGTTGTCAAAACTCATGGAACTGAATACTGAAAAGGGTGAATTTTCCTGTGTGCAAATTATACCTAGAAATAAATAAAAATAGGCAGAGAGAGAGTCTAGTAATTGTTTCTTGATATTTGAATCAAGCCAAACACCACATATATCAGACAGGTCTTCCATTTCTATTGAACTCCTCCCTTTTCTCTCTCTCTCTCTCTCTCTCTCTCGCTCGCTCTCTCGTAATCCCAGCCACTTTCTTATAATCGCTTTTCATGGTTAGGCCTGCTAAGGGTGTTCCATACATCCACGCCTGAGTTTTGATTCAACAAATAGGGCTATGTTCAAAATATTGGTTCTATACCTTATAAACCTGGGGAGCATTTGAAAAAAACCAAACTTAGTCTCCTTCAAGACAACTTAAGCCTGGAAAAGTTATGCATGGACTTTATTTCTGCATATGTATAAGCATATGTGAATAGGTGCAAGGAATTTTCTTCCGTTCTATTTTCTCCTCCCGGAGAGGTTAGATGGTTCAAAGGTGCTGAGGCAGGAATGTACTTATGTACGATTGGGCTGTCAAAGATTCATATTCCTCATTATATTTGAGTTGTAAGATAGTTAAAATGCTCATGTTTCTATGCATTTCCTTAACCTTCAAATATGAATATTATAGTAAATCATAAACCACAACTCAAAAATGCAAACAGCTTCTCTGCCCACGTTTAGCACATTTAGTTAGTTTCCTTTCCATATCCACTCAATGACAGCTGAAGGGATTTCTTTAGGATGACAGAGTGTCAGCACATTGACATAGATTGTTTTAGATGTATATTTTTAGTGGGAATGAGTGATTTTTAAGTGAGCTTTTCTCAGAAATATAATAATAGGGAGAAGAATTGTTATTCTATATGTCAAGCTTACAGAATTTTTTCCTTTTTGGGTTATGGTCAAACCAATTAGTAATTATTAACAAGTATTTTATAAGAGAAAAAGGAAATTTGGAGTTTGCTGAACAACATTCTAACATCTACTAGAATAGACCTGTTGATAAATAGTAAAGAAAATTATCTCAATCTTCTTAGCCCAAGATAGAGAAAAAATAAAAATAGTTTAAAATGGTCTCTGGTTCTTTGTTGTATTCTGTTACTTAGACAATGCTTTAGAAAAAGGACTGATCAAAACTTGGTAGATAGAGAGGGCATTTCTTTACGTTTATTTGTGAACTAAAATCTGGAGTTCACAGGACAATGTTTTCCTAACATGTCTATTTTAAGAAGTATGATCACTTCATGAGATCCTGGTTTCTTATGAAGGGTACTTTTTTAGGATTAGGGGCTAAATTATGACCTTGTCAATACCTGGAGGTTGCGGAAATCATTCGGTAAGAAGGCTGTGTGTGTTTTCTGCCTCTGAACATTTGGGACCATCTCTTTACTGTGTACCAGCCCTGAGGACTGGAAACAGGAAAGGAGGGTGACACACATGTTAAATCGCTTTTAATGTGAGGAATGGCCAGGCTGGTTCCCAGAGGATAAAATTAGGCAAGGACCTACTGGGGAAGAGCTGTTTCCTGACTGGAGAGAAAAAGGCCTGGCTTCCCAAGGGACTGTCGTAAATCTCCAGCACTGGCCCAAAAGGATGTGTTTCTTCACACTCATTTGAAATGGCCATTGTGCCACACAACAACATTGCCTGCCTTACCTTGATTCCTTTTAAACTGGAAAGATTTTAAAGGAGAGCTCTTTAAGGATATGGATCCAGGGTGGAGAAAACACTATAAAATTGGTGAAGAAGGTAAATTTTATATACAGGAAAAAGCAGTTGTAATTTTTCTCTGGAAAATAAGTAACAGCTGCCAGGGACCATGAGTCCTTCAACTGTCTACAAACAGCATAGGTTCCTTGGTGTGATCACTAGAGGAGATTTTTCAGGCAAATCCACAAACGTCCTGTTGTGGACGTGGCGCCATGGAATGTGGATCCATGGACTGTGGATCTGGCGCCATAGAACTCGAGCCTGGCCGGCTGATCTGCACCCACAAGGCTTCAGGTCTCATTTTAGCCGCCCTACCCCGTCCTGGTCCTCACCTGACTGTGCAAAGAGGAGGCTTTTTGCTACTCCTTCATGGAAGGAGCCCCTAGGGCTTTTTACCACACCAGTTGCAGGAATAAAAGAGGGCTTTGGTGGTAATATAAAATGATGATGGTGATAATAAATCCAAAAAGAATACCAAAAAAAAACTAGTAAAACATATTTGCAGACTCAAGTGCCATTCACAGCTTCACTGCCCACTCCAAAACTGTACCCCTTGGCCACGTTGTGCCCTTGGTCTCAGCCTGTGTCAGATCCTTTTAAGGTGAAGAGTAATGCGAAAAATGTGATTACTAAGCATTTTTAATAACAAGAGAGAGCTTTGTTAAGATATGTAATGACAATTTTTTATACCATATAAACTCAGCTATGCAAATATATGTGCATATAAAAAAGACCAGAAGGACGAAAACCAATATATTCACATGCTTATATTTGAGCTAGTAAATGTAGGATGATTTTTTTCCTATGTTTTATAGATATGTTTAAGTGTTATAAAATATGTTGATTTTATGTGCAGAAAATGTCACTTTAATTTATACATATGTGAATAGATGCTCTAAGGAAGAAGGTTAGGAGAAAGACAGCTAGAAGTTTTAGCTGACATGCATATTAAAACAAAATTACCAAAAAAATCCATAGAAACAAAAGTAGGTTATTGCAACAAAAATTAGGATATTATGGGAAAAGTGTCACTTAGGGAATCTTACATTATTACAACACCTTTGCTGTCAATAATACATATTTATTTACAAACAGCTCTCCCTGAAAGATAAATACTATTAAGTAGTTTTTCAAAATGGCATCACCTCAGCAGCCTTTCATGAACTCTCTCTTTCTTCAAGTTTTAGAGGGCTCAAACTCATTTTATTTGATGGCATGGCTGTTTACCGGCGGAATCTCCAAGGGCCTATTAGCTGTTTCCATGCTCTTAGAATGGCACATTTTTCAAGTGTTGTTAAACATTCCACGCTGAATTCATAAAAAATTAAGGGTCTTGATATTTAATTATAATCGAAAGGGAAAAACAGTGTAGCATTCGCAGATGGATTCTGTTGAAGTATGAGTGGTTATCCCTAGGGAGGGCCTTGGTAAATCTGACCTGTTTAGAGATGAATGAGTCATAGATGCTTAGATAATTTATGCTGACTTGATCTATATCCAATAATAACGTGACCCTTTTTGTGTTTCACGTTTATATTTCAAGAATTAACACCTTGTGTTATTTTCCCTGTTTAATTTTGCCGAGGCTATGATGCCCTCAGCATAAGGTTCTTTCGCCCTAGAGAATCTCCAATTGATGAACATTACTAATGGCCGCCATATGTCATATAATGAGCTTCCAGACTAATATCAGACCCTATCTGTTTCATTTGTACTGGAAGAAATAGTAGTTATTCTACTGTGAAGGCACTTAACACAGAATGATCAGGGATTCACATAACTCTGAAACTCTCTCAGGGAAGCATCTGTTATTTGTGGAAAATGTCACTTGATTCTCTAAGGACTTCCTCGGCTTTCTGTGTATGTTTCGGGGTGAGACAAAGGAATACGGTGGGAGGTATCTACAGCATGTTGGTGGTGATTTGATGCACACGACCGTCAAGCAGTCATGTACTTTGATGCAACTCTTTTGTCCACCTGGCTTATCAAAGGTAAAGGTTTCTCTGATTATAGATGGCTTTTTCTTTTTTAAAGATTGGCACCTGAGTTAATCAGTTGCCAGTCTTCTTTTTTTTCTTCTTCTTCTTCTTCTTCTTCCCGAAGCCCCCCAGTACATAGTTGTATATTCTAGTTGTAGGTCCCCTGGCTGTGCTGTGTGGGACGCCACCTCAGCGTGGCCTGATGAGCGGTGCTAGGTCAGTACCCAAGATCTGAACCAGCAAAACCCTGGGACGCCGAAGCAGAGTGCAGAAACTTAACTACTCAGCCCTGGGGCCGACCCTGTAGATGGCTTTTTTTTTTTTAATAACTGAGTGTCCAGTACTCAATGAGGAAAGACGATTTCAAACAGTTTTAAATGCCTGGTAAGAAAATAATATCAAATTGCCGTGCGTTAAGATAGTACTTAAAGGAATGGGATATTCTAAAGGCTGATCTTTAGAAGGAAGAGGCTAAGAGGCATGCCTTTGGATTCAAGCTCCAGTTGCATAATTTTTCTGCACTTCAGTGTCCTAATGTAAAAGGGGACTTAACTGACCCAGTTAGTTGTGGCAGTTAAGTGGTATTAGCATATGAGCTCCTGCCAGAGTCTAAATACCTAAACACACTCCCTTCCTAAACACAGGGTCATTTCGGTGAATGATTATATTGGGCATGACAGAAGTTCGTCACTAGAAAATAATTTTAAACAAGTCTGCCTCATTGGAAGACAGATGTGGCTTAAATGGGAGCCTGGAAGGATGCGTGTGTTTCAATGCTGAGAAATAGTATTGCAGCTATAATGGTTGTATTGAGCTTTTCCATCTCCAAGCCCTGCTTCGGCCTGCTTCCCCATCTGGATCCATGGAGGAAAACTTCACCTTTTAAAAATTCTCAGTAAGCAACAGTGAGAATAACCATAGGGTGTTATTGTTAGGACGTGGTTTCAGCAGCCAAAAAGGACTCATGATTCTAAGATCTTCCTTAGAAACTGTCAGTTGCCCAACTCTGTACTAATCCTGGGTGGAAGCAGCAGAAAGTATCCTTCAAGGTCAAGAATTACTGGTATCTTGACCCTTGGCAAAACTGTACTTCCATTCAGCCACAGAACCTAAATCTGAACCCTAGTCTTGTTTGCTTTTCTGAGGTCTGTCTATAGGGGCACAGTGGGCTGTTGTCTGAATAAGATACGTACAGTTACAACCAGAAAAGAGATCTGCCTTCTGGAAAGAGAATGAAAATTTGCTGGGTGGGGTTTATGCCTCTCTGGATGCTCCACTTTGTGCAACGGCTGGTTTTCTGGGTTCACGTGGAATCTGTGCTCCCTCTTCTGGGATGGCTGTGGAGCCCAGGGCGTCTCTCTCTCAGGCGTTCTCCATGTCTGGTAGGCTGTCCCGACACGCTCACCTAGAATGGGTTAGTGTTCTGACCCAAATAATAATCCCCTTGTTTCTCAGCTTCGAGCCAGATTCTTTAAGGTTTCAGTATTGCTCCATCGCTCTAACACATTGGCCAAACACATAACTCTTTCGGAAGTTCATACAGGTAAACTTGAGCCAGTGCTGCTCTTAAAATCTGCCTCCCACATCCCTGTCTGTGGGTGGTACTCTGGTGGAGATGGAAAGAAGTCTCAGAATCATCAGAGAGGAATTGCTTCTGGATATTGTTCCCTCCCCTTCCCAGAGTACATGGATTGGCTACTGGGAGATTTTAAAATAAGCTTTCCAACTTGAAGATAATTCAGTAGTTGGACGTGTTACTTGACTCTTTAGATATTAAAAATGTGGTCTACACGGTAACTTATATTAATTAGAGGTTCATTATTTGGATAATAGAACTTTTGAAATTTTTGCGTTGCATTAGAGACACTTCCCATTGTTAAAGATAAGCAAACGTCATTTTAGAACTTGTCTTTACAAATATGCACAATCAATAATTGCAGTGAAACAAGTGATCAGGATTTAGTAATTGAGGCACAGTTTCTAGAGTGGCAACTTCACAGAGACCTTGAAGCCGAGCAGCTATGTTCTCTATCCTGTTCCCCGGGGAGGAGGCGAAAGCAGAGAGAGACAGGATGACTAATGCCCAGTAATGCTTGCCAACTTTTAAACAATAAGCAAATCAACTTTAGTATTATGAGATATGAATTGGATGTTTTAATTAGAAAATACAATAATCCCAAGTGAGCTTCTTTTTCTCCACAAAATATAGGGAGATGGTAATTGTTCATTGTACTTGAGAACTTTTTCTCAAGTTGAATTGAAAACAGCAGACTGGGGAGTGATAGAAAATGTTAACTGCTAGAATTCTGCTGTCAGTGTGTGCCAGTTCTGATTTTATTAGTAAAAAAGAAGGCTTAGATGCTAGATGCTAATTTAGCAATAGATAAACCTGAACATCGACTTGTTTTTAATTTCATGGTAAAAGTAAGCCTCTAACCCTCCATGTTGAAATTTTCGCTGCTCGAGTTGTGAGGAAGAAAAATGGAGTCGCTTCCCCTTTCATGCCATATGTCGTTTCACTCGTCGCCTCCTTACTAATAGTTCACGTTGCTGTAACTGTATGGGATAAACCATCACAGAAGAGGATGAAATACATGTGCAGAAAGTAAGGGAGTTGTGTTGTTTTAATGAAAACTAATTTGTATGATTTGGAAAGACTCAAAGCAGAAGTTGTGTTTAAAAACAAATTAGATGTGAGTGAGACAACTGAAACACCGGTAGATTAAAAAAAAGTCATGGAGGATTTACACTCAAATTGCCTTGAAAGTTTTCTCTTTACTTAAAAAAAACAACCTGAAGCGGGACGTTTTATAACTTAAAAGTATTGATGTGTTGTGATATCTATGTGTGATGGAGAAAACGAACCTTCAACCAGGAGAGCGGTTCCTGACTGTGGAATCGGTTTTGGTGAATGAATTTGCATTTATATATCCTAAGGTAAATAAAATATTTATGTGTCAGGTTTGACTGCTTTTTCAATTAACTGACTTACTGCAGGTCTCAACTAAATCAGATGACGGTATTGTAACAGATTGCTAAAATGAGTTTAGTAATATAATTGAAACTGAATATCAAAATTATAATTCAGTGTTTGGGGAACAGTTAAATCTGTAACTAATTTAATAGAGGTTCATGATGTCAATTTAAGGTATATCCTGTAATATATAAATATATATGTATATTATTAAATAGTACATTTGTAAAAACTTGGCCCAGGTATAAATTTTAGGTAGCTCTAGACATTTAATAAATAATTGTCACACAGATTATTGCTCTCACGCTTTTGTCTATGTCGGCATCTAAACCCAAAATGCCACTTGCCTCTTCCCTATATCTTGGTATTGAAATTCTACTCGTTCTTCAACAACCAGCTCCAACATTTCCTTTACTGGAGGACTTCCGTTGGTTCTCCGTGAAGCTGCGCTGGGCTCATGAAACTTATTTGCTGATAGTACACTGGATCATTACCTACTGTTGGCCTTAGTTAGAGTTGGTCCTGGGACTAGGATTTTTGGAATCATCTGAGAACATCCTTGCACTTGTGTGTATGTTTGTCTGTACCACATCTCCATTTGTTCTGAACCATTGTCGTGGGCACTTTGGCCTAACTTATGTGAGAGAACACACTGAGCTACTGTGAAGAGTAGCAAGAACTTCCATTTGTGTTTTGGAAGAGATAGCAAATGATTGTCCACAGCAAGCGCAGATACGTTTTTTGAGAAAAAAGCACATTAATAATGTTCTGCTGGTGAAGTGACTGTATGTATAGTGCACTGTATACTTTGGCAAAATGTTTTGTTTAAACTTAGAGAGCCTTTTAGTTTTTGCCAGGATATTAAAAAATGCTTGTCTTAATTTATCATCTTTTTCTGGGGAGTATGAGGAATGGTTGCTTTAAGGAGACTAACATAGAGAGGATTCTTGGTTGGTTAGTAAAATTGGTAAATATTACAGTTTATGTCAAAAGTGTGAAGATAGAAATGAGTGGAGCCTACTTGAAAAGCCATAAAATTTAGAAGCCTACCTACTCTGACGAGGAATGGGAAAGCTAATTTTAACTCTGAAGTATAATCTCCATGTGTTTTGAAACTTAATTTTCTATGATAGTAACCAATTTCATATAATGAGCTTTTGTATTGTATTGTACAAGTAGAGTGATTGTATTGCTCTAACAATTAAATAGAAACAATTATGTCTGCATTTATAAGACGAGTATTTGTGGGAAGTTTCTCCATTATTATTGGGTCCCCAAAACTGTCAAGAGCTTTCTGGAAACACATTCTAAATATAACGTATCTCTAAAAATGAAGCTTTTTACTTTTTCTTTTAAGACAGAGCTTCAATTGGGCTGGCATTTTGCTTTACTATAAAGGGGCTCCTTAGGGAGAGAAGCTCTGAACCTATTGTGGCCTCGCTACCAGGCTACCACAGTCTGCACTTGGTGGCCCTGCTCAATGACTTCTTCATTTAGTGTTTAGAAAAATGAATTCTGTGGACTTAAAAATCATATCCCTTGTCCAAGGGCACTTCTAGCATAAAGAAAAGTCAGAAGCTAGCTGAGGCTTAAGAGATTCGTTTAGCAGAAACACGAGGTGTTAAACAGGCAGACATTGCCGTCAGAGTTTGAGCATTGATTAGTGGCTCTGAATTATTCCAGTCTTAGGTCCAGAATGTAACAGTTATCCGACTCACTGATGTGAAATATTCAGTTTCTATCTTCTGTTTTCTTGATTGCTAATTTTCAGTCCATGTGTCTTAGGTGCTTGGCTGAGGATTTTGTTAAAATATCTTTTCTTGGGGGCCAGCCTCGTGGCGTAGTGGTTAAGTTCGTCACTCTCTGCTTCAGTGGCTCAGGTTTGTGGGTTCAAATCCTGAGCATGGACCTATACCACTCCTCAGCCATACAGAGGCGGTGACCCACATGTAAAGTGGAAGAAGACTGGCACAGATGTTAGCTCAGGGCTAAGCTTCCTCAGCAGGGAAAATAAATAAATAAAAGAGAACATATTGTATGCTTCCCTTTAAAAAAAAATATATCTTGTTTGAATTCTCATCTCCTGTAAATTCTGACTTTGTTTTAGATATAGATACTTAGAATTAGCTTGTTTTGTCTTATTTAACCCTATTTAAGAGTAATGAGGTGATATATCTTTTATTTGGTTATAAAAAACTAATATGCGTAATTTATTCAAAAGCGAAGGTTGCTTTTGAAATTTCCACATGCTTGCAATTTGAAGCTATGTGTATATAGTCTCTACACGTATTCCAAACTGAAAACAATACTGGCAATTCAGAAATTAAGTACAAAGTGTGTTTATAAAATGGCACATGGCGTTCAGTTTTGAAAGCTTGGAAATAATTGTTACTGTCTTAATGAAGGCTACAGCTTTTACAACCTTAAGTTCTTACACTGATTTGAAGACATTCATAGATTCTAAATGCCAATGGAGCTATTTGTTTTCCTGGACTATTTCATTCCCTGCAGGTATATCTTAATGCTTATAATAAAGTGAAAAAAATTGCAGATACTTTAATCTCATAAACAGTAACCATATGCAGCAGTAACTAGATAATATAGCATTTGCTACTCTGGAGAGCAGATCCCAAGATCAAGCTCCTGGTGTTATGATGGGAGGTCATTATTCATTTATTTGAAGACTGGGTTTATTTCAGACCCTGAAAATACCTGATCTGCAGGCACATAGAGTAAGTTCCCTACTTGAACTGAATCTCACAACTTAGAGTAGAGCAGAACATCAAAGAAAAGAGAAGGTAGGGGAAACACAAGACACCAGGGAGAGAATGAGTGAGAGAGGGAGGAAAGAAATCAAGATTTTAAGCCTTCAAATGGGAACATCTAGAGAGAAGGCTGATTTGGTAAAATGTGACAAGTTGATTTTAGAGATGTTAAAATCCCAGTGAGGGGTTGGGAATTGGGAAGGGATGGACAGGTGGAGAGCGGGGAAGTTTTAGGGCAATGAAAGTACTCCATGTAATACTGGGATGACGGATACATGCATCTTGGATTTGTCAAAACCTATAGAACTGTAAACTGTGTACTTTAGTTAATAATAATGTATCAACATTGGCTCATCAAGTGTGACAAATGTACCACACTGATACAAGATGTTAATAAGAGGAGAAACTGTTTGGGTATGTGCAGGTAGGGTGGGAATTCTGTGCTTTCGGCTCAATTTTTACATAAACCTAAAACTGCTCTATAAAGGCATGTCTATTAATTATTTTTTAAAAATTGTAGTGATGCATGAAGTTGGTCAGTAGCCTGTGGGTGGTGAAGGGTTGATGTCAGAAACGCAGTTTGAAAGTCATCTATATAAAGAGGCTTTTTGGGCTTCCAGAGTAGATGAGCTCCTGATAGGGAGTGATGAAAGGGAAGATGTGGAGGCCCAGAACCCAGCCTCCCACATGGCTGTGTGGCTCACGATGAGGAAAGGGCGAGGACCAAAAAGGAATGACACTAAAATTGAAGGAGTATAGGTGTCACATTACAGCACAGCAGCCAAGAGAGGGGAATCTGAAAGGTCAGTACTGATGCTCCAAAGAGAGGGAGAATAATGAGGACTTAAAATGGCCATTAAATCTGATGATTAGGTGGGGAGAAACCTGTCAGAGGTGGTCTCAATACCGTTGGAGTTGGGTTGTAGAGGTTAAGACGCAGTTGATCTGGAAATAGAAGCTAGAAGTATAGATTCCTTTTAAGAGGTAAACAGCTTTCCTTTTAGGAAGATAAGGAAGGGTTTTTATTTCTTTTTTTTTAAACTATGGAAGACAATCTGTTATAAGAAGAGACTATAGAGCGAAAATTCTGGTAGAGGCTGTACATTTGGGAGAAATGGTAGAAAAAGATGGAAATGGACCCAAGACCCTGATTAAGAAGTAGCCCTGAAAAAAGAAGAAACTGGGAGACGGATGAAAGGAGAATACTTAAGGCGGTTTAGTGTGCCTGTCATCAGAGATTTGGCTTTGAAAAGAAACTAGATGGGCAGATTAAAGTTATACCATCTCTGTACCTGTAATAAGGGAAAAGTTCAACTTACCTGATGATTATTTGGTGTTTGAGTTGTTGCACCAGCTGGAGCATGGCTAAGATGAAGTTTTGACGCATTTCCTTTGAAGTCCCCACAGTAAAGTGCTCTGAATATACTGCATAAAGACATCATTTTTTAATCCAAAAGATCCCATGGAAATTATCACACCCAATTCACTTTTCTTTCAAAGAAGGAAAGCGGCATAAGGAAAGGTTATGTGCATTGCCTGGAGTCACAGGACTATTCAGGGGTACAATCAGGACTATCATGGAAATCTTCTCTCAGGCAATCTTGTATTTCTTCTTCTACATCATCACAGGAATGGAGAATTTGAGCTGATCCAATGAGATGTCTGGTAGGCAGCTGTAGATAGATAGCTGCTATTGGAAGGAGAGATGAGAGCTAAGTTCCTTTATTAATTGAAATATAATTCATGTACCATAAAATTACCCCTCAACAGTGTTACAATTGAGGAATTTTAGTATATTCACAGACTTGTGCAACTATCACCACTATATAATTTCAGAACACTTTTATCACTCCAAAAAGAAACCTCGTCCCCATGGGCAGCCCCTCTGCATCATCCCCGCACCACCACCACCAAAGCCTTGGGCACCTTCCAGTCCACTTTCTGTCTCATGGATTTGCTTATTCTGGACATTTCGTGTAAGTGGAATCATGCAGTGTGGTGGCATTTTGTGTCTGGCTTCTTCACTTAGCATAAAATCTTCAAGGTTCTTCCATGTTTTGTAGCATGTAATGGTACTTCATTTCTTCTTATGGCAAAATAATACTCCGTTGTATGGATCTACCACATTTTGTTTATCCATTTGTCAGCTGATAGACATTTGAGAGGTTTCCAGTTTTATAAGTAATACTGCTATGAACATTCATATACAAGTTTTTGTAAAGACATATGTTTTCCATTCTCTTGGTGTATACCTAAGAATGTAATTGCTGAATCATATATATATATGATCAACTATGTTTATATCTATGCTTAACTTTTTGAGGAACTGCCAAATTGTTTTCTATTTTATATTCCTTCCAGCAATATGTGAAGGTTCCAATTTCTCCATACCCTCCCCAACAGTTGTTGTTACCCTTCTTTTTGGTTATAGCCATCCTAGTGGATGTGGAGTGGTATCTCATTGTTGTTTTGATCTGCATTTTCCTAAAGACTGATGATGTTGAGCATCTTTTCATTTGCTTATTTGCCATATGTGTATCTTCTTTGGCGCAGTGTCTATTCAGATCCTTTTCCATTTTTTCTTTGCTAATTGGGTTGTCTTTTTATTATTGAGCTGTAAGTGTTCTTTATATATTCTGAATACAAATCCCTTATCAGGTATATGATTTGTAAATATTTTCTTCCATTCTGTGAGTTGTCTTTTCACCTTCTTGATGGTATCTTTTGAAGCATAAAAATTTCTAATTTTCATGAAATACAACTCATCTTTTTCTTCTTTTGTCCGTTATGTTTTTGGTGTCATTGCCGAACCCAAGGTCACAAAAATACACTCCTGTGTTTTCTTCTATGCATTCTATAAGTTTAGCTCTTAAATTTAGGACTATTGTCCATTTTGAGTTAATTTTTGTATATGGTGTAAGGTAGGTGTCCAACTTCATTCTTTTGCATGTGGATATCCACCAGCACTATTTATTGAAAAGACTATTCTGTCCCTTGTTGAGTTGTCCTCATACCCTGGTTGAAAATCAGTTGACTATAAATGAGAGGATTTATTTCTGGACTCTCAGTTCTATTCTCTTGATCTATATGTCCAACCTCAAAATTCTTTAAATAAAAATGAATAGTGAGACATTAACTTAGTCGTGTTACTGAATTGATACAGAAAATAGAGCATGGAAAAGAATTTATAATCCTGTCACTGTAAATGTTTTGACATATTTCCCTTGAGTGAGACTTCGACCATTTAATTATTTTACAACTGTTATTCTTACCTGTTTCTTTTTTTGACTAACTCTGTTCACATTGCTCATTTCTTTCCCTATATACCGCAGAAGACACAGGGAACACACAAAGCATCAGGACCCCTAAAATCACTTTACGCACATAGACACAGAGGAAGGGGTAAACAGTAAATTTCCTTTCCATATTTTGTATTTTGCCGTTCCCTTTCTCTGCTGTAAGCCCCCGATTTACCGAGTGCAGTACACAGGCTGTACACCAGCTGTGCACTTCTGTGTGTCTCTTGGTACACTTTTAGAAATATTTTCAAGAGAGCTTTGAATCACAAGTTACCATAATTTAAGGGCATGAAATAATAGCATCCTGAACTAAAACCTTTTTTGAGCTGGTTTCTTTGCTTCCCAAAGACTTTTTTATACCTGAAATATCTATTTAAAGCATATTTCTGCTTGAATTTTTTTAAAAAATCCTCCAAATACCTACACTTTCATACCCATGATTTAACTTTTAGAAACCTCTGTGACCTTATAAACAAAGAGATCTCTTGAGAACCAAACTGGGAATCCTATTTTCAGAGAGCTGTGAGATTTTCCAAATATTTGAAAGGGATCTAAGGAATTCAAATCTCAGAAGGAAGGATTGCGTCCTACTCAAGAGCTAGACTTGAGAAACGCATGCAATATTTTTGAAATTTATTGTTCCAGTGAACATGCACATGCTACATTTTAAATTATTGGATTTTGACAATGACTTGGCTCATATATGAAATAATATTAGCTTAAAATTATTAGACAGTGAAATACTGCTTTTAAGAGGGAAGTTTCTTATTTGAAATTAAAATCTACATTGTTTTGCCCTCTCAAACTTAACATGTCCAAGAGACAGCTATGGATTCTTCTCAAAACCTGTTCTTGCTGCTCCCTCCCCCCTGCCCCTGCCCCTCCCCTTGTGATCTGCTCTTGACCATCTTTCAGCGTATTCGCACCACTCTCCCAATGACTCAAGCTCCAGAGGAATTGAATTGCGCCCTTTACTGTTATCGGACAGACTGAACTCTCCTCCCTCTCTAACTGGGCTGTCTCGTCTCCCTTTGCAAGGCTGATTGTTCCCACCTGCAGCTCACAAAACCTTTTTTTTTTCTTCATAGCCCTGATATTCGAATTTGTATATTTACTCCTGTATTACCCATGTCCCCCACTGGTCCATAATTGCCGTGGAGGCAAGGATCTTTCCATCTTTCAGCCTAAATCTCTAGCACTTGGAGTAGAGCCTGGTACGTAGTAGATGCTCCATAAATATGTGTACCTATAAGTGATCAAACATTAGTGAGTTATAGCCAAAAGTCAAATCCTGGAGAATCTGAGAAAAGGTTCATATGTATATGAGCGATAATTAATTTATTGCCACAGAGGGGACCACCTAAACCGCTCACTGCCTGGGGGGCCACTTATGGAAACTTCAACCACTCAAAGACGGTAAAGGAAAAAGTTGTTTCAGTTTTGTTGGGTTGTGTTGTTTTTCTCTGGGCTTTGAACGTCAGAAAAGTAATTGTCATAACAGCTTTCCTTCCACTCCTATAGTTTGTGACCTTCATTCAGTATTGACAGTTGTGGGAAAAGCACTTTCTCTGAATGAGGCTTTGTTTGTATTCTTTCTGAATTTACCCGTACTTCTAATCTTATTGCTGATTAATTTACACAAGATTCTATTTCTTTAAACAGCAAGTTAAAATTAGAGTGTGAATGGAGAGCACAGACCCTGCCCATCTGTCTTTGCAGCTAACCACCACCCACCTCTCAAACCTTAGCTGTGGGGCTTTTCCTTAGAGAAGCCTTGTTTCGGGTCCTTAGCAGCCTTTACTATCCTTAATAGCATTTATCACTTTCTGGATGACAAAATTAATTGTACCGTCTGTTGTTCCCAGCCTGAATCTAAAACCTCTGTAAGGCCAGAGAATGTCTTTTTTGAACTACTCTATCTCTAGTAAACACTTCATAAAAGTAAGTTGAATCAGTTAGTCCTTTCCAGCTTTAAAATGCTGGTCTCTCTGATTCGTGGGTCCATTCTCAGCAGCAGTAATATGTGACTTTGTTTGTAATAGTAAATAAATTTCCAGAAAGCTCAAATACAGGGACCTTAATGGCTCACTGAGGGGAATAGGGTACTGAGGAGGGGTGGGAGAGAGCAAGGAGGGGAGAGCTGGGGCAGGAGGGGCGGGAGAGAGTGAGGAGGGGAGAGCCGGGGGAGGCCGATTTCACCTGCAATTGCAGAACTGCACACAGGCCGTTTTTGTTTCCTGGGTTGACTATTTGATCTTTTTTTAAGAATTGTTGATGTGATTGTGGTATATTCATTTATACCATCAAATCGTTGGTGAACTTTGACACTTTTTTGGAAAGTAAATATTAAAGGATGGAATTATGATCGTGTTTACATTTTATCATTTTGTTTTCAGCTTTCCCTATAAATTTTGTGCATGATGTTATAGTTAAGGATCATAAGAGATGAATTTTGTAGAGAGTTATCCAAAATTTTTGCCATTTGCCTCCCCTGAAAGAAAAAATATCCATAGCTGTATTAAAAAACCCTGTCATCTTAATTAAGAGGCAGCTGTTTTCCTGGATTTTTTCCTCCTAATTATGTAAGCTGTACTGAGTGGGATGTAATAACATGATTTTAAATTGATAATTAGTGTGTGTAAGGCACTTGGCAGTGAAATACACAGTGATATCAGTGGCATAACTTTGGCAATAGAAAAATATAAATATAATCCAAATGTCAACGCAGAAATAAAACCATTATCAAGTAGTCAATAATTTGATATAATGTTTTTGGGAAATACTGTCAATTATATAAAATTTTTAAATTAAAATAAAGCATGCTGTTTACTTAAAAGTCATAGTACCTGGAAGCATAGTATACGTGTGTGGGTGTATTTTTGTGTATATGCTGTGTATATGTATATATTTATGTACTGTTAAAAATGGTAATCCTTACCCTGCTGTACTTCTCTTCTGGTCATAATCCCAAAAGAGAACATCTTTTAGATGTTTCTTCTGGAAGTTATCTTCATATCCCTAAATATGTACTTGTGCTGTGTGTTGATTTGTCTGTTTTGGACGTTATCTTTTGATTCCTGTTTTGGTGGGTGAGAATTTCCCTCCCAGACATGACTGCCCTGCCCTCCTTCTCCATTCCAATATAGATATATTTATCATTGTAATTAATGTGGAGATCCATGTTAACCTCTTTAAAATTAGGTAAATAATGTTCTCTGAGGAGCAAGAAGTATGTTATGATTATTTTTCCTTTCTTGCTCAGGTTTCAATTTTTCCTGTAGTTTGTAAAAGCTGTTCTTTTTGTCTCTTGACCTAGTGGAATTCTGCATACTTTTAATTCTCCAGAACACTCTCCAGATGTTCCATTATATTAGGTGTTTTCTTCAACTTCCTGTTCACCTGCCTCTCCCTTCAGAGGCCCCCTCTCCTCAAGGTCCCCTGCAGACTCTCTTCTCTAGGGCTTCTGCTCCTGCTGACATTTGTTTCCCGGATTCCTTGTCTCCTTTATTCTTGATTTCCTCGCTTGTTCCTGAAGCACACATATCTGTAGATTCTTAAGAAGTTTTACATGGGTAGTATATTTCTGAGACATTGGATAACTGAAAATATCTTTATTCTCTGATTATATTTGACTGGTAGATGGGCTGGGTATAAAATTCTAGGCTGAGATTCTTTTTCTCTCGGAATGCTCTGTGCTCTTTAGCTTCCTTCTGGTTGGCTGGAGAGAAACTCAATGCACTTCTAATTCTCAATCCTTTGTATTTAGACTCCGGAATATTTTTGTCTTCTCTTTATGTTTAATGTTCTGAAATTTGCAAAGGTGTGTGTGTTTTTGTGTGGATCTTCTTTCCTTTATGTGCCTTTCCAACCTATAAACTGGTTTTCTTTAGTCTGTGACATTTCTTATGTTTTTTTCTTGTAATATCTTCCCTTCCATTTTCTGCATTTCGTCTTTCTTACAATTTGGTCATATGTTGACCCTTTTGGGTTTATCTCCCAAGCTGTTGTATTTTCTTTAACTCTTCATCTTGTGTTTGCCTTCTTAGAGATTCCTGCACTTATCCTCCAGCCCCACTAGTGAGAGTTTTTGGGGTTTTTTAACGTTAACAGTCTTTTTCTTTCTTTTTAATGTGCAAGTGCTTTATTTTCTTTTTTTTCCCTCCTACTTTTATAGTAACATTCTGATCTTAGTTTATGGATGTAATATCTTCTAAATGTTTCTTTGGGGATATGAAATAAAATTTATTTGAAATTTCCTTTTGTTTCCTTATTTGTCTCCATTGATCTGGTTGTCTTTTTCTGTTTTTGAAAGCTCTTCTTTGAAGCTCCAATATGTGATTTTAGTCTTCCTTTAATTAACATTTTTGTTTCTTATTTATATATTTAACATTTATCTAATAATGCAAATATTGAAATATTGAACAGTTAATACATTTCAGATACTAATAAAATTAATGTATGCTCAGAGTAATTTGGCCCTGTGATAAAAGTTAACAGCTTTTTCCATTGTTTATCACATTTATTTTCCTCTCTGGAAGGAATTTCCAAAAGAGTTATGAAAATAACAGAGAACGAACTTCTTAGCAAATCTAGATAATGATGAACACTGTGCCTGCTCCCCAAATTCTATTGTGAAAAAGAGTTTTACATCATGCAAGTATGAAGAACACATCATTTTTACTATATATGTTCATGTACATTTGGATAGTAATCAAGAGGACCTTCTCAGGAATGAATTTTGGAATTTTTCCCAGGCATTAATAATTAATTGTGTTATATATAATATTCAGGTTAAATTATATATTAATTTATTTAGTGCAATTCTAAGATTGACAAGTATCTGCAGCAAGAGAGGATATTTTGAGAATTTAACTCCTCATAAAGCACATACCATGCTGCAATTAGTGCCTTCAGCAATTGCTGATAGCCTGTCTAGGCCTTTTAGCAAGATTGAAAAATATTTCTGCTAGTTGTTAAACTGTCATTCTGAAATCATAAATATGTACACTTAAAATAGACAAGTTGCTATATCAATGCCTTAAAATTATTTTAAATAAATTATGTTGTATTGTAAATATTAATAATGCCATAGTTAAGCATAAGGCAATAAAATGACCATCATGGTAGCCTGACTGCTGTGAATTTCTTAAGGAAATATTACATTTTCCTTCTTAAAATAAAAGCTGAGAGCAAAGAAAAGGGGGAAGAGAAAGGAAAAAGCGTTCAGGAATGGTTTTCCACGTGAAGCTCTAAGCCCTATATTAACAACTCTGTAAGGCCTGAGATTGATGTATGATATTGACTGGGAGAAGTGATGCTCCTAAGGATGTCTCCCATTTTAGTTCATTCAGAGATCTTATAACTAAGCCTGCTGAAGCACCTCTCAGTTTTGGGCCTTTGAGGAAGCTGCCACTTCGAAGGGGCAGACACTGAGAGCTGGGAATACTGGGCATAATGGCTGGGACCAATGGCAGAGTAGGTGGGTACTTTTACAGTGGATGGTATGGTTTTAGCTTTTATCATCTTGTGTAGTTTTGATCTGATGGGACAGACAGGGTTGTTGTTGTAACTTGACTTCATCTTTAAATTCCTTCCCCATAGCACACTCAGTTTTTCTGGAGGTGGCTGTGTGACCTGGTTCTGGCCAGTGATGTACAAGTGGAAGTCTCTGGATGGGACTTTCAGAAGTGCCTGGCCCATAAATAAATATTTACTTAGGGTTAAAATTAATTAGCTATAAACTTTAAGTCCATTTATAAAATTTAATACAAAATGCCTTTTCTCTGCTTCTGTCTCTGGCCCTTGACCTGTAAATGTTGCTGAAACCCCAAAGGCCCATCCATGGATTTCTTCTTTCCTCCTTGCACAGGTTTCCTTTGTACATCCCACTGGATGACTTCTACTCCCATTGATGCGATTATTATCTATTTATTAATGTTACAAACATTTTTCTTACCTAAAACTCTCCCCTGGGTATCAACCTTGCGTTTTGAATTTCTTCCTGGAGAGCCCACAGGTACTGCACATTTAACGTGCTCCCAAAATGAATTTGTCTTCTACCATCTCACCAAGGTTCACCTCTAATTGTGGTCATTACTATCTCTCCAGTCTTCCTTCAGAAGACTCTTGGAATTATCCTTTGCTGCCTCTCCGTATTAATTCCGTCAATCAGGACCTCTCAAGAACTCTTTCTAAGACTCATCCCCAGTGTGATTTCTGCCTTTCATGACTCTCCCATCTTCCTCCTACATTTTCATTTGCAAGGTAAACTTCCAAAAGGGTAAATGGCTCATACCACCTCCCTGCCTAGATGTAATTGCCCTGGGCTCCCCATTTCTTAGGAGAAAGCAGGTCCTAGAGCAGAAGGTACTCTGGGAGCATTTGAAGACTTTCCACGGCAGCCATTCCCAGTGGTTGACTTACACGGTGCTCTTGGTTCTTCTCATGCTCTGTCCCCACCTCCCTCTCCATAGTCAACATTTCCCACTATACAAATGACCAGCATACATCTTGCCTCTTCAGAATCTTACTGTGGGGCCTGCTCCATGGTAAAAAAAAAAAAAAAAAAAAAATCTCAAGGACACAAACCAAGAAGACAACATTTACTGAAAAAATAAAACCCACCTCTTCTACCCCACGTCAACGACACATTGCTCCTGAAGAACTGTCCAGAGAGATCCTTGGAGAGAAACATGGAAGGCAGCTGTCCTTTATTTCATGTAGACACCATATTCATGTCAGGGCTCTGTTCATTCCTTTGATCTGTATCTGTGAAGGGAAGCTCAGAATGAAATGGTCATTATGGGGATATATATTAACATGTATATTTTAGTTGAAATTTGAAATCAGAATTGTTTTTTCCTGATTTAACTGATTACTTAAAAAAAAATGAAGATGGGTATTGCCAGTTAGGTTATATAGCAGAAATATTCCAAAACTTAAATGAGCTAAATCTGCAATTCTAAGGTTTGGAAGAATACTTAAAGCATGTGATCCTGGGTGACGGTGTCACACACTCAGAGAATCTCGTGCACAGAGAATATGGTGTAAGGTAGCACTTATGTGATAAGAGGAAACTGTTTATCAGACAATAATGTAATAGCAACAGTGTATTAAAAATGAAAAATATTTTTATTTTTCCCAAACTTTTCTGAGTGTCTTAGATGAAAAAGATGTGTTTAACTGAAGACATAGCAGGAATAATTAGAAGTTATTTGAAACTTCTTGGTATGGCATTCAGGTATACTTCCTAGAGGTTAGGAAAGTAAATTATTCTGATGGATAGTTAACAAATTCTTTTGCAAGTCAGTGGTTTCTATTTCTTTGCTTTCAGAAAACTTTAGAAAGGACCTAATCAAGATATCAGCAGATAGATCACTTCAAATAACTTTAATGGGTCTGGCCCCGTGGCCGAGTGGTTAAGTTCGTGCGCTCCGTTGCAGGTGGCCCAGTGTTTCATTGGTTCAAATCCTGGGCGCGGACATAGCACTGCTCATCAAACCACATTGAGGCAGCGTCCCACAGGCCACAGCTAGAAGGACGCACAACGAAGAATATACAACTATGTACCGGGGGGCTTTGGGGAGAAAAAGGAAAAAAATTTTAAAAAATCTAAAAAAAAAAAATTAACTTTACTATTAGAGCACTGTATTATTTTTTGGCACATGGCTCAGAGGTCCAAAGTGTTAATGGATATTTCTCTAATAAAACTTTCCATTCTCATTTACTATGTGAACTAGATTCTTGGGACTTAGATCTATAGAAATGATACTGAACCCTGTCACAATCTAATAATAGGTAATATTCTTCCATAGTTATGTGAACTAATGGGCTAGGGGAGGCCTCTGTTCCATTTATCTCATTAAAAGATGTATTTACAACAAAATCTTATTATTTGATAATTATCAAAATACATAATTTTATCAATTGTGTACCACTAGTAATTGTAACAAAAACTCAATCCAGAAGAACTTTTTAACACTTAGAGCCATATAGCCACAGGAAATTAAAAAAAAGTTAATTTTCATTTCTATTCATTATTTTTGTGTAGTATGATAGGATAATCAATAAAAGGCTTTCAAACAAAAATACATTAAATTAGGGTTAAATTATGTCTAGGTCAAGTAGAATGGAAAAAGTTCAAGACAAAAATAATGATATAAAATTTATGACTGTTGAAGTATTTCTTTGTGTATTTCTCAAAGCGGGTTGTGATGGGCGTCCATTTGTGGTACGTGGAATCCATGCTACGTTAAAAGAATGAAGCAAATTTATTTTAAAATGTCAGTATTTACAATATGCCAGAAATTATATCCTTTCCAATTACTTAACCTTATCATTAAAAAATTTACATTACTTTAAAAATATATTGAGATCAAAGGAATCTACAGTCAATGTAATCCCTGTCAAAATCCCAATGACATGTTTTGCTGAAGTAGAAAAACCCATCCTAAAATCCTTATGGAATCTTAAGGGACCTCAAATAGCCAAAACAATCTTGAAAAAGAAGAGCAAAGTTGGAGGCATCACACTTCCTGATTCCAAAACTTGCTAAAAACCTACAGTAATCAAAACAGTGTGGTACTGGCATAAAGATGAACATATAGAGCAATGGAATAGAATAGCGAGCCCAGAAATAAACCCTTGTCTATACAGTCAAATGATTTTTTTTTGAAGAAGAAGATTAGCCCTGAGCTAACTACTGCCAATCCTCCTCTTTTTGCTGAGGAAGACTGGCCCTGAGCTCACATCCACGCCCATCTTCCTCTACTTTATACGTGGGATGCCTACCACAGCATGGCTTTTGCCAAGAGGTGCCATGTCAGCGCCTGGGACCCAAACCAGCGAACCCCGGACCCCTGAGAAGCGGATCATGTGAACTTAACTGCTGCACCACCATACCAGCCCCCAAATGATTTTTGATAAGGATGTCAAGACTCTTCAATGGGGAAAGAACCATCTTTTCAACAAATGGTGCTTGGAAAACTGAATATCCACATGCAAAGGAAAATTGAACTCTTATGTTACACTATATAGAAAAATTAACTTAAAGTGGATCAAAGACCTAAAGAGGAGAATTAAAACTATAAAACTCTCAGAAGAACACTTAGGGAGAAAATTATGACATTTGGATTCTCCCACAGAATGGGAGAAAATATTTGAAAATTATATATCTGATAAGGGATTAATATCCAGAATATATAAAGAGCTCCTACAACTCAACAACAACAAGAAAACCCAATTCGAAAGTCAGTAAAGGACTTGAATAGACATTTCTCCAAAGAAGATATACAAGTGGCCAATAAGCACATGAAAATTGCTCAACATTCCTAACCATTAGGGAAATACAAATCAAAACCACAGTGAGATACCAATTCATACCCATTAGGATGGCTGCTATAAAAAAAAAAACAAAAAACGAAAAGGAAAGAACGAGTGTTGGTAAGGATGTAGAGAAATTGGAAGCTTTATGCCTTGCTAGTGGGAAAGTAAAATGGTGCAGCCAGTATGGAAGACAGTATGGAGGCTCCTCAAAAAGTTAAACATAGAAATACCATAAAATCCAGCAATTCTACTTCTGGATATATACTCAAAAGAATTGAAAGCAAGGATTTGAACAGATATTTGGACACCAGTGTTCATAGAAGCCAAAAGTGGAAACAACCCAAGTGTCCATCCATGGAGGAATGAATAAGCAAAATGTGGTATATACATACAATGAAATATTATTCAGCCTTAAAAATGAATTCTGGTAATTGCTACAACATGGATGAACCTTCAGAACATTGTGCTGAAAGATAGAAGGCAGGCACAAAAGGACAAATATTGCATGATTCCACTTGTATAAAGTAACTAGAATAGTTAAACTCCTAGAGACAGAAGGTAGAAGAGTGGCTATTAGGGACTGCAGGGAGGGGGAATGGAGAGTTATTGTTTATGGAACAGTTTCGGTTTGGGACGATGAAAAAGTTCTGGAGATGGATAGTGGCGATGGTTTTCCAACAATGCGAATGTGCTCAATGCCACTGGCTTGTACACTTAAAAATGGTTAAAATGGTAAATTTTATGTTGTGTATATTTTACCACAATAAATAAAAATATATTGAATAGTTTTTGAGATTCATAGCTACATAATTTTTCAAAGGCAATATATGCGCTGTCCACATATTTGAAGAACCTGTCTAGTGTCCTGCACAGCCTGCACTCAGCCCTCTCCTCTCGCTTCACTTTCCTTGCTCTAGCCACCTGGAAATTCACATCTGCACAGCTATGTACAAGTTGTTCCCTCTACGTTTAGTGTCGCTCCTCCCCCACCCAATCGATGCATGGAATCTGCTGCTGTAAGACCGGCCCAAGTGCCCACCACCTCTGGAAAAGCTGTGGTGATTCCTATAGACAAAGCCCATTTCTCCCTCCTTTTATGTTCCCAAAGAATTTTTCTGTAACCTTGAGTTGTCCCAAAACTGTCCCCAGCTGCACTGAATTCTTTAAGGGCAAGGATGGCATCTGCTTGACCTTTGTAACTCCTACACATTGCACAGAGCATAATTTGAAGGAGAGTCTTAATAAATGGTTCAATAGCTGAATTTTTAAAAGAATACCTGTGAGTCTTTCCTTGTAATCCTCCCCTGAGAGGGTAGACACACCTTTCTGCCAATTTCTAGAACAAGAAAATAAGTAAAAGAAATGTCACATCTTGCCCAGGCTACAGGGATCATGTGGCTGGCAGGGGTAGGGGGACAGCATCAAAACTCTGCTGCCTTCTTACGACTCTAGTCTGTGGAACCAGGCATTAAATCTTACTGTCAATGTTAAGACATAACTTTATTGGTTATATAACGCATGTTCTCAAATATTTCCCATAGGTCCTGTCCATAAATGAAATGATCTTATACATATTTCTGCTACCCCTTCCATAATAAAACCCCCACCACTGTTCCAACACCAGAGGTTGGAAACGACTGTGTCATTAATGAACGCTAGCAGATCCTAACCAATGCCCTCCAGATGAAAGACTCATTATTTCATTACTGGTCTCCAGAGCCGTTTGGTCGCCTAACACTGTAGCACACCATTTGGGCTGAAGAATCTAAGCCTTAAACTATAAAAAAAATGTAAGTAGTCCTTGACACAATTTGGAGCGATTACATTCTGTTGTGCCAAGAATTCCTTATTAAAAATCAATTTAATTTTGCATACACCATCTGGTTGGTTTTATGGCCTTTTATGGGAGGGAAACACGATTTTGTATTTACTTGATGTTCCGTAGTATAAGCATGTAATTTTGCAGAAACAGAGGCATTTTGTAGCATTGAAAAATTAATTAAGGAAACTTTAAAAGTGTTTACCAGACTTCCCCTTATTAACTTTTTGACTTTTGAGCTATAGATTCAACTTCTTGCATTATTTGAGATTTTAATAGAAAATAAAATTCTAAAGTAGGAAATTTGTATGTGCACATCATATGTGTATGCATTTATTTGCATGTAATACTTTCTATTTTATACTTTTTGAAATTCGAACCCCTTTAAACATAACTTAGATTGTCACATTAGTATTAATTTGTGGGGTTCTTTTATTCAAAGAATTTGGATAATGAAAGGTAAGTGGTTTACTTTTGATTGTCTACTGGGTCAGTTTCATCCATGTTAGCAAAAGATTGCAGTATTTTAGCTCAGATATTGCAGGAAAATATTTCAAACTAGAGTGATTGTATCTTTTTTTTTTGGAGGAAGATTAGCCCTGAGCTAACATCTGCTGCCAGTCCTCCTCTTTTTTGAGGAAGCCTGGCCCTGAGCTAATATCCGTGCCCACCTTCCTCTACTTTATATGTGGGACGCCTACCACAGCATGGCATGCCAAGCGGTGCCATGTCTGCACCTGGGATCCAAACCAGCGAACCTGCGAGCTGAAGGTGTGAACTTAACCGTTGCACTACCAGGCTGGCGCCTAGAGTGATTGTACTTTATTATGCAAAATGGGGAAGATTTTTCCAGCCTGATTTTCAAAACAGTCTATGCCCTAATCTAAAAAGGATCCTTTAGCTTCCTTACATGGCATTAGAAGCTTAAGATTTGGATCATTTTCTTAAGTTTTTCAATCTGCTCATGTGCTTATAGATGTGAAGTATTTTGTTAATGTTACAGTCTTAAAATATCAACAGCATTATAAGTTTTGTTGTTGTTTGTGCCATGAATTTGATTTCGACTCCTAGCAACCCTATATACAGCAGAGTGGAACACTGCCGGATCTCTTTGGCCATCCTCTCACCCACTGGTGCTATATCAGACAATTCATTCATAGGGTTTTCACGGCCAAGTTTTTTGGAAGTAGGTGGCCAGGTCCTTCTTCCTGGTCTATCTTAGTCTGAAATCTCTTCTGAAATCCACTCCACCCTGGGTGACCCTGCTGATATGGTGTAGCTTTCAGCATCACAGCAACACTCCTCCGCCACCGCCACGGTATGACAACCGACAGACAGGTGGGTGATGTGCTTCCCTGACCGGGGAATGAAGCCGGGTCATGGCAGTGAGAGCGCCGAATCTTAACCACTAGACCATCAGGGCTGGCTTTGTAAGTTCATAGCCATAAATATTGATTCAATTCTGAATTGCCTTTACTTTGATGTTTTAAAAAATTACTTGTTATTTAGGGTCTATTATTGATAACTACACACCTATTTGGTACCAGCCATACTATCTTTAATCTGTTCTGTGCCCTGATTTCCTCATTTGTGAAATGGGGATAATGCCTACTTGTTAGGATTGCTGTGAAGTTTAAATGAGAGAATCCATTTAGAGTGTTGCGAGATTCTTGGCACAGAGTAAGTGTGAAATGCATGTTAGCTTTTATCATCATCATCAAAAACAGGAAAAATGACAATTCTACAGTGTGTGGTTTTCTTTCCATTCATTCAGGGAAAAAAAAGTCCCCTGTGCTCACATAGCAATTAAGTGCTCGAACTAGGATGAACCTGTTTGGCCAGTTCCATGATCGGTTCTATGCTCACTTTTACGTGACCTTTCTTCTTTAATGTTAAATATTAATTTTCTGCGTGTATTCATTTAGTTAGCACCTACTATATGCCAGCCACTGTGCTAAATCCTGAGCATGTAATGGTGAATGGAATCAATATAATCTCTGCCTGCCTGTGTCTTTCAAAGGGTGGAGTAGACAGATAACAAGGCAACAAAAATCATAGGATGTGAAGAGAGAAATGAGCATGGTGTAGTGTTAGAAAATAACAAGGTCTTTTCTTCTGCATACTTCTTTGAAGTAATGCCTATTTGTTGTAACGATAATAGAGATGTACAGAGTAGAAATGGTTTCCCCTCATCTGCCTCTATGTCTGCTCAGGGAATCAGTAGGGAAATTTAGCGAGCCTTCCATACCTCTCTTTGCACTCGTACAAATGTGTGTCAACATGGGGCATTTTTGTTGTGGTTTACAAAATTGGATCCTATACACATTCCTCTGTAGCTTTCTTTTTTGTTTGTTTGTTTGCCTTGAAAAGTCCTTAGAAGTTTTCTAAGTATTTTGTGTTTGTTGCTAGTATTGTACCTGCCCGGGACTGACTCAGAAAGAGAAAACTCACCAAAGATTTTCAAGATGGAGCCCTGCCCATTTATTACAATAGTCTGCATCTAATTCTGGCCACTCAATCCTATAATTATTGAACAAAAGATACTTGAGGGAGAAGTTTCTGGGGTATTTTGCTACTACCATTTTTATTATTATTACTACTTATTGTTATTTCTGATAACCTTTGTTCTATTATAGCATTCTTGATTTTTTTCCCTTGATCATCTACCTTCCTACCTACTGACTTATTTATTTTGCCTTTTCTTTTATCAGTCTAATCCTATTTCTTTGGCATATATTCCTTCATTTACATACATATAGATTTAACACATTAAAAGATAAGTGCTTAATATTTCGTAGACTTGCTACGTTGACCCCTAATAAAGAACTTTAGGGGGATTTTTTTCCTTATGCTTTTTGCTTTGTTGTATTTTTCACTATTAACAATACTTCAAAAACAGGGTATGTTTTTATGTACAGGTGCTTTCATTTATGAGAAATAAATTTCTGAAAACAGAATTTCAAGATGCTTATTTTTTATCCTAATACATATTGCCAGATCAAATTCCAAAAAGATTGTAGGGCTTTCACTTTTAAACAGATATCTTTAATGCTGGCTAAGCAGTTCAGACTTGATGTGCAAATCAGTAGATCAAGATGTTATTGCCACTTTAGAGAGAAACTCAATGGCTAATTTATTTAATTATTCTCAGTAGGGTTCTTTTCCACTTCAGTCTCTGCCATAGGTCTTGGAAGAACAGAATAAATCAAGGAACAGGTCCTCCCTTTCCCAAAGGAAGCAATCATCTAAGTACGTCGGCTGTTACTTGAGAGCCTGAGTGGTGGCGGGTCCAGCCTCTGAGGTTCTGCAATGGCGGCCGGGACCTCTAGACCAGACTCTGTGCAATTAGCCAAGACGGTTACTGCATTTTTGGCAGAGAGGCAGCAGTTAAAGCAAAGAAAGATCTTTTTCCAAGAAGGAAAAGCCATTTAATAAATTTGGGTCAGTTTGCTCCTAACAGCACTACATTTGAGGACCAAAAACCCCAGGAGCTTGGCAAGCTGTCAGTGCTTGGCAGATCTTCCCACCAACTCACCAAGTCTGAGGCCGTCCAGGCAGAACCTGGCCCTCTCCGCTTTGACTGCGTTCATTTAATAGCATTCCTAGTTAACAAGAGAGTAAAGGCAGAGGAGTCTTTTTCCACATTAGTCCAGAAGAGTAAAATTTAGTGTCTGTAAGCAAGCCACAGTCCAGGGAACTGCACATCAGAGAGGAATGGCCATCTGTTTGCATTGAGGGCATTGGTGTATGCAGCTTGGAACTTGTGGTCCACCAAAAATGACATTAATGTGGAGGAATTGGGCAGTGTTTTCTTTTTTGTATGTGAATTAACATTTGTATGTGACTAACCAGTGTGAAAGTCTGATTTTATAACGTGTCAGGGAGCCATCGAGTACCTGTCTCGTGAATAAATACAAACTAAATAAGTTTGTAAAAATATTTAAAAATACAGTGTGTTCGCATACTTTTTCCATTTCACCTATGGAAGTCTTGCCAAAATGAAATCAAGTTTGAGCGTTTACAATGTAAGAGAAAACCAGCTCATGGATTTTGAAATTAGGAGATGGACTTTGTTTGTTTTGTTTATTTTGGTTTTAATTCTTTTCTCTACCAAATAAATATTTCCAATGAGATAAACAAGTGTAACCATCTAATGGTGGATTATTTGAATGAAGATTGAAACTGAATTGAAAATGTTGAGAATGAACTTGTTTATACTTTTCAAAAAGCTGCAGCACCTGCAACTGATAAAAATTAGTACAAACAGATCAAAAGTCTTTGAAGAAAACCATGGCCGAGCCAGTGCCAACTTGGACAGAAACAGAACACTGGCTCTTAGAGAAAATATCTCAACATTCAGCTAATCAAAGATGTTAATCTGAAATAAGGATTGAAAATTTTTATACGGTTCAGGATTGCTTGGAGCGAAGGTTAATGCTGGGAAAGAGATGCTCAATTTCTTAGGATTTTTTCCCCTTGTATGTTTTGAACAGCTTGAGTGTCTTAGTTATATGAAATTCACTCACAGTCCTTAATTTCTCATTAATAAGTTATAAAGATGTAATTCTGGCTTAGGGATGTAAATTTGTGAAGTTCTGGTTCACATCGCATGCTACTATGGCCTTTAAAGAATAGGGCCTATGGTTCTGTGTATGAGGTTAGGCCAGAGGGGAGTGACTCAAAGAGAAGTGAAGCATTCTGAACCCACACCCCATACATACAAATATAATCATGGCTTCCTGCAGTCTGTCACAGGTTATTGTTTTGCTTGTACATTGCTTATACAATGTTTGTACATTGTAACAAACATCTGTTACAACAGAAGTTCTAAGTTTTATCAGGTTGACCTAATAAATCTATTTCTTTCATCCAGGGTTTTTCAACAGTGGCACTACTGATGTTTTGGATCATATAATTCTTGGTTGTAGGGAACTGTCCTGGGCATTGTAGGATATTTTGCAGAATCTTTGGCCTCTACCCAACCGATGCCAAGAGCACCCTCAAAAAGGTCTCCAGACATTGTCAAGTGTCTCCTCAGAGGCAAAATCAACCCTGGTGGAGAGAATAACTGCTTGAAACAGTTATATACATAAGACATGAAGTGTTTAAAAAGTTCAGAATAGTACGAGAAGTATGAGTCTCCATACTACCTGCTAGATAACACTTCTACTACCTAAAGATAACGAATATTAACATTTCTTATGTCATCCAGAAAGTTGCCATGCATAAATGAGTATGGACATCTATTCTGTATAATCATAATGATTCAACATATACATTGATATTTTTCATTTTAATAGGATCTATGGCATTTTTTAATTATAGTGCTTATAGATTTATTTATTCTTTTTAATGTCTGCATAGTGTTTCATTGTTATGGATGAGCCATAGTTCCTTTAACCAGCTATCAATGTCCATGTAGGTTCTAATTTTTTATCTTTCCAAATAATGCCACAGTAAACATCCTTGTATGTTCATGAAGAATACTATGTGATTATAGCTATTAGATATAATTTAGAGTATGTCCCTGAAAATGGAATCCCTGGGTCAAAGGAAAAGTACATTGAACATATTTGTAGACAATGCTAGATTACCATCTGTGTATGAGAGTAGTTATTTCCTTGGGTTATCAAACTTAAATCTTTGCCCATCTGTTAAGTAAAAAATGATATCCATTTGTGTGTGTGTTTCATAAAAAGTAACAGTTCCTGTATCTATAAATTGTTTTTTCCCCTGTGATCACACTGCATATACTCTTGGCCTATTTTCCTAACAGCCTGTCAGGTGTTTTTTTCCTCATTTGTTATAAGTCTCTATATATTAAGGAAATTAGGCCTTTGTCTTCAAAGATGTTACAAATATTTCTACTGTTTATTTATTTTCTTTTAAATTTATTAATATTTTTCTCTATAGAAAGTCTTCCAAGTTTATCCCTCTTTTTGTATAATTTCTGAGTTTAATGTCTTATAGTCAGTTTCATATACAAAAAAAACCTTTTCTTTTCCTGTTTTCTCCTGATGCTTTGATTTTTTTATGTGTAAATATTCACGCCATCTGTAATTAATTTGAGTATATGCAGTGAGACCAAAATACCACAAATTTTTTCTATATGTTGTGGTAATTTATTATATAATAAAGGGCCTTTCAAACAGGTGAGATGAAGATGGCTTATTAACCAAATGCTCTTGACACAATTGCCTCATATTTGAGTGCACAATCAGAAAGTTGGATCCATACTTGGCGATTGCAAGGAACCGACAGAGGGCCGTTGTGGGTTAGTGAAGGACAAGCGGTGTTGTCAGAACAGGAGGCGAGGGCTCCGTCTGTGGGGCTTTGTAAGTCAGTGTTATAAGTTTGATCTTATTCAAATAGTGTTTCTTTTTCATGTTTGTTTGACATATTTCTCTTGTACATGGCATATATTTTGGATTTTATTTTTGTATCCATAGAGCCTTTTAAATTTTTTCTATTATTAATATAACAGCCATATTTAGTATTACTTCTATTATCACATTTTATGTTATGTTTTCAGTTCTTGATGTTTCTTTGGTTTCTATCTTTTGCTAAAAGTCTTGTTATACTTTATTTCCTTAAGGATTTGTAAACATTCACTACTGGCTTCTGGTCTTGTACACCACCAGAGACAAATATGAAGCCAACTTGATTTTTCCACTTGTAGGTTAATTGCCTTTTCCGCCTGAATATATTAAAGAATTGATCTTATAAAATTTTAAAACTCATTAGTTCATGTATCAGGATATGTGTGGGTGTTTATCCTTCTCTATCTGTTGTTTTGTTTCCTGGGGACAAAGGATGCCCTCTCTGCAAGCTGGTTAAGGTTTTAGAATATTTCGGAAACTTTTCTTCTATTATGTCTTTAGACATTTTGTTTTTCTACTCTACAGAGTAGGGCTTTCTTTTTTTAGGTGCAACTTTTTGGAATTTTTTTTTAATTATCTTTGAAAGGCTATCATTTTCTCTTAAAATCAGTGTTAACCTCATGTCCTTTGGTTAGCATTTGTTTTCTCAAGCCTACCCTACCTATCCCTGACTGCTTTCAGCAAGGTCAATTCTGGGTTTTTTTTCCCTTTATGTGGCTTTAGTCTGTAACACTGACTGTTTCTTATTTGTTTCCTTCTTTGCTATCTTACATATCTTATTTTAATTCTTATTTCAATGAAAAGCCATACTTTCTTTACGTCTTTTAGGTTCTCCGAGAACATCAAAATTTTCTTCTGCTCTGTGATCTGGTTCCTTCTATAGAGATTATTTCATGTGCTTTTTGTCATATTCCTTTTTTTCCATTGTTTTTTGATGATGTCTAGAGGAGCGGGGTTTCAAAGTTGTCTCGGAACACTTTCTCATCAAATTTTCTGTCTCTTCTGCACCTGTCACTTGCTTCTTGGGGGATAAAAGCATATGTGCATATATTGTTCTTCAACTTCAATTTATCTGTTGTGTTGAATTGGTCCAGGGACCTCAGTGTGACTTGTCCTACTTCTCAATTTTACCTTCTAAGTAAGAGTTGGTTCAGCTATTTCTTGGGTGTTTCACCTATTTCTTAGAAACCTTTTTAATCTGTAGGTTTTGTCAGCTATTAACATTCTCCCTCAATGCGATCTAATCTTGTCCTATTTATCAACTTCTTTTCTATGTCATTTGTAGTTTTAATTAAGGCTATCTCATGGTTTCATTGAAAGTAGTTCTTTTCTACTTTCAATTATTTTTGCTGTTTTTGATTGATATTAGCGAGGGGAAGGCAACAGGAATATCAGTACTCCATCTTCAACAAAAGACAATACATTAACTGAATTATGCAAGAAAATAGTTAAATGATCACTAGATATTTATCAGTGTTCGCTCAGTTGTTTGACTAGGAAAATATAGTGGTATAACATAGTCTTGGGAAAATTAGGTTAAACAATAGACAAATATGTTTGAATCAGGCGTGGATCTGGACTCTCATTGCACTAAAAGTTTGGTTGAAGGATGACTGCCAAGACCTTGAGTAGTGGGGAGGCAGTGTGATTGCAGTTGTTGTTGTAGGGATGGCTAATATTTGGGTTGGTGTTGTAAAAATATCCTGAGTACAGAGCACAGCACAAATTTCTGGTTCTCATAGTTCTCTACCAATATTTCTTCACTGAGAACAGCCAGGCCTCATGGGGACCTCTTGGGAGGTAGTTGAAATTGAGTGACTAGGAGTGTGGAAGGACTTTTTAAGGTCAGCAAGCTTATCTTAGATTTAGGAGGGATCCCTAGGAGTTTTTTGAACCGGGCAATGAGATGATGAAAGCTGTGCTTAAGGAAACTTCATCTGGCAATTGAACTGAGGTGTTTCATTTGATCCCACAGGAAAGTGATGAGTCCCTGTTTGTACCACGTATCGTACTGGGTACAGTTGTACAGTTAGGGTAATAATTACCATCTTAAGAAACTAAGTCTGGTGGAGTCTAGAAACTGATTTGGAAAAATCTGACGCAGTAAAATTTCAGTATCAGAGTTGATCTCTACGCAGAGATCAGCTGTGTTGCCAGTGTAGTTCCACCATGGTAACGGCCTCAGTCTGTCAGGATTTTACACCACAAGGTGGATTCTGTGATTTTAGCATGGGATACTCTAAAGTCTACCCCAAATCACGGGAATACTGACTTATCCTGTACATTTAACCTAATTTTAAACTTTAACCTAATTTTAAACAGCAGCATTTTGTATTCCACATTTCCGGATTTGCTCCCTTCTAAAGCAGGTTCCCGCCCATCCTCCTGATGGCTCGCCCCTCTTCTACTCCACTCATACCACCCTACGTCTTCTCCTAATTATACCCGGTGATGGCTTCTTCTCTAAAATGGTTTTGTACCCCTCTCGTGCGTGTCCCTGGCACTTTGCTCTGCAGTTGTTTTTATGTCAGCATTGCCTAATCAATTAGAATTATAGTCTACTTGAAGACATAAATAATAGTCTACATTTTATTTATTCATACATACCATGTTACTCCAAATGATGATTTGAGCATGTTTCTTTCGTACTACTGTATTTTGACCTTTGCTGAAGCGGTGGACATTCGATTAAGGAGGGTCACTGTTTTATGAACTAAGAACACACATGACCGACAGAGGAGTTTTTGCTATTTTTTGTTTATCGTTTTTATCTACTTAAAAGTCCTACAAAGGTAAATTATATTTATCAAATAAACTTTATAGGGGAAAAGAACGTGAAGTTGATACTCTTCTGGTCAATGAGAAAGTATTGACACAAAACAGATATAAATTAAACATCAATTGCTTTCCTGTAAATATGTGCATATTACCTCTTAAAATTGATTTGTGCCTTAAATATAAATTTTCCTTAAAATGTTGGTGATTGTGATATTGAGAATTTATATTTTATGAAAGAACAACTGCTCCGGTTCTGCGGCTCTTCATCCCTCAGCAGCTGTGTCCAGCTGGTGGTCCACATTCCCCGCTACTTCTTCAGTAAATGGAAACATTTAGGTCAATATTGATATAAAACTTCATGAACTTTCTTCTCTTTCAGCTTTGGTTCGCCTTTGTTAATGGATTTTCTGGGCAGATTTTATTTGAACGTTGGTGCATCGGCTTGTACAATGTGGTAAGCATTCCCTATCTCTATCTGATAGCATGCAGGACTTCAGTGACATTCCTTTACTGTTTATGTCTCGGAAGTGTATCTAAGTCAATCATCTGTATACATAGCAGGCAGCAAAAATACATCTTTAGGGCCTTTGTTGCTGCGACACATCCTGCAGAAGTGCAAACTCTGCACACATGGTTTCAATCATAGCAGATCATTCTTGAATAACCCCATGAAATTATTAACCCATATATCTTGATAATAGACCCTTGTTACCTCCTTACTAAATGTCTTTGTTATATTTCCATGTTTTTAGCTCAAGTAAAAATGTCTGAACTACATCTAAACTCATTCCACTTCATAATTTTATTTCTGAATTCTTAAACATAGATATTAATATACAGTATATGATCTAGTGTCTTTTTTGTCCTTCTTAAAAGAGTTATCTGTCTTTGTGGAAGAATGTTTTCTCCCACAATTAGTGCTAAAGTAATGAATTCTGACTTCTAACTCCTGGAATGGCAAATGGTAAATAGCTTATTTGGTATTTTTCATGATTTTAGAGTTCTTTTTTCATTACTTGACTTTAGTGAATTCAAAAGCTAGAAATAAGTATAAACTATAAAGTAAAATAATTAAGTAGGTACTTAACTTTTTGTTTGACTGGCAGGAAGAATGAAGGGCCTTGTAGCTTCATGGTTTAGAGACCTTAGTTTGGCATATTTCTTGAGTTGCACTTTCACTCATATTTTGGGCCTTAACTCTGACATTCTCTGCCCTGTGGGAGTTTATACTCTGAAGTCATCATAGATAGATATAGATGGAAGTTACCACACATGCAATAATACAAATCGCGGTGCTATAAATATTTATGGTTTGTATATACATTAGTGGCTGGATATTCAAGTCATCCATGCTCTTGACCCTTTATCTTTTGAGTAGCCACTATGCTAGATGCTAGGTATAAAATGCTGCATGTGACAGGTTGCCCTCACCCTGTGCAGCTTACAGGTTAAGAGGGTCAGATGTGTAGACTAACGGGCCACTGAGACTTGAGTTTGGATCTTGAGTTTAAACAGCGTTGGTCAGTTAGTAACTGTGTTACTCACTACAAAATGGGCTGGCATGTTCACCGCTAATACTTATGCCCAGAAAGACAAAGATGACAGGTGGTGAGAGCAGGGCTGAATGGATTTCATTTATCGCCTGTGCTAGAAAAGCTACTCTAAGCACCTACTGCATGGATAGGGGCTCACGGACCTCCCCTTGGTATACTAAGGGGAGAGCACTAACTTTGTTAACTTTGTTAACTTTGTTAACTTTGCAGGACTTAAAACTATTTTGAGTATGGTAAAATTATGCAACTGTTTAGGAAGAAATATGCTGACTGCTCCATAATGATTTGGTCCTGGAAAGAGCCAAAGTGTTGTAGAGTTGACACCTCACACAAACCAATGCCCATGTAGGTATTTTATAAATAAGAGGCTGAGACCTAGGAGACTGTCCTTTAGAGCTAAAGCTAGGACTGGAATACGTGTCACCTGGTTATGCAATGAATGGATTTTAGCCCTATTTTCATGCTCAGGCTTGAGAGCTTGATTCTTCTTTTAACACCTTTCAAATTTAATCCAACAAACTTTTATTGAGGGCCTACTAAACGTAAGATGCAAGCTGTCGGACAGTGTTGGTCAAAGCATGGTTCACAGACCACTTGTGTGAGAATAGCCAGGATTTGTTTAAAGATGCAGATTCCTGAGTTCCACCTGACTTAACAGAGTTTCTTAGAGATACTGCATTTTAAACAAATTTTTCTAGTGATGGTTATGCACATAAAGTCTAAGACTCACAGTGGCCTTTGATCCCTAGGGCTGGGAATGTGTTTTATGTACTTTGTGTCCCCCAGACTATAGAGAAGAAAATGTTGTGGCAGTGAAGTGAATTTCAAGGTGAAACAGCCCTGTGTTGCTATGGAGCCCACAATGCAGGTGTCGGAATCGGCCACCAGGAAGTGGTGGCAGAGAGTTGAGATGTCAAGGATCTGTAAAGTGGGTTCCGAAGGATCATTGGCCTCCAAAATCAATCATACTGGAAGGGCCAAACCTTTTGAAAACTTGGAGCTTTGCCCCCACGGAAGTTGTTTTGGTAATTTTTGTTTGAAATAAATTGAAATTTAGAGAAAAGTTCCAAAAAGAGTACAAAGGGCTTCTGTATACCCAGATTCATCCATTATTAGCGTTTTGCCCCCATTGCATTCCCTCTCTTTACATGCATGTGCATACCCACACATGCGAACTCATTTATTTCTGAACCAGTTGAGACTAAGTTAAGACGACATACCCCCTTACTGCTTAATACTTTAGTGCATAGTTGCTTAGACTGTTCTCTTACGTAACCGCAGTATACTGATCAAAATCAGGAAATTTAACACGGATACAATACCATTATGTAATCCTTATTAGACCATATTTCAGTTTTGCCATTATTGTGCCAATAATGTCCTATTCATCAGTTTTTTTCTGCTCCAGCATCACTTCACAGAGACCCAGTGCAAGAAGTACTTTGTGACATCTCAGGCATTTGCTGGTGACGCCGTCGTCCCGGTTGGATTCCCCCTTTCCCTTTTCTTCAAGCAGTATTTCTCTCCTGCTTTTTCTTCTTCTGTACTTATTCTTTGTGTTTGATTCCCCAAGCCAGCTAAAGCAGCAAGTCATTGTTTCTCAATTTCAGTCTCAGAGCAGGTTAAATAGCAGTAAAACTGGCTTGAAATCTTACCTTTCTCAAGATAATGAATGAATGCTGTCCTATTAGATTCTCACTATATCCATAGTCAAATTCCTACATCCTTTTATTTTACGAGTAAAATGAGACTAAAGAGGCCACCAGTGACAAAAGCTACTGTGATCAGATGGATTTCAGCTAAATTTTATCTATTTTTCAGTGAAGTGATAACGCTAATGTTATTTAAACTGTTTCAGAAAATTTATCCCATTTAATTTTATCAAACCAGCATAATTTGAAGAAGAAAACTGTGAGCCAGCTCACTTATTAACATAAATACAAAAATTCTAAATAAAATATCAGCTAATAGAGTTCAACAATGTATCAAAAGAATAAAATATTTAACCAACTAGGATTTATTTCAGGAATACAGAAGGTTCAAAACAAAAAAATCTTTCTAAATGTTATTATATCAATAAAATAAAGAAGGAAAACATGATCCCATCAGTAGATGCTGCAAAAGTATTGGAGGCAGTTCAGCTGCCATCCCCAAAGAACACTAAGCGAAATAGGAAGGAAGGAAGCCAAGTAACTTTGCTGAAGACTTTTTATAAAAAGCCAGTAGCATGTTGCCATAAATGGCAAAATTCTAAAACTATTTCACTTTAAATAAGAAATTAGTCAGGGCTGCCTGCCATCACTATATAATTCAGCATGGTTTTGGAATTTTTAGCAACTGCCAAGAAAATTAAATAACTATTACAAATACTAGAAAAAAAGATGAACTATTTCTGTGCTTATATAAATATGCAAAAAATGGGCATACAAGTATGTTCATATATGATTGTATATCTAGAAAACCTAGAAGATACGAGTAAAGAAATAGTAGAATTATAAGAGAATTTGATAAGGTGACCAGATCCATAATAAACATATAAAAATCAATAGCTATTTTCTATCCTAGCAATCAATAGCTTTTTTAAAACTCCATCAGTGAGCACTTAGGAATGTAAAGGACGTAATAATTCTTTTCAAAATAGCAATTAAAATTATACATTGCCTAGAAATAATTTTTATAATACGTATATGAAAAAACCCAAAATCTTATTGAAATATACAAAACATGATTTAAACAAATGGAAAGGCATACCATTTTCTCGTGTGGGAAGACTTGGTATCATACAAGAATCAACTCTTCTAGAATTAGTGTATAAATTTATGTGATTCCAAATAGAATCCCAACAGGTGATGGTCTTGGAGGGTAGGAGGGGGATTGCAAAAAATGTTATTGAAGTATAAATAGAATTAACAAGTCCCTGAGAATAAATATGCAAAGCATGTTCAAAAAAGAACAATCATAAGGGTAGATTTATTTTTACTAAACATCACTCAAGACTATAAAGCCGCCATAACCAAGTCAATGTGATATTTACATAGATCTAGACGAATAAGCTAGAGAATCTAGAAGTAGTTCCCAGTTCTAGATTCTAGATCTGTAATGTGTGAGAATAAATGTCAAAGATGGTATTTCAGTTTATTGGGAAAGTTTGGATTAATTGTGTTCTCACAGATGGCTCTTTAAATATTTGGAAAAAAATTAAATTGGGCTTCTATCTTGTGCCATATAGATAAACAAATTCCAGATATATTAAGACTTAAATGTGAAAAATAAAACTGTAAGAACCCTGCAAGGAACTCCTGAAAAGTTCCATAACCACAGTTGGACACTCCGAAGCTATTCTTAACCATATAAAAAGTAAAAGCTTTTATATGGCAAAAAAATAAAAAAACCATAAAGAAAGCCACTGGACAAAGAGTATATTTGGATAGAATTTCATAAAATAAATCAGAGTTGATATCTGTTATACTCAAAAAAATTATTAGAAAAGGGGATAAACCATGAATAGAGAATGGACAAAGGGCCTGACTAGACATTTCACAGAATTGCAAATCTAAATGTCAAACAAATATATGAGAACATGCTCAAACTCACTGGTAGTTGGGGAAATGTAAAGTTTTTTAGAGTAAGAGTTAATATGTTTAATTTTTCAGACTGGAGAATATTAAATATTACGTAACACCCATTGCTGATAGGGAAGCAGGGAAAGATTATTGTTGTCCTATTTGGAGGGAATGATAAATGATTGGAACTTTCTTGAAGGCAACCAGACAGCATCTAGTGAAATTAGAAATACTTGTATCTTGGGGCCAGCCCTGTGGTGTAGTGGTTGAGTTCACACGCTCCACTTCGGCGGCCTAGGGTTCACTGGTTCGGATCCTGGGTGCGGACCTAGCACTGCTTGTCAAGCCACACTGTAACGGCATCCCACATACAAAATAGAGGAAGATTGGCACAGATGTTATCTCAATAAGTCTTCCTCAAGCAAAAAGAGGAAGATTGGCAACAGATGTTAGCTCAGGGCCAATCTTCCTCACACACAAAAAAATACTTATGTTATTTTACCCAGCAACCCTGCTTCTGGGAATCCTTCCCATAGAAACAAAAGATGAAGTATATATGTTATAGGTGTTTATTACATATTGTTTCTGAGAACAAAGAAGTGAAAACAGAATGAATGCCTATCCGTAGGTGAATGGTTGAAAAAATATGGTACATCCATGCCACGAATTCTTATGTGAGCGTGAAAAAGACCACCTAGTGTTGCACTCAGGGGACCTGGAGACCTTCCAATGATTATAGTGAGAAAAATATGATGAAGAAAAATGTGTATAGTGTCTTGTTTCTATAAAACAAATAATGATTCCCAAACAGTCTACACATGTGTGTATAGCATGCTGTAAGCAGGGTGAAAAATATAGTAAGGCATACTAGATTGTTAGCCTAGTGGTAAAAAGTGGGGCAGGATTTGAAGTGGGTAGAAGGAGAAAGTCAAGTAAAAATTAAAAAGTAAAGATGACAGTATAAACAGTATGCATGATGGCACATTTAAGCAAAACGGTCAAAGTGAGTTTATGCGCTCAGAGCATGCAGAGCCTCAGAGATGTTCGTTGAGAGCTCCGTCTTCTAGCCATTGAACAGATAACTTATGCTACTGTGAGGGAAATGAGTACAACTCTTGGTCTTTTTCGCCTTGAAATCTCTGTAGAACATTGAAATCCCAGGGCTGTTTTCCCTTCTGCTCTAGGGTGGAGGAGGAGCCTGAAAGTTTTATTGGCCTCACCCCACCGCATCTCTGATTGCTTTATCCCAACAGACTTGGGAAAGGCTTATTTCTCTGGCCAGATACTCAGGCTCCCATTAACAGGTGTGTGTTCAGAGTTCTCGTAGAGACACACATCCTGTTCCCATGGGTTGAGAGCTTGCTGGCTTTGTGGGTGTGGATTTGCTCAGTGCTGATGCTGAGCAGTGAGTGACCCAGTCTCTCTGACCCATGCCCAGAACCAAGTAAGAGCATGACCCACAGAGCTACTGCACCTCCCGGGCTGAAATGACATGTTTATTCCAGACCTCTTCTTCAGCATCTGCCTTTCTCTTTCTAAAACACAGATATGAGCATGCCACACTCCAAGAGCACAGGTAAAAGGACAAGTCTCAGGAGGCACCATCTGCCCGAGAGTTTGTAGCCACAAGAGATTGTCTCTTTCCCAGCCTTGCCTGGCACCATGCCCTCAGCCGGCCACCATCCTGCATGTCTTAGAAGCTCCCCCCAAATGTGCAATGGTCACTCATGCCTTGAAGCTTTGTGAGGGATGCTCTTTTCATAGGAATGCTCCCTTCTGCACCCCTTCACCCCTATCCCTTAGCACCCTGCCAAATCCTATAGGTCCAAGATCTTACAGGTCAGATACTCTTTGGTCCAGGAGTCTTTTCTTGACCCTCCCTTCATCTCCTTCCTCTCCCGCAGGAGTAATTTTGCAGAGCGCTGTGTTTTACATGTTTATTTATATGCCTGTTGCCAGCTGCCCTGTCCCCACCTCTGCATTAGACGGAGTTCCTGGAGGTCAGGGACCTGCTTCTTTTCCTTCTTTCTTCGTCTGTTTATAAATCTCTGTATTCCTGGTGCTTATCAAAGTATCTGGCCCATAATTCATTCTCAGTAACTATCTGTCAAATGAGTGAATGGATAAAGTATGCCTTGCTTCCTGAAATTCAATATAACATTAGGATGGGAAGTTGTAAAACCTCGCCTCGGCTGGCACTGCCGGAAAAGACAGCACTTCACACAGCTGACTGTGCCATGATTCTAAATCACCACTCGTTTTGCAACAGAAGGTAGTTGTGAATTTAACAAGATTTCTTGGCTAATCAAGTATTTGTGATGATGTTTTTAGTCTTCGCTGTATTCATTTTATGCTGAACGAGTAACAGTTAAAAATGGTCTTTTGTTGATTTCCTTGGTGGGAGAGTGTCTGGGAGTGGTGACTCATTGACCCTCAGGTTTGGACTTGACTGAAAATTGAGTCATCATTCCGTAGAACTGAGTCGCTTGGGCTGTGTGACTCAGAAGGGCCTCTTTTGATGGCTCGTTGTTCTCCTACAGATTTTCACCGCGTTGCCACCCTTCACTCTGGGGATCTTCGAGAGGTCTTGCACTCAGGAGAGCATGCTCAGGTTTCCACAGCTCTACAGAATCACCCAGAATGCTGAAGGCTTCAACACAAAGGTAAACAGAGTGTGCTTACGGAATTGTCGCCTCAAACAGTGGAGCGCTGTTTTCTCTCTTCCAGCCCTGTTATCTGCCCGTGAGACGCCGGGGCTTTAGAGGGAGCACTTGAAAAGAGTTGAGACCATGGCCCTCTCCCAATATAGCAAGCCCAGTGAATTTGAGGTGCCAAATGGGAAAGGAAGTTTCCGTGTTGCATGTGGCGCTTCTTTGGGCTCCTGTTTGTCCTCTTCTCCACATCAGTGCCTCCGACACAATGCCTCCGACATCAGTGTGGCCAGCAGCACCCAGGGCCCTCTCGCCACCACTGCTTGGTTTTTCATTTGAAAGAAAATGTTTCTTTAACTAATGAGTAAAACTGGCCAGATGTGAACACAGGAATCAGGTAGTCGTGGGTATTTTTTTTTTTTTCAGTCTGGAGAATCAGAAAAGGAAAAGCATCTAGACAGGAAAGGAATAGGCAGTCCTGAGAAGAGCCAGGCAGAAGCTAGGTCAGGTGTTACAGGATTCTGCCCATGAGTGGCAGAGGGGCTCTCCCTGAGCCTGGCAGTGATGGCTAAGTGTGGCAGCGCAGCTGAGTGCCACCTGCCAGAAGGGAAGACGTGTGCCCAGCTTGGCAGAGGAGGCAACGATGTGAACACAACTGCACTGCCACGTTTCTGTCTTAGGTTTTGGTGCAGGAGGGGATTAGGAAGTTTAAACAGAGGTTCATTGCCCAAGCCATTGACATGCTGTGTGCTGGCCGCATGTGCGGCGGGTAGCTCTGGGGCCTCAGGAGTGCTGTTGTAGGAGTCCTCGGTGAGGGGAGGATCTCTGGAGGCTTCGTTTTGAGCCAGGTATTACTGATAGTCTCCCTTCAGAGCTGCTTTGTTTTGGGGAAAGCATAATAGGCATGTCCAAGACTGGAAAAAATGAAAGGCATCCTATTGGTTCTAGTATCTTCTGTACACAAGGAGATCTAGATGACTATGTCAGTCCTTGTTTACTGTGATTCTGGCATCGGGAAATATGGTCTGTTTGTTTTGCATTATTTACATAAATCAAATCTGCTTTTTACAGAGTTTGAATTCAAAGGCCATATAAGGTAGGAAGTAAGTAGGGGCGGACCCATTTCAAAGGTAGTAGGGCTGGGAATGCCCTTGAGACTGACTTGCAGGCGCCTTGAAGATTTTTTGGGGTGGGGGACGGGGTGCAGAGGTCAGGGAAAAAGTAGAAAACAAATGAACATTTAAAATGGGAAAATCCTATTGTCTTATAGTTTTTTCATTATTTTCGGTTATTCCAGCACCATTTAGGATCAAACTGTATGACAATTTCCAGAACAATTTGTAGATTATTAAATAAATTCAGTGTGGCTTTAGTAGCTCTGGCATCTCAGTGCTTAAAGGATGATTGAAATGCATTTAAGAAACTATAATTTAAAAGAAACTAAACTTTGTGTTCTTTTGTTTGACCTTTCAAGTATTAAAAGAAACAGAATTTTTAAATGTGTGTGATAACCAAAATCCTAAAAGTTAAAGAAAAAGTGGAATGGGACGGATTTTAAGGAGTAAAAGTAAAGAATGAGAATGCCATGTAAAAATTTACATTTAAAATGTTTTTAAAGCTTTCAAAAAGTACACAGTTTCAGGCTGTTATTAACAATTATGGATTATTGTAAAGTTTTGTTGTCTTTCTTAATGATTCTAAAGAAAGTGGATCATAATTCATCTTTTGGATATGGATAGATTGTGTATTAGTCTATGTATATGTGTATATAAATATTTAGGTCTTTGTACTAAATTAATATTATCTGGAGATACTCCAGTCATTTGTATGTAAAAATGAGGAAATAGCTGGGTTTTTTTTTAACTTCAAGAATAATATGCTACCTCTGGAACGGTGCAGCACACTGCCAGTATCCTTCACAATGAGGCGTTTGTTGAGTTACACAGAGGTCAAGAGTTGTGGGCAGCTCCTGACTCCCTTGGTTTGTTTTCCCTTAGGTTTTCTGGGGTCACTGCATCAACGCCTTGGTCCACTCCCTCATCCTCTTCTGGTTTCCCATGAAGGCGCTGGAGCACGGTAACGGCTTCAGGATTTCAACTGTCAGCGAGTAGCTTTGCAGTCCCCCTGGGGCCAGTTGTTCACAGTTTTTTTCTCCCGGTTCTGCAGAACTGGAAATCACAAGAACAAATTTTAGAGGAAAAACATACCTAAAATCTAATGAGAGCTAGTCTCAGGTTTACAGCTTGTAGGTTTCATCCACTCTGGCTCTGAGAACACATTTTCTTTCCAGTTGCCTGGAAAGTTTAAATACTAAGAATTCTAAGCTTAATTTTTAATAACTATTTGAGTCGAGGATCTTGAAGAAAAGCACTGTACTGTAGTGAAACATTGATGCCTCTTGTCCATGAGTTTGAAATTTTCTGTTAATTGCTTGGGCCTTCCTTTTCCAAACCTCACATACCTGTATGCAGAGTACCTCAAATCTTGTAAAAGTTTCATCTTCCACCTAGTTTTCTGAAGTAGTCGCCTTTCTTTGACACACTTTTCAAGCAAACTTGTAAAGTTTATTTGCAGACTGATTCTCCCAACTGGTTTTAGTCTTCCCTGGAGCTCGAAGAGGGTCTGTGGGAAATGTGGCCTCTCTGTGTTTGCTCACACTTCTTCATAGATCCGAAACGTTGTCCCTTCAAGAGACATATCTTTTAGCTTCAGAAAACAAAAATGTATTACTAGAATGCTACTCTTTAATCCCTCTCAAATAGTAATAATCCCCCTGGGAAAAATTACCCCAAATGTTGACTAGACAGGAGCTTTTATTGTTCAGAGAACCAAAGAATATGGAGTTTCCAAGCTTCTTTGTTTCTCTGTCAATGTGTTTTGTGATTCAAACAGAAATGACTCATCCTCGCTGGTATTCTTTAACCTGTTAAATACTGATAGTGAGAGAAAGTGCACGCAGAGCCAATTTATTAGACCCTATGACCTGTTCTTTCAATTTCATTACACCTTCTTTGCCTTCAAGAGTCCCGAAGTCTCTAAGTCAGAAAATCAAGTTTTCTACTTCTAGCCCCACCTCAAAAGGGAGATTCTAGTGGAATCATTTTCTTTTTTCATAGTGGATTTAATTTATTTTGGAATGGTTTTGTAAGTAACAGTTTATAAATATAAGAGTGTCGTATGTAGTTTTGTCTTAGAGGCTGTGACAATTTGGTGATAGAAGCAGCCCTCTGTATCAGGATGCACTGATGATGGGGAGCAATGTCAGTGAGCGTAAGAATGGTTTTGGCAATTGTCTTCTTCTCCCTGAGCCTAGCCTTTCGTAGGTAGGAAGAGACAGCAGATAGCCGGGGCTGACCACAAGCACTCTCTCTAGCCTCCTACCCTTTTTTTCCAGACATCGCACTGTGATCCTGACTCCAAAGTGCTCACTGTTGGACTATCAGAAGTTTTACAAGATGATCATTTACTTGCCTGTTTCCAAAGGAACTAATATAGCCCCATTTTGCAGTAGAGACAATGTTTTTCTAATCCTGGGGTTATGACTATGTGCTTTGAGATTGCAGCTTGAGGTTTATGGTGGAATTACTATAGTTTACCTAGATTCCATTAGGTAAATCCATTCAATGACCTAATGTGTTCTATATTTAAAAGGAGACAGACTCCCAACCGTTACTAGTCTACCTAAGAGATATCACCAAGTAAACTACAAGTTAGCTTCTGCCACCCATATCTGCTTTCCTCAAATTTCGCAATTTGCCTAGCAGCAAGCCAATAGGATGATTTTTTTCCAGTTTTTGTTATTATCACCATCATCTTTAATGTCATTATTTCATTATATTTATTGAGCCTTCAGCATAGAGATTTTTTTTTAGTTGTGTTGGAAACATTAACCTATTGAATGAAACTGTTTAAGTTGAAATAAACTGCAAATATTAAGCGTATTTGGCATCGAACAACAGAAGGCCATTGGCGTTCTAGTTCATTAGTTGACTTCCTCTAACAAATTGAATGAATATTTTAGAATTAATTTTTAAATTCTCACTATTAGTACAGAGCAAAAATGATTGCATTATTGCTCATTAAACTCATTCATATGATATTTATTGTCCAAGACACTATGGTAGATTCTAAGGGTGACAAGTAAGAGAACCAATGTGGGTCTTACCTTCAGAGAATCTGTAGTCTGGTCAGGGAGATTAGATTCCCACATGGATAATTCTAGAACAAGTTAGAAAATAACTGTCTCAAATAAAATACAGGTAAAGTGCTATTGTATTTCAGAGGGCTAAGAGAGAAACACCTGTCATTTGGGAGTCTTAATGGAGGTAACATTTAGGCTTTGCCTGAAAGTCCAAGTGGGATTGAGATGTGTAGAAGTGGAGGGAAGAGCCAAGCAAAATGGGGGACTTTAGGGCAGGTGTGGAAGGTGGTCAGAATTTCAGTCCTTGAAGGGAGTAAGACGGGGAAAAGATGGAGAAGGTCAGTGAAAGCTGGGTTGTAGAGGGCTCCGACCCTGAGCTTAAGAAACTGCAACTTCCTTGTTTAGGCACTGAAGAGTCAGCATAGAATTTAGATCAAGGAGGGTATTGATCAGAGCAGTTTGGGGAAATGACTCTATCACGTCTTGTAGGATGAATGGTAAAAGGAGAACTGGTGGCAAGAATCTGGTTCTGTCTCTGGGTGTCCAGGGGAGAGCTTCAGGAGGTTAAACCCAGGAAGTAGGAATATGTTTTGAGAAGAACTTATTTATTCAGCAAAATCATGGCATATCTGTGATGTGCCAGACACAGAGAGTGCAATAGACATCGTGCCCTCTGGGGCCTTACATAAGGTCAGGTTGATGATCAGGAATTACATATGTAATTGCTAATTATCAGCATGCTGCCAGGCTGCGCATGGAGCTTATAATACAGGGACACAACCTGGTCTAGTGGATCAAGGAAGAGTCTTCTCCAAGGAAGTGATATTTAGGTTCTTGAAAGATACGAGTAGAGGGTGATCAAGTGGGGCAGGAGAGGTGTGGGTTTAGGTGGCGAGAAAGAGCATTCCTGGCCCAGAATAAGCAAGCACACAGGACCTGTGCTGCCCATCACCTGAAGAGGCCATGCGCGGTATCTCCCAATGGGGAGGCCTTGGATTCTAGACTTTGTTCAACCTCTGATGAGCATTTCAGGACACTGAGCATCCCTGGCCCTGGGCAGTAAATGTTGGTACCCTCCTCTCCCTCTTTGCCCATCCTTGTGCCACCATAAATCAAAACACATCTGCACACATTCCCCACATCTCCTCTCAGCTCAGCGACAGCACCCCTGGTTGAGACAGCTACGGCAGAGAAGTTAGGTGAGGTAAGATCACTAAAACCCAGGTGGGGACGTTTTCTCAGTGAAGGGTTCGAGGAAGGAGAGCTACATGATGGCGTTTGCCTCGGAATAAGATATGACTACTATGTAGAGAAACACATAAGGTTTGTCAAGAGCATGGGGTATATTTGGGGGAGTCGGGCACGGGGAGTCACTGGTAGAAATCAGGAAAGATTGCAAATTTGAGAAGACCAATATGGCCGCTGATTGAATTACTTATTTATATATGCTGATTTACTGTTCTAAATATAAATGAGTTCTTGTTACACTTTGAATTGCCATTTAGAAGAATGTATTTACCTCACCCCCAAAGAGGCATAGGGACATGACTCCAATTTGAGATAAACTGGGGCACTTTCAAAGCTTGGGGACCCTGATCTATCTGAAGAGCGCCCGAGGCCTCCCTCCACCCCCAGATCCTGCCCACACTCAGAGCCCTAAGGGTGGTTTTCCCTGACCAGAGACTAGGGTCCCTCGAGTAGCTTCATTTCATTGTTTCGCACTGTGTGGATTATATCACAAAGATAGTGAATTTTACTAGGAAATTCTCTCCACTCTCCACAGAGAGAGGCTTAGGTACAAGATCAGTGCTATTCACTGTGGGCATATAATTGTTGGGGAGAAATATTTTTGAGAAGGTGTGAGCACGTTGTTCATTCCTTAGAAAGCTTCCAAGAATTTTGCTTTGCTTATTTTTGAGTGGTTTTGGATAGACTTTTCAAAGCTCTCCTTTGCTGATGGAGTTTGTGATGATTCATTTCAAGTTTCAAAATAAATTTTTCCACTCAAGCAGTTCAGTAAATCAGATTTCTTCCAACCATCACAACCTTATGCTTACTCCCATGGCCTGCCTGCAGCTCCCACCCTTTGATCTGAAAGATGACTCTAGGTTAAAACTAGAGATGTCACCTTTGCAGGGACTGAAATTCATCAAGAGCCTTGGTGTCAGGCCACACTCAGGTTTTCCACTGGTCTATCTAGTCTGCATATTTGAGCAACCCTCCTTGAAGTGGAATGTGGTTATTGGCAAAAGGACGTAAAATCAGTTTTGATTTTAATAAAGGAAATTTTCAGATTTTTCTTGATGCATTTTAAGAGGGAGGTGATGGGAAAGAAAATATACTTAGCAGCAGAGAAAAATTTCTAAAAAAATTTGTTCTCAATGCCTCACAGACCACACCCTGGAAACCATTCCCACCCCTTTTCAGAAGAAAAAAATACCGTATGGATACTTACTGTATTTTTACTAATTAAGCAACAGAGTCTTTCAACATTTTTGGAGAAGGCTATTTTATACTTTTTAATAAATGTACTACTGTAAGATCAGGTTTTTTTATAAACTGAAATAATAGTGTACGTATATAGAATGAAAAGTAGCGTGCTTCTCTCTGCCTGTGGCATTATTGGGTGATTTTAGCTTGAACTACTTATGACCTATACCTGTTACTGTAAATCTGGCTATTTTATATCATGTAAATCCTGATGACTTGCATCGTTTCACATTAAGCTAAGTTTGGGCAAGACTGCCATTGTTCTCTGAGATTGAACTTCTTAAACTCATTCATTAAAGAGAAAAAAGATAAACAAGTATGTTCCCTCTGCCGGACCAGTCCTAGTTTCTGGGCATGCAGTAGTGTACAGAACAGGCAAGTCCTTGCCCTCACGGCACTTACACCTAGAGAAGGCAGGATGGAACAAGAAGTGTTACGAAAGAGGACGGTCACAGTCAAATAGAATGTATTCTGAGAAAAGCTAACCTGGTCCCGGCTTTAAGAATTGCTTCATGGAGGATGTGACAACAGAGTTGAAGGTGAGTAGGAGTGAGCTAGGTAAAGAGTAGAGAAGAAAGGGTTTCAGGTTGTGGGAATAACGTGGAGTGAGAGGGTGTGATTCCAAGTGAATGAAGGCATATGTGGATGGAGGATCGGGGGGCAAGGTTGTAAGACACAGATTGCCTTGTGATTGTAAGGATGGAGACAAAGAGATCAGACCTTTCCGGGCCTTTTGGGACTAGCGAGCCCTTTGTAGTGTAAGTTTAGTGGAAGCCATTGATAAGTTATAAGCAGAGAGCCATGTATCTGATTTATTTTAATGTAACCACACTGGCGAGGATGATTGTTGAGTCCAGTTGGTTGGCTGGTGCGTGGTCTGGGGTAGTGACAGCAGCAGTGGGTGGATTAAAGAGCTGCCTACTTAGGAGGGAGAGCTGGAAGGACCCAGTACTGCATCAGTTAATACTTCCCTGATCTGCCTGATTGTTCTATGTCCTGCACCTGTTAGGAGAGTGTGCTGTTCCAGTTACGTAGTTTACCAACAAAATACTATATTTTAAAATAAGGTATGTGAAACAATAAGCCAACATTTTGTTCCCCTTTAAAAGTTGCTGACCATACTGTGTACAGATTTTAAAAGATCTAAAATAAATGAAAAAGATCCAGAGATAAACATTAAATGCTAAATGGGACAGAAAAGGGGAATAGTACCTCCACGGGGCCTCTGCCATCTGGAAGCTCCTGCTGAGAGGACAGGGTGGCGTGGAGGACATTCATAAAACCCTGAAGCATATGAATGAAGGAAATGGAACTTGGTCACTAAAAACTGGAAAGACACAACACTCTGGAAGCTTTGTAGATTTACACAAATGAAACTACAGCTTATAAATCTAAATAACTGGTTACCAACTCCATTGTTGTAATACACTTAAAATAAAACCAGGTTTTCAAATTCAAACTGTTTTTCCCCGTTTCAGTTTGTTTCACGCACACTGAGCTGGCAAGGTAAAGCTCTGCTGCTGCTCTGCCTTACTTCTCTGTAGCCTTGTTCTCTGGAAACACAGATTGGGTTGGTAGGGCCACTGTTTTCATTCAGTTAAATATTTTGTATGTTTCAATGTCTCTTTTAGTAGACTCTATGTTAAATGTATTTTAAACAGTAGGGTTTGGTTTAATGTTGTAAGAAATGCAAGCCAGAGTCCCCAAATTTCACCCTTATAACTTTATCAGGAAGTCGAATCACAGTGTATTAGCCAAGGTGGGAATAGCTGTTGCAATAAACGACCCCAAATCTCAGCGCTTAACCCAGTGAAGGCGTATTTCTTGCTCATGACCCCATCAAAGGGAGGAATGCATTGTTGGTGAGTGTACTGACTATTTTCTTATTTTCTGTATTCTGATGCTCTGGCATTTGAGTCCTGATCCTGGAGAGACTGCCCCTCCCAGGGCTAGCTAATGCCTAGAGAGAGCAAACAACCCTGCTGCAAGCTTGTCTTTGATATAAAGACCAACCAGTCTAGAGCCACACCCCCAACCATCTCCTTCATCAAACTCTCACACACTAAGCCAATATCCCCCGTGCCCTAAATCACCCTGAGGCCAGGTACCAGATAACTAGGGATCACCCTATAACCCAGAGCCTGTTGGAATTATTCAAACTATCCAATCCTAAGCTCACACAGCATCCCTACCCTGCCTTGCCCACTCTGTCCTGTGAAAACCCAATAAAGGCTCTGGACCATGCTCTCTCCTCTCCCCTTCTGCCTCCTGGCTGACCCTGCTGCTTCTCTTTGTGGTCCTGCATAACGTCCCACTTCTCCTGTTTCCAGGGATCTGTGAGCATAAACTTCTTGCTTCATGACAGTCATTCCCATGTCTGCGTATCTTACCATACTTGATTAAAACACACCCTGGGTCCATTTCATACAGCAGGGCTCCGTTTAGTACATAGGCCCCTGAGTTCACCCATAGCCTGAACACTAGGAGGGGAGAGAGCTGGGAGAAGGATTGCTTGCTCTTAACCATTTCTGGCAGGAATCGGTCCATGTCTTTGGCTCATGTCTGATTGGCAAGAACTAGTCACGGGGCCCCACCTGGGTACACAGGGCTGGGGAATGTCATTTATCTGTGCACCCAAAAATAAGAAAGGAGTCTGTGGTCTCACTAGGTGGCTGTTTGACATTGGCCAAGTTTACTTTCCGTCATTTTTACTTTCTTTTTGCAATCTATTTTTAGTAAACAAAAGTGAAAAAAGAAAAAGATTGAAATTTGAGTTTCATATCCTTAACTTTATCCGTCAGAAATGGGAGTAGAAAGGAGAAAATCCAGCAAGAGGCTTATATAACCAGGAACTTAACCCAGGACTGGTTGTGAATGCAATTATAATCACTAACACTTGTATAAACTCTACCTTTTATAAACTCTCTCCAGTATTTTATACCACTCTTTATGGAGAAAGGAAAAAATAAATTTTCTCTTCATGAATACATCGTGTTGGAAGCAGAGAGAATAGTTTGAATTACAGTACAGGCATTTGAGCAGGTTGAGTTCTAAGAGCTTATTTGTAAATTAGTTATTTGAAACGTGGAATACATTTTCCCTCTTGATATTACTCTCATAGTAGCTGGTTGGCAGCGTAGCTCGTCTGAACCTCTGGAGTCTTCAGAGGCCCAGAGAGTGAGTTGGGGAAAAGAGACCTTGGTAATATTCTGGATCAGAATTTTCTGCTCTGAACTAGTGCTGCTGAAAGTTCCTGAAGCAAAAGTGTGGGAGAGGGAAAGCAGGAGAAACTTGGCATCTGCTCTCCAACCAAAATTCTTGGCAAATGCCTTGATGTCAAGGGAATGGTGCCACTTCCACCCTAATCTCTCTGTGGAGTGAGGTGCCTGTGGTGTTCAATTCAGGTGTTCCATGGCTTCTTACTACATTAAAGATACACATCTAGATGCACCCCATCTGTTTTCTTGATTATTAAACCCTGTCTTTCCTGACCGTACAGTACTATGCTATAACTTTGTCTTCAAATTTTGCTTTTTGTGAGAGCCATTTCTGAATACATTTTTGTGGTTTCGCTGGATAATGAGGTAATGTTTTTAACAAGCATTTAATTGAAATGACTTCTTTATGAAATGTCATCAGCCTAGCCCTTTGGAATATTGTAAAGTAAGTTCCTTGATCATTCATCATTCTGTTTAGAGAATGAGACATACGTTTCTTACAAATTGTGGGTTTTCCCACAGATACTTTCAAAGAGGTTTTTGCATATAACATTTTTGGGCTGCCACTACTAATGTGGAGGGCCCATTTGGTTTTGTCTCAGCTGTTCACCATAGTCTGTTTTAGTGACTGTGTTTCTAAACCGCATTTGGCTAATCCTGCTTTATGTTGGTCCCTGAATCCAACCAGATTTTGCAGATAATCTAAGTCTGCAAGAACAGGCTGATCTGCTGCTGTGGGTTGGTGGATTCTGAAGCCATAGCATTATATTGGCCTCTAGGAGAATGCGCTGGCTGTTCAGGACAGTGTTTCTAGCTCTGTCATTTTGTAGCACTTTGGATGTATAGTAGGCACACCATCATTATATTAGGTTTTACATCATATGTAGCCACAGTCAGATCATTCTAAATGTGACTCAGTGTTTTATCAAACAAAGCAGATGGGGAATTTTTCCTGCTCTTTCAGGTTCTTTACTGTGTGGAAATCCTCCCCTGGACTTTTGGGACAGGCTACACCCTCCTTTCTCATTTCAGCTCTCATCTGGATGAATCTGATCTTGATTTGCAAAAGGCTAACTGAACTCAGATCGTTCAGTTAAAGGCCAGCTGTTGTGATGCAATAGGCAGCTTAATCCTTCTTACCTCTCCCCTTGCTCTGTTATGCCTTTGTGTGCTAATGATGGGTTTCTGTTGGGAAAGTGCTCAGCAGCCTGCTGGGTAAGGTGGGAAAACAAAGCTTTGGTGAGATCACATCTCTCCACATGCACTTGTGATGGAGCTCTTTTATAGGGACCTTTTTAAAGCCTTGCATGGTTTGGCTGCTGCTGACCTCAGGTCTGGCACAAACCACCGTGGTCCCACCCCCATCTCCTGCAGCTCGTCGTTCCGTCCCGCCCGACGGGGCAGGTGTCTACCTCCTTGCCTCTGCGGACTGCTCTTTAATGCCTGATTGTCCTTTCCCCTCTCACCGCCCCCTTCCTCCCAAAGATCCATCTACACTACCCCATCCTGCTTTGAACTACTGTTCTTACTATTGTCTACACAGAGGGAGTTTAAATAACGTTCTGAAGGTTGGCCTGGGGAGCCCAACTACTCGCCTTGGTTTGGGGATTATTTTTCCCCTATCAAAAAAAAAATCAGCTGAGATTCTAAATATCTAACTAAAATAGAAACAGCCATATTACAGGAAAGATGTTTTCTTGAGTATGGTAACGGAATCACACCAGTTCTAAGATTAAGCAAAGTGGGAAGAAATAATTTGTCAGCAACATGCTTCAGGAATAAACTGGACAATCGAAATGGGCTTTTCTAGCCTCAAATTCTCAGCAAGCTGTAGGTTATTAATGTGTTCATCCTCCAACGATTTCTTAGGAAGTCTGCTCTGTTCTTCAGGGGTATGTTACTGGCAAGTTTTAACAAGGAATGATGCCCACAGGCATTTGCCTTTAAAACAGTTGAAATATAACCTGTAAGAGAAAAGCTATTGCATGGGAATTTCCCCAGCACAGTGTACAGAGAGATGATTGTGACTTGTTTAGAGGATGCTTTATCTTCAGAGGCTCTTGGCATGTCCCAGAATCTCAAGTTGGTTTGGGAGTTTCTGCTCCAAGGAATAAATTATTTCCAGATGGTATTAGTTTTGACTGGGGCAGGAGATACTCTTTCCTATGCAGAAAACTGAAATGCAATGTTGAGTTACCCTTCCAAAATGATGAACTGAAATTTTAGGTTTATCCTGTCTTCACAAATAGTTGCTTTCAGTGTATTCAAATTACCTCAAGTGTAAACATTTTTTGTGATGCCAGTAGCATTTTACTATCATCACAAGTTAAAAATCAATCCATTATAAAGCTCTAGGAGCTACAGTTGGAAATGTCCTTTAGGTTTCCCTATCTATTTCTTCTGTCCGTGCCGCGTCCCCAGTCTAATGTTCATAGTCTTAAGGGTCTCCATGAGGTGCTCTCTTCATTTTAAGTGAGCTCTCAGTCCCATAGATAAAGAGTTTGCCCCCTTTTAAAGGCCATCAAGCGTTGTGAATTTCATCACTTTGTACTAAAGCCTCTCGCTGTTTCTCGGTGCTGGTCGTGTAAACACTTAGGTCCCACCACATGCTCTCCTGCAGTCTTAGCCTGACTGGAGAGAACGGGGCTCTCTTCATACATGAGGCACTCTTACTTCAGGATGTGTTCTCTGTACTTCTTCCAGCTCATCTTTTTTCTTTCCTCGAGTGCTGTGTTTCTCAGACTGGGTGATTTTGCCCCCAGGGAATGTTTGGCAATGTCTGGAGACATTTTTAGTTGTCACATCCAGGGTGTGGGTACTACTGACCTCTAGTGGGTAGGGGCCAAGGATGGTGCCAGACATCCTACAATGCACAGGACAGTCCCCCACATCAAAGAATTATCTGGAAAAATGTCAGTAGTGGTGAGGTTGAGAAACTCTGGACTAATGAAATGCCCACGTTAACTCAGAGTGAAAGCTCAGGTCTCAGGGGCTTCCTGCTGCTCCCCGGATTTGTGCACTTTTTATGTATATTTCCTTCTGTAGTACAGAATTTCTGTCACATCAATCTAACTTTCTGTCCACTTTAGTTCTCTCCGAGAAAGTTCTTTCCCGTTAGGTGTTGGTATTTCAAAAGAGTACTTCCTAATCTAATTATTTTTCCCCTTGAAGTTGTTTCCCCTTTTATTCTTTAGAGATCATTTTTCTAACTCAATTAATGAAAGCAAACTCATTTACAACATTTACAGTTTCTTACTAACTGTGTGACCTTTTGCATATGATTTAACTTCTCTTTGCTGCCCCAGTTTCCTCCTCTGAAATATGCAGATAATACTACTATTTCATATCATCTGGATTGATATGAAGACTCTTCATACTCTTCAACTCTGGGGGCTTGGAGTCCTACCGGAATATTACATGTATTAGTTTTATATGTCTTAGAGAATTTTGTATGTTAGTAAGTACGCTAATGTATGGAAAGTGGTTAGAGCAGTGCCTGTCATGTAGTGAGTAACATGTTATCTATTTTCGATGTGGAATTTATGTTGTCTAACAATTTTCTGTTTATTGTGTGTACATCCATAAAATATGAAACACATTCTAAACCCTCCATATTAGACAAATGCTTTGTATATTTATTTCTTTTAGTATATGAATCAACCAAGATTTGAAATATTGGCTTTAAAAGGAAACTCAAAAAGTTGTCAAATCAAATTGTAAACTTTGATTTTCAACTTAGTCTCCTACCTCTTCCAACTCTTCCATCTGATCAGAGTTTTCTCTAGACCCCGTTAGAGCCGAATGAACTTCAGGGCACTCAGACCACTGCTCTTCTCAATTAAAGTGCCTGTCCTCCGTTCACGAACACGTGGGATGAGGCTGAGACTGGGAACTACATCCTAAGCTCAATCAAATGGGAGGAAGATCCGAAGATCTCAAGTTTCTCCCATTAAATACCTTGAGCTGATTGAGCACCTAAGAATGTGGACCTTAGAATCTTGGAATTGTCTATCTGAAAGGAACCATAGTGATAATTGAATCATCATCCTCTGCATCTGATAGGAAACCCCCTTTTATCGATGTGGAAACTGGGACTCAGAACCTAAAATTTTAGAAGTCTAAATAGTGGCAGAGCTGGAAGAGGAGAGCAGGGCTGGAACAAGGGCTTCTCACTCATTCCTGGGGTTTTTTCTAGTAACCCAACTCCTTCTCTCCACCTCATACTTCTAAATATCCTTTTGTTTCCATTTTGCATAGCATCACACTTTATCTGTTCTTCCTTCATGGATTTAACATATTGATCACTTCTTACCAAGTTTTCCTGCGCTACTCTTTTCCTAACTATTCCTGGATTAATGTGACCAGAACCAGTGTTCTCCATCTCAAGTAAATGATACCACTGTTTCCCTAATTACTCGGGGAAAAAAACCTTGAAATTACCCTTGATTCCTCATGTTCTTTTCCACCCCACATCCAAATCATAAACAAATGCTATCATCTCTACCTTCAAAATATGTGCCAGTTTCTATCACCTGTTTCCACCTCCAACATAACCACTATGGCCTGGAATAGATTGTCCAACAGAACTTTCTGTGATGATGGAGACGTTCTGTATCTGTTCTGTCCAATACAATAGTACTAACCACATGTGGCTATTAAGCATTTGAAATGTGACTAAGTGTGACTGAGGAACTGATTTTTTTTAAATAACAGCTTTATTGATATATAATTTACATACAATACAATTCATCCATTTAAAGTGTACAATTCCATGGTTTTTAATATATTCACATAGTTGTGCAACTATCACCTTAATCAATGTTTGAGCATTTTCATTGCCCCCAAAAGAAACCCCATACGTTCTAGCAATCACTCCTCATTTCCTCCAAAGTATCATCACCTCCTGGCAATCACTAATCTATTTTCTGTCTCTATAGATTTGCCTATTCTGAACATTCATACAAGTAAAATCATACAATATATGGCCTTTTGTGACTGGCTTCTTTCACTTAGCATAAGATTTCCAAAGTTCATCCATGTTATAGCATACATCAGTACTTTGTTCCTCTTTATTACTCACTAATATTCTATTGTAGAGATATACCACATTTTATCCATTCACTAGCTGATGGACATTTGGCTGTTGTGAATAATGCTACTGTGAACATTCATGTACAAGTTTTTCTATGTTTCATTCATATATTTTTATTTCTCTAGAGTATGTACCTAGGAATGGAATTGCTGGGTCATATGGTAATTATACACAACCTTTGAGGAACTTCCTCACAGTTTTCCAAAGTGGCTGTATCATTTTACTTTCCCACCAGCAGTATATGAGGGTTATCATTTTACCACATACTTGCCACCTCTTATTATTATCTCTCTTTTTTTTTTAGATTTTTTTAATTTTTTCCTTTTTCTCCCCAAAGCCCCCTGGTACATAGTTGTGTATTCTTCGTTGTGGGTTCTTCTAGTTGTGGCATGTGGGACGCTGCCTCAGCGTGGTCTGATGAGCAGTGCCATGTCCGCGCCCAGGATTCGAACTAACGAAACACTGGGCCGCCTGCAGCAGAGCGTGCGAACTTAACCACTCGGCCACGGGGCCAGCCCCCAATTATCTCTCTTTTTTATTATAGCCGCCCTAGTGGCTCAATGATATCTCATTGTGGTTTTGATTTTATATTTCCTTGATGGCTAATGTTGAACATCTCTGCATGCACTCATTTGTACATCTTGTTCGGAAAAGTGTCTATTCATATCCTTTGGCTGTTTTTAAATTGTTATTTATCTTTTTATTGTTGAGTTGTAAGAGTTCTTTATATATCTAAATATAAGTTCTTTATCAAATATTTGAAAGTGCTTTCTCCATCCTGCAAGTTGTCTTTTCCCTTTCTTGCTGGTGTCCTTTGAAGCACAAAGTTTCTAATTTCGATGAAATCTAGCTGATCCATCTTTTTCTTTTGTCACTGTGCTTTTGCTGTCATATCTAAGAAACCATTGCCAAATAAGGCCGTGAAGATTTACCCCGTTTTATCTTAATAAGTTTTGTAGTTTTAGTTCTATGATCCATTTTAAGTGTGCTATTCAGAGGCATTAGTTACATTCAGAATGTTGTGCAGCCATCACCATTATCTATTCCAAAATTTTTTCATCACCCAAAACTGAAACTCTGTACACATTAGGCAATAACTCCTCATTTTTCCCCTCCTCCCCAGGACTTGGCAAGAACTAAATTTTTTGTTTTATTTTGATTAATTTAAATATAAACAACTGCGGCAGCTAGTGGCTACCACATTGGACACAGCTCTACACACCACCAGCATCGCCCTCCTGGATGTATTTCCAAACTGGCATTGCATTTGTTATTACTCCATTCTTGGTTGTCCAAGATTTATTCTTCCATAAAAGCTGGACTATTCCCTTAAGAGCATAACTCGTACCATTTCACTCTGCTCAGAATCCTCCTGTGGTTTTCTAGCACAATTAGCCAAGAAATCCAAACTCCTCACCATGGCCTACGTTAATTTGCCCCTGTAACTGAGCACTCTCCCAGTGTTTCCAGCCAAAATGGTCTTTGTGATGGTCTTTGAGCTTATCAATGCTGTCTATATTCAGACTGTTGGCAATTCCTCTTCTCTCTGCCTGGAATGATCTCGCTCTAGATAATCATGTAGCTCATTCCCTCATACTGTTCAGATCTGCTCAAATGTTACCTTCCCAAAAAGACTTTTTCTGAACTCCCTATCTAAAACAACAGCCCCTGTCACTCTCGATTCCATTACCCTGCCTTATATTTCTTTGTAGCGTTTATTACACCTGACATTTTACTGTGTATCTGTTTGTGTATTTATGTTCTGCTTCCCCAGCTATAAATGTGAGCTCCTGAAGACAGGGTCTTTGCCTCCCTGGTTCCCATAGTAGTACCTGGCATACAGTAGACTTTAAATAAATACTTGTTGAGTAAATGACAGAATAATGTTACCACTTTCAAGACTATAATCTCTGTTAGAATCAAAGGAATGGTCTCCTGTCTAATCTCAAGTGTTTTTGATTGAGGCATACTTTTAAAAGTGTTGCATTTATCAATTTTAGGACCAGTTACTGAAAAGTGAACCCCCACAGTTTTGAAGAACTGTTTGCTAATACGTCAATGTGTTGCTTTCTTGAGGTTAATTTAGCCTCTCTCTTACTTTTTCAACTTTTTCTCTGCTTCCTTTTAATGAAGTCCTGCCTAAGCTTCTAGTCTCTCTCCACCACCTCTCCCCTAGGCTTTGAGGTCATTCCTTTTTAAGTCAGTGGCCATATCTCTCTCTGTTCTCCTGGGATGAAGGAAACCCTCAGATTAGGTCTGTACCTAATGCAGCCCATGATGTTGCTTGGTGGGTTAATCTTTCCTCATCCACAAATTTACCTATCTAGAATCAGGAGAAAGGGCATGCCGTGGAGCTGGATCCAGGGCCACGCAATTTCCATATTGTGCCTGTGAAGCTACTTGATCATTACAGTGTTTCAGAAAACTAAACAGATCTTGATTCTTTAATAAGAGTTGGAATCTTCAACAAGCACATGGATAAATTGGCGAGCCCAAATATGTGTGCATAGCAGTTATTGGGTTGGAAATTTGAACACAAAAATCCCTATACACTTGGCCTATAGGACACAGATCTAAATCTGAGTATAAAAGAGAATAAAAGGAGATTGGCCGTATCATCCGAAGAAACCATCCTGATCTTAAAACAGGCTTTGACCCCTCTGGATAAAAACCAGATTTTTCACAGCAGGCTAGCTGACATGAATTAGACAATTCTATTAGAGTGCCGCCTTAGTGATTGTTATATATGTTGTAATAGTCATCCATAACAAAGAAAAAAGTGGAAAAGACATGAAAATTAAAGCTTCAAAATCCTAGTTGTATTTTCCAGACGTCTCTCATTGGATTGTCTGCATTCCCCAAATTTATAGACTCCAGAAGTTCATGTAGTTGCATTTCAGAACATGAGTAGTGAATACCCTCCAAAATTCTGAGTTCAATAATTATGAATTGATTTTGTATTCCGGTAGACATCTTCTTTTATTGGCCTATAATTTCAATTTAGCAAAAACTAAAAATGAGTAGTAAATGAACACTTGGAAAAGGACTCATACTGACATTAATAAAGAGATAAGATGTTTTTATTCTATCCCTTTTTTTTAACCCAACAAAGGGAGATTTTAATCTTTATAAAAAAGTAAATTTCAATGCAGATCAAGTGTTTGGTTGTTTGGTTTGTTGGAAAGCTAACTTTGTTCATTTGCTTCATTTGCAGAAAATGTAAGATGGAAAAAATTCAGAGTTAGAAAGAGAAGGCATTAGAATCACAGATGACGCAATTTTCGAAATTCCCTTGTATTTTGATAAGCGTTCCTAAAGTTCTGTTTTTATGTTCTGAATAACATAGATTTCAGTGCTCTGTTCCAGAAGTTAAAAGTAACTTCTTTGTCTTTTAGATACTGTGTTGGCCAATGGTCATGCCACAGACTACTTATTTGTTGGAAATATTGTTTACACGGTAAGTTTCTCTCTGTTTCTTGAACCGTTCTTAAGTGGCCTGTGTGTAGGTTCTGCCTCTGGAAATTCTTTATGTGAGGCCTTCCTCATTACTATTTGTTTTAAATCTTTAAACTGTATGTTATAGATTTCTTAAAGCTCAGAATGGTTGTGAAATCTTACCTCATTTTTTAGAGAAGATCGTGCAGAGTCAAGATTTCTGGACAAGTGATTAACAGATTTCCTCATTCTGCAAATGACCATTTCAGATCTCCTGTGAAAAAACAGTGCTGAAGGAGGTCATTTTCCCCAAAGCCTCCGAGCTAAGAAAAGGGCAAAAGAAACTATTACTTGTGAGAAGATAGTCACTAAAATGAGCTTTTCTTGAAGTAAACCTGCCTGTATATGCCCTAAAACTAACCCCTAGAGAATTAGCTCCCAAGATGGCACTTTCCATGCACAGCTGCCCTGGGGGCAGTGCCTCTAGAGGGGAGCCTTGGGATTTTTCCTGGGAAGTAAAAATAACTCACTGAGGATAATATGTTTTCCCAAATTCCTCTTTCTTTTCACAGTATGTCGTTGTGACTGTTTGTCTGAAAGCTGGTTTGGAAACTACAGCTTGGACTAGAGTAAGTTTTCTCTAGAATTGTTTCTCTCCAGTATAGGTATTTTTTTATGGTTTGATAATCATTTTAAGCCTTGGGAAAACAGTGTGCAATATCTAGCTATCTTATTTTAAGTTTTGCATATTTAAAATTGTGTTTTGATCTTTATCAGGGCAAATTTGCAATCCAAAGTTTCCTGAGGATGCATTTGCTTGACACTTAATACAGATCTAAGCTATTAACAGTCATTTCATTTCAAATGTATATGCACCTTGTCAAAGAAAAAATACACACAGAAAATACAGAACCACAAAAAGGAGAATTAGAATTTCCTTAATTTTACCCCCAAAAGATAGTTACTGTTAACTCTTTGCTGTATCATCTTCCAAACTTTGTTCTCTGTGTTTATTTTTTAATAAGGTAATGCATTACAGAACAGATAGTTTTGTAATCTTTTTCACTTAAAAATATATCGTGAACATTTTCCACACCTTAAAATATACTTCTATATGATTCTTGTTCATGATTAAAGAGTATTAACTTCTATCGTTATCCCCAACTTTAGACGCTTTGATTATTTCCAACATTTGGGGATTATGACCAATGTTTCATGTCTTCTGTCACTGCTATTTAAATAGGCTCCGAATTCTGTGCTGAGAAAATGGGGGAGGGGTGGGAGATTAACGTGGAAGCGGGGATTTGTTAAGGGACAAGGGAAATTGACCCACCTGAGAGGTGATGCTGGCTTAGCCTGGATGTTTGAGGAGGAGGTGGTGAGAAGGGCGCAGATTCTGGATGTACTTTTTTTAAAAAGCTAACAGAACTTGCTGATGAATGAGATTATGGAGTGTGGAAGAAGGCAAGAAGGCAAGGATCATCACATTAAGAGGACAAAGGAGAAAAAATTTACAACTCAGTAGATTCTTAAAGGGTGTTGTTAAGATATCTATTCCAGATTTTTTAATATCCAGATTTTTTAAAAGTTCTTTGGAAAATGAAAAGAACAATCAAAGTCTCAAAATGATAAATAAAAACATCTTGTTCATTTGGTCTGTTCAGTGCTCTCTTACTAGATTAATGAGACCTTGTTTTATACAACTCCAAATTGGAGCAAACACTGGTGAGGAATGGAGAGAGCCTGCCAAAAGTATGGGATGGATCTGGAGGAAGGTCAGCTGTAGCAGCAAAAGCACTTTCATCTTCAGAGGAGTTCAGGGCCACTGGTTACTTGAATTCATTGTTCAAAATTTGGAGACAAGAAAATTAGAAAGATGGAACTCTCCAATAACTGATGAGTTGTCGAAATCTTTCCATAAAGAAAGGCAGCTTGGACACAGGGATTCTGTGGCCGATGGCGTTCAGTGGCTCTCCCGTGCCAGCAGAGAAGCCCTGCCTGAGCGTGTGTTTTCTTTGCAGTTCAGTCATCTGGCTGTCTGGGGAAGCATGCTGATCTGGTTGGTGTTTTTTGGCATCTACTCAACCATCTGGCCTACCATTCCCATTGCTCCAGATATGAAAGGACAGGTCAGTGCTGGTCATTGTAAGTGGACTCTCCGTGTCTCATGACAGCAATGCTTTTCTGTGTGTGGGCTTTCCATGTCTTATGACAATGATGAACTTCAGGAGAGGTTGATATTGCCTGCTTCCATCAAAATTTATCAGGAGCAAAACAAACCAAATGAAAGCACCTGGAAGAGATTGTCCAATTCATAGAAATGGCATTTGAAATTTTAGCTATCGTGAAAACTGTTGACTTGAATCCTCTGACTTACCCTGCTTGTCCACGTTTCCACAATGTTGATTACACACAGTTCTGATGCGTACAGGTCATGGCCCTTGGAAAACTGGAGATATTTTGAATTATTCATAATCTAATGATTATGTTGATTATACTTTTGATGTTCAGTGTATATTATACTCTGATGAGTTGATAATTAGTCACCTGTGAAAGATAAATCTAACGACTCTGTTAACCAGGTCATTAATTAATCAGAATATCTCATTGTTCATCTCTTTAACTGGAGAGGCTGAGATTCAAGACCTTTATACTCATTTGAATTTTTGTAATATTTTCTTCTTTATTATCTTTGTCCAGTGTTTGAGATTGAGCCATCAAAAGTGACAAAGTGGATCTTAGAATCCCACAGTATTGGGTCTGGAGAAAAGCATGGCAATCCTGTGGTCCAAACCTCCTCAATTTAGAAATGAAACTGTTCAGACCCAGATCCCCCAGGTCCATCTCACAGACCACAGCCAGCACTGCCCTGAGACCCTGACAAGGGGCCGCCTCAGTTCCTTTGCTTTAGAGGCCTCTGCATTGGCCATCCCTGGCTGGATATGTTTCCTTTCACAGAGTAAGAAGCCCATGGTGCACAAAGCGAGCACCCCACTTCTAGTCCATTCCTTGGCTTCCCAGGACGCTGAGTTTCCTTCCCAGACAGCCAAAAGCCCACTTCCCAGGTCTGCCTGGTTCTCTGCCCAGATCCAGGCCAGAGTGCGCACCCCCGGGTCCAAGGGACAGCTATTTGCAAGGGATGTGCCCTGGGTCCATTGGTATATCCACCCACATTTGCATGAAGATGCTTGTGCTGTGGGACAGAACTAAGTATGGAAAGAGAAGGACTGTGAGTTGGGGACTTCTACTGGTGTTTCTGCCCTGGGATATGTATTTTAGGGGCAGGCCTGTGCATGGCACATCTGGCTGCCATCTTTGCCTCACTTACTCTGCAGAAATGTACCGAAATTCCTGGGTCTACCCAAGTTTGGATACATGTCCAGCAGCTATTTCACCTGAAATAATCCAGGGTGGCATTGCTTACCTTTTTTACTTGGCGGACAGTCAGCTGATAGACCCCAGGCTGTCTGGGACCTTCTGTAAGTGTGGGTGCTGAGTGGGACAGAAATATCCTACACAAGTAAGCTCATGTGTCCCCTAATGCATCTTTGCTCTCTGTAAGGAACCAGGGCAAACACGTAACACACTGTTTAGTTCTTTGCCAAATCCAGGTGAAAGAGGAAATTATAAGAACCGAGAAGATTGTTGTGTAGCAAAATAAGTGTTTCCCAACAAAGATACTTTGTACATTCAAAGAAATCGGTTATATTTTAAAGCAGTGTGATTCATCCCCCAAAAAACAAATCAGGGAAAGTATTCACTACACTGAGGATCATTTGGTAAGGTGTTGGTGCCTAGAATGTCTGCTTTGTGTTCTCTTCCTTCTGATTAAGGGTGAGTATGGTCTGATGAATATTTCCTGCAGGGTATTTTCTGGTTCAGGACAATAAAAGGGACTGCAGCTGATTGCTGTAGACAGTTTCCTGAATTAGAGGAGAATGACAGCTGCCTGGATGGGGTCAGTTGATATGTGACTGGCCGACAAAGCCTGTTCCTTTGAAAGCCCCTCCCAGTGCCCCCACAAAGAGATGCCCTAGTGAGCACCCTCTGTATGCATTTGTATCAGTAATTTCAGTTCACATGTGCACAAATTAGGCGGGTTGCCGACTCTCACTCCCATCAAAAGGCTGACTTTCAAAGCGCCAAGGGACCACGTTTGCCACGCAGTCACTAACATGCCACATTTTCACTATCCAAGTCGCGTGCTGGTCTGTGTGGTTAATGGTGTCATTTCCATAGTTGGGGACTTTCTGAAGAAATTCAATGAACTATTCCTACCATCCAAAAGCAAAGAAATTGTAATACTAAATCACTATATAATATTATTTCACTTTGGTATAAAAGCTTTTTCTTTTTTACTTAAACCATCTTGTTTTAACTTTTTTTTCTCCCCAAAGCCCCGCCACATAGTTGTATATCCTAGTTGTAAGTCACTCTAGTTCTTCTACGTGAGATGCTGTCACAGCATGGCTGGATGAGTGGTGTGTCGGTCCACACCCAGGATCCGAGCTGGCAAACCCAGTCCGCTGAAGTGGAGTATGCGAACTTAACCACTTGGCCATGGGCCAGCCCTTCATTTTAACTTTTTTGTTGGTTGGTTTGTTTCCACGAGGCAAATGATGTTGTTTTGAAATCAAACATAGCTGGCTGAGACTGAGGTTTTCGTTAGACATTGACTGAGATGATGAATGTACTTTTCATGTCACAGGACTTCTGAGTGGGTAATGGCCATCTTTTAAAGAGCTGTTTGTCGTCTCTAGTCTTTCTCAGGCAGGGAGCTCTTAGTGGGGACAAGGTGTCAGAAAACAACGTCAGAGTCAACTTTAATACTCTTTCTCCTGGTTTCTGCTGCCCAATGGTTTGTTCATTTTTTGAAAAGTGGCAGAGAAGTATTAAAAAATATTTCAACACTTTTGAACAGTCGTTTGGGTGGAGAGTGGCTAAAACTAGACTGAAGTCTCAGAAAGGCTTTCTGCTGCCTCCAGAGGAATCACATGCTGTCATAAAGAAAGACGGGAACTGGGCTCAGGTGTAGGCAGAAACAGGAGTTGGCTCTCTTGGGGACTATTGAAAATATGCCCACGCCGCGTGCCTCCCTTTGGTTCTGGCTGGTGTTATGGATTGACTGGGGCCCCCTCAAATTCCTTTGTGGAAGCCCTAATCCTCAGTGTCATGGTATTTGGATGCAGGGCCTGTGGGAGGTGATTAGGTCGTGAATGCGATTAGTACCCTTATAGGAAGAGGCCAGAGAGCTAGCTGACTTGTGTTCTGCCGTGTGAGGACACAGTGCGAAGGTGAACACCTGCGCCTCGGAAGGGGGCCTCGCCAGGACCCGGCCTTGCTGGCCTCCTGATCTCAGACCTTCAGCCTCCAGAACGCAGAAATAAATTTCTGTTGTTGATAGCCACCCAGTCTGTGTTATTTTGTTCTGCCAGCCCGCGCTGACGAAGACAGGTGGGGAATGCTCAGAGTGGGAATACTCTGGGAAAAGACTGGTTTATTGTTATTATTATTACTGTTATTATTATTGTTATTGTTATTTTAAGAATGTTTCTAGTGACTTTTATAAACCATTTTTTGTAGTTCATGAAGCAGTAGGTTTCTGGCAAATGAACATGGTTTTTTTGAGCTCTAGAAATTAAACTAGTGTCTAATGGCAAACAGCATTTCTCACCCAGGAGCTGGAGATGGATTCAACACATGGAACATTCTGTCTATTCATAACATCTTAAACTGTTGAAAAGATGCATTGTTTCTGTGGGGGTTTCCCAAACTAATTTGATTAAATATTTCTTTGTCTTGTGCTTTATATTGGGAGTTTTTCTCACGAGGGAGAAGGCACATTTTCCCTGGAGGGCAAAGGAAAGGAAGGGCTGTAGAATTAGAGTTCTTTTCCACTGTCAAAGAGGCTTTATCTTCCCTAAAGCACCTCCTGATGTGGTACGTGAAACCCCACCAGACAATGAGCCAGGAAGTCCCAGTGGAAGTTTCTGAAATCAAAGCAGTCATCTCTGTGCTGCTTCTCCTGACAATATGCAACATTTGTGGGATTTTAAGGGGCACCCTGTTTTTCCATTTTTCTAGGCCCAAGTTTAGATCTAAAGTGAATTAAAACCTCAGGTGTGTCTGTCCTGGTTCATGCCAAAGTCCTCAACTAGGGAAAACAGGTGATGATGTTTTTCCACAGGGGACCATGTTTTTCTTTCTCCCAATAGCATAACCATGGGTTATAATCCTCTCCATAATGGGTCCCAGAGGCAGTGCTTAAAGGTGGAAAATGGCAAACTTCCTTTAGCCCAAAGTTGCCTGCTCGAGCAGAGCTTTGGATTAGAGAAATAGGAAAACTGGACCAGGAAGTGTGCTTATATTTTCTGCAGGTATTTCTCAAGGCTTTTTACTTTGGGAGTATCTGTGAGGATGCCTTCTTGTTTGACCTCTGTTTAAAGGTCAAGAGAGCTGCTCCTGCCAGCTTTGTAACCCTTGGTAAATCACAGCCTGCCTTAGTTTCCTTATCAGCAAAGTCGGAATGGTATTACCCACCCTAATTATCTCAGAGGAATGTGGTGCGGCTATAATAGGATAACCTATGGGAAATGTAAAACATACTTGCTCTTCTTTTTCCTGGACTGATCAATTATTTGTGAACTTTTGTAAATAGGAATATTGCGACTTAAACTCCCAATTGTTTTGGCCAATGAACTTTAACATTTTTTAGGTTCTAGAAGTGATATTTCTCAGTAAGGTCCGTTGACCACCTATGTCTGAATCGTCTGGGTTGTTTGCTAAAATGACAGCCTCCTCCCCAAAAGTACGTACTTACAATACGCATGTGCACACTCGCACGCACACACACACACTCTCTGAATCTGAATCTCTGGGTGTGGGGCCCCAGCCTCTGAATTTTAATAAATCTCCCGACTATTCCTCCTTTTAAAGCTTGAACCGCTGTTCTAAAATACCTAAAATAGTATTCTATTACAATGTTTGAGCCAGTGCTGGGTATCAAAGGAGAAGATGGTATACTTCAAATATTCACAGCTGACTGACTTCTCATGCGCTTGGTTATGTAAGACACAGCAGGTAGTGCCAGTGACTGCTTGAAGGCATCTAGCTTTCTAAATAGAGGCTTATACCGAAAGACATTACATCGTTCACCATGGAAAAATACTCCTCACCAACTGTGGTGCTTTTCCTTTAAAGTTCTTTTCATGGCTAGTAAAAGAGAGAAACCTTTCACTTCAAAGCCTGCAGACTGCGAACTCTGGCTGCAGTGCCAAGTCCAGGCTCCAGCCAGTTTCTGGCAAATGACAGGCTTTTTTTACCCTAAACACAGGGAATGGGTTTACTTTTGAGTTTTATATACACACTTGTGTATACACAATGCAAACCCCAAGGAACTGAAAGTAAACAAAAGGAGGAATGGTTGCTGTTTGCCATCCTTGAATCAAAGCAATTAATTACTCATCTTCCCTAGGTAATTGCCGTCTCCTGGACTTTGCAGCCTAGTAAGATCTCAGGCCCAGGTATTTTCCACATGAAGTGTTAAAAGAGGAGTTCTGTTTGCAAGTTTCATGTGCCCTAGGAGGTAAGCCGAGAAGTAGGGTCAGCGATTGTGTCCCTCACCATCATTGCTCAGTGGCAGTTCCAGAACATCTCTGTAGGACAGGGCCACCTGAAGGCCAGGAGAGGACTTGTCCTCAGGTTAACTTCCATGATGTGGGGACATGGTTGGTTGTCCCCAGCATCCGTACTCCTTTGCCCTTTCCTAAGGGGGCCCAGTTTGCATCCACATGCTATGCCTTGTGCAAGAGGCCCAGCACCTTAGGAGAGCTATTTCCACCCGTAACTCCGGGAGAGCTTGATCCCAACCCCCATGCTATTGCGAGTGGTTTAGAAACCCTGACGGAGACACCAGGAGACATTCGTGGGGGGGCTTTCTGAGATAGAAGCGTGTTTGCTCCTGAAAGAAGTCCATCAAAGAGATGGCCTTCTCATGTGCATGATGTAGTTGCTACTGAGATGCTTGGAATTGTGCAACCACAAGGAGGGAAGCACGTCCAGAATCCTACTGCGGCTGTGAAAGGTGCAATAGAAAGACAAAGAAACAAGGAAAGTCTCTTATGTAGTTGTCGAGACACCAAATGAAGCCATGCTTGAAGCCCACCCCTGGCGTGGGCTCTCGAGGGACCGGCCTGTGCGCATCCTGCCTGTCCTTTGTGAGGAGCAGGTGCCTAAGAAATGCTCTTCACCCGCCTGTAGATGTTAGGATGTTTCTTTTCAATTCAAAAGTATGTGGTCAACCAGGAAAATAGGTGATTTGAAAAAACAGGCTTAAGGCTAACATCGCATGTTATACTCTACTCGAAGTTAGGTGCTGGTAGATTTTTTTAAAGATTTGGTGAATAAGTACTTTAGTGTTGCAATTATTAGTGTTTTAGGTAATAACATCCCAGAAGCACCTAATATGAATATTGTAAGCTTATTGGAATTATCTTTAATACAGCAGTATTAAATAAAGTAGGTCCTATGTTCCTCAAATAATGTATTTCAGAAGCCTGTGCCTGGCTAGTGAGAGAAGTGGCCAACCTCATGAGGTAGGAAGTCCCGTCAGTAGAGACTTGCCTCTTGGTTTGAAATAACTTTTTGGCATCTTCTTTGTAAAGTTTTCTTGTGTATTGAACTCGGCCAAGTAATTTGTTGAAGTTCAATTTACATTTTGGCTTTTAAACGTGTACATTTTGTATAATAATAAGACTGACTAACAAGAAGGAACAGGCCGTGTTTCTGGATGACATAATTATCTGAACAAAAAGCAACAGGAGCAAAATTAGGAGGGCACGGACTTCCTGGTTCCTCACGGATCTCTCGTCACCCGTCCAGGGTGCCCCATTCCTCTGTGTTTGGCACCCGCACTCATTCCTGTGGGAGGCAAGCACTAGAACCGAAAAGAATTAAAACCATGACAAAAAATTCCCCATTGATAAAGAAAAGAAAAATCAGAAACATTCACTTGATCAGGGATAGCTAGATGGGTTCTCACAGCCCTATAAATATTTGGGCTCTAAGTTCTGAAAATTCAGGCATCAGATAACAGTTCTATCAGAAAGTGACTTTTGTAGTCATTACATGTCATGCCAAGTTGTTTTGTTTTTCTTTTCCTGATTACCAAACAGGAGAAAAAGTATATTTTTAAAGATTTGTTAGCTCTTTAAAGTGATTTTAGATTTTTTTCTGCAGGCAGTAAGGGGACGTGCAGCCACTTTTCCCTGGTTGCGTCTCTGCAAGGCCGCAGTGTCGCCAGACTCAGTCTGGGTTACAGTGACCTGAATCCAGCTTCTTTCCTGTTCAGAGCAAATGCTAACAGCAAAAGTGCGGTTTGAACTGAATTAACCTTGTGCCTAAGAAACTCATGAAGTTAAGTCTGTCGTTCACAGTATCCATAACTATATTATTTCTGAGCCTCAGTTTCATCAGGTATATGAAGTAGACAATTTCTATTTTTAGAGATAATAGGGACATTAAAGAAAACAAGGCATGTAAGTAATATTAGGTAATATTTACTGAGAAGTTACTCCGTCTCAGACAAAATGTACATTTATATAAATATGCTCTACATATGCAGTTACTTAGTAGTGAATTAAGCCTTAGCTCAGCTGGTAATCTACGACCATGGGAGGAAACAGAGACTTAGAAAGAAAGGACCAGCACCTCGGTCCAGGGAGCAGAGGAGCTGGGACTTCCCCTGTTGGCTGGACTCTAGGGCGTGAACCCCATGCTTGTCACTGTGGAAGCACCTGTGGGATGCTGGTACAAACCAGGTGTCGCTTAAATGTCACTCAGTTCTCCTTAAAGTTGTGCTTTTATTAAATAGTATCTGAAGCACCTTTCCCTGCAGTGCGGTTGAAGGTTTAAAGAATCAGTGTAGCGTTAGAAGGTGCTCATATTTGAGCAGCAAGCTCCTGCCCGTGGACACCAGCAAGGCAGGTTTCAAACAGTCTTTTTTTAAGTACGTTATGGAAAGCACTAAGTGTTTAGTCCCTGCTGCCCCTGGCCCCCTGCGTGGTTCTCTGTGTTGGCAGTTTATTTTATTTTGGCCTCTCGTTTCAAGGATGCTGTGTGCTAATTAGAGGCCAGGCGGCTTTGATTGTGAGTTGTTTTTCTCTTCGGTTAAAGGTTTTGTTGTGGTGTTGGCATTTGCCATTCATTCAGATGTTAATTTTTTAAATATCTGTCAGCAAATTAAAGTACACATTACATGCTGATTTTGTTTGTTTGTAATATTTGTACTCAGTGGCCGTGGAGTGTGTGTGATGTGGTTTTGAACTTTTCCTTTCTCCAAACATGTGGAAATACGTACTTGGGCGCGGGAGTTGAGGCTCCGGGCAGGGCTTTACTCTCCGACCTCTGTAGAGAGAGGCGGCCTTGTCTGTGACCATCGCTGGATTCTCCCACCCAGAGCCATGGATGTTCTTTGGGCTTGTTCTGTTTAAGAGGTAGAGAGGTGCCTGAGAAAGGCCACAAGATAAAGGATTTGTGCAAGGAAAGAGAGCCAGCGCAGGTTAGACTCAGAAGGGAGAAAGGAGAACCACAGTGTGCTGTGGAGCATGTGCCAAGGTTTTCCTCTTTTGTGTAGCTCATGATGCAAACCTATTGTTGACAGTATCCAAGAAGACTAAAATGCTAAGCGGACTTACAGTGGGTGAGCTTTTCAGTTACTGTGGTTGCCATCGGCATTGTAAGATAGCTGAACATCCATTGAGGACATCGTATGCTCTTGAACCTGGATTAACCAGCTGTCGTAAGGACAAGAAAAGAGAAAACCAGGTTACCTGTGTCTCTGCCTATAGTGCAGTTTCATTCGCAGGTGTTTTTTAAAATTATTGCAACATGATTTTGATAAAGGATAGGAACTGAAAGAAGGACATATTTAAATGTGCAGATGCCTCTGGGCGTGCTGTGAGGGCAGGCCCTGCCCAGTCTACTCAGCAGCAGCGAAGTTGCCTTTTGCATGGTAGGTGCAGTGTCTTCTTGTCGTCTGTCTCCTGCCCTACATCCATTTCTCCTTTTTTGGTCCCAGTCCCTAAATCCCTTCCCCTCTTTCAGAACTTGCCTTCAAACAATGCTGGTTCTACTTCTGCTTCACCTCTGGGTCTGGACCTGCCACCCAGGACTAGTCAGCCAGAATCTTCATCTTATGGACCACAGTGACTGTTCAGGAATGGGCATGGCAACCCACACCAGGACTCTTAGAGACCACCCAGGGATTTTTTTTTATAGAAACTAGTAGGGGAAGGAGAAAGCTCTCTTGCTTCTAGGTTTGTTATATAGGGATGATAGCCTGAAGCTGCCAGGGCCTGCCACAGAGAAGGTGCCTGGCTGGGGATGAATCGAGCACTGTGGAAAGCTGAACTGAGACGTGATGGCATTGAGAGTATTCCTGGATCCAGCTCTGCCTGTAGCTAGGGCCATGTCTCAACTTTCAGATACGTATAAACTGATAGGCTTTTTGCATAAGACAATTCAAGTTGGATTTCTGTTACTTCTGAAAAGAATCCTAATGAATAAGTTACGGACGCAGAAGGTGTGACTTAACTTGGCTGGGTCAAGTTAAGATAGAGAGAACTCTCCTGTCCCATCTGGAAAGCTGGCCATGATTGTGCTGTTGCACAGAAGCAGCTGGTGGCCTCTCCCTGCGCGGAGTCTCCCAGGGTGGGGGACCAAGGGACTTTGCCTACTTTTTGTAGCTTTCAGTATGTCCCTGTCCCTCCTCTCCCACCCAAGAAAAAGAAGACAGGCTTGGGTAGACCTGACTGCTGGGAACAGAGATGGGAGGAGATAGAGGCTTTTCTGAGAGACGCCTATCTCTCAGCAGCCAGCAGTTCAAAATGGTAGGAGTCCAGTGTCCTGAGCAGTGCCGTCCAGTAGAGATAATAGCGGGAGACACATGTGTAATTTTAAATTTCCCAGTGGCCCCATTAAGTAGGTAAAAAGAAACAGGTTAAATTACTTTTATTACTATATGTAGACCAAGATTTCCAAATATTCCAAAATATTATCACTTCAACGTGTAATCAACATGAAAAGAAATCATTAATGACCTTATTTACATACTTTTTGCACTAAATCTTTGAAATCCAGTGTGCTGTTCGACTGGCAGTACATCCCAGTCAGACTAGACCGACTGCAGGCACTCCGTAGCCACATCTGGCCGGGGCTCTGGGTTGGACAGCACAGCTCTTGACCACCGGAGATTTGGAACACAGATTCACTCTCCAAAGCTAAATTTAGTGCAGGCAAGATTCAGAGGTGGGAAACCCAGCCTCAGATAAGACTGGGGCCTGGGAGAAGTTTGGCGCTCCCGCTCCCTCCCCGGTACCCAGGGTGTGGGCTACCCGACTTTGACTTCAGTCACTTGCAATTAAAAGGGTCTTGGCTCTTCCTCAAGGCTTTCCCTGAAAAACAAAATCTGGGGACAACTGAGCTGTTAATCTATGCTGATTAATTGCTTTAAGCAGAGTTTATAAACCAAGATTTATAAAGTGTGGATCTGACTTCAAGTAGTTTTTCCAAAGTGTTGGCTATTACTCCACCATTTCCTGCTGTGTGTGGGAGGGAGGAGGTCAGGACCCAGGACTTTGGTCGCGTTTATGTCATGCTGCAACCAGCTGAGCAATAATAACATATGCCACTGAGAATAAATTTGATCTATTCCTAAAAAATGGTTAATTTATTCAATAAATGGCAATTTCCAAGTAGGATTATTATTTAATTCCTAAGATTGTGTGAACCTTGGTCCTTTTTTCCTTCTAGAGTTTCAGGTCTCTTCCCCCATCATTATGCTGAATCTAAGCCCTATCATTTTTACCTCCTAAATATCTCTTACGTATGTCTCTTTCCATCCAGTTCTGGTCCTGTCCAGTTAGTTGGTGCTGTGGCATTTCTTGCCTGGACCGGTGCAGTAGCCTCGTGACTAGTTTCTTAGCATCCAGTCTGTCTGGATCCATTGCTCTACTGTAGCCAAAGTAGTCTTTCAAAACACAAATCTGGGGCCGGCCCGGTGGCGCAGCGGTTAAGTTCGCACGTTCCGCTTCTCGGCGTCCCGGGGTTCGCTGGCTCGGATCCCGGGTGCGGACATGGCAGTGCTTGGCAGCCATACTGTGGTAGGCGTCCCACGTATAAACTAGAGGAAGATGGGCACGGATGTTAGCTCAGAGCCAGGCTTCCTCAGCAAAAAGAGGAGGACTGGCAGTAGTTAGCTGAGGGCTAATCTTCCTCAAAAAAAAAAACAAAAAACAAACAAACAAACAAACAAACAAAAACACAAATCTGATGTAGTTGTTGCCCTGGCTTCCCATGGCCCTCAGGATACAGGTCCAGGTCATTTTCCTGCCCCGTTAGGCCCTGCGAAGCCCCAGTCCCTACTCCTGTCATACTGTCCCTCACTCCTCACTCACCCAGGTTGGTCTTCTCTCACTTCCCCACATGTGCTGCTCGTGCACAGTACATTTGCATCTACTCACCTCACTTCCTGATTGCCCTGTTCTCGGCCTTCTGTGTAGAAATGCTTACATAGTTTTCAGACCTCAGATGAGTCATCGCTTCTTGAGTGTGTCTTTCCTTGCATCCCTGATCAGGTTAAATCCTCCTACTCTTAGCACAATTTACCTCTCCTTTGTTGCACTTACCACTATTAAAAATTTATATTTGTATAAGAGATAATACCTTACACCCATTAGGATGGCCACTTAAAAAAAAAAAAAACAGAAAATAACAGGTTTTGGTGAAAATGTGGAAAATGGAATCCTTGTGCACTGTTGGTAGCAATGTAAAATGATGCGTCACTGTGGAAAATGGTATAGAGGTTCCTCAAAAAATTAAAAGTAGCACTACCATATGATCCAGTAATTCCACTTCTGATCATATACCTGGGAGAGTTGAAAGCAGGATCTTGGAAAGATGTTTGCACAGCCTTGTTCATAGCAGCAGTATTCACAATAGCCAAGAGGTAGAAGCGACCTAAATGTCCATTGACAGATGAACAGATAAACAAAATGTGGTATATACACACAATGGAATGTTATGTAGCCTTTAAAAAGAAAGAAATCCTGTCACCTGCTGCAATATGAATGAATCTTGAGGACATTATGCTAAGTGAAATAAGCCAGCCACAGAAAGGCAAATACTGTATGATTCTGCTTATTTGCGGTACCTGGAGTAGTCAAATTCATAGATGGAAAGGAGAATGGGGGTTGCCAGAGATTAGTGGGAGGGAGGAATGAGGAGTTAGTGTTTAATGAGTACAGAGTTTCAGTTTTACAAGATGGAAGAGTTTTAGAGATCTGTTGCACAACAATGTGAAATATAGTTAACACTACTATAGTCACACGTCGCTTAAGGACAGGATACGTTCTGAGAAATGCGTTGTTAGGCAATTTCGTGCTTGTGTGAACATCACAGAGTGTGCTCACACAGACATGGATGGTATAGCCTACCACACGCCTAAGCGATATGGTACTAATTTTATGGGACCACCATCAGATACATGGTCCATTGTTGACCAAAATGTTGTCGTGCAGCACATGACCATACACACTGAAAAATAGTTAAGATGGTGAGTTTTGCATTGCGTGTCTTTTACCACAGTTTTTTAAAATTTTACATTTGTGTGTTATCATAATTAATATCAGTTTCTTCCTCTAAACTGTAGGGTCCATGAAGAAAGTGAATGGTCTTCAATATATCCTTCCCGTCTTTTCTGCCATTCGATAAATATTTATTTATTTATTTTTTTAATGTGACTGTCTGCATCTTTTATTTTTTTATTTAATTTTATTTTTTTAATTTTAATTTTTTCGGATGTACAGCATGTTTCAAATTCTGTATACATTACATCATGTTCACCACCCGAACACTAATTATAGTGCATCCCCTCACATGTGACCCTAATCACCCCTTTTTCCCTCCCCCTTCCCTCCATCCCAAATGGTAACCACCAGTCCAATCTCCAATGCTATGTATTTTTTTTTTTTGTCTCTTTTGTCTTCTACTTATGAGTGAGATCATACGGTATTTGATTTTCTCCCTCTGACTTATTTCACTCAGCATAATACCCTCAAGGTCCATCCATGTTGTCACAAATGGCTGGATTTCGTCATTTCTTATGGCTGGGTAGTAGTCCATCGTGTATAAATACCACATCTTCTTTATCCACTCGTCCCTTGATGGGCACCTAGGTTGCTTCCAAGTCTTGGCTATTGTGTATAATGCCGCAATGAACATAGGGGTGCAAGTATCTTTATGCCTTTGTGTTTTCAAGTTCTTTAGATAAATACCCAGCAGTGGAATTGCTGGATCGTATGGTAGATCTATCCTTAATTTTCTGAGGCTACTCCAAACTACTTTCCATAGTGGCTGCACCAGTTTGCACTGCCACCAGAAGTGAACAAGGGTTCCCTTCTCTCCACACCCTCTCCGACATTTGTTGTTTCCTGTCTTGTTAGTTATAGCCATTCTGACCGGAGTGAGGTGATACCTCATTGTAGTTTTGATTTGCATTTCCCTGATAGCTAATGATGTTGAGCATCTTTTCATATGCCTGTTGGCCATGAGTATATCTTCTTTGGAGAAATCTCTGTTCAGGTCTTTTGCCCATTTTCTAATTGGATTGTCGGGATTTTTTTTGTTGAGCTGTATTAGTTCTTTGTATATTTTGGATATTAACCCCTTATCTGATATGTGGTTTGCAAATATCTTCTCCCAATTGTTAGGTTGTCTTTTCGTTTTGTTGATGGTTTCCTTTGCTGTGCAGAAGCTTTGTAGTTTGATGTAGTCCCATTTGTTCATTTTTTCTTTTGTTTCCCTTGCCCAGTCAGACATGGCACTTGAAAATATGCTGCTCAGACCAATGTCATAGAGCGTACTGCCTATGTTTTCTTCTAGAAGTCTCATGGTTTCGGGTCTTACATTCAAGTCTTTAATCCATTTTGAGTTGATTTTTGTGCATGGTGTAAGGGAATGGTCTACTTTCATTCTTTTGCATGTGGCTGTCCAGGTTTCCCAACACCATTTATTGAAGAGACTCTCCTTTTTCCATCGTATGCTCTTGGCTCCCTTGTCAAATATTAGCTGTCCATAAACGTGTGGGTTTACTTCTGGGCTCTCAGTTTTGTTCCATTGATCTGTGTGTCTGTTTTTGTGCCAGTACCATGCTGTTTTGGTTACTATGGCTTTGTACTGTAATTTGAAATCGGGGAATGTGATACCTCCAGCTTTGTTCTTTTTTCTCAGGAATCCTTTGGCTATTTGGGGTCTTTTGTTGTTCCATATAAATTCTAGGATTCTTTGTTCTATTTCTGTAAAAAGTGTTGTTGGAACTTTGATAGGGATTGCGTTGAATCTATAGATTGCTTTAGGAAGTATGGATATTTTAACAATGTTAATTCTTCCAATCCAAGAGCACGGAATATCTTTCCATTTCTGTGTCTTCTTCAATTTCTTTCAACAATGTTTTATAGTTTTCGGTGTACAGATCTTTCACCTCTTTCGTTAAGTTTATTCCTAGGTATTTTATTCTTTTTGTTGCAATTATAAATGGGATTGTATTCTTAATTTCTCTTTCTGCTACTTTGTTGTTAGTGTATAGAAACGCAACCGATGTTTGCACATTGATTTTGTATCCCGCAACTTGACTATATTCCTTTATTATTTCTAAAAGTTTTTTAGTGGACTCTTTAGGGTTTTCTAGATATAAAATAATGTCATCTGCAAAGAGTGACAGTTTCACTTCTTCTTTTCCGATGTGGATCCCTTTTATTTCTTTTTCTTGCCTGATAGCTCTGCCTAGGACTTCCAATACTATGTTAAATAAGAGTGCTGCCAGTGGGCATCCTTGTCTGGTTTCTGTTCTTAGAGGGATAGCTTTCAGTTTTTCTCCATTGAGAATGATATTTGCTGTGGGTTTGTCATATATGGCCTTTATTGTGTTACGGTATTTTCCTTCTATACGCATTTTATTTAGAGTTTTTATCATAAATGGATGCTGTATCTTGTCAAATGCTTTCTCTGCGTCTATTGAGATGATCATGTGATTTTTATTCTTCATTTCGTTAATGTGGTGTATCACGTTGATAGATTTGCAGATGTTGAACCATCCCTGCATCCCCGGAATGAAACCCGGTTGATCATGATGTATGATCTTTTTAATGTATTGTTGTATTTGATTTGCTAGTATTTTGTTGAGGATTTTTGCATCGATGTTCATCAGTGATATTGGCCTGTAATTTTCTTTTTTTGGGTTGTCCTTGTCTGGTTTTGGTATCAGGATAATGTTTGCTTCATAGAAGGACTTAGGAAGCCTCCCCTCCTCTTCAATTTTTTGGAAGAGTTTGAGAAGGATAGGTATTAGGTCTTCTTTGAATGTTTGGTAGAATTCACCAGGGAAGCCATCTGGTCCTGGACTTTTATTTTTTGGGAGGTTTTTAATTGCTGTTTCGATCTCCTTACTGGTGATCTGTCTATTCAAATTTTCTATATCTTCTTGGTCCAGTTTTGGAAGGTTGTATGTTTCTATGAATTTATCCATTTCCTCTAGATTATCCAATTTGTTGGCTTATAGCTTTTCATAGTATTCTCTTATCTTTTGTATTTCTGAGATGTCCTTTGCAATCTCTCCTCTTTCATTTCTGATTTTATTTATTTGAGCCTTCTCTCTTTTTTTCTTGGTGAGTCTAGCTAAGAGTTTGTCAATTTTGTTTATCTTTTCGAAGAACCAGCTCTTGGTTTCATTAATTTTTTCTATTGTTTTTTTAGTCTCTATTTCGTTTATTTCTGCTCTGATTTTTATTATTTCCTTCCTTCTGCTGATTTTGGGCTTTCTTTGTTGTTCTTTTTCCAGTACCTTTAGGTGCACTTTTAGATTGTCTATTTGGGATTTCTCTTCTTTGTTGAGGAAGGCCTGAATTGCTATAAACTTCCCTTCTAGAACCGCTTTTGCTGTATCCCACAGATTCTGGCATGTCATGTTTTCATTTTCATTTGTCTCCAGGAATTTTTTTATTTCTTCTTTGATTTCTTCATTGACCCAATCATTGTTCAGTAGCATTTTGTTCAATCTCCACATTTTTATGGCTTTTCTGGTTTTCTTTCTGTAGTTGATTTCCAGTTTCATACCTTTGTGGTCAGAAAAGATGCATGGTATTATTTTGATCTTCTTAAATTTATTGAGACTTGTTTTGTGGCCTAATATGTGATCAGTCCTGGAGAATGTTCCATGGGCGTTTGAAAAGAATGTGTATTCTGTGGTTTTTGGATGGAATGTTCTGTACATATCTACTAAGTCCATCTGGTCTAATGTGTCCTTTAAGGCAAGTGTTTTCTTATTGATCTTCTGTTTGGATGATCTATCCATTGGTGTAAGTGGAGTGTTAATGTCCCCTACTATTATTGTGTTACTGTCTATTTCTCCTCTTATGTCTGTTAATAATTGCTTTATATATTTAGGTGCTCCTATGTTGGGTGCATAGCTATTTACAAGTGTTATATTTTCTTGTTGGATTGTTCCCTTTATCATTATGTAGTGCCCGTCTTTGTCTCTTATTACAGTTTTTGATTTAAAATCTATTTTGTCTGATATAAGTATTGCTACCCCCGCTTTCTTTTCTTTGCCATTTGCATGGAATATCTTTTTCCATCTTTTCACTTTCAGTTTGTGAGTGTCTGTAGGTCTGAAGTGTGTCTCTTGTATGCAGCATATACATGGGTCTTGTTTTTTTTATCCACTTGGCCACCCTATGGTATTTGATTGGAGCATTTAGTCCATTGACATTTAAAGTAGCTATTGATAAATATGTATTTATTGCCATTTTGTCACTTTTTCCTTTTTGGGGGTGTTTTAGTAGTTCTTCTCAGTTCCTTTCTTTTTCTCTTGCTCTCTTCACTTGTGGTTTGATGGCTATCTTTAGTAAGATGTTTGATTTCTTTTGTCTTACTTTTTTTCCTGCTTGTTATAGGTTTCTGGTTTGTGGTTACCATGCGGATCCTATTTAATATACTATGCATATAACAGTCTATTGACCTCTTTCTAAAAGCTCTACTTTTTCACTTCCCTCCTCCCACATTATATGTTTTTCACATCATATATAGTCTTTTGTTTAGTGTGTGTATATCCATTACCCTCTTATCACTGAAACAGGTAATTTTAATACATTTGTCTTTTAACCTTCATATTACCTTCACAGGTAGTTGATCTGCTGCCTTTACTATACTTTTAGCTTACAAGTCATTTTATTGCCTGTTTTTTCTTGTTGTTGTTTTGGGTTTTTTTGATAATTTTTTTCTTTTATCTCTATTTGTGGTCATTGCTTTCCCACTTAAATAAGTCCCTTCAGCATTTCTTGTAGAACTGGTTTCTTGGTGATAAACTCCTTTAATTTTTGCTTGTCTGGGAAGCTCTTTATCTCTCCTTCCATTCTGAATGACAGCCTTGATGGATAGAGTAGTCTTGGTTTAGGTTTTTTCCTTTTAGCACTTCAAATATGTCATGCCATTCTCTTCTCGCCTGTAGGGTCTCGACTGAGAAGTCCGCTGACAGCCTGATGGGCTTCCCTTTATATGTCACTTGTGGCCTTTCTCTTGCTGCTTTTAGGATTTTTTGTCTTTAATTTTAGACATTTTGATTATAATATGTCTTGGTGTGGGCCTCTTTGGGCTTCTCTTGTTTGGAGCTCTCTGTGCTTCCTGAACTTGGATGTCTGTTTCCTTCCTCAGGTGAGGAAAATTTTCCTCTATTATTTCGACAAATAAATTTTCTGCCCCTTTGTCTCTCTCTTCTCCTTCTGGGACCCCTATAATCCGAATGTTAGCATGCTTGATATTGTCCCAGAGTTCCCTTACACTGTTCTCATTCTGTCTAATTCTTTTTTCTCTTTTCTGTTCTGCTTGGGTGATTTCCTCTAATCTTTCGTCTAGCTCGCTGATCCGTTCTTCTGCTTCCTCTACTCTGCTATTGAGTCCCTCTAGTGAATTTCTCGAGTATTGTATTCTTCATTTCTGATTGGTTCTTTTTTATATCTTCCAATTCTTTGCTGATGTGCTCACTGTGTTCATCCATTCTTCTCTGCATATCTGTGAGCATCCTCATTATATTTTGTTTGAATTCTTTGTCAAGGAGTTCGCTAGATTCTGTTTCACTTAGTTCTTTTTCTGGTGTTTTGTAGTGTTCCCTTGCTTGGAAAGTATTCCTTTGCCTCCTCATTATGCCTCTTTCTCTGTGCTATTTTCTTTGTACTAGGTGAGTCGGCTATGTCTCCTGATCTTGGAGAAGTGGCCTTATGTATGAGATGCCTTATGAGGCCCAGCAGTGTGCTTCCCTCTCATCACCAGACCAGAAGATCCAGGAATGACCCCTTTGTGGGCTACTTGTGTTCTGCTGTGGCAGGGTTGCTCCCACTGCAGGTCCCCGGGGAGTCTAGTCTTCCCTTCCCTGGCAAGCTGTTTGTAAATCTGGTTTAGAGGGGCCTCAGCACTGTTGGCTACAAAGTCTATTAGCACACTCTTATTGCAATTGTCCTCTTAATTGGGTTGGTACCCAGTGTAGCTGGTTGCTAGGCTCAGGGGCGTACAGTTGTGATAAGCCTGAGGCCAACAAGGCTGATGTCAGTTCTCTTAGGAGTGTAGCTGAGTGGGGCTAGCCCTTGGCATGGAGGCACTCAGTTGTTTCAGGCTTTGGAAGGTGAGGCTGATCCTTTTTATAGCTGTTTGTGAAACACAAGTCTTCTGCCACTCATAAGCCTCACCCCCCTCTGGACCACATACACTGTCAGCACAGTCCTGGTCCATGCACACTTCTCAACCCCTGCAGCATACCCCAATGCCACACTGCTGAGGCCCCCACCTCTGCCCCAGTGCCCCCCCACAGTTCACCTGGTCCTCACACCAGCCCTGCCCCACAGAGGCAGACACCTTTGCCTGCCTGTAGAGTATCAAGGTACTCAGTCAATGCAGGCTGAAAAGTAGCCTGAGGGCTTGCTGTTAGGTGGGGCCAGTCCCTAGGGCGGTTGCCTGCCCTGGCTGAACTGGATTAAATCTGTGCTCTAGTGGGTGTGGCAGACCCCTGGGCTAACAGCCCAAGGGATGCACCTCAGTGGCCCCCACTGGTGTCCGTATCAGCACTCCTGGACCAGCTCAGAACAACGGCCCCCACCAATGTCTCAGTCTCAGGAGAGGATCCTCCTCTCACATCTCAAGATGCCCCCAGAGCCCACCAGGTGAGTCTTGTTTCACCAAAGGACAGTCAGCCTTCTCTCTGGTGATTTTAGGTTGCTGCAATGAATGAGTTTGTGCGTGGGCCCTTTAAGACCCAGATCTTTTCAGCTTTCGGCCGATAGCTTTTCTGGGGTGTCCTCGCTGCAGTTAATAGTCAGCAAAGCCAGACAGTAAGACCCTCCTCTCAGTTGGGCTGAGTCTGAAGGATGGTTATAGCAGTATTGCCCCTGCTCCAGACCTCACTCCTTCAGGGAGGGCTCGTACCTTAGGTTGGCTCCTGCCTGGCCAGCTGAGAAGCTCCGCTGCTCCCAAAGGTGGCTTTTTTCCTCTCTGGCTGGAGTTACTGCCTCTTCTGCTTTCGTCAGGACTGTCCCTTGTTGTGGGGGTTCTTTTTATCCAGTTTTCAGTTTTCAATCCAGGGTGATTCTTCCTAAAATTGTTGTAACCTGGTTGTGTTCGTGGGAGGAGGCAAGTTCAACGTCTGCTCACAGCGCCATCTTGACGAGAACTCCTCGATAAATATTTAAATAAATGAATGAATTAAATTAAACACCCCTCATGTAGAGTTGGGGAATGTAGTTGGCTTTGTGCAAATAGGTGCTTAATATTTGTTTGCTGAATTGGTAACAAAAGCAGACGCCAAATATTCAAATAATTGGAAATAGCCTACCATAGGATCTACACATAGTAGGTGATTGATAGATTAATTAATTTAGCATTTTTCTTAGGTATACTCAAGAAACCAGCAGCACACACCATGCATGTTTTCCCACCAAAGGATGATTTCCAGTTAAATTTTTTTTGGAACTTTTCCAGTCACGATTTTAGGCAAACTATTTTAGCGACATGAGTGATATTTGTGGGATAATATTCATTGATATTGGTATTTGTAAAAGACGAGTAATAAGGTTTAATTACTTCATGGAAAATGTTTTGGAACTGATATTAAAGAAAAGGCAAAAATGAAATGAAGACAGATTTTTGAGTACCTAATTTGAAGAAGTACTAAGCTAATCACTATCCAGTGGTTTTATTATGGGAGATAAAACTGATGAAGATTAGTCTGGCAGAAATGTAGGTTCCCTAAACATCATTGGACAACATTTTCATTATTATGTTGAAGGGATTGGTGTTTTGGATTAATAAATGAGCACAGAGTTGGAGAGGAGGTTTTGGACAAGAAAATGTCAAGCTCAGGTAGAGTGTAGTCGGCAGCTGGCCTCTGATAAATCTGAGTTGATTTCGTGGGAGAAATGGACCTTCTCTGGGGGATTGTTCCTTAGTCGATCAGGTGGTGGAGCATTCCAGGCTCATGGATTGCCTTAGAAGAGGCTTAACGCGTGGGTGGATCAGGCGCCAAGAGCCAAGGTGGGGCATAGAATTTTAGTGTCAAGTAAAGTGATATTACAAGAAAAGAAAAAGGTTAAGATTTGAAACTTGTCTGTTCCCAACACAGCATCTTAATTAAAGGAAAGAAAAGCAGCAGGTAAAGTGATCTATGCCCAGAAAAACTAGAAGAAGCAGAGGTGGGAAAAAGAGAAAGACAGAGGGAAAAGTGATTGATGTCGGAAGGACAAGAAGTCTTAGTGTGATGGAGAAGGCCAGGTGGAGCAATGAAACCTGAAAGGAGAGGGTTTGTAAATGTCACTGAAGGAAATTATAGGGCTGTCAAGAAATTTTCCTAGATGAGACATCAAGAAAGAATAAGATTAACCGTGAATAAAGGTCCTGTAATATAATAAGTCAGAATTTTACCTTTTTATGATTAATGTGGGAAAAGTAATTCTTAGAAACAAAAGGAAATAGAGGGCATGTGAGTGTTATTTTTTGTTAACCTTTCTGACTACTAAATCATTTAAAATGAATCTTAAAAAAATAGCTCTTGTCTGGGCTGTAAAAAATAAACAAATAAATTGAATCCATCTACCATTCAAAGAGAATTAAATATTGATTAGGGCATTATAGTAATTTTCAGTAATATAGACATTGATTCTACGTGAAATTATAAAAATCCAAGATGATTTCAGAAAATAGCTTATTATGCCAGAATTGTTTGTTTTGAACAGGAAATATGAAATCTAGAAGCAACTTTAGATAGTTAACAAAGTTGTCTACTTGGGGATTTGTTAATTTTGTTAAAAGAAAAACTGATCATTTTTTTTTCAATATTTTCAATGGTTCAAACTTAGTGGAATAACTTAATAAAGGTAATATTCTCATCCACAGCATGCATGTGGATTTCTTTCAAGCCTTTTAGGAAGTTCTTCTGACATGGGTCTTAGTGATAGATTGCAGCCTACTAGATGTCGTTTTAGAACCACTTTCTCCAAAAAAACCCGTTTTTCTTTGTGTGGTGTGTGTGTGGGTGTGAGTGAGGAAGATTCACCCTGAGCTAACATCTGTTGCCAATCCTCCTGTTTTGTTTTTTTTTTTTTTTGGCTTGAGGAAGATTAGCCCTGAGCTAACACCCATGCCAATCTTCCTCTACTTTGTATGTGGGAGCATGGATGGCTGATGAGTGGAGTAGATCCACTCCTGGGGTCTGAACCTGCAAACTCCAAAGTGGAGCATGCAAAACTTTGACCACTTGGCCATGGGGCTGGCCCCTAAACCTTTTTTTTTTAAATAAAAGTAATTACTCCTTCATTTCTCAATATCACATATGTAACTGCCGAGCTTGGGAGTTATCATTCTAGAAAGTTATGGTTTGAGTCCAAGTGGTCTACAGAGCCCACCTCTTTATCCTCTAAATTTCTAATAGGGTGAAGTGAGCTTCCAGAACTCAAAACTGTAAACATTGAACATCTGACTAATAAAGTGATGTGTTTGAAGCTATATTGTTTGTGAATTCTCTACGTCATTTTACTTTCTGTTTCACAGAGAGTTGTTTATATTCATTAGTTTTATATATATTTTGCCTTCTTTAAAGCTAGTTCTTGATTGTTTTTCTTTTGATGTCCTCTGTCATTTCGACCCTTGCTCTTCCCTCTAACTCTAGCCCCCATTCAGTGGTAGTTTCTCCTGAACATCTCCTCTCATGTTTCTTAGAGCAAGTCCCTTTCTACACTTGTGTATACCCCTGCAGTGGCAGGACAGCATTTGACCATCAGGAAGACAGAGATCCTGACTACAGAAGAGCTACCACTTTAACATCGACAATGAAGACGCTGAAATCCTTGAAGATTTTGTTTACCTTGGTTCAGTCATCAGTTTAAATGGAGACCGCAGCCCAGAAATCAAGAGAAGACTGAGACTCGAGCAGCAATGAGAGAATTAGGAAAGGTCATCAAGTGTAAGAAGTGTCACTAGCGACTAAGGTCAGGATTGTTCACACCCTTGAATTCCCAATTACTGTATGCAGGTGGAAAAGCTGGCCAGTGGAGAAGGCTGACAGGAAAAAAAATGGATCCATTTGAGACAGAGTTTTGCAGGAGAGCCCTACAGATAGCCTGGACTGCCAGGAAGACGACAAGTGGGTCCCAGAGCAAATTAAGCCTGAGCTATCTATCACTGGTGGCAGAAATGATAAAACTGAGACTGCCTACTTTGGGCGCATCATGAGAAGGCAGATTCTTTGGAAAAGACAATAATGCTGGGAAGAGTAGGAGGCAGCAGGAAAAGAGGAAGAGCAAGTATGAGATGGATTGACTCCATACAGGAAGCCACAGGCCTGAGTCTACAGGAGCTGAGCAGGGCTGTTAGGATGGGACACTGTGGACAGCACTCGTTCATAGGGTCACCACATACTGGCTTAAGTTTAAATTTTAGTTTATTGATCACAGTTTTGCCAAAGAGCCCTCTCAAGCTGTTTACTACCAAAAGCACTATCACCATGAATTCTGAAGCCGTTTGATAAGCCCCCCGACCCTTCAGACATGGCTTGGAAAGTACTTTGTTCATTAAGGGCATTACTTTTTACATGCTATTGCTGACAACGGGAAAATGCTCCTTTTCTGGTGGCTTCCTAACAGAGCCTCTATTGTACCCAGAGAGAGAGCCCTCAAGACCTGAAATATGTATGTCAATCTTAGAAGATTGCCTAAGAAAATAACAAAATTGGTAAGTAGATTGTAAGCAGAAGGTTACTTTCAAAGCACTCAATTCCACTCAGCATTGGAGAAAAATGAGTTTTCAGTTACTGCCTTTAGCTAGAAAACTTCTCGAGGACAGCATACTCAACTGCATATAGAAGACAACTGAATAAGTGTTAAGGAATGGCTGACTGAGGAGGGCGGGGAGGGCCGGAATATAAACCAAATGAGCTGCCAATCAAGCTCCCTCAGACATGCTGGGTTACTTGTTATTTACTATAAAATTTGTGTCAGAACTAATGAATAATCTTATATTATAGTAACTATATGGTGAATCTAAATAATTTTGAATAATTCTATGTCATCCACATGCTTGGCTTCCCAGGATCCTAGATTCTGAAACACCTTTTTTTCTTGGTGAGGAAGATTCGCCCTGACCTAACATCCATTGCCAATCCTCCTTTTTGCTTGAGGAAGATTAGCCCTGAGCTAACATCTGTGCCAGTCTTCTTCTATTTTTTTGTATTTGGGACAGCATCACAGCATGGCTGGTGAGAGGAATAGGTCCACGCCTGGGATCCAAACCTGCGAACCTGGGCCACCAAAGTGGAGCACGTGGAACTTGAAACACTAAGCCATGGGGCCAGGCCTTCGACTCTGAAATATCTAAAGCACAACTCTTTATTGCCTTCCTGTCACCCTAACGCATTCTCTCATGTTCCCTCTCTGTCCAGTGGCATCATCACCCTCCCCAGTCACACATGCTTAAACCTTTAAGCTACCTTCCGCCTCTGTCCCTCATCACCAGAGCGTCACGCAACACATCAGAGACCTACCTGACGTCATTAATTTTCCCCTGGGTGCCCGTGTTGTTTGTATGTTTGTTATAGCATTTATAGCATTACACCGCCAGTCTCACGTCAGACATCTTATGTGATTTGCTCCCGGAGGACACAAATGGTCTGCACACATACTTGGTCTATAGGACATGTTGAAATGGCAGAAGAGGAGAGAGCATTTGGCACTGAAGACAAGACTTGAAGTAAACTCAAAGAGTCAGGACTCTGGATATTGTCTATTATTCTGGCTTATCTCCATGAAACAGTATCTTAAACTCTTGTTCCCTGCTAATGTCCCTTTTTTAGAAATTTTTTACTGAGTACCCAGGAAAATATCTCAATTGGTGGCACTAAATTAAGGCTCCTGAGGAAGAGCAGGCTGCTCTGTTGGCACTTGGTCTTGCCATTTGGGAGCTATAACCCAAACATACTAAACTTCTCTTTATTAATTATACCAGTCAGGGTTCCTCATTGCAATGAATTAAAAAAAAAAAAACGGACTTTGACTTAATAAACAGAGAAAGAATATGTCGAAGGTGATGATGCAGCCCACAGAATGTGCGGAAAGGCTTAAGAAGCAGTCTCAGAAACCTGGTAGGAGCCATGGAGGCTACCTCGGGACCATGTGGTTGGGACAGGACCTGGCGCTGGTGCCACTGACTGTGTGCCCCTGCTGGGGTATGGCAGTGTCCTGGGCTTTGGACTCCGCCACTGTGAAATAATCCTTGAAGCACCCAGAGTGCAGCAGGAGCATCTGAGGGACAAGCCCAGGTCTCCTGCCATGCCCCAGCTGTTTCCTTTCTGCGACGGTTCTTCTAGCAGGTTTATTATGAAGTGACCCAAATGTGTTTTAGAAAGATCTTGGCAATGTCCACATTCTCCTGTAAAAAACAGGAGGAAAGAACATGTTTTCCATTGGGCTTCCATAGGGAGAAGGAGCGTGGAGGCGAATCTCAGACCTTTTCTCGAACAGCTCTCAATGAGAAGACAAATTTGCCTAACTTAACAGATAATTGGAATAAGTTTAAGAAGTACAGTTAAAAAGTATCATATTCAGTAATGAGCATAGACAAAGCAAAAGTCATCCATGTAAGGACTGGAGCTTGGGGAAAGGCAGATGAGCATGGTACGCCTAAAAGAAGGTAGGTGGTAAAGAAGAGGTGGCATCCTGGAAGAAGCCCAGGGGCAGGGGCCTGTCCAGGGGGTGGGCTATTTGGGGTAGACGAACTGTGGTGGATAATCAGATATCAGATATCAGATATCAGATAATCCTAAAATCGGAAAGTAATGATGTATAGACCTGTAATTATCTATGACTTGTCAATGTCTATGGCAATTCAAATGACAATTTTCCTTTTATTTATGTTTAAGAAAAATCCACTAGCTAATCCATAGAGGGTTGGCAAACTTGCTCATGTGAAGTAGTTAAACGTTCCACCAGATTAAAAAGTGTAATTTCTGTGTTTTCTCAGGATACTGTCACGTCAGGAGCAACCAAAAAAGGAGAAGAGAAAAAAATGTGATTAGCATTATTTCATTGTATTAATTAAAACAGTGTGGCCGTTTCAGCTCTAGCAAATCAGTTACTAAAACCAAGGAAAGTTGCTCCCTGTCCATAATCGTTACAGTCAGGCCTTAAGTGGTATAATGAAACATTTGAGATGAATTTTGTTTTTGCAGCAGAATTTAGGCATTGTGAGGATCTTTCTAGAACACATTTAGATCAATTCATGTAAATCTGCTGGAAGAACCTTTACAATAAGGAGATGGCGTTGATAGCTACCATTTTTCCTCTCCCGGGTCTACTATAGTTCTGTCCCCTACATGGAAAACGCCGTCTCGTCCATGCCTGCAGGCCCCCAAAAGCTATCCAGCATTAGTTAATCTTTTCAACAGAAGCAGCCAACTTTTCTAGCAAAGAAATTTGCAGTCTTTGTGGTTTGGGTAAAAAGGTGGTTCATTTTACCGGTTTCTTGAAGAAATATGTTTCATGATAAATTCAATCTTTCCTCAAAAAAAATTCCCCAAATCTACTTTTCTGTGCAAAATTCAACATGAAGGCCTTTCTCTACTGAAGCAGCCAAATACTGAGTTTGTGTGGACCTGGGGAAACAGTTCTGGGTCCAAGGTTAAAGATATTTATTGCTAGAGGTATTACATGTATTCGTATCCAGGAAGAACAAAATTTAACACATTGACACTGGTTTTCAAGCGTATTAATTTACTTTCTTTTGTTGTAAGGGGAATGTTTCTCTCCCTGCTCCCCTTTTTAATCCTTTTCCACACTTGGTAGAATTTGTAAGGATTTCTGCCAGGGATAACTAGTGCAGGTATACAATGTGTGAATACACTGGAGAGCTGCTGGTTTCATTTCACAGACTTCAGAGAAAGGTCCCTGCACTCTGACTTTGGCATAGCATGCAGGAAATTCCTCACTCGTCTGCCCAATGCAATAAACAGACCTCCTGCCTCACCACATCCACGCTGAAGTTTCTTATGTGGGGTTACTTTTCTTTTTATGTAAAAGCTAAGGGTCCCAGCTTTCCTATTCCACACTTTCGTTAGCTCCTAGGCTTTGGAATTTGTGTAGGACCGTGTTTAGGGGTTAATAGGACTTGTGGTTTGACTCATTCTGTGGTTCTTTATGCACGCATGGAAGAAGTAGACAAGGTGAACAGCTCCCCTGTGGATATGCTTCTGATAAACCTTACTTTACATCAGATTGATCCGAGAGATCAGAAGTTAACATTTGCCTTCTGGTTACACATTAGGGGCATTGCTTATTATGTTCAATGCAGGAGAGTTCTTCAGTAAATCCCTGCCTCTCAAAGTGTGGCCCCCAGCTGGGCAGCCTGGCATCACCAGAGAGCGGGCTTGTTAGAATGCTGCATCTCAGGCCCCAACCCGGAGCTGGCTCCTGGACTAGAATCTGCATTTTAACCGGAGCCCCGGTGGCTCACAGGATGTTGAAGGTGGAGAAGCCCTGAGTCACATCCATGCTGCCAGAGTGCCTCAGTCCATTCCAGTAAGATCTCCACGGGAGGCTGCAAGGGAGAAAGCGGGCTGGCCAGGGGGCAGAGAGGAAGGAGAGCCAGGGAAGACATCGCCTGAGTTAAATTACGCTCATTAATTCAATTTGCGGCAGGAATGTGTGTAAATAAACGCTGGCAGCTGCGGAGGCTGCTTCCTGCAGGGATCAGGCTGGAAAGCAGGGCATGGCCGTGAAAAGCTGCCTGGGGACCTGTCAGCTGGCCCTGCAACCACGAGATAATGACGGTGAGGATGGTGTGAGCGTGCTGTGTTAGGGAGGTTTTAAATGCAGAGCTAAGTGCCAAACCAAGTGGAACCGGAGAGGCTGTGCTAGCATAGATAAAATCTTAATTATTTGAAAAGATTAAGCTTATTTGACTGCTCCCTTCTCTTTTTTTAAAGTCAGTACAGATCAGATTTCCAGGGGTTAAAATGAATAGGACAGTTCCAGGATCCTACGCAGCCTATTAGCATTTCCATATAAAAACCTGTTCACATCCACTTTTTCCCTTACAAAACTGAGTCCATGAGAAACAGGGAAGAGAAAACTGAGTTCTATAGGTTAAGAGCAACTCCTTTGTGCCATCAACCTGTAAAATGTTTATAGGCTTGATTTTTGGCACTTCCTGTTGATGAACTGTTCTGGGGGCTGAGCGATCATCACCAGTTAGCGTTTATTAAAGCCCCTGTGGTGTGCTGGGCAGACACTCGCCTAACCATTAAAAGATGGTTCTCATACTGTCATTTTTAGGAGCTCGTTGAATGTTATTTATTCCAAACAGACATCTGTTTCCTAGCTTAGAAATTAGCCACAAGTCCCTTGTCCCGATTCACTAATGGAATGGCTATAAATGAGAAGAGTCACGTTCTTTAATTTTATCTGGAAATGGTTTCCTTAATGCCTCTGTGCCTGGCCTGATGCTGATGAGAACAGCTAACCAAGTGCTGGGCACTCTGTTGAATGCTTTGTTTAATCCTCACTACGATTCCTATTTTATAGGCAAGAAACCAAGTCCTGGGGCCGGCCTGGTGGTGTAGTGGTTAAGTTCACGTGCTCTGCTTCAGCAGCCTGGGGTTCATCAGTTCAGGTCCCAGGTGCAGACCTGCACACCGCTCATCAAGCCATGCTGTGGTGGCATCCCACATACAAAATAGAGAAAGATTGGCAACAGATGTTAGCTCAAGGCCAATCTTCCTCACCAAAAAACAAAAGAAAAACTGAGTCCTGGTGAAGTTAATGAACCTGCCCATGGTCACATAGTGGGGAGGGGAGCCAGGGTTCCACCTCAGGCTGTCTCGAGGGCCCCTCACAGCAACCCCTCACCCTTCAACACACAGCAGTACCTTCTTTTTGAATCACTCCATGGCATTGCCTCTGCAGAGTGCTGCATGCCTTCTCTGTGCTCTTAGAACCCTTTGTGTAATTTTGTTATAGAAAAATATTTTTATTATTGTTACAAGCCTAATACATGGACAAGTCTTCCACTGAATTGTTAGGAATTTTAGAGAAGGCACTGGCATACAATAAGGGCCCAATGAACAGTAGTTAATTCCTCTTGAATGCTGGCAGTCCAGCATCTTCATTCCTGTGCCTTGCCCTGGTCCTGTAGTTGGACTTGCAACGTAATTGGACTTTACCAACACTGAGTGGAGGTCTGGGGAAGAGTGGAGAGCCCTTGCATCTTGGGTTTGTCCCAGCTTCTTTAAAAGGCTAGAGAAAAGTCCTCCCCGATAGGCCACTGTGGTTGAAACTGGAGAAAACATCACCACCTCAGGATCTGCAGGACGCACATGGAGCTCCTGTTGACGTTGACGTGGCCTGCGTGTGTAAGTCAAGGGACGCAGAAAAATCTTGCAAGTCGTTGAGCCCTTGATTGACAGTCTTGGCAGACACCCTGCTTAGCTTAGGAGGGATTTATTCTCGGGCTGAGAATGACAGGAAGCAAAGCAAGGCATTTTCATTTCTAGTTTCCATCCCCTTTGTACAAATAGCCTTTCTCTTCAGGAGAAAGGGAGTTCCGGGGGGGGGGGGGGGGGGGGGTGGGAGGGGATGAGAAATCGAGTTCTTCAGGCTCATCCATCTAGCCCACTGTCAAATTTCTCACTTTCACCAACATTGTGGGAGATCGGAAAGGACAGTGGGCGTTTCACTCCTGCCTTCTGTGCAGATCAACCTTTGCGGGGGACAGCGGCCTTTAGTCAGCTCTAGCAAACCGGTACAAGTTGAAGTTGAGTGGGTCTCTGCTCCCTTCTCCATCGCAGCAGTGTTGCAAAGGGACTCGACAAATTCCTGTTGGTCCTTAGGGATTTAGGATGGTGGTTGAACAGTGTTGGAGGAAGAAAATAATTTCAGGATTTCGTTCTCTGTCACTCATCGCCCACACACCCAACTCCCAAATATTCAGGGACTGATTTATTTGTGGATAATGCAGTTCCCTGCTTCTCCCACTCCTTTCTTGCCTGTCTCTTCCAGCCTTTTCTGCTTATTAGCAGGCTATCTGGAAGCAGGCTGTGGAAGGAAGCAAGAAGATAATTCTAAAATCAGTATCTGCTTCGGCTTGCACCTCCAGTTTGCTTCCCTGGGAAGATAGAGAACTTTGTACCCTGATCACTCGAGCCAGGTCCATGACAAGTTCTTTCTCACTGTTGATGTTTCCTCAGATGATATGAGTACTTTCACTTCCAAGTTCTTGCTCTTGACTTTGGCCCTAGGATATCCTGAGCATGCTTTGAAAAGTAAGATGTGTGAGGAGTGGGGCCCAAATCCTAGCACCTGCGTGAGCGGAATTCGATTCCCCCCCCTGTGGCTTCCCTCGCTCCTCTTGACCCCGGCACTCGGCCCCCTCCCTTGAGCCTTCTCAAACCCCTGGGCCTCTTCGTCGTCGCCTCTATGTCTGCTCTTGCCTCCTCTCCCTGTCCTGCTGACTGTCTGCTCTGTGGGGACCAAGAGAACTCTACAGAGATGAAAGGGACTTGGCACTGTGGCGCTCCCCCATGCGGCCTTCCTGGGCCATTGCCTTTGTGGCAAGGACAGGAACAGGCCGCGCTCTGCTGCTCTTGCTTCCACTTCCTGCTTCACCCAGGACTGACTTCCTGACTCCAACCTAAAGGTCAGTCTTGCGCCTCTTTTCTCCTGTGTCTCTTTCCCTGGCCCTGTCCTTCTCTCCTTCCATCCTTCCACCTGGGGTGAGAGGCATTTTCCTTAAAGAGGGGAATTTAAAGGTTAAATATTAAGTCTGGTAGTTGTCTGAGGAATATCGCTTCCTGTTTCCAGCTCATTAACAGAAGAGCGGGTGGCTGGTGGCCCAAATAGGTCAGTCCTAACCCAGACAGATCTTCGTGTCCCACTGTTTCTGATTATGCTATTTTCTCCTATTAATTCTATCATCTTGTTTCTCTGAGAATTAAGCAGTTATAACCTGATAGGAGGGGAATTTGATCAGAGCAGAGTATTTGTGGAGTCAAGGCATTTTTTTCTCTCTCAAAATTGGCCTTTTATTCAGCCACGGGGATTGTTTCCATGCATTACTCCTTAATGATGTGTTTATTTACAGACTCACACAATTCTCTCTTGCCTTGAGTAATCTAATATTAACTTGTAATAAGCAGGATTCCTATTGAAGGAAGGGGTTTTTCAAAGAAAAGCAAAGGGAATTGTGGGTTCAAAATTCCCGAGAGAAACGCTGAAGAAAACCCTACCAAAGAGGATGTGGGAAAATAAGTGAATTAAGAGGGCAGTTTTCTAGAGCAGCACATGGCTAGCTGTCTCTGCTGATTCTCCATTGTTTCAAAGTTGCATTTGGTTTGGAGGAAGTTTTCTCCTCCAGGAATATCACAGTAGCTGGTTCTGAAATTGTCGGGCCGTGTTATATCATCTCTTACATGAGGTATATGGTTTTATATAACTAATAAATAATGGCATGAAGTTTTCCAAATTCCCTAATATGGCACCTGTTCCCCCTAAAAAGAGGTTGGAATGTGGGGGTGGTGATGATAGAATGAAGTATTTGTTGCTGGCATTAGGTCATAAATCTAAATTAGCTCTTGTTCTAGAAGATTGTCACTGTGGAAATGGTGGAATTTGGGTTTGACTCCATGTTTTGTGTGTTTTTATAATTAGAAAGGGATTCTGTGCCTCTGCTTTATATACAGTGCCTGTCGTATGTTGCCCACCCTTCTGGTCTCCCTATTTTTTATCACATCTGCAAGTGTAGTCTGCCTTTTGTAAACAGGTCACTAAATCCAGGCTAGTGGCGTGAAATACAGCTTACATGCTCCACATGAGCTGGACCCCGACAGGGAGAGGAGGGAGGCGCCCCGAGGGCTCGACCTCATGGGACAGAGCGCTTCCCCAGGCACTCCGTGGAAATCCGCGTCGAGCGGCAGCCCGGAGCCTCTTTGTGCCATCTGGTAGCTGTTGAGTGGCATATAGGAAAAATGTCTTGAAACTCAGGGCCTTCTGCAGAGGGACCATCAGAGATTTACTGCCATGAGAGCGGGAAATTATGAGAAAAACATAAAGAGGCTTCCAATTCCCAGCCCCGTGGCATTCCGTAGGCTCTATATACTTGGTATTGGCAGTTGTTCATTATAGAGTCAAATTTGCAAAGAAATGGGGAATCAACTTAGGCACCTTGACAACACCTAGTCTACTAGCAGACATAGAACATTTTTCTGTATACTAGTCAACTATCCATAATGTCTAAGTGGTCTCTAGAAACATCCATGCTGTGTGATTACATTTGTAGAAAGTTCAAAAACTTGCAAAACTAATTTATGGTGTTAGAGGTCAGGATATTGGTTACGCTTGGGTGGAGGGAAGATGAGTAAGAAATGGAAGAGGCATGAGGTGGTTTCTAAGTTTCTTGGTGATTTTTTTTAAAAATCTGGTGGTTTTTTTAAAAATCTGGTGGTTTTTAAAAAAAATCTGAGTGCTGTGTCCACAGGTATTCATTTTGTGAAAACAAAAACTCATTTGAGATGTGCACATATGATCTGTGCACTTTGTTGGTGTATAGATATTTTACTTTAACTAAAAGTTTATGTTTAGAAATATGACATAATAGCATAAGAAGAAACTTCTTTCCTCAATCCGACTTGCATTAATAGTGAATTCAGATGACAAAGGAAGGCAACAAACCTAAGTGGGGTTTCTGTACTCAGCGCTCCGAGGTAGGAACTTCCCTCACGTTGGCCCCGTGCACTGTTTAGCTTTTAATAACTCTTCTTATTAAGCATTAGTTTGTCTCTTGAGGGTTCCAAGCTTGGTATTTTAGTTTTGATTTTTTTTAACAGACTAATAATAAGCATATCAATATGTTCGTTCATCTCAGAATGCTTTTCAATGAATGTTTCACTTGCTGTTTATGCAATGAATAGCCTAAAAAATTCATTTCAGTACCCTGACTTGGAAGCCACCACCTTTTGGATGGTACTTAGAGTCATCGGAGTGGACAGCACTTCCCATGGTGAGTTGGCAAAGAGATTAAAAAAAAAAGACCAGAGCCCAGAGCCCCCAGGGAATACTGGCATCCACAGGGTGGATAGAAAGCTTACCCAAGGTGGCACAGGTTAGCTAGACAGAGTACAGTGATCGCGCTCTAAAGGTTGGCTGAATAATTCAGTCTTGTTTTCCCTTTAAATAGTGAAGTGGCTTTGAGCTGCTGTGAAATTCCTGTCTGAAATTTTAGGTTAGTACCAAAACAGTACCCTGACTGAGGGTTTAGTAGCACCACAGTTCATTAAAGAACTTTAGAAGATGCCTATAAATATTTTGCGTGAAATTTCTGAAATTGGCTGATAATAATTTCTTCTTTTTTTCTTTATCAATTTTGGAAAAAGCTAAAACCAAAATGGAAAGCAACCAAATATGGGTACCGTGTGCAGTACCTTCTCAAGAGCGTCAACATGCGTGGGGTGTTCAGGGAGCTCAAGTGATGGAGCTGGGTCATTCAACCAGGTGGGATCCAGAAGTGTGCAGGGCTCATGCGGTTATTCTTATAGAGGGAAATTTTATGGAAATAGGTACATTTGTCCCTATGTTTAATTTTGCTTTTGAAGCTTCCCTTCTCTGCTTCACCTTAATATGGCATTTTTTCTATGACCTATCAAGGACTATGCCAGGAAGCAAACAATTTAAGTTCCACCACATAAGAGAGACTTCCTTTTTACAAAGGAATAATTAAATGTGTTGTTTGTGTACCATCTTCAGGCCATAATTTGTACGTTTTACTATTTTTTTGATGTTGCTTCAATTCTGATCTTCTTCCCCATTTCCCAACAGGGAACCAGTGTCTATTCATTGCTATTAAATCTTCTCTATCGTCATTTATCATATATATAATTTAAATGATGTTTTAAAGATAATAAAAGGTTTCATGAAGTTGAAAATCCCCTGGGCAGGGGATTGTATGAATAAGTTTTGTTTAAATCACTTTTTTGTCCCCTATTTCTTGGCTACAAGACTCTTTAAGAAATGATTTCACTTCTCTTAAGAAAGTCTTCGAGATTTGGTCCGATCATAACTCTATTCACACTTGCTTGAGGCTCAATGGTAGAGTAATAAAGTATTCTTTAAGAAGGACTATTATTTTAGGCACAGTATGGGTTTTTATGCGAACCTTCACTCTTTTCCGGTTGTGTATTATCAATACCATTTCCACATCCCCCCTCCCCAGTGCCGTAACCCCTTCACCTTCATGCTGGTTGATCTCCTGGCACGCTCAACTCTCACTGCCTCTAGAATCTCTGTATTTATTTCTGAAACATAATTCTTTCTTCTCTCTCTAGATTGTTACTTTACCACTTTTTCATTGGTTTATCCTACTGCGTGGCCTGTCTCTTAAACATAATTGGTCTGAAGGATTCTTTCCTCAGCCATCTTTTTTTCTTTTTTTTACTTTCTCCCTAGGTTCCATCATACATACCAATGACTTCAATTCCAGCTAAAAACTATCAACTTCCAACTATATATCTTTAGGCCAACACTTTTTAGTTGCCTACAACTTGATTTACTTTGAAAATGGAGACAGATCTTTTTCATCTTCTGTATCTCTTTAAATACATAACAGAATACCTGGTACATGATAAACATCAGATGGATGAAAAACATGCTCACGTTAGTAAAAGTTTCTTAATTTCTGTGTTCAGCTTTACGATTTTATTCTAATGACATGTCCCCGGAGCAATGATGAACTAGAAAAATGAATATAGATGTTTCCTTTCCCTGAGACACATTTATACTTCTGCCGCGATGACCCACAGGCCACCCTCACGATGGGTACGTTTTTAAGAAAGGACTCTATCAGACTTCTTGTGGAAGTGCATTTTGGGGCTTGAGGTGACACATTGCTGAATAATTTTTTCCCTTTATTCTTGTGGGACAGACTGATTTTGAACATAAGTCCGTCAAGCAGAAATGCTAAAACATTTGGGAACCTTTATTTCCTAGTGGGAGCCTGTTATTGCCAGAAGTGAATATCCCATAGAGCTGAAGAAAGACCTATGAAATTTAGCTTTTAAAAACAAAGGTGTGTTTGAGTTCTGTGGAAACAGAAGGTATTGCTTAAAAATGACACGGCAGATGTTATGAAAATTTGTTTTAAAGCATTTCTCTCAGGTTAAGTCATGTTTGCCAAGTTACGACCTGGAACACATTTTGACAGCTCAGCAGAGCTCGGCAGTTGCGGGTCTGCCGTGATAAGGAGCGCTGGGGCTGCGTGAGGGCCGGGCGCTGTCGGGCTGGGGAGGGGAGACAGTGTAGGGGGCTGGACGAGCATCCCGCTTCTCTCCGTGAGTCCACTTAGTACAGCCGAAGACTGAAGTTGAAAATGCAACCTACGTTGTCTCTGAGATTTACCTTTGCCTAATGAAAAACGTGTTTTAATAGATCCTGTACATTGCCCTAAGAAAACCCATGGTTTTCTTCAGCGTGCATGTGATGTTTCTTTAGGACAAAGTTATGCCGCTCAAAAATGGTCATGTTAAAAGCCTACAGGATTTGAAATGGAGTAGAAATTAGGTTGCTTCTTAAATGTAAACCATTTGATCCCTGGTATGACCCCCCTTGGTCCCTATAAATTAAACATATGTTTCTATTTATATACATCTCTCCATCAGGGGACTGTGTGCCGTAGGTTCTGAGTAACATTGGAGGGGACACACTGCTGACTCTGTTTGTCCAGGAAGGGCCAAAGTGTCCCACAAAAGGAGAGAAAGCAGAGAGACCTACAGTGGTTTCCTTTTGTCTGACACATTAAAAAAGAAAATCCTGAGGTAACGTATCTAACAGATCAATTGGACAGGTGTTTTTTTGTTGTTTGCTTGATTGTTGAGGCTTCATACCCTTTTAGAAAATGGAGGTATGTGACCTCTAAAGTCTTTTCTCATTTTTGTTAGTAGGTGGTGTCAGTTGGGTGCATGCAGCGGAGAGCCTATCTTGGCGTGTGTGGCATATCGGGTTATGAGATATTTATTTTGGCTTTAGGGGTGGAATTTTCTTGATGCCTGTGGAAATACCTTAAAGTCAGTGGGAACTTTCTTTTCACACACACTCCCCTTTGTGACTTTTCTTCCTCCTTTCCCCTGTGGCACTGAGATACTTGGGGAAGTTTTGTGCATCCAGAGTGCAGTGTTCTCTCTCATTTGTGGCTGGAAGCTCCTCCTGCCCCCAGCCATGCCCTACTGGATGGAACAAGTGACTTATACGGGGCCACAGGCTATGTTGCCTTTGTGTGAAGCACAGATGCATTGTTTTGTGTGCTTGTTTTTTGCATAAAAATGAGGACTGGATCATTAAATGACCCCTCGTTGAAAATATTCTTCAAACACTATCCAGGGCTCAAAGCATTGAGTGCCAGCACAGTGTTACATGGTGGTTAATATTACATAGGCCTGGGTTTGGACTGTTTGCTGTCGAACATCTTGGACATATCAATCAAATATGGTCTTAGTATGGGTCTGGGGGAAGTCATTAGTGACAGGTATGGATGCGTGCTCTCCTTGGTTCCCCGTCTGAATGCCGGAGGTCCGAAGAGCCAGGGCACCTCTGGGATGTCCCACCGACGTGCCGCTATGAGCCTGCATAAAGAGGGGCTGCCACTTCAGCTTCTGCTCAGGAAGCCATTGGCCATTTCTGCCCCTTGCTGTGTGACATGCCACAGCTGCTTTAACCTCCTGAGCATATCTGACAAGTGGAGGATTTAGGACCCAATTTATTAAAGGTTTTGTGACATAACACATGAAAGTATCTGGTATATTCCTAAGATAGTTACTTGATAAAAGCTACTTATTATAGGATTCTTCTCATTTTATAATATCAACCCGTCAAATAGTTTTGAAGCACTTTTTGTCAATAAGCCTGTATAGGCATACCTCATAGATATTGTGGGTTTGTTTCCAGACCACTGCAATAAAGCAAATATCACAATAAAGCGAGTCACACAAATTTTTTGGTTTGCCAGTGCATATAAAAGTTATGTTTACACTATACTGTAGTCTATTAAGTGTGAAATAACATTATGTCTAGAAAAAGCAATGTATACACCTTAATTATAAAATGCTTTTTTGCTAAAAAACGCTAACCATCATCTGAGCCTTCAGTGAGTTGTAATCTTTTTGCTGGAGGAGGGTCTTGCCTCAGTGTTGATGGCTGCTGACTGATCAGGGTGTTGGTTGCCGAAAGTTGGGGTGGCTGTGGCAATTTCTTGAAATAAGACAACAATGAAGTTTGCCACATCAATCAACTTTTCGTTTCACAAATGATTTCTCTGTGGTGTGTGATGCTGTTTGATAGCATTTTACCCACAGTAGAACTTCTTTCAAAATTGGAGTCAGTCTTCTCAAGCCCTGCTGCTACTTATCAACTAAGTAATATTTTAAATCCTTTTTGTCATTTCAACAATCTGGAACTGGTGATTCCAATTGAGATGGAATCTAATTCTATTAGAGAATTATCGAGAAACGCCTGTCTTTGCTCATCCATAAGAAGCAGCTCCTCATCCATTCAAGTTTTATCATGAGATTGCAGCAATTCAGTCACATCTTTAGGCTCCGCTTCTAATTCTTGCTGTTTCCAACACATCTGCAGTTACTGCCTCCACTGAATTCTTGGACCCCTCAAAGTCATCCATGAGGTTTGAAATCACCTTCTTCCAAACTCCTGTTGATGTTGATATTTTGACATCTTCCCCTGAATCACAAGTGTTCTTAATGGCATCTAGAAAGGTAAATTCTTTAAATTTGCTTTGCCCAGATCCATCAGAGGGATCACTATCTGTGGCAGCTATAGCATTACAAAATATATTTCTTAAATAATAAGACTTGAAAGTCAAAATTACTCCTTGATCCATGGGCTGCAGAATAGATGTTGTGTTAGCAGGCATGAAAACAGCATTTATCTTATTGTACATTCCGTCAGAGCTCTTGCATGACCAGGTGTGTTGTCAATGAGCTGTAACCTTTTTAAAGGAATCTTTTTTTCTGAGTAGTAGGTCTTAACAGTGGGCTTAAAATATTCAGTAAACCATGTTGTAAACAGCTGTGCTGTCATCCAGGCTTTCTTGTTCCATTTATAGAGCACAGGCAGAGTAGAGTTAGCATAATTCTTAAAGGCCCTAGGATTTTTGGAATGGTAAATGAGCACTGGCTTCAGCTGAAAGTCACCAGCTGCATTAGCCTCTAACATAAGTCACATTTGAAGCTTTGAAGCCAGTCATTGACTTCTCCTCTCTAGCTGTGAAAGTCCTAGATGACATCTTCTTCCAATATAAGGCCGTTTCCTGTGAATTGAAACTCTGCTGTTTAGTGTAGCTGCCTTCATTAACGATCTTAGCTAGATCTTCTGGAGAACTTGCTGCAGCTTCTACAGCAGCACCTGCTGCTTCACATTGTACTTTTATGTTATAGAAACAGCTTCTTTCCTTAAACCTCATGAACCAACCTCTGCTGGCTTCCAAACTTTCTTCTGCAGCGTCCTCACCTCTCTCAGCCTTCATAGAATTGAAGAAAGTTAGAGACTTGCTCTGGATTAGGCTTTGGCTTAAGGGAATGTTGTGGCTATTTGATCTTCTATCCAGACCACTAAAACTTTCTCCATATCAGCAGTTAGGCTGTTTCACCTTGTCATTCATGTGTTCACTGGAGTGGCACTTTTAATTTTCCTCAGGAACTTTTCCTTTGCATTCACAACTTGGCTAAGTGTTTGGCACAAGGCCTAGTTTTCAGCCTATCTTGGCTTTCGGCATGCCTTCCTCTCTAAGTTTAATCATTTCTAGTTTTTCATCTAAAGTGGGAGACGTGCGACTCTTCCTTTCACTTGAACACTTAGAGGCCACTGTAGGGTATTCATTGGCCTAATTTTAATCTTGTTGCATCTCAGGGAATGGGGAGGGCTGAGGAGAGGGGGAGAGATGGCGATACAGCCGGAGGTGGAGCAGTCAAAACACACACACTTATCGATTAAGTTCACCATCTTATGTGGGCGTGGTTCGTGGTGCCCCAAAATAATTACAATAGTAACACCAGAATCCCAGATCATATAACATATGATAATTATGAAGAACTTTGAAATATGATGGTAACTATTAAAAGGTGACACAGAAACATGAAGTGAGCAAATGCTGTTGGAAAAATGGCTCCAATAGACTCGCTCAAGGCAGGGTGGCCACGGACCTTCATTTTGTAAAAAAAAAAAAAACCCACAATTATCTGCAAAGCACAATATAATGAAGTACAGTGAAACAAGATATGCCTATATGTAGTCATTCGACGCAAATTAATTTATGCCTGTGATGTACCAGGTCCTCTTCCAGGACCTGGGGATACAGCCAGGAAGAGACTGAGGCTCCTTTTCTAATGGAGCTTCCATTCTAGTGAAGTCAGGCAGAAACAAGTGAATGATATCTAAACAGGAAAAACAACTGTCGCACGGTTACGCAGAGAATGACAACAGCAAGTGGCTGTGTGCCTCCTTCAGATCGAGCTGTAGTGGAGGTAGCTCAGGGGGGCCACCGTCTTGGCTGAGATCTGATGACAAACTGGGGAGCCCATGGTGCCCAAGCCAGGAGAGAAGGAACCGAGCAGAGGATGCAGAGTGTGCTGTGTTCTAAGTAAGAGCAGTGGCTGGTTTGGCTGGAGTGAGTGTGGGGGCAGGTGACAGGAAAGGAGAATAGAGCAGGTGAGCAGTGGCCCGACCATGGCGGCCTTTGTAAAGGACAAAATAAGAAACTTGAATTTTACTCTAAATGGCATGGAAAGTTTTTGAAGAGTCTTAAACATGAAAACCACATGTTGTGCATTTTAAAATATCACCTGCCGCTGTGTGAGAAATAGATGATATAGTGGAAAGAGGCGAGGTGGAGAGACCACCGCGACAGTTTAGGTTAGATCCTGAAGACTTGGAGTGGAGTTGTGGGTGGAATGAGAGGAATGTACTTGGGATACGTAGAGCCTGCATAGGGATTGGATTAGAGGCTTAGAGAAAGAGCAGAATCCAAAACACCTTCTAGATATTTGGTCTGAGCAAATGTAGAGATAGTGTGGTGCTATTTAGCAAGACAGAAAACACAGAGATGAGAGGGTTCATGGAGGAAATCAACCCCTCTGTTCTGGCCATGTTATTTGCTAATGGAGGAGATACACAGAAGCAGCAAGAGAATCAGTGGGTATCTTCATGGAGTTTGGACCTAGGCAAGAGAGAGGACTAACTCCACATTTGAGGTGAGAGTATCTAAGGCGTGACCCATCTTAGAATCAAATAGATAGTATAATTAGTGTTGTGTTGAGAGGTAGGGCCCAGGGCATGACTCTCCCTTGGTCTAACAAGGAGGAGAAGCAGGGCAGGTGAAAGGAGACAGGGTGGTGGCGACAATGCTGGGATTGCAGAGAAACTGGCTAAAGTGAGCGCCCAAACAAGGCTCATGAGATTTGCTGAAAATGCCAGACCTGGGAGAAGAAACACTTCTGGAGGCTTCTGCCAGTCTGAGTGGTACTAGAAGTGGCTAATGAATAGTGTTGGGCCAGGGGATTTTGTAGGTAGAATTGAGGTAAGGGTAGCTAAGAGTTGGTTTGAAGAGGAGGAAAAAGAAAAACAGACTGAACTGAAAGGGCCTTGGGAGTTTTGTGGGATTGGGGAATTTGTCTTAAGTAAGGAGCTCCAATAGCATCTGTGTAAAAGAAGAAAAATCACATAGTTCTTGAAGTTGTTTTATATGCGTGTGTATGCTTTTAAAGGAATTAAGTTTTATACTCAAAAGATGTACGTTTTAATGTAAAAATTTATCATAGTTATGAATACAAATTCATGGCTATATTACATACACATAATTTAAAGTGTGATTTTTAGAAGCTAAAGCAACTAGTTAGGAAAAAAAGTAAACATTTTAATTATCTGTTTTTTCATTATTTTCATATACAAATACGTTATTTTCATATACAAATCTTAGAAGCAGGAACAGAGCAGTTTCACAGGAGTCAGTTTCTAAGAGAAGCAAATAGACATGCTTTAAATTGCCGTTGATAACAAAGAAACTGCTGTAGATGGCTGAGGTTTCAACGTTAGATTAGATTTCACTCTCGAGTCTATTAGCTAAGCTCCAGCCACTCCATGGAGGCCTCTGCTAGCCTGTTGGCTGGGAAACTATCTCCAAACAGGATATGGTGATTATTTGTAAGTGATCGTTGCTCTTTCTGACAATAGCTCATCACTGGGCGCTCAGGGGAACAGCTCCTTTTAAACATGCATAGAAAGATTATTTGAGTGAAAATATCATATGTACAACCATATAAATACTACTGATTTACCAAATTGGAAGATGCCTAAGTAAAGATAGTTCAGCGTAATTTAGTCATATTTACCTAGATTTGGGATCTATTAAGTAACTAGCCTAGTATTTATAGAAAAGGATAACAAAATAAAAAATTCTTGGCAATCAAATGAAACAAGAATATGGGTTTTAAAAAGGACAATGAAAAAGTTCACTGAGCAGGAAAGGAAGATTGCTCAACAGATCTGCAGGAAACCATCTCTGCGTTTCAAAAGGCAAATGCAATCTGAGTCAGAAGACATTATCTGACTGCAGAGGGGTACGCTAATCATCTATCTGGTTTTTTTTTCTTTGCACAGTGAAGCTTCAAGAATATTTCTTTATCTCCTTCCCCAAACCTTGGGGGGCATTGGACATTTTTCTATACAAGCAGATCGAGTTATTTGTCCAAATGACTGACATTTTTGAGCTAGAAAATCCAGCTTCTATCTATAGAAATCCCCATATCTGGTGGGCAAATAATAGAGTATAAATACTGTGTGTCTGTATTTATATTTTGAATCATGGGTATTTGAATCAACCAGTTATATCCATTCATTTGAAATGCTTAGTCACATCACAGCACAGCATCAACCACTGCTCCTGGACATTGGCCCCAGTTCCTTGTCCTGCCCAGACCGCCTCCTGAGCCTCAGGCCCGCACTTATTGAAAGAATTCCAAGCTTTGTCTACTGGTCATTTCCTAAATGACTCTAGGTCTCTCAAAATCAACATGTCAAAATCGTAACTAACTTTATACACCCCCAACACACTCACACACATGCGTGCAACAGAGGTAGGGGAACAAAGCAGAACAAAAACTTGTTTCTCCTGCTGTAAATCTTGTCTTGGTTTCAAGTAACTCCAACGAGAAACCCGAGATTCATTCTTGACTTCTCCCTGTCCCCTACTCACCATATGCACAAATTCCCAAGTATGGCACTGTTAACCCTGACGTTGCCTTCTAGTCTCTCCTTCCTACACCCAGTCGTTTTCATCCTCAGCCGTAGCAATAACCTCCTGACTGGTCTGGCTGCTGCTTCTCTCTCCCTTCCCTTCATCTCAGTCCTCCCTATAATATGCATCCAGACTCCATCACTTCTCACCAACCCCGCCACTTCCCACCTGGTCTCCCTACTTCCATCCTGGCCTCTCTAAATCTATTCTCAATACAGCAAGCAGAATGATCCTTGAAGAACCTAACTTACTCATGTCATCCCTTTATTCAGAAACCTCCAGTGGCTTCCCACCTCACGCAGAGTAAGTCCTTATAATGGTCTAGCAGACTGTTCATGACCATCCCCTGCTGCTACGCTCCTCACACATTCTTCTCTATCCCACAGGTCTTGTCATTCAACTACCAGAGGTATATTCTGCCCTCTGGCTTATGGACTTGCTTTTCCCTTTGCTGTCAGCTCTCTTCCTTAGAACTCCATGTCCTGGCACTCCCACTCTCTCCAGGTCATTGCTCAAATTCTCAGCAATGCCCTCCTCAACAACTGTGGTATACGTGTTGTGTAACATCCCCAGCACACCCCACTTATCCGTCTTTCCATGCTTAATTTTTATCCATAGTGCTGCTCACATTCTGATATGCCGTATACTTTACCTTTGTCTTTGATTTGTCTTCCCACACTCGTAAGCTCTAGGAGGCTGAAATTTTTGTCTATTTTATTCCCTTTTGAGTTCTCAGGCTAAAATAGTAGGAAGTAGATAGATAGTTTTTAAATGAATGAGAATCATCTGGGGAGCATGTAAAAAACACTTTGCAAATTCTCTCTCAGACTTACGGAATCAGAACTGCAGGGTGTGGGGTCCAGAAACTGATATTTTTACAAGGTCTCCAGATAATCCAATGCCCAGCCCAGGCTGAGAGCCATTGCTACCAGAGAGATTTCTTAAATTGTAGATGTCCCCAGCTTAAAACCCTTCAGCATCTCTCCATTTTCCTGTGGAGTCCTCCCGGACTCCTTAAGGTGACTCTGTGGATGGGGCTTGGGGGACTTTTCAGTCGTGGTTCCCGCCGCTCATCTGCCTGCCTCTCCTTCCCACCCTACGGAGACATTTGTCTCTTCCCCAGAGTGCTGCTTCACACGCATGTGCCTTTTCTCAGCCAAAAGTGCTTTCTTCCCACTCTCTGTTGTGTGGATTGCTCATGGTTAAAGTTTTGATTCAATGTCAGTTGTTAGATATAATTTTCCTTTATACCCTCTTTTCTCCACAACCATCCCAATAATTAATGGTTACTTTTTATAGCACATTATATATCCTATCTATACTATATTCCATTATAATCAGACTCGAAACTCCTAAAAGATTATAGGAACATCCCATTGCTTTATCCTGAACATCTAGCAAATTATTAAATATAATTCTTCATCTACCATCCCAAAAGAAAAATTATCTTAATGATATGGGATACCTTTTTTGGGTTTTCTTGAGTGTTCAATAAGTAGATACCTGCACAGAGACACAAACACTTCTAAGGAGAAGTGTGTGTGTCCAGTCCTGGTCCTTGGTCCCGAAAAGAGAGTGCAAGTTACTCATCGCTTGGTTCCTGTCAGTCGCCCACTTCCTCCTCTTTCCCTAAATTTAATCTCTGCTGCTCTCTCGCAGCAGATGACCTCCTTAGTACTTTATTTTTTTTTTAATTTTTTTAAAGGAAGACTTTCTAAGTGTCATCTCTAATATATTCATTTCTAAACAGGTAAGAATTTCTCTCCTGCTCCGGATTAACTTTTCTTCCTTTTCTCTGGTCCAATCTTCTATCACTTCTTAATGGACTTGATTCTGTTTTAACCCCCATTCATTTTCTCTCTCCCTCCCTCCCTTCCTCCCCTTTTGTCTCTTAATATTCTGGTCTCTCCTATCATTTAAAAAGTAAGAATCGTTCTTAAAAATAAAAGCCCTGCCTGACCCCTGATGCTGCACTCTCTTTGCTGCTTTCTTCTCTCCACCAATCACTGTCCATAGTTAGTGAGTATCGAGTTTCTGCTTGTGCCTCAGTTTCCTCACCATTTGCTCAGAAAGCCCCCACCATCTGAGTTTCTCTGGAAATGCAGAGGTCGCCGGTTGCCATTTAAACTCCTGACTCTGTGCCCATCCCCATCCCGTTCTCCTCCACCTGCTGACAAGCAGCATCCCGCCCTCTTGCCTTCTGCTTCCCTGGAGGACACATTCTAGGCTGCTCTGAGGCTGTGCTCTCCTGGGTCCCTTCCTGCCTCTTTGATGATCCTCTCTCTTCCAGCCCTTCCTCACCTCGCCAGGCTGTTGTGGGATAAATGAGAGAACCCACAAGAAAGTCTGTGGCCACTAAGCATTCAGGACACTCCTGTGTCTTGTTCTCAAGTCTTGGTCATTTTCTCTTTGTCCTTTTTTGATATTCCTCAAGAAAAGCTTTCTCTCAAAGGTAACAGTTATCCCCACTCCCTCTGCAATCTTTATTGTAGCACAGTCTGTACTTCCAACTGTGCGCCTCATGTGGTCTGTCCTTACCTTAAACTTTACTTGTCTAAAACTTATCTTTTCTCTTCCTCACCCCTTTTAAAATAGATCTTTCCCAATTTCTGTTTTGCCATTCGTCTTCTGACTTGCGTCCCAGGCCTCTGATCATCTCACTGTTCCTCCGCCCTTATTTGCCCTTCACAGCCCATCAGTCTTTGCATCCTGTTGACTTTTTCTTCCCAGTCCTAGTGTAAACCTTTATATCCTTTATTGCTTCCTGCCTTCCTGCCTTCAGTCTCTCCTTTTGTGATACACACAACTACAACCTTGACTTTCCGAAAGGCCCATTTTCTTTCTGTCACTCTGCTCAGAATCTGCACTGATTCCCTTATTTTTCTTCCACACCGCTCTCCCCAGTTTCAAGGCTTTCAAGAGCCTGTCCCACCCCACTGATTCCCCAGCGCCCCACTGCCCAGCACTGGGGTCTCCTCCTCTCTCCTTTCTCTGAATGCTGTGGTTCTTCCTGTGTAAAATGCTGTCCCCGTCTCTCCACCTAGCCGTATCTGCCCTTTCTTCCTGTTCTTGTTCTATTGTGAGTACATCCTACACAGGTCTTTGCTTTTCTGTTGCTTTTTCTACTCAATTATCAAGATGACAAAATGAGAGCCTTAGGATAGGAAATCTGGTTTCTATGACACATAGCCCTGCGCTCTTCCGTGACTGGGCTTTGGAGCTTCGTCTTTTTCTCCCTGCTGACTACATCAGTGCTCGGAGCCTGAGTCCTTGGTAATATGTTTTATCAATGAGCAGTCAAAACAGGGTGGAAAAGATTCAAGGACCTGGTATATTGTTGCACTCCGACAAATGATAACTTTGAAAAGGAGCTAAATTAAAATCCAACTCCCAGTTGGACAGCCATTTACTAATAATCATTTGCAATCTTGGCCTCCTCAGTGGGTTGCTCCATGACAGAGGTGTTAGATTTCTTTATATCTCATGCTTTTTGCATTTATACAGTAAAAGGGTTTGTTGACTCAGCCATTCAACAATCATTTCTTGAATACATATGATGAGGACGTGTTGATTTCTAAGGCCCCTTTCAACAGTACAATAGCAATGACATTTTCTAAAGAAAAACAAAGACCTTACTTGATTAGCAGGCCTCTCAAATTTTTTTTGTCATTTTCTTTGTGCCATTACAGGCTTTCTACATGGTCCCTCCCTTTATTTTTGTCCTAACTTTATTTCTAATTCAAGGCTAGGCCCCTGTGCTTTCAGTATCAAACATCATACTACACTCTTAAGTAAACACAATAGAATATCGAGTAAAAAGAGATTTTGTGGGGCTGGCCCGCTGGCACAGCAGTTAAGTGCACACATTCCACATCAGCGGCCTGGGGTTCGCCAGTTCCCATCCCAGGTGCGGACATGACACCACTCATCGAGCCACGCTGTGGTAGGCATCCCACACATAAAGTAGAGGAAGATGGGCATGGATGTTAGCTCAGGGCCAGTCTTCCTCAGGAAAAAAGAGGAGGATTGGCAGTAGTTAGCTCAGAGCTGATCTTCCTCAAAAAAAAAAAAAAGAGAGGTTTTGTCAAAGTTCCATGATGGACCAAAGCATGAAATGATAGAGATAGCTCTTAATATAGAAGTAGGAGATTGCGTGTTCTTTTCAAAAGTCCTATCTCATTGTTTTTTCATCTTAAGCCTTTGACTTATTTCTGTATCCTTGACAGATCTTTCCAGATAAAGGTTCTGTAATAATAAGCCAGGTCTATCATCTAGTATCTCCCCTACCAGACTATCAAAAGTGAAATAATTTGTATAGATGGCACCATTTGAGACAAACCTTAGAGATCTCATTTAAAGACAGTCCTTCAATGCCTCATGGTTGCCTATTGAGATACACTTTCTTTGCTTCTACACAGCAGATCTTTTAATGGGACAGGTTCAGTAATTTGTGTAAGTCAACTGCGGCTCCTCCCAGCACACGTGCTCTATTCTAAGCACTTTGGGGCTGTGGTAACAGAGACTTCATTGCGTTCAACATAGTTTCACCCATCAGGTTGTCTTGTCCAGTTGGGACTACAGAGGAACTGAGGATTTCCTCACTAGTCCTTGCACTGCTAGTTGATGCTTTCATCTCTGCAGCTTCCCGTCTTGTAAGAAAGTAGTAAAGCAGCGATTAGCCTCCCTCTTCAGAATAGAGGAGCGTGTCCCTGAGGCCCAGGTCCCTTGTAGGTGTCTTGTAACAGCATTCCACGACAGCTGTTCTGTTTTAAGGCTCAGTGCACTCAACAAATGCCAGACACCCCGTGGCTGCGGATGGTGACTTCAGGCTTCAGTTGGTTCAGGCCTCAAGGGGGCTGAGCCAAAGCTGACATGACTTACTGCTCAGGCAACAAGTGACAAAGAGAGAAGACATTTCACATACCAACTAACTGCTGCTTTCTTCAAAAGGAAGGGACTTTCGAGAAACAGCTCTTCCAGGCCCTCAGGATCCTGCTTCCACTGACTTCAACAGCATTTCCATTTCCTGGCCCTTTTTTAGTGGGGACAGTTGACTCAATGATTTTGAATAATTTTAGTGTATGATACTTAGCTTTTAAATAACAAGCCAATAAGGTAGAAAATATTGTTTGGATGCTAAGAGATGCAAACAGTGTTAAGGAGTATAAAAAACCTTAATACTTTATATGTGGCTTTAAATTGAAATTTTTTCAGCATCCCAAATGGGAAATCCATACCCACTAAACAATAACTCCTCCTTCCTTCCCCCTGGTCTCCCAGCCCCTTTTGTACGCTCTGTCTCTGTGAATTTGCCTAGTCTAGGTAGCTCATAGAAGTGGAATTATGCAATGTTTTTCTTTTATGCCTAGCTTATCTCACTTAGAATATTTTCAAGGCTCATCCACGTTGTAGCATGTGTCAGAACTTCATTCCTTTTTAAGGTTGAGTAACATTATTCCATTAAATGTTTTGTGGAGGAGGAAAATAGTTTTCCTTGACCCTCTTAGAGTCCCTGCCTGGGTCTGAAGATTAAACTGACAAAGACTGACAAGAGAAAAACATACAGACTTATTTATATATGTTTTACGTGACATGAGAATCTTCATAAGGAAATGAAGACCCAGAGAAGTGGTTAAACCCCAGTGTTTTTATGCTAGGTTTGAAGAAGAGTGGAAAGTCGTGGAAAGATATGATAGGGCAAAGAGTATGAGCTGTGATAAACTGGGGAACTGAGCAGGGCCTGTTCGATCCTTCTCGGTGTCCGTGCCCCTTTACTCTGGGCATCGGAGGGCACCACTCACAGGTGGGTCTAATGATGTGCTTCAGGAAGGACGGTGGGAGAAGCTCAAAGAGACCTTCCTGCTTCTACCGTTTTCCCAAACTCCTTCAGCTTAAAATATTCAGTATGCCAAGGTGCCATATTTTGGGGTAGTATACCCTGAACCCATCAGTATATAATGGATGTATACCACATTTTGTTTATCCATTCATTTGTTGATGGACGTTTTTGTTGTTTCACCTTTTGCCTATTTTGAATAATGCTGCTATGAACATTCGTGTACAAGTCTCTGTTTTAGTGATGATTTATTTTGAAATGTGCCTCAGTCTCTCTTTTTCTTATGATAGGAAATACTTCTTGACGAGAAATATTAAATATACTTCCAAAAGTGGTCCAGGATTGGCCTTTTTGCTCTCTTCAGATGAAATAATACTTCTGTGGGTATCAGCTTCCTATTTGATAGTCTAGGTTGACTAGTTAGAGAATTGTGGAAGTCTTCAGGCCTCGTTGCAAAGGCCACCTTAGCATGACAATAGGCCCACTCCCGGCACCTACACATGCTAAGTAAATGTGAAGAGAAAACTAAGTATCTCCCACAGATGACGGGCTGCGAGATCTGTGAGAGAGGCATTTGTGTCAGGGTTATGTTTAGCTCCTGAACCAAAGACTCCACTGTATTCCAGGAAGTTTGCCGTCCAGACCCTCTCAGTCCTGAATCTTCCAGAGGCCTCAGCGTCTTGAGTCACTGCGCCCAGGCTGTGGTGCTCCAGACCAAACGGCCCCCTGCAACACGGGCATGAGGTTTCTGAAGTTCCGTGCAGAGCTGCAGTCTCCCTGAAGCTTGGCGAGCACATTATTAGCCACATGTGTGCGCCTAGCGGCTGTTAGGTGGAAAGCAGTAGAGGGAGTCAACACACTCAGCTGGGTTTTTTTCTCTCTCTCTTAATTCCTGTGTTTGAAAAACATGAAACAAAAAGTGTCATCCATTTTAGCTTGTGCTTGGAGCTGTATCGAGACCTGATGAAAGTGTTTTTGTTTTTGTTTTCCAGTTCGGAAAACATACTATTTTGCTTCCAAGGTTGAATGAAGGTGGTGGTCTTTGCTCGATATCATCAAATATTAACACATTAACCACAATTGAGTTTATAATAAAAAATTGTGACCTTTCGAATTATCTGAACTGTTTGCTGTGTGTCACCTTTTACCTTTTTAGAGAAGTGCTAATTCATGTTAAGTCCGCCTGAGAGATTTGTTTAATGAGCAGATTAAACGGATGATTATCCCTCTCTTAATTTTTCTTTTTTTTTTTTAAGGATGGGCTCCTTGTGATGCCCCTTTGCTATTTGGCACAGGAACACAGAGAGGTCTTTTTAAAATTACCCCTGCAGGGTCACTGGGACCCAAGCTGTTTGCTTCATTAAACCCCGGTGGCTTCTTTAGAGCCAGCCCCCTCCAAACAGCCCTGACACAATTGTATCTAAATTAGCATCTGACTGACCTCCTTTCTCTTCCTTTTCTTAAGCCCCAGCTGACAGGGATTGGCGAAAGATGTTAATTGGTTGGGCCTGGCTCAGAACAATAGACTTGCCAAGTTGACAAAAGGACTAATGTTTCTTTCAATATGCACCCAGATTCACATAAGTACCTCTTTTAATTACCAGGAATTATTGTAATGCCTGGTCAGTGGAATAATTGACCCTCAACAGCTAGCGCTTGTTCTGTAATAAATAATGGCACAGGCCTGGTCAGAGTAGCAGGTACTAGAGTGATTTGTGGGGACTGAAAGAAGATTTTCTCAGCCAGCGTTCTGTGATGTGCCAAGGCAGCCCAGTGGGAATCCTAGGGAGGGGACTAATTTAGACTGAACCGGGAGGAAGTGTGCTGAGAGCCGTTAGAGTCTATCCTCAGAATCATAAAGGAGTGCGTAAAGGAATGAGGAAGGGGTTTGAAAGAAATTAGTAGCTTGGCAGTTTAGGACTCGTGGTCGGTGATGTGGTGGGGGCGAAGGGCTCCAGCACAGGTAGAAACGTCCCAAAGCTTTTGCTTCGACACAGGAAGACACAAGGTTCGTGTCCAGCCTATACCTCAGTTCTCCCTTTTTAAAAAGCGACATTTTTGTTTCACGTATTAGGTTAAATGAGTCCCAAAACCTAGTGTCACCTCATTCTTTATTATCACAAACCATTAGCTGTCTTACAAATAATTTTGTACAGTATTGAGGTTCTTGGAGAATTTGTGTTAAAACTTTATCGGTCAGGATGGGATGGCACTACATAGGAAAATCCTACTTTGCCATTTAGGTTCTAATTCTAATCAAGGTTAGCATTTGAAACTAGCATTCCCCTCCCAGCCACCCCAGCCCCCCCCCCCCCCCCCCGCCCAATTAGCACTACCTGGTGCCTAGCATTTCACCTGGAGCCTTCACTTGGTGATTATAACAACCCAATCTAAGTAGGAGGTGTTTGTGTGACTGCTGAAATGCTCCAGCCCATTGGGTAAGGTGTGGCCTTGGAGGTCAGACAGAACTGGGTCCTCCTCCTAACTTAGCTACATTCAACCTATGTGACCTTAAGCAAGTTAAAAATGCGTAAGCTTAAGTTTCTGCCTTAGAAAAAGCAGTACGGGGATAAAAATGCCTACTTCATAAAGTAATTGCAGAGAGAAATTAAGTGAGCTCATCCTTTATTTTATTCAGTGCATCACTAGGTAAATAGTAGCACTGAGTATGGCGTCTATTATAATTACTGCCCAAGGCTGCATAGCCAGGAAGTGATGGAGATACAGTTTGTACTGACTACTGTTTGACTCTTAAAGCCTATGCTTTTCCAGGACACTTCACTGTCAAGTCATCCCTAGAGTTTGAGAAAATATGAATATACTTCAAAAATGATGAAAGATAAGATATTAATGCTCATTTCCATCTTTTAAAACAGCAGATGAGAAAAACTGTACATTAAATATAACTAAACATTCCTAAGTACCATTGTGATCTTTTTGGTCAGAAAACTATTTTCCTTTCCTAAAACTAGGATTTATTTATTTCTGGCAAGTTTCTATTGGGGGAAGGACAACATTTAAGCAAGATATTGATTGTTAGTTCTCAAGATAGCTATTTATTTCCCACAGAGAAAAGGTACAATTTGTAAACTAGATTGCCGGGGTACATGCTAACTCCTGAACTTGGCGTAAAGGATCTTTTAGGCTTTGAATGTCTCACTCAGAAGTCTATTTGGTATTTGTTTGGATGTTTGATTTGGTGAGTAAGTTCAGTCTTTGAGAATTAACTTCTCTTAGGTCTACATAGGTAAATATAAAAAGCAACTGGCAAAAAGAAAAAAACGACCCCCAACTCTAGGTTCTTATCATGGAGAGTGGACTCTTTAGTGGAAAACATTCTAACTGGCCATCAAAAGCCAAAGGTCTAATCCAGCTTTACTAATAAGCAGTCTGAGCCCTCAGGCAGTTTAGTCTGTCACCCCAGGATCCGTTCCCTCAACTGTAAAATGAGGGAATAGAACCAGATGACCTCATATAACTCCTCAACAAGTTGGCACATAGAATTAACATCACAAGGCCAGACCAAAAGACATCCAGTCATCATCTCACTTGATGTTTGTACTATTGTATATTCATGGCTACCTTCTACTTCTTAAAACTCTTCTCTGTTGACGTCCAAATTATCTCTATTGCCTACTTTCCTCCTGCCCATCTCTTTCCATCTCATTTACTGGTTCTTCTTTTCTTTTCTGGTCTTTAAGGGTATTGTTCCTTACAGTTCAGTCCTTCTTGTATGTCTTATCTCTTTCATTTCCATCCTTCAGCTAAATATAAATGTTTATATTGCAAATATCAACGTCCAGCCCTACCTCTTGGATGGCTACCAGACTTGCATTTCTAAGAACCTCTCATACTTTGCACCTGTCTGTTCACATGATCACCTAAGATTAAACATCCACAAAAATCAAACTCATTGCAAACTTGTTGCCTACAACCTGCACGCTTATGAGTATCATTATTCACTGTATGCTCAAACATGGAACATGGAATTTTTATTATACTCTTACTACTCCCTGACCTATATATCCATCTTTTTTCAGTCCCATTCTTTCCTTCACCAATATGTCTTGTAAATCCACTTCTCTCCACATTCTCAACTGCTACTACGCTGATTATGGCCCTCTGCACTTTCAGCTCCACCATAGCAGTTACTCTGGATGATCTCCATGTCGTAACTTTCTTCACTCCGTGCTTTATCCTATAGTGCAACCCTGTCACCCCTTAGAAACTTGATAAAGGTCACAAGTACCTAAAGAGCAAACCCCAAACTCCTTGGAAGGGCTTTCAAGATCCCACAATGGAGCCTTTCTCTACCCTCTTAACCACCTCCTTTCATTCCACCCAGTGCTGCAAACATTCTGTGCATTCCCAAGCTTCTGGTTGTGCAGTCTCCTCTGGAGAATGCCCTTCTTCCTCCTTCCTCAATTGTTAAGACTTAGCTCACCTTTCAAAGATCAAACCTTCATCATTTGTCAAGGGTCCACCAGGGCAGGTGTTACTACCTGTGTGGAGTCTTCTCCAGACTTCCCAGCAAGATTAACCTTTCTTTCTGTGCCCACCCGTAGCTCTTAAGGGTTTTTGTTTAAACTGCTAGAAGAATATCTATTATACTGTATTATCATTAATGGGTTGTAGAGCTGTAAGAGTCTAACCAGGAATACATAGAAGTCAGGCTAATTATTTAAAGTAGTGTATTTTCATTCAAAGAATTGGTTGCAGAGGTAATATAGGGGCTGAGAGAACCCAGAGGTAAACCACAACAGGAAGTCCCCAGCACCCTAGGCTGGAAGGCTGAAGGGAGCCAAGGAGCTGGGTCATTCTGCAGACTGGGAATCCTGGTTGGTCTGTCCAGCAGGAGCAAGAACCCTGGGGATAAATGGCCACTTCTGGAGCTCTCCAGGCAGAGAGGAAAAATCCTGGCTTTTCCCTTCTTCCCACCCTCTAATCTCTTGCGAGAACCTCCCACTGGCAGAACCCAGCTGAAGCTACCAAAAAATTCGTCCTGCAAGGGTCCCCCCTGTGAACCAGAGCAGCGCAGGGACGATGCAGAAGGGATATGAGTGCAAAAGAGACGGAGCACAGGCACAGGTTGTGTCTGTCTCCCTAATATATTTTGAGCTGCTTAAAGACAGGGGCCTCATCTTGTGTGCCTGTATAACCACAGTGCCTAGCACCAAGTAAGGTTTAATAAATATTTAGTGAATTGAAATGAGCTCTAAAGTTTCCTTCCAAGACTAGAATTATGCTTTCTCTCCCAGTGCATTGCCTCCATTTATCATATTGCTGAAACAAAAACATAAAACATTTCCATGAGATTTTTCATTATAAAATCATACATTTTGTGTAGTTATTTACTTAAACTCATGCTTTAGTTCAGTCTCGACCCTATTTCTTTATTAACAGTAAGCCAATGCTATTTATCAACTCTGGGTCGGTTTTGAAAACATTCTCCGCCAACTGTGAGTCAGATTAAAATACAGGAAGGGAAATGGAGATGTTGATTTAATAAATGCTAACAATGTGAGAGAAAAAGGAAAAAAATGGTGTTGTGGGCAATTTTCACATAACTCATCCTAAATATGCCTTTGAACAGGCTCCCTCCCTGGTCTGTGGCCAGGCTCCCCTGGCCTCTCAGAACAGACCTTCAGGAGCGCAGCAGCCTGGCGGTGGGCAAAGCATAGCTGGACGGAAGGTGGAAGGCTGGGTAGCCAGCCCCTGCCTGCCTTTCCAGGTTGTCTTGCTTTCCCTCAGAGGAGATGTTCCAAAGAAGAAAGGCTGTCGCTGCAGCAGCACCCTTGACCCTGGCATTCAGCTGCATGTGCTTCAGAGGTCACAGTCTTGCTTATAAATCAGCCTTCAGCCTTACTCTTCTGATGTCGCCTGGCCACTGCAAAATCCTGTAGATTGGATCTGTCAGACGTAGGGTTACAACTGAAAATGTGGCACGGGATCTAATGTTTGAGGCATGTGGCCAAGCAAAGTTGGAGGAAATCTGGGAGACATCAAAGCCCAGAAAAAGGTGACAGATTTGCTCATGGCCCATAACTCAATGGCAACACACCTGGCCTAGAACCTGACTCCTGTCATTCCTAGCCCATAGTTGTTTTTGTCTTGCTGCACAGGTTCCAGAAGTTGTTTTAAACCTTGACCTTACATACTATGTTGCAGTGTCATCATTGCCAAATTAGGGAACAAATTTGATTTTCCTCTATTTGTTTTCTCTTATTTCTAACTTATTTGTGTTAATTTTTTTCTATATACCTCTTTTATTAGCTTTTGTTTAGGTTTGGACTCAGAGATCATACACTGAGCACTTGAAGAGTTCTAGACGTTGTCCCAGGTGCATGTTTCCTGTGTTTTCCAGCACCTGCATCCTTCCCATCAGTCCAATTGCTCTCACACCTGAGCCCTTAAATCTCGCACTCATTTTGACTCCTCAGTGCGTGAACAGATTGTACTCAACTCAGAGGAGTGACTCTAGCCACCCATACGTGCTAGCAACCTCTACGTGTAGACAGAATTTTAGTGTCTTTAAAAAGATCATCATCCAGGTCACCTCCTGGGCAGGGCAGGATCCAGTTCATCAGAATTGCCCCCAAATGTGAAGCATAGTAACGTTATATTATCCTCATTTTCTTCCTTCCCTTCCTTTTTTCCCCTCGTTTAAAGACTTCCTAAATCCGCAGAGAGCCAGTTTTACTTCTGCAGGTTAGATTAGTAGATGGCTAATTCAAGCCGAATACTATATCAGTTGTTTTACATAGATCATATCTATTCCTCACAGTTAACCCTGAAGCGCCAGTTTTATTGTCTTCACTTTATGAAGAAATTGAGAAAGAGAGAAAGATTAAGTAACTTAGCCAGGGTCGCAGAGCTGGGCTCCATCCCAGATCTCACTGATCTCAGACCTACTCACTGTGCTAGATTACTCACTGTACTATGTTACGATATATATAATCAACTGATAGCTATACCAGTTAAAATTCATATAAATATAATTTCAGGAACAATGACTAATTAATGTTGACATAAATAATTCACTGGAAAATTCTGTCTTGGTGAAGTTTAAAAATAGCATGGCTTTCAGTGTGCTGATAAATATTTAAAGAAAGACACGTTTTTTTCCCCCCAATAAGTATAAAATAATTTCTTCATAATGGGCTGTGTTATTTTATGTTAATTGATGTAGCATAGCAATGGACCGTAATAGAATAAGAAACCTTATTTCATTCTAAAATTTCTTAAATGTCAGAGAATACATTTTTGTGTTTTGAATCTTAGAGGCCCCAAAAGATTGTTGACCATGAGGAAAGAGGATGAGAGAAAATAAGAGAAGGCGGATGTTTGAAGAGAATAATTATCTGTAGAGGGACATATGTTTTTAGATTCAGTGAATTCATTTTTTGTGAAGTGGAAATCCTGGCCAAACCACATAAATGGACTTGAACTGACTGCCAGATAAGGAGCATTTTAAAAATGAAAGGGCACTGGTGCAGCCTGCAGGATATGCTTTCCCAAAGCATTCCGATAAAAATAAAATACTTCAAGATGCTAGAGGTGCATGAGTGATAGATAGGAGGTTTTCTTGGGGAGGACATCAATTACTAAAATAGAAGGGAGGGAAATTTGTAACAGGAAATGAGGAAGCCGAAATGTTATATTTGTTGATTGGACCGTGTGTGCTTCCAACTCTATGATATTCCAATTATAAGGTCACTTTTTGCTGATGACTGTGTCATTGCACAAAGAGCCGGATCCATGGTTAAAAACAAGAAAGAGACCAATGTCTTTTTCAATGTCTTGAATGTGTGGAATATTCGACATGTGAAAACCGTGTCTGTTCCCTGTAGCACCAAAAGGAAACCTGGAAAGAAAAGCCCACTCTCAAACCAAAGGGGCTCTTAATTCAGAAGGGAATGAGCAGAAGTTTATGTGATAAAACATTACAGTGGCTTATTTTAAGGAAGATTTGCTCCAATTTGTGAAAGTTTTAGTCCCCCTAAAATTCATGAATCAGTACACAGAAGACTTGGACGCGGTGAAACTGAAGAGAACGTGAATTTCCAGCATCGTGGTTGGCACTTGTCTCCCCTCCATCCCAGCAGCCCATACCTGGACTTTTCATTTCATTAAGGACCCTACCTGTAATATGATGTTAGGGGCCTACTGTGATTATTTGCAGTTAACTTCCCATATATTCTTCATAGAAGAATTATTAAAGAAAGCAAATTGTTACCTGGGGTTTGGTACTGGAATGGAGATTAAGCAATAGGAAAAGGAGGTTTAAAATACTATTTCTCTTAGTCAGGGATATTCATACATGTGATCTCTAAAAGTCAGTATGAGCACCTGTGTTTCTCGAGACCTTACACGGTTAATGAACTGGAGGATGGAGCCAACCAAGATCTTAGATAATGAATTTGCTTTTTTAACCCGAACTAAGTGCTGCCTGGAAAGTAAATGAAATTCACATTTAGAGGAATGCATATTTTTCCAGATATGAAGCCATCCATGTTTTAATATATTCTCTTCCAAACTTATACATTGTTCTTTTTACTGGAAATGTTCAGCTGAGCTCATAGTTAAAAGTTGATATAGGGAAAAACTACACATGTTCATCCGGGGAAAAAAAACACCAAAAAGATCTTGGCTAAGGTGCTCAGCATTATGCCAAATGACTTGTCCTTCTCTTTCCTTGATTCCTTACATACACCTGAACTTTGAGCAAAGGGGGGAGACAAGTACTTGTGAATACTTTTCAAGAGTAAACTGTAGGATTTGAGACTATAGCACATCATGACATCTGACTCTTCCTAGATATTTTAAAAGTAGTATTTGGTTAATGCTATATTCACACACACACCCACACACACATATATTTTAGTAAGATAGAGGAAAGCTAGTCTATTTCCTAGGAGTATTAATGGCCTTTATAGGTGTTCATGAAAGGTAGTCATCTCCAGGAGACTGGCTTCCTGTACCCCCAGGAAACCCTGCTCCCTGGTCTGCTGGTGTGGCACTAGACTTATTGTGAGAGCTCAGAGCTTTGGCCACAATCACAGTGGTGTCCTAGAATGCAAACGTTTATAGCATATCTACTGTTTGCAAGGCTCTGCTTTGTGCTGATTATTCATACTTATCGTTTAAATGACCAGGGGTTAATTTTTAAATATAAAACTTTATTTGATTGTCATTATGACCATTACCTTGATTACAAACTTTTTACTATGTTATGAATTTGAGTTTTAAAATATTTTCCTTTCAAATATGTATACTTGTTATAATATGTATATGTATATTTATTTTATATTATGTATTACTAGAATCACACAAAGGCCATTGACCAGGAATATCAACTTTTAACATTTAGAGTTGGTGTGATTTTCTTTTTTTGGTGGTCAATAAATATCTGTATTTAGTATTTGTGAATGAATGACAATACAGGCTCTTTGGTAATTAATTTCACCTTTCTGAAGCCTCAGTTTACTCTTCTTTTTTTTTTTTTTTTTTAAGATTTTATTTTTTCCTTTTTCTCCCCAAAGCCCCCCGGTACATAGTTGTGTATTCTTCGTTGTGGGTTCCTCTAGTTGTGTGTGGCATGTGGGACGCTGCCTCAGCGTGGTCTGACGAGCAGTGCCATGTCCGCGCCCAGGATTCGAACCGATGAAACACTGGGCCGCCTGCAGCGGAGCGCGCGAACTTAACCACTCGGCCACGGGGCCAGCCCCTCAGTTTACTCTTCTTAAATGGGTATACATAATCATCATTCCTAGCTAATAGGACTGTTGGGAGGATTAAATTACTCCCTGCCTACTCAGGCCTTGCTACCCACGGGTGCCTTGGGGATCACCTGACTCAATCACCTGGGCAAGTGGAGGCTTGTTGAAATGGAAATTCCCGGGCCACTCTTTAGACTTCCTGAAGCAAAGTATCTTGTCCAAAGTATCCATCCACTTTCACAATCCATCACTCTTTCCTCTTTACCCTAATAATTTTCTTCGCAGCAGTTTTTATAGGTATGCTTTCCAATATGGTAGCTGCAAGCCATTGTGGCTCTTGAGTGCTTGAAGTATGGCTAGTCCCAGCTGAAATACACTGTGGTTGTGAAATACACACCAGATTTCAAAAACTCCATCATGATTCTGACATCACTCCTAGAGTTGGTGTGATTTTTAGCTGAGTGTACCACTTCCTTTTTAACTGTATTCTGATCACTATATTCAAGAGATTGGAGGTATTTGGGTTTGGGTTTTGTTTTTAGGATGTAAAAGAATGTAATATATTGATGTGCTGAGGAGAATGCTTCAGTAGAGAGGGCACATTCTGTAAGCTCTAAATTAGTGGAAGGGCTGCGGGGTTGGGGGCAGGTAGTGCTCTGGATTCTCATCCCCACCCTGCCAGCTTCAGCCTGAAAAGACTCCACAGTCAGACTTACAAGGGAAATTTTCCCTTACTCAACCCACTTTCTCACTTCCAGTTCAGCCCTAACCTGTCAGAGCTGGCCGCTGCCTTGATCATTACTCTGAAACTAGTCTCACCCAAGACTACAACCAGCTCTTAATTCCAGTTCCAAAGAATATTTTCTGTCTCTTTCTTACAGTCCTCTCTGTAGTTTGTTGGTTTTTTAAAAAAAAGAAAAAGAAAAAAGAAAAAAACAACTAACTCCTCCCCTTGCTTCTTTAAAGCCGTCTTCTCCTGGGATTCTGTCTGTATTCCAGCCAGCCCCTTTCCTTCTCCATTCTGGGCTCCTTTTCCTCCCTGTTAACTTCCATGCTGATGCTCCCCAAGCTTCTGTTCTTAGCCACTGGTTCCTTCTTGCCGAATGGTCTTATCTACTCTCTGGCTTTCACCAATACCTTTGTGCTTATGACCTCCAAGTCTAAATCTCTGAGAGGTTAGATCCCTCATCTAAGTACCAGACTCGGTGACACAGTGCCTTCCAGACTTCCCAACTTGGATGACACATACACACATCCTGAACTCAGCCTGTGTGACAGGTATTTCACTTCCCCACACACGCCCGACCTGTCCGTGTTTCTGCCACTATAAGTGGCTCCACCATCTACCAGCTCACATCTCCAGGAACCAGAATCCTCCCTCTCAACAGTCTAATCAGTCACCAAATCTAGTAATTCTACCTCCGAAATATTGCCAAGTCTCCCTGCATTCTACCCTGTGACCTCATTAGAATCTCACCATTTCTGATGGCGTGACCGCAGGGGTCCCCATCCTGCAACTTCGCAGTTTGCCCCAGCAGTCTTGAGCTCCCATGCCCTTCCCTTGCCTTTAGCAGACTCCTTTTCCTGAATGTTCCCAACATTTTCTTATTTTACTTTTACTTATTTGTACTCTGACAAAAACTGAGGATTCAGAAGGGCAGAAACTCTGTCTTCCTTCCTTGTATCCCAAGAAGCGACACTGTCCTGTTTTTCCCACTACCACGTGCACTATAAGGCATGACTAATGAATTGGATCTAACAGAATTCAGCAGCACGGCTGACATCTTTGCCTCCACCAGAATAAGCTAGTGTAAGTCAGTATCACAGAGAACATACTGTCGAACCTTTTTCCCCTTTAAAATATGTAAAAGATGATCAGATATTAGAAAAGCTGAACTGAAAGTAAATTTATATTTTTGTATTGTGTTTAGTTTATTTACCTATGAAACCTTGTGCTGGCATGAAAGATTTAAGCCTAAAAGCCAAGATATGCTATTTTGACTGATTGTGTGACACGCTGTAGGACAGTACAATATTGATAGTTTGAAGCATAGTTCATGGTGTTTATTTGATCAAATGTTATAAGTGTGAAAAGTATATGGAAATATATTTCTAAACCAGGAGTAAGTTAAATAATTTATTTGGTAGTGAATATTTTTCCTTCTAAGTTTATTTCTTAGACTTTTGAAATATAAAAACAGTGACACCGTTGTTTTGTGAAGTTTGCAGAGTGAGAATTAACTGCATTTCATTTTGAAGAGTAAGAATTAGCTGCATTTCAGTTTTATGATAGAACAGGAAAATCCTGGCATGGTGATTACCTGTGTCATATGTATAAAATTAGGAGGTAGAAATGTAGTACATGATCAATGAGTTCTTCAACTCTAAAATTCTATGAATAGGTCCATCATCCTAATCAGTAACATGCAATTTAAAAAAATCTCTGTGGTTAGTTCATTACACTTATTGAGAGTTTTTGTTCTACACCTTCAGAATTTTATTCCAGCGTTCAGAATTTGGATATCTGAGTGAGCCTGAGCAGGGCCCCATGTGATTTTGCAGGAGTTTAGAATAAAAGGATGATTTTACAAGAATCAGCATGATTACTCTTATTATTGCAACATTGTTTGAGGCATTAACAGCGGCTGGTGACAGGATGATGAGATCTTTAGATCCTGAAGTTTCAGTGAACCACAAATAGAAGGAAATAAGTTGACAACTATCACATTATGGAATGGCAACTATTCCAAAGATGACAGAAAGGAACATGTGTTTCCAGTCAGTGGGCAGGGCAGTTGGTTTCCTGTAGGCAGCTGCTTGCTCCTTCCATGGAAGGCCACCAAGCGCTCGGAGGTTATAAATAAGCAATTATTGGAGCCCCTTCAGAGAGCATTAAGCAGAAGGGTTAGCGACTCCTCACATTCTTTTTTTGGCTTGCTATTGGAGTTAGTATGCCACATCCAGTACGCCTGCATGTGTCCAGCTGTCCCTCACAGGGTGTGGTTTCCCAGAAGTGGGGAGATTTGGTCTGCTACACATTTGTTGCTCATCTGTCCACCTCCGAGGCAACTGCCAGGCAGCCGCCCCTTCTCACTATGACATCGCTGTTAGGGAGCCCAGGGAACATCTTCTGTTGTGGGAACCCAGCCTCGGACTCATTGCCATGTTGGTCCAGATCTCAGGTGGATTCTCTTCTTTTTATTATCAACTTGAAGGAGAAAGGACAGGTGGGGTTAAACAGATCCAGACCCTCTTTACTTTAGAAAGCAAAGGAACAACCTGGGAACACATGTCTTGATGGGAATATAGAGTGAAAAACAGTGCCTCCCCCCATCAGAAAAGGTTCAGCAGTTATCATATTTGCCTGAACAATGTAGTAAAATTTTCCCATAACCAGACCCACCAGCATAGCCCTGCCAAGAGCAGCAGCAATATACTTGCCAGTTCATGAAGTCCTCTGGAATATTATTTTATTAAAGTGTTTTATTTCATCTTCAGCAAACATTTATCATTTGCCCCCTACAAGCCAGCACTCTGCTAGGCACTGAGGGTAAGCCGCAGTCTGTGGCCACTGAGGGCTGGTCTGAGGGCTAAAGAGCATGACATGCACAAGGTGTGAAAGCTTGTTCTGCTTTTTACTATTAGCTCTTTCAAGTTAAGAAGTATTACTCTCTTAATGTTGATGTCCATCCAGATATCATTTATTTTAGAAAAGTGATAGAGACTGAAGTCCCAGTGATCAAGTCCAGATTCTGTCCTACCATCTACTGACATGGTAGCCTTGGGCTAACTCAGCCTCTAGCCTTCATTTCTCTTCTGTAAAATAGGGATGATGTTAAGTCCCCGTGTACCTAGAAGTTAGTAAAATAATGGACATGGAGGTCCTGTGCAGTATTCTCACTGAAGACGTTGCCCCATCCAGGGTAGGAGTACTTATGATGGCTTTGATCTTCATCTTTCTGTAGACAGTTGGTTGAACAATTTAAATCCTTTCTGACTTTGTTTTTCTAAGAATATCATCTAGATGGGATTATGTAACTCTAGCATTTTCTGTGAAGTTGTTCTCTGGCTGCATAAGACGTTACAGAAAATGATACTATAGTTACAAGTGTCTGGCTTTTTAATTGATGGATTTGTATCATCATCAAAGGGTCATTTTTTTCCGAATAGCAACATGGACAGGGGAAACAAATACTAGTCAGTAAACTGCCCTCCAACTTACCTTCCCATGTCAAGCAAGAATCAGATGATAGTGTTGATAATGGGTTGATCATGTTCCATGTTATACATCCCCTAAGACCATTCCTAGTCTTCCTTCCCAACTGTCTGCTGTGCCTCTCCCATTCAGAGCAGTGTAACTGAAGGATTAATAAGAGCAATTAAACTGTGAACAATCAACCACCTATTAATATCTGTATTCATTTCCTAGGGCTGCTGTGACAAAGTACCATAAACTGGGTGACTTAAACAAGAGAAATTATTCTCTCACAGTTCTGGAGGCAACAAGTCTGAGGGCAAGGTGTTGGCAGGGTTGGTTCCTTCTGGGGGCGGTGAGGGACAATCTGTTCCATGCCTCTGTCTCCTGGCTTCTGGTAATTTCTGGCAATCTTTGGCATTCCTTGGCCTGTAGAAACATCACCCCGATCCTTGCCTTCATGTTCACATCATGTTCTCCCTGTGTGCATGTTGTGCCAAGATTTCCCCTTTTTATAACGTCAGTCATACTGCATTAAGGGCCCATTCTAATAGCCTCATCTTAACTGACTACATCTGCAATGGCTCTACTTCCAATTAAGATCACATCCTGAGGTGCTGGCTGCTAGGGCTTCAACACAAGAATTTGGGAGAGACACAGTTCAACCTATAACAATATCTTAAAGTGATTTTTTTGTTGAGATGTTTTTGGTTCCTGTTATATGTAATTCTCACTAAGAACTAACCAGCTAAGACAGGATTGTCCTTTTTTTGCAAATAGTTTAGTGCTTCTATTTCATAGAAGAGTCATCTCTCAGCTAGGTTTGGGGAATGATGAGGACTTTCAAATGCTTGCTATTTTTACCGAACTCAGGTAAAGAAAATACTTACTGGATCTCATTTCTGTCAGGCATTGAGCTAGGTGCTGAGAATATAAAAATAAAATGCTTGGTCACTTCCCTTATAGAGTCAGCGAAGGAAACAGACATGTACAATATGTTCCGTGTAATGAATGAGTGTATGTACATGGAACAAACTATCTCAGACTAGAAAAGGACATGGCCAACTTTGGAGTGGGGTCAAGGAAACTGTAGGGACTTCTTAAGGATAATAGTGACTCCCCTCAGCAAGATCCTGAAGGAAAATAGAGATTTTTCCCAGTATTTAAGGGGCAGGACAGCATTTCAATAGCAGAGAACATGTTCTAGGACCAGAGAGACAGGAGGAGAAGGTGGGGGAGCGAGTGGCTTGTGGCAAGAGTAGTGAGCGGACACGCAGAGGTGGAATCAAGTGTTCAGGGCAAAACAGGAGCTTTGGACAAGAAGAGAGAGCCCTTATCATCTGAGATTCAAGGAAAATAATCAATATGGGTGTGATTGCAGGTACATCTATAAATATAAAAAAGGCTTAGAGTTGAAGATTTCAAGCTAAGCTTCTCAGTTGTTGTAGGAAATTTCCATGGTTAAATCATCCTTCTTAAGTGTAAATCTGAGTGTGTCATTTTGCTGCTTAAAACCCTGTAATAGCTTCAACTTGATGTTTTGATACAGTCTAGGATTCTTAACAAGATTGAAAGGCCGTCCACAGTCTTAACTCCTCTTTGCGTCAGCTGTCTGTTGCTGTCTCTGCCATCTGTTCCTGGAATGTTCCAAGTTCTCTGCAGCTTCTGGGGCTTTGCCCATGCCTGGAACAGGGTCTTCTGTTCCTCCCAATTGCATGCCTCCTCCCCTCCTCACCTGATCGACTCCTACTCATCCTTCAAGCTTCTGCTGAAAAGTGGCTTATTCAGGAGGGGTGTTCTCAATTGCTCCCCACGCCTCTCCCCAACTGCCGTCAACTCCCAGAGCACCCTGGGATCCTCTGGGTCACTTTCATGGTACTTATTCACTTAGTTGCTTTCTTTTCCAATGGACAGGAGGCTGTGGCTGGCATGAACTGTGTCTGCCATATAGTCTACTGTATCTCCGGAATGTAATACTGTTTCTGGCATATAGTCGGTGTTCAATGGATGTTTTGCTAAATGAATGAATGAGAAACACGTAATTAATGAATCATGTCTAAAAAATAAGCTTAAAGTTTGAAAATAAAAATAAATTATCATCAGTCACAAGAAAGTTACATTTTAAATTATTGCAGAGCTAATATAGTTTGTATTTAGTTAACTCTCAGAAATGTTTGAAAGAATGAACTAATAAACTGAAAGGTGACTTGGCAGTAACTTACCTTGATGTCAGAAAGCCCTGGAGGACCACAGGAATTATAGGCGGTGCGCTTTCCCTAGCTTCTCCCAGGCCACCGTCTCCTCCTTTCCCCTCTCTTCTCTGCTTATTTTGCGTTTCCTGATCCTCCTGCCCACTCTCCATTCTTTGCTTCTTCCCTCTCCCATGTCTCATGTACGCGGTTTGTCCTAATACGAGCGCATAAACACTGGTTCAGTATTGCTCTCCCAGCCCACCGCATGGCTGATCTTTGTGTTCAGGAACCCTGCTCTCATATTTACACCTCCTATGCCGCTCAACATACTGGAAAAAGCATTGGATAAAAAGGTTAAGATTCTGTATTTTATCACCTCTGTTGAACAAAACTTAATGGCTTCTTCATCTCAAAAGTGAGTTCAGTGTTTGGTTTTTCTCTTAAAATATAAATCAGATTTGACTTTTTGGGGGCCCTGAATCATTCTCAACCCCAAAATAGGCTGGTAGCTGTTGATGTCAGCCTTCTGAACTTTTTTTGTCATAATGCCAGTTAGTGTTTCTCCAACCGTGGGGCTACTCTTGGGCCAGCAGAGTTGGAAAAGAAGTAATATGATGCGTGTTGCAGTAGATGAGTTCATATTGAGAAATGTGTGTTTTGGCACTCAAGGGTTGAAAAGGTTTGAATATTCATAAAGTCTTATCTAAGCCACTTACTGGTTATTAGTTCTTCCCATTAAGTTAAAGATATGTAAATCCTCAGAGGTTCATCGTATATCCAGGCTGAATAAATCTGAACTTTTAAAAAAGAACTGGCACACTGAATTTTCAGTGGATGTCTGTTCCTTCTTTCCTGCAGTCACTCACATAACAATGCTTTTCCTTCTGCTGCTGCCTCCATCGTAGAGGATGGCAACAGCCCAGAGAAAACTGATCACTTCATCTCCAAAACTGTTTGACTTAGCTTTATGTTTATACCATTTATCTTCTTTTGCTTCAAACATTTTACATTGGTGAAGACTGCTTTGAAAGCAGAACACCCACCTTTGGTATCACTGCATTCTTTTTCTTTATGTTTTGGCTTCCATTATGGTGCTTTTAATATTCATGAAGTTTGAAAAAATAAACATCCTAGACTATTTCCTCTGAATGGAAATGTTATGGTTTCAAACCCCAGAGAAAACAATTGGTAAGTTCTACAAACCCACATCTTCTCCCTGTCGGCTGGAACGTCGCTCCAGCTTGGCAGCCATAACGGCCTCCTTGACACTTTTGGGCTTCCCGGTGCAGATGGCGGGGGCGCCTCTTTTAAGGAAGAGGCCACGAGTCAGCAGACATACACATTTAAAGACTGCCTGTGGAAGAATAGATACTAGAATCCTTTCAATTGATTCAAAATTATATCACTTCTGTCACTGAAGAACGTAGAAGAATTATTCAGTTTACTTGTCTGTGTTCAAATGAAAATTGTTGACGGTATTTTTCAGTCCTGTCTCCTTACTTTACATTAAACCTGTATCAATATTTACCTCTTTCAAATTGCCTCAACCACTCCCTTAAAAATTTAAAGGAGTATAGAGCAAGAACTTGCTTCAAATTTAAAAGCCAACCTCCTAAGAAAAATAAAATGATTATTCTAAATAATTAAAAGAAAACTGATAATCAGAAGTGGTGTTTCGATAATAGAACATTGCTCTAGGTTTCATATGCTGGAGCCAACCCCTGTGGATGACACGTTTTGTTGTCTCTGTGATGTTGCCCAAGGTGATGGTCCCGAGTGCACCAGTTCCCTCCTGACTGTACCCCCCGCCCCTGGGCTCTCTGAGAGAATGGGTCAGTGTCTCACACGGATGACAGCTGTCTCACACACCTTCAGTTTCATGTTTCTCTGTCTCAAAACTCCTCTGTATTCTCTATCTTCTCTTTCTCTCCCTGGAACTATGTAATTTCTCTATATGCTTCAGACTAACTACCTGTTCCCTAGATTATATTCTGCATCTCTATGGCTGACTCAAATGCCATTAACAGCCTCTCTCATTCCTACCACTTCCCACAAAGGGTGCTGAAAAGATAAATATTTCGGACCTCAGCCTCCCTTGTAGCTATAAGAGCTGGAATTAGCCAGTGAGCACTAGGGGGAAGCTTGCCAAGGGCTTCTATCATGAGAGTGGAGTTGGGTGGGGCTAGCTTCTCATCCTTCCTTGAAGACAAATGTAATGCCTATTGCTACTGCAGCCATCTTGGGCCTATGAGGCCACAAGCAAGAGGAAAGAAAGCCAACACTGAAGGGCTGAGGACCAGAAAAGCCTGGGTGCTCGGTAGCACTGAGCAGCAAATACCTACTTCCAGAAATATTTTGAGAGAAAAATCAGCCACTGTTTGTTGTTTGAGCCACTGTTAGTTGAATTTTTAGTTACACACACTTCCTGACTGATACTCCCTCTCCCCAAAACAAAACAAATACAAAAACCTTGCCTAATCCTGGGACTTCTTGTACATGTTTAATTTTTCCATCTTCACTGGCTTTTTCTCTAACATGAGCTCCCCAAACACCTTCCTTGTCGTTGCTTTCCCTCCCTTGCTTACCCACACTCTGTTTCACCCTCAAGCTTGTTGAAGCGTAACCCACACATGCTGTGCCACTCCCCTCACGCCCCTTTACTCGTTGGCTTGGACTTAAGCCCTCATCGTTTAACTTTCTCTCGCAGCTCATAGATGTCTTTTCTAGTCTCCGGAACCTGTGAGCCTTAGTCTTGCTCTTCCTCAGTCTCTCTGCAGCATTTGGTATTGTTTTCTTCTCCCACCACGTTGAATTTCTTCCATGCTCTTGGTTCTCCTCCAACCCTCCTGTCTTGTTATGTTTCTTTTCCTTCTTCTTTTTTTCCTGAGGAAGATTTGCCCTGAGCTAACATCTATACCAATCTTCCTCTATTTTGTATGTGGGTTGCTGCCACAGCATGGCCACTGTCGAGTGGTGTAAGTCCGTGCTCAGGAACTGAACCCAGTCTCCCAAAGCAGAGTGTTCTGAACTTAACCATTAGGCTGTGGGGCTGGCCCCTTTTTCTTCTTTGTCCCCTGAAACGTAAGGGTTCCTCCCAGTTCTGTCACATTTCTTCTCTCTCCACTTTCTCCAGTGCTAATCTCATCTACTCTACACTTAGCCTCAAATATGATTTCCATGTGAATAATTCCCAAATCTATTCCACTTTGGCCCAGTGTTTAAACTAGTCTGTTTCCCAGGGCTAGACTGTAGATCTTTACTACAACTCATCCTTGAATCTTTCTTATCCTCTTCCCTCAAACTCTGCATTCAAGCATCAAATCTTACCGATTTTCCCTCAGCAAAATTTTTCACACCTTTCCTGCGATTTCTATTTCCAATGCCATCTCCCAGTGATAGCCCTTAAGTATAGGAATATCCTAATTCGTTTTTCTGTTTCAATGTATCCTAGTTGAGACCACCACCTTGGCATCTCCCTCTCTCTAAGTCTCACACTCGGTCCATCAGTAAGTCTTGTCCATTGTTCCTCCCAAATATCTTCCCAGTGTGTCCATTTATCCCCATCTCCATGCCGTCTCCCCCTTTAATGACTGAGAATTTTATTTAGAACCAAAATCCTTTACATGATCCGCCCAGCCTGATCTAGCCCCATCCATCTTGCCAGCTTCCCCATAAAGCACTGTCTGGCCATACTCCTGCTCTTTTGTTCTTCATATTCACTAAGGTCTTTCCCACTGGAGGCCTTTGCATGTGCTATTCTTTTTGTGTGCAGCACTCCACACCCCTTGCCCAACCTCTCTTGCCAATATCTACCCCTTATTTTGGGTTCAGCTCAAATAATACTTCTTAAGAGAAACCCTAGGTCCCCTCATTATTCTCTGTAATGGCATCAAAATTTTTTCCTTAATTGCCATTAATGACCAGAATCTCAATTGTGTGTTATTTGTTTAACGATCCATCCACTCCCCCCAACCCCTAGAATCTGAACACCCTAAGATGCAGAACCTCACACGTCTTTTTCTTCATGTGCCCAGCAACTAGTTCAGTGTCTTACACGTAACTTTTTGGATAAATAGCAAATGAAGGTTCCGTGCTGTCTCATTGCCTATCAAACAGGATCTCTCAGCTCCTTGGCCTCTTGTTCAAGGGCCTCTGGGGTCTGGCTTCAGCCAACCTTCCCGCCTCTTCCCTCACAGCTCCCACATGAGTGATGTGTGATTGAGCAAATGGAAATGTTCATTATCACCAGCATGCCTTTGTTGCTGTTGGCCCTCCACCTGGAGTTCCCTCCATTGCCATTTTTAATATCAAAACCCTCCCCATTCTTGACAAGTCCAGTTCATGTCACTGTGTGATGTGTTTGGATTTGTCCTCACCCAGCATGGTCTCCTCCTCACTTGCTCTCCCGTAATACATTGCTGTATCTTCATTTTGGCCCTTCTCCTGTGCGATACAGAAATTGTGTGTGCTTTTTCTCTCCTGAACTAGAATGTGAGATGCTGGAGAAGCAGTGTGTCCCGTTGGTTCTGGTGCCTCCACGCTGCTGAGCACAGGGCCTTGGGTGTAGACGCGCTGCATAAACAGGCAGCGGGGGGCAGCTGGTGCTCTGCACACCGCAAGGCAGGGAGAGTGAGCTGAGCAAACTGTTAAAATGCCTGAACTGAACTGAGGTAATTTGGGGGAAGAATCTTGAAGTTCTTGGCCAACCCCAGAAGAGAAGATACTTGATAAGAAGTGCTGAATGGCCTCCAAGAAAGGGTAGAGCCAGAGAGTTTAGGTTTTATAATAAGTTTACCTACAAGGTATGGGCAGGACCTGACTTTATTCCCCTGAAGTAGAAAAAAAAAGCAGCTCTCAATTATATTGGCTCAGCCGGTAAGCGGATGTTGTACTGAATGCCGATCACAGAGGAACAAAAGGGAAAATACCCTGGTGTGGTCATTGGAAAGTGTGCCTGCCCCAGTCTCTTGGGATTGGCCAAAGAAGAAACGCCAGTCCACTTGGGGAGTCCCTGGTGTCTGCTTTGTCGCAGCTTCTCTCAAAAAAGAAACCGTTTCATCACCTGAGTAATCACTGCCCCCTCCTCACAAAGGAAAATGGAAAATTCTCTCTTCGGGTTGACTCTGAGCGTCAGCTGTAGCTGCTCCAGCAAAGATCAAACCAGAATACTTGCACCTTGTGCTCATTGCCGTCAAAGGCCACAGGTTTTCTCTCCGCCTCATTTTAATATGGCTGTGAGCCTTGGGAGGCTTAATTAAAACTGCAGGGGAGCCAAAGTCAGCATATAAAGGGCCTGTTTTGATGCTTCACAAACCCAAGCAAACAGAATCTGGATTATTCAATTAGGTCTGCTTATGGGATTTGTCTTGGGTGTTTTGATTGCTCAAAGCCTGCTGGGGAAGTAGTCATGGGGTTTAGACCTGAAAGGAACCACATTGAATGCCCCCAAATTTCACGTTTCATCTTCTTCTTTATGCTTCCCATTCTCAGTGCATGGTTGTGAGCTGCACGTGAACTTTTACTCCGACTTCTGTTTACTCAGCTTCTCCTTCCGCTGATACCGGATTCCACAGCAGGGCCAGCCCAGTTTTTCTGCCTGGCTTGGCAGTCATGTACGTGGATTCCTTTCCTACTTTTCACTGACGGTCTTTGCTTTAATAAGGCACAGGGTTGCCTGAGAGGCAGTATAGCACAGAGGTTCAGAGCACAGGATCTCCCAGCTAGACCACTTCTTGTCTGGTTGACCTTAGATGAGTCACCTCATCACTTTATGCCTTGTTATATCGTCTGCAAAGTGGAGGTCGGGGTGGTGGAAACTGTGCCAACATCATAGGGTTTACTGTGTTAATTCCATGAAAGAATTCACGTTAAAGTGCTTGCACAATGCCTGGCTCAGGATGAGTGTTGAGTAAGTCGCAACCATTGTCATGATTACCCCAGGACATAGGGAGGCACATCCCCATTAGCCGCAGCCAATGGATCAGGGAAGACTGGAAGGGTTGTACACCTAGGCCGCCCAAAGTCTTGGAGTAGACCTACCTTCAGTGCTCTGAGCAAGCCCAGTCTAAGAAGGCCTTGAAGGTCACATGAGAAGACTACACATGTGACCACACACATGCTGAGGGCAATGGAGTACCTGCGCACGTGACTGGCTTTCCCAGCAGGCATTTTCAGTGGCAAGGACTACTGCGGTGAGTTCAGCTGCAGTTTGTCATTACATCATGGGACTCGCACTGTGAAGACAGCATGCAGAGTCAGGCCTCCAGGGGGATTCATTGCCAGGATCACGGTCCTGGCAAAATCTAAAGGCAGGAAGCCATAACTCCTGGCACTAAGGCGGTCTGGCCTGATTGTGCTCACTGCAGGCCCCTCATAGAGTGTATGCTTCCAGCTAAGCAGCTCAAAATAGACCCATGTGCTGAGGACAGGGGGGTAGAGAACACATCCCCACCATGAGGAGGCTCTCAGTCTAATGAAAATGAGCAAACAGGTGTAACATTGAGCATAATGCAAAATCACAAGGCACAGTGGGAAGAACACGCACTCTGGGGTCTATGGACCTGTGTCAGATGGTGGTTCTTACCTCTGGTCAGCAGTGTGACCTTAGGAAGATCGTGTGACCTCTTTCACCAAACTTTCACATCTATAAAATGGAGGCTAGTGCAATTGTTGAGGGTCATCTGTGTGTATTAAATTAGGTGAGGGCAATGACTAGTACAGAACCTAGCAAACAGTAGTCGTGCAAGAAATGGTAGCAATAGAATTGTTATCATTATAGAGGAACTCAGGAAGCATATAATTTCACCTGGAGAAGCTGAGGGGGTGATATTTGAACTGAATCTTGAAGGAGGAAGAGGAGTTCTCAAACTCAGACCAGTGATGGAGTGGGGCATTGTCAGCTGAGCAAAGAAAATGGGCAAAGGCCAAAAAAAGAACCTGGAGGATTTGGAGAAATGCAGACAGTCCAGCATTTCTGGAATGCAAAGTGCTGGTGAGGGAAGGCCGAGAACAGGGTCTTCAATGAAAGACAGGGGCCAGACCACAAATGCTCTCAAATAACATTCTAGAAAAGGAGATTTTCCCAACTTTTGCATTGTACTAAAAGTTTCAGTGCCAAGTACTATACTAGGCTATTTATATATGTTATTGGATGCCCAACAACCACCCTACAAGGATAAGATAAGGCCATTTTACAGATGCATAAACTCGGTCTCAAGGAGATTGTTACTCAATCATTAAACTCACCATATTAGTTTATGGTGAGTTAAGCAAGCTGCCCACCTGAAGGATATTTTATCTTATTTGATATTTCATGTTAAATTTTGTTGCCTTATTGTTTTGTTTCCTAGACACTCACTGTGCTCCCTTGACTACATTTGGAATAAAGCAGTACCACAAATAAATAAAATAAACTGTCTCCACTGATGATCAAACTTGAATGAATTCGGTCACCTTCCCCAGCTGGGCAGCTGATTAGGCAGGAGTGGAGATGTGGCTCACTGTTATAGTGTAATTCTGGTGCAAAGATTCATTTCTACTTTGGGTCATATCGTTCTCCCCAAGTAAATCAAGCATTATATTAAAAACAGCACACTATATTTTAATTTTGTATGATACATATTAGGCTTGAGTCCAAAATAAGGTAATAGGGGACATTTGGTTGAGGTTGAAGCTATGGATTTCATGAAATTTTGCACGTCAGTCAAAAAGGAGTAAGAGTCAAACCGTCCTCGATGCAAACATTGGAAAAGTCCATGTCAGCATCAGCCTAGGAATTTGGGGTGTGTAATGCACCCTAGTACCCGGGGCTCTGTAATCTGAACTGCTGCCATCAACCCCAACCCCTCAACATACTCAACACATTTATTTTGGATGAGGTCTAAACAGGTGTTTCCTCTGTGTCGCAAATGGTTTAAACCAGAGCCTCACTGATGTCCGGCGTGTTCAGCTGAAATCACAGGCCAGCTGACGTTCTGTGAGCATGTTTGCTCATCTGTGCTGATGCTGACAGCCAATACTTGCCGATTCCCACGTTGGTCAGCACTGGACATAGAACAGATGTTGGGGATTAGAGGGAAGGATTCAGGGAGGCTGCGGGCCCGAGTGTCTGCGGAAGTAATTCATTGTGGAGTTGCAGGCTGGCCCTGCTGAACCTTCAGTGAGAAGTTCCATGAAAGAAGCCTCAGTGGGCCTGTGTATCAGGACGCAAAACAAATGTTTTCCTGGTGTCCTGTAATTGAAAGAAAAATAGTAAATCATCTTTAAGTCAAGCTGAATGGAGAAGGGAAGAAATCCTGATCCCACAAATTTTCATTTAAGTTCTAATCTATGAATTAATTAGATCCTGACACTGAAGCATCAGAGTAGAATCCTCTAGTTGATTCCATGGTGAATCATTGGAAGATGGTTTACAGAGCACTGGAAGGTTGGCTGCACACGCACACACGTACACACACACAAACACAAACACAAACTCACCCCTGGGAAAATTCCTTTAAGGCTGGGCTCAGGTTATCCCAATATAACACAGGCTCTTTCTTCCTGGCCGTTTCTGGATGTCCTGCAATTTCTTTGTCAGTGGTATTGTCTGCCCCTGAGCTCACTATCCAAGCTACTCTGAGTTAAAGATCTAAATCCTAAGAACACTGTAAGTCATGACAGTTTTAGTGTCTGCTCAGTGGACCACCTATGATCCTTCACTCCTACGCTAGCATTGCTCTGTGGAGAGCCAACCACAAGATGGCTTCCTTTTTTCTTAAGTCTTTCTGGGTGGCACTCTATAGGTTTAGTGAACTTAAGTTTGATACTTCTCATAGCAATCCAGATGTATTGGTTGGAACCTTTCAATAAGTACTGTTAGCTTGAAAATTAGATTATTTAAAGAGCCACAAAGAAAGGGCTGATAAAATGAGAATTGTCTTGACCAGTAAGGATCATCTAAGAAAAATTTAGAAATAAGGCAAAGTATTTAAACAGGGATTCTAAGAGGAATTGAATTCAGAAAACATGTTCTTCAGATTTTTCTCTTCCATTGGTTCCATTACCAATTTATTTATAGCCTGTTAAAAATTTCAGTAGAGAGAGTTACAGGCAAAGATGTAAGCTCAGCCACGACTGCCTTGAGTTGATTTGAAGGTTTTGTTTTTGTTTTTTCCAAGAATGTAGTATGTATGTTGCTTTTTCTGGGGGTAAGCATATGAATATATCTGCTAGGGAGAAGGCAAGTTGTTAATATGGAGACAAGGGAACTGACAATAGCTTAGTAATAAATTTTTTTAAAGAAAACAGAGATAAAGGAGACATAAAATTATATATTATTGACATTAAATGCCAAGAGAGTAAGCAAGTAAAAATATGAGGAAAAACAAAATGGATCCTTGCAGTAAATATTCTGCAATTCAGAATCTCAAATGTGTTAGAATTCCTTCATTCAGGGGGCTGGCTCTGTGGCCAAGTGGTTAAGTTCACGCACCCTGCTTTGGCAGCCTGGGGTTTCGCCATTTCGGGATCCTGGGTGTGGACCTAGCACTGCTCATCAAGCCATGCTGAGGTGGTGTCCCACATGCCACAACTAGAAGGACCCACAACTAAAATACACAACTGTGCACTGGTGGGGGTTGAGGAGAAGAAGAAAAAAGGAGGAAGATGGAGGAAGATGGGCTCAGTCTTCCTCAGCAAAAAGAGGAGGATTGGCAGTGGATGTTAGCTCTGGGCTAATCTTCCTAAAAAAAAAAGAAGAAAGAATTCCTTCATTCAATCAGCTAGATGTTTCTTGATTTTTTTTTAAACAGCAACTGAAAGTAACCACATTGGTTTCATTTTTGAAGAAATGGGAATAAAAGTCTAATTATTGTGTTTTGCTTCTTCTCTGAACACATTTTTACTCCTCCAAAATTAATAGAAATATAAGGAGACAATTCTGTCAAAGCGAAAGAAATTCCTGCGAGCCTTTAACAATATTAAGGGGAACAAAGACATGGGAAGAGGCAATCGATGATTTTATGAAGAGCATGTGATGTCAAATGTTATTTACACATTAATCTAATTTTAACATGGGAGAACACTGCGATTGTAGGTGGCTCTCTATAGAAATAGAAATATCAGTCAAAAGTATTTATGTTTGGTTGTATCTAAGAATTTTTAAACTAGGAAGCTGTACTGCAAAGATAAATTGAGATATATGGGGAAGGGAAATGCAGCTGAAGTGTTTTTATTAAGGTGTGATGGAAAAACTTGGATCTGTTTTATGTAAATTTTCAACAGTGACCTAATTAAGAAAGTCAAAAGTACATTAATTAAATTTACAGAGCCAAGAAAGGTGAAGACCCAGGAGGTTAGATGTAAAAAGTACAGATGGACTGAGAGAGATGAGAGGAAATGGACAGACTTTTACAGCATGATATTCAGCTTGGAAATATGCAAGCTAATACGATGGGGAATACCAGCCAAAAGACAGATAGCTGGTTTAAGGGAAAAGTTAATAAAATGTTGAGTCTGAAAAACTATACAGACCAAAGCCAGGAAATTACAAAGTTATGGATCCCGCAGTAACTGTAAATTAACCCCATTGCACATATGTAGTATTTCATATTACTGTATATGGTGTTAACTTTCACGCCTAAACATGTATGTGTGTGTGTGTTTCGTCTGAATTACAGTTGTAATGGGAACAAAGGTGCAAACAGGACACATAATGGATTGCCTGCTCCTTTCACAAGTCACCCAGGAGCCTTCGAGGCCATGCGGCTCATGCGCCTTGGAATAGAGCAGAGGAGGAGCCAGGTTTTGATTCAAAGTCCAGTTGTTCACCAAAGAAGTTAGGAAGATATGCACATTTCTTAACAATTGTAAAGAAGTCATGAGTGTCCTGGGTACACGGAAGGAAGTCTATAGTACATTCCGGAGACGACACATTGGATTTAAATATGTCCCCAGTCTAGTTTCTCCTTTGCTTTTGCTTGCCTCATGCAAACTACTCCCTCTCTCTCTGACATGCTCCTTTTACTCCTATTTTTAGCCCAGTTACCAACCATTTTCCTCTCTAGATACTCCTTTCTCTTACTGGGCTCATTACAACAGCTCAAATGTTTTCCTTTGAAAGCATCCAATCTACTGATCTGATTGGTTGTTGGCTTTAAAAAAAAATTTCAGTCAGCTTACGTGGTATATATTCTGATAGATCTCTCACTTCACACATAGGACCAGGATGGAGTCCACACACCTCTTGCCGAAGCATTGTCTGGGCCATTTCTCTTCTAGTTTATGGGTCTGCTTAATGGCATCTTCTGCCCTTATCATAGCTACTCACTGCTTTTTCACTCCTGACTTTTGGTACATCATTGGGGATTTTCTACCTATGTGGACAGTTTCTCTGTTTATCATGTCTTCATAATCCATTGACCTCCTCAGTACCTGTGAGGTCCTCCGCAGCCTCCTCCCCATTCTTTGGCAAGGCTTACACCTCCACAACCTGGTTGCTGAAATCTGTGTCTTCTACAAGATGTCAGCATCTGAGTCACCTCAGCTCACAACAACCCCTTGTTCTCCGTCCGCCTCTAGGTCCTCGTTCCCAATGGCCCTGCTTTTCACCTTAATTGTCATTATCAGTCTCTCAGCCTTGTAGTTGGTGTCCAGCAAATAGCCTATGAATATACTCTTACCCATCCTCCCAGCCTTCGTCTTCCTTTTTTCCCAGCCGGGCTCCAAAATCAATTATTTAAGTGGTTCATTCATGCTTGTCCTTAACTCCTTTACCCTTTTTGGTTCTCATATTTCAACCTTGTCACTCCCCACCCTCGCTTGCTTAGCTCTTTGCTCTCATTTGTTCAGCATTTTTAGAGAAAGTCAGATGATCTCCATCCTCATCAAATTCATCTGTTCATGCTCGTAGTTGGACTTTCATTGGTATTGTAAGATTTATGTGTCTGACTTCTCGTTCTCCAAGCAGCATTTGCAAAGGTTTTTCGCTCCTCCGTAGCCCCAGACTACTGTGTTCTGAATGTCTGACTTAGCCTTCTACTTATTCATGGAGCTTGAAGTCACTTCCCATCAGTTTCTTCACTAGCCTTCTTGCCATCCAGAAATCTCTTCAGAGCTCCATCTATGATGCTGCCTTCCTCCCATCTCTGAGTTAACAACTGGCCTTGAACTTTTTAAAGCCACATCGTCCGACGTGGCTCCTGATGTCATCCCCTCTCACTCACTCTGGGACATTCTTCACCAATTTCCCTCTTGATTTTACATTTCAAGATCCTTCCTCACTCCCCACTCTCATCTCATTGTTCTGGCCAAGCTCCATCTGGCCATCCTCTATCCCCCATTTATTCATGCACACTGCTGTGCTCCCTTTCATCCTCCACCATGTCTTCCCTAAAATTTCCTCACCTTCAAAATACAGCTCCATCCTGGGTCTTCCTCCTCCCTGACTAAGGCTTAATTGAGTCCTGGCTTCTTTTCTTTCTCCCCACCTCCTAATGCAGGTATCACACAGATTCTAATCTCAAGCCCTTTCTTACCATATTCCCTTTCTTTGTGGTCTTGTATATTTCCACAGGTTCACCCATCGCTGTGGTACGAATGATCTCCAAATATATAGGACTAACCCACCTTTTTTGTGAGAAAGTTTGGGCTCTGGGGTCAGGTAGCTGAGTTCAAACCCTGGCTCTGCCATGTTCCAGCTGTGTGATCCTGGCTTAGTTACTTGACCTTTCTTGCCTGAGTTACATCATCTGTAAGACAGGAATTACAATAGTGCAGGGTTTTGGGGAGGATGAAATGAACTGATTCATGGAAAAGGATGAGAAGATTGCCTAGCACACAGCAAGCATGGAGTAAAGCAGCTCTTTTCTCATTGTCATGGCCGTCCTCATCAATCTCCACATGTTAACCTTTTCTGTGAGCTCCACACCCACATTTCCTTAGCCTCTCTCCAAAATCAGAACTGTCTGAAAGTTAGAGTCATTCAACCTCAGAAGCTTTGGTTCCACCTTCCCTTTCATTGCTGGCTCATGCTTCTGCCTCGGGCTCCATTCTTTCCTTTCTCTGTTGCCCTCCCGCCCAGTTGAGGCTCTCCTTTGTCCCCTTGGCTATTTCAGAGGCCTCCTTTTAGCCTTCCAGACTCTGCCCTCACTTTGATCGCTCCCATAAGCTGGTGCCTTGATTAACGTTCTCCGTTCCAAATACCTCCACTAAAAATGCTACAGTAGCCTTCCTGTCCATATCTGTTTGTGGTCACGTATGAGTTTCCCTAGAGTATATAACCAGAAGAGGAATGCACACTGGCTTTCTCTTGTCTACTGAATGAACTCTAGACCCCTCAGTCCGACATTCTGCCCTTCCTTTTCAGGCCTGCCTCCCTACACGTGCCCTAAACTCAGGTACAGCTTTCTCTAGGAGAATATACTCTCATTGTTCCCTACTTGGGTCTTTGTTCCTGCTCTTATTCTGGCAGAGGGCTTCTCCTTACCTGCAACTGGATGGAATCTCAATGAACCCTAATAAGGATCTCTCTCACAGAACTTGTGTTTCTCTACTTTGCCTTAGAATTATCTGTGTACTCCTCCTAGGCTGACCAAAACCTGCTAGAGGACAAGGACTGCCTCTCTTATTCCCCACGTGGTCCTAACAGCATCACACACTGAACTGAACCTTTGTGAATTCACCTGTGGACCCGCCCTTTAAATCCAGCACCATGTACGGGGCCTCGCACAGCTGTGCTGTACACCCCAGAGTGGGCCATGAATGGAACTTTTCAACATTGTGACAGATTTCACACGTAGAGACAAAGGACATGGAATTAAATACCCAGCCTATTCAAATATTAACATGCCATTTGCTTCATATATTTCATATATTTTTGAAAGAAATAAAATGTTAACCATATTGTTGGGTCCCCCTAGCACCCTCCCAATCTCATTCCCCTTGAGATAGAAATACTCTCATCCCTTCAATGTTTGCTATTTCCATGTATGTATTATGTATGTATAAACCTATAGAAAATACAAATAATACACAATGGGGATTTTTGCAGGGTTTTGAAACTTTATATAGATTGTATTGTATATACCCTTCTCCTCAACCTTGGGTTATTTGGGGATTTTTTTCAAAACTGTTTTTTAAGTTTATCCATAGTGATATAATTGTAGTTCGTTCGTTTTAATGCTGCTTTCAGTTATATAAATAGGCCAAAATTTATTTATTCTCCTACTGATAAACATTTAAGTTTCCACATTTTTTTTGCAATTACTAAAAATGCTACAGTAACCTTCCTGTCCATATCTGTTTGTGGTCACTTATGAGTTTCCCTAGAGTATATAACCAGAAGTGGAATGCACACTGGAAATCTCTCAATCTGTGACTTTTCTTTAAACTTTGTTTATGGTGTCTTTTAGTCCAAAAGCTTCCCATTTTAATTCAATCAAATTCATCTCTTTTCCTTCTTGGTTTCTGCTGTTTTGTTTATTTCCTAAAAGCTAACGAAGGTCACAAAGATATTCTCCTACGTTTTCTTCTAAAAGTTTTAAAGTTTCACTTTTCACCTTGAGGTCTTTGGTCTGCCTGGAAGTGACATGTGCCTGTGGTCGCGCGTAACTGGATGTTTTCCACCTCGATAAGCAGCGCCACGCACTGGCGAGTCCTCCTTCCCCGCTTGATGCACAGGCTCCTTGCCTGCTAGGTCTTGAGTATTGCCGCGTGGGATTCTTCACGTCCAGGCTCAGAGCCTCTGGTGTTGCATCTGAGGGGCAGGAGCTGAGCAGAGTGGGGCCTGGTGATACACTGCTGGCCACACTGAGAGGAATGTGAGCATTTCCCTCCAGGGTTTGAACCTAAAGAGCGCCTGAGATGGTCCATGATCCCTGCATGGGAGACTGTGTGTCTCTGGAGAGTCTCCGAGTAATGAGACCTTCAGCAGAGTGAAGTCGGAGCGTCTGTGTGCTGCAAACCTCTGGAGAGCTGCTGGGCCATCAACTGGAGGCCTCCTCTCCTCTCTCAAATTCCTTCCCTTTTAGAAAAATGATTATGTATTTTCTAATGTGTTGATGTCCTCTGGGATGCTTTGAAGACTAAGATGTTATTTTTGCTTCATAAGTACTAACCTTAATAAGACTTGTCCTACTGAGGAACAGTGAGGAACCATGAAATCCAATCAGATCCCACAGCCTATTTAGATTCCGGGCCGTCTGTTCACTCATACGCGCCAATTTGTTCCCTAAGCACCACGCTATGGCAGCTTTTGCTTTACCGACTGGGGACGTACGACTGCTTACTCAGGTAGCACAGCTGCATCATGCTGGGGGAGTAACGACGTTCTCATGAAACAGTCCAATTATTAAAGTCATCATTGAAAAATGTTACATTTTAAGCAAAATAGAAAAAGACAAGGGTCAGAAATGTAGTAAAAGAATTTATGCGCAGTAAAGTCAGACTAAACTTTCTGGGCTAAAAATGGGAGCTGGATTATACAAATTTAAAGCCTTGTAATTTATTAAAATAAAAAGTTATTGAAATGCTGGAAAATACTAGTAAATTATGAGTAGACGGTAAAGCAATTGTCTGCTAAGAAGATGGCTCTAGGATCAGACAGACCTGGGTTCAAATCCTGACCTAGCCCCTTACTGTGTGACCTTGAATTGGCCACTTAACCACTGAGCCTTAGCCACCTCACCTGTAAAATGGGAACAATATATCTCTCTTGCAGGGGTTTTCGTGGGTCTTAGAAATGACACGTGTGGGAGTACCCAGGAAGAGAGGTTTGGTAGAAGAGAGTATAAGTCAAAACCAAAACTTCTCTCTCACTTGTGCCTGAGGCCAATGGTGTTGTTAATGAAAACAGGAAAAGCTAGGGAAGGGGTGGGGAGAAGTGAAGGAGGTTTTACACTAATAATATACATGTATATTATTTGGGATACTGTCGTGGGGAGTTTGGAGTTCTTGCAGGGTGTGCTGGTGAATCCTTATGTGCATCCAGCGGTGTATAGAGAGAGATGAATAAGTCGTTTAACACTGTGCGCTACATTCTGTCAACGTGCAGCTGCCTGCAGATGAGTTCGTGTCTCTCGTAAGTCACTGAGGGGCTGACACAGAATGAGTGCTCAAAAACTGCTGGAGGAAGGAAGGCAGACTGGTTGTGACTGTGAAGTTTTAGTTTCATGAAAGAGGGAAATCAACTTTAAAAGCAGAAAGCATTATTTTAACTTCTTAATTTAGTACTTGGGATGGATATTTTGCAATATTCATTTGGTACCATGAAAACCTTATTAAGTGAAGTCTTTTCTCCTGAAGGACATTTTTCTATTAAGAAAAGAAATCTGAACTATGGTGTGAAGGAGCAGTAAAAAGTAACAGCAAGGGTGAGAGAGAGAGAGGGAGAAATGTGCAGGAGGAATCCCTGAGGGGCTGCAAGCTGCTGCTAAATTTCAGTTGCAGTTGTCAGAGTTAAAGAAAACATTGGAGAAAATGTCTCATCGAGGGCTCCCCGAGTTGTTCTGCTCCAGGAAGGCCAGCTGAGGGATGGATCACCGCCAGCTGGCAGAGGCTCAGACGCCTGGGTACCATGCGCCAGCCACTGAGCTCATTTGCTCCACCTAAGTCATTTTACAGTCAAAGCTGTTTCAAGATCAGCACAAGGCCCGGTACAGATGTTTGGGGGTTGGGAAGCAAGGTAGAATTTAAGGAAGGAAGAAATACATGCTTACTTTTGAAGATTTAGCCCAGGGCCTCTTGAGGTTTTGGTAAGATGGAATGTGTATGAACACAGCTAACGGTGTACTGGACACAACAGCCTCTTGAGGTGGGTGCTGGGCCATCTTGGTTTTACAGTGGAGGAGCGGAGAGGCGAGGAGGTTAGTTAAGCCGTTTAAGTGTCACAGTCTAGGGCTCAGAGGCACACTTCCATCCCGGGTCCATCTGATTACAAACTCCTCACTTTTCACTACTGTACTCAGCTGCTGAGAAAATCCTCGAGAGCAGTAAAGGGTTAGCCCAAGGCTGCTGTGTTGGGTCCTAGAACTCTGCGCCCTCGGTATGTAAATACTCAATGTGACTTAGGCGAAGGAGCATGGCCACGTCCCCAAGGAGACATCTCTCTCCTCCTGAGAATCCTCCTCGTAGACCTCCATTCTGGGATATAGATTGAGAAGCATGCCCAAGAAACCTAGTGGGGTGAGAAGAGGAAAAACCTTGATCCACAGCAGTGATCAAGAGCCACAAAGCCCGGATCTGAGAGAAACTGTGATGCGGCTAAAGCTTGGTGATTCATGGCCTTTCCTCATCCACCCCACCTCTGCCCCCACCCTGTCAGCCCTGCTTACAACTCCTGTGAACGTCCTATGCCTGCTGATGGGCCGTCTAATGTCTGAATTACTTTTGAACCCAGATGTGTGTCTGTGACTGTTAATTCCACTTTCCTCAAAGGTACCCATGGAACAGCCCTGGCAGTGGAGGAGAGAGAAGACATGCCTCCCCTGGGTGGCCTGGGGATATGTCCTGCAGCAGTGCATCTCAAAATGATATTTATTTGAAGACTCTGGTTTTAGGAAAAAAGGGAATCTTTCAACTTTATTGTGAAAGTGTTCTTGGTTTTAATATGAAATGATCTATTTTTCAAAACTTTGGGTGAAATTGAAGGTCCAGGAAGTGTCTTATTTATCCTGTTGTTTTATGTAACTACCAGCACGATGGTACTCTGGGAATACACAAACGTTCCGGGTCATAATAGCTTGTTAAAAGGCATTCTAAATGCTAAAGCAATGATTGATAAGGGCTTTTCAGTTAGATAAAATATCTCATATTCAGGCTATGTGTGAGTGCATTATTCTATTGATTTTGTAATTGCCATTGTCTATGTCTTCATTAATTTTGAGTAGAAAAGCTGGGGAGATAGTCACTCAGGCGCTTGAGTGGCTATGTGCCTCATCTGCCTGTGAGGCTAGCTCCTGGGGTGGGAGAAGTGGCTATCATTGTCAGAAACAATAATTTTTTCTTCCTTCCTTCCTTCCTTCCTTCCTTCCTTCCTTCCTTCCTTCCTTCCTTCCTTCCCTCCCTCTTTCCCTCCCACCTTCCCTCCCCTCCTTCCCTCCCCTCCTCCCCTTCCCTCCTTCCTTTCCCTCCTTCCCTTCCCTCCTTTCCTTTCCTTTCCCTTCCTTCCTTTTCTCTTTTCTTTTCTTTCTTTCGCTGAGGAAGATTCACCCTGAGCTAACATCTGTGTCAGTCTTCCTCTATTTTGTATGTGGGTCGCCACCACAGCATGGCTGCTGACAAGTGGTATAGGTCCACACCTGGGAACTGAACCCAGGCCACCAAAGCAGAATGCACCAATCTTAACCACTAGGCCACGGGGCAGACCCCCAGAAACAATAGTTTTATGTCTTTAGTTTGTGGTTCCTGCCATCTAGGAGTCTACAGAAAAACCTGAAGGCCAAGATCATCTTCAGGATCTTCCAGCTCTGAGTTCCTTTTCATTCTATGCTAAGGATAAGCAAATGACCATAGGCTGGTTATTCTGCAGCAGTTCAGTTGTGCATGGTTGGGGAGACCTCACTCACCCTTCAGCCTTGTGGAGCAGCTAAGGCTCTTTGGGTTGAGAACTTCCTCTTCTTCCTGGGACCATGACTCAGGCAGGCACCATATTTAGCCTTTGACATACAGCTACGTGGGGAACATTTTTCATGAGCAATTAGTACCTACTCTTTTTTCTTTTCTGCTCAGGCACAAAGTTACTGGTGGACATCCTTCATCATTGTAGAGCACAGCTGAGCCTGTGCTCTGAGTGGTGCCCTGTGGAGTTAAGAGGCAGTGCTTGGCCTGGCATGATGATAGAAGTTGACCTTGATCAATTAAAAATAGACGGCAGCGTTTCAGCAGTTAAGCACAAGTGAGGGTGCTTATACTTGTGTGTAAAGAATAGATTTTAGCTTCCTATCTGCATCGCTATTAGCACTTGCTGCCTGTCACCAATAAGCAACTTGTCCGTAATATAACTTGGGAATTCTGCAGCATGCAGCTCAACCCTTCCGCCTATCTGAGAACAGCGGTGGGTAAACCTCCTGACTAGTGGATCAGAACTTTGTCCTCTGGACCCAACTCTCCCTCAGAACTCTCTCAGGAATCACTCCTCATCACTGTTGACCACTGCTAGGATGTCTAAGTAACATTTGTTGTTATGTTAATAGCGTAAAAAAATTCAGTTAGTTGTAGGTAACAGTATGGCACTTACCATGTGCCAGGCACTGTTTATAGTGTTTTACACTCATTAATTCATTTAAGCCTCGTGGTAACCCTATGAGGAACTATTATATTTTTCCTGTTTTACAGAGGAAGAAACTGAGGCATGGTACTTAAGTAAGAGTAAGTGGCAGAGCTTGGATTGGAGCCTAGACAGACTGTCCATGCTTGTTATGGGCTGAATGAGTCCCCTCAAATTCCCTTGGTGAAGCCATAGCCCCCATGGTTGTAGTGTTTGGAGGCAGGGCCTTTGGGAGGTGATTAGGTTTAGATGAGGTCGTGAGATGAGGCCCTCATGATGGGGTTAGTGCCCTTACAAGAAGATACACCAGAGAGCTTGCTCACTCTCTCTCTCCACATACCCACGTGTGTGCACACATACACACACACACAAAGAGGTCGTGTGAGCACACAGTGGGAAAGTGGCCATCTGCAAGCCAGGAAGAGAGTCCTCACAAGAAACAGCCATGCCGGCCCCTGATGGAGGACTCCCAGCCTCCGCCCTGTGAGGATAAATGTCTGTTTTCAAGCCCCGCCGTCTCTGGTGTCCTCTCATGGCAGCTCAAGCTGACTCAGCGCCCTTAAAGACTGCGTGGTCCAGCCTCCCACAGAAACCCTCACAGCCCCTCAGCTTTTCAGGAAACTCTCTGGTCGCTCTCATTGGTCCTTTCAGACGCCCTTCCTCAGCAGGGCCTCCACCAAGCTCTTGATGAGACTTTGGTTCATCCCCTCTGTGGGAGGAGTGCACAAACACCTCCTTCCTCTGCATGGGAAGTGTGGGTGACCCACAGACCATGCTGCTGGTGCCCGTATTCAGACCCCCCGGCAGCCAGTGAATGAATGAAATGATCGGCTATCTTTATTGGTGTCTGTCCTCAATATTGTGCTTTAATGTTGACCCTAGTATTCTCAATTATCAGGGTTGTTGGGATTATCAGCATCTAATTTTCTCTTCGGGAAGATGAATAACTTTCTGTGTCAGCACAATGACTCTTTTGGCTTTCTGTGCAACCACACGAGGATTGCAGTCTAGAAAGAGTGGTTGTTAAAGTTACCTATAAACACTATCACAAGCATGCAGATCCACAGCATAATTTCCGGAAGCCTCACCTCTGCAGAAGGAGAGTCAGAGCTGGTACCCTGGTGTTCCTGCAGCCCTCCCCGCCACCCTGCAGGACAGCTGTCCCGTGACATAGGCAGTAGAGACGACACGTGTGTCTGCAGTGAATGTTGCTTTTTTTTCCTCCTGAAAGTAGAGGAGAATACAGATTGCTTGTCTCTAAGTTACACACGGTGCCCGTGTTAAACCTGTCCCGTCCTCACTGTGGAAATACAGGCCCTACGTCCCAGAGCAGCAAGAGCTAATGTCCCTGCTTTCGTTTCCCACACCAAGCCCTGTGCAGAATGGGGAGAATTGTCTTCTCATCCAAAAAACTGCTTCAGGAAGTTAGTGTAAAGTGGGTGCAGGGGTCATCCTGGGTGATACAATACAGCTGATTGGTTAGACCAACCATTTGGTCTTTAAAATGGGTGCTAAATAGAAAATGGGAAATCAAAATGTCCACTACCTGAAAAAGAAAATGTTAGTAATTCAAGGGCTGTAAAGCCTCACTTTTCTCTCTATTAGGTAGGCAAATAACAGTAACAACACGCCACTGCTTTTGGGAAAATTGGGAAATGTCTCATCGTCACTGGCCGGGGAGTAAATAAGAAACAGAAACACATATACAAAAGAGACTTGTGCACACGTGTGCATTGCAGCCTTATTCTTAATTATAGGCCAAGACTGGAAATAACCCAAATGTCCATCCACAGGACACTGGATAAGCAAATTGTGATATATTTCATAATAGTATATGGATTACTATTCAAAAAATAAAAAAGTGAGTTACAGATACATGCAACAAGATGGATGAATCTAAAAGACATTATGTTCTTTCTTATGAAAGAAGCCAGATTCAGAAGAATGAATACTGTTCTTTCCATTTATATGAAGTTCTAGAATAGGCAAAACTCACCTATAGTGACAGAAATTGGGGCAGGGGTTGCATCTTAGGGGTGGAGATTGACTGGAGAGGGCACAAGAGGACTCTCTGGGGTGATGGAAATGTCCTATATCTTGTTTCAGGTGGTAGTTATGCAAATGTAGACAGTTGTCAAAACTCTCTGAACTAAATACTTAAGATTTGTGCATTTTCATGTGTTTAAAGTATAATCCCCAAAAAAGCATTGCCTCATCCTGGAGGGTGAATATGCTTTTTGAAAGTATAAGGGGATTCTTTTGAGAAACTATGCAACTATGTTAATGAACCACCACTAACGTTCAATGATTTCATAATAGTAACATCTGTTGATAAGGCTCCCTTTCCCTTTGGTGACAAAAAAACATTAGTAAAGCCTAGTGTCAAAAAGAGAGTGTTTGTTATATCTTTTGTTTTTAATGACAGTACATTTGTAGGAATGGTATTTTTAGGTGATTGCTTAATCTCTCCCACCATTGGGTGCAGATAATAGACTGAGGTCGCAGATTTTTGTGCTGGAGGCTGTGGGTTCAAATCCCCTTTGGGGCAGGCGGACCTACACGTGCCACTGGGTTGGCATTGAAATGTCAGGATTGGGCATCGGGTGGTTTTTGAGTTATCAGAGGTGTGTAGGTGCTTCTGGGATCCCTTGGTTGTTTTCTAAAACGTCACCTGCATTCGCACGGGGTGTCTGGCACGCATGCTTGGTGGGCTAGTCTTCAGAGGGTGTTCCAAGGAAGACGACTGATGTCTTTCCGTTTTCAGTAAATCTACGCTTAAAGCTGGCACCAGGCTCTAGGCATTTTGGCAGGGGGAGGGAGGCATGAGTGATTCCAGGAAATGAAGGATGTGATCCATTTCAACCTGGAATTGGCGTCCTCCCACCGGTGGAAAGTAAATGCGGGCTCACTAAGTGCTCTCTCAGGCCATGGGGTTTTCTACTCCTCGGGGTCGCCCAGTTAACAGCAATCTGTCATTCTGCCTGGCTGAGAATTTGCATTCCCTGTGGATGATGGAAGCGTGCGGCACACCCGCCTCGCAGCCAAGGCTTGTGAGGGGCGCTCGACTCCTAAACGTGTAACTGTCGCACAGCCACCGAGGCAAATAGAGTTAGAACTTCGTTGCCACCCTTCGCAGGAAAGAGAGAACAGGATTTAACTTTTCACGTGGACATTCATGAGGTTTTCAGAAAGCCATGGCTCACAAAACTGGGGCTCCCTTGGCCCTCAAATGGAAAAAAAATTTAAGAGAGAAAGGTGAGGAGCAGCAAGGCCCCAGGAGAAGAGACGGGCCTGCAGGTACGAGTGTTCTTGCAGAGCTGATGATCGTGATGGGTTTGGGTTTATTTTGTCGTTATTGCTGCTGGGTTGGAGTGGAGGAATTGAGGAATTGTTTTTCTTCCTGTGTTTCTTTTTGTTTTATAACTTTATGTGTTCTCCAAATTTACTTAAATTTCAAATGTGGTGCCTAGTGTTTCTGGTGTTAAATCGAAGTCAAACTCGATTTAACGAAGATAGCACCTGGAGTGTTGTGCTATCTGTAAGCCTGGAGATGCTCTCCTCTGCCCTGGGAGAGGCAGGCAGGGAGAAGGGAGCTCCTCACTCCTCACGGTCCGGGGAGGCAGGTTGGGGGCCAGCCTGCCTGGGTTTGAATCTTGATGACTCTCCCACGGTAGGTCCTTGGGAGAAGCGGACTTCATTTGTCCTCTGTAAAATAGGGACTGTGAAGGCTTAGGTGAGGTGCTTTATGGGAAGTCTTGGTACATAGTGATGCACAGAGAAATCTTAGTGGCCTCCTCATAGGTGAGCTGTTGCCTTCTGCATCTTTATCACATTGTTTCAAGTTCTCCCCACAGTGGAGAACACAACTGTACCTTACCTAGCTCAGTTTGCTCCAGCCTCCTTCCTAAAGCCTTTTCTTGTCTGTCAGCACGTTCACAGATGGCGGGTCCTGGGCACCGTGGATGTGTGGTTTGGGTAGTAGCACGCTGAAGCCAATGGACACCATAATCCTTGACTGCTCATTTCATGGTGTCCCTGGATAATACTCCTCATCTAACGAGAGACGGTGCTGTGCACAGTTCATTGCCATCAGACAAGCCTCCAGTCCTGTCTGGGCTCTCACCAGTTTGTGTCCTAATTTATCAAGTAATTTCACCCACCTGAGCGTCACTTTCCTCTAATTTACCTCAGTGGGTTCCTATGCATTTGGCACCTAAGTGGTTAATGGTCCTTGCCAGCTAAAGACGTGTTAACTGAGGGCTGCATTCTTCCCTTTGGGACTGTTAGCACATCAAAAGGATGTTTTTAAAGCCTCACTCAAGAGTCTGTGTGAGAGAGAGGGGCCGGCCTGTGGCCCAGTGGTTAAGTTCTCGAGCTCCTCTGTGGCAGCCCAGGGTTTTGCCAGTTCGGATCCTGGGCTTGGACATGGCACCGCTCGTCAGGCCACATTGAGGCAGCGTCCCGCATGCCACAACTAGAAGGATCTGCAGCTAAGATATACAACTATGTGCCGGGGGGAATTTGGGGAGATAAAGCAGAAAAAAAAAAAAGAGTTTATGTGAGAGAGAGAGAGAGAGAGACAAGGGGGAGAGTAATTAAGTGCCATTTGTCACCTAGGCCCAACTCAATAAACATTTTTTTTGTCATGCTAAGAGAACAAGAACAATCTAACTAAATTTAAATAACTAAAGCTGTGGCTTTAGCAGGGCTTTTAGGACTTTCGAACTCAATGTGAAAATCAGGATGGTGGAAACCTTTTTGGAGAAACACCTTTAAAATTAAAATATCTTCACAGCTCCAAGTTTTAAAAACCAACAAAACAGCAGTACTTCCAAATCTCCAGTTGGGAGGGGCTTCATATTTCCAGCAGGGGAGTTCAAAGTTCATTTTCCTTATTTCCGTCAGCAACAAAAAGTTCTGACTGAGTTTCATAATCTATTTTAAGTAATACCTGATTTAGTGTTGTAAATGTTATTTTTTAATGACTGTATTCTTTGATAAACACACCTGGCAGGTGATCCAGGATGTGGCCCCACAGTATAGCGTGAACAAGTCCACTTTCTGTGGGCTGAGCACCACCCCAGGTGTTGGGAGCGAGAGCAGAACCCAAGGTGCAGGCTGGGCCCCTGGGACCCCTGTCAGCCTAGGGGGCAGGCTGGATGGCTGGACGTGCAGAATGGAACTGCTGGCCCAATCCTTCCTGGGGTTTGCTGGGGGAGGGTGGGGTGAGAGGGGGTGCCAGTTAAATCTTTCTTTCATGTAAGTAAGAAATGTTTTCTGTAGAAAAAACAGGAAGTAGAGATAGCCGAAAAGACATGAAAATAAAAATGAGCAGTCATACTCCTGATATACGGTTGCCTGCATTTTTCCTGAACATAAGAGCAGGCACATAGGTAAGGGGGCTGGTAGTCTCAAGTCCATCCGAGCCTGAGCTGCTCCACTGGGTTTGAAATCTTGGAATGTGTTTTTTAAAGGTGAGGAAATACCAAAAGAGGACTTAAAAAATTATAGTATATATTGATGTATATTGACATATGTATAACGCTTAACACGGAGATGCAATAACTTGGGGGTGGCCTGCATCAGGGGCAACATCTCAAGTTTAATTCTGAGACTTGAGCTAATGGTGCTTCCTTTTCCATGCCCCTCATTGTCCTGGCAGGTTCCCTAGAAGATGTCGTCTCAAAACCCATATTTTTCATGAACAATGCAACATATCTTTCTCTGTCAACAAACAGTTCTCCATCACTTTAATTGCTGCATAGCAGTCCACTGAATGGAGATACCACATCATGTTTAGTGAGCCCTCGGACGTTTATTTCTTACTTTCTTTGCTAGTACAGCACTATGTGAATATTCTCGTACTTGCCTCTTTACACATTTTCTTACTTACTTCCTGAGGGTGTAATTCTGAGAGATGCAATTGATGGGCAAAATGTACTCACATATTTTTAAGGTTATAAATTGTTCTTTCAGAAAGCTGGTACTCTCGTTTTTAGAAAAGGAAAGCACGTCCTCCAATGCCAGGGTTAGAGTTCAGCTCTTTTACCCCAAACCTCACTGCTTCTCGGTTTCGTTGTCATAACATTCTGAGTCCCAGAAACAGGGTTGTGATGGAGCTCAGAGGCAAGACAGAGGTGGTTAGGCGTGGACTCTGCTGTGGCTGCATGGGAGAGGGTGTGTGGATGGAGCAGCTGTGAGGACGCACACTGAGGGGGAAGCCTGCTCAGGTGGAGTTAGATGGAGTAACAAGGGCCTCAGTGTGCATGGCCGGCTGGCTGGAACAGAAGATCCAAATCAAAGAGGGAGCTGAAGCTTGGATGCTAGGCTACGGCCAGGGTGCACCTTGCCCTCTCTGTGCAGCATGAAGAGAGCTGCTCTGGGCCCCCTGGATTCTCAGCCCCACCCAGTCCCCACAGGGTCAGCAAAGTTAATCGTGCCCCAGCCTCTCTGCTCTCCCTCCCTCCATAAGCCTCACTCTGCTTTATATTGTTACAGCAAAACACGTCTATTCCAGTCGAATCAAATGGTGAGAACGCCGGAAAAGAAAAACTGATGAACATGAAGGATTCTGTCACACTTTAACTTCCTTTGATCCGTTTTCTAAGGAGCCCATCCTTCCATGCCAGCTTGCCAGGTCCACACTCCCGGCCTTGTTCACTGGAAACCAAAATTTAAGGAACCTGTGCTCCCCAGCCCCTATTTCTGTTCCAAGCAAACTCCTCCCTCCCTCTGCTTTTGCCCTAAGTTCTCTTTTCAGCTCCTCACCTAACTGATGTCTAATTGGCCCTGCAATACAGTTCCTTAAAACCCTCTACCTGATTCCTCCCAAGCTGTCTGTGACCCAGCATGGGTCAATCTCGTCAAAGACTGTGCTCCTCGCTGCTCCTCCCTGTCACCCTTTCCACTCGGAATGGCTCTCTCTCTAGCTGCTGAAATCCTGTCTATCCTTCTAGGCACATCCTACATTCTGTCTTCTTTAGGAAGTCTTGCCAGCCTTCTAGACTTCCTCTGAAACCCCATAGAATATTATAATGTACATATCATATTCCATGTGTGATGCAGATCGCACAACACAATTTTCAGTTCCTTGAAGGCAACGACTACCCCCTGTTCATCTTCCTCTTCTCTGTGTTGAGAATCGCTGTGCCTTGCACCAGGATTCTGGCTCCACGGATGAATGAGCAGCGAAGGAAAATGAACTGATGCGTAAGTGAGCGGATGGAAGCAGCCTCGTGGAGTTCATTATGTTGGAGTCTGGTGGCTCCCACATTTCTCCAGAGGGAGGATTTAGGACAGTGTTCTGACCAGAAGGGGGCTTGAAGCCGTTTATAAAAGAGGGAGACAACAACACTTGTCAGGATTAAAGAATGGAGACAAAAGCTGATGGAGATCATGGAGAGAGGCTCACCCCTCAGTCCCCCTTGACATTCTTCCTAGGTGGATGTTTTAATCTTCATTGAATTGAATACTTTGTGTTGCTTTTGTGTTATGGGATATTATACGTTGATTAAATTACATCTCATTGTTTTTGAAGGAGTCAGTATTAATGCACATGTCACTTCTGTTTCCTGCAGGCAACTATGGTCCTGAGCTCTGCACACTTCTGGTTGGGATTATTTCTGGTTCCTACTGCATGTCTGATCGAAGATGTGGCATGGAAAGCGTAAGTGAAAAATGAAGTAGTAACCTGAAGTCTTGCTCATCTGTCCTTGCAGTTGTCTTTCACAAGAGCCCTGCCACAGCGTAATAGATGCTTTGGGACTTCGGAAGGAACAGGTCTCCTGCCACCTGCCAGCAGAGGATGTAGAGGATGTTGGGGTTTTTTTTCTTTTAACCTGTGCTTTACCTTGATATGAGAATATAGGCAAAAAAGAAGTCCCGAAACAAGCTGTCTGAAGGTCAAGAGAGGTGTTACTTGTACATAGTTATAAGGGACAGTTTCTAAGTACAGACCCATTCCGTCAAGGTTAGGGAGCATGACTCAAAATTTATTTCTCCTTGTACCTAAAAGTCAATGCTAAATGATCACAAATATAGTCTGGCTTTAAATCCCATGCTTGAAATTGTGTGTATGTAACTCATTTCAAAATACAAGAATGAGATAGTCTTCATTTTTCCAAATAATTTACAGTAGGAATCCTTCGAATATCATTTTTCTAGACTGTCAATTTACAGTCTAATAAGTCTAATAAGAAAATTAATCACAAAAATGAAATTATAACAGATAAAATAGGAAATAACTCATGATCAATTTTTATTTATACGTTTCAAAATATATTGTTTCTGAAATACCTTATGTACAATGTAAAAGAAGCAGCCAGCTAAGTTCCAAGATAATATGCATTTTAATGTCATCCGTGAGTGAGATAATACTGGTTTTTGTTTGGGGCAGACCGAGTTCCTCCTCTAAATAGTTGCCAATTTCCCTGAAAAGTGAGATTCTTGGATTGCCTCTACTTTGGGCAAAACATGATTATTTTAGGGCCTTGAGGTAGAGAATCGAGCCTTTCATCCAGACCTTCCAGGAAGAGACATCAGATTTCATTTTTCTCTCTCCCTTCCTCCCACACTCAGTGAGAATTATTCTTGCCTGACAGTTAAGGATGTCTTTTGAAAAAGTTTTCATTTTGGCATTATCTTGACAACTGATGATACCTAATGCAAAAAGAGGTAGAGAATTTTATAGCACATATTTTGGGTGTTGTTTTTGTCTTCACTAGGTTTTGCAACTGTTAGTAAAAATTAAATAATTCTAATTTCTTAAATGCCTTGATTTACCACTACTTCCGTTATATCTGCTCTGTAAATAGCAAAATCAGAATCCTTAGAAATGAAATTATTATAGCCAGGAGAGATGTTTTCTTAATCTAATAAATGCACTGAAAGAAAATGTTAGTTCTATTATTTGCTTTTTTAGCACAGAGCCCAATTGTGGCACAATATATCACCTTGCCAAATTTCTTCAATTTTGCAAGATAATCAAGTTAGTTTTAGATAAATATAACACTGTCTTGGTTACGTCAAGTCACTTTTCTAGTTATAGTGATTGAGAACAGTAATTTGATTATAAATTAATCTCAGCCTATTTAAATTCAACTATCTTAATGTCGTGAAAAAGAAATTTTTGCTGAGACTGTGTATTTGCCAAGTGAGACTTTAGCAGAAGTATCTTTCTACCATTTCAAAGTGAGTTTCAAAGAGACGATGTCTCTGCCTACTTGTTTATTTTCTGGATCTTTTCCAATATATTCTAAGTAAAAGTTCCCCATCACTGTGAGGCAAGTTATCTACTCCCTCAAACAGGACTTGTTTTTGGTCTCCTGGGCTCGGTATAATTAGCACCATTTACATTTTAACAGTGATAAATCAAATGACACTGCTTCTAGCTCCACCATATGGGAAGAGTAAAAGTCACTTCCTTCCCAAGAAACTTGCCAGCCAGGTAGGAGCAGGGACAGGACCCTACAGAGAAGATGCTGGGGCGGGGGTTGGGGGGTGGCGAGCAGAGGCTGGCCGTGCGTGTTGTCCTCCCTGCTGCCCACTGCCTGATGAGCACTCAGATCACAGCCCTGCCCAGGAGGAGACAGCACCTCGGCAGCGGGCTGAGCGGGAAGGACTCCCAGAGACACTTTCTAAAGTGCATGTTTGTCTCGTTTCATTTGGGGGACCAGGGAGAATGGCATGTATTATTGGCTCTCAGCTGGAGTATTTGCCCAAAGCATATGCTCAATTTGTAATGTATATTTACTATCTAATGAAGTCACCTCTCTCCTCGAAAACAAGAATTTTGCAAGTTTCTTTGGGCATTTCTCTCTGATCATGGGGCCCATGTTTTATTGCATTTTACTCCCAGCCTGAAATATTTGTTGTTGAGTTAAGTACATTTATAGAGGCTGCTCCCAAGAAGAGAAAGCATGTTGTGAGTTCCTTACCTCTGATGAGGCCACAGCCTGCACTGTGATTTCCTTCTGAATTCCAGCTTTGTAAAACACGTTCTGTTTTCTCTCCCTGCACACCGAACAAAAATATTAATCCTGATTGTCCACAACCACCCATCATTTGGTTCAAATTGTCAGCTATTTATTGAAACACGATGTGCTATGATGCACCTCGGACTTCCAAGAAGAGTTTTAAATTCAGTGGATAGGCATTAAGGAGCAGTTGAAGAACTTGCCCCGTGATGGCCATGTGGCCTTGGGAGGAGTCTCCTGCTGTGTCGTAATACTTTCATCTTGCCTTGGGCCAGTCTTAAGGAATTTTTGTTTTGTTTTGAGTTTTGGTGGTTAACTCTATTTTGAAAGAGCTTTTAAATGCCAGCACGAGACAGGCCTGCCTTTTCACCTAGATTTCTCTGAGCGCTTGAGAACATGACTTGCTCTGTCTTTCTGCATTTTCCCCCTGCTTTGCCGGGTCTCGCTCTTCCATGTCAGGACCTGAAGTGTTAAAAATAAGAAAAAAACAGCATGAGGTAATTCGGTCATTTTTCCGTGAAGTCTGTCAATTTTCTGGATGAAGATCCATTATTAGACTATCTTAAGTCAGATTTGGACACCATGAAATACCTACTCTGTTATCCTGTGAACCAGGATTTTCTTGAGGGACCAAACTAACACATCTTTTATTAAAAAATTGATTGATTATATGTGATACCTGGCTCTGAGTATTTTATTAGAAGCATGAAGTTTAAATTGCCCAGAACTTTTTTGATATCCTTCAGCTCACACTCTCCACAGTGTTTACCTGTGGCAGCATTCTTAGCTCGGCCGCGTGTACTTATTCTCCTCTCAGACAAATTCCTTGGTATTGCTTTATAAAAATAATAAAAAACTCAAGGCCACTGAACACAGGAACCAGTTTCCTTTTATCTAACTGTATCTCTTGTACTTTACCAGTCAGCGCACAATGCATTCCACAATTCCAGAATGACTTCATTCCCTTATTAAAATCCCAGATGGGCAGTTAAATGGAAATAAAGGTAATAAGAAATTTCTGTGTACAAATGGGCCTTGATTTTTTTTAAAACTTTATGATTAAACTATTTTCTTTTGAAGTACATTGTATTTACATTTTCATCTACGTTTAGAATTTAACATTTCCTTCTAATTTACTATCCTTCCATGCAAGAGAAAGAGTTCAGGAAAAAAGTTTCAGAAATCAAAAGATGAAAAGTTCAAGATTCTAAGCTGATCTCTTTATTTTAAAGTCCCTAATAACCTGGAGATACCTGGAGCTGTATCTGAAGGCTCCCAGGCGACTGTCACACTCTCTGTTGATGGCTGTGCACCCCTGCCCTGCCCCCCATGAGATTGTCTGGCTCTCGGTGTGGAGTTAGATGAAGCCAGCCCTGGGCCACTGGGGTAAGCCGTTCACAGATAATGGGGCTCACTCTGCCTAAGGTGTGACTCAGAATAAGCCAAACCCCAGCTCCTGGTGACACCTAAATTACATGCCAGTGGCTTATGCTTCAAGACTGGCTTTTTAAACCTATAACTATTAGGTTTTAGTCAATTCACACATAGACTCTGACGGGAGATTTTGGAATCATTTATCTAGTTAGGGCTTTATTAGGTAAAGGTTCTTGAGAAAATGGTTTTACGTTGCTGGCATCACGTCTACTCCAGTGCCTCACGCAGAAAGCCTAGCCAATCATCCCAGAGTTGCCATTCAGCGTTCTCAAACAGTGGTTAAGTTCCCAGGCTAGCTCATAGGAGCTAGCCTAAGGGAAATACTGCAAAGCTGCTGAGTAACTCGTGGACGTGGATGCAGTTTCATCCACTGAGAACGTGCACAATGCCTGGTAGCATCAAGATACTCAGATCATTTCCCTCTGAGGCAATTTTGTGAATGAGTGAAAACTGGCTGCTTCAATGTAGTGGATCAGATTCTTTTCTTCCTTGGCCTAAGCTGTAGATATCCAGTGCCCTATGCCCAGTGGCCCAGCCTTTCCTGTTCCAATCCTCCTTCTTAGTGCCACCCTTCTCACCTAGCCCAGAAGATAACACTAGGGGCTGTTCTAGAGGTCGATGAAGAATGCTTACTCTGTGTGGGCTCGAGAGGGAAGAGGACCGGAGGATGATGGTGGAGTGAGGACAGTCCTGAAACGGAGAGTGAGCTCCTCCTTCAGGACGAGCAGATATGTTCTTATGGGATCTATACGTTGGGGGTGAATCTGAACAGAATGGGGCTTGCCGCTAAGCCGACTTCTTATCAGTATAGTCCCATAAACCCGTGAGATAAAAGGTAAAGTTTGGGGCCCAGCATTTGGATTAATCTTGAACAGTGTAAATTTTAGCCTTCTTTTTGACTGTCTCCTTTCCAGCAAAATGTTTAACATTTTCTCATTTATTGTTTGAATTAAAATTCCACAGTCCCTGCTTTGAACTGCAGTGTTTTATCCCTCCTGAGTCTCAGGACACTGCTTGATGTAATTAAGGTATTATGTGTTAGAAGCTGTGTGGTTCAGTTCCCTTGTTTACTTTGGGGAAAAGGAATGGCAGGCGCATAGACAGTGTCTTAGTACTAATACTCCATTATAGATTAACTTGGAGTGTTGCGGGATGGCTGGGCGTTATCTTAACAGACTTTCTTTCCTTGGAGGTGGAGGGTGGGCGGGAGCATGTGATCCCACTGAAACAGCCCACAGCCTCACAGTGTTCCCTTACGCTGGCTTCACTTCCTTGCAGACATGCTCAGTTTTGTTCTTGTTCTGTCTGGGAGTCCTGGTCCTTAGCGGGACCCTCACATTCATTTATATTGAACCTCATAGAAAGCTTTCTTAATAAGGGAACCCGCCCCATATTGTTCAGTTAGGAGCCTTTTTATAGTTTTTCTTTTGCCACTTATAACCTGTATCTTGTTAAATGCCTCTTCTTCGCCTATATTGTTTCCAAATAGTAGCTCTGTGTTTAGTCTCAGTTGTAGGAGGACCCTGAGATCAGCCTCTTATTCAACATTGTCGTTGTGAGGTATTCCTTAGTTTAATCAGAAAAAGGGTGCAGATAACTGTTCCGACAGTTCAAGCAGATGGACGAGTCCAGGCTGCGGTTTCAGTCCTGGTGGGAAGGCCAGCTTGCTTTCGTTGTTCCATTGGTTGTTTAACACCATTGAGGCCTACATACGTGGGCCCTACAGGTAAGTCTCTGCAGGAGCAGGATGGAAAAGCTGTGCCTGGATGTTTGTGTTCACCCCAAATTTTAGGTCAAGGCTTTGACATGAAGAGCATGAACTCTAGCATTATAAATCCCATGCCTGCCGTGACAGTGGCTCTTTTCACACCAAAAAGAGAAAGAGGAAACTGCTCACCCTGGGCTCTCTGATCACAGTAGGGGCGAGGGCCAAGGGACCCGCATACATCCACTAAGGTGAGGATTGAAAGCACCTTCCAGGTTTTAAGGTCTTACAGTGAAAAGCTTTAGAGACACACCCATGAGTATCCATAAACCCTGGTCTTTGCTCTGAGTGTCTGGGGTCCCCAGCCAGATCTGCAGGGTTTTAGGAGGTGGAGGAGGGTCCCTTCTGATGTTCGTGGTCTGAGTCTGTTCGGCGGGACTTGGGATGTTTCCCAGGTTACGAAGATGGAGCCCTTGCCGTGCAACAGGGACCATGAACGTTCTGTGATGTTACAAGCCTCGGATTTGGTGAAAGAGTATTCAGATGTGGCCCATGAGGGGAGCGACTGATCTTTCCAGCTGTGTCATGTCATGTTCTTTTTGTCTTTCTTTGTGACACAGGGCCAAGCATACCTGCAAGAAAACGTTGCTGGAGGAGGTGCAGGAGCTGGAAACTAAGTCCAGAGTGATGGGAAAGGCGATGCTTCGGGACAGTAATGGAAAGAGGTGGGGCGGCGCCATCCGAATATGTGCAGAACACGAGTCCTCCTGGCCCTTTTCCTCCCGTTTCCTTCCTGTGTTTCTTTTTCTCCTCCTAGTTTTCAATGTGAGCGGGGATTGCTCGGTTTTCAGCATTTTGCTTATTCTCTAAGGATGTGGTCAGAGATTTAAATCTCACTCTTTCAGTGGCAACATGAAATCTGAATTTCTGAGTCACTGGACCTGCCCCCAGTTAACACTGGGGTTTTTATTGGTGGACGCGGGCAAAACAACCCACATGTAGAAAATAGAAATAGTAGCAATATTATCTTAAGGTAGAAAAGGAGTATTACCAAAGAGTATTTAAAAGCGAGGCCGGTTGCTATCAGGCTCAATTATTATACGAAAGGATGAGTATCTACTGTAGAGGTTTGCATGCTGAATTATGCATGTTGTTAATTATTCATGTAAATCCTGTTACAGTCCACTTCAAGTATACCTGAGGTTTTTTGTGTTTTGTCTTTAATGAATTATTATTTTCTACTGGCGTTGAGAAAGTATCATGTGACCTACAGGCTAGTTCATGGAAGCAAATGCTGCTGTTCCCTCCCCTTGTTTCTCATGGAGCATCACCCTCCTCTCCCCTGTACCTCACAGTGGGGCATCTGAGTAGTTTTTGTTTAATCGTGTATGTTAAAGTGTTATTAGAGTACGTTTGGTTAAAGTTCACCAGAGGAAATTTACCTGGACCCCAGGACAGTTTGCAGGGTAATAAAGAGCTATTGCTGCGTTAGAGACAGATTGTCTAGAAAATTATGACTACAACTCCCCTATAAATGCTTAGAAGGAAATATGTAGCTAACTGCTGATGAAACAGAAATATAGAAGTGGAATACTGCTAGGCATTCCTACTGTGTTTTGTTTATATTCTGTTTATTTGTATCATCTTTCCAAGCAATTTTTTTTCTTAAAGGAAAGAAAATCCAAGCATTTTTAGAAGTATCAGGAGTATAATTTCAAATAACCATTGCTGTTTTAGGAAAGGGGTTGTAGAGTGCGTAGTTGAAGTGGTGGCTTTGTGTTCGTTTATGACATTTTTCGATAAGTGCGTCCATTAGCATTCATTGTATGGCAGCTGTGCTGTCGCTGTAAAAAGGGTCAGTCAACAACACAGAAACCGCTGTTTTCAGTGGGCTTGAGGTCCTGACGGGATGGGCAGGGCCACCTACCCCATCAGGGTCTCGAGCAGATCTATAGAGCAGATCTCTGTGTAACCCGCACATGGGCAGCACGTGGCCAGGCTGGCCAGCTCTTCTGTCCCTCAGACACTTGAGGCACAGTGCTTAGCACCTACTAGATTTTCAAGGGCCTACGACATTGAGACCTTAAAAAAAAAATATTCATGGGCTCTAAAAATATAGTAGTCCCCCCTTTTCCACAGTTCTGCTTTCTGCAGTTTCAGTTACCCACATCAACCATTGTCCAAAAATATTAAATGGAAAACTCCAGAAATAAACAACTCATTAGTTTTAAATTGTGTGCCGTTGTGAGTAGTACGATGAAATCTCATGCCGTCCTACTTTGTCCGTCCCACCCAGGACGTGAATCATCCCTTTGTCCAGCATATCCGCACTGTGTACACCACCTGCCCATTAGTCAGTTAGTAGCCAACTCGGTTATCAGATCGACTGTCTTGGCATCGCAGTGCTTCTGTTCAAGTGCCCCTTATTTCACTTAGTAATGGTCCCAAAGCGCAAGAGTATGACCCTGGCAGTTCAGATATGCCAAAGAGAAGTTGTTACTGTGCCTAACTTACAAATTAAACTTCATCATAGGTGTGTATGTATGGGAAAAAAGATAGTATATATAGGGTTCAGTACTGTCCACGGTTTCAGGCATCCACTGGGGGTCTTGGAACATATCCCGCATGGATAAGGGAGGGAGGGACTACTGTAGAGGAAGCCTCTGCAAATTGAAATTAATAAATGTTTAGGGGGCCGGCCCAGTGGCACAGTGGTTAAGTTCACACGTTCTGCTTCTCAGTGGCCTGGGGTTCGCCGGTTCGGATCCCGGGTGTGGACATGGCACCGCTTGGCACACCATGCTGTGGTAGGCGTCCCACATACAAAGTAGAGGAAGATGGCGACGGACGTTAGCTCAGGGCCAGGCTTCCTCAGCAAAAAAGAGGAGGACTGGCAATAATTAGCTCAGGGCTAATCTTCCTCAAAAAAAATTTTAAATAAATAAATAAAATAAATGTTTAAAACTCTAAAATGAATACCAGTCAATAATTATTAAGCTTAATAAGAACATTAAGTTTTATCTTATTTGAAAACAACTTATAGACTCTATCTCAAGAATTCTCAAGCATACCCAGTGATTGCTGAGAAATCATAAGTAATTTCTAAGTAAAATGAGAAATCAGAGCCAAATTCTAAAACTCCTTTCAAATATTTGACAGGAAGATGTTCCATATAATGTGACATGACAATACACTTTAGCATGCTTGATCTGATGTGGGGCAGGGTCTCGTTCCGGCCTGTGAGGTTCTTAAACAGACCAGACATGGGGTCAGTAGCGCAGAGTGCGTTCCGAAGAGGAGCAGTCCTGGAGGCCATCTGGCTTGAGAATCAGGAAAGGCTTCATGTTGGAGATAGAATGGACAACAAGGCTTTGAAGATGTGAAGGACAGATGGACTTGATGGAGAGAAACGATGAGAGAGTGTTTCTGGCTGAGAGAGCAGTCTGTGCAAAGGCGCAAGTCAGACTGTGTGCCAAGAGAAGCCCCTACTCAGTTTGGAGGGCCGTTGTGCATTCCACAGAGAATGCGAGCCTGCGGTTCAATTCTGGCTCAGCCACTGATTAGCCACGGGACCTTAGGCAAGCTATTTCATGTAATGAGATTGTCTCTTCATCTGTTATGGAAGAAGACTATTATTTGGGGGGTTAGGGTTTATGAAACAATGTGTACAACACACTGTATTGCCTGATCCACAGCAGGAAGGCAAACTATCAGCAATCAGTCTTCAGTTTGGCAGGAGAGTGGCGAAGTTGAAGGAACCGTGGGCTGTCAGCCTTGAGAGTGTAAGCCTGTCTTTGCTTGTTGCTGATAAAAAGAATGTACTTTTAAAAATTCACTTATCCTGTTAAAAAATCACTTTTAAGTGTTCAAATGGATATCAGAAGATAATTCAAATTTAAATGCGGTTTCCTACCTTTGTGAATTTCGCAGCTAGAATTTTGCAGCTTCGTAGCTGACGTGATGGTGTATGAATGTGTGAATGTGGTTGCTTATGCTTGGTTACATGGGTTTCTTTTTCCTCTAATCCCAGTGTCTTGCCTCACTTTTGTGTTCCCAGCAGAAGATAGTTTGGGGACTTTGCGCCTCCTATCATCCTCAGCCTCCCCCACCCCCGGATTTGTTTTTCTCCATCCTAATTGCTCCCAGATTTTCTGGGTGGTCCATCTGCAAACTAGATAATGGCAGCATGCTGCTCTCTGCAAGAGATGATTTTGTCCTGCTTGGCCTCCCAGGAGTTCCTTTATCACCTTTGTTTTCTTCCTTCGCACCTGCCTGGGATCCTGTGTACCTCTGGTGCTGGAGAGAGATAGGGGAGGGTAAGCCCAGGAGGGGTGGGGTAGAAGCTTCTTCAGCTCCATCTTCTCTCTAAAGATTTATAGATGCCGTCTTTGAGAGGTCCTTAGCATTTTTGCCTCTTCTCACACCTCCTCATCCTTATTCCCCACGCCCGCCTGATGTTGACCCATGCATCTCTCTAGCTGTTAGTCTGGCACATAAGAGAGGCTCCGTAAATATTTGTTGACTGGCTGGCTGGAAACGCAAAAGTCCACTGAGGTGGCAGTGAGGAAGGGAAGGGGAATCTGCATTATCTGTGCCTGGTGTTGGTGCCTGGTGTGTTAGCTTGTGTTGAAAGTGGCCAGAGAGATGCTGAGAGATATGCAGGCAGTCACTTGGCCTTTAGTTCGAGGGCCATTTATCTCATGGGGTAAGAATAGAGCTTACATAGAATCACAGATGGAGAGACATTTAGGGCATTAGCATCGCCCTACCCAGGCAGAGAGGAACAGATAGGAGTGGTACTCCCCAGCAGCCCACAGCCCTCCTGCCACCCCCCCAAGCCCCTCCCCCCCGCCACTCCCCTCCACCCCCCGCCCCAGGGCCAGCAAAGCCTCTGGCCCCCTGGTGTCTTCAGCATCCCTAACTGCAAGGGTTACAAAGGCTTTCAGTTTGGAAAGCCTTTCTTAAGGCCCCTTCAGGACCTTCTGCCAAGTCGTAAAATGCGGGTCCAAGTCACTGGCAAATATTCTAGCAGTTTTTCTCAGGAATGTACTCAGAAGAAATGGAACAAAAATCTTTACGCGTTAATCTTAAAAAACACTTTTGTGCCAAATTTACAATTACAATTTTGAAACAGTAGCTAGGGGTTCTAAGTGTCCCTCTATACCCTTTATTCATTCAATAAAATACTTCAACCTAACATTTTATTGATCTTGTCTAAGCCCCAAACTTTTACACTATTTTGGTAAACTTTAAAATTTCATTAGTGTGCTTCTGCACTTTTTCATTAGTACATCTTGTCTTCCAAGATTAACCTGTGTAATTTATGCATAAAGAAGCCTGTTATCATGACTTAGATAAAACAAGCTGATAATGAGAAAGGGCAAAGTCGGAGAATTAGATATCTAGAAAGTGGAGTGAAGTAGGAAAATGCTTAAGGTAATGAACAAAAAGTTGGTCTTGATTTTAGTTCATCTTTTCTTGGTGGAGCATTTTTCTTGACATGTTGTTTGTGTACCTTACAGACACTAGACACTTGTTAATACTTGCCCTGTTCAGAATATCTTTCCCCAAACCACCTTCCCCAGTAATCTTTACCAAGAGATATTCCCCTGTCCTGTATGTGGAAGAGAGTCTATCGTGCATATCGTTATTTTTCAAGTCTGAAAAATGAGGAGCTAAATGGAAGAATTCCTTTTTTCAATGTTTTGGTAATTTTTTTCCCCTCTTTATTTCTAAAGTGTATCTGATACAATTTTTTTTCTGGTAGAAGAAAATCTACTGATGGCCACTTACTTCTACAAATATAATTTAAACAAGTGCCTAAAATGTTATGTGAGACGACAAACTAACTTTTTTTCCCCTTAAATTGTTTTTCTCCCGTGGTGTGGGGTAGGGAGTCTTCTGATGTTTTAGGTATTTTGACAAGCAAGAAGAAAGGTGAATATATTTGATGAAAACATCTAGTTAGTCTGAATAAACAAAAAGGAGACCTTGTTGTGTTCTAGATCTTCTTTCTGTTCATCACAGTTGGTGGGGGCAGGGAGGGGGCTAGGCTGATTTTCTCCAGTTTCAGGGTCGTGGAGTTCTGGCTGCTGCCCCTGCCTTTCCCAGCAAGGCGGTGGAATTCTCTTTCGCTTAAGTGCTTTCCCCAAGCATGGCTTTCTCTGTGCCTCTGATAAAGGCATCTGTGTGACTGATCTTCACCTTATGGTGAGCTATCTCTTGAATCTCCCATTTGGTTTTATGTCCTCCCTGAATGCTGATGCGTGGGCCCTGTGACCCCGGGGCTGAACCACGCACATGGGGTAATCCAGACAGCCTGTCCACGTCTTGGGAATTCGGGAGGGAAATCTGATTCACTGCTCTGTCTGGGATCCACGGTGCTCACTCAGCTTCCATTTCATCAAGGCTCCCTCTCCGTAGGTAGGGCGCTGGTCCAAGTGGCCGATCTGGGAATCCTAATGGAGTGTTATCTGCTGAAAAGTAGAAGACAGAGCCTGAAACACATCAGCAGGATTTTCAGACAAACGATTATTCCTCCACTCCAGGCAGCAGTCTCCCAGTGCTCTTTTAAAAACCAATTGTATTAAAAAACAGAAACTCCCCGATATATTTCGAATCGAGTACTCAACTAAAGAATAGCCATTATGCGTTTATCTTTAGGCAGAAATCCTTTGATCTTTAAAATAATGTTTAAAAAGCTATTTGGTTTTGTCACACCTCCAAATCACAGTTGGTACAACTGCTGAGTCAAAGATGAGTAGAAGCAAGCCCAAAAATGTGAGATGCACCAGCTTTACTGTATATTCTTTCTCCAATATAGACTTTATATCATTTCAGGAAAATTTTTTTTTTTCCTCAAATTTTGGTTGTTGGCAATACTAATATATCTGTCTTCCCTTTGTTTCCCCTGTACTCCTTCCCACAGTTTTTTCCCTAAAATATCTATTAGTTTTTTATTAGCTGAAAGGATAGGAAATTATGGCATCATTTTAGCAAGCCTCTCCAGGCCAGGTGGCAAATGTCTGCTTCCAACACCTGGTTAAGATTTATTTTACTTCCAGCTGCGTTTTTTCCATCACTGTGTCATGAAGCAGAGGCAAGAACACAGATTGTAGAGACAGACGGACCTGAGTTGGGCTCCAAGCCCTGCCACTCATGTAGCTGTGTGACCTTGGCTAGGTTATTAACTTCTCTGAACTTTAGTTTTCTCATCATAAAGTTCCTTTGAGGTTCAAATGAAATAGTACATATTAAATCTATAGCATATGTAGACGTTCAGAAAGTGTTAACTAACATTCATAGGTCCCCTAACTTAGAAGCTGAATAACAATTAAATTTCACTGGCCGTTTTAACACATAGGCGCTTTGTCCATAGCACTCTCTGGTTTGTATAGTCGGGGTTCAACCCCCCAGGCTGGGGCAAAGGGCAAAGATCCGACTGAACCCCAGTCACCTCAGAGCGTGTGGGCAAGCCACAGTGAGTTTTAGATTGTGGGGATGGGAGAGGGTTCAAAATCCTGACAGTTTCCCAAGTCAGCCTTTGGATTCCTGCTTTGACTGCCTCCTGTTGGCAAAGAAGAGGGTGTTCCCAGCCAGGCTGCGACTCCCCTGAGGAGGTGCTCTGCGCACCTCACGTCCACGTGAAGGCCCACGTCGGCCGGGGCTCGCCGTCTCCCTGAGAACCAGCTCTTCTTGCAGGGTTCTCTGCTCCCATTCATGACCAGCTGTTCCAGTACCACAGGCTCCCTCTCAGCCCCATCTTGTGCCCTCTTCGTCTTTGCAGCCTGCGGGGCACCAGGTCTCAAGCGTAAAGGGCCAGTTTCCCCTCCTCGGCCAGTATCCTTTCCCAGGTCCGTTACTTCTCGCCAGCTCTGTTATCCCAACTGGTCCCCTGCCGTGGTGCCTTTCCCTCCCCTCTCCTCCCTCCACACAGCTGGAAACTGGGTTTCTGAAGCGCAGCCCCAAGCCATGCTGCTCTCTGGTCTAAACCTGTGATGGTTTCCCACTGTCTGCTGAGCTAAGTGCAGCCCAGGGCCACGAATGATGTCTCTCTCCTCGGCCTCTTTGACCTGTGTGACTCTCAGCCTCCTGTCTCCCCTTGCCCTCCCATGCTTCCCCTCACCAAGCTTGGCCATGCCCTTCTGTGGCTGATGCTGCCACTGGGCCCTTCTCTTTTCTGATTTCATACAGCTGTGGCAGTACTGGGTCAAGCAAAGGGGACTCGGGGACAAAGGAGACAGACCCTTGTCCTGGAGGGACCTGCAGCCCTGAGGACAAATACATCCACCTCCAGACACACCCTCTGATCTTGCTCCATTGTTTCCGACCTCTCCACTATGATAACTTCGGCCTGGGACTCCCTTAATACATTTGTTTTAAAAGGTTTTTAAATTATTCAAATATTCAGCATTCCCAGTTGTGGAGAGACTAGCACAACGAACTGCCGTGTACTCATTGCCCAGACTCAACGCTTGTCAAGATCTTGCCACAGTTGCTTCAAGTAGCCTCTTTTTGGCCCTGTTTTCCTTTGCTGAAGCATATAGAACAGATCCTGGCCATCACAACATTTCACCCTTACAGACTTCAAGATGTAGCTCTAAATATCACATTATACGTCATGACGTGTGTTATGACTAATATATATTATACTTATGTTATTACATATAAATACTATAAGTCCAATGCCTGTTATCACATCTAATAAATCAACAATAATTCCTTGCTACCAATTGATACCCAGTCCATACACAGGTTTTCTTGATCATCTCAACCCTGTCCTTTTAGGGTTTTATTAGGTTTGTACTAGGATCTAGGCAAGGTCCACATGTAACATTTGTTTGCTGTATTTTTTAAGTCTTTTAATCTCAAGAAGCCCCGCTCCCCTTCCTTGTTTTTAGTGCCGCGGGCTGAACAGAAATTATGTCCCATTTTATTTTTCTCATAACAGTTATCACCACATGCTCCTAGTGAAAGTGTCTTCCTGCACAGAAGGAGGAACTCAGCCTCAGAGAAGTGGAGTCGCCCACCTCGAGTTGCCCCACTAAAGACAGGGGGGCCCGTGTCTCTGAACTCCAGGGTTCTTTTCCCAAAGCCAAGATACCGAGAGTCACACACAAGCTCCCATGTGCAATTTCCCCTTTCTGAGAGTGCCTGGAGAGCAGCGGAGCCCCAGAGGGACCAGGAGGGGCGACTTCCTGGCAGTGGGAGTCTGATTAGGGGCCGCAGAAAAGGGTCAAAGTCTGCTGATTTGATAAAGTCACAGGCAGAACTCCAAGGAAGCTAGAAAATAATAGTTATGAGCTGTTGCCTTTTATATCCCTAAATGTAGAAAGAACATGGAGCAAGCATAGAAACTATACCCTCCCCTAAAGGAATACAGAAGCCAAACAAGCTGACCACTCGAGGGCAAATAAAGAAAAAGAAGCTCATGAGAGCTGTTAACTGCTTTGATATGGTTCAGAAAAGAGAAGCTTTGTTGAGAAAGATGATTTCCAGCCAGAACCACCTTAATGGAAACTAGTCTATAAAAGAAATTAATTGAATGGATTTAATCTTGTGCAGGGAAGAAGCTTGGGCAAGGCCTAACGCTGGCAAATATTTTGGTTGAGACAACAGGGAGCGTTCTTAGGAGAACAATTGGAGAGTCCACAATGCTCCCAAGCAAGACCGGTTAAACCTCTAGGCTCCCTGACAGATGCTCAGAACAGGTGAGGAAATGTGTTAGTGGGACAAAGGGAGTAAATGGTTCAGGAAATTACAGAGAGGCTGACTGGATTACCCAAACGGGGATTCTGGTGACTATTTGCATCCTGGGCACAGGAAGAATAGGCTGAGGAAAATAAACTTTCAAGGAAGTAAAAGTCCTCATTAGCATTTAGTTAATGCCTAAGCCGCCTGTGTCAACTAAAATAATTGATTCTGTGTTATTTTATGGATGTTAAATCCCAGGTGCCTTTTTTTGGTGTTGTTATGGTCTGATGTTTAATAATTTAAAAAGCTTTTGTAAATACCATTTTTCATTTGTTACGAAGCAAGAAAAGGTCTCCTTGCTCACCTTTAAGTGGTGCCTGAACTGTACTAGAAGTCGACTCAGGAGCTTAGCCTCCGCCGCCGCTGTGGTGGAGGCGGGCAGCGTCTTTCTGAGATGCCTGGAGAGAGGCGTTGCTGCCGGAGGAGAAGCAGTCGTTTGCTGTTGGTGTAGGGAGGTGAGCCGACAGGTATGGAGGCAGGTTCTGTGTTAGTTTGCCAGTAACACATCCTCAGACTGTATTTCCAGGATGACATGAGTAAATTTACTTTTGGATTATGACTTAAGTTAGTTTAACGTCAACTTTCTCTATTTGCCTACCAGACCCCTTTTCAAAAATCCTTTTACTCATAAAGTTAATGTCACTAACAAACTACTGATGGCTCCTTGTATCCCTTTAAAGTAGTATGAAATAATTTAATCCTTTTTTTAGAAGTTGGTTTTATTTAACCCCATTTGAGCAACAATAGAAGCATACAAAGGCAGATTTTCAAAAAAGAGTGTTTTTTTGTTGTATAGGTCATATCATTTGAATAATGATATTCACATTCCAAGCAAGGATTAGTTCTGTGAGAGGTTCTTAGAAGATCTTGGCTAATCACCTCTCTACTTCATTATCAGTGAGTTTTTGCTTTTCAGTTTGACTTTCTTTCTTCCCTATCTCCGACTGTGATGTGATGGATCTCTGAGAGTAAAGCATTCCAGCCAGCTGGAAACAGATGACCAGAAACACCGCTTCTGAAACTGAGTTACGGTTTTACACAGAGTCCAGGCAGAGGCGGATTCTACTGCTCTTTTCTCAATGGGCTGCTCCTAAATCCTGAGGGAAGCGAAGCAAGAAGTGTAGGCTTTCTGGCACCCTCAGAGTACAGGTGTAAAGTTGTTTTTGTAGTGCATTTAAGAGAATTAATAAATCCCCTGGAGGTATTGGACTGTGGGAAGAAAAAAGAACGTGAGGGGCAGTGCGGGACATTTTTTGTTTATATTTGATGTCTCCTTTTGCACCTGACACTACTCTGAACATATCCACCCAAGTCCCAGGTGTGGTCTTTATTGTAAGGTGCTGTAGTTCCCATCTCTGTGGCTGGCACTTGAAAAGCCAGTTAAGGCCCATTTGGTCACAGGTGAGTATGACATCATTGATCTTGTGGTTGAGAAGAACTTGGAGAATATGTAAAAGTTGTGGCTAGGAGATGGTTGTTGTAGTGGGAATCACTGCATTTAGCAATAGATTTATTGGACTTTTGGAAAGATTTCTCTATTAATAGAAGCAGAAAAAAATGGGTGTGTCTCACACTAGTGCACCTAAGAGTAAATCCTTCTGGAGACCAGGACTGCTTATCGTCATGGAGCCTTGGGTTTTAGCCACTCAGTAATTCTCAGTTAAGCCTTCCCTTTCTAACAAGGCAGTGATAATGGTATTCAGTGTTTATTCTCTTTCTCTAGCAATTAGGATTGGCTCAAGGCACCTTAGGTGGTGCTAATTGGGAATTCACACTTGCTAATGAGTAAACATGTTGGCTTCATAGCAAATAGAATCAGTGATTGCCTTAATATGGGACAAGTCATGTATTCATCTATGCAATAGACATTGAAAACTGAAGACATGCCAGGCCAGGGTGTGGCAAGAACAAGAGAGACAGGTTCCCACTGTGGCAGAGCTCACACTCTAGTGGGAGTAACAGACAATGAACAGACAAGCGAATAAACAAGAGAATCAGTGATGACTGTTGTGAGAAAATGAAACAGGTTTGTAATGGGGAATGAATGACTGGGTTTGAGTGGTCAGGAAAGCCTCTCAAGATGACCGGCAAACTGAGACCTAAATAAGTCAGATAGCCATCCAAATGAAGGTGTGGGCAAGGAGCACTGCATGCAGCAGAAGTGTTGGAGGGGAGGCCCAAGGGGGAGCACAGTTGGTCTTGCTGGTGCCCACAAAGCCATCTAAGAGGCAGCAGAGGTGCTCAGGGATTTGTGGGCGAGGGTCAGGGATCAGGATTTCAGCCACCAGGAGCCGAGGGGGCCAGCAAGGGAAATGCATGACCCAGTTTTCTAGAAGATGCGATTGCCATGCCACTTGAAAGCCATAGAGTCCCATTTTCAAAAAGTTTAGTAAAATCTCAGTGTATAAAACAGAAAGCACTTATTAGCATGAATGCATTATAAAAGTTCAAATTAACACATTTATTTGTTTTAAAGTCAATTAGTGGTAACAATGAGATGATTTTCAAGATGACAAAAATTTGAAATTAGTGTTATGGAGGACAGATGTCTCATATCATCTCCGTGTCCAATTTTTTTTCTGTTTTTCTTTTGAGTGGTATTGAGAAAGGCTCCAATGTACAAAGATTAGTTGCCAGTTTTAAGTGTTTCCCAGTTAACCTTGTAACCTCAGACTTTCTCGTTTTTATTCTCCATTATATTTAATATGATAATAACATTTGCTTAAATTAATCTATATAAAATAATATAAATAATGTGTAAATAATATATAGTTAAATAAATTTAATAATAGTTTTTATAATTTTAATAAATTTTATGATTTTAATTTTGTAATTTTATAAATATTAAATAATATATAAATATTAATATAAATAATTTCTATAAAATAAATTAGCTTAAATTTCTCATCATAAATGTACAAAGCATATAAAGAAGCCACTGGGGCTGGCCCGTGGCTGAGTGGTTAAGTTCGCGCACTCCACTTCACCGGCCCACAGTTTCGCTGGTTCGGATCCTGGGCAGAGACGTGGCACCGCTCATCAGGCCATGCTGAGGCAGCGTCCCATGTAGCACAACCAGAAGGACCCATAACCAGAATATACAGCTCTGTAGTGGGGGGCTTTGGGGAGGAGAAGAAGAGGGAAAAAAAGAAGATTGGCAACAGATGTGAGCTCAGGTGCCAATCTTTAAAAAAATAAAAAGAAGCCACCAATGGTTTATGTAAGCTCTAAAACTCTCTAAAATAACATCATGTGATAAATTGATTGTTCCTCGTTATGCGACTGACTTATGCAGACAGCAACATGGTCAAGCAATGCACTTGGGTGCCAGCCCAGTGGCTGAGTGGTTAAGTTTGTGTGCTCCGCTTCTGCGGCCCAGGGTTTCGCTGGCTCAGATCCCAGGCGCAGACATGGCACCACTCATCAGAGACGGCGTCCCACATGCCACAATTAGAAGGACCTACAACTAGAATATACAGCTGTGTACTGGGGAGGGAGGCATTTGGGGGAGAAGAAGAAGAAAAAAAAGGATTGGCAACAGATGTTAGCTCAGGTGCCAATCTTTAAAAAAAAGCAATGCCCTTGGAGCAGAATAGGCAGGTTGCCAGTATTATTTTGTATGAATGGACACATAAGAATGCTTTTTAAAAATAGCAATATATAATTGGGGCCTTTTTAATAAGTGACCTATTTGTTAGATCAAATATAAACGCCTTTAATTTGAGATCTTTACAAAAAAGCAAGTTAACTTGAAAACATTGGTGGTTTTTAATAAATAAGGATTTGATATGTATTAAATGAAATATTTATATGTTTTAATTCAGTTAAATTTCTTCCAGTTATTTTATTGTGGTCATATTTGTTTATAACTGTGTAATTGCAGGTGTATATTATTATGTATCAGTTTCTGTATGGACTGCATTGTGCTCACCACCAATAGTCTGCTTTTTATCCGTCACCATACATGTGTGCCTCTCTACCCCTTTCACCCACTGCACCTTTCCCCTCTGGTAACCACTAATCCGTTCTCTTTATCCATGTTTTTATTTATTTTCCACTATGAGTGAAATCATACAGTGTTTGTCTTTCTCTGTCTGGCTTATTTTGCTTAATGTAATACCCTCAAGGTCCATGCATGTTGTCACAAATAGGACAATTTTGTCTTTGTTTATGGTTGAGTAATATTCTGTTGTATATATATACACCACATCTTCCTTATCCATTTTGCAGTCGATGGGCACTTGGGTTGTTTCCATGGCTTGGCTATTGTTAATAATGCTGCCATGAACATAGGGGTACATAGATCTCTTTGTATGGTTGATTTTATGTTCTTTGAATAAATACCCAGTAGTGGAATAGCTGGATCATATGGTGTTTCTGTTTTTAACTTTTTTAGAAATCTCCATACTGATTTTCATAGTGGCTGCACCAGTTTGCATTCCCACCAGCAGTGTATGAGGGTTCGTTTTCTCCACATCCTCTCCAACATTTGTTTTTTTTTGTCTTGTTAATTATACCCATTCTGACGAGTGTAAAATGATATTTCATTATAGTTTTGATTTGCATTTCCCTCATAATTAGTGATGTTGAACATCTTTTCATGTGCCTGTTGGCCATCTGTATATCTTCTTTTGGAAAAATGTCTGTTCGTATCCTCTGCCCAATTATTGATTGGGTTGTTTGTCTTTTTGTTGTTGAGCTGTATGTGTTCTTTATATATTTTGGAAATTAACCCCTTGTCGGATATGTTATTTGCAAATATTTTCTCCCAGTTGGTAGGTTGTCTTTTCATTTTCTTAGTAACTTCCTTTGCCTTGCAGAAGCTCTTTAGTCTGATGCAGTCCCACTTGTTTATTTTTTCTTCTGTTTCCTTTGCCTGAGTAGACATGGTAGTTGAAAAGATGCTGCTAAGACCAATGTCAAAGAGTGTGCTGCCTATATTTTCTTCTAGGAATTTTATGATTTCATGTCTTACATTCAAGTCTTTAATCCGTTTTGAGTTAATTTTGGTGTATGGTCTACTTTCATTCTTTGGCATATGGCTGTCCAGTTTTCCTAACACCATTTATTGAAAAGACTTTCCTTTCTCCATTGTATGTTCTTGGCTCCTTTGTCGAAGATTAGCTGTCCATAGATATGTGGTTTTATTTCTGGGCTCTCAATTCTGTTCCATTGATCTGTGTGTCTATTTTTGTGCCAGTACCATGCTGTTTTGATTACTATAGCTTTATAGTATATTTTCAAGTCAGGGATTATGATGCCTCCAGCTTTCTTCTTTTTTCTCAGGATTGCTCTGGCTGTTTGGGGTATTTTATCATTCCATGTAAATTTTAGGATTCTTTGTTCTATTTCATTGAAGAATGTCATTGGGATTCTGGTTGGGATTCCACTGAATCTATAGATTGCTTTAGGTAGTATGGACATTTTAACTATGTTTATTTTTCCAATCCATGTGCATGGAATATCTTCCCATTTCTTTATGTCTTCTTTGACTTCTTTCAATAATGTCTTATAGTTTTCAGTGTATAGGTCTTTCACCTCCTTGGTTAAATTTATTCTTAGATATTTTATTCTGTTTTTTTGCAATTATAAATGTAATTGTATTCTTGACTTCTCTTTCTGCTAGTTTGTTATGAATACATAGAAATGCAACTGATTTTTGTAAGTTGATTTTGTACCCTGCAACTTTGCTATAGTTGTTGATTATCTCTAATAGCTTTCTTGTAGATTCTTTAGGGTTTTCTATATATACAATCATGTCATCTGCAAACAGTGAGAGTTTTACTTCTTCCTTTCCAATCTGGGTATCTTTTATTTCTTTTTCTTGCCTAATTGCTCTGGCCAAGATCTCTAGTACCATGTTGAATAGGAGTGTCAAGAGTGGGCGCCCTTGTCTTGTTCCTGTTCTCAGAGGGATGGATTTCAGTTTTTCACGGTTAAGTATGATGTTGGCTATGGGTTTCTCATGTATGGCCTTTATTGTATTGAGGTACTTTCCTTTCATACCAATTTTCTCAACAGTTTTTATTGTAAATGGATGTTGGATCCTCTCAAATGCTTTCTCTGTGTCTATTGAGATGAACATGTGGTTTTTATTCCTCATTTTGTTAATGTGGTGTATCACATTGATTGATTTGTGGATGTTAAACCATCCCTGTGTCCCTGGTATAAATCCCACTTGACCATAGTGTATGAACCTTTTAATGTATTGCTGTGTTTGATTTGCCAGTATTTTGTTGAGGATTTTTGCATCTATGTTCGTCAACGATATTGGCCTGTAATTTTCCTTCTTTGTGATGTCCTTGTCTGGGTTTGGTATCAGGGTAATGTTGGCCTCATAGAATGAGTTAGGAAACATTCCATCTTCTTCACTTTTTTGGAATAGTCTGAAAAGGATAGGTATTAAATCTTCTTTGAATGTTTGGTAGAATTCTCCAGAGAAGCCATCTGGTCCTACATGTTTGTGTTTTGGAAGGTTTTTGATGACTCTTTCAATCTCTTTACTTGTAATTGGTGTATTCAGACTCTCTATTTCTTCTTGATTCAGTTTTGGGAGTTCCTATGAATCTAAGAATTTATCCATTTGTTCTAGGTTGTCCAATTTGTTGGCATATAGTTTTTTATAGTATTCTTTTATAATCCTATGTATTTCTGTGCTATCTGTTGTAATTTCTCCTCTTTCTGTTTTTTTCCCCTTCTCCTCAAAGCCTCCCCTATACGTAGTTGTATATTCTAGTTGTAGATCCTTCTGGTTCTGCCATGTGGGACACTGCCTCAGCATGGCTTGATGAGTGGTGCTAGGTCCATGCCCAGGATCCAAACTGACAAAACCCTGGGCCACTGAAGCAAAGTGCTTGAACTTAACCATTTGGCCACATGGCCGGCCCCTCCTGTTTCATTTTTAATTTTATTTATTTGAGCCTTCTCTCTTTTTTTCTTAGGGAGTCTGGCTAAGCATTTGTCAATTTTGTTTACCTTCTCAAAGAAACAGCTCTTAGTTTCATTGATCCTTTCTATTATTTTTTAGTCCCTATTTCACTTATTTCTGCTCTAATTTTTATTATTTTCCCCCTTCTGCTAAGTTTGGGCTTTGTTTGTTTTTCTTTTTCTAATTCTGCTAGGTATAGTTTAAGTTTACCTATTTGAGATTTTTCTTCTTTGTTGAGGTAGGCCTGTGTTACTATAAATTGCCCTCTTAAGACTGCTTTTGCTGCATCCTATAGAGTTAGTGTGTTGTGTTTTCATTTTAATTTGTCTCCAAGTATTTTTTTATTTCTCCTTTGATTTCCTCATTGATGCAGAGGTTGTTCAGTAGCATGTTGTTTAGTCTCCACATATTTGTGACTTTTCTAGCCTTTTTCTTGTAGTTGATTTCTAGTTTCATAGCATTGTGGTTGAAAAAGATGCTTGATATGAGTTCAATATTCTTAAATTTATTGTCTTGCGTTGTTTCCCAACATGTGGTCTGTCTTTGAGAATGCTCCCTGTGCACTTGAGAAGAATGTGTTTTCTGCTGTTTTTGGATGAACTTTCTGTCTATATCTGTTAAGTCTATCTGCTCTAATATTTCATTGAAGGCCATTGTTTCCTTGTTGACATTCTGTCTGGGTAATCTATCCATTGATGTAAGTGGAGTTTTGAGGTCCCCTAGTATTATTGTCTTACTGTCAATTTCTCCCTTTAGGTCTGTTAATAGTTGCTTTATATACTTTGGTGCTCCTGTGTTAGGTGCACATACATTCATAAGAGTTATGTCCTCTTGGTGGAATGTCCCTTTTTTCATTATATACTGCCCTTCTTTGTCTCTCATTGTCTTTTTTATCTTGAAGTATACTTTGTTTGATATAAGTATGGCAACACCTGCTTTCTTTTGTTTGCCATTTTCTTGGAGTATTGTCTTCCATCCCTTCACTCTGAACCTATGTTTGTCTTTAGAGCTGAGATGTGTTTCCTGGAGGCAGCATATTGTTGAGTCTTGTTTTTTAATCCATCCAGCCACTCTGTGTCTTTTGATTGGAGAATTCAATCCATTTACATTTAGACTGATTATTGATAAATGAGGGCTTAGTAGCACGATTTTATCTCTTGTTTTCCAGTTGTTCTATGTTTCCATTGTTTCTCTTCCCTTGTATTTCTGCCTGCCATTTCAGTTTGGTTGTTTACTTTGATGGTTTTCTCAGTTTTATCTTTATTTATGATTTGTGGCTCTGTTCTGATTTTTTGTTTAGTGGTTACCATGAGGTTCGTATAAAGATAATCCATTTTCTGATAGCCTCTTGTCTCCATTAGCCTAAGAAGGTTCCATCCCTTTCCGCTCCCTTTCTGAGTTATTGTTGTCACAAATTGTTCTTTTCTGTGTTGTGAGTTTGTGACTTAAAGTGTTTATAGTTATTTTTGATGCTTTCTTTCCCTTTGTCTTTTATGTTATAATTGTTTACTGACCTACTCTGATATAGAGCTTCAATTTTCTGATTCCCTCTATCTATTTATCTCTTTGCTCAAGGTTTTGTAAACATTTATCTTTTTGATATAGGTAGGAGGACTTCCTTCATCATTTCTTGTAGGGGAGGTCTAGTGGCATTGAACTCCCTCAGCTTTTGTTTATCTGGGAAAGCTTTTATTTCTCCATTGTATCTGAAGGATAGTTTTGCTGGATAGAGAAATCTTTGTAAGTCTGGCTAGGAGTTTGTCAGTTTTGTTTATCTTCTCAAAGAACCAGCTCTTTGTTTCATTAATCCTTTCTACTGCTTTTTTTTTTGTTTCAATTGCATTTATTTCTGCTCTGATTTTTATTATTTCTCTCCTTCTGCTGACTTTGGGCTTTGTTTGGCCTTCTTTTTCTAATTCAGTTAGGTGTGGTTTGAGATTGCTTATTTGGGATTTTTCTTGTTTGTTAAGGTGAGCCTGTATTGCGATGAATTTCCCTCTTAATATGGCTTTTGCTGCATCCCTTATGAGATGGTACGGTATGTTTTCATTTTCATTTGTCTCCAGATATTTTTTATTTCTCCTTTAATTTCTTCAGTGATCTACTGGTTGTTCAATAGCCTGTTGTGTAGTCTCCACATCTTTGTCCCTTTCTCAGCTTTTCTCTTGTAATTAATTTCTAGCTTCATAGCATTGTGAATGGAAAAGATGCTTGTTATTATTTCAATCTTCTTAAATTAATTGAGGCTAGTGTTATTTCCCAACATATGGTCTATCCTTAAGAATGCTGCATGCGCACTTGAGAAGAATATGTATTCTGTTGTTTTTGGATGGAGTTTTCTATATATGTCTATTAAGTCCAAGTGGTCTAGCATTTCCTTTAATTCCACTGTTTCTTGTTGATCTTATTTCTGGATGATCTATCCATTGATGTGAGTGGAGTGTTAAGGTCCCCTACTATTATTGTCTTATTGTTAATTTCTTCTTTTAGGTTTGTTAATAGTTGCTATATGTACTTTGGTGCTGCTGTGTTGGGTGCATAGATATTTATAAGTGTTATGTCTTCTTGGTGGTGTCCCTTTAATCGTTATATACTGCCCCTCTTTTTCTCTTTACCTGTCTTATCTTGAAGTCTGCTTTGTCTGATATGAGTATTGCGACACCTGCTTTCTTTTGTTTGCCATTAGCTTGGAGTATCACCACTGCCCCTCAGTGTAGAGCATTCCCATGGGCAAGGCTGCCGTGGCACACTGGGTCCTCCCGCAGGCCCAGCTGCAACTCTGCAAGCATTCGTGAATGCCGGGTTCTCCCTACGTCCTCTTACAGTTGTGTGCAACCACTGTGTAAGGATCTACAAACTGGCTCACTGCCCCTGTGGAGGGCTAGGGGTGTGCTTACTTAGTTCCACTGCCTCCCAGGGATCCAGTCCACCCACCTTCAGATGTATAGCTGCATGAATCTCTCAGAAGTCCTGTTGTGTTGAGCAGGGAATCCTCTGCTGGTTAATCAATGTCCATTTAGTTGTCACTTAAAAGGGAGAGACTGAGGGAACAACTCACTCCTCCATGATGCTGACATCACTCCTAGTTGAATATTTCTTTAAATGTTTAACGTATGTAGAATGTGATTTAAAAGCTAGTGTTGAAAGAATAGTAAATAGTGTTGTAACCTTAAAAGCGTATATTATCCTTCTATTTCAGTTTAGTCAGAAAATCCACATACATATATTCTTCAAAAAAATTTGAAGTCTTAGGAAAGAATATGCACTTTAGAGAGAGTAAAACAATTATTTTAGTATTTCTTATACATATAGTTTTATAATATAAAATGAATAACTTAAAATTTTGGTATTTAAATTAAAAAGTATAATTTAAGCAAGAGTTTTACATACATTCATTGAATTTACTAATAAATATAACTTGTCATTAGTAGTGGAATACAAAATTTTTAATTCTACCATATATTTCTTTTTGCCACTTCATCAGAAATAGTCAAGATTTCAGATGGAAGAAATTTTAGATATTCAAGGGATTTCTAGAATGACAGTTGTTTTATTTATTAAAGCATTGGGATATCACCCAGACCTTTCCCTGGCTGGCTTTGTCCTACTTATTCAGAAAACATTTGCTTTCTTACACAGAACTGAGGACAGGAACGAAAGCACTTTTGTCATGTGGAACTTTGGGGTCACTGTCCAAGCTATCATCTTTTCGCCATCCTCACAAATTTATGGAAAACTGAAGAACTGTCCAGGTTGCCACAGGCTACAGACAAAGCCCTTTGCCTGCTCCCAATTCGTGCCGCATCTTTCACACACTGCAGAAGATGAAAGATGCTAAAGCAGTCAGGAGCAAAGAGGCGTTGGGCTGGGTTGTGTATAAGCCTCTCTGTGGCCATGTTGCCAGACAAATTGGTTGTATTCTTTGACCAGACATCTACAGGTATTCTGTACCTGGACCATGTGAGACTCGATGACTTTTCAAAGTAAATGCAAGTGAGCTTTTATTTGATAACTCAGCGAAATGCTCCAGCTACATGTTTCTGCTCCATTTTGGCCTCTGCTTCTTGAATCCATAAATCATGCAGTCCTGATTCAACTGACTGAAGACCATATTTCTGCTATTCCTCAAAATTTTTCACTTTAGTTCCTTCAGTATCTGAAAATGAAAATACACGTATAGCCTCAAAAACAATTGATTTGTATCTATGCTGTTTTGTAAGGAATGTCTGCAGACAAAGTGCACCATCTGATTCCAGATAAAGAATTTTCTTAAGGATCTTCAGGGAATTCTTCCGTTAGGCCCAGCATGCATCCTCATTTATGTACTTTAGATCCTCAGTTCTGATTGTTTCCTTACAGGCGACTTTTCCTTCCTCTTCCTTTTAATGTAATATTCTCAGAGGACATAACCACATCATTCCTTCAAGTTTACCTCATAGCTGTGTCACTGCTGTATTCCTTGCATTAATTTCTTTCTTGAACACAGTGGCTTATACCATGCATAGGTTTCATGTTTTCTGACTTTTGTTCTTTTATAACTGTTGGAGCATGTCCAACTTACGACATCATGAGTGCTGTTGTATGTGCTCTGAGATGCACCTTCTGTTTCTCCATTTTGATTTTCTGTGCTGCTTTCACATTAGTGTCACAGCAGCAAATATTTTCACATTCCTAACAACTGATATGTATGTGTGTGTTGTAAATATGTATACATATAGAGAGAGCAGCATTTCTGATATACTTCTACCATTTGTTAGAACAGCAAAGGAAATGAAAATGGAAAAACAACAACAAAGGAAAAACCTGATCATAGAATTTACAGTGAAATTTATAATTTGTTCTCCCAAAACTTTGTCCACCCATCTATGAGCAGTGCAAGACATAATGCTCCCTTAATCCTTTTTCTTCCATTTACCATTACCTATTTTACGTCTGAACTCTTATAAACTTGTTGTACAAAACACCTGCTGATCAAGTAGTATCATGATTTTTTTTTAAATGCCTGTGAGTGGGCATATCCTGTTGTTGAAGACCATATTTTAAAAATAGGTTTCTCTAACAGAACCTTGGTGCATTTTCCTCCTAATCTTCAGGAGTCAGCTTAAATAAAAGAAGAACTTCTGAGAATTTTCCACACATGGCTGCTGATATGTATTCACTCACTCAGAGATGCTTATGTTGTTGTCCTTCATGGTGATGCTAATCCAGGCAGGAGCATGTATTGAGTCCTTGCATTTTGCCAGAGATCATGCCAGGCAGTAAAGAAATAGAGAAAGAGTAGGGTAATGGTGGGAGATGAGTAGATAGAGAATGGGAATACAATGTGGAAGTGTTTGAATAGAGTGATGGGGAGGCTGCTGGGAGAGCCCAGTGCAGATTAGAATTTGTTACCAAGGAGTGAAGGAAGGAAAGGGGATTCCAGCAGCAGAGGGTGACTCGGCAGAGTTCTCCAGGCCCCATGAAAAGTTCAGTATGCTGGGCCAAGAGTCCAGCATGGTGGTGAGACGTTAGGTTGGAAAAGTAGGTAAGGGCCAAATCAAATGACCTATGATGAGGTTGGGGCTTTATTCTGTAATAAAGGGAGCCATCAAAAGCCTCACTTATAAGAAATAGCTATGGGATGAGATCTTACGAGTAGAGAATATTGAAAAGAGCTACTTGGCCTTTCTTCATCAAGGCGTCTGAAGTTTGTCCATGCCAAAACAACGTGTCTATGTCCCCAGGATTCCTCTCCCATGCAGGGTTGTGTTGGAACATGCATATTTCTTCTGAGAGTGTTTGAAAGTCACCCCTCACCCCTACTCTAGAACAACACTATAGAAAGGTTTTCTTATAGTGGTCTCACCCTTTTTGAGGAGAAAAGGAAATTATAGGTTAGTAACTGCCTGGCAGATAAGCACTAAGCAACCAAATTTGCAAATTTAGCATGATGACCCTTGGGCTGCCCATAAACTACCCTCCGTCCCCAGGGAGCTCATGGCACCGCTAATGTGGGGAATGCAGTTTCTCATATAAGACCTATGGATAGTTATTCATTTAGTAGAAATAATGTATGCTAGTTACAAGGATGGAAAAGATGATAAAACTTAGATTACTCTTATGAATTACATCCAAAAAGTCGACTTCAAAAAATAACTGCTAAGTGTACCTCAGGATCAGAAGGCCAAGAATAAGTAGCCAAGTCCCACCTCTCTTCCACTCCACATCCTTCCGATTCACTCTCCCTGCTTTCTCCTGAGAACATACCTTGGTTCCTTAAAGTCGGTCCTTGGGCCAATGGTTCTTAATTATTCTGGAACAAGAACTCTTCTATCAATGGAGGATGTTTTTAGTTGCAAATAACAGAGGCCCCAATTCAAACTTCCCTTCAGGCTTTGAGAAGTCCCTAGCTCGTGTAATTTGAACATCCTGATGGAGGGCAGTCATAGGTGATGTATGCCTAGCCAAGAATGTCATCAAGGATCCAGTTTCTTTTTATCTGTTCACTTTGCTCTAACACTTTATACTAAGTCTGCCCTCCACCCACTGTCATGATCACAGGGAGGTCACCCCATGTGCAACCTTGTTCACAACCAATGGAAGAGAGAGAGTTGGCACTACCAACAGACAACAAGTTCCTGTTTTCCTTGATGGGGCCGTCTTGAGCCAATCCCTACAGTCAGGGAAATGCCATGGCGGATTGATTTAGGCTCACATTACCAGAACCCATCCATGTAGGAAGGTTGGGGGTGGGGGATGTCACTCCGTTTATGAGTGCTCGTTGGCACAGGAGGGAAGAAATGGATATTGGTGGGAACATTAGCATGTCTACTTCAGGCCTTTGATAAGATTATGAAAGCTATGCCCCATCTCCGTACATGTCAATTTGCATTAGATTTTTAGGGAATTCACTAACCTCCTGATGAGTGTCATTCTTTAACTTAGGAAAATAACGTTGCTTCCAGAACAGAGAGGCATCTTATTCTTAGACTCCAGCATTCTCCTGTACTGTGTGTTTATTCAGGAAGTTGAGTGATCAAACGCTGGAGGTAAATTGTGGTTTTGAGTCGCTATTTCATAATTTTTATGGATAACCCAGACAAAGGCCAAGTAATTAAATACAATAATTAATTTGAAACATTCAATTCATTCTTTAAAAACTTCATAAGCCACAGGGGGTTTTTTTTCCATTGGGAAGGGAAAGGGAAATGTGTTTTCCCTCTTCTGTGCCCCATATCTTTTTTTTTTTTACCATGTCTTTCACAACGCTATCCCAACATCAGTTTCAATGAATCTTTCCACAGACTGCTAGGTCCCAAGAGTAAGGTGATCTAGCCAGACCTGTCAGGACAGCCTCACACTGTGGATCCAGTTAAGTCTTTTCAAGGAGAGTTCCTCCAAACTGGAAAACGTGAGCAAGAAGTGATGTGGACAGTCATCTTATTCTGAAATTTAAAATAAAATGCTTTGCCATAAATACTGGGCAGGTTTAGCAGCCGTTCTGCCTAGCAGAAGGCAAGGGCCTTCCCTCTGAAGAACCCCTTCAGCATCATCTGTCTATGTGCATCTCAGCTTTCAGTAAGGCCTGCTTCAAAAGTAATGAATGAAGACTCTGGCAATGTCTGTGGAGCGTTGCCTCACTCCCATCTCCACCTTGAAGACACTTCTCTAAAGATGAGGCCCAGAAAGAATTTGATGTGTTGCCAAGACCACCCATGGCCACCACCCCTTTGGGGTGGGGGTCACGTTTCTTAGCCCTCTGCAGCCCCGGCTAGAGGTCTGGCTCTCCATCTGGACAGCCTTCAAATGGCACCAGATAACTGAATGTTAATTTTCCCTTTCCGTTTACTTTAACTCAACAATCAACACAAAAATAAAAAAGGCATCTGTGGAACGGTTCCTGCTTGTTCCACGTAGAACTTTCTGCAGGTGTGGCCTCACTTGAGAAATGACTGCACACTTGCTCTCTTCGAATTGTTGATTTGAAAACCCACTGCTTAGTCACCTCTGCTGAAGAGTACAGGTTAATTTTTTTCCCAGATGATACAGACATTTTTCAAGAGACATTTTCAGATATTTAGCCCAACTGCTTGGTCGCAGGAAACAGAGTTATAAGTATCCCTACAGGATTATGGAAAATGAAAGTTTAGCTCCAACTCTAAAGCAACTCAGCTAGTTAGTGGAGACCTGGTCACAGGTTAGTGACTGAGGAGGGCCCAGCTGAAGCGCCTGCGTGTCCAGCTAACTGAGCGTGGGTGTCAGCCTCAGCTGGTGGTGTTCACTGCCTGTCCTGCAGTGTCACAGGACTCGAATGCCGTCTCCGCTCTGAGAGTGAAGACACTGGGCTCCAGCACCTGCATGCAGAGCTGGGGAAAGGCCGTGACTCACGAGTGCTGAGAATGGCAGCCACACACTTTTTATTCATTCAGCTCAGCCTGCAGCCTGCAGTTACTGTAGTTGTGACGTGAAGGAATGTCCAGGCCCCACGCTGCGTCCTACCTGGAGCACGTTCAGTGGAACAGGGAGGGAGGCTCAAGTGCACACAAATTACTTGTTTCTATGGCTTTTCCTGAGTCTACCTAGCACTTAACTGCGAATATTACATTCCTCCATGTGGGATGAGGTGGAAAAAGGATGAGAGGAAATATTTCCACATGTTAGTGGTGGCATGGCTAGACTCCAGAGTACTCAGGACATTCATTCCTTTATAACTTCTTATTTACACACACCCCACCTTCTTCCAGAACAGACTTCAAGCAGTTCAAAAACATGAATAAAGTGCTTTAGTTTAAAAAACAATTTCTTGAAGTCCTCTGACTCTCTCCAGCGGCTAGGCTGAACTTTGAGCGACTCAGCGATGGTCTTAAGTCCTATAAACAAATATCCTAGGCTGAGATCTGCCAAATTTCCTCTATGTAATTCTTATCAAGAGAGTTGACTGTGTTCCCCACCGAAGCCTGGGCCAGTCGTCTGCCCAGGCGGACAGCGAGGCAGGCACCTGCGTCCACTTGATCCTTTTCCTCTGTGTCTTCCGGGGGCCGTCAGCTGGCTCGTGAGCTCCGGAGAGCACAGAGGTCAGGCTGGGCCAGGCACCTTGATCCCTCATTATCTGTAATTAGTGTTGAGGAGGTTAATCGGTAGAGAAGCTCATCTTTCTTTAACTACTTCAACAGCTGAGTCAGGGGGACCTTGCGGCTGCTTTGAATTATTCTGTTTGTCTGGATGCTTATTTGAATTTGTAAAGTCAGATGTTTATTACCCAGACCCACACCCCATGTGCATTGGAGGGGGTGCTAGGAAAAGAGGGGCAATGGATGGCAAAGTTATTTTTATTGTGATGAATTTGCAGCTTAATGGGCCTACTAGAAAGTTTGCTGTTTTAAAAGAAAATAACAGTGATGAGAGAGATCAGCTCTTTCAAACTTGATCCAAATCTTAAATTCCAATCGGCAGATTTGTTTTATTTTTCATATAAGGGCAAGTTCACATTCAAGGAATTTAATCGATTGAAAAATACTAAGTCATTACCCCACGTCTTTACCTTCACATATTATATACTTTGTCAAGTCACATTTAATTTTCAGTATTTTACATCATAAAGCTGCCAACTATACCCTCAGGAAATTATATTCCAGCCCAATAGGCTTCATTGTTCAAAAACTGTCCTTGAAATCTAGCTGAAATTTCCCTTTGCTTCTTTCAAGCGCCCTGTGCTATTTCTCTCCTCCGCTGATTATCTGTGACATTCAAACACCTTAAAAATCCTCATTGTCTTTTTATAAGTATCCATGCCACTCTCTCGGGTTCTTCTCTCCTTCATGTTTACATACTTTGTTGTTAATAGACAAACTGAAGCATATTAAACATTTTTAGTTTATTTGAGCAAAAAATCAATTAGAATTGTGCAGTGCCAAACCAGAAATGGTTAGGAGCATGCCACCGACAGCAGCTGGGGAGAGATTTTATAGAGAAAAGACAGAAGCCACGTAAGGAAATTATTGATTGGCTATCGCTTAAAGCCTAGTTGGCTGCTTGCGATTGGTGGTCCTCAGGTTTCAATTTTGTAAGCTTTTGGTTTGCCTACGTAGGCCAGCTTGGCATTGGAGCCCTCTCAGTCTAAGGACCTCCTTGTGTATTAATTTAACACTCTGAAATGAGGCCGCTGTTTTCAAGCTTCATGTGAGGGTGAACCTTGGACCTGGGCTGAAGTGCACAGTTTCCATTGTACAAGCTTGCACATCTGTCTGAGACGTGTCGACTCTTTCTTGGCAAAATTAGAGTGTAGACCTGCTAGTTCTGTGGCCCTGAAAATTCTCTTTTTCAAAAAGAAACTTTGTGGGCTGGTCCCGTGGCATGGTGGTTAGGTCCAGCATGCTCTGCTTCAGCAGCCCACGTCCATATCCCGGGTGCAGACCTGCACCGTTTGTCAAGCCTAGCTGCGGAGGAATCCCACATACAAAATAGAGAAAGATTGACATAGATGTTAGCTCAGGGCTAATCTTCCTCAAGCAAGAAAAAAAAAAGAAGATTGGCAACAGCTGTTAGCTCAGAGCTCACCAAAATAAATACATACCTACGTACCTACATACATACCTAAACAGAAGCTCCTTGAGACAAGATCTTGGGAGGTCAGCACACCAGCTCCTCCCTTCTCCCTGGAAGAGGCCACGCCTGCAGAACCTTTGCAGGCAGAAGAGGAAGGGCCCCATGGCCTTGCCATTTCTATCTTTGTCTTTGCTTTTGTACTTTTCGCCTAGCCTGCATTTATTCATTCATCTCTTCATTTTTCAGTCCTTCAACAAAGTTCTTGAGCATCTACGATGTATTAAGCACTATTTTTGGTGCTGGGCATATAACTGTGAACAAAACACAAAATTCTGGCCCTCATAGAATTTACCTTCTAGTGCGGAGCACAGACAGTAAATAAAATGTGCAGTGACAAGTAGGATAAAGAAAAATGAAGCAGGGTGCAGGTGTAGGGAGGAGGAGGGGAGCGGGGTGCGTGGGGAGGGAGGAAGAGGGGAGCTGCTACTGTAAACTGGTTGGGGGAGGCTGCTCTGAGTGCACTGAGGGAGAGAGCCAGCATGGGAAGACATCCCAGGCAGAGAGAGCGCAAGTGCAAAGACCTGAGGTGGGAAACTCGAGTGTTCCAGGACTGGCGAGAAAGGCCGTGTGGCTGGAGCAGAGGGAGGGAGGGGAAGCATAGTAGGAAAATGGGTTTGAGAGGAAGCCAGGGTCTTGCATTTAGTATATGATTTGAAGCAGGTAATTGGCACCATCCAATGGGTAGAAATAGAACTTTAACAGAAAAACTTTCTGCTCCAAAAGCTGCATCTTCCTGCTGGGTGGGGTGCTTCCCACTATGGTGTTGTTTTGTCTTGTCCTTTCCCCCAACGGTATCAGGAAGTGCACAGAGCCTTGACTAGCCCACACTCACTCCATTACACCTGGGGCTTTTCAACCCACCGCATAGCATTTCACTGAGGCCTCTCTGGGTCAGCCAGGTGCCCTGCTAATTTATCTGTTCCTAACAGCCTCATGACTCTGACCTGACCCTTCCATAGGCTTGCCCACTGGACCACGGAGCTCACTTCTTAAGAGGAGCCTCACAAGCTCATTGCAAGTCATGGAATGAGGTAATGGTTTCCATATGTGCGGGGGCTGTCATTCATATTCAGTTTTGCCTGCTCCACTAATGAGGTCAGACGGCTCTGCCTGGGGTGGACAGCCTCTCCCTGGGGCAGTACGCCTGCAAGAGATGGATGAGAGTCTCCCACCCCCTCAAATCCAGCTCCAAGATGCGGCATTTCCTCAGACTGTAACGCAGAGAAACATGAAAGAGAAGAGAATGCATAAAAACTGAGAGGGATATTTTTTTTAATTTAAACTTATGTCAAGATCATTGTAGCCTCACATACAGTTGTAAGAAATAATACAGAAAGAGCCCATGTACCCTTTACTCAGTTTCCCCAATAGTAACATCTTGCAAAACTACAGAACAGTATCACAAGCAGGACATTGACATTGGTGCAGTCAAAACACAGAACATTTCCATCACCACAGGATCCCTCATGTTGTCTCTTATAGCCATATCTACTTTCTACCCTCTCCTTAGCTCCTGGCCATCATTAACCCGTTCTCTATTTCTAGAATTTTGTCATTTCAAGAATGTTTTATAAATGAATCCTACACTATGTCGTCTTTTGGTAGTGACCTTTTTCACTCAGCGTAATTCTCTAGAGAACCTTCCAGGTTGTTGCAAGTATCAGTAATTTCTTCTTCTTTCTTGCCAAGTGTGGTTCATGGTGTGGATGCACACACTTTGTTAAACCATTCGCATGCTAACAGATATCTGGGTTTCTGGTCTGGGGCTATTAGAATAAAGCTCTTATAAACACTTATGTGCAGGTTTCTGTGTGAGCGTGAGTCCTCGTTTCTCTGGGATAAATGTCCAGGAGTGCAACAGCTGGGTCTGTGGTAGTTACATATTCAGGTGGTATGGGTTTTTTTTCTTTTTTTAAAAATAACCATTTATTTAGCTCCTGATTCTGTGTGTTGGCAATTTGGGCTGCACGTTAGCCCAGGTTTGATCTTTTTTTTTTTGAGATATAATTCAAATACATAAACTTCACCATTTTTAACTGTATAATTCAGCGCTCTATAGTATATTCACAAGGTTGTGGTATGTTTAGTTTTCTTAAGGAACTGCCAAACTGTTTTTCAGAGCGGCCGTTCCATTTTACAATCCCGCCAGCAATGTCTGAGTGACCCAATTTTCCCACATCCTTGCCAGCATTTGGTGTCGTCACTGGTTTTTTTACGTCAGCCATGGTGATATGTGTGTGGTAATAGCTCTTTGTGGTTCTAATTTGCATTTCCCTGGTGGCTAATGAGCTTGAACATCTTTCCATGTGCTTATTTGCTATCTGTATATCCTTACTAATGAAATGTCTCCCGAAGTCTGTTGCCCATTTTCTAATTGGATTCTTTGGGTTTTCTTCTGTTGAGTTTTGAGAGTTCTTTATATATTCTAGACGTTAGTCGTTTGTCAGATGTGTAGTTTACAAATATTTTCTCCCACTTTGTAGCTTGTCCTTTCAGCCTCTTAATAGAGTCTTTTTCAGAAAAAAAGTGTTTAACTTTGATGAAGTCCAAATTAATTAATTTTTCTTTATGCTTTATGATTATGCTTTTGGTTTCAAGTCTAAGAACTCTTTGCATAGTCTAAATCCCAAAGATATTGTCCTATTTTTTTTCCCTAAAATTTGTATAGTTTTATATTTCACTGTTAAGTCAGTGAGCCATGTTGAGTTAATTTTTGTATAAGGTGTGAAACTCTGAGGTTTGTTTTGGGGGTTTTGGGTTGTTTTTGTTTTTGGCCTTTGTATACATGGTAGCTCCAGCACTTTTTGTTGCAAAAAGTGTCTTTTTTCCATTGAATTGCTTTTGCATCATTGTTAAAAGTTAAATGGGCATGTTTATGTGGGTTTATTTCTGGGTCCTCTGTTCTATTCTGTTCCATTCATCTATGTGTCCATCCCTTAACCAATGCCACACTGTCTTGAAATCAGGTAGACCATTTCTTCCATTTTCTTCTTTTTCAAAATTGTTTTAACTATTCTAGTTCCTTTGCCTTTCATACGTATTTTAGAATAATCTTATCTATACCTACAAAAAATCTTGTGGGAATTTCGACAAGAATTTCATTAAACCTTTATATCAATTTGGGGAGAATGAATATCTTTACTACGTTGAGTCTTCCAATCCATGAAAATGGCATGTTTCCATTTATTTAGATTTTCCTTGATTTCTTTCATCAGTATTGTGTAGTTTTCAGCATACAAGTCCTGTATGTGTTTTGCTAGACTTACACCTAAATATTTCACTCTTTTGAGCAGTCATAAATTACATTGCATTTTTAACTTCAGGATTCATGTGTTCCCTGCTAATATATAGAAATACAACTGAATTTTGTGTGTTGGTCATATACCAGGCAACTTTGCTGAACTCACTTATTAGTTCTAGGAGTTTTATATGTATATGTGTGTGTTTTTATTTATATTTATATGCTTATATTTCTTGGGATTTTCTAGACAATCATGTTATCTGAAAATAGGAACACTTATATTTCTCCTTTCTGATCCGTGTCTTTTATTTCATTTTCTTGCCTATTGCACTGGCTGAAGCCTCCAGCACTGTGTTGAATGAGAGTGGTGACAGTGGGCATCCTTGCATTGTTCCTACTCTTAGGGGACAGGTATTCAGTCTTTCATCATAAAGTGTGGTGTTAGCTGTACATTTTTTTATAGAGGCTCTTTGTCAGGCTGAGGAAGTTCCCCTCTATTTCTAATTTACTAAGAGGTTTTATTTTGTTTTTAAATCATGAATGGGTGTTGAATCTTGTAAAATGCTTTATCTGCATCTGCTGATATGATCATGTGATTTGTTTTTCATCTTTAGCCTGTTAATATGGTGGATTGCTTGATTGCTTTTTGAATACTGAACCAGCCTTGCCTCCCTGGAATAAACCCCATTTGGTCACGTTGTCTAATCCTTATTATATATTGCTGAATTTTATGTACTAATATTATGTTCAGACATTTTACGTCTATATTCATGAGGGATATTGGACTATGGTTTTCTTTTTTTGTAATGTCTTTGTATGGATTTAATGCCCAAGTAATACTAGCTTCATAAATGAATTGCAAAGTGTCCCTTCCTCGTCGATTTTCTGGAAGAGATTGTGTAGAACTGGTTTTAAATCTTCTTTAAATATATTTGGTAGAATCCTCCAGTGAATCCCTCTGGGCCTGGACATTTCTTTTGGGGAGATTTTTAAATTATGAATTCAAGTTGCTTAATAGTTATAAGGATATCCAAATTGTTTGGAATTGTGTGAGTTTGGGTAGTTTTTGTTTATCGAAGAATTGGTCCATTTTATCTAAGTTGTCAAATTTATGTGTATAAAGCTGTTTGCAATATCCCTCCATTATCTTGTTGATGTCTGTAGGGTCTAGGGAGCTATCCCATATCATTCCTAATGTTGGTCATTTATATCTTCTCTCTTTTTTTCTTTATGAGTCTTTCCAGGGGTTTGTTAATTTTATTGTTATTTTCAATAACAAGCTCTTTATTTCACTGATTTTCTCCTACTGTTTCACTGATTTCTACTCTGTATTATTTCCTTACTTCTGCATGCTTTGGGTTTCTTTTGCTCTTCTTTTCTTCTTTTCTTCAGGTGAGAATTTAGAATGTTAAGTTGAGACTTTTTGTTTTTTTCTAATGTATGCATTATTGCTATGAATTTCCCTCTCTGCACTGCTTAAACTGTGTCCCACAAATTCTGACGTATTTTCCTTCTAATTTAGTTCAATTTTTTTTTTATTTCTCTTGAGACTTTCTCTTTGACCTAGGGATCATTTGGAAGCATGCTGTTTAGTTCCCAAATGTTTGAAGATTTTTCTATTATCTTTCTGTTATTGATTTCTACTCTGATTCTGTTGTTTTTGGAGAACGCGCTCTCAATGAGTTCAGTCTTTTAAATTTGTTGAGGTTTGTTTTGTGGTCCAGATTGTAGTCTCTCTTGGCATATGTTCCTTGTGCACTTGGAAAGAATGTGTATTCTGCTGCCATTGAGTGGCGTGTTCTATAGATGCTGATTAGATCCTTTTTTTGATGATGTTTTAGAGTGCTTTAATTTCGTTCCTGATTTTCCGTCTGTACTATCAATTGTTGAGAGAGGACTGTTGAAGAATTCAACTGTAATTATGAATGTGTTTCTCTCTTCAGTTCTATCAGTTTTTGCATCTGTAGCTCTCTTGCTTGGTGCATAGTCATGTGTTCTGGGTGGATTTACCCTCTGTCGTTATATAGTGTCCTTTGCTGTCTCTGGTAATTTTCTTTGCTCTGAAGTCTACTTTATCTGATATTAACATAGTTACTCCGGCATTCCTTTGATTAATGTTTGCATGATATATCTTTCTTCATCCTTTTATTTTCTGTCTTCCTATGTCATTATATTTGAAGTGGATTTCTTGTAGACAGCATATAATTGGGTCATATTTTTTAATCCACTCTGCCAGTCTGTTTCTTTTCATTGATATATCTAGACCATTTATATTTAATGTATTATTAATATGTTGGGGTTTAGGTCTACTATTTTATCTTTAATTTTCTGTTTGTTCTGTCTGTTTTTTATTTCTCTATTTTCTTTTTCCTTCTTTCTTATGACTTATGTGAACATTTTCTCGAAGTGCATTTTGATTTATCTATTGTGTTTTTGAGTGTGTCTCATAGTATAACTTTTCCTAGTTGTTCCAGGTATTACACTATACTAATCACAGTCTACTTGTGTTGTCATTTTACCAGTTTGAGTGAAATATAGAAACCTTGACTCCTTTTACATCTATTTACCCACACCCATTTATAATATAATTGTCTTAAATATCTTCTCTGTATGCATTTAAAATCATATCAGACAGTTTATAATTTTTGCTTAAACTTGTCAAAAATAATTTGGAGAATTCAAGAGAAAAGGAACAGCCCATTGTATTTACCCATATTTTTCTTACCATGTCCTTTCTTCCTTCTTGATGTTCCAAGATTCCTTCTTTTATCACTTCCTTTTTGTTTCTAGAACTTCCTTTAGCTGTTCTTGTAGGGTGGTTCTGATGGTGAAAGTTCTCTTAGTTTGCCTTCCATTTGAGAATGTCTTGATTTCTTCTTCATTCCTTAAAGATATTTTCACTGAGTTAACAGTTCTTTTCTTTCAGCACTTGAAGAATATTATGCCACTTCTGACCTCAGTGGTTTCTGATGAGAAATCCATTGTCATTCGAATTGGTTTTCCCCATAGGTAAAATGTCATTTCTCTTTGGTTGCTTTCAAGATCTTTTCTTTGTCTTTAATTTCCAGAAGTTTAATTATAATCTGTCTTGGCCTGAATTTCCTTGGGTTTATCCTATTTAGGATTTATGTACCTTCTTGAACCTGTAGGTTTATATCTCTCACTAAATTTGATAAGTTTTCAGCCTTTATTTCTTTGAGTGCTTTTTCAGCCCCATCCTCTTTCTCCTCTCCTTCTAGGACCCTGAAAACTTGAATGTTGTGTCTTCTGTTATATTCCCACAGGTCCCTGAGGCTCTGTTAATTTTTTCTCCAGTCTATTTTGCCTCTGTTATTCAGATTGGGTCATTGCTACAGTGCTGTCTTCTAGCTCACTGATTATTTCTTCTGTTCCCTCCATCCTGCTATTGAGCCAATCCATTAAGCTTTTTATTTCAGTTATTGTACTTATGAGTTCTAAAATTTACAATTGGTTCTTCTTTATACATTCTGTTTCTTTGCTGAGGCTTTCTCTTTTTTTTTTTTTTCATTGTTTTAAACATGTCATAGTTGCTCATTGAAGCATTTTTATCTTGGATGCTTTAAAGTCTTTCTCAGATTATTCCACTATCTCTGTCATCTTAAAGTTTGTATCTGTTGAGTGTTTTTTCACATTCGGTTTGAGATCTTTCTGTTTCTTGGTATGAAAAGTGATTTTCAAATCAAATGTGGATGTTTTGGGTGTTATATTATGTGACTGTGGATTTTATGACAGCCTTGCTCCTGCCAGGTAGAGATAATCCAGTTTCCCTAGTTGGCCTCTGTTGATGCATGATGGGTGGTGATGAAAGTTCCTGCTCTCCACATGATCTCCACTGACCCTGCAGGGGGAATAAGGGTGTGCCCTTTTTACCGCCTGGCAATGATGAAAGTCCTGATTCTACTTTAGGCCTCTTCTGACACCACTCCAGCAAGGAAGGAGAGGAATGCCTCTTTATCTCACTGGGTGGTAGATGGAAGCCCATTCTCCCCATGTGTCCCCTACATGGTCTCCACTGACACGACAGGGGACCATGATCAGCTGGCAAGGATGAAAACCCCAGGTCCCTACGAGGCCTCCTCTATCACTACCCCAGTAGGGGTGTTGGGCACCTTGTTGCAGCCTTGTAAGTGTGGAACTCTAGGCTGCCCACTTGGTCTTTGCTGACATGGGTGAGAGTGGGGCCACAGTTTTTTGGCGGGTATTTGGCTAGAGTAAAGAGATCATGGTCTAAAAGTTTTTGTTGTGCTAGGCTGCCCCTTTCCTGCTCCTTTGGCTAGAGAAAAGAGGCTTTTCCTGGGCTTTGTTGTCTGCACCTGTGGCATTTCTGGATTGACAGACTCTTCAGGTCAAAGTCTGGAATCTATAAGGTCAAAAGAAAGCTCCATTTTCTCGTGCTCTGAGGTTCCTAGCTGGTCTTCCTTCTTCTCTCCACCTTTTCAGTGTCTTGTTATATTTGTTTTACACATAATGTCTGGGGTTGTCGGTTGTACTTAACAGAAATAGGGAAAATACATCTACTCCATCATCCCAGAAGCAGAAGTCTCTCTGACCAAGAATGTTTAAAAATGGATTTTTGTTAACTTTTATAAGTAGATAGGATATGGTAATGCAGTACTAATTTTCAGAAGAAGCCATTTTTACCAATTTTACCTAAGTTGCTGTTCCAGGTGAAAGAACAGTGTGGTTGCTGGCTGCTAGTTTCTGTTTCTTTTTGAACTTTCCTCCTACCTCACTGGTTTGTTTAAGTTACCACTCCAGCTAGCAGGCACAGTAGAAAAGGATTATATGTATCTATTTTTGCTTTTAAATCTTTTCTATATCCCCACCCCTCTTTTTGTTAAAGACTTGCTAGGCAATTCTGTCCATCAGCACAGTTCGCTTCTGCACATCTGTGTTCTGACCTGGGATGGTTGTGGACAGACAGATCCCATCTATTTTGAGGCTGCAAATCTGCTGTTTCCCCTTGCAAAGTCATTGCCTAACCATTTGGTACTACAACTCCTTGGACAGACTCTTCTTTTATATAGGAATTCCCCCAAAACACACTATAAAAGAACGAAATTTCTTCAAGTACCCAGAATGGCCCACTTATACCTGCTATCCAAAACTTGGTCTGGAACGGAGGAAAATAAACACCATGCTGGTACAAGCCTGCCTTCTTTCCAGTTCCCTATTTTGAAGGTCAGAGGAGACTTGAAACCAGCGAGACTAGAGGAATCTATCTTATTATTTTGGAATAGAATTTGTATTGTTAGTTAACGTTGAACTCTGCCCTGTCCTCAGCCAGACTGTCCTCCAGCTGTTCCATGTAACCTGAATTCTTTTCTTGACAAAGTACACTGTCCTAGCTATTTAAAGGCCACAGAGGTTTTTTGCTCACAGCATCCTCCAGAGTTTGGAGGGGGCTTTTCTCCTCTGGAAGAGGATTGAGATGATGTTCTGTCCCATCATTTTTAAAGAATAATACACAGGAATTTATCTCAGCTGCTATTGGAAAACCTGCTGTGTCCTGAGCTCAGTTCTGGGCATCATGGACATGTGCAAAGACAAATGATGCCAGGACCGAGTGATGGAGAAACACAGGAGTAAGATAGTGAGTCACGGCTCAGATCCATAAATACAAAGGACAGATGCCATTGTATATCTGTAACAATGTCCTCTGTTCTCAGCCCTGGGTAGGTACTGTGAAAAATGCAGACAAAGTATAAGATTTGGTCCCTTTCTGAGAGAACAAACCCTCTATAGTTGAACACATGGACGACAGGTGGGTGCTTCTAGGAATCACCACTTACAGTGCCTCCCCCCACCCGCCACCTGCTCTCCATGGGTTTCTACAGGCTGAGGAATGCAAAGCGGCATCTCCAGCTTGCACCTCTCTAGCCACCAGTGTCCCACGGCCTCCTGAATGCCTCAGAGGCAACTTGAAGTCTCACATCCAAAACTGGACTCATTGTCTTTCCCACTAAACCTGTTCTTCTGCCTGTGTTTCCATCTGGATTGATGAACAAGGAGTCCTCCATTGTTCAGGATGTAGCTTCACTGTCAATTCTTCTTTAAGCCTTGCTGAACTTTCTCCACATCCTTCCCTCCTCTGTTTCACCAAGAGGTAAAACTCTGAGCCTCATATGACCTCCATTCTGGCACTCATCGCCTTATGCCATGATATGGTCTACACAGTGAGATCACCTCAGAGGCTGTGAGCTTGGTGAGGACAGAGACTGTGTCTTAGGTAACTTCGTTCCCAGCACTGGATCTCACACAAATAGGTGCAGCATAAAGGCTGGATGAATGAGAAGTCAAGCTTTAAAAAGCAGGATGTGTATGGATTGGCAGAAAGGAAGGAGGAGAAGAATTTACTGCCATCTAATAGAATAGAATTTATGAAGGGCTCCTAGCTCCAACATATAACTCCTATCTTAATGCAATCTTAGGCTGCAAAACCTATTTTGTTTTGTTTTATTCTTGTTATTTTCCCTCATTACGTTAAGTGTATTTAACTGAGGTAAGGTTTCTGATCCTGCAAAGGCCTGGGTGGGTCTGGAATACACTTGAGCCCAAAAGGTCCTCATTTCCTAATGTTCAGATTATAATGCGTAAAATAAGTTATCAGTTGAGGCTATGAATCTCATTCTCTGGGGATCCTTAAAAATAGGTCAGAATTTCAACAGTCTAACAGATTGGTAGATGTTCGACCTTACCTGAAGGAAAGGGAACTTTGAACTAGGTGTTTTCTTGAGGAGCATGCAGATTTATGTTTTGAAGTCAGTCCAGCAGTAATTTGAAAATGTTTCTAAAAATACTTATTTGTTTTTGGCTTTATTGTGGTGTCAGCTGCGATTCTTACCGGCTGTAACTACTGACAAGATCTAAAACTCAGATTTGCGGTTATTCACTATATTCTCCATGTTCCTGCTCTTTGGCAATTCTGCATGTGTTATTTTTGCAGGAATAGCCTCCTGACAGAAATGTGGACATAAGAGTTTTATTCTCCAGCATAACACTTCTCAGCCCTCCACTCCTTCCTCCCACTGCTCGTTTGTTGAGACAGGAACACGCTGCCTCCTGTAGGACATGTCACCTTCCACACAGAGCCTGCTTGTGAGGACTTGTGTGAGATTGGGTTTTACCATCGTTATTGGGGAGGCACTAAGAGTACACATTCGTCGGGTGAATTTGTGTTTGCATACACCTTTCATACCAGTAGATCCCAGTCAGCGTATCTGCTTAAGCTGGGACAAAAAACTCAAAGGAAGCGCCTTAACTCCCACATTCCCAACCACTGGAGAAATAAACTGTGAAGATGGCATCATTGCCAACAGTTCAGGTGATGGGAGGGAATTTACCTTAATTCAGGACCCATTCCTCCTCCTTTTTGGTTTTTAATTGAATTTTCCTTTTTAAAATTGTAATAAAATTCACAAAGTATAAAATTTACCATTTTAAAGTGTATATTTAGTAGCATTTAATTCATTCTCAGTGTGGTGCAACCATCACCACTGTCCGGTTCCAGAACGCTTTTGTCTTCCCGAGGGGAAACCTTGTATGCTTTAAGCAGTCACTGCCCTCCCCCGCTCCCCACCCGACAGTCCCTGGCAACCACTGCTCTATCTATTTGCCTATTATGGACATTTCACATAAATTTCACTTGTTATTTTCTGGGGTTTTTTCTTTTTGTTATAACCATTCTGGTAGATGTTAAGTGCTATCTCTGAGGTTTTGATTTGCATTTCACTAATGACTAGTGATGTTGAGTATCTTTTCACATGCTGTTGGCCGTTATGTTTCTTCTTTGGATAAATATCTATTCAAGCCTTTTGCCCATTTTTTAATTGGGTTGTTTGTTTTTTTGCTGTTGAGCTGTTGGGATTATTGATATATTCTGGATATCAGATGCTTATCAGATATATGATTTGCAAATACTTTTTTCTCATTTTGTGGTCTTTTCACTTTCTTGATAATATCCTTTGATGCAGAAAAGTTTTTAATTTTGATGAAGTCCAATTTATCTTTTTGTTGTTATTGTTGCCTGTACTTTGAGTGTCACACCTAAGAAACCATTGCCAAATCCAAGGTCATAAAAATTTACTCCTGTTTTCTTCTAAGATTTATATAGTTTTAACTGTTATATTCAGGTCTTTGATCCATTTCGAGTTAATTTTTGTTTATGAGTGCAGATAAGGGCCCAACTTCATTCTTTTGCATGTGGAAATCGGGTTGTTCCAGCACCATTTGCTGAACAGACTATTCTTTCCCCATTGAATGGTCTTAGTACCCCAGCCAAAAATCTATTGACCATAGATATATGGATTTATTTCTGGGATGTCAATTATATTACATTGAGTTATATGTCTGTCCTTATGCCAGGACCACACTGTTTTTATCACTGTAGTTTTATATTAAGTTTTTAAATCTGGAAGTGTGAGTCCTATAACTTTGTTGTTCTTTTTTCAAGATTGTTTTGGCTATTTGGGGTCCCTTGCAATTCCATATGAATCTTAGAACAAGTTTTTCCATTTCTGCAAAAAAGGCTGTTGGGGCTTTGCCTAATTGTTTTGGTTAGAACTTTCAGTAAATTAGTTGAATAGAAGTAATGAAAGCAGACTTCCTTGTCTTGTTCTTGCTCATAGAGAGATAGCTTTCAGTCTTTCATCATTGAGTATAAAGTTAGCTGTGGGTTTTCATAAACGCCTTTTATTGTGTTGAGGAATTTCCCTTCTGTTCTTAGTTTTCTGAGTATTTTTATCATGAAAGGATGTTGGATTTTTGTCAAATTCTTTTTCTGTATCAACTGAGATGATCATGTGATATTTTTTCCTCATTCTATTAACGTGGTATATTATATTGATTGATTTTTTTTTGTATGTTGAACCACCCTTGCATTCCAGGGATAAATCCCATGTGGTCATGATGTATAATCTTTTTATTATATTGCTGAATTCAGTTGGCTAGTATTTTGTTGAGGAATATCTTTTTTAAAAAAAGAAAAATCTCATAGATCTAAATTGTTCTTCTCTGTGTTAATTTGTACTCCTTTTGTTTGTTTTTTGTTTTGTTTTGGGTTTTTTTGGAGGAAGATTAGCTCTGAACTAATATCCGCTGCCAATCCTCCTCCTTTTTCTGAGGAAGACTGGCCCTGAGCTAACATCCCTGCCCATCTTCCTCTACTTTATATGTTGGATGCCTGCCACAGCGTGGCTTGATGAGTGGCATGTAGATCTGCATCTGGGATCCAAACTGGCAAACCCCAGGCCACCGAAGCAGAACGTGCAAACTTAACTGCTGTGCCACTGGACCGGCCCCCCTTTTTTTCTTTTCTTCTCATTATTTACAATTAACCAAAGTAAATATTTGGTTGTGTTTTCTTTACCTTTTTTCCTTTGTCTTTGTGAGTGGATAGCTTCCAAACCCTATACAGATGATGGAATACTATAAATGGTGAATGTTATTCTTATTATCACTCCTTTCTATCTTGAGTTTTTCTAACATTATTGTTTATGAGAAATTTTAATAATGTTCATTCACAAGTGGTCTTTTCTTCCCCAAAGAAGAAAGGGAAATTGGGAAATAATGTTTCTTGACATTTCAACTTGGAGCACATGGAGAAGCCAGTGCCTCAGACACCTCCAATGGAGAGCTTTCATGAGCTTTCATACACTTTTCATCACCCAAAGCTTTGTCAAATCCGTTGCTGTTTTAAAAGTCTCCATCCAGAAAAGGCTCTTTCTGAGGATGGCAAGACTTGGGAAAGAATAATTCTGTGATCTTGTCCTGTGGCCTTAATATTTTCCAGTAATTGGGTCAAGGGAGTATAAATTATTTATGGAAACCAGAGAGTCAATATGGTAGACTGAGCTGATGCAGAGAGGACTTTTCCAAATGCATAGAAATGCTGGGTGAAATATGAACAAAGAAAGGCTTTCAATACATAATCAAGTTCAAAAGAAAGACAAGGAAACCTAGGTACCAGAAATGGAGAGACATCAAAGCCAGCAGGGTAAGAGGGACCTGAAGCTGAGGAGGCAGCACAGACTCATAAAAGCTCAGGGGTTGAAGGTTCAGGGGTTGGTGTAGGGAGAGGAGATAAAACCTCAGTCCCTTGTGAGATAGAACAGAGCTCTGTGCATAACGCTGCAGATTTTGTAGGGCTGCTATTTTAGTAAAACAGAAACCAGAAAACTTTTACTCACTAGATTAACAAAACAGCAGTGAGTCATTCTACGTGCCCAGGCAAACAGGTGGAAAAAAGAATCATCCAGTAGAAACTGGAAGCTGTGCTTATATATTTTATATAGGTCCCATTTAGACTTATTCCCAATGCTACAGGAACACTAAGCTAAGATAATAATATAAAAATTGATGTAACCTGTAGGGCCCTGGCAGAGGCAAAAGAAAAATCATTTTGGAGAAAGATTCCACAACTAGAGCACACATAGTAAATGAACCACAATGAAGGAGAGTCATTGAGTAGTACAGACATTTCTTAGCTCCCCGAGAACTGAAGATGCAAGGAGGGTCTGAAAGTGTATAAAATACTGGTGAAAGAGGACACAGAAATCAAAAAGCAAGAGTTGGATAATATGTAGGAACAGGTAGATCTGGGAGAAAATAAAATATATAAACGAAAAAGGTAGTAATTTAAATTAAAACATATTGGTCAGTTTAAAAATAGTTTAGATAAAGCCAAAAGGAGAAAGGAAATGGAAAATGTGGGGGAGATTTAGGGATGTGGAAGATAGAATTTTATATATACACACACACACATATATATATATGAAGCTTCTGGATATATAAAAACAGAGAATGAGGGAATTCAGAGTGTTTTCCACAAGTGAAGATAAAGAAGCCCTCAGGTTATTGTCGCTTTCCAGGTCTAAGCAGCTGAGCAGGATATAAAAATAAATCTACGCTTAGTCACACCAAGTGTAATGAAACTGCAGAGCACCAAAGACAAATGATTATTAAAGCAACCAGAATGAAGACAGATTAACTGCAAACAACTAGTCCTTTAAACGACTAGACAATACAAAAGAAAATAAGAACGGAGAAAAGGAGCAAAGGAAATGTATGATAAACTGGAAACAAAATAAATGACGTCACTTACACATATTTTAAAACAGATTATACATTGTGAATGCATATATATAGAACAAAAGTGTGAAATATGGACAGAAGATTATTTCTAACTTTATTATAGTAGAATGGAAACAAATGGGATGAGAGAGGAATAGAAGGGGCCTTTATGTTTGAGATGTGGTTATTCTGTCAAAATCAGAAGTAGTTCTCACAAGGGGGCCCACTCCTGACATTTGCAGGACTTGGTGCGGGACTACAAAGGGAGGCCACGTACCACATCTAAGCGTGTGCAAGTTATAAGACAAGCTGACAGACAGCTGCAAACCTGATAACACACCTGAATAAAGACGGCAGTCCTTGGTGATTCCCAGACCCCTCGGAGGGCCGGGCCAGGAGGCGGGTGCGTGGGGGAGAGGTAGCAGCCGTGCGCACCCCTTTCTTCCTGCCCAACCCCAGCTCCGTCCCACACTGGGAGGGGATTGGTGCGTGGTGTGTGGACATCCCAGTCCACATGTCCCATGCAAAAAAGCCACCCTTTGGCCACCCCCACAGGCTGAGGAATGTGGACATTAGCTATATGATCTACTTTTAGAGGGATGGAGCTGGTGAAGAGGTCGGGTTGGCCTTGGATGCTAGCTCAGGGGTCACTGAGGAGGGACTTCTAGGGTCCCAAATACCTAGGATTGGGGACAGGCGTGAGCTCTGGGTGAACATGTCTCCTTGGCCCATGGCCCACTCACCCTGTGGGAGGAAGGGTTATAGGACGGAATGGGTCCCCCTGAAGCATGGAGTCAAGAGTGGTGCTGTCATTTGCTGATGCTGAGCAGGTTGTGGATATTTACTGTACGAGTTTCTGACTGTTTCTGTGTGCTTGGAACATTTCCTTATAGAAAAAGAAGAATGAGACAAGCATATGCCATTCCACAGGGGAATTAGGAACATCTGCCCAGCACAGAGGCAGAGGCAGGAGCACTGCGAGCAAGCACCCTGTGACCTTCTTATTTGGCACAGCTGAGTCTGCTTCCTCACCTGCCCAGCACCAGGAGGAGCTTCTGGACCTGAGATGTTAGAGGGACCAGGGATGGCTGGAAGGGAGGAGGGATGTGATGGCAGAGCCTAGTCCTGTATCTGTCCCCTGGGTTCCCGGGGAGAGCGCACCTTCGGCACCCTTTACCTCACCATGTGGGCCCTGGCAGGGAAGGCTGCCAGGGAGCTGCAGCACCGCCCTCAGGGAGCCCCCTGTGCACACAGTGCCCTGAGCAAGGCCTCCTGGGCGGGAATCACGGCCGGGGCCGTGTCAGACAGGGAGGACGACAGCCCTTCATTACACACCCCACGTCCTGAAACCAGCCAGCACAGAGAGCTGCAGACTCAGCAGCAGCCACACCGAGGACAGCGCACTCGCGGGCTCACGGGCTCGCTCCTAGTTCGTCCGCTGTCCCTGAGGTCCGGGGCAGTTGCATAGCTGGGCCTGGTGAGATTAATTTGGCCCGTGGAAGAAAAAGCTATGAGAGGCAAGGAAAGCCAGTGTGAAGGGACAGAAAGAGTGTTTTTCCTCATCAGCCATCAAACATTTGCCAAGCTGAGCTAGCTGAGGCTCACCCTTAATTGCTGATGAATTAAACATTGTCCTTTCAACCAAGATAATCAGAAAATGCTTGCTTCTGGAAACCCAAATGCAAAATGAACTTAAGCTCATAGAACTGTTGAGAATGCCCAGGGCCCACTGCTCTCTCGAAGGCCCTTGGGGGAGCTGGTCAGGGGAACATCCCCCTCAGGCTTGAGGCTCACAGGCCGATGCGGGGGAGGTGCTTTAGAGCTCAAGCAACCGCAGCTCCTTAACTTCTCTGCCATCAAGTTCCCACAAACGGTAGATTGGGGGTATATTCATTTATTGGGGCTGCCACAGCAAAGGACTACAGCCTGGGGGCTTAAACAACAGAAATTTATTTTCTCACAGTTCTGGAGGCTGCAAGTCCAAGATGAAGGTCCCAGCGGCTTGGGTTTCTTTTGAGGCTTCTATCCTTGGCTTATAGACGGTTGCAATCTTCCTTTGTCTTCACATGGTCTTCCCTCTGTGTGTCTGTGTCCTAATCTCTCCTTATGAGGACCCCCGTCAGAGTGGATTAGGGCCCAGCCTGATGACGTCATTTTAACTTAATTACCTCTTTAAGGACCTTCTTTGATCACAGTCCCATTCTGAGGTACTGGGGGTTAGGACTTCAGCATATGAACCTTGAGGGGGCATACAGTTCAGCTCATAACAGAGAAAACTGGCAGACTCCTGCACACCGGAAGTTTCTCTGGGGGCAAGCAGAGTGACATCCTGATGGGAAGAAATCAAAGCACCTTGGCCCAGCAGGACCATTTTCAAGCACCCCATTTTGGTTTTTAGGAATAAACAGCAGCCGGCCTCCAGGATAGCTCCATATTACTTTACAGCAGGTGGGAACAATTTCAAGAAAAGCAGGAAGAGCTCCTAATCCTTGTGTTTTAGAAGAAAACTCACCTGGGTTTTCATCGGGGTTCCAAATAAGCATCAGGTTCTGCAGAAAGAAGCCCGCCTCCTGCAGTGTGCTGAGGCTCCTGGGGAGGCTCTCGCCTTGTCCAGTGTGCTGGCCCGGGGACAGACAGCTGCAGGCGGGAGTGAGGCTTTGAGACGTGTGGCGTGGAAACACGTCCTTGCAGAAGTGCTGCGGGAGGCCGAGACCCGGTGTGAAAGGGCGCTTGTAGCGCGCTTCGGGGAGGGAGGGAAGGTGCCGTGTACAGGCGGCGGCACAGGGCGCCTTTCAGGAGCGCAGGAGTGCCCTCAAAGTGGCGAGATAGCGTCTCCTGTCAATAACAGGGCAGCTTGCGAAACTGGACGTTTTTCTGGATGAGAGGAAGCTCTTTCCCGTCTGTCTGTTTTCCTGTACAACCTGGAGTCGCTCAGCGAGTGTCTTTGCGCTGCGCCCGTGTGAACTAGACGCTGAGCGTGTTTGCTTTCCCGCAGGGTGAACGAGCGCGACCGCCTGATAAAGAGGCTCGGCAAGAGGACGCCCCCCACTCTCCTCCGGGGAGCCTCGCTCCAGCAGAGCGTCCCGCGTAAGTAGCCCGGCCGGCTGGGGATGGCCCCCGGGGAGGCGGGAGCTGCAGGCAGGCGGCCGGGTGGGCTTCCCGCTGGGGAAGGAGACCGCCGAGCTGCCCCCACGGCTGCAAGTGGGATTCGATTATTTGGCCCGAGGCAAGTGCAGCCTGAATGTAGGCGATTCCCAGGGACCCAATCAAATGCCCGAATGACAAAATCCTTCAACTTAAAATCCTGATGTGGTTAAGATCCTTCTGCCAGCCTCCCAATAGCATTTTTTCTAAGGTTGAAATGATAGCACTTTAAACTATTTCCCTCAAAGATATCAATACGTACTGCCTTATTTAATGTTAGCATATTAATTAAAACAATGACAATCACTGGGAAAAAAATCTCTGTGCTTTTCCCAGGAAGGGTGCCCTGTGTCTAGCACTGATGTCCCTCCTCTGAACACTAGGCCCAGGCCTGGTTTCTGCTGCAGGGGCCTGACTCACGCTGAGGTCTCCGGAGATGCACCCAAACCCAGAGAAGCGGGGAGCAGAAGGCCGTGAAAGGCAGATGGGGTGCTGGAGCTCTCGGGCGGCCTGTGGGCTTCCTGCGGCAATGCAGCTATTGGGCTCCCGGCTGAGGGGCTGGTCAGAGTGCAGGTGTCCTTCCCTGGGCTGCCTGCCTTCCCCAGGGCCCAGGCCTGTTGGCAGTCAGCTCCTGCCTGCACTCCCTCTCTTACAGGCGCACACACCGTCTCTTCAATCTATGTCCTGCATCCTGCTTTCCTTTCTCTCCCTGAGGAGTTGAGAAGGAAACAACTGGTAGACCGAGAACGGTTTAGGAAAAGTGAAAAATCATTGTATCCGTAGTACATTGAAGGATCAATGTCAAGTTCAGTTGAACTCCACCTGTCAACGGATCTTCACAGACTTTCTCAATGGAGGGAGGAAAGGGGTAGAATATCATCGCCTTTCAGTAATCCACTCCCTCTCCTCCATCTCCCCCGTGGAGTAGCACCGTGGGAGAAAGGGGATGAGGCCAGCTCTGTGTGGAGCCCCACAGGCTTCATGTCCTTTTCCACTCCGCTGTCCCAGGGGGCGAGTGGTGTCAGCCCCGAGAGCGCCTGGCTGAGGCTCAGGCCGGTACAGGAACTGGCCCAGTGTGGCAGGGCGATCTGGATCACAGCCGTGGTCTCTCTGATCTGAGAGAGAGGTCAAGTCCAGAGGCTTGCTGCATTCTGTGGGGCCCCGCCTCAGGAGCCAGGCTTCTAGAGTCCTGACCCAGCTCTGCAACCTTTTATGACCTTGGGCAAGTTACTCTCTGTTTCTACATCTGTAAAATAGAGATGATATGAGAAGCTCCCTGGAGTTATCAGGGAGATTAAACGAGATCGCGTATATACAGTGCCTAGAATAGTTTCTGACAGTATAGAATCCAAGAATGTGAGGTATTACTATTATTATTATTATTCTGTCACCAGCTGAATAACTTTGGGCAGCTTACGTATTCTCTGAACTTCTGTTTTCTCCTCTGGGAAAAAATAGAATCATAATAATATACATCTTAGACAATCTTCGTGAGGCTCCACGATGATGTACATAAAGCCCCTTCTCTGTGCTGGTTCCCTAACCTACCGTGTTCATGCCTGGGAGCTGGAGCCACGCTGCTTCTCTAAGAAATGTTCCCAAGTAACCAGAGAAAGAAGATACGCAATATATACACTGAGATCAAAGACGGAGTGAGAACTTCTGCGAGAGGGCCATATAATGTCTTAAAACAACAACTAAACATTTTTCTTAACTCTCAGTATTTTGAAGGACAAAAAAAAATTCTAATGAGCAAGTACAAAAAATAAAAAAGCTTCTAAAATGACACCACATTTTACAAATACTCAACGACTAGTAGTAAGAACCTGATGGATACAAGAACGCTCTGTCCTTAGCAGCTGAGAAGGCTGTCAAGCAGTTGGAACTGCTCCTGGCCTTCTGAAACTTCTGCGTCGTTGGTCTCCACCTTTACGTACGTCTCCTGGGTCTGCCCTTCAGCTATCTGGACCTCACTCTCCCCGGGAAACTAGAAGAAAAATGCTAACCTTGGTAGGACTTTTAGTTCCTTATGGGTGGCCCACCAACACACAGTATTTGTAACTGAGATCACCTTGTCCTACACAGTCGAATTTCTTCATCATCCCCATGGTCCTCCCCATTTCTATTGCTGTGAGGAATACTTTTCCAGACAGGAAATGGCTACTTTCATTAGGATGTTATCAGAGCTCAGATTCAAAGGAATGCTACCTAAGGGGAGTTTTATTCCAAAATAATGAAAAAGCGACATGTTGTTATGGACTTCACCAAATGTTTTACCAGGAAAAGACAAAATAACTGAGAAATTCACCTACCCTTCCATCTCCTTTCACCTGGTCCATTTTGTCCCCAGATTCTGGCTGTGGGTGGGTATTTAGGAAGCAGATACATCAGGAAGCCAGCCAGGGAAAGTTCATGAGTTGGGTCCATTGAGTGCTTTCTCTAGGCCCCCAACATTACTTTCTAGCTGTCAGGACTTCCTGAAAGATAAGTGACAGTGAGAAATGCTAAGAGCTGGGGGCTGCTTCTGAGCTCGTTAGTTCAGTGCTCATTGGGCAGAAGCTGGTGACCTGATGGTGCATCTTCGTCAGTCTGAGGGGTGCGTGCTGGGCAGGTAGTGGAGGGTTAGGGTCCCTGTTGTCCCACTGAAACTTCTCCTGTTATGGCTCTCACTCTCACCAGGCCTGATTTCAACAAGGAAAATATTTTATTTGAACCAGGGAGACACCCCTGCCCCCAGGGTAATTATCAGGCCACCCTCCTTTTGTTCTTGAATTGCAGGGTCCACTTTAAGCCTCAGTTGAGGCTAAAAATGTCTACTTAAGAAAGTCTTAGTGCACAACATTTTGGAAGCATGATGGTAGATGCAGCCAATGGGAACTGAGGCGATACCCTTTGGTAGTGACCTCTGGGTGCCCTGCTTTCCCTGGGAGAAGAGATTTGCTATTGGTCCTCTCTGCCATCTCTTCTGATGGAAACGAGAAACTCTTTCCACCCAGAGTGACTGAGTAATCCCGCTGGAAGGCTCTTGTGCCAGTAAGACTAATGCAAGCAGAGGGTGCCATAAAGCTACAAGCTAAAACCCACTGCAGGTGGCTTCCCAGTAGGCACAGGCAGGACATGGGTCAAAAACAAGATAAATCAAGGACAAGGCTTTTTCTCCTTCCCTTTGAACAGAGGGTAGACAATTCTAAATGCTAAGGTACCTTTCCCAGAAGGATACTCCGAACAATGTTTATTTTTATGTCTTAGCAAGTCCCGTCATTCCTTCCGCTTCACCCTCCCCACCCAAAAAATACATCAAAAACCATAGGCAGCAAGTGTTCTATTTGGACAGATGGTTGATACAGGCTCCCTTTGCTGGCATGGAGATCGAGGCCTCTCTCGGCGGTGCCAGGTGTAAATTAGCCCTAAAGGAAGGAGAGGGTTCTGTGGCCTGGGTACCTTAGCCAAGGGAAGGCCCCGGCGCCTGCAGAGAGGATTGGAGCTGTGAGAACCTGGACCTCAGCTACTCCAGGCCGTTTATTTTACAGAAAAGTAAACCAAGAAGACCCAGAGATCTTAAAGAGCCTACGGTTGCATGGCCAAGTTACAGCCAAGCAAAGATTAGAACCGTCCCTCTTGCCCCGCGTGCCTCAGGCCCTTGGGACCCAGGATCCAAGATGAAAGCAGAGCAGGTGGGGAAAGGCATCTTCAGGGTGGAGACGGCATCTGGCTGCCAGCAGAAGGCTCATGAAGAGCATTTACAAGGTGTTCCCATTACTTGGGGTCCGAGCCATTTCTGTCGGGTTGGGAAGCTGCACCTGCAGTGGCACAGATGCCCGCAGGGCCCTGGCAGGGCTGCCGTGCCAGCCGCACGTCAGATCCAAAGACAGCTGCTGCCTGACCCCCTCAGGAGAACAACAGGTGTTTACTAGGAACAGTGCCTGTAAAAGACCAGAGAATGAAAACTGTCCAAGCTGACCACAGTGCACAGCCTGTTCCAGGAGGAAGCAGTGTTATTTGCTAGATTTTGCTGTGAAACATCCCAAGGAAAGGCATCTTGTCTGGGGGTGCAGTAAAAACCTGCACAGAGCACCTTGTGCTGGACGGGGGCAGTGGCGCCCCTCGGAAGTAGACAACGAGGTCTCCTCGTCCCTGGTCATCTTGGATCAAGGAACTCAGCGAAAATCTAAAAGCTCTAAGGGGACCGGAGGTGAGCGGAGGCCTTTCCTCTTCTGACCCATGAAGCCTGCAAGGCCATGTGACATGGCATGGCCTGCTGTGTGGAGAAGCATGGGGCCGGCCGTGCTCGGTTCCTGCACCGCCACCCGCTTTCCACCCAGCCAGCCGGGGCTCACGCCGGCCTGGGGCTGGCCCCCCGTGGCGACCTCATAGTGGGATGTTTTGGTTTGCGGGTTTGGTCTTGTTGGAAACAGAGGTGAGAGAGTAGACAGAAGACTCCTCCATGGTCATGCCTGCTGGCTTGTCCTGCTCTTCCCTCCTACTGCTGCCACTGGCTCCTTGCCGTCCAGCCATGTCCTCACTTGGGTCCCAGGCCACCTCTGCAGACAAGCCCCTGCCTCCCAGGGTGGCCCTCCTGAACCCTTGGGTTTTCTCAGGCAGTGGCTGAAAGACACGCTCCCTGGAAGTGCCGGGGAACCGGGCCAGGGACAGAGACTCTGGGTTTATGGGCAGACTCGGAGTGAGTCGCCCTGAGCATGTTCTCTTGAAGTCTCTTCCTCGTCTCCATCCCCACAAAGACCCTTAAACATTGCTATGGTGTGTCTTTCTACTCCAGAAACTTTCCTTTTTAACCCAAATGTCTGAGCAAAATAATTAATGATCCAGAAGATACATGGACACAATTTCTGATTTTTTTTCTCCTTTAAAGAAGATAACAATGAATTAACAGCTCCATTGATAAATAAAAAAAAAACAGTATGTATGGATGGAAGTCACAATTATCAGGCTTTTTAGTGTGTTGTTTTTTGGTCAGAATGTCTAACCCAGCCATGGGACTTTTCCAAACCCCCCACCCAGAAGGGTCAGCCGACAGAGAGGGAGTTTTTTAAATGTCCATTCTGGAGGAAGGACTAGTTAGGAAGGAAAACCTACTTGGGCTTATGAATGCTAAACCTGTTTCAGAACCGGAGATGCAGGAGAGCGCGGGCCCTGCCTGGCTTTGGCTCCTAGCTCTGCCGCTCACTAAGTGTGCAGCCTTGGGCAAGCCCTGAAATCACCCTGGGCCCCAGGTTCCCCATCTGTGAAACGGGAAGAATACAGTCACCTATCTCATAGGGCTGTTGGGAAGAATAAATGAGCTGTTTGTGCATAGTACATAAGCAGCGCCTGATACGCATAGTGTTAAATAACTGTTGGCTGCTGTCATTATTATCATTATTATTATTATTGGAACTGATTGTAAAAACCAGTCTTTCTGTGGCCACGGGGCCAATCACTAAATTTCTCTTGACTTTATCTTGTGATCTTTTTCTTTATTTACACAAAAATAAACCCAATGTAATTTCTTATTACTAGTCCGAATCAGTCCAATTTAAACACAGGAATGCTCTGAGCATCAGATGCACTTTGCCAGCCTGTACTGTCAGCATCGTGTGTGTTTCCTTCAGCATGTTTACAGCTTCATAAATTACCCGGCTGGTTGCAGCTTCAGGCAGATCGGGACATTTCCGGAGCAGAACATCTTGCCTTTCCTCTTGATTGGTGGTGGGAAAGTGCAGACATGGACCAGTGATGCACTGTTTATGCTTCCCAGGCTGAGCTCAGCTTCAGCCCACTAGAATAGGAGGCCACCCCTCTGAGCCATTCCCATCCCAGCATCAGCAGCCAGATCCACTCGGACCTGCCTGTCAGGCTGCATCTTGGCTCCACACCCCCACTTTGCCCTCATTCTCCCTCAAGGTCACAGGTCTCTTTGTCTCAGGCCTCCACCTACCTGAGGCTAATGAACCCGGCCTGTCCAAGCTCAGCTACAGTCTTCCCAAAAAAAGCAGCTGCTTCTGTGCCTAGTATGCTTCCCCGATTCGCCTCTTAACCAGTTCCTTCTGTGTACTTCTCTTGCAGATGGGTATGCCTTCTCTCAAGAAGAGCATGGAGCTGTTACTCAGGAAGAAATAGTCCGTGCTTATGACACTACCAAAATGAAATCGAGGAAGAAATAAGACGTGAATTTTCTTGATTGATCCTAGGAAAGAGATGTGGTTTGTTGCACCCAGTGTTAACACATCTTTTTTGGGAACGGACTGGTGTCAGCAGCCAAAACACCAGAAAACACATTTCTGTGGCCTTAGCCAACAGTTTGTTAGTTATATATTCCCTCGCAACCTGGAGTATACACCGCAGGGGAAGCCATTTTTTTCCTTCCAGTTTGTCTGCAGTGCTTGGCCTAACTTTTGTTTACGTTGTTATGAAGCATTCAACTGTGCTCTGTGAGGTGTGAAATTAAAAACATTATGTTTCTCCAATATTTAAACATCAGTACTAGTTGTTCTGGGAGAAAGGTAAAAGAGTTTTATGTTGCGTGAGAAATCCATCTCAAGGAATTGGCGAGGGGGCACACAGCTTCCTGTTTTGTTAACGCACACAGTTAAGTCCACCGGGCAGCATGTAAACTTCACTCTAGGCAGGTTGCTGCCTGGCTTTGATTCCTATTTTGTTTGTATGAAGTTGGCATAAACTTCTTAATTGTGATGAAATCACAAAAATATATATCTGGGAGTAAACCTAAGAACGTTTTATTTGAACCTCTTAGCCGCATTCCCAGCAGGGCAAACCAATTGGTGTTCCAACAGAGTTTTCCCCACCCTTCCTGGGTTTCCTTCTGGCCTGTCCTCCCGTTGCTGCCCAGGCATCTCTCGTGCTCAGATCTCGTGCATGGCTGGCCACTGGGCTCAGTGCATGGCAGCTGCGGGGCAACGACCCAGATCTGCATTCTTCCTTGTTCTACGGCAGTTTTAGATATGGATGCAAAAATCCCTTCTTCCACTGCCCTTTTCCTGCTATAACTAAAGAAAAGAAACATAGCTGTTCTGCATATATTCTAAATGTTTATCTGCCTCTTTCTGACAACATGGAAGCCTGAGGGTGAGGGTGGTGCTAGAACCGCTTGGCACTCCCTGCCCTCGTCAGGCTCTTGATGCTCATTTCCCAGCCTCCAGACCACTGGACCTTTGGCATTTGTACAAATTAGAACTCACGCTTGTTTTCTTGAGAGTTACGTTTTGGATTTTCACTATTGGGAAACAAATTAATTTCTCGCATGTCTCCCCAGCGCAGGAAAACAGCTGTCACTCTGTAGCTCTAGAATCAGAGGATGAGTGACCCAGATGGGAGCACAAGGGACAGTGCGGGCGGTGATTGAAGAAGGACATCAAAGTGGAAAGTGAGAACGACACAGAGACCCTGGGAGGAGGACGTAGAGGACATTTCCAGCCAAATCTCCTCAGTAGAAATTCTGAAATCAAACCCTGAAGCCCAGACAGTTTAAATTGAAAAGAATTCCAAACATTTCAGGGAACCGCCCTTTTTATATTGACAAGATTTCCTTCCTCGTCCAGGTAGAGTTAGATCCAGGCACCTCTCTGAATGTGAAGTGTCCTGAATCAGAGACAAAGAAGGGAAGTGCTGAGTCCTGACTTTCCAAACTGAAGAGTCCCCAGTCTCAGTCTGGACAGAACCTGGAGCCTTGAATAAGCTACCAGCCTGGAGGCACGTTCTCTCTTCTCTGCTTCGGTTGCCAAACCCAATTTTTGGGTGGCTTAACATAAATATATTTGGGCAGCTGTTGCTGGTTAAAATGGCATAATTCCTTTGGGGATGGCTGTGCTAAATTAGGAAATAAAACAGTAGTGCCCGTGGCTTCCTAACTCTATTTTCAGAACATCCACACCTTACTGGGTGTTGAAATAATTTAGAGTATGATTTGCATAGACTAAGGAAATTAATCCCTCACTTATGAGGTAACCGGGATCCAGAGAGTGCTGGAGGGGTAGCAGAACAATGCAGTTAACAGGTGAGGCTCTGAAAACCCGCCACTCCCTCCTCCCCAAGGTGATAAAATGTTTTTAAATACTAGAGCACCCAGCAAGGGGAATCACGGAAGGACTGCCGTGCAGGAACCAACAACAAAAATGTGCCTGGAATTAACACAGCAAACCAAGGTGTGTGTCTTTATTGCACGCCACGAAAGACAAGGGCCTAAATACAGAGGAGAGAGGAAAATTAAACACAGAGTTGAACTGTTAGGCCTTCTGACTATTTGGTTTCATTTGGGAACTAAGCCTGTTTGGAAAGAGGGAATTCAAACTCGATTCTTTCTCAAACAGCTCTTTCCTGAAGCCTTCCGAGTCAGATTTATGAATTACAGTGTGTGTTTCTGTTTTGGGCTTTTTCTTTTATATTTTACGTTAGAATACAGTTCAGATTTGAGATTTAAGTATATTTTCCAATTCTTTTGAGAAGTAGACTAAACAGTCTTTGCAATAATGAAATATGCCCACAGAAGAAAACATTCGAAGGATGCCTTTCTATTTATTCTCTCATGCGATTAAGCTATCTTGTAGCCAGTGACTAAATGGGGTTTCTAGGAGGAGCAGCTGTCACTCCGTGTGATGTATAATATTTAGCCGGCGCTGATTCAGGGGCTGTGTCAGTTGTCCTATCTTTAAATTGAGGTCAGAGGGTCACACACAACCCCTCCCCAGGGACCAGCGTGGACTGGACTAAGTTGCATGCTCTAGCTGTCAGCTCAGTGGAAATGCCACATGGGACTTGTCATTCTGCCACACAGTAAGTGACTCACAGGCTGGCAGGTCATACTCGGTTAGTGCTCTAGGGCCTAACTTTGGGCTAAAGTGGCAGAATCCACCCAGGCCGGCCTTGGTCCAGTGTCGCCTGACTTTGGTTTGAGTTTATGTCCCGTCCTGGCTGACTCTGCAAAAGGAAAAGACCAGCCGTTCTGTGAACTCCGTTCTGAGTTCGGCCACACGCCCACACGAGTCAGTAAGGATGGCGATGGAAAGTGCACATTGAAAAGGGAAGGTGGGGGAAGAGAACAAACCAGCTATTTCTGCTTGGCTGTCCGGATTAGCATTGCATTGTTGATCAGAATGGGCTTTGTAATAATTTGGGGTGTAGCTCATGTGTCAATCCTGTCTCTTTGCAGAATATTCCGGGCTTCTTGGCCAGTGTTACACCTCCCATCTCCCAACACACGCCCGCACATGTGATAACCTTTTCTGACTCGGTATAGCATACAAAACCTGTGCTTTAGACAAAGGAGATGCGGTTTCTTTAACACTCATGGAGTAATATCCTAATACGTGAGCCTGGGTTTCAGCAGAGCGTGGCTGAGAACTCTGTTGATGTTTTCTTTTCCTTGATAAGGCTTCAGGTCTTGCTGTAGGGAGCTGACAGTGAAAATCAGTAATAGCTTGTCAAGAAGCAGTGAGTAATGAAAACAAAGTGAGTATAGGTAACTAATGTCTGAAAATGCAGATGGACCTATATATATTACAGGCTTTAAGGTTGAATTTTTTAAAAAGAAAGCCATAGTCTATAATCTCCATTTGTTCTAACAATGACCCTTTATCTTATTTTTTTGAACCATAAAGAAGAGACATCTATCATATTCCTGCTCCTAGGGATTTATGTCTTAAACCACAAGTTGAATAGAATGTTTGCAAAAGTCTGCTATAGGATAAGGTAGTCTTTAGTTCTCAACATGCACACGCTTCAGCCAGGGTTTGAATTACTGCCCAGGGTCTTTGTCCCAAAGTAATTCAAGGCGTGATTTAGCTTCAGCATTTGAAATGTAGCCTTCATCTCCTGGGATCCATAAAAAATGTGAACAGGGAAACTGTGGTTAAGCAAAGCCTGAAATAATAACTTGGCAAAGAAAGGAGTTTATCAGGTCAAGTTAAAGGATGGCATCCCCCATCATAGTCATTGCTTTCTTCACTCAAGGGCTTAAACTAGCAAATATAATAGTGATGGAGATAGTGAAAATAAAGCCGCCCCCCCCCCCCCCCCCCCACCAAAGAAGGCATACATCAGTTGGCTTTGCTGCTGGTTCCTCATTGGCTCGGGGCAGTTGTTTGTCTCAGTCTAGCCTTGGGGGAGATTACCGAGCCTCACACTAGCCATTTTTCCATCTTGAAGGGCAAGGAGGACAATTAGAAGGGTTTCCGATGGGTCAGAGAGGTGAGGGCCCACGATCCCCCATAATAACATATTAAGAAGTATTCCTGCAAGGAGTGGATCTGGAATACTCTACTTAATGTGTTGTACTCTTCATTTGTTTTTCTCTCAGCCTCCCATATTGTCCAACAGTACGCATTTTCATTCCCTTTTACCTAACAAGAACTTCATTTAATGCCAAACCTCCAACTAGTCTTCTGTTTAAAGCTCGCTCTCAGTTGGGTGTGAGGGGTTCGTGAATGGGGCGTGTGAGCTCGAGTGGGAAGAAAAGGCTTCTGAGCCAACAGAAGTCTAGGTGGCCAGCAGTTGCAAAACAAATGGGAACAGAAAAGACTGGGCACACTCACCTATCACCCCACCCCGAGCCTAATCCATAGCTGTTAACTCTGACAGGCACCTCTGCTCCCTGCTGAGGGGACACAGAAGACTGATTTTCTCTGCCCCAGGCTGGCCCGTTTTCAGGTAACAATCTCTTGCCCTCGTTGCCTTAGAGATATCTCCTCTGCTCTTTCTCCCAGGCATCAGACCAAGAAAAACATGCTCAGCAGATTAGCCCTGACCTGGCTAAAGAAAGAAAGGAGACCTGTTCGCTTTAAAAGTCAGGAACAAAGTGTCAGGTGGCTTTGATTTATGGCAGAAATAGGAAGAAGAAAGTTGAAGTAATAGCACTATCCAAATAATCCCGCCCAGGAACCCCAGGGGTCAAGAGAGCTTATCAAGAGCCGCTTAGAGGCCAGCTCCTCAGTACGGAAGAGAAAGGGCCAGAAAGAGGGAGAAAGCCAAAGATTAGGATGCGAACCACTTCCAATGGGCTTGGGTTTAGCTGTATTCTAAAGACAGCTTGGAATGCAGCTGCAGGTGGATCAATAAACACCAGCAAAAAAACTGGGAAAAAAAAAAGAGTTTCTCCCCTTCCAACAAGATCCCCACACAAGGAAATACTTTTCTGGTTTTTCATGAATAAAATCAGTGCCAGTGCTGACGCTTCCTCCACCCTCCCTCCCCCGTTGCTGGTGGCCGCTGGATTCAGGAGTGTGCCATGCTGCTGCCCTCGCAGCCTCCCCCTGAAGGGCAGTGCAGGCAGCTGCAGCCGGCAAGCAGGGGTGCGGCCCGCAGGGCCAGCGGGAGCAGCAGGTCTGCAGCCTCTGTGGGTCATCCTTCCTGCAGGTCACTGGATTGCTGTTTGAAGGCAACATCTTTGTGGTGTCTTTCTCATGCAAGCAAAGCCCAGCGCTCTCCTGTCTGCTGTCACATCTATGCTCAGATTGCTTAAACATTGTTTGCGACGGGGAGGTTTTAATCTGGTTATGCAGAGACGCGGGCTATGGGGGCACGTTTAATTGGCTCCCAGCAGAGCAGCGAGTGGGGTTTTGTTCCCTCCCCCTAGAAGTGTTACCATTTTCATGTCCTATTAATGTCCTCTGGTTGTTAACTTACAGCAGCACATTATAGTGGAGCTGGGTTCCCTCCTGGAGTGAATACAAATGAAGGACATTTACTTGTATTTTTAGAGGTTTTGAAAAATGTAGTGATTTGTGGCTTTGATCAATCCTGTTGACTGGTGTATGTCTGCACAAACCTGTTTCAAATAAATCTTTTGTTAAAGTAAATGATGGACCGTCTTTTATTCTGGAATTTTCTTTTCCACTAATAAGCAGTCCCTGCCATAGGGACTTCGGACTGTAACACAGAGGCTTCATCACCAGGGATAGACTGTAGATACATGCTCTGCCTCCAGAGCTGACGGCCTGGACACACCGTTAAATGGCAGGAGCGCAGGAGAATCTGAATTGCAGATTAACAGGAGCTGAATGTGCTCCGAGGCCAGGCCCCCTTTACGAGAGCAGGGCTCCACGAGGCCACACTGAGTGTGGATTGATGATGCAAAGGAAAAAATTGTGCAGAGGGCTTCTTCTCTCAATTACTCCCTTTTTTTAATCTCAGTTTCCCTGCAAACTGAGACCTGGGAAGTTCAAATTCTATTGTCAAGCATGAAATCATGACATGGTTATTGGACGGGTTCAGAACAGGCCACCCCAAAATATGCCACTTTGGCATCTTGATAATTTTGAGCTGAAAGCACTTGAGAAACGGCAGGTGCGGAAGGGCTCTGTCCTCCACCTTCTGCCTAAAAGCAGGTCCTGACATCTCCCCTGAGACAGTGCCCTCCCTGCGCCTGCAGAGGCGAACATTCTTATCGCCAGACTGGGAGTCGACGCTGGAATGGCCATGCACAAACCTACCTCCTGAAATCACCTGATCTTCCGTTAGTCTCCCCATATATTTCCTGGTCACTGTCCCACAGTTTGCTGCCACTAGCCCAAGCCCCTTTTTCTCATCACATTCCCAAAATTTATCTTTCTTCGTGTAAAAAGGTATATAAGCTTTTGGGCCTAACGGCTTCTTGTGGTCTCCCTTTTCCTTCTGAAGACTCCCATGGACACATAAAAATGTTAAACAACTTTGTATTTTGATTCCTGTCGATATGCCTTATGTCGGTTAAATTCTTAGGCCAGGGGCCGCCCTGGGGCCGAGTGGTTAAGTTCGCGCGCTCTGCTTCGGCGGCCCAGGGTTTCGCCGGTTCGGATCCTGGGAGCAGACATGGCACCGCTCATCAGGCCACGCTGAGGCGGCGTCCCACATACCACAACTAGAAGGACCCACAACTAAAAAAATACACAACTATGTACCCGGGGCTTTGGGGAGAAAAAGGAAAATAAAATCTTAAAAAAGAAAAAAAAATCCTTAGGCCAGCCACAGAACCTGAGAGAGCAGAAGGAGGCTTTTCCTCCCTATGTTGTGTTGAAGATGCCCATGCCCTGTAGGTACAATATGCTGCATCCAGATAAACGTCCATGGCCTTGAGCTTCCCTGGGACGCACAGTTCGCCCGCGGAGGCCACACTGAGCCTGTGTAAGGTGGGAGCGGGAGGGCCCAGGTGTCAGCCTTGGAAGCATCAAGGCAGGGCACCCTCACTGGACACCAGCCTCGGGCTCTGGGTCTAGGCTTCACCAGCATGCGGCGAGGCAGAACCTGGAGGTGGAGGACAGAAAGGAGAGAGAGCCTGCTGGAGACAGTTCCCCGCAGAGGCTTGAGTCTGGAACCCAAGAAAACTCATGATTTCCCCCTTTAAACTGACCACACTTTCCCTCAGTTGACTCTGCTTGCTCCAGGTAGTCCGCGATGCGTTTGAAGTGGGCCTGCTCAGGGCACTCCCGACTGTTGTGGCCACATCCCAGGCATGAGCGGGGATAGGAGGCGGGCCTCCCTTCCAGGCAGAGTTCTGCAGCTCAGGGAGGAGCAGGAAGGCCCTCTTTCTCCTGTTCTCCATAAGCTGGGCCTTCTTCTATTTTTGGAATTGTGCAAAACCAAAAATCATTTCAGACAATCAACAGGCAAGTGCTGTATTCCAACTGTAGCCATTTCTTGGTCGTGTCTACAAAATCTGCCTTTGCTGCTACAGGGATGTTTTTGAAATGTCATCCTTCACTTGTGCTCACCAGTGAGCCATCCAGAGGCCGTTAGCCACTGAAGACTTAGCAGCTGAAGACAGTTGGAAGACCCTACATTCCGGCCAAAAGCAATGTTCTTTAGAGTAGTTTTCTCTCCGAAGAGGTCTCAAGATACTTTGAAAAATCATTCAGATTCTGCTATTTATTTTCAAAATGTTGCTATAAGAGACATAGATAGGGCTGGCCTGGTTGCGCAGTGGTTAAGTTCGCATGTTCCGCTTCTCGGCGGCCCGGGGTTCACCGGTTCGGATCCTGGGTGCGGACATGGCACCACTTGGCACACCATGCTGAGGTAGGCGTCCCACGTATAAAGTAGAAGAAGATGGGCATGGATGTTAGCTCAGGGCCAGGCTTCCTCAGCAAAAAAGAGGAGGACTGGCAGTAGTTAGCTCAGGGCTAAATCTTCCTCAAAAAAAAAAAAAAAAAAAAACAGAGACATAGATAAAGTGAGGGATTGAAATGTATATCAAGGCAACAGGGCGCATGACAGGAGCCTGCTGCTGCCCAAATGCTGTTCCACATTTGAATCTTTCAAGGGAACTTTCCAGCAATTGTTGAAACATCAAGCAGTCGTAACAGGGACTTCATCTTTCCCCAAAGGAGGACCAAATAAGATCCCTCCGCTTACCCAAGCAAAGCACCAAACACAGTCCAGCTCACAGGCATCAAGCTTTCATTAATTTAAAGTAGGTCACGCACATAAATAAAATGACTTAGAATTCCTGAGGGTTGGCCACAGAGCTCGGCCCTCAGCTGTTGGTCTCCTTTGCGCGAACTGGCCTTGACTTGGGCTTCCAGAGCAATGGAGGCTTAGAGAAGGGAGCACGGGCTATCCTCAGAGCCACTGCCCTGGCTACGCCTAGAACTGGAAGGGGTGGTCGCAGCAGTTTCTGTGGAATTGTTATTAGAGTTGTTTGCGAAGTTTAATGCTCCCTGCACACTCTCCCCTCCTCTAAAGAACATGTGCTTTGATTTGAAATATTCTAAATTAATTGCCAAGAAACTCTTCCTGATTCTCCCCCAACTTTGAAAACAGTGGTTGTGCCTACATTCAGTGTTGTTTGATTGAAAGCTCTTCTGCCGACTTCACACATCTTGCCCGTGGCTGAGGGCACAGGTGATTGTCACCATTGTTTTCCAAAAGGCCTGGAATGAAGTAGCTGCTGTGAGCCGAAACAGAACACCCTTTAGCCACAAACAAAGCAGCTAAAGTCACTTTTTCTCCTTCCCAGTGTCCTTAAGAGAAGCTGCCTGCAAATTACTGACAAAGATGGCTGCAGGAAAAGTCCTTGAATTTGTTTCAATATTACATTTAAAATTGGATGAGGGTGGGGGGCGTGATGGTGGAGGAGACTCATTCGTCCATAAAAGAAACCACCTCCAAGCAAATTTATTTAATACTTTAGCTGAAAAACGTTTTAATGAAATCCCACTTTCCAATTTATTTGGTGAAACGCCCCAGTGGGCTTGCAGTGGAGGGAGCCGGGAGCAAAGGTGCTCCACGGGACCACGTGCCCTAGTGCGTGAGGGAGACCATGCAAACGGCACGCTGCTTTCGAAACTGTGTGTGCATTAGCGTACACACACACACAGATGTAATAGTTCTGTGGGAGAGGAGGAAGTCGACACAAGTGTATATGAATACAGAAGAAAAGAATTCTTCTTAACCTTGAGAATTTGGCAAAGCAGCTCTGACAATGCCATGGTAGGTATGGAAGGGCTTAATTCATCTCTTATTTTTGGAGACAAGAGAAAACCCACTTCTGTCAACTGTCTGTGCTAAAGGGAAAATGCTTCAGGGCCCGTTCACTCCCTGCGGACCAGACAGCCAAATGTTTGCCCGAGAAGCCGGGGCCTTTCTGCTAAGACTGCTGAGGCCCCTGCTCCACGGGAAAGGCCTCAGCTGCAGGCAGAGGCGGAGAGCACTGGGCCTTGCAGTTCCCGTGAGCCCCTGTGCTGGCGGCACCCAAGACTTGCTAATGCTCTTGAACCCTGCCCGTCCTGGGGAGCTTCAGCTTGGAGGGCTATCATACACCCTTCCTCACTGCTCTTTGGCGTACAAGCTGTCTTCCGGGCACTGGAGACGTAGTGGTGAACCAACAGAGTTCCCCTCCTCTAGTGGCAGAGACACAATAAACAAAAGAATACACAATCTAATACCAGGTCCTGCAGCATAGATGGTGTCTGAGTCAACTTGGGCTGCTATAACAAAAATACCATCGACTGAGTGACATAATCAACAAACATTTATTTCTCACCATCTGGAGACTGGAAGTCCACGATGCAGATTTGGTATCTGGCGAGAGCCTGCTTCCTAGTTCACGGACAGCTGTCCTCATGTGGCAGAAGGGTCAAGGGAGCTCTCTGGGGTCTCTTTTATGAGGGCACTAATCCCATTCATAAGGGCTCCACTCTCATGACCTAATCGCTTCCCAAAGGCCCCACCTCCTAATGCCATCCCGTTGAGAGAGTTAGCAGTTCAGCATATGCATTTGGGGGACACAAAGATTCAGTCTATAGCAGATGTCACTGCCCTTAGATGCAGGCTCCATGGCCTGACACCAGACTATATTAGGCGGCTGCCCAGGGCATGGTTTAGTCTTAATCAACAAATGCTGTTGTCCTTCTCTTGTCAAACAAGCTCCTTGTGAAACTTCCCTGTGACTTGACTTGTCCCTGTTGGCCACACAAATAAGTGAGCAGGGGAGCGGGACAACAATGTCCTCTTTTCTTTCGTACCTAATGGTGGTCTCTCTGCTTATCAAAGAGAATCTCTACTTCAGCTAGACCCCGGGTCCATTAACACCCCAGCCTCTCCTCCCTACCCACCCTCTGCTCACTCTCCCTTCTCCTCCCTGATGGCTTAAATCTTTGCTATCCTTAGACGCTTGGTTCTAGTCAGCCTCTTCCAGGAATCCCTCTCAGACGACGGTGCTCCTGTCTCTGCACCTGCAGCTTCTGGGCACTCCAGGCCTGCACTTTATCATAGCACGCATTTTACACGTGTGAGCCTTGTCTCTCCAAGATTATAAACTTCCCCACAAGGCCCATGTCACCACACGTGCACACTGCAGATTGTGCAATGGGGTGAACACGGACACAGAAGCAAAGCACTAGGCTTCAGAAATTCGGCCACTTTTAGCCTCATGAACTTGGAGAAGTCATTTAACTCCTCTGCACCTCAATTTCTTCACCTACAGAGCTGAGAATATACCTTCCCTCCCTCCTCCCGGGCCATGGTGAGCAGGTGCATCCACACTGGCACAACTCGACGGCTTGTTAAAATACTGAAATACTTCCATACCAGTTGATAAATAGCCACTTCCCCTGTTAGTAAAGGGACACATGGGTACCCACACCATCACCATCTCTGGACCTTTCCACAATCCAGCAACTAAGAGGTAACACCTGCCTGGCGGGGCTCCTGGCCCTGCAATGCACTTGTCCATTAAGACTGCTCAGTGCCTCTGCTGTTCAGATTGATAAATATTTTTAAAATCGCATCCGGTTGTGAGAATCTCCACATACTCATTCCAGAAATATGTTCCAGGCATTCTGTTTTGTGCTAATGATAAGAAAAGTAAAGCATCCAAATAGCTCAACCCAGTAGGGGAGACAGATGTAACTAAACAGAATGAGGCGATGAGTGCTCCAGTTATCTGTTCTTATGTAACAAATTCAAAACTTAGCAGCTTAAAATAACAACAGGTTCCTCAAAAGATCAAACATGGACTTACAACATGATCTAGCAATTTCACCTCCGGGTATATACCCCAAAGAATTGAAAACTGGGACTCAAATTGATATTTACACACCCATGTTCATAGCAGCATTATTCACAGCAGCCAAAAGGTGGAAGCAACACAAACGCCCATCAAGAGAGGAGTGGCTAAACAAAATGTGGTCTACAGATACAATGGAATATTAATTAACCTTAACAAGGAAAACAACTCTGACACATGTTACAACATGGCTGAACCTTGAAGACATTATGCCAAGTGAAATAAGCCAGACACAAAAGGACAGATATTGTATGGTTCTATTTATATGACATACCCAGGTATTCACAAAGTCAAAAAGTAGAAGGGTGGTTGCCAGCGGCCGGGTGAAGGGGGTACAGGGCGTTAGTGTTTAATGAGTATAGAGTTAGAGTTTGGGAAGATGAGAAAGTTCCAGAGATGGATGATGGTGATGGTTATCAACAATGTGAATGCACTTGATGCCAGTGAACTGTACACTTAAAAAGAGTTAAAATGGTAAATTTTATGTTATATATATTGTACCATAATAAAAAAAAAAGAACAACAATCAATCATTTCTTTTGCTCATAAATCTGCAATTTGGGGCGGACTCAGCAGGAATGGTCCATCTCTGCTCCATGATGTTGGGACCTCAGCTGGGATGACTTAAATGGCAGGGACTCCCTGGGCATCTCCATCTCTTCATGTTGTCTCAGGGCCTCTCCTTGTATCCTCTTCACGTGGCCTCTCTGCCATGGTGGCTTCGGGGTGGTCAGACTTCTTATGTGGCAGCTCAGGGTCCCTAGAGTGAGGGATCTAAGAGGCAGGAAGTAGAGCTGCCAGGGTCTAAGGCCTGAGTCTGGAAACAGGCATGGCATCACTTCCCAAAATTCTATTGGTGAGAAGCCACAGAGCCCACCCAAGCGCTAAGAAGAGGGGACTAACACCCCCACTTCTCCATGAAAGAAGTTTCAAAGAATTTGTGGCTATTTTCATTCTACCACAATGTGATAAGGGAAGCGTGTACAAGGTACTAAGGTGCAGACAAGACAACTCTCTTGGGATTCAGGGAAAAGGAGAAGGTCTCATCCAGGATGAAGTAATTGATGTGAAAACATAAAGTCAAAACATAAAATATTCTACCAATGCATTATCAATGATGGTGACAGTAAATATTGAATTAAGACAAAGTTTTGCAGCTTCTTCCCAATTGCTAAGACGCAGTCAGAGACCTGACTCTCAGCCTATTAAATTCATTAAGGGACTCTGTGCTAATACCCTGGGAATGCATGTAGCAGGCCCGTTATATAAAGAGATGAGCATGTGGCTCAGGAACCAAGGATCCTGTGGATGATGTCCAAGTGAGGTGCCTCACTCCGTATTCTACTCTATGGCAACTCAAGGCCACCAACATGCACGAACGCCACCATGTGCAAAGCACTCCAAGGTGAGTGAATTGTAGTCATGAGGTTCTCACATGACCAACTCATTGTCTACTAATCATGGGGGTGGATGTTGGCTGAAATACCATTCATCAAGCACATTTTTTTCTTATAACCACATTTCTTACAATCACTGAATCAAATGAGGTTCTGATACTTCTCAATAAATGATTGCTGAATAAATATCGATCCTTAGATAGTCACCAAGGAGTCGTTCTGTTCCAATACAACTTTCATTAGATATAAAATTTCTTAAAACTAAAACTAATATACTGTACTGGTTAGAAAAAGAAGACAGCGAAAACTCATTACTAATAAAAGCTAGAAAAAAATCCACTCCAGAGATCACTCTCGGTCTTTCGATTTATTATTGGGAGAAATTGTTTTAAGATGGCTCTGGTGATTTCAAACTTTTGCTATCCTCACTTAGCTCTGTTGGGCCAAATATTTGGAGTTAACCTGCAACTAAAACCTAGATAGAAGCAGCAGATATCATCCTCACAAAGGTCACCAGAAGAAGTGTCCGAGAATAAAGCAAATAGCACTAATATTCCTATTCTATCTATCTCAGGCATTGTTAACTGAATGGCTGTTTGAAAATTTTTGTAATCAAAGAAAAATCTGTGTGTTGCTCCACATAATGCCTAGTTATCTTGGATGCTACATTTAAATAAATATGGTATTGCCTTGGTCTAAGGATACCTCTTATTAAATTCCTTTGGAAATAGTTAAAATTTTTATATCCAAATATTTTTCCACCTCTGCAAATATTAACTACATGCATACGGTAGGCAGGCATTGTACTTGGTGCCGAGGAGTCATTTAGAGATGAAGTCTTGGTTTCTACCCTCAAGGAACTCACCATCTAAGGGGACACGTTCACAAATACAGCACCAGGCAGCATGACATAAGGGTACAAGCAAGTGCTATGGGAACAGAGAACAAAGAGGAATTACGCCCAGTGTCTGTGAAAGGAGCAGAGAGCAGCAGGGTCCCCTACCTAAGCTCTACTCCAAGTGCCTGTGGACGGATTTCCAAGGATTACTGGATAACATTACAACAGAGGAACAACAAACGGATCCCAGTAGAATGTGGCTAGGTGAGGTTTTAAAGATGGTTTAAAATTTAACCAAAAACCCGTACCACTTACATACAAGCAGAGCCCCTGGAAAGCAGCCTACAGAAGCAATACCCTGTTAGGAGAGAGCTGTGGTGGCAGGCACTGTCCTATTATGTTACTTAATCTGCACCACTGCCCATGTGTAGATGTGACCGTGAGGCCCACTTTAACCCACTGAAGCTCAGAGGTCTCTGAAATGGTCCACACTTGTCAGGGATGGAAGACAGATTTGAATCTGACTCTCAGCTCCTCCAACGTCTGTACTGTACCTTAAAAATGGAGAAGCCTGCCAGGTCCCCAGCAATGCAAGTGCCCAGGGAATGCCGTTAAACTCAACTCTGATGGCGCATTTGGTTCTTATTTTTGCGTTAAAATGGGACGAATGAACTACTTTGTTCGATCACTGACTTTATATACAGTCGTAGTGAGTAGATTAATACATTTGCAACATACACGTCAGAAAGAGGAGGAAACTCCAGAGAGCCATTCGAGCCACAAGGCATAGCCTCAGCTTGAAGGATGCCAATTACTGACTTCCAATCCCACCGAGTGATGCTGGGGTGGGACTGCAAAGCCCCTTTCCCTTTGCCTGCTGGCCACGGGCTGGGTTCCGCCAACAGGGGAACTGCAGGGAGACTGCCAGGCTGGAGGAGCAGAAGGGCAAGGTCCTGTCTGTCCACTGCCCAGTCAGTATCCACAGTCGCAGCCTTCACCCCGGCAGCAGATGGTACCAGTTGCCGGCTTTTTGTGGCGTTCCCAGAATCAGCCTCATTGCATCTCCCTGGGCAACACTCAGCAAGTGCCCCTCTCTGCTCATGGCAGGGCCTTTCCTTCAAGCTTCTAGATGCTAATAGCCCCAACTTCTCCCCTTTGTTCCTTTGGCCTTAGGGGTAGTAACTGCTGGGGGCAGTTACTAGCTCTGTGTTGCCGCTGTGTCTCCTTTTGCTGTTTCAGGTCTCTAACACCTGTTTGCCCAATTCCTCATACAAATTCGCTCTTAAAAATAACTGGTGTGGGGGTCAGCCCCATGGCATAATGGTTAAGTTCTGTGCAGCCTGCTTCAGCAGCCCGAGTTCACGGGTTCAGATCCTGGGCGCAGACCTACACCATTCATCAGCCATGCTGTGGTGTTGTCCCACATATAAAGTGGAGGAGGATTGGCACAGTTGTCAGCTCAGGGCTAATCTTCCTCAGCAAAATAATAATAAAAAACAGTGTGACAATGACCTTGTCTCCTAACACAAATACACATATATCCTATGACATAGCGATTGTACTCCTGGAATTCCACCCAAGAGAACTGAGTGCTTCTCTTCACCAAAAGGCATGTTTAAAAATGTTCCTAACAGCATTATTCCTAAGAGCACCAATCTGAAAACAACCCAAATGCCCCTCAAGAGGAGAGTGGATAAATAATTATGGCATATCCATAAGATGGAATACTACACAGCAATGAAAACAAACTCCTGCTCCATTTAACATTGGTCATAACACTGAGTGAAAGAAGCCAGACACAAAAGGGTCCATGCTGTGTGATTCCATTGACATGAAGTTCAAAACCAGGTAACGCTAATCTGTGGTGCCAGACATCAGAGGAGCACTTACCTTGAAGGGAGCTGTCAACTGGATTCGTTCTATCTTGTGATCTGGATATTTGAGATGTGTGTGCTCTACTGTGTGGAGGTTAAAATTCAGTAGAAAATTAAAATAACATGATTCAGTCTGTGTTCCTGACTGAACCCTGAGTGGCTCAGAGAGATGCCAAGTGGCAGGCTAGAAATGCTCGGTAGGAATAGCCAAACCTAGCAGAGACCTGGGGATGAGAGAAGCTGTGTATTTGCAAAGCAACAGTGCAGAGAAATAAGACAGGCCGGTGAGGGCATTACCAAGAGCAGTATTCATTCAAGGGTCAGAGAAACCAATTCTATACAAGTCTCCCAGGCAACTAAAAACACAAGGAATTTAGACCCAGGTAAAACTGATGAGTTACTGAAACAAGAAATAAGGAAAATCTCCTAAGCTAGTTCTCTTATAAGGAACTATATATATTTACATATTTTGTCAATATAAATTATGTACTTCTTTATATTGGGTAGGTTAAAAATATCTGAAAAGAAGTTAAATTATATGTGTATTATGAAAACCCACTGGATGCCACTAACACCGTGCTATATTGTTTCCTTTGTCCCCACACCTAGCCTAGGAGTTGGGTGTTGCTGACCCCCTTTTACAGAGAGCACGCTGAGGTTCCAAGACAGAAAGACTCACGTTGAAAGCCACACCGTAAGCGGTAGAAATGGGTTCTAACTTGGGTCCATCCAACTCCAGAGGAGCTTCGACAGAACCAGTTACAACCGAGACGGGAGAAGCTGAGCACTGAAACAAACTCCAGTTTTAAAAAATCGGCCAAGAAATAAGACGAGAGTCTTGGACGAGATAGCCTCATATAATAAGTTGTTTCTGTTTCAAATTTTCCTGTGATCATTCTGTACACATATGTATACACATGTGGTGATTTTATATACATGTTACAGATGGCAATCACTCTTCTATAGCTGTTATGTCTACTGAGTAAATACTGTCTTGTGTAACCCATGATTTTTCTAAATGGAAAGACCTACACTTCAAGATGGTTGAAATTAAGAGGCAAGTTTTATGTTTAAAATCAATCTTAAGGCTGCCATCATAAACTTTTTACCCCTTTTATCATCTCTCATTTAAAAGTTTTTTCAAGAAGCATTAATTTTGAATTCCTTGCTCTTGATTTGAGTTTAGGTCCTTCAATTTGGGGTATAAATGTAGAAGGCATTCTGAAGATTTCACTGTGAAAAGCGGAGTGACCCTCACAACCAACTGCCCACATAAAACTTGGTAATTTTATTACAAAGCGATTCTGTCATGGTGCTGTGGGGTTACAGCTAATAGTCAAAAATAGCTAACATCTTAGACAGGTGGAACTGCTTTTCTAGGGTTTAATTCTTCCATTTTTCAGTGATAAATGATTCTATGCAGAAGAACAGAGGGTAGAGGCCTGCAATGGAAATCAACACACTCACATACATAGACCTGCTGTAATTTTCAGGAAAACAGTTGGTAATTTCTAATTCTTTGTCATCTTTCACTTACCCGACCCCTGAAAGGCACTTGAATCACAATAACATTTCATGTTTTCAATTAAAAAATTTTTTCAGAAGGCAAAGAAATTTCTACGTAAGTATTTTGGAATGAATGGGCTGAATGAAAATAGCTGATCTCCGGTTCTGAAAAAAAAAAAAAGAGAGAGAGAAAGAGGGAGCCAGTGGCAGGATGGAGATGTCCTCCGGGCTCCACATCTAAGCAAGGAGAAGAAAAGGCGGATTAAGGTTGAGTGATAAGGACTGGTGTTCTCGTTTGTATGCATGATTTATTCCTCCTTGCAATATTTAGGCTGCTCCTTTTAAAAACGCAAAAAGTTGAGCACAAAGGGCATGCCTGCCCCAGTGGCCAGGTCCAGACCCACTCCCAGCTCCCAGGCTCTGCTCTGGGCAGGCCCCAGGAGTCCACACCCCCCCTTCCCCCCCAGGCTTTTTAAAGCTACTGCCACCACCCACTCTGTGCTTCAAGGTTCCTCCACTCGAGTTTGCTCCCCCGGATGCTTTGGTTTTTTCCTCCTGCTCAAAAAGCAAGGGAAATAAGCAAAATGGGGAAGTGATCACATTTTTTAAAATCCTAGAAAGTTCACTTAGCCATGAGTGCTGATATATCTACTTAGCAGTCACACAGCAAGTCCAGTATGGTAGGCAGATGCCTGGGGTGCTTGTTCTCCATCCTAACGACTGACAGGGTCCTTGGAGAATCTGGGGAGAATCTCATTTCCGACTGAGAGTCTGCCTGTTGGAACCCTCTCCCCAGATTCCAAGGAGCTCCCCATGTTCATAGCGTGAGTAGAGGTCTGCACTGGACAGTGCAGTAAAATACGGACTACGTATTTTCATGCTGCAATTCTGATTGACTGGAGGAAGAGCAGGCTAAATTAACGAGACGTCTCAATTCCAGAGGCCATTAAAAAGAAACATTCCTTTTAGGCATTTAGGAAGCTCAAGCAACTAAAAGCAAGTGTCTGTTCATTAATTTAATTGCTTCAATGAATCACTGAGGATATGTGTTGTCAAGAGCCGTAAATTATAAGCAAAAGACCACTGTGAATTTGCAGGAAACAGAGACAAAGACTCTGAGATAAAGGGGACTAAATGTGAGAGCTCTGACTAGGTCGGGGCCAAAGCGAGACGAGAACGTAGTGTTCCACCAAACTCCTTCCGATCGCAACTTTTAGCCCAATTTAAACTTCTCTCCCGTGTCCGGTCCACTTGTATCTGTCCTGACTCTCCCCGGCAGCTTCGTTCTAACGAAGGAAATGCTTCTGAAGGGAACCTAAATCCCAATTTGGTTAAAAACAAAACATGGAGAAAACGTCAGCCACAGAATTCAGAAAGTAAAACTGTGCAATCTGGAAAAGATGAGCTCAAAGTAAATTTAATGGACTAGTTCATTCATCGAGCCTCTGAGAACATAAACCAGAAATGGAAGGCTAGCTTTAAGGTGAGTATTGCGGAGCAAACATGCTAAACCAAACCGCATTTGCCCTAACGGTCTTCTCTCCGCTTTGGATGTTGATATTATTGTTAAATTTTAACTTTTCCAGCAGCAGCCGCAATGATAGGAGTTGCTTAGTTTCCGGCTCTTAAATGGAGACAAAGAGCCAGTTGATTTCTTCTTCCTTGCACTCAAGGGGCCTGACTTTATTTCCTACACACAGGGATACAGAATTCTCCTGGAACCATCATGAACCAACCCTTGAGGTTTAGATATAGAAGAAAATGTGCAGCAGCAAACTATTTTTTCTATCTGTAAGCCCCCCTTTTTTTCCCAACAGACTTAGGTATTTCACTGTATAGGTTCTGATTTCACAACAGTAAGACAGGTATACTTAAGACAGGTATTTGAACTTTTTTACTTTTTCAGCTAAATTTCTCCAGTTTTTACCAAAACTGAAAAGGTCTGAGGTTGCTTCCAATGATGTTATATTTTTGGAAAGACTAAGTACCATTCACTAAGTGAAAAACCCATTTCATTTATTAAGGTGCACTCTTGCTTGAATCATGATATTTAATTACCACATAGAAAAGAAGGAAAAGTTAGACAATCTTATTATAAGAGAAGCAAGCACTCTCCATCCGTCTGTTTAAAAAAGGTTGTCAGGAAAGTTGCAGGACTCCCGTACTGCGTAAGGATGAACTAGATTAGGGAGTGGCCAAATCTGGACCACAGCCTGGTTTTTACAGCCCTCAAGATTAGAATGGTCTTTACATTTTGAAATGGTTGGGGAAAAAAATCAGAAGTAGAATATTTTGTGACATGTGAAAATTGTATGACATTCCAGTTTCAGTGTCCATCAAAAAGGTTTTCCTGGACCACAGCCCTGCTCGTTTGTTGGTGTATCCTCGACGGCTGCTTCTGTGCTGCGACAGCAGCACTGAGTAGTTGATAGAGACCACATGGCCTGCAAAGCCTAAAATATTTGCTCCGTGGCTCTTAACCAAAAAAAAGTTTGCCAATCCCTAGGCTGGGTGATCTTTAAGGTCCCTTTCACCTCCACATTTCCAGGAATTTTTCTTCCTTAGATAAGCCGAATCTTCCATCAAAGGCAATGCACGGGGGCTGGCCCCGTGGCCGAGTGGTTAAGTTCGCGCGCTCTGCTGCGGGCAGCCCAGTGTTTCGTTGGTTCGAATCCTGGGCGCGGACATGGCACTGCTCATCAGACCACGCTGAGGCAGCGTCCCACATGCCACAGCTAGAAGGACCCACAACGAAGAATATACAACTATGTACCGGGGGGCTTTGGGGAGAAAAAGGAAAAAAAAATAAAATCTTTAAAAAAAAAAAAGGCAATGCACAGAACACACATTCACTGATATAATAATCTCCAAAAAACTGTTTCTTTTGTGTTGTCAACATTTCCTATGGAACATGTAAAGTAATACTGTCTGACTCACAGAACACACACACTAAGTTCCCAGATATTAATTACTTTTAAAGGCAAGCTCTGGGTTCTAGAAAGTGGTATTTTAAATTTTTCGCAATTTTATTCTATTGACAAGTTTAACAGACCATCTGAAAAATTACCAAGCAGAATGAAAATGAAAAAACCCAACTCCCCTAGGAACTTATACATAAAATATTTATTAATAAGTAAAATGATTTTCCCCTGCCTTTGGTTATTAAAAAATTTTGATTTGAGTACCTTTGTTGAGACCAATTGCTAACAATGGTTTTACAGTATTCAGCCATGAGACAGAGAGAGATAAATAGGGTAGCTCGACAGGTGATAGACAGATGGATGATAAACTATAGATAAAGATATAAATGTGTTAAAGACCATATCTTACAAAGGTTTAATTACAAATCTTGGTTTTGCTAGAAGTTGGAAATCTATTTGCACATAACCTCATTTCTTATAAGTAAACAATATACAAATAAATTCACTTGAATTTCCTAATTCAGAACATTGGTAATGAATATAGCACTTGTTGAGAACTAAGAGAGGAAAACAAGAACCAGTTTTGTGGGGGAAGAAAGGCAATATCTCTTTCAAAAGCTTTTCTCTTGACTTAACAGTCCTTAGTGCCTGAAAAATACGCCATTTTGATAACGAGATTTGCAAAGTAAATCATATTGGTGGTTTAAATTTCATCCTAAATCTTAGATTATGGCTTAGAAGCTATACTAAGTATCTTTGTAAAGGATTTCTTTGAGGTTTTGTAGGGGAAACAAGAAAACGTTTGAGCAGATCTGGGCAGAAATGCTGATCTTCCTTTATGACAATTACCTGCACTCGGTACTACACAAAAATGGGGATCTGACAACCAAAGGGGACGAGATGCCAAGCCGGACCACACGGTAAAATTAAAAGTAACTTGGAGAAAGCAGGTGATAGTTTATGATTTCAATATAAAAAACATGTAATTACTTCTCAGATGTCACTGTGAAGTCAGAAAATTAGATGATCCCACCAAGAAGGGGATGAATGGTTTTATTATCACACCACCCACTACTTCAAGATGAAATAATCCCCGAGTTCTGAAATGTCATTGCTTAAGCAACTAGACAATTTCCTCCAGCCTCTTTTTAATGTAGAAAATCACTTTGTAATAAGACCTCTACACAGGGTAAAAAAGCACAAAATAGACTCAAAAAATCACAAAGTAGACAAAATATATATATCTTTTTACAATGAAACTAAGATGCGCCTGTGAAACACTGAGATCAATGACTAATCTCAGACTTCAAGCTGGATTTCCTTTTATAATAATTGTGTTCTTTATGTCTTCCCCTAAACCTTGAATGCTTATTAAAAAACTTACCCAGGTAAAAAGGAGAGAACAGGTATTCTGATCCGGTACCGTACACAACAAAAAAGAAATAACAATAATAACGATATAATAAAAACCCTTAATCTACCTGTTTACAAAATTCTTTTGACAGCCATACCTCAAGGGCACTTAAGGGCTCAAGCATTTGTCACACAACCGTCAGCAACAACACAGCCATCTCCAGGGGATGCTTTTTTCCATCATAAATCAATCATGCACTGGGATGAAACATATCCAGAAATGCTAATTCAGAGAGAGACATTTTCATACAGTTAGGGAGCAAATAAAACCATCCAAAAGAACCGTGCCATAAACACCACCAACATGCGAAGACTTCCACTTGAGAATCCTTCCAAAGGCCACGGCCTCCCTGTCTTCCTCCGTCTCGTAAAGGAACCCACCGGCACCTTGTGTTACACGGTCACAGCCGGGTACATCTTCTGTTCACTGTTAGTGTGGGGGAAGGGGGCCTGGATTTGCCTGTAGCCCGTCTGCAGGCCGTCCATGAAAGGCGGCACAGGCGTCATGGGCACCGAGTCATGCTGCACTGTGTACCCCACATATGGGGGATGCAGGTACTGCCCTTGATGGGGCACAATTTGGGTGGCCTGCTGACAGTTCAGCACAGAGAAATTCGTGGGCATGTTGACATATACGTTGTTCATAGTGCCCTCGGGCAAGCAACAGTTGGTCTGTGACCTTGTTGGGGGCGCCCGGGCCCCAGAGTTGGCACTGGAGCTGGAGCTGGCCGCTGTGCTGGACTGACGGGAGGACGACCCTCGGGAGGTGCTGGCGCTGGGGATCATGGGGATGGTCTCCATCAGGCGGTTCCCTCCCGGCGCCCGGCTCTGCTGGGGCTCCTGCTTAGGCCGGAGACATCTGCAGCAACAGGCCGCCACGAGGGATCCCAAGATGATGAAGGCGACAAACACGGACCCAACGATGAGGAACGGCACGTAGATGGGGACTGAAGGATGAAAACAGAACATTATGGTTGACTGTGAGAATGCAGTAAAAACCTGGTGATTGGCAGCGGAGACACATAACTGAGCAACACTGATCCCAAGAATTGAAAGACCTAGGCCAAGCGGGTTTGCATGCTAACTAGCAGCCCACGAGATGCACTGTCCTTTATCAAGAGCTCAGGAAAGGCAATAGGGTACCACAGGCATGATGGAGCAGTCCCCCCAAAGCAAAACTGTTCATACTTAGAGCTACACTCACCAGCTGCAACACTGATTGAGGCAAATATCCAATTTAGCAAAAATATCAGTTTAATGTTTTAAGACTGTTCTAAAATTCCTACAATAACTGAACTGCCCAAACTTAAGGCTGCCCCAACAGATAGTTGGAGGATCTGCATAGAATTCGGTTTTAATTATTTAAACGACTTGTTTCCCCAGAAAGTTGTTTATATTTCTTGCAAACTTCTTTTACCATTTTTTAGCAAATTCTCTTTTCATAGGCAAATAAATAAAAAATTTAGGTCAGACTCTAGCCACGACCATTTCCAAAAACAGTCTGTAAGACACAGACATCCAAGAAGGGTGAAAAAAACCCCACCCACCCTTGTCTGGCTGAAGGCTGGGCCTGTGGTGGTGGGCCTAGCATGTGCCACTGGATGGCGGGAAGTGAAGTGACTCTTGTGGAGGGAAGTTATTCCAGGCAGCAGATCAGGATGAAACAACACACCAAGGAGAACAAATGTTGGGAGCAAAAAGACATCTGTTCCAGGAAGAGCGCCCACAGTGAGCCAAGGAGGCACCCAGGAAGGACCAGGGTGGCTGAGATGGTGCAGTTATGCCCGGAGTTATGACACAGGATTCTGCGTGAAGACCTACGCGGAAAGCCTGCAGAGCACAAAGCAACGGGCATCACATTTAACAAGTGTGGTTTATCCTGAAAAATAAAAACTTTACTGAAATTAGTAGTGAGCTCCATTTTTAAATTATTTTACATAAACCTTTTGGGAGCCATGGGGCTAGCACTACAGGGCTTTCAGAAGCTACACACACCGGCCGATGGGGGCAGAGAATCAGGAGGGAGGCCCTGCAGAATGCCTGGAACCACCTCTGTGAAATTTCACCCTGTGTTACCAAGAACCTACGTTTTTTGCTGTGTTCCTGCCGATCTTCTTAACTACGTGATTGGAAAACATGAGGACAGGGACCAGGTCTTGCTGGTCCTGGCAAAGCACAGCGCCAGCGCGGGGGTGCAGGGCAGCGCTTCCGGGAGGAGCCCAGTCCTCCCACACCTCGGATCGGACGCACGAAACACACTCGGTCTGTCCGCTGGGGCAGCCGACTTTCGGATCAAGCTCCTTTTGACGGCTCTGGGACTCCTGGAGTCAGGGGTATCAGAATACAGTGCCACATGGAGTCACGGAGAAATAACGTCTCATAAGTAAGACGAACTTTCTAAGTATTTAAGCAAAGGCTGACATCTGAAGGTTTCCGGAGCTGTTCAGGGGGAACAGAGTAAATCCCAGATTGACTCGGCGCGCTCGCTGCGCAGGCTGCGCACAGCTGGCTCTGCCAGCCGGTGGTCTCATCGCGCGCCCTCCTCAGGCCAATGCCGGCGGAGGGGAGCAGAGGATGCTGGGCTTTTTCTTACGCATGCTATAAATATTTCATTCTAGAAATGAGCATGGCAGCCCCGACTATGTTATCGATAAGTAACAAATGATGGTAAAAAAGTACTCCAAACGCTACAGCAGAAACTAGCTGAAAGGAGGCTGAGTCCACAGAATGAGTTCTCGGGAGGAAGGAGTGTTCTGCCCCCAGGATTTTTAACTGGAGGCGTGAACAACGGCACAGGGTACAGAAGGCAGCGCTCGGCCAAGCCCCGGCAGTGCCCAGCGGTAACCGCAGAAGAGCAGGGAGAGGAACAGAACTTTTAGGAAAAGAGATTTAAAAGCAGAGTGAAGAAGGCATCCATGCACTTCACACGGCGTCACGAGAAGTCAGCTGCCTACTGATCTGCCCAAAGTCAACGCAACTTTTTAGACCATTCTGGCACCCAGCTCCGCAGACGCATCAAGATAGCAGTTCCGCCTCGGGCTAATTTCTCAGGGCTTTACTGACGGCCACACACCCTGCAAGGCTGAGCTCGCATTTTAGGACGGCCCCTTTTCTGGAATTACCCGGTTTTCCTCTCTCAGATTCAAGGCAGTGGAACAATGGGAGGAGCCTGGCTAATAAAATGCCTGACTGCAAAGGGGAGGGCACTGAAAGGAGCTGCCCCTACCAGGGCCCGGGGACAGCGCCGCCAACACAGACGCCACCCAGCGCCAACGCTCAGGCAGACCAAACTCCGGGCTCAGGGTGCTGGTAAAGTCCTCTCCCTGACATAAGCAGTCACAGAAAAGAGAGGAGATGCCCCCTCTGTGACATGTTTGCCCTTTGACCTCTACCCCTACAAGCGAACTAAATCTTCCCTCCCAAACACACACACATTGGTGTAGGGCCTCGAGGCAGCCAGTCTGGGAGGTACGTGCAGAGGGGAGGAAGTGGAACCTATCAAATTCCTCTCCGGATTTGTTTATTTTTCTAACTCTAGCGATGGCAATCTGGAAAAAAAAAAGGTAATTAAAAAACATTAAAGCCACAAAAAGCAAGGTTGGGCACCGCTATGATATCACACCAACCAAGTCTGACGTAGTAAGAACTGTCCAGAAACCAGAGTGGCCCCGGACGAGGCAGGGGACAGTGCAGCCACGCGTACGGGAGCATAAGAATGCCCCGTGGTCCCGTAAAACGCCTCACCCAGGACAAAGTCCTGAGGAGCTGCCTTCCTTCTGAGGAGCCTTCAGGCAGAAACCCTGCCAGCCCCCTTGTGAGGGAACGCCCCACCGTTTCCTTGGTGCTCCCAAGACGGTAACCTTACTAGAAGTTAGACCTATGGAGACACGAGACCTGGGAGGGGACAGAGGCCCCTGGAGAAGAGGAATGTGGGGCTGTCTGCGACCCACACTAGCTTAGACGTGTGGAGAATCCAAGCCTAGAGAATCCTCGGAAAATCCATGCCAAGTCACTCTTTAGCTGACAGATGGGGAAACTGAGGCCCAGGGCAGTGAATTGGTGTCCCACCTCGCACAACCACCTCCTGGTCCCAGATCCTTTTCTGAAATGTCAGTGCTCCTAATTCCCTTCCCATCTCCAAGCTCCCAGGTCCGTGCAAAGCCAACCCTCCTGCCCCTTTCGCGCTCGACCTGGCCCACCCTACCTGCCGAGCCGTCGGGGCTGTCTTTGTCCGCTCGGCCTGGCTCGCCGGCGCCCTGCTGGCGGTCGTTGTCGCAGCCGCCCTGGTCTAGGCGCGCCTCGGCGCTGGAGCAGCAGTAGCGCAACGCGCAGCTGCCGCAGCAGATGGTGGCGTCGCCGCCGTCGAAGCGCTCCGGGCACTGGAAGCCGATGCGCCAGACGCCCTGCGCGTCCAGCCAGCCGTGGCAGTACTCGCCGCTGGCCCGCGCCCCCGCCGCCAGCAGCGCGGCCAGCAGCAGCTGCAGGAGGGAAGCGGCGTTCCGAGGGGAGGCGGCGGGCGAGCGGCGTCCGCCCCACATGGCACCACCCTGGGCGCGGGCGGCGCGTCTCAGAGGGCGCAGCGCGATTCCCGGGAAGCAGGGGCCCGGGCGACCCTGGTCTCAGCGGGGCGGAGGCCGGGACCTCTTCGCTGAGTGTCCCTTCCGCGGCGCTCTCCGCGCGGGCCTCTGCCCTCTGCCACGACGTCTGGGAGCCGACGACGCCGGGCTGCGGGGTTGGGGGCTCCTAAGCCATCCCCTCCCTCAGCCGGGTGGCCCGGTCCCGGTAGGGGCTGTCTTGAGAGTGGGCACTCGCTGATGGAACTCTCTGGGCGCAGAGTCAAAGGGCCCCCGAGGCTGCCGTCCTACAGCCCCTGGAGGCTTCACCGGCGACAAGACCCTCCCGGTGCATCCCCGAGGGGACGCTCACTCCACTCGGAAGGCGGCTGGGCACGTCGCTGTGCACCCGGAGCCAGGTGGCTGCCGCAGAGTTTAAGCCTCGGGGTCCCACACACGAGTCGGGGCGCGTCTCCTCTCCTTTATTCCCCTCTCGGGCGGCGAGAAGGGGCCACGAAGGCGGGCAGCAGGCGCAGGGCTCCGGGCAGCAAGTGCAGCGGCCGGCCGCGCTCAGCCTCCTCAGCTCCGAAGTCGGTCCGCATGGCTCCGGCCGCGCCGCCGGGGCAGCCCTCCCAGGTGCAGCCCCAGCGCTCCCCTCCGCGGGACCGACGGGCAGTGCTCCCAGCGCACGCTGCCGGCCAGGACGCGCGCGAGGGTCCGGCGCTCCCCGCCGCAGTCCCTGGAGCCTGCCCGGCTGGCGGCGGCCGCGGCTGCTGCTGGGCGCGGGTCCAGGTGGGCGGCTCGCCCCCGGCTCCCCTCCTCCGCCTCTCCGGTTGCAGCTGGCTCCCACGGGCGCCGGGCAGCCTCGGCCGGCTCTCCGTCTCCCCTGGCCGCTGCGCCGTCGGGAGGTGCGCCCCGAAGGGAGCCTCCCACGTGAGTTTCAGTCCTCCGGGCTACTGAAGACGCCGAGCGCCGCAGCCGCCCGCACCCCTCTGCGCCCGGCCCCCGGCCAGCTCCGACTCGGCGGGGCGCGGCGCTGCGCGGCGCTCTTATTAGAGGCCGGCGGCTCCTCGGACGCGCATGCGCGCTGCGCGGGCTTCCCTCCGCCCCTGGAAGCCCCAGGACGCCGCCAGCCCTTCACCTTCCGACTGCGGCGGGGAAGAACCGCGTGGCTGCGGTTCGTGGGCTGCCGGCTGGAGCGGGCGGGGGAGAAAACACAACCGAAAGAATCTAGGCCTTGCTAACACAATGACAACAATCATGATCATAAAAGCAAACTAAACTTGCTTATTGAAGATCTTTGGCATTCAAAATTCTGTTTGATTCTCAAAACTTCCCCAAAAAAGGATTATAATTACTTTCCACTTTACAGACCAGGAAGTTGCCGCTCAGATTAACTGTCTCTCTCGGTTTTCAGCATCTGCTGTCCTGGCCACCGCTGGGCACTGGCCCAGCCGAGAAAGAACTCGGCTGTTTGTGGCCGGGTTCGCGCGCCTGGGGCTGCGTCTTGGGGGCTCCAGGTTTCTACAATGTGGAATGAAGAGAGTTCGGCAAAGACCACAGGTCTGGCCACTGTCTGGGTGAACTGTGTCGCTTTTTTTCTTTCTATATTTGGGCGTGGCGATTTATTGGATTCAAGCAGAAAGGTGCCGCCGTTCACCATTTGGCCTTAGTGGTGTAGACAGCTGCAGTCAGGAAGAAAACAAGGTTCAGACAGACCAGAAACTCGGCTTTGATGAAGGAGAAATTAATAGCCTCTCTCTTGCGGAAGCTGGAGCAACAGGTGCTGATGCTATTAAAGCAGCAGTGATTATTTTTCAAGGGACTGCTGACCCTTCCAATAGGGTCTGGGAGTCAGCTGACCTGAATTCTAGGCCCAGCCCTTTCAGTAAAGAATCATTGCATTTTGCTGGCCTCGGTTGCTTCATTTTTAAAGCGGAGCATAGGATGGATGGCCACTAAGGTCCCTTCCAAGTCCACGACTATAGAACACAAGGCGATTTTCTTCACAGCGAAGACGTGCTGTTCAGGCACTCACTGGGCACTTGGGTATGCCTGGTAAATGGATGGACTCCGACCCTGTGGATATCCTTCCACTCACCCCCACAAAGTCAGGTGAAAGGGAAAAACCCACCCTCCTCCCTGGCAACGAGTCCTTCTTCTCACTAAACCTCTCTCAAGCATTGCACTTCGTTTCAGTGCTATTTTGTTGTAATTTTTAGTGACATAAAATTACGTATTTTAAATGCACCAGTCACCCGCTTTTCTTAACCTGTGAACAAAATTTCAATATCGAATTATTAATTCAACGAATACATGCTAAGGACTTACAGTATGCTGTGCTCTGCGTTCGGGACTGGGGATTCACCAAGAAGCCAGACATGGCCATTTCCTTCCAACAGAGCTGAAAGTCCCAGGGGTAAAACAGAAATCAGACAGGAAGACAAAGACTTGAATAAGCAAGGATAATACAAGTGTGCTGAAATGAAGTGGCCGGTGATGTTCAGGGTCAACGACAGCACATAACCTGGGGGTGGGGACCAGAAGGAGGGCAGACAAGTCCTCAGAGGAATGACACTCAAAACTAGACCAGAATACGCTAGGGAAGACTCAGTTTTTCAGACTGAGTCTTTTTCTTAGAAAATACTATTAGCATTTTATTACTACTATTATTATTTAGGGCTTAATCTGTGCCAGGCACTGTGCTAAGAGTTTTACATGCATGGTCTCATTTAATCCTCACAGCAACCCTATGAAGAAGACAGAATTACTATCCTTATTTTACTGGTGAGGATAGCTTGCCCAGTGCACACAGATAGAAAGTGTCAGTTTGCCTGGACTGCACCCAATTCTAGCGACTCCAAGGCCCGCCCACCATGCTGCTAGTTAGCAGTCTCCACAAGGGTAAGCGCAGGATTAACTGTGAGCTCTGTACCAGTCACCAGATGGTTAGGTATCATTATTTTCCTATGGCACCAAAAATTGATTTGGGTGGTGGTCAGAGGGTTAACACTTTACTTTTTCTCCTTTGGAAAAAAAATTAATGCAAGAGAATTATGCACGTCTTCAGACAGTACCTGTGCCATACCCTCCTCCCACTATCCATTTATCCTCTTCTCCAGAACACCCACAGTTTATCAGAGTTAATTTATGGAGAAAGAAATGTTGAACATCTTCATACTGGAATTGACTTAGTGGCTTGGTAGTGCCACAATTTAAACACAATAAGTTTTTCCCCAATAGTTCACAATTTAGTCCACGGCTGGCGAACCTGGAAGTGCAGAGCTTTGAGGAAACGTGGCCTCTTTCTTATTGTTGTGTTGCTTTATTCCTTGAGAGTTACGGAGAGGCCTGTTCTCTCGTTCCTTCACGTGGTGTTGATTGTCTTCAATGCTCAGAGACCCTTTATATCGCTCTGTTCCTCCCTCTGACTTGCTTTTACTTCTTATTTGTGTATCTAGTATGTTGTACTGAAATTTTATAAAATAAGTTAAATACTTATTGAGCTTCTCTATGGAGGGGCTACTGGGAGGTAGTAAGATGGTCTATTCCTTCCATAAGAAATAAAAAGACGTTCCCTCTCCATCTTTAACAAACAGCCTAAACTATTTTACTATTCTCTTTTGAGAAAGTGTAACTAGTAATCGTAACACATAGGTAGTAGTAATAATAATTTATTATAATCAAAACTAAATGTCAGGCAGTCTGCCAAAATATATTTAAACACATATGAAAGAGTACTCTCTTCCCTTTTAAAAAGTTGAATTCTATAGACATTCACTGCAGGAGTATATTTTCAGGTTATTTCGCCTTTCAGTCTGTGCCTGTATATGTGAATAAAATACAGTTGATTTAAAAACAAACTTCTGACATATCTTCAATTGTACAAGTAGAAAGTCATATAACTAAAGAAATGATTACTTACAACGTTGCTAACTGGAGTTGATACAAATCATATGGAGGTCGTCATATTTCATTTGGCTGGCAGTTCTAAAAGCTGTAAGATCTACAGTGTTTTTCTGCAAGTTTCAGCAAGAGCAGAAGGTTCTCACCATGTGTACAGCAGTCAGCAGTCTGTTAGGAAGAACGGCTTTCACTATGTTCATTCATTTTTTTCCTCCTCTTTTATAAATAGGAGTAGTATTGAAACTTCACATTTGGTTTACCAGAAGTTCTTTTAAGCTAAAGTGTTTGTGTTAACAAATGAGACCTCAAACTCAAACAAACATGTTAATTTACATTCCTTTTAATTTTGTTTTGTGGTTACCTAACCTCATCTGAAAATAAAAATGGTCATAAAATTTTGAAAAACATCTTTCTTGTTGCTTTAAAATTTTTCATCTTTCATCCTCCTATTTTTTCCTTGTAATTAACATACTGACTTTATATACTGTGTACAGTATCCTAATATACTAATATATTTTCAGAAAAGTAATTTGTATATTTTAAATTCTTTTTCTTCTCATCCACCATTAACTTTAAACATTTGACATACTTCTCTCCCCCCCGACTCCAGCCTCACCCCTAACCAATCCCAGAGTTTTACTGAACCATTTTTATGTTGATTTTGATGTTCACTATTGTTATATTTTCTTTTGGAGATATACAGTTAAAAAACATCCAAGACTTCTCCAAATAATGCAGGAAAGAGTGGCATAAACAAAATCAACATGACATTAAAAAGTCTACAGAAAATGTTTGCAAATCATATACCTGATAAAAGTCTAGTATCTAGGGCATATATACAACTCGACAACAAAAAGGCAAACAACTCAATTCAGAAACAGGCAAAGGACTTGAACAGACATTTCTCCAAAGAAGAAACACAATAACCAACATGCACATGAAAAGATACTCAACATCACTGGTTATTAGGGAAATGGAAATTGAAATCACAATGAGATACCAGTCCACACCTACTAGGATGGCAATAATAATAACCAGAAAATAATGTGTTGGGGAAGATGTAGGGAAATTGGAACCCTTGCACATTGCTAGTGGGAATGTGACATGGTTCAACTGCTGTGCAAAACAGTTTGACAGTTCCTCTAAAAGTTAAAAGTAGAATTACCATATGACCCTGAAATTCCACTCTTGGGTAGATATACCCAAAAGAGTTGAAAACATATATCCATACAAAAATTTGTACACAAATGTTCATAGCAGCACTATTCATAATAGCCAAAAAGTGGAAACAACTCAATGTCCATCAACTGATGAACAGATAAACAAAATGTAGTGTAGCCTTACAAATGGAATATCACTTGGCCACAAGAAGGAATGAAGTACTGCGAATGCGTGCTACAACATGGATGAATCCTGAGAACATTGTGCTAAGTGAAAGAAACAAGACACAAAAGGCAAATATTATATGATTCCGTTTATATGAAATGACCAGAACAGGCATATTCATGGAGGCAGAAAGTAGATCAGGGTTGCCTGGGGCTGGCAGGAGGAAAGAAGGGGAACTGATTGCTTAATGTGCAGAGGCTTTCCTTCTGGGTTGAAAATGCTGTGGAACCAGATAATGGTAAGAGTTGCACAACACTGTGAATGTACTAAATGTCACTCATGGTAAATTTTACATTATGTGTATCTTACCACAATAAGAAAGAATCTAGAGCTAAAAAAAAAAAAAAAAAAGCTGCACCAATTTCAAGGCTCTATTCTCTTACCAATGAATGGTACTGAAACATCATCATTTAAGAAGTTCCGTGACACAGCCAGATACTTCTGAATATAATTCCAAGCCTCTAAGCTACATGTCGCAAATCTTCTGTTACAGACTGAATTGTGTCCCCCCAAAGTTCATAGGTTAATGCTCTGATCCCCAGTGTGACTGCATTTGGAGATAGGGCCCTTGGGGAGATAATTAAGATTAAATGAGGTCCTAAGAGTGGGGCCCTAGACCAAAAGGACTGATGTCCTTATAAGGAAAGAAAGAGACAGCAGGAATGGGCACACACAGTGAGAAGGTAGCCCTCTGTAAGCCAAGGAGACAGGCCTCGGGAGAAACCAAACCTGCTGGCTCCTTGATGGCTTGATCCTCCAGAACTGCGAGAGATAAATTTCTGTTGTTTAAGCCCCCAGTCTGTGGTATTTTGTTATGGCACCCCGAGCTGACTAATACAGCCTCTTTCCCCTGCTCCCTCTAACGGGCTGACATCGGGAATGCCCTAAGACAACTGTGAAGTCTTCCTAAAAGGCACAGCAGCTTGAGTCATAGCTCCACCTATGGACCATAGAGGGATGACTTGGAGTGACAGGAGTATGTGCTACAAACAGTTTAAGAAAACTAGATATCTATCTAGAATAAGGTACAGTAAGAACGTGTGCTGAGTCAAAATGGTCGGAGAATGGAATGTAGCTAACCAGCTGCTAAGAGCTGAGTATGGAATTTACCCAGGCTCAGTCTCCCCCCAGAACATTTTATTCATGTCTCTATTGATATAACTGGGATCATGATTCCCTTTGTCTTCTAGACGATAACTCCTTGAAGGCAGAATCAAATCTTGCTCATCTTCAAGTCCTCACAGCATAGGTTCGGGTTACTCAGTCCATAAACATTTATTGAGCATGTGCTATATGCTAGGCACAAAAATACTCAATATTGAAGTGTTAATTTCAAGGAATTTGAAATCAATAAAACTTACCTAAATATTAAAGCTATGCTGAGTATAATAGCAGCTTGGATATTAAATATCCGGTAAGATTAGGGTAAAAAATCTGGTGCTCGGGAAGAAATCTTTAGACAGAAGGTCCAGAGGGAAGCGAATTCCTTCCCTCTAGTCAGAACTTCCCACGGCCCTGCCCCCCTACAGACCTATATTTGAGGCTTAAGGTGACAGAAGTTTGCGATGAAAGAAGATGCAAGAAAAGAACAAGCTTGTTCTTTGTGGTGACCTGGATGTCACCACAAGAAATCGAAATGTAAGCCATCCACAGAATTGGTTCCAGCAACTTTATCCGGTGGCAGGAGCAGCTCCTCTGTGCTGCCATTGGTGTTCTCAACATTGCCTTAGGGCTGGTGTTGGTGGGGCAATGGCATGGCCAGCTCGTTCGGCAGGCACTAGCTGTATGACCGAGGCTGCTATCTTCAGCATATGATAGGCCCCCAGAGAGCTAGAGCTGACACAAGGAACAGCGCCAGCCTCCTAGTCACCAGAAGGATGAGCTTGAGAAGCACGTGGGGCACTCTGCGAGGATTCCCACAACTGAGAGGAACTTCTGGGCTGGGTGGTACTGGTCCCAACAGAGCAAGAGAAGGTGTCGAATTGTCCGATATTGTTATGTAGTATGAAATTATGTTGTCTTACATCCAGACTAAGAAACTAGGTCCATTGAATATAATTTCATATTTTTTATTAAAATAATTCAGAAGGCACTTTTGGATCACAGGTTTCTTGGGATTTCTCATTATTAGGATCATTGTTTTCATATGGGGCGGGTGATAGGAAAAAAACCATTCATGCTGGGTGTTTAGATTTGATATAAATGGGAATTTCCTTCATCAAAGCTGCCTCACTAGTCTCCCGGTAAAAACATAAAAAGATAAAAGAACTATTGTGCTGCTTATTTTAGCAGAAATGGAATGACAGAATTCACAGCGCAGCCTCACCATCGTCGTAATGGGCCTTGTCCAAATACTTTAACTTTTTCTAAACCAAGCCCTCCCCCATTTTATAGTTTCAACCTTCTTTTTGTACCTTTTGGATTAGTAAGAGATTTTCTTTGGCTTTTGCAAGAAGTCAATCTCTCAGGAAACAAGTGAATTAACTTCATATTTGTTTAAAAGTCCTTGGATAGCTCTCGCATCTGCATTTCCTCAAAAATTCTCCAGTGAAAGAATAAAGGGTGAATGTTCTGCATTGTGTAGTATTCAAATGAGCAGGAGAATGTTTAATGAGTTCCATATCCTAAAAATGTTAGCGTCCCATAACCCCTTAAGACTCGTTAAGTATTTCAGACCATTTTGCAGCTTTACAGCATTCAGGACGCTTCTTGCTTGATATTGTAAGTTCTTACTTAACGTAACAGTTTTCAGGAAAGTCTCCAACTGGCTGACCTTCCTTACTTAATTAGAAGAAAGGTTTTTCTAAAAAATATTTTTATGTTAGAAAATATACTTGAAGAGCTACAAGACTGAAATTCAACCAGCTAATAACTACTACGTATTGAGCAGCTGGTATGTGCCAGCCATTGTGCTGAATTCTTTGATATCATTATAGTGTCTCTTCCAATAAGTATGTTATTAAGTAAGCTAAAAAAGGTTCAAATTCATATCCATTTTCCTAAAATTTCCTAATAAGTTAAAAAGAAATTTCCAGCCTGTGCAGAATGCCACTCAATTAGTTTTAATACAGGCATTGTTAGTATGCCTTTCCCAGCTCTTATTTTCAATGAACTGGTTTCTAATGTCACACAAATGAGATGAGATGTCTTAGAAAAAAATACACAAATCACTGGCATTCTTAATTTCTATTACCAATTTCCGTCTTGGTACGCAGTGGTTTGATTTTATAAGGTGCACCTATTTTTAGTTATTTTACTTCTGGAAGTGAGTCAATTTACTCTGGAGACACAAGGCCTGGAAGAAAATATTGGAAAAGCAGAAAAGTCTAGAAAGGTTAAAGGTGATGAGGTATTATGCCTAAAGAAAATAAGGTGAGGGAGGTTGCTTCCAAATTACCTTTAATAATGTGAAAGATTATTTTAGGAGGGCCCTGAGCCCTCCTGTACAGAGAAGGCAGACTAGAGGAAGTGGAGTCGAATTACAGAAAGCGATATTTGAAGAACGCCATCTAACCAGTGCAGATGAAGCAGAAATGCAGTTGACTAAAGAGGCAATGAAAACTCCAACCCCTGTCATCTTAAGAACTCGTTAAATAAACTCTAGCCTTGGAAGGAGGAGGGGTGTCTTAGCATAACTGCAAATAGATAGGGCCAGGACTGGTTAAATTCTTAAGATTCTTTACTTGTATTCTTTGAATCTTACTATGCCATGCAAAATTTTTAGGCTTATAATGAGGAAAACAGCAAACATGATTCACATTCGTTCTTTTGACATTGATCAAACTTCCTGACTTCCTTAAGCAAATAAAATATTTTAAAACAAGACATGATTGTTGCCTCTATTAATGTATCTGGTATCCCATTCCAGCAATATTTTAATTAAAGTTTTGGAATAATATGCATTTTTAGCACTTTTGAGAGTAGGAGGAAAGGCAGAGTGAGAGAGGGACTTGCTGTTTGGGGGTTACCCTGAGACCTGGTCTGGTCTAGAGAAGTCAAGCAGCTCCGCATCCTGCACACTCAGAAGCCATCCAGAGTGAGTTTCAGATGTAGGCAATTTACATTTATAGACAGGGTCAAGCAAATTGGACAGTTTAAGTGAGCACTGAATAAATGGGGACATAAATATGTTGGGACCAATAAATGGCCATATTTATAGAGTGCAAGTAAAACCTATATCTCTCACTTGACTTGAAGAAATCTTGCCAACTGGATTGAATGCAGTGGTCATGATATTGAGTGCTGAAACCACAGGAGAGGCGACCTCAACACTTAAACCAAACTTCCCACTTCTGTAGTACTATTTCACATGCATTTGAACATTCAATCTCCTCTTGGTAGAGAATGGATAATAAGTGCTAAGAAACAAAACAAAACAAGAAAACACAACAAAACAAACCAGCAAAAAAATCACTTCCTTTTGAACTCATTCATACATTTCCAGAGTCTGTATAGGACTGCCAAACTCAGCCTAATTTTTGAGAAAATATAATCCATCTGTTTCTTGATAGGAAGAGAAGGATTAAGCCAGACTCTAAGAAATAAAAAAATGAGGAACTGGCTCCGAGACACAGCACTCACTGCTGTTTTCTTCATCACGGTGGGTCCTGTTTTGGTTGTCTTCGAGGTGAAGCCAAGGACCAGGACTTGGTTTACTTTCAAGTCCGAGTGTTGGAATATTAGCCTCCCAGATACAGGAAGCACAGCCTTCCTGTGGTTGAGTTCTGTGCAAGGAGCAGAGGGCTCTGACACGGGCTGGTATTACAGTAGCTAAGTCATGAATAGGGAGCAAGCTCACTAAGCTAGATGATTCTTTTTTTTTTTAAAACTTTTTATTAAGATTATGATAGTTTACAACCTTGTGAAATTTCAGTTGTACATTATTGTTAGTCGTGTTGTAGGTACACCACTTCACCCTTTGTGCCCTCCCCCCACCCCCCTTTCCCCTGGTAATCACCAATCAGTTCTCTTTGTAGATGATTCTTTTTAAAAGACAACAGAGGAATCCAAGAACAGTCTCCCCAACCTGTCCTCATTTCACAGAAAGTGAACACTGCTTCTCTATGGAAGTCTTGCAACACGATTTGCCATGTCTCCAGCTCACGGGAGATTCCAAGATTTCTAGGACAATAAAAACTTGGGATTCTGATAACTGACATAATTCAAATCTTAAAATTTCCTTAATGATCATTGTCTTTATTTTCACAATTAGCTATGGATTTTAGCAAATTCTAGTATTCGATTGTTTTTTTCCCTAAGAAGTAGGTTAAGGGCAGTGTAAGTGCTATAGTTTTTAACCAAATGATAAAAATCATGCTGTGTCTGACTGACTAAATAACTAGGAAATTGGTTTTTTGTTTGTTTTTACTTTTTATTTGCAAATAATTTCAAACTTGGAGAAAGAGTTGCAAGAATAAAAATAGTACAAAGAACTCCTGTATACCTCTTTACCATATTCACCAATTGTTAACATTTGGGCAATCTGTTTTGGGTCCAAACAATGACTCATAAAATTGGATTAATCCTGTTCCTTCTGATTTGGGACTATCCGTCATATAGACATGTAGACAAAAGCACCAACATTACTAATTGTACATTGCTTGTTAGAATAGAATCAAAACCCGTTCTCTTATGTTGGTCATTGATTTATGTTTTTCACTTGTTGTCAACAAATTATTAAATCTAAATCATAAGCTTGTCAAAACATATTATTTGGGTAGCCCACTCCTAACAGCTTGGCTAACATTACACGTATTACGATGCTGAACTTTGGGTTCCAGGTGCTAAATTGAAGAATGTAATTCCAGACCTTTCTATATAGAGAAAAATATATGAAAGCCATAAACTTCCCAAGATTTCCTGTCTTTGGCTCTTGTACTCCATCTCCTGGCTAATGGGACCGTGAGACGGTTAAGTTGAACACACCAATTGTTATAATCAATTATATAACAGAGTGTCCTGGCATGAGACTTCAACAAGAGAGCCACAAACATTATACCAGTGAAAATGGACTAAGTCTGTAGGAAAAAAGCAATCCATGTGAGCAGAACGAGGATGACCACGAGGCTGAAATGACACCCTCTGCTTACCTAGGATGTCAATCCTACAAGCCAACTTCAGGAGGTTTTATGGCCAAGTGGGGGATGGAAGTAGAGAGAACGAGGTGGGGTGAGGGGTGGAGGGCCAGGCACAGGGAGTATCAGCTGATCATCATGATTTTACTTTAAATCTTAGGGAAACTTTCTTCAAGCCACCGCTCCTAAATCTAAACTCCTTGCAGGCAAGAACCGAGCCCAATTTACCTTGGTACCATCCATAGATTGTAGAGTATCTTGTTGAATGAGTGAAGAAAGAATAAGAAACTAATTTATGTGCTTTTGTTTGACACGCGCAGATATGCTGTTAAAGTTTTAACCTGAAATACAAATATCAAAGTAATAAATTATTGTAGTACACAATAGCAAAATATCTAGGAACTAATAGCTTTTCAGTAGCAAGAATTATATACATCTCTCTAGGCACATGTTTATTTGCTCCTGAAATCCAACCTATTTGCAGACACTAATTATCCACTTAGAATCCTAATATTCTAGACCTGGGATGGACGATAATAATCATAGGCTTTACATCTAAAATCAAGTTCTCCAATTGGTTTTGAAACATCAACATAAATAATTCTACAGATTCCATCTACAGATTCCCTGCGCTTTCGGAGCCTGTTCTGGGTTTAATCATATTTGTAACATACCCTTAAAACAGGTGAAATAATTGTCAGGACACTGTGGTACCGAGAGTCACAACAGAGTGAAACATGGCCATGTTGATTAACTGAAGCAACAAGGAGATAGCCTTCTATACAACAGCAAGATGAAATCTCCAAGGGACCAGATCCTTTTTGCACATGCATGCTTCATCCTTAACTTCGTGTCTGCTTTGACTCAAGAAACCTTGCTGATAAGTTTCACTAGGAGTCAAAATACAATGCAATAGCATAATTCTGACTAAAGACCAAAAGAGGGAAAAATGATATCTGTCACTTATTGTAGACTCACTGTGTGCCATGGATTATCTACACACATCACCTCATTTCATCTTGTAAAACCCATTTGGGAGCATAGTGCCACACCCAGAGCTCAGCTTGGACCTTAGTTTTCAGCTGAAATCTGCCATTTGCCTTGGTTTCAGCTTTGGAAGCCTGCTCTGATGATATTTCTGGCATCTCTGAACTCGTGTACGATCAGTGGTCATCTGCTTACATAGGTTACCATCATATCTAATCATTATCACATCAGAAATACAAACATGGTGTGACATTTGGATTTGTTGTTAAAACTGAAATACAGTATTTACTTTCAAATACAGGTGAGCATTTCTATATGAAACTTGGAGTGAAAATCTCTCTAGAGGTTTAGAGGCTGGAATTCTATCAGTCAGTTCAAGTGTAAATCTATATTTATCATAACCACACTACAATGAGTGCAAAAGTCATAAAGATTATGTAAAAGAAACCATGTTAGCTTCAGGATACATATCCTTTTTTGAGACAACAAATGTTCATGCAAATTTAAATGACAATATGGGGCAGAATAATAAGCATTAATTGATTATATCTTAATTCTAGACTTCGTCGAATTGGATGTACTGCATACTTAGCATGAAATAAAGTGACATTTAAGAACTGCATTTAGGAGCCAGCCCCGTGGCCTAGTGGTTAAGTTTGTGTGCTACGCTTCGCTGGCCCAGGGTTTTGCTGGTTTGGATCCTGGGTGTGGACATGGCGCCACTCATCAAGCCATGCTGAGGCAGCGTCCTACACAGCACAACCAGAGGCATTCACAACTAGAATATACAACTATGTACTTGGGGGGTTTTGGGGAGAAGAAGAAAAAAAAAAGAAGAAGATTGGCAACAGATATTAGCTCAGGTGCCAATCTTTAAAAAAAAAAAAACAAAACTGTATTTATTTTTTCTTTTTTAAATTCTATGTAAGCCATGATCTTTTTAAGGAAAAATACTATTTGGAAATTCTTCAGTTTTTGTATATGTGCTTTAAATCAGCATGTTAAACTTGCCACTTAAAATTTCACAAGGAAAAACTCCCAAATCATTCTACATGACAAGTCATCTTATAAAGTCTCATAATAAAGACTAAAGGAAGAAAACTAGAATATTTATTTTAAAATGTGCTACCCAAATACCTTGCTTCTCTCCCAATCACAGTTGAAAGTGGGTTCTCTCTACTATTGTAAATATGTAGGTAGCTGCCATAGGAGAAATCTAGCAGCTGACAGTGGAGAAATTATTGTTTCTTCTCTATAATGTCAAATTTATAACACTGACTGATAAACACTTTAATAATAAAAGCATGTTAATGTAGTAAGTGGACTGAAAAAAATGATTCTAACTCTCCACCCCTCCACAGCCTTGGTAATGTGACCTTTTGAAGCCCCTCCCTTCAAGAGGTGGAGTCTATTTTTTCCCTCTGAATCTCAGCACCTTGTGATTTCCTTTAGCCAACAGAAAGAAGCAGAAATGACCGATGTGTCAGTTCTGAGCCTTGCATGCTGGCCTGCTTCCGCTCTCACTCTCTGAACCCTGCCCTGCCCTGAGAACCAGCTCAGTTATCCGCTGGAGGATGAGAGACCACATGCAGCAGAGGCCAGTTGTCTCAGCTGGTCCTAGACCAGCCAGCCCCCAGCTGACCTGCCAAGTGACTGCAGCCATGTGAGCGAGCAGACATGAACCCACCTGAGATCTTCCAGGTCTGGCCCAGATCAGCACAACCACCCAGCTGACCAACAGAATGAAAAAGAAATGCTTAAGATTGCACGCCACTGAAGTTTTGCAGTTCTCGTAAGCTGCTGAAGTTTGTGGCTGCACAGCATTATTGTGGCAATGGATAACTGATACAGTTCATGATTACTTCTTAAGAACAATATCAAGCTTAGTCTTTTATTCCAGAAATCTACATTATGATGGTGACATTTGGCTTTGGCCTCTTGACCATTCAGAATCCAGCCAAAGTTTGGATTTGGTGTTTCTCTATGAGATAGGAATCATTATCTCCAGTTTATAATTTAAAACACACACACACACACACACACACACACACACACAACTGAGGCTCATGAGGGTCTAGAAGCTTTCTCCGGTCCACGTCCGGTCTATCTGACTCCAGAACTGTGTTCTTAACCACTAAGCTACATTCTCTCTCTAACATAGTCTTTGGTCTGAGCTCCAGCGAAGTGGAGAAGTTCACTTTACAAGAAGTCACCCTACGGCATGATGGACAATTTATTCCAGGTAGGAAATGAAGAAAGCCACTTCCATCTGAAAACTGATACACATATGAAAACTAAGTTGATTTTCTGAGACAAGAGAGTCTGGATAGCAGGAAGTGTTATGACCCCACCGCATACCGGCACAGATGCTCAATAAAAGTGTATTGAGTTAATGAAACTTATATATCAGGGAAATATGTTTAGCAGCTTAAAGAAAGGAAGCCTGTTAAAATTATGATTTTATAATACAGTCTTTCTGTTATTCTCCTGACACGTTTACTCTAAAATTAGGCAAGAGCAATTATTTGACCATATGCCTCTCCGTCCACTGCCCTCCTCCCATCAGAGTAGGCTGACACCTGGAGGGAAGGTGTGGGTGAGTGAAGCAGTGTGCTTCAAGGGACACAAAGGAGAAAAACTCTCTTGTGAGCAAATATTCCAGTGGAAGGAAGGGAACTAATGGGATAGAGAAGAGCAGTGGTTCTCAAGGTTGTTCCAGAGCAGCAGCAGCCACAGCAGCTGCGAGTGTGTTAGAAATGCAGACTCTGGGCCTCACCCCAGACCCACGATCAGAGCCCTTGATGAGGCCCCCCGGCAGTCCGTGCTTCAGTGAACCTGTACACACTTTAAGTTTGGGTCTTGCACTGAGTTCCGAGACGTGCCAGGCAGACAGCTCTGACTTCCCAGCTCTCTGCTCCCAGCGGCTCCTGGAGGGGTGGGAGTCTCCTTGTTCCCAGCTCGGTGTGTGAACAATGAGAGGAGGCAGGGAAAGGTAGCCAGCAAAGGCGCTGGCCGGCCTGTGGCCTCCCCACTCTGCTCCGCTTCCTCTGCTCCTCCAGCTTAACCCTCTGGCTGCCCTGAGAAGGTCAAAGCGCCTTGTATGTCATGCGAAAAATATTTCCCAGCAAAGTGCTTTGCCTCCAGCTGTGAAATTGATTAGTGGCCCTAAAATCCCTGAAGAGTCTGTACTGGCAGCTGTAGTTGCTATTTTAAAACTGCAGAAGACAAGAGTCTGTGACAGAGCAAGAAAATTGTGTTTTATGTACAGGAAAAAGCTAAAAAAAAATTCCCCCTCGGAGTTAAGGAATAGCACACTCAAGTAGAATAAATGTGACGTAATTTTACCTCTTATATTTGAGTTTTTTGTTGGAGTAGCCTAACTTTTAGTTAGTTGTTATGAAGCTACTTCTGAAGTCAATTCAAATCAAGGAATTTAGCTTGTAGAGATTTACGGGCTTGTGGAATTAGAAGACCATAAGCAGCCAGTGCGGATTCTCGGGAAGGTGGGCTCCTCGCTGTTCGCTTGGCCAGGGTGAACTGACTACTGTATTCAGGAACATTGCCTGAAATACGGGGCGGAAATTAAAAGTGCCTTACATAATAGATACGATGGACTCAAGTGATCACTCAGATCTGGATTTTCTTTTCCTCCAAGTTCATTGTTTTCCATAAGAGTGGGTTTTAAAAGTCTAGTTAAAACTTGTGATGAATCATTCATTGTCAGAGGACATGAGGACACTAAACCTGCAGAGAAATTCAGCTGTGGATCATCCATTAATCTAGCTATAATTTTTTTTTTTTTTTACCCAGCATTTATTGAGCATCTACTATATGGGAGTCATGAATTTAGCACTGGGCATATAATGTAAAAAGACACCTAGTCTACAGCATGGAGATGAGATGTGGTGAGAGCTAAAACAAATCCAGTTCAACCAGAGCGCAGAGGAGAGAGCCGAGGGGGAGTGGAGAAGGGGGAGGGGAGGCCTTTGCAAAGACAACTCCTCTGAACCCCGACTGTGGGCCACAGGGGAGAGGTCAGCGGGGATGCATTCTGCAGGGGTGGGAGGGGACGGGGACGCGCAGAGCAGGGGTATTCAACTGTCTCTAGCATGGTTTGCCAAGGTTGTGTCATCGGATAACTCTACCAGGAGTCTGAAGGTGGCCTGGATAGGTGAGTTAACGAGGGCAGGGTGTTTGATCTGAGATGACAAGAGAAGCCACTGAACATTTGTCATTTGTCTCCTCTTAGTTACATGATATGTCCTAGTTGCTCCCACAAGCGAAGCTGATCCTTCCCCAACCAAAGCAGGCAGACACTTCAGAGTCTTTGAAGGGGCCAGGCATAAAACTCATTGTTAGAAGGTCACTGACTATTTGGAAAATGAAACAAACAAGCAAACCACTTCTTTGGAAATTTCCCAATATCATTCAAGAAAGGACAGAAAAATTATTTTTAATCATTGGGCATATAAGGTTAAAAATGTTGAAGACTATTGTTCCTAAAGCACCTTTTATAAATTCGTCCAGGTAACTCATATTTATTGAACATGATATGATGACCACCATTTACATTTTGCTTTGGTTCCTGGTGAGACTGTTTTCCCGGGTAGGATTTTCTAGAAAATACTTCCTACTCAGTGCACAAGGGTACCATATATTTTTTTTCTAAAGCACCTTTTGGACCCATCCTAACATTCTGAAGTAGAAGGATGCTGCTTAACACAGGAGGAAATGCACATCCAGGCCTCAGCTACTTATCAGGAGCAAGTTATCTGAAACAGACAAACACTAATTGATTGGCCCAGATGTTTTATTTTCAGTTAATATATAGCCAATTAAATTGCAGTAGGGAAAAGCAAGATTCTTAACATGAAAATATATAAACTATGAAAAAACAAATACAGGTCTCATAAGTGGAAAAGCTGCAAACAACACTGGAGGTAAGTGTGTGTTCATTCTTCACAAACTGGGTGACAAGGCTGACCAGAGGAAAGACAGTCTCTCATGCCCCCTGGTGTCTTTTGGTCTAACTTGCAGCATTCTAAAATTTTTGAATCATTTCAAGAGAAAAGATTCCTGTAGATTCTTCCCTAACTCAGAACAATTCGCATCACAGAGAATGAATTTTAATTCCCCATTCTTACTAATGAGATACTTTATTATGATAATAATAATTCAAATACCCATCTAAATATGAGAGACAAGGAGGCCTGGTGTTTGCTGATGGCTGTGTCCTGAGTTTACTCCAGCTGTGAAAGTGGCTAGTCAAGGATGCTAAGAGGAGCTGGAGGTCATAAACAGATGGCTGCCATCAGTGAAGACACCTGTGAGAACTTCTGAATTAGTTACTAGGAGGGACAGGGACAAGTACCGAGTGCCTGTTGAAAAGCAGCAGAGTTTGGTGAGCAAAGAGCCCAGAGCCAAGGAGGAAAATCAAGAGTGCAGGAGGAGAACCAGAGGTCAGAACTGTGCGGAAGCACAAATGTGACCAGATTGTGGGAGGAGGAAAAACTGGCTTGGACTGGGAATTCTGAATGTTACTCCAATCCAGGTTAGATCGAAGACAGACAATCAAATAACCGTCTGTCAAAACAAGCAAACAAAAAGAGGCCGTTAAGGAAAGAAAAGAAATCCCATTTCAGAAAAATAATCAAAATAACATGACCAAACAAATGAAGAGTCTGGTTTCTACAGTCGTCCCCCTTAACTGCTGTTTCAGTTACTCGCGGTCAACTTTGGTCTGAAAATATTAAGCAGAAAATTCCAGGAATAAAGAATTCATGTTTTAAATTTCACACCGTTCTGATAGCGTGACGAAACCTCTCCTGTCCTGTTCCATCCCGCCAGGACGGGAATCACCTCTTTGTCCAGCAGATCCACGCTGTGCGCCCTACCCACCTGCTAGCCATTTAGTAGCAGACAGGGTTATCAGATCAACGGTTGTGGTACCCCAGTGCTTGTGTTCAAGTAACCCTTATTTTACTCAATAATGGCCCCAAAGTGCAAGAGCAGCGATGCCGGAAATTCAGATACGCCAAAGAGAAGTTACCATTGTTTATCTCTCATTGTGCCTAATTTACAAATTAAACTTTATCAGAGGTATGTATGTATAGGAAAACACAGTATATATATACGGTTCAGTACTCTAACCGTGGTTTCAGGCATCCACTAGGGGTCTTGGAACATATCCCCCACAAACAAGGGGGGACTACTGTATATATATTTGCTCTTACCAGTTGTACTAGAAGCTTCAGAAATTGGACGTTTAAAATCTTTAAATATCTAACAAACACAAATGAAATTAAAGGCCAGACAACAGCCTTTGGGAACGCACTTTTTAAGCCCGTGATTCTTGATAAGAGGAGGTGGAGCACAGGGCTCAGAGGATCTTTACTTACCTGTTGCCTGGAGAACCAAATCTTCATCTCAAGCCTGAGGCCCGCGCCCCCAGCACGGTGCCCAGCGCACATCAGATCCCAGCAAAGGTTTGTTTTTGCACAGTTTGGACTGACCAAGGCAAAATGACACAGGCGTCAAAGGAGTGTCACAGATACAAAATAACGACCACTCGATTATATCACTACATAATCAACAACTCATTTAACAGCAGGTTGGATATTTTTGAGAAGCTGACTACTTACCATGTGCTGGGGTAGATTTTGCCCATATTTACCCATCCCTCCATGATATTGCTCTAAGAGTACCTTATGGTCAGGCATTTCCAACAGGTAATTATTAAAGTCACAAAGACACTGCTTTTCAGAGGACAATTTGTGCGGCTGCTCAAAAACTTCATAAGGCTTGACAGCTAACAAAACTTATCTCACCACCATAATTCAATTGTTTTCAGAGAACCTATACAAAGGAAGACGAAAATTAATAGTTTCCTTTTACTGAATAATGCCCTTCCTTTGACTTAAGTGAATCCAAACAATTGGATCCCATGGACACCAGATGGTTTAAGTCCATGACTTTCTGTGTTTGATGTTATCCTGGCCCAGTGAGAATATTCTCACAACACAAATGCCTCTGTCCTCTTGAAATGAGGCAGGTGAAAACCACAGCCAAGACTTACTTTTCCAAGACTTAAAAGAATGTGAACAATGCCTAGTAAAGGAATCTTCAGCTAAGCACGCTACAGTCATGCACCACATCTGATGGTGGCCCCATAAGATTAGTATCATAGCCTCTGCATACTAGACTATACCACACACCAGGTTTAAGTACTACTGTGTTTGAAAATGAAGAAATCACCTAAGGACAAATTTCTCAGAACATCCCCATCTTTAAGCAATGCATGTCTGTAAATGAACCAAGGAATACAGTTTCAGGGACTAGACAACTTATTTTAGTTGTAGTGTCAGGGGAGGGCATCATGCTCCCCACCGGCTAAATCCATGAGCTTGTTTCCATTCGAGTTTCTTGAAGAAAGCCCCGGAAACCTTACTCTGCCCTAAGAAGCCCAGGGGTGCAAACCTTCAAGCCGCGAACTGCAACTAAGTGGCTTCCCAAAATCGAGGGCGGACTCCTCACACAGACTGCAGGGCCAAGGCGCAAGATGAAATTCAAAACATATCAAGAACGCTCTTTTCGAGCTTTTGGTTAGCCAAGCTTCCGGGAAACAGGTTTCTACGTCACGGCGATCTACACACAGCTCAGCAAGAGCTGGACTTCTGCACAGCTGGTAAACTCTAACAAGCGAAACACGTGAAGGTGTCACGAGACACGTGAAGGGAAACACTGGGCGGGAAACCCCTGCGTGTGCTCTCCGCTTATGGCGATAAAACCCAAAGGCGGGTGTAGGCCGTGTGTGCCGGCAGGGTTCCTGCCTGTGGGCTGGCTTGCACTCGTAGCTTGCATCAGAATCACCTGGAGAACTCAGTAAATACAGATAAGGTAGGAGGAGAGTCAATCCCCAGAGTTTCTGATTCTATAGATCTGGGATGTGGCGAAATTTGCATTTTCCCTAAGTTCTCTGGTAACGTGATACTGCTAGCCCACCGGGAGAACCACTGCTGTGGAGGTGTGGGGCTTTGAGGCGCTAGTTGGATGAGTGAGGAGCGAGAAGCCTCATGTATGGAGAACATTCCCCACAAAGGGTGACGCTTCAACTCCCTGTGAGCTCTGAGGCAACCTCTCTCCACCTCGCGCAGGACTGACGCATCCCCAGGCAGCTGGGGACGAGCGGCTCCCTACAAGGTTCTCGGGCACTTTTCTCTCTAGCTCATTCAAGTGCCTGGGCAGGCGCAGCTCACACACCTAAGCAACAAGGGAGCCCCTCCGCTCACCCCCGGCGGCCCTCTGGGCATCTTCCCACTAGGGATGCAAGAAGGGGGCTGAACTGGGGAACCCTCTTGGGCCCCGCCCCGGCCCCGCCTTGTCCCTCCCTTGCAGAGCCCCAACTGCTCCCCTGCCCGCCCCACCCCACCCCACCCCGGCCCCGCCCTTTCTGAGCCCCGCCTACACCCCGCCCCGCCCCTCCCTTCCTACACCCCGCCCCCTTCCTGAGGCCCGCCTGCGCCCTGCCCTGCCCCGCCCCCCCTGAGCCCCGCCTGCGCCCCACCATGCCCCGCCCCTCCTGAGCCCCTCCCGGCTCCGCCCCACCCCGCCCCCCTGAGCCCTGCCCCGCCCCTCCTGCGCTCCGCCCGCGCCCGCTCCCCTGCACTGGCTCGGGCGCTCGCCCGGTGGGCAGAGTGCGCAGCAACGCAGGGTCGGTAGAAAGAGCACTGCGAACCATGAACTTGGGTGGCCTGGCCGGAGCTGGGGCGGGGTATGGCGGGCGAAGGTGCAACCTGTTTTGAGCTTTGGGGGCGCTTCAGGAGGCCCGCTTCCTTCCCCCGGGTGTGGTATTCGGCTTCTCTGCCTGTTTGACGTGTAGCTGGAATGGGAGAATTCGGGTAAGCGTAAAGGAAGCTTCTGCACGGAGGAAACAGCCAGGACTCAATTTTACGCAGATGGCCGCCTTCCCGGCTGGCCAGCTTCCCTTCTCCTCGCTCAGCCCAACTCACGCACACACTGGTAGGAGCGGCGCGGCCCTGTGTCCCCAGGTTCAGTGGTCCCGGATCTCTCCGGATCTCCCAACTATGTGCGTAGAAAGGAGAATTCCTAGATGCTTAAACTCCAAGAGACTCCAAGGATGGCCTCCTTGTTCTGCAGAAACAAAATTCCTGAGAAGCGACTTGTCCAAGTGTATCAATCAATTTTTATTTGTTTTTTAGTTTTCAAAGTATTAAATGTGGCTGGTCTCTCTGGGCATAGTGCCGTCAATGTAAAGTCTTTAGGATAATGGGACAAAATCCTGACTTAAGGAGTAAAAAACCGAATTGAGGGAAAACCTGGTCTTATGGTTGCGCGTGATCGCATATTTCCTAGTGATGGTCGCACTTCATTCTACCTGGGTTGGGAGTCAGCGGCCCAAGTGCAGACGCCAGCGGAATAGATGAAACGCCCCAGGCATGTGTTTCCATTGAGAGGAAATGGACAGGCCGCAGGTTCCATCTAGCCTCCTATTTCTTAGGAAACCAACCAAACAACAAAGTCTGAATAAACAGCCTTGAGAAATGCAGACTGGCGAGAGGCCGCATATGTCTTTAGTAAGTTCCTTTCCACGAGGAAACCTCCAAAAAACGATTTCTGAGTGGAAATGAGACTTGAACAGGGAGCTTTGGAGCAAGACATTTTCCCAAATGATTTACATGGAGTCCACAGTTGGGTTAGTTTTGTGCGTCAGGAAATCTTTTCTCAGTGAGCCTCTATGGCTGGGAAAAGGATATTTTCCAGACAATAGGCAAGACTCTGTCAAAGTAAGTTGTGTATTTCATAATTTTTCCCTAAGCAAGTTGTAACCTGAATAATGTCAGGCAACAGATTTTTCTTGCTTCCTGCTGTCACCCTAAGCCTAGCAAAATGTATAGCATGTAGTAGCTGCGTAATAAATATTTACTACAAACGTGTATAAAAGCGTTGAAGAGTCATGGAAGGAGTCTAGCGTTCCTGAAACTCAGCCACGTAACCCATGTGTCAGCTGAGGGCACCCTCCTTAATTGTTGACACTTAGTTCACATTGACTCAGTCCTCTCCCACCCTCCCAACCCCTACATCCTGCTGGGAGCATAGTCCCCCTTCAGAGGTGTCAGTGATTTGCTCTTGGTAACCTCAAAAAAGTTCCCTTTTCATTTACAGTCGTTCTGTGTGTGCTGACCTCAAAACAGAATGCAGGCATTTTCACCTGATTCTCCAAACACTGTTAAGGTAGTTGTGTTTTGGACATTTACTGAAGATTTGGGGGGGTAAAGTTGGGGTTATATTATCATGTATATAGCGAGTAATTTAAGACCCCTGGAGACTCAGGCCTCAGCTTCCTTATCTTCTCACTCAACTGTCTGCTACGCAAGGTCATCCGACTGCCTAGCCTTAGCTGTCTGTCTGAAGCCCCTTCCCTGGCTCTCCATCTGTGAGCTCAGCTGCTTCTCTTAGATCTCCATTTGGATGTTGCGACAGGCTCCTCATACTTAGTATATCTTTGGCAAAACCTGAAATAGTGGAGTTATTACTGGGTGTGTCCAGATCCTTGCAGGCTCTTACTGCTGTGAGATGTTGCAACCGTGGCAACAGTTGGGGGAGTTTACTAAATTGTGACAAAAGGCGAATCCCTTTTCAATGTGTTCTGCCGTTTCCTGGCTTCTGCTTGGCTTGCTCCATGTACATCTTTTTACAGCATTTTCCAAGGATATATATATTTTTAATGCCAAGATATTCTTCTTTGAACATATGGAGGGGTGATGGATGTTGGTTTGGTTTCTTGTTGTCTCTGTTAATAGTGAATACAACTCTGAAGAGTTAACACTAACGATCATGGCCGCTTTTGAATGGTAGAGCTTCTTAAGCTGCAGAGAATTCACATGCTGGCGCACGTTGGCATGGTGGGCCCATGAGAATTCTCTATCCCCTTCCAATCTTTTCCTCTCTCTTTTTGTCACGCAATTTTATGATATTCTGGACACATTTCAAGCCTCACCTTTTGAGAGGCTTGCCCAGCTCCCACCCTTTTCTCTGAGATAGGCAACTACTCCTCCACTGACAGCCATTTTTCCCATGATCTGGAATCCTCCAGAAGTATTTAAACATGTGATGTGACCTGCAGTAAATACACGTTATCTGGTTCACATTACCACTTGCTTATGGGTTCATGTTAGAATTAGGTCTTGGGCAAAAAAAAAAAATGCTGTATAAAAATACACTTTTTTCAGGGGCTTTCATAAAGTGCCAGTATGGAATGACCTGTAGTATTTTGAATTGTCAACTGATGGTAATGTAGATCGACTTAAAGAACTGCCTAAGACTGATGATGAAATTATTTCTCCCTTAAAGTTTGAGTCATTCTATAGTTTTTGTTTGCTTTGCTTTTTCCATGTTCTAATGTCTAACTTCATCAGGACAAATGTTTTAAAAGTTTTGAAAATGGTAACTTGCCAGTATTTCAAATATGGTGATCTGGTACTATTTTTAAAGTAATTTATGCTAGGTAAGTTGGGATGACTTCAGCTGCAATTAGCAGAAGTCCTTGACTTAACTTGGTTTAAACAATAAGGCAGTTTATTATTATGGGTGGCTTGACTGTTGATTGAGATAGCTCCTCGACTTTATGACTGAAAGGACCCAGGTTTTTCCCATCTCTGTTCTACCATCCTCTGAGTGTTGGCTTTGCCTCCAGGCCAGCTCTTCTCATGGTCCTATGCTTGCTGCAGCAGTTCCAGGCATCACATCCAGATACAGAAACATCCAGAAGCAGAAATAGGCCATCTCCTCTGGTCTTCTTAATAGGAAAACAACGTTTCCCAAAAGCTTCCTAGCAGAACTCTCTTCATATCTCATTGGGCAGAATTAAGTCACATGCCCACCTCTAAGCCAATCACAGATGAGGAATAGAACCATCATGATTGGCTTAAACCAAAAAAGGGACTTCCCTCTGAGGGTAGTAATGTGAAGAAAGGCTGGGTACCTGAACAAAATTAGGGTTCTATTAGCAAGCAAGTGGAGAAAAATGGATACTGGGTAGTCAACCAACAATGTTTGCTACAGTAATGTATTCAAAAGAAATGCTTATTCCCATGTCATATGAAATAAGCATGACAACACTGATGGGATATATTCTTACGTCTTTTAATCCTTATTCTACTTGATTAATAATTTCCTGCACTTCAAGTATGGGTGCTTTGAAATTCAATGTTAGTTGGCCAAGAATGTATCAGTGAAAGGCTGTTTAGTTACACTATTAGTTGAAGATCATCAATATGAGATTTAACCATTTTATTCATATATTATTACAATAATCATTGACTAACGCTTTTCCTTTATGGAGGTCAAAGTATTCAATTACAAAGCACTTTAATTATGTAATTAGATTAAATAATCTCAAACATTTAGAAAGAAAAGGTGAAAACCAATTCTTATCACTAAGATATTTCAATGAAGGATTTCATAAGGACATACTTAAAGGATGTTGAACGCAGTATTGTTTACTATGGTGAAGAGCTTAGCTGTAAACAAACTGAGTGTCCAAGATAGGGGTTGGGTAAATAAATTGTGATACATTCATGCAATGAAATAGTATCCATTTCCTTTTCTACTGAATCACACCCACATACTTACAGTTTTCATTTTTATAATCAGAAAACGCACATAGAGATCACTACTTTAAACTGCTTACATTAATATCAACTTAACAACAGCCATGAGCCTACCTAGAGAGAAAAGGTGGGGTCAGTTTGTGAAAGGCCTTGAGTACCATCCTAAAGAGCTTGGACTTAGTATTTCTGAGGAAAAGAGAATGACGTGATATATCCTCCAACAGAGTTACCTTAGGAAATGCAGCAGGGTAAAAAAATTAATAGCTGGCACCCATAAAAAGAGAGGTATATAGTATCTTAATAAAAAGCTTGGTGATGGAAGCTGAAGCCTTGGTGGTTTCAGTGGGAAGAGATAATGAAAAAAGAGATTATCGGGCCAGCACTGGTGGCCTAGTGGTTGGGTTCAGCACACCTGGTTCAGTTCCCGAGCATGGACCTACATCACTCATCTATCAGTGGCCATGCTGTGGTGGTGGCTCACATACAAAAAGAGGAAGATTGGCAGTAGTTGTTAGTTCAGGGCAAATCTTCCTCAGGAAAAAAAAAAAGGTGCTTTCTAAATGAAAAAAAAAAGAGAAAAAAGAAAAAGGAAGTTATTATAGGAAATGAATAGGAAATAGGAATGAAAAGGAATTTTTGAGTGAGGAAGAGCAGAAAAGAGACAGAAGGAAGTGAGGAGAAAGGAAGGAGGGGCTGGATCATGTTGCTGTGATTGGAAACTTCTGAAGGGTTTTGTCTTTAATCTTAAATGTAGTATGAAGTTATCAAAGATTTTAAGCAGAATAGGGCTAAGTTAAGTCAAACAGAACTTTAAAAGATCTTTTAAATTCTCATAGTTTATCTGAAAACTTCCCTCGTAGCATCTGTATTATCTACTTACCAACTTATTTCCTTAGGATAGAAGTGGAAGTGGAGCTGCTGTGCCAAAGGCTATATGCAGTTTTAAAGCCTAAGATGTGTATTGAAATAATTTATTCCTCTCTTGAGTTATTGGCTAGGGACCATAATAGGTGTTACATTTTGCTACAGTATGCTGATGGTCTCTGAGACTCCTGTTTTCCGCTACACTAAATGTTCTAAAACTGTAATGCTTTTTATTTCTTATAGACAGAAATTTGTGAAAAGTAGAAAATAAGTTTCTTCTGAGATCCTGGGGCTGTGTAAGATAAATCCCTTTCTTTCATGGGGATATCAATAGGTAACATGAATTCATTATGTATAAGCACAGGGAAAGCTTTTAAATGGTGAGCATGGATGCACTACTTACGTCTCAGCAGCCATGCCAGGAACCGGCCTACGAGTTAGGAATTAAGTTTGGCTGCAAGTAACTCAAACCTGAAAAACAGCAGCTTAACCAAATTAGTGGCTTTATGGTAGTCAGACCAGGGCTGGTGTATTTCCAGAAAGCCTTCAAGGATTGGACTCCTATCTTTCCACTTATTCATGTCTAGGATGTGCTTCTTGCCTCACAGTACATCATGGCTGCTCCAATTCCAGCATCAGGTCCATGCAGCAATGAAGAAATAAAGGGTGAAGGGTAAAACACATGTGCCAACTGGGGATGGTCCTCTTTTAAGGGTCTTTCCTGGAGGCCCCTCAAAGAATCTGCTTTTATATTATTTAGCCTAAAATGTGTCACATGGGGATCGTATCTGCAAAGGAAGCTAGGAAAGGTGGTAAATATCATCGGACTATGTTAAGTAATAGAGAAGATGAGGAGGATGGATGTTGGTAGACAAATGGCAGTCTCTGCCACACCCCAGATGTGAGGAGGATGGTGCAGTGACATTGGTCACCACTCTGGATGAGAAAAGTAAATCAAAATTTAGGTCTACAGATGATAAAGATATTTTTATTGGTTACCTATTGTGTAACAATTTACTCCGAATATTAGGGACTTAAAAGTAGCAAACATTTGTTATCGCACGGATTCTGTGGGACAGGAGTCCAGGCATGCTTTAGCCAGGCCCTCTGGATTCGGGTCTCTCACAAGATTGCAGCCAAGGTGAGTGTTGGCCAAAGCTGTGTCCCTTCTGAACGCTCAGTTGGAGGAGGATCTGCCTCCAAGCTCCCTCCTGTGGTTGTTGTCAGGATTCAGGTCCTTACAAGCTGTCAGACTAAGGGCCATCATGCCTTGCTGGCAATTGGCTGGAGGCCTCCCTCAGCTTCTTGCCATATGATCTTTTTCATAGAGTAACTCACAATATGGCAGCTGGCTTTCATCAGAGTGAACAAGTGAGAGAGCCAGAAAGATGGCAAGATAGGCTTCTGAGGCTTTTTATTACTGAATCTCATAAGTGACATCCCACATACCTTTGGCCATGTTCTTTTCATTGGAAGCAAATTGCTGGGTGTAGCCTGTACTCAAGGGATTGAAATTACCCAAAGCATGAATACGCGGAAGCAGGAGTCACTGGGTGACATCTTAGAAGCTACCTATTACAATGTGTGTCACAAATCTTGTGCTAGGATGAATGGGCCCCATTTCCTTGCAAAGCTCAGAGGAAGTTGCCCAAGAATAAGGACAATTTGTTCTCGTCCCTCCTGATGCGGTCCCCACTGCCTGCTTGAGATAAGCATATCTTTTGAAAGTGCATGCGTGTGCGTGCACACACACACACACACACACACCATCTACTTCCACTTTTTGGTCTTTTATATATATATATATTAAATATATATATATTAAAGATTGGCACCTGAGCTAACATCTGTTGCCAATCTTCTTTTTTTCTTTCTCCCCAAAGCCCCCCAGTACACAGTTGTATATGCTAGTTATAGGTCCTTCTGGTTGTGCTATGTGGGACACCACCTCAGCGTGGCTTGATGAGTGCTGCTAGGTCCACACCCAGGATCCGAACCAGCAAAACCCTGGGCCACTGAAGCAGAGCGTGCGAACTTAACCACTCGGCCGTGGGGCTAGCCCCTTGGTCTTATATTTTTGATAATTATATTAGTATTTAAAAATATTCTCTTGGTTACTTACCTTCATAACTTGAAATCGTGTTTTTAAGCCTCTTGTTCCATCAACTTTAGACACTTGACTCCTGTATTAGTCAGCTTGAGCTGCCATAACAAAATACCACAGACTGGGTGGCTTAAACAATAGGAATTTATTTTCTCACAGTTCTGGAGGCTGGAAGTCCATGACCAAGGTGCCATCAGGGTTGGTTTCTGGTGAAGCCTCTCCTCCTGGCTTGTAGACAGCTGTCTTCTCACTGGGTCCTCACATGGCCTCTTCTCTGTGCACACAGAGATCTCTGAAGTCTCTCCCTCTTCTTATAAGGGTAGCAGCCCTATCAGGTTAAGGCCCCACCCTCGTGTACTCATTTAACATTAATTATCTCTCTTATCTCCAAGTATATGAGAGGTTAGGGCTTCAACATGTGAATTTCAGGGAAACAACTCAGTCCATAATAACTACTATATAAATGAATGCTTCTATATTTTCTCCTTCTATTAACTATACCTAACTATACCTGTATATCTCCTCTTCTATTAACTGTACCTTTGCTTTATATTTTCAAAGTTGTTATTTGCATTTTAAGTGTTTTGTTCTTCATCACAGGTTTAATCTATGTATTGAAAGCCAATGAACACTATTTACATTCCTTTTATTATATATGTTCCCTGCTGAGCCAAGTAGTATCTTGGGGTTAAATTTCTTCTCTACAATTCTCTATGTTCAATATTACTAACCTTGTGTCTTCCTTAATGAAACTATGACAGGCTTTGAGGACAAATGTATTCTCTCTATTCCTCTGGTTCTCTCTCTCTTCTCTTTTTTACATCCCGTCACCTATTTAATATCATACACCTCTTTATTTTCCTTTGTATTCAGGCCATAATTTTCTCCTACAGCTTTTGGGTTTTCCTGAGCCTTCTAATTGCCTTTCCTCTTTTTCTTCTTAATCGAAGAAATATACATCTTTTTCATGTCTTCAATGTAACCCCACTTCTCAATCATATTATCTACTGTATGAAATCCTCTTAATTCTTTAAGACTGTATTTTCAGAACATTATGACCTCCTTCTCCAATCTATATCAGCTTTCTGTGGCAAAGCCAAAGTGACATGTTCAGGAAATAGTTTGTTTCGTCCATGTTACACAGGAAGATGATATTTCCCAAGCAGCTGCTATTTTTTTTAATTTCCCAGGTTTTTGCATTGTTTTTTGTCTAGCTTCTTTACATCTGGTCTTGGCCAATGGGACCGGTTTGGCCAGTGAAGCATGGGCAGATGTGACATACACCTTTTCCACCTCTAGTGCATAAAGAATTTCCTTTCTATGACAGCCTGGGCCGCCTGCAGCAGAGCGCGCGAACTTAACCACTCGGCCACGGAGCCAGCCCCGATTCCCTATATTTCTTATCTCTTTGTTCATAGTTTCTGGAGTTTTGCTCTTTATGTTCTAAGATATTGCCAACATTTTATCTTCCACACCCCCTTTTAGAGGGTTTATTTTACTTTTGCAATGTTATTTTTAATTGTCAAGAACTCTTCTTGTTCTTTGATTTTTCCTCTTTATACCATTCTTTCCTTGTTTTGTGAGTATATTCTCAAAAATACCTGAATACTGTATAATTACAAATTTTTTAATAAATGTTGTCTTTCACAAGTTATCAGTATATGCTTAGGAGTGATTTTTTAAAAAAAATCTTTGTCTATTTCATGCTGTTGATTTTACAAAATACTGATTAAAAGTGGCAGGGTTCCTCTGGAGAGAATTGCCTGCAAAATACCATGATGGGCCATATTGAAACAGTTCAGTGAAGCGTTTAAAGCACAGACATTGGAGCCAGGCTGCCTGGCTTGGAATTCTGGCTTTATGATTTACAACCTGTGTGAACTTGGGAAAATTACTTGTTTTGCTTCACTTTGTTCATCTGTAAAATGGGGATATTAATACTACCTACTTTGTAGCATTGTTGTGGTGATTAGATGAGATAATATGTACAAGGCGCTTAGAGCCTGGGACGGAGTAAGACCTAGATTAAGCATTGTTACTGCTATTGCTGCTACTACTGTAATTGTTGTTGTAATAATTATAATCATGATGATAATGAGGATGAAGAGATGATGGTAATTGTGAAAATGTAGCCCCTGGGACGCTGCTTATGAGAACTTGGAGTACAACAAAGTGAATCAAATTGCTTCGCAAAGTAAAATGTGAATTTTCAGTTTGTGCAGCATCCTGAGAAGTAGAATGAAAGGGCCCAGGAAAATAGGAAAGCTGGTTAGAAATAAGAAATGAAGACAGAGAGTGGGCTGAGTTTGCTGCAAGGAAGCAGGACCCAAGAAGGAGGCTAAATAGAAACTTCCATTGTTAGGAGAAGCCAAAGGACTTAGGATAAAAACATGTCCCATTCTCTTTTAAATTTCTTATTTTGCTGGATGTAATGTGAGGGTTAATTCTGGCAGACCTGGAATTGAACTGAGCTGTTTTCCTAAAGTACCTGCAGGGCACTAACCCCTGGGGAAGGTGTGGAACATACTAATTAATAACCATGGATCTAACAAGTTTATACTAGCTTGTCAGCATTGTTGATTGACAACAGTGAGGATGATGATTTGCACCTTGTCTCAATGATACTCCCCCCACCAAGATTGCGCTGCCATTTGGATTCATTGTGTAACAAGAATATGCCTACGTGACCAGAGGGTATAAAGAACAGCTGAGGTTACATTTGGGCTCTCTGGTTCCGAGGTGTTGGGTACACAAGTCAGTGGTTCCTGATCCAAGAGAGAAAGTATGTTCGTACTGGCCCTTACTGAGGGCAGGCTATTGGAGCTGGTGCCCGGCCTCTGTGGGCCCATGGCTGTGGGGCAGCCTTGACTGTGGTGCATAACCTTACTTTGGTGCTGTTGCTGGAGTGTGTCCTTTTCCTGCAATAAACTGTAAATTTGTGAGCATTGTCATTTTGAGTCCTGTCTCTTTAGCAACCAACCTCTAACTTAGGATGACCAACTCGTCCTGGTTAGCCCAGACTCACCTGGTTTTAGCACTGAAAGTCCAGATCCCAGGGAAACCCTCTGTCCTAGGCAAACTGGGGTAGCTGGTCATCCTACTGTTTGTGTAAATATAATTCCCCTTCTTCCTTACCACCCCATCACTCTCAAATATTCAGTAAAAGTCTACTACCATAATTGTTTTGTGTTAGTGGTGTTTAAGCAAATCAAAGAAAAAACGCCGTGTTCCAAGTTTAGGTTGAGGAAAGGTAGAGAGAAGGAAACAGCCACAAGAGACAAAATAAAAAAGAAATCAAGGCTTTACTTGAGGTAAGAAATCAGAGCTGAGATGAACAGGAGAAACATAAGATCTGTGAATCCCCAGAAGAACTGAAGAAAGAGGCTGGATTTCCCGTAGTATTTTGGCTGTGGATTCTAGCAAGTTCTTTGTGAATATAAGAGGGTGAAAAGATTTGAGCAGCCGGAGGAGGTAAGAACATCCAGGACTATAGCCAGGGAGCGGAGATGACAAGGAAATGCGAGCTCATCCCTTTCATCACCTGTAGGTCTAATAGTAGGGTACTCTCATGGTCCTGGCCACAGATGTGCTGGCCTCGCATGAGCAAAGATTGATAACCTGGGTGGGTCCCCCTGGGAGCAAGCGCAGATGCCTGGGCTGTGCAGAGGCCCTGTTGCTCGTGCCCAGGATGGTTCAGAAGGGCAGGGTCATGAGGTCCAGCATCTGGGGCAGCTTCACTGCCTGGCTCAGCATGGAGGTTTATGCTCCACTTGTTGTTACCGAGGGAAACCACAACTTTCTAAATATAAATGACACATTCAAAAGGGGGAGGACTCTTATTTTTAAAAGACGATTTAGGTATTGTTTTACCTAAAGGCAAACAAACAAAATGGTGATTAAGTTGACTTTTCAAGGTCCTTCCTGGGTCTAAGTTTATTACCCTATTTTAGAGACATAAGCTGTTTGGGGTATGATTCTTTCTTTTTTCAATTTGGAAATCCAATAGACTGTGCTGCCCATAATGGGAAAATAAGATTATAAATATTCAAATAACTGGAGGGAGATTCCTTAATCTTGGTCTTTTTTTTTAATCACCTAGAAAAGTCAGTAAGTTTTGACTAAGATAAGCTGCTCTTTTCCAAAGTGAGTTGCAGCAATATGAAAGGCACTGAAAATAAAGCAACCATTCATATACAAATAACACCATTCAAGATGGCAAACAAGTAGTTTTGTATTTCTAAGAATGATCACTACTTAAAATATCATTTAACATGATGTCATGCAATTATTGGTGGGTTGGGAACATTTGCTCCGCTCTGAAAAACATGATTTATTTTCAATTACAAATAACCTATCTGTGCACACTATAATCTTTTTTTGCAATTCTTTGGATCAACCGGTGATAATTTCCTCTGAGGTGCTAGACGGGAAGCATCGTTATGCCTCTCAGAATAGTTTCCAATACAGAAAATATGAGTCGAACATGGTGAGATCTTTTGGTGGCTCACAAAAGTTTGGACTTGAACTTAGAGAATTACAAACCATAGCATAATACTGAAATGCCCATACCCAAGTGTCTTATTAATGTTGTGAATCATATTTGACATGTAGAAAATATGGGCAATACAAAAAAACTTGCCTGTATTTTCACCATCCCGAGATAATAATTGTTAACATTTCAATGTTAAAATACAAGGCATATTAGTCCAGTCTTGTCTAATGTACCCGTAAATGTATATAAACTCACATACCATTCTGAAGACCATTTTTCCCCCCACCATATAACATATGAACATTTTCTCATGGTGGAAAATACTCTTTTATAACATGATTTTAAATAACATAACATTTAACTGGCGACCTATGGTAGGACGTTTAGATCTTCTTGCAATTTTTATTTCTTTACAATATTTTCAACCAAACATCCTTATATTTGGATTTTTACCTACAACTTTGATTATATGCTCAGAGTAAACATCTAACATAAAATTAGTTAAAAGGGAAAGCACAGGGCCCAGCCCCGTGGCCACGTGTTCAGGGTCCTGCATGCTCTGCTTTGGTGGCCCAGGTTGGTGGGTTTGAGTCCCTGGCGTGGACCTACTCTGCCCACTAGCCATGCTGTGGAGGTGTCCCACGTAAAAAAAAAAAAAAAGAAACAAAGGAGGACTGGCACAGATGTTAGCTTGGGGCTAATCTTCCTCAAGGAAAAAAAAAGGAGGATTGGCAGTGGATGTTAGCTCAGGGTGAATCTTCCTCAGCAGAAAAAGAAAAGGGAAAGCACATTTTTGAAATTTTGACACACTTAGACATTTTGCCCCACTGAATGTTTCACCAGCAGCAAGTGAGAGGGTTTGGTTTACCACACTTGTAAACGCTGGCTTTCCTCTGTCAACCATTTCCAGGTAGGTGAAAAGTAGTAGCTCGCTGTCTTTTTCACTACTTTTACTAGTGATTACAAGTGAGCTTAACGTTTTAATTTTCAATTTTTAATTTTTCATTTTTCATTTTTCATTTCCCTTGTTAAGTGCAAGTGTTATTATAAATCATGACACCTTCCTTCCTTCTTAAAATTTCTTCTAGAAATTTTATACCATCAGCTTTTACCTTTAAGCCTATCATCCTTTTCAAATTAATTTTGCCTTTGGTATGAGGTAGAGGTTGAAGTTCAATTTTTTTACACATGAATATTCAGTCCTTCCAGCATGATTTGCTGAAAACATTTAAGGGTCATCTTTTTTTTTTTTTTTGAGGAATATTAGCCCTGAGCTAACATCTGCTGCCAATTCTCTTTTTGCTGAGGAAGACTGGCCCTGAGCTAACATCCATGCCCATCTTCCTCTATTTATATGTGGGACACCTACCACAGCATGGCTTGCCAAGCAGTGCCATGTCTGCACCTGGCATCCAAACCGGGGAACCCCGGGCCTCCTAAGCAGGATGTGAGCACTTAACCACTGCACCACCAGGCCAGCCCCTAAGGGTCATTCTTAAAAGATCACTCATTTCTTACATTGAGTTACCTTGAAATGTTTATCAAATATCAATTGACAATATACACGTAGGTCTATATTTGGACTCTTTTCTGTTCCATTGATCTTTATGTCTGACCATACACACTATCTTAATTACTATATCTGACTTTAGAGTAATTTTGAAATTAGGTAATCTATGTTCTCCAAATTTATTCTTTTTTGTTTTCCAAATTGTTTTGACCATTCTAGTTCTTTGACATTCCACATAAATTTTAGAATCAGCCATTAACTTCTACCAAAGAAGCCTGCTGGAGTATTATTTACAATTATAGTGACTCTATAGATAAATTTAGGGAGAATTGACATCTTAACAATTTTCAGTGAGAATTACCCAGTTCGTGAACATGGCATATCTCTTCATTTATTTAGATCATCTTTAATTTCTCTCAGCAATGTTTTATGGTGTTCACTACCATTCTGTTAAATTTATTCCTAAATGTAAGTCCCTATTGTAGATGGTATTTTATTTGTGATTTTGATTAGGATTGTGTTGAACCTATTGATCAGTTTGGGGAGAATTGACGTCTTAACAATATTGAGATTTCCAGTCCATGAACATAGTGTATCTCTCCATTTATTGAGTCTTCCTAATTTTCTTTCCATCAATGTTTTGTGGTTGTTAGCATGCCGATCTTACACATATATATTTTTTAGATTTATTCTTATTTCTTGTCTTTTGGTGCTATTGTAAATGTTATCTTTAAAGAAACTTTATTTTCCCATTGTTTGTTGCTAGTATATAAAAATACAATTGACTTTTTGTTTATGGACCTTCGAGCTTTAAAATTTCTAAATTCGGAATTTTTTAATAGATGAGTTTTTAAAAAACTTAACAGCTTTATTGAGATATAAATTATATACCATGAAATTCACCTTCTTAAGTGTAAAGGGTACAATTCAATAGTTTTTAGTATAGTCTCAGAATTGTGCAACTATCACCATCATCTAAATTTAGAACATTTTTCTCATCTTCAAAAGACACTGTACTCATTAGCAGTCACTCCACGTCACATCCAAATCCCCCTCCCTGAGCCCTAGGCAGCAACTAGTCTACTTTATGTCTCTACGGATTTGCCTATACTGGATATTTCATATAAATGGAATTGTAAAATATGTGGCCTTTTCTATTTGGCTTCTTTCACTTACCATGATGTTTTCAAGGTTAATCTATGCATCTATCAGTATTTCTAGTAGCTTCTAGTAAGACTCCTCAGGAGTTTGTAAGTACGTCATCACCTGAAAATAAAGAGAGAGTACTTCTTCCTTTCCAAATCTGTATTTTTTTCTCCTACTGCAGTGGCTAGAACGTCTGAAACAATGTTGGGGAGAAGTTGTGAGAGCAGACATTTCTGTTCTGCAGCTCTTCTTAGGGGAAAAGCATTCTGTCTTTCTCTATTTAATGTGAGCTGTGGGGTTTTTATAGACCCTCATAATCAGTTTAAGTTTTTTTCTTTTCCTTGTTTTCTGAGAGGATTTTTTTTGTCATGAACAGTTTTGAATTTTGTCAGATGCCTTTTCTGCACTTTTAGAGATGTTCATATGGTTTTTCTCCTTTAGTCTGTTAAAATGATGAATGAGATCGATGAATTTTCAAATGCTAAACTAACCTTGCCTTCCTAGATTAAATTCCAGTTGTTCATGTCGTATTATCCCTTTTATATGTCACTGAATTTAATATGTAAATATTGTGTCAATGATTTTTGTATTTATAATTATGAAGAATGTTAGTTTGTAGTTTTATTTTATTGTAGTTTATTTTATTGTAATGTCTTTGTTTGGTTTTGGCATCAGGAAAATACTGTCCTCATAAAATAAGTTGGAAAGTGTTCCTTTCTCTTCTAGTTTTTGGAAGAGTTTGTGTACAATTGACATTTCTTCCTTAAATATTTGATATATTTTATCAATAAAACTATTTGGATCTGTAATTGTCTTTAGGAGAAGGTTTCGATGGAGGTCAAAGCAGGCTACCCCAGAATGGACCACTTTGGCATGTGGATTATTTCAAGCTGGAGACAATCAAGGCCCAACAGACTCAAGAAGAGCTTTTTACCTCCTTCTTAACAGCCTAAAAGAATTTAGATAGACAGCCTGTACCAGGAAGAGAGCTATTACCAAAGATAACATTTTTTTCCATCAGGAAGACTTGACCACATAGCACAGCCAACATTTGGTTACCAAACATTTGCTCTTTCCATTTTCCTGTGAGTTGTCTTCATCCCCTTTGAAGTCCCAGACCTCTAACCCATTCTCGCTAACTCAGGATGGCATATAAACCTCAGAAGCCTGACTGTCAGAGAGCCTCATTTCTTTAGGATTCCCATATATGCAAAAGTAAATTTGTTTTTTTCTCCTGTTAATCTGTCTTATGTCAATTTAATTATTAGACAAGACAAAGAACCTAAAAGGGAGGAAGTAAAAAGTTTCCATAGTTGTATATTCTAGTTGTGTGTGCCTCTCGTTGTGCTATGTGGGATGCTGCCTCAGTGTGACCTGATGAGCAGTGCCATGTCAGCACCCAGGATCCGAACCAGTCAAACCCCAGCCACTCAAGCAGAGTGCCACGGGACCGGCCCCAAGGGTTAATGTTTTTTTATTAATAAAGTCTTTTTATTTATTTTTTTAAATTTTTTAATTATTTTTTATTGAGTTAATGATAGGTTACAATCTTGTGAAATTTCAGTTGTACATTATTGTCTATCAGTCGTGTTGTAGGTGCACCCCTTCACCCTTGTGCTCACCTCCCACCCCACCTTTCCCCTGGTAGCCACTAATCTGTTCTCTTCATCCACATGTTTAAATTCCTCATATGAGTGGAGTCATACAGAGATTGTCCTTCTCTATCTGGCTTATTTCACTTAACATAATTCCCTCAAGGTCCATGCATGTTGTTGCAAATGGGATGATTTTGTCCTTTTTTATGGCTGAGTAGTATTCCATTGTATATATATACCACATCTTCTTCATCCAATCATCTGTTGATGGGCACTTAGGTTGCTTACATGTCTTGGCTATTTTAAACAATGCTGTAGTGAACATAGGGGTGCATGGGACTTTTGGAATTGTTGACTTCATGCTCTTTGGATAGATACCCAGTAGTGGGATGGCTGGATCATATGGTAATTCTATTTTTAATTTTTGAGAAATCTCCATACTGTTTTCCATAGTGGCTGCACCAGTTTGCATTCCCACCAGCAGTGTATGAGGGTTCCTCTTTCTCCACAACCTCTCCAACATTTGTTACTATTTGTTTTGGTTATTTTTGTCATTCTAATGGGTGTAAGGTGATATCTTAGTGTAGTTTTGATTTGCATTTCCCTAATGCACAGCAATGATGAACATCTTTTCATGTGCCTATTGGCCATCCGTATATCTTCTTTGGAGAAATGTCTGTTCAGGTCTCCTGCCCATTTTTTGATTGGGTTGTTTGATTTTTTGTTGTTGAGTTGTGTGAGTTCTTTATATATTATGGATATTAAGCCTTTGTCAGATATATGACTTGCAAATATTTTTTCCCAGTTAGTGGGTTGTTTTTTTGGTTTTAATCCTGTTTTCCTTTGCCTTGAAGAAGCTCTTTAGTCTGATGAAGTCCCATTTGTTTATTCTTTCTATTGTTTCCCTTGTCTGAGAAGACATGGTGTCCGAAAAGATCCTTTTAATACTGATGTCAAAGAGTGTACTGCCTACATTTTCTTCTAGAAGCCTTATGGTTTCAGGTCTCAGCTTTAGGTCTTTAATCCATTTTGAGTTTATTTTGGTGAATGGTGAAAAGAATTGGTCAATTTTCATTCTTTTACATGTGGCTGTCCAGTTTTCCCAGCACCATTTGTTGAAAAGACTTTCTTTTCTCCATTATATGCCCTCAGCTCCTTTGTCGAAGATTAGCTGTCCATACATGTGTGGTTTTATTTCTAGGCTTTCAAATCTGTTCCATTGATCTGTGCACCTGTTTTCGTACCAGTACCATGCTGTTTTGATTACTGTAGCTTTGTAGTATGTTTTGAAGTCAGGGATTGTGATGCCTCCAGCTTTGTTCTTTTTTCTCAGGATTGCTTTAGCAATTTGGGGTCTTTTGTTGCCCCATATGAATTTTAGGATTCTTTGTTCTATTTCTGTAAAGAATGTCATTGGGATTCTGATTGGGATGGTGTTGAATCTGTAGATTGATTTAGGTAGAATGGACATTTTAACTATGTTTATTCTTCCAATCCATGTACATGGAACGTCTTTCCATCTCTTTATATCATCATCCAATTCTTTCAGAAAAGCCTTGTAAGTTTCGTTATATAGGTCTTTCACTTCCTTAGTTAAATTCACCATGAGGTATTTTATTCCTTTTGTTGTGATTGTGAATGGTATTGTGTTCTTGAGTTCTTTTTCTGTTAGTTCGTTATTAGAGTATAGAAATGCTACTGATTTAGGTAAATTGATTTTATACCCTGCAACTTTGCTGTAGTTGTTGATTACTTCTAAAAGTTTTCCAATGGATTCTTTGAGGTTTTCTATATATAAGATCATGTCATCTGCAAACAGTGAGAGTTTCACTTCTTCCATCCCTATTTGGATTCCTTTTATTCCTTTCTCTTGCCTAATTGCTTTGGCCATAACCTCCAGTACTACGTTAAATAAGAGTGGGGATAGAGGGCATCCTTGTCTCATTCCTGTTTTCAGGGGGATGGTGCTCCGTTTTTGCCCATTGTGTATGATGTTGGCTGTGGGTTTGTCATATGTGGCCTTTATTATGTTGAGGTGGTTCCCTTCTATCCCCCTTTTGTTCAGAGTTTTTATCATAAATGGCTGTTGGATCTTGTCAAATGCTTTCTCTGCATCTATTGAGATGATCATGTGGTTTTTATTCCTCAGTGTGTTGATGTGGTGTATCACGTTGACTGATTTGCAGGTGTTGAACCATCCCTGTGTCCCAGGTATGAATCCCACCTGATCATGATGTATTATCCTTTTGATGAATTGCTGAATTTGGGTTGCCAAAATTTTCTTGAGAATTTTTGCATCTATGTTCATCAGCGATATTGGCCTGTAGTTCTCCTTTTTCATGCTGTCTTTGTCAGGCTTTGGTATCAGTGTGATGTTGGCCTCGTAGAATGTATTAGGAAGTGTTCCATCCTCCCTAATTTTTTGGAATAGCTTGAAAGGGATAGGTATTAAATCCTCTCTGAAAGTTTGGTAGACTTCCACAGGAAAGCCATCTGTTCCTGGGGTTTTATTCTTTGGGATGCTTTTGATTGCTGTTTCAATCTCTTTCCTGGTGATTGGTCTGTTCAAATTGTCCGCTTATTCTTGGCTCAGCTTTGGGAGATTGTAGGAGTCCAAGAATTTATCCATTTCCACTAGGTTATCCATTTTGCTGGCATATAGTTTTTGTTTGTTTTTTTTTTAAAGATTTTATTTTTTTCCTTTTTCTCCCCAAAGCCCCCCAGTACATAGTTGTATATTCTTCATTGTGGGTCCTTCTAGTTGTGGCATGTGGGACGCTGCCTCAGCGTGGTTTGATGAGCAGTGTGATGTCCGTGCCCAGGATTCGAACCAACGAAACACTGGGCCGCCTGCAGCGGAGCACGTGAACTCAACCACTCGGCCATGGGGCCAGCCCCTGGCATATAGTTTTTTGTAATATTCTCTTATAATCTGTTGTATTTCTGTGGAGTCTGTTGTTATTTCTCCTCTTTCATTTCTGATTTTGTTTATTTGAGCTTTCTCTCTTTTTTTCTTTGTAAGTCTGGCTAGGGGTTTGTCAATTTTATGTATCTTCTCAAAGGACCAGCTCGTCGTTTCATTGATCCTTCCTACTTCCTTTTTTGTTTCAATAGCATTTATTTCTGCTCTGATTTTTATTATTTCCCTCCTTCTGCTGACTTTGGGCTTTGTTTGTTCTTCTTTCTCTAGTCCAGTTAGGGGTAGTTTAAGATTGCTTATTTGGGATTTTTTTTGTTTGTTAAGATGTGCCTGTATTGCGATGAATTTTCCTCTTAATACAGCTTTTGCTGTATCCCATATGAGTTGGTATGGCCTGTTATCATTTTCATTTGTCTCCAGACACTTTTTGATTTCTTCTTTAATTTCTTCAATGGTCCATTGCTTGTTCAATAGCATATTGTTTAGTCTCCACATCCTTGTGCCTTTCACAGCTTTTTTCTTGTAATTAATTTCTAGCTTTATAGCATTATGATCAGAGAAGATGCTTGTTATTATTTCAATTTTTTTAAATTTGTAGAGGCTTGCTTGTTTCCCACCATATGGTCTATCCTTGAGAATGTTCCATGTGTGCTTGAGAAGAATGTGTATTCTGCTGTTTTTGGATGGAGTGTTCTATATATGTCTATAGGTCCAATTGTTTTAGCTTTTTGTTTAGCTCCACTGTTTCTTTGTTGATTTTCTGTCTGGATGATCTGTCCATTGATGTGAGTGGGGTGTTGAGGTCCCCTACTATTATTGTGTTATTTTTGATATCTTCTTTTAGGTTTGTTAACTGTTGCTTCATGAACTTTGGTGCTCCTGTGTTGGGTGCATAGATATTTATAACCATTATTTCTTCTTGATGTAGTGTCCCTTTGATCATTATATGTTGCCCCTCTATGTCTCTCTTTACCTGCCTTATCTTGAAGTCTGTTTTGTCTGATATAAGTATTGCAACATGTGCTTTCTTTTGTTTGCTATTAGCTTGGAGGATTGCCTTCCACCCCTTCACTCTGAGGCTGTTTGTCCTTGGAGGTGAGGTGTGTTTCCCGGAGGCAACAAATTATTGGATCCTGTTCTTTAATCTATTTTGCCACTCTGTGTCTTTTTATTGGAGAGTTCAATCCGTGTACATTGAGGGTGAGTATTGATGCATGAGGGCTTAATGCTGTCATTCTGTTGCTCGTTTTCTGGTTTTCCTGTGTTTCCTTTGTTTCTCGTCCTGTGTGTTTTAGCCTACCCATTGACTTCTGCAATTTCTTATGCTGGGTTTCTTAGATTTTTCCTTGTTTATGTTTTATGTCTCTGTTCTGTTTTTTAGTTTAGTGGCTACCCTGAACTTTGTATTCAGAATCTCATGTATAACATAGTCCATTTTCTGGCAGTCTCTTACTTACTTAGCCTAGACTGTTTCAGTCCCTTTACTCCTCACCTCCTAAATTATTATTTTCATCTCTTATTCCAACTTGTGTTGTGAGTTTGTGGTTAGAGTGATAAGATTGTCTTTGCTTTGGTGATTACTTCCCTTTATCCTAATGCTATAGTTGAATATTTGCTATGCTATTCTGATTCTATCTATTTGTCTCCCTACTCTGTGTTTTGTGACCACTTTCTCCCTTTTCTTTTTTCACGTATGAGAGCCTTCTTGAGGATTTCTTGTGGCTATGAAGTCCCTTAGCTTTTGTTTGTCTGGAAAAGATTTAATTTCTCCCTCATATCTGAAGGATATTTTTGCTGGATAGAGTATTCTTGGCTGAAGATTTTTATCCTTTAAAGCTTTGAATATGTCACTCCAATCTCTCCTAGCTTGTAAGGTTTCTGTAGAGAAATCCACTGAATGTCTGATAGGGGTTCCTTTGTAGGCTATTTTCTTCTGCCTTGCTACCCTGAGTATTCTTTCTTTGTCATTCATTTTTGCCATTTTTGCTACTATATGCCTTGCAGTAGGTCTTTTTACATTGACAAATCTAGGAGATCTGAAAGCTTCCTCCACACACATTTCTCTCTCAATCCCTAGACTTGGGAAGTTCTCTTCTATTATTTCATTGAGCACACTTTCTGCTGCATTTTCCTTTTCCACACCCACAGGGATTCCAGTAATTCTTAAGTTGGATTTTCTCACTGAGTCTGCTATTTCTCGGAGATTTTCTTCAGTTTTTTTAATTCTTAGTTTTCTTTCTTCCTCTGTCTGGTACCATTCAGCCTATCTATCTTCAATTATGCTAATTTGCTCCTCTATGGTGTCTACACGGGCATTCAAGGAATCCATATTCTGTTTTATCTGATCCATTGTATTTTTCATGTCTAGTATTTCTGATTGATTCCTCTCTATAGTTTCAATTTCTTTTGTGACGTAACTCCAGAACTCGTTGACTTGTTTCTCTATATTTCCCTTTACCTCATTGAGTATTTTGATGATAGCTGTTCTGAACTCATTTTCACTTAGTTTACCTCTTTCCAAGTCCTCAGGACTTAATTCTGTGTTTTTATTGTTTTCCTTCTGGTCTGGAGCTTTTATAAATTGCTGGATGTTAGAGGTGTGGTTTTTGCACATGATGCTATTATTAGGTTGCAGTTACAGCCTGTTGCCACTAGATGGGGATCGAGAGCCGCATGTTCTGAGCCTTCCGCCTTCAGCCATGATGGTGGCGCACAGTGCAGGTTGTGGGAGGAGGGTCACTTTCTCTTGCGCGCTGACCTGGATTGGATCAGCTCTCGCTTTCTGGTCTCCCAGGCAGGCTTGCTGGGGTTCCCCGACACGATAGCTTTCCCCCATTAGAGGGTTTCCACTGCATGGGCAGTGGTAGTCCTGGATGATCCTCAGACACGCAATCTCTCCCCTGCTCCTTCCTGCACCCGCAGCAGCAATCCCAGTCTCTAGGGGGAGGGGGCAAAGTTCTCTCTTACCCTGTTCCAGCTTCTCAAAGGGCAGCTCCAGCCTCTCCGCCCTCCGTCGTTTGGCTGCTGTGGGTCTCTGACGATTTCTGTTATTAGGATTTATTTTTTGGTTGGAAAGCAGTTGGTCTTTTTGGTTGTATTTTGGAGGGGAGAGAGTCCTGGGTGAGCTCATGCCACCATGTTGCTGATGTCACTCCTTGGTCAATGTCAGTGGTTTTTTTCAATAAACTCTTTTTAAATTAAGGTATGTACGTTGTTTTTAAACATAATGCTATTGCACACTTAATAGACTACAGTATAGCATAAACATAACTTTTATATGTACTGGGAATCCAAAAAATTCACGTGACTCTTTAGTTCAATATTCATTTTATTGTGATGGTTTGTAACCGAACTCACAATGCCTCCAAGGTATTCATGTATTGGTGATTATTCCATGTGCAATTGAAAAAAATATGTCTGGTTGGTGTGAGCAGTGTTCTATAAATATCAATTAGATTAACTTAGCTGAAAGGTGCTGTTCAAGTCCTCTATATCCTTACTTATTTCTGTCTACTTATCCTATCAATTACTAAGAGAGGAATGTTGAAATCGCCAACTATAATTGTGGATTTGTCTATTCCTTCTTTAAGTTCTATCAATTTTTAATTTATGTAAATCTGATTTGAAGGTTTGTAATTATGTGCATATACACTTAGGATTGCTATATCTTCTTGATATACTGACCCTCTTATCATTATGAAATGCACTTTGTTATCTCCAATAGTATTAGTTCACCTAAATTCTAATTTTTCTGATATTAATATAGGCAACCCACCTTTTCTGTTATTAGTGTCGCATGGTTTATCTGCTTTTCCATCCTTTTAAACTATGAGTATACTTATATGTATTTTTTATTGGGGTAAAAAAAACCCCATGTAACATGAAATTACCATCTTAACTATTTTTAAGTGTGCAGTTCAGCAGTGTTAAGTATATTCATATTGTGCAACAGATCTCTGGAACTTTTTCATCATGTGTATTTATATATAAAGTGCATTTATGGAGTGGCTGGTGGCATAGTGGTTAAGTTCTCACGTTCTGATTTGTAAGCCTGGGGTTTGCAGGTTCAGATCCCAGGTGCCCAGGTGCGGACTTAGCACCACTCATGAAGCCATGCTTTGGACGCATCCCACATAAAACAGAGGAAGACTAGCACAGATGTTAGCTCAGCGACAATCTTCCTCAAGCAAAAAGAGGAAGATTGGCAACAGATGTTAGCTCAGGGCTAGTCTTCCCCACAAAAAAATAAAATAAAATAAATAAATAAATAAAGTGCATTTCTTGTCACCAGCATATATTTGGATCTTCCTTTTTGAATTCTGGCAATCTCTGACTTTTATTTGGAATATTTAAACCATTTATGTTTAATGTATTTATCAGTATAGTTGGGGTTAAATCTACCAGCTTTCTTTTTTTTTTTTTCCCTTTTTCTCCCCAAAGCCCCCCGCCGTTACATAGTTGTATATTCTTCGTTGTGGGTCCACCTAGTTGTGGCATGGGGGACGCTGCCTCAGCGTGGCCTGATGAGCAGTGCCATGTCCGCGCCCAGGATTCAAACCAACGAAACACTGGGCCGCCTTTATTGGAGTGCGCGAACCTAACCACTCGGCCACAGGGCCAGCCCCTCTACCAGCTTTCTTTTGATTTTTCATTTCTTCTATTTATTTTCTATTTTTCCTGCATTCTTTTTGATTATTTTTGGTATTCTATTTTATCTCATCTACTGGTTTACTAGACATACCATTTTGGTTAAGTTTTTAGTGGTTATTCTAGGATGTATAGTATGTATCTTTCATTTACCAAAGCCTACTTTTAAATTGTATTATACCATGTAACATATAGTATAAAAACCGTATAATAGTACACTTTCATTTTTTCCCCTTCTTTACTTTGTGCTATTGTCAACATATATTGTACTTCTACATATGTTATAAACCCTATAACTCATTTGTATCAATTTTGCTTTAAGTAGAAAGACGGAAATTTTTAAAATGAGAAAATAAGATTCTTTTATACTTATTGCAGAATTACCATTTTTTGAGCTCTTTATTCCTTTGTGTAGATCAGATTTTCTCTCTCTTATCATGTTCCTTCTGCCTAAATAATTTCCTTTAACATGATCAGGTTTGTTAGTAATAAAATCTCTCAATTTTTTTCTGAAAATGGCTTGTCTTCCCCCTTCATCTTGCAGGATATTTTCACTAGCTGTAGAATTTAGGTTGACAGTTTGTTTGTTTTTTTATTTCGGGAAATTATCTTTTGGATTTTCTGAGAAATCAGTAGTCATTATCAATTTGCTTTTCCTTCATTAACTTTGTAATGAAGTTACACCTTCTGGCTGATTTTAAGATTTTTCTCTCTCTTTTTTTTTAAAGATTGGCACCTGAGCTAACATCTGTTGCCAATCTTGTTGGGGTTTTTTTCTTCTTCTTTTTCTCCCCAAAGCCCCCCAGTACATAGTTGTATATTCTAGTTGTGAGTGCCTCTGGCTGTGCTGTGTGGGATGCCGCCTCAGCATGGCCTGATGAGCGATGCCGTCTCCACACCCAGGATCCAAACCAGTGAAACTTGGGGCCACCAAAGCAGAGCATGCGAACTTAACCACTCAGCCATGGGGCCGGCCCCAACTGTTAAGATATTAATTGGGTTTTTCTCCCATTGTTTTCCTTGTTGCCTTATTTCCATTCAGACATGAACCAGGCTTTTTAGTTCATTTCTTCAGAGGAGTCATCGGACAGAAAATAGAGGTAGCGTTCAAGAATTCTTGGTCTTTGCTTCTAAAAACTCACTACGTAGAATATGGTTTGAGAAAGTGGGCTCTAGCCTGGACTAGACAAGAATTTGAAAGACATCTCCTTGTTCCTCCAAGGTGCACTGGGAGGACACTGTGTTCAGGAGAGGAATGGTTGTGCTGGGGATGTTTGATCATGGGTGTGGGGATTTCCAGCCTCCCCAAAGATTTCAGTTCCTCATACCTGGCAGAGAAGCCTCACAAAGTGGCCAGACCAAAAGAAACCATGGGTCTTAGTGGGGACCCGTGTGGGCTGATGACAGAAGAATGGAGGTGCCCCAGTGCTTTGCACTGTCTGAAACCCTGGAAAGTTGGTGCAAGCCTGAGACAGAGCCACAAGAGTGATCGAGGTTGAATTTTCTACTAGTCCTGTTGCATGGTGGACTCACAAGGGAGATTAAATTGCTTTATAGGGAATAATGAGATATGGTAATTCTTGCACACCTGATTTTGAGGCCCAAGATCAGTGGATGCTACAATCATTTTGTGAGTTCACTGAAAGCAAGAATACTGTACAAATTTCACAGAGATAAGATGTGACTCAAAGTGACACGACATCCTACTTAGAAAAATGTTTTATATGCTGCCTTGTGCCTTTAATCTGTGAATTTTCAAAATACAAAGTTTTTGCGTGACCCCTTTTCAATTAAGCAAGAGATAGGCTTATTATGCAACATGACATCCTTTACTTTTTTTCCCAAAACAACTTGTACCAAAGTTTAAATTTTGGTGAAACAATGTTTTAATTTTATACTTCAGAGTGAACTGATAAATTACCTCACAGCCACAGAAAAGCAAATAAATGAGGTAAAACATTGAAGACAAATTAACAAAAGCAAATAGGATTCTCCCATTATTTGTACCTGAGGACTGTAGATAAATAACTCAGTATTTAAATAAATAACTCAGTAGATAAATAAATAACAAATCGACTGTCCAGAGCCACAGAAATGGGTGTTGAGGAGTGTGGCTCGTTCCGGCAGTCTCAGGGAAGGACAGGTACAGGACACAGCAATCCAAGCCTCACTCATAGCTGGCCTCGGAAGTGCAGAAACCCCTACTGCTTTTGCTTTAATCATGTCATAAGAACGGACTATTTCTTCCTGAGAAATCACAGATTGTTCTGTTTGAGAAAATTCATACCCATCTGAAAGAGCAAAGACAGAGGAATCTGTTAAGAGCGCTAATGTACAGTGAACATTCTGGTGACAGAAATCGAGACTTCTGCCGGACCGGGACACATTGGCCACATCGGCCACGCCAGTGACTGAGGCAGGGAAAGTGGCAAGGTGTGGCGAGGGCACGGCATCGGAGCAGTTTGCAAATCTGGCAGTATTAGAGAACCAATTAGGGACCCTTTTAAACATACCGATTTCTGGGGCCACAACTGCTCTGTGGGTGGCCGGACATCAGTGTGCGCTTTTTAAATTCTCCCAGAGATTCTGATGTGGCACCATATCCCAGATGGGACCTGCTGTCCTGGAGGATGCAGCCTGGCCCGAGAGGCTATGTGGCTCATGCCTCTTTATATGGGGCTGTGGCTGGGCCTGGTCTGAGCAGCTCAAACAGTGGTCTCATGGTCCCTAACGTCAGCTTCCCACCACCAGTAGAGGGGAGAAGCTCTAGGAATGTCTCAATCTTGAATCTGAAATTTGCCACTGGAACCCAGAAAAGTAGTTTATGAAGTTGAGACCATGCTGGGGGACAACACACAATGTTAATAGTAAATTTGGTAAAGAATTCATAATGCTGGAAAGATTCATGTTTTAAAATTCATGTTTTAAAATTTGGCTGACTTAAATAGGTATTAAACCTTGAGGTTTAATCAAGGTTAAAGGAATAACAAGGTCACAGGTGGAAATTCTCAGGGCAATTAATTCATTGATCAGCACTGTCTCCCTGGGAGAATAGCCTTATAAACATTTCTGAAAGTACTAGTGCTGGCACTCACCAGGCAGTAGACATAGCTAACGAGTACTTTCATATTTTAACACTTGATCTTAACAGATTAGACAATAGAGCATTGATGAGGATTTTAGGCTGGTTAATTTTAAAAACCTGCAGATGAGAAGCAGGCTCTGAGGACTGGAATTTTCTTGCCCTTGGAGAGATATTTGCATTTGTGAAGGAAGGGGGGATGACCTTGTAGGGACCTGAAATTGGCCACCCCAGGATATGTCTCTTTGGCATCGGGATTGTTTGGGGCTGATTGCTTTTGATAAACTAGGAGAGGGAGGGAGGCTCTGGGGAATGGAACTTGCCCTTGTTGGGACACATTTACATTTGTAAGGTAAATCTCTATCTGTAAAAGGTGCCTCCCTCTCTGTACCAGGAAGAAGAAGAGAGATGACCTTGTCCCTAGAAACTCTTAATGGGGAAGGCAAGAACTTAAGTTGGTTGCTGTCTGGCAATCTCACGTAACCGATTTAGGGTGGTGGCTTCTAACCTTTCTAACCTTTACTTAATCTGATTTGATTCTTGTCTAAAAGTCATGGGATCACCCAATGACCAGACCTCACCTGCACTGATACCATTTTAACTTTTTTTCATGTTCTTTCCTTTGTCTTGTAAAGAGATGACTCACATACCCATGCCTTATAAAACTAGCCTAACCCTCAACTCGGGGGCAGCAGCAGCGGCTCTGCCTGCCCATGGGCCCTGTCCCCATGCCAGCAGCAGCAGCGGCTCTGCCTGCCCATGGGCCCTGTCCCCATGCTATTCCACACTATTCTCTAAATAAAAGAGCACTACTGCCAGATCTTGAGAATCCAAAATATCTTTCTTTCGACTCCTCGGCTCACCGATCTCGCATGAAGCATCACACACTTGAATAATACGTTCAGATTAAAATACAACACTGGGCCAGGCAACTGCTGTTTCCGCCCATCTATACCTAAGATTTATTGCCTGGCTCATTAATGACAATGGATTTACTACTGAGCAGCCATGCTCTTTGAAAGAATAAAAAGTAACTCGTATCCATGTGTTATGTACTGAATTATTAATTAAATGAAATGCTTCTGTGTAGAAGGAAAGATGAGTGCTCCGTGACCTTCTCGCACAGTAAAATCACCTGGGAGCTGTAAAAATCCCAGTATCCAGCACAAACGCTAGGCCGGCGGTTCTCAAACACGCATGCACTGGAATCTGCCTGGTGCCCGCTGGGCCTTGTCTCCAGAGTTTCTGAGTTAGCGAGTTAGGTGGAGCTCAAGAACTGACGTTTCTAACAACTTCCCAGGTGATGCTTCTGCTGCTAGTCTAAGAACAGCGCCTGGAGAACCGCTGTTTAAGGCCAGTTTATTCACAATCTCTGGATGGATGCCAGTACCAATAGCTTCCAAGCCCTGGGGGTTTCCTTCCTTCCCACTTAGACGAACTCAGTCAAAATCTCAAGGTCGAACGTGGGTGTTTTTTTTTAAGAACCAACCAGGTGTTTCTTGTGTGTAGCCGCAGATTCTGTGAGGAGCATGAGAAAGGCGGGAGGAGACCACGGATGAGGCCGGGGAGCCCTGAGGCAGGTTTTCTGAGCCTTCCGCGGCCTCCCCTTTCAGGTAGAGGCCCACGCTGTGTCAGCCCTGCACACCACCGAAGGTGAAAAACACGTGTCCCTTCGTTTTAGAATATTCTAATCATAAAAACATGGAGGGCTGTAAAGATGAACAAATTAAAAATATCCCCACCCTTTTTTAATGAGAGATGTATTAGCATTTTAAATAGTCTCCACCCCGCTCAAATGGAGAAACCAAACCTCTCTTTTTTCCTGTTTTTAATTCTCGCCCTCCAGGCAGTAGGAGGACGGCCTGGCAGATTTGGCTGAGAAGGAATATTTCTCTTGGGTTCACAGCAGGTCACGTGCACAGAGAGGCGCTTCCCCAAGCTGGTGAAGTTGCGGCTGCATTGCCCCGTACAAGCCTCTGGATGATTTTCAGAATTTGCTTTCATATACTAGTGATTTTTTGTGATTTCTTTACTCATTCTAAATAAATATTTGCTTTTGAACCTAATTTTGCATTTGTAGTTTCGTATTCTTCTCCTAAAGAGGGTCCCCCAAGCTATATAAAGTTCTGGTCTCACAAAACCGGAAGCTGCCCTTATTCAGAGGCAAAATAGATCTTTTAGAAACCTGGGCTCGTTTTCCTTTTCACACCGTTCCCAGGAAGGAGTGAGAGCTGAAGTGGGACAACAGGGACCACAACCCTCCACTGCCTGCCCAGCCGGCGCCCCTCAGCCTGAAGGCATGCACCATTATCAGCAGCTTCTGTCTGACGGGCAATGAACTACGTTTTGCATCCAAATGGGAGCTCAGAGGAAGCCCCCAGCTCTGAGCATTTCCCACTTTCATTCATCTTTCCGGAAGACCTGACCGTCTGAAAGTAATGATGGGGCCTGGAGAAAGTGCTCAAGGGACCCAGCTTATGAACTTTCCCTGGCTGGCTTCCTAATGTAACTGCTTCCTACATACTCAGCCACAGCCAGGACCCAGGGGAGGAGGCGACAGAGGCAGGAAAAGGAAGGAGGGTAGAGGGAGAAGGATGTGGGAATTTTCATTTTTTTCTTCAACCTGGTAAAACGTTTAGCAGATTTCAAAGTCAACCATGTCATGGCTCCTTATTTTGGCATAATTGTCTCATTTCACTTTATTATATTATAAATTTGGGAGTATGACAGAATCTTAAAGTCAGAATTTTCTGTCTCGAGAAGAGTGAGTATATTGCAATTAAGAGAGAATTTTCTCCTCTATTTCTTATTTGAGTTGCTCAGAGCACTTTACAAATCCAGGTTAATATCGTGACATACAGCAGAGAAACATGCGGAACCTAAAAAGCTACACACTGGCCGAGGGACTTTGCCTCAAGCAACAACCATAACGTAAATAGAGAAAACACCTTAGGACCTCTGGCAACCCAGTAAGATTTCTAACCATCCAATAGTATTCTCTGTTTTAACCTCAAAAAATAGTGAGTCATGAAACTAATTTCTTCTCACATAATACTTCTTAAAAAATAACTGAAAGATCTTTTTTCTATTTCTCGTATGTATGCAATGGTATTTTGAGGTCACTCACACTATCGTATATTATGAACAGTTTTTTAGTGGTTTTAGGATGTATGATTCCTGCATAAAGCATTTGTCCCTCTATTTGAATCCAGACACACTTGGCCTTTTACACTCCATGCTGCCTGTATGACCCCCAAAGCATGAAATACCAGAAAGATAGAGACGCGGCAGCTCAGAGATGATACTTCGTGCCTGGAGTCCACAGCAAGTTAAGTGGCAGAGCTGGGCGGCGGCTGCCCATCTATCTGATTTCCAGGTCTCTGCTCTGGAGCTGAACACCATGTGGCACATTGGAGTGAGGTGGACTGAAGTTGCAGTCTGGCTTCCACCAGTTTCTAGCTCTGTAATCTAAGGCAAGTGACTTGGCTTTGCTGAACCACCATTTCCTCCTCTGCAAAATGAGGATTCATTCAGTTAATCTTCCGTTCAACAAGTATGTAAAAAACTATATCCACATGGGGCTCCAAAAACTTAGTGTAACAAAGGCCAAGTGTTTAACAGTGGGCCAAGCTTGCAGTACATGCTTAATAAACACTGGTTCCATTTTGTCCGTACTTATACTTTACGTTGGAGAGATGGAAGAAGGAATGGCTATCTGATAGCACGTATAATTCTGTTTGGACTGTTCACTTGGAACTTACTCATTAATTCAACAAAATTTGTATTGGGTGCCTACCATGTACCAGGCATTCTTGGGATAAATCAGTGAAACAAACAAAAATCCTTGTTCTCATGGCACTTACATTCTAGCAATGAAGGCATACAATAAATCAGCACATAATAAAAAGTGAATCATACAGTACCTAAGAGTGTACCATCAACAAAAGACAAAGTGACCTGGACTCAGAGTAAGGATTGTGGAGTAACTGAGCAGTCAGGATAGGCTTCATTGAGAAGGTGATATGTGGGGGAAACTTGAAGGAATTAAAGGAGGGGGCTGCATAGGTTTATGAAGGAATAGTACTCTAGGCAGTGGTGCCAGCCAGTGCAAAGGCCCTGGGGCAAGAGCATTCCTGGTATATAATGAGAAGAGTGCAGAGGCTGGAGTAGAATGAGGGAGGAGGAAAAAGAGTAGGAGATGACACTAGGAAAGTAACGGTACCAGATCTTTTTTGACTATTGTAAGGTATTTTTGGTTGAGTATGATGGATAGCCATTGCAAGAGTTTGAGCAGAAAATTGATGTCCTTGTGCTGACAGAGTTTGTAACACATCACTTTAGTTGCTGCATGAGGGGCAAGGATAGAAGTGAGAGGCTTGTTAAGAGGTTATTGCAGTAGTGCAGACAGACAATGGTGGTTCAGACCAGGGTGTCAACAGTGGAGTGAGGGAGAAGTGGTCAGACTCTGAATACGATGTGACAGCAGAGCCAATTCAATGGCCTAATGTGTTAGAGGGAAAGAGGAATTAAGAATGACTCCAAGGATTTTGGCCTGAGCAATTGGAAGTATGCAGTTGTTGTCAACTGAGATAGGCAAGGCTGCAGATAGAGTGGGCTTGGCGGGAGAGGAAGCCAGGAGGTCAGTTTTGACATGTTAAGTTTGAAGTATCTACTAGATAACCAAAAGGAGATGTTGAATGAGTAGTTTGATATAGGAATTTTGGATTTGAGAGAGAGGTGTGGGCTGGAAATATAAATTTGGGAGTCATCAACATATAGATGGTATTTAAAATTTTGAGGCTATATGAGATTACCAGTGGAGTGACTATAGATAGAGAAAAGAAAAAAAAATCAAGCACTGAGTCATGGGACATTCCAGTAATAAGAGGTTGGGGGGAAAAGGAAGAAGTCAGCCAAAATGAAAAAAGAATGACCTGCAAGGTAGGAGGAAAACCCAGAAAGCATGGTGTATTGGAAACCAGGTAAAGAAATATTCCAAGAAGGAGGAAGCAACCTACTGAGCCATCTGCTGCTGACAGATCACTTAGGAGGAGGAGTGAGAATAGACTAGTAAATTTAGCAACATGAGGTCACTGGTGTCAGGTGAGTGGAGGGAGTGAAAGCTTGACTGGAGTGGGTTTAATAGAGAATGGAAGAAGAGGAATTGGAGACAATGGATACAGATAATTTGATTAAGAACCGTTGCTGCAAAGGAATGCAATGAAATGATGCAAAATCTAATGGGTGGGGGAGGTCAAGAGAAAGTTCTACATTTCAAGACAACCTATTATATTGTGTGAATGACCCAGTAGGGTGCAAAGTTGATGAGGTAGGAGGTATAGGAGAGAATTTCTGGAGTGATGTTCTTGAGGAGGCAAGGGCAATGGAGTCAATGGCACAAACAGAAGGACTGGCTTTAGACAGGGCGTGGGGAGCATATCTGTGGAAACAGGCGGGCCGGCAGAGTGTGTGGGTGCGTTTGGCTGGCAGGTGAGGTGGTGGTGAGAAGCGACGGAAGTTCATTTCTGGCTCATTTTCCTTGGGGATGTAGAAAGCAAGGTCATCAGTTGGGGAAAAGGATGAGAGAGCTGTAACCTAAATCCTCAAGACATGTGCTGGACTTTCTGTTTCCTTGTCCTGGTTCAATTTGTACCTTTGGTTACCTTTCAGTTCTATCTTCCTAAACATCTCTAGGGAGGAGAAGGTGACGTGGTGGGCGGAGGACAGGAAGAAGCAGAGTGCGTGTGTGTGCAAAAGAGAAGTAGTGACCAACCCAAAGAGACGTAAATCTGTGATAGAAAAAAAATCAACAATAAGAGAACCTAGAATTTTAAAATCCTACAACTTCCAATGAACATCTTGGCCAGAAAAGGAGGACAATTAGTTCTCATTCCCGACAAATACCAGATGTTCCTTTATTTTTATTATCTTTGTGTTTGACTTGTTTCCTTTCCCAGTATAGTATTCAGTATTCACATAGTCTGACATGAGTCACATAGGGCCTAAACCTTCCATCCAGGCGCTTCTTGGACGGATTTCTTATTGAAGGAGGGGAAAATGAAGTAACTTTTGAAAGTTTCATGCCTAATTTGGGCTATGATAACATTATGCCAAAAAGAAGGGTATGTAAGTTTTCTTTGGGTAAAAATTACTTGGAGCCAAATACCACTTTTACATTTAAAATGGTATACAGGGAATCTGTCAGAGGCTCTTGAAAACATGAGGATTTTACATCGAAGGACGTCATCATTTAGGAGAGGAGACCAGGACTGCCTTCTTTCCAACTGCACTTGCTTTAGGCCTAGCACACTAATTTCACGCATCTAATTGAGCCCTTTCCCGATGAGAACTACCTTCCTTTTTTGTCAAATAGATAATAATGCAGGTAGTTTCCTTTCTGTTAATTGTAAAACACACGTATCATAAAATTTACCATCTTAATGATGTTTAACTGTACTGTTCAGTGGCATTCTTCTTTTCATCTTCCCAAACTGAAAGTCTGCACCCATTAAACACCAACTCCCCACCCTCCTCTCCCCCAGCCCCTGGCAACCACCGTTCTACTTTCCGTCTCTATGAATTTGACCGCTCTAGGCACCTCATATGTGTGGAATCAGACAGTATCTGCCCTTTTGTGTCTGGCTTATTTCACTTAGCATAATGTCTTCAAGGAGAAGGACCTGACTTTGAATTACTCATCCTTCTTGTGAGTAGACGGAGTCTCAGAGCTGTGGCCCACTTGACGGCGCGTTACTTACGTGGGGCGCCTTTGTCAACAGAATCGTTCCGGAAGACAACCTCGCAGGGCTGGTTAGTCAGGGATGTTTGGAGATTTGTTGCCTCCACCCTGTGAGTAAATCAAACAGCCTGGCTTTAGTTCATTGCAACAGATATCAAAGGAATGTACCGGAAAAACACAAGTTGCAAAGTAAAACTACAAAATCCTCATCATGTTTTGGAGAATGTTTATATGTTTAAAATAAAATGGATATTAGCCAGACACTCTCAGCAAGGTGCTTCTTCTAAAATAGTGTTTGCTGTGAGCATTTCTTATATACCACTTTCCTAACTGTCCTTTCCAAATAGTTGAACTGAATAATAAATGTCCTGTTGTCTTCTGGCCTCCCAGAGCACCTTAGAGATTTTATGGCATGTATTTTAAAAACGTTTGTCCCAACTTCCTTTTCTTATGGCAAAGCCATAAACAACATTGGTTCAAGACTCTTAACAATGTATGTCAGGAAAGGTCGGCTCTAGGCATGAGAGAGACCTCCTCCAGAGCCCCAGGCTTATCGTGGGACCACACTGGAAATTGAAATACAATACTAAATTCCAAAGAGTGGGGTCGTTGGATGAACGTGCCCCCTCCAAGGCTGCCACTGCTGTAGGTAAACAGAGCAGCAGAACTAGGGAACTTCATGGTTTCTTCTTCTTTTGTTTTATTTAACCTGAAAGATAGGGCTTAAAAAGATAATACCCATGCAGCATCGCCTGCTCTGTTTTCTCACTTCTTGGATGTCACCAGGCCAGAGGAGCCTTCTGCTGTTTTGGGATTTGCCATGTACCCTGATATTTCCAGGGTCTGAGGGGCTGAGAGCTTGTGTGACAAATTGCAGCTGCTTCCAACCACCACCACAGTGTCCCTATGCCATATCTTCCCGTGGCAAGAGGGCCTTCCAAGAGCCAGCTCCCCTTCTGCGACCCAGAGCATGGTTTCCAAGGACTGCCTGAAGAGCCGGAGACGTAGCCCCAGGGGCGGTATGGCCCGAAGGTTACTGCGTGACAGCATTGGCTTCTGGATAGCTGGCTACTGATGTCCCTGTCCGAATTCCCCTCAAAATGAAGGCTATTCACTGATAATGTTCTACACCAGAGTTTTAAAAACTTAAGTGTAAAATTGAAAAAAAAAAAAAGCGGCTGAAAATTGTCAAAGTAGTTAAAGGAAGCAGATTAGGGTTTTACATTTGCTCAAACATCCAGGAGCCGAAGAGCATTTGACTCTGAGCTTTCCAGAATCCCTTTACTCATTTGCATTTCCTCCTTCTCTCTGTCCCTCTGTCTCTGTCTCTCTCTGTTAAATTTGTCACAGATAAAACATAAACATGGTTCAAAAACTTAAAGAGAAAATAAACAAAGGTAGAGGATGAACAGTCTATTTTCCTTGTGCCACCTGCCTGGTTCCTCCCTCTGCTCCTCACTGGTAGTGATGTCTTAGGTGATTTTGCAGAGGTGCTTTATAAGTAAAAGTGATCATATATTCTTATTATCTCTGTCCTTTGGCATATTGTACACAGTGTTCCGCATTCAATTTTTCTGTTAATATATCTCAGCATCAGAGAGCTTCCTCACTCCTTTTCACAGCTGGAGAGTCTATCAGCGTGTGTATGCACCACACAGGTATGGTTTTTCCTAAATGTCTGCTATGCCAAATCCTGCTGCAATCTCTAACACTGAGGGTGGGAGGGGGAGACATATTCCCAGAAATTGAATTACTGAGTCAAAGGCTATATGTATTTGTATTTCCGATAGATATTACCAAAGTAACTGCCATAAGGATTTACTTTCCTATATTTTTACCAACCAAAGGTTGCCAACTATGATAGGTGAAAAATATCCTTTCTGTGTACTTATCATTTTCATTTCTTATTATGAGTGAAGTTGAGAATACTTTCGTATGTTTGAGAATCATTTCTTTTTCTTTTTCTGTGAACTGTCTTTATACTTTGCCTATTTTTCTCTGGCTAGTGGTCTTCTTGCTGATTTCTGGAAACACTTTATTTGGGAGATTAGCCCTTTGTTATGTGAGCTCTCTTTTTGCACATTTATATTGTGTTTTGGTTTATATTTGTTTTGGTTCCTTTTATTGAGGTTCATTTTGCGTATGGTAAAATGCATAGATCTGAAAAGTACAGTGTAATGAGATTTAACAAAGGTATTTACCTATGTATCCATCTCCCAGATCTGTTTTTAAGCCAGTACCATACTGTTTTTATTACTATAGCTTTGTAACATAGTTTGAAATCAGAAAGTGTGATGCCTCCAGCTTTGTTCTTTCTCAAGATTGCTTTGGCTATTCAGGGTCTTTTTGTGGTTCCATACAGATTTTTTATCTATTTCTGTGAAAAGTGCCATTGGACTTTTGATAGGGGCTGCATTGAATCTATAGCTTGCTTTGGGTAGTACAGACATTTTAACAATATTAATTCTTCCAAACCATGAGCACAGAATCTCTTTCCATTTATTTGTGTCTTCAATTTCTTTCATCAATGTCTTATAGTTTTCAGTGTACAGGTCTTTCACCTTCTTGGTTAAACTTATTCCTGAGTATTTTATTCTTTTTGATGAAATTGTAAATGGGATTGTTTTCTTAATTTCTCTCTTTTTTTTTAAAGATTTTATTTTTTTCCTTTTTCTCCCCAAAGCCCCCCGGTACATAGTTGTATATTCTTCATTGTGGGCCCTTCTAGTTGTGGCATGTGGGACGCTGCCTCAGCGTGGTTTGATGAGCAGTGCCATGTCCACGCCTAGGATTCGAACCAACGAAACACTGGGCCGCCTGCAGCGGAGCACACGAACTTAAGCACTTAATTTCTCTTTTTGATAGCTCATTATTCGTTTATATAAACACAACAGATTTTTGTACATTGATTTTGTATCCTGCAACTTTACTGAATTTATTAGTTCTAACTAATTTGTTTTTTGGCGGAGTCTTTAAGGTTTTCTCTATATGATATCATGTCATTGGCAAATGGTGACAGTTTTATTTCTTCCTTTCCAATATAGATGACTTTTATATCTTTTTCTTAGCTAACTGCTCTGTCTAGGACTTCCAATACTACATTGAATAAAACTGGTGAGAGTGGGCATCCTTGTCTTGTTCCTGATCATAGAGGAAAAACTTTCAGCTTTTCACCACTGAGTATGATGTTAGCTCTGGATTTCTCATAAATGGCCTTTATTATGTCAAGGTACATTTCCTCCATGCTCAGTTTGTTGAGAGTTCTTATCATGAAAGGATGTCGAATTTTGTCAAATGCTTTTTCTGCCTCTATTGAGATGATCATATGATTTTTATCTTTCATTTTGTTAATGTGACATATCACATTGATTGATTTGCAGATGCTGCACCATCCTTGCATCCCACTTGATTCTGATATGTGATTCTTTTAACATATTGTTGAATTTGGTTTGCTAGTATTTTGTTGAGGATTTCTGCATCTATGTTCATCAGGGATATTGGCCTGTAGTTTCTTTTCTTTTACTGTCTTTGTCTGGTTTTGGTATCAGGGTAATGCTGGCCTCATAAAATAAGTTCCCTCTTCTTCTATTTTTTGGATAAGTTTGAGAAAGATTGGTAATAATTCTCCTTGAAATGTTTGGTAGAATTCACCAGTGAAGCCAACTGGTCCTGGATTTTTATTTGTTACGAGGTTTTTGATTACTAAATCAATTTCCTTACTAGTAATCAATCTGTTCAGATTTTCTAATTCTTTGTGATTCAGTCTTGGTAGTTTACATGATTCTAAGAATTTATCCATTTCTTCTAGTTTGTCCAATTTGTTGGCATATAATTGTTCACAGTAGTCTCTTATGATCCTTTTTATTTTTGTGGTATCAGTTTAATGTCTCTTCTTTCATTTCTGATTTTATTTATTTGAATCCCCTCTCTTTTTTCTTGGTAAATCTAGCTAAAAGTTTGACCATTTTGTTTATCTTTTCAGAAAACCAGCTCTTAGTTTCATTCATCTTTTCTTTTGTATTTTTAGTCTCTATTTCACTTATTTCCACTCAGTCTTTGTTATTTCCTTCCTTCTGCTAACTTTAGGCTTAGTTTGTTCTTTTTTTCTAGTTCATGAGGTGTAAAGTTAGGTTATTTATTTGAGATCTTTCTTGTTTTTTTAATGTAGGTACTTATCACTATGAATGTCCCTCTTAGAACTGCTTTTGCTGCATCTCGTAAGTTTCGGTAAGTTGTATTTCCATTTTCATTTGTCTCAAGATATTTTTTCATTTTACTTTTGATTTATTACTTGACCCATTGGTTGTTCAGTAGCATGTTGTTTAATTTCCACATATTTGTGAATTTCCGTTTTCTTCTTGTAATTGATTTCTAGTTTGATGTCACTGTGATCAGAAAAGATGCTTGATACTACTTCAATCTTCTTAAATTTATTAAGACTTGTTTTGTGCCTAACATGATCTATCCTGGATAATGTTCCATGTGCACTTGAAAAGAATGTGTATTCTGTTGCTTTTGGATGGAATGTTCTATGTATGTCTGTTAAGTCCACCTGGCCTAATGCATTGTTTAAGGCCAATGTTTCCTTATTGATTTTCTATCTGGATGATTTACCCATTGGTGAAAGTGAGGTACTAAAGTCCACTGCTATTATTGTATTGCTGTCTATTTCTTCCTTTATGTCCGTTAATATTTCCTTTATATATTTGCTTTATTTATTTTATATTTATGCATTTATTTATTATTTGTATATTTAAATTTATTATGTATATATAATTATATATATTTATACATTTGCTTTATATATTTAGGTGCTCCTATGTTGGTTGCATCTTTATGAGTGCTATACCCTTTTGTTGGATTGACCCCTTTATCATTATGTAATGCCCTTTTTTGTCTCTTATTATAGTCTTTGTTTTAAAGTCTATTTTGTCTGATACAATTATAGCCACTCTAGCTTTCTTTTGGTTTCCATTTGCATAAAATATCTTTGTCCATCTCTTCACTTTAAGTCTGTGTGTGTCCTCATAACTGAAGTGAGTCTGTTGTAGGCAACATATAGATGGGTCTTGTTTTCTTTAATCCATTCAGTCAGTATGTGTCTTTTGATTGCAAAATTTAGTCCATTTACATTTAAAGTAATATTGATATGTATGTATTTATTGTCGTTTTAAAAATTGTTTTCTGGCTATTTTGCAATTTCTTTGTTCCTTTCTTCACTTCTTGCTCTCTTCCTTTGTGATTTGATGATTTTCTGTAGTGGTATGTTTAGATTCCTTTCTCTTTTGTTTATCTACAATAGGTTTTTGTTGGTGGTTACCACGAGGCTTACATAAAACAACTTATATTTATAAAAGTTTAAGTTCATAACAACTTAACTTTGAATGCATTCTAAAGCTCTACATTTTTACTCCCTGCCCCCATGCTTTGTGTTTTTGATGTCACAATTTACATCTTTTTATCTCATGTATCAATTAGCAAAGGATGGTACTTATAGTTATTTTTACAACTTTTGTCCTTTAACCTTCATATTAGCTTTTTAAGTAATTAACCCACTACCTTTACAATATTAGATTATTCTGAATTTTACTATATATTTACCTTTACCAGTGAGATTTATATTTCATATGTTTTCTGTTACTTATTAGTGCCCTTTTGTTTCAGCATAAAGAAGTTGCTTTGACACTTCTTGTAAGGCCAATCTAGTGGTGATAAACTCTTCTAGCTTTTGTTTGTCTGAAAAATTCTTGATCTCTCCTTAAATTCTGAAGGATAGCTTTGCTGGGTAAAGTAATCTTTGCTGGTAGATTTTGCTTCAGCATTTTAAATATAGCATCCTACTCTCTCCTGACCTGCAAGGTTTCTCCTGAGAAAGCCACTCATAGCCTCATGGGTGTTCCCTTGTATGTGATAAGCTTCTTTTCTTTTGCTGCTTTTGGGATTCTCTGTCTATGATTTTTGACAGTTTTACTATGATGTATCTTGGTGAAATCTTCTTTGGTTTGAACCTGGTTGGGGATTTTTTAGCTTCATGTATCTAAATGTGTGAACATATGTTTTAAAATCTCTTGGGTAAATACCTAGAAATGGACCAGTTGGGTAACAGGATAGGTATTTGTTTAAGATAATTAGAAATGGCCAGTTAGCCAAACTGGTTGTACAAGAATTCTAGTTGCTCTCCATCCTCACCAACACACTTGGTACTGTCAGTGCTGAGTACTCAGTAGGTGCCAAGTACATGGATATTGATTATTCATTCCATTCATTTTTTTTTTTTGAGGAAGATTAGCCCTGAGCTAACTGCTGCCAATCCTCCTCTTTTTGCTGAGGAAGACTGGCCCTGAGCTAACATCTGTGCCCATCTTCCTCTACTTTATATGTGGTATGCCTACCACAGCATGGCTTGCCAAGCGGTGCCATGTCCGCACACGGGATCTGAACCAGCGAACCCTGGGCCGCTGAGAAGCGGGACGTGAGAACTTAACTGCTGCGCCATGGGGCCAGCCCCTAACATCCCATTCATTTACTTTAGATTTGCTTGTACGTAAAAGTTGCTGTTCCCTAGATATTTTTAAATGTGCTTTTGGGCCTCTTTACCGAGGTCACATCATCAGTTGCTCTTCACTCTTTCCTTCATGCTTAACAAAGTAGTCAAAATGCAGCAAGGATTCAATATACCTGCAATATAAGGCAAAGACTGATTCTTTGCCTTACAATTGCTGGAAAAATATTCCAGATTCACAGAAATCACACTCAAAACTCCAGGACATGAGCAGGCCTCATTCAAAAGCCCAGAGCAAAGGTTTGTTGTTGTTGCTGAGAAGGAGCATGGTGCCTCTCCTCCAAAGAACACCCAGGCTGTGTCAGACAAGTGGGATTGACTGCTCTCTGGACAGAGTCTGGGTGTAGAGATTTAAAAATGTTAATACACATTTAATTCCCATAAACCTTCTGTCACTCCTAGCATTTGGCCTGTTCTTCTCTCAAGGCCATCGAATAAGGACGTGTGGGAATAAAGCAGCAACTGCAAGAGCAAACACTGTGATCTCTTTCTTATTCCCAGGCTGTGGGAGAAGGGGAGCAATTCAGATGCTAGAAGAAACCCTGATCCTTTTCTTCTTCAGTACAGCTCGCTGTCCTCCTCTATCTACAGCTTCATCTAGGGAGGAAGGGCAGAGAGAGGAGCTGCTTTCCCCTGCATGTCCAAACCTTTGTGCAAAAATCTGCAGGGGAAAGTAACAGAAATTATCAGATCCTCTGGCCCACCACAGATATATGTGTTTCTGTTCACCAACCACCAGAGGTTAAGACAAAGTTAGTGTGCATAAGCTTAATGCACCTTCTGGTAGAATAATAGCAAGGGAGGCTGTGAAAAGGACGAAGCTTCTTTAAACATATGTGAGGTGAAGTGGAAACATGATTTTTCAAAATGAGTCATTTAAAAAAAACTTTTTTGGTAACCAGACATTAAGAGAGAAAGTCATAAGGAGAGATCTCAAGCCGGTTGTGCGTGCGTGTGTGTGTATACCTGCACGTGTGTGGATACATGCATACGTGTGAAGGGACAGAGTGTGTAGGGCACTCTAGGCCGCTGAAAAGATCTTGTCTTTTTCTGAGTGGGAGGGGAGGTCACGGGAAGGTGGAGAGTAGGGAGTGACACCATCTGATTGACACTGACTAAGCCTCCCGCTCTGGCAGCTGGGGGAAGGGCGGAAGCAGGGATACCTGGTGAGAGGCCACTGCAATAATCCGCGAGAGGGATTGGGTCAGGGTGAGACAGTAGAGATCGTGAGTAGTGGTCTAGTTTTCGACTTACTTTGAAGTAGGAGCAACAGGATTTTCTAACACAATGGGGGTGGGATATGAGGGAGAGTAAGTGAGAATGACTCCAAGAATTTTGGCCTGAGAACCTGAAAAATGAAGTTGCCCTCAGCAGAAAGGAAGCCCACAGTGGGAGCTGGCATGGCAGAAGAGGGGCTTGCGCTGCTGGGCACCTGAAGTTCCAGATGCTTCTCTGACATACACTGAATACTCCTGGGAAATCATAGGGAGTATGGAAGTACCCGGGAAGGAAAGGTGGGAAGAACAACAAAGAGAACGGGTTTGTAACAGAAGTCAGGATGAAGAGAACAGACTCACTTCTTTTCAAACGTTGTACGAAGATCAAGTCCTTGAGCTCTGCTGCTTTCCATCTCCTGAACCTCCTCTAGTAAAGTTCTCGTGTGGGTATTTCTAATCCTGTGCCATGTGGGAAAGATAAAAAGATCATAACACATGAGCTTCACACACTGGAAACAAATTTCTCCCCTCTTGGATGACAGCGGAACATCCTGTGGCTAAGTGGTATGGTGGGATGCAATGCAGCATGCCCAGGCTCCACGTGTGACCTGTACTTTATTTTCCTGGTAGCTGAGAGGCATTACCAGAAGGATGCCAGCCAGAGCTTGTGGTGGTGGTGGTAGGGGGTGCATGTTAGCAGCCAGGCACCCCAATCACTGCTGACTTTGCATGCAAGCTTGTAGATCTGCTGGGTGTGTGTCTAGGCTGCAGAGAACTCAGACTCCAGAAAAGTCAGTCTTCTTGATCCTGGCCAGAAAGTTAGTTGAAGATTCACAGAACTGAGACATGATTCTATATGGCTATTTCTACCATAGTCACAGTTCCAGAATCTTGATGCTTAAATTCTCACTCAGCTGAGTGCTACTTCCAGTCCTTACTTCAATCTGAGAGCCCTAGGGCTGGCTGTGCCATTCATAGCAATTATAATGGTGGAGTGGCATCTCAGTAGTTTGCCTATCAGGTGTATGGACTCTTGACTTGAAACATACACATCAACCCAGACAGATGTTCTCTTTTTCTTTGGCAATTTCTTTTCAGTGCGGTCTATATCTATGTTCAGGCATTGGTCATCCATCTATTTACACATTCCTTAAATATATTTCTTGAGCCACAATTAAGTGCTAAAGCAAAAACAGACATCATCTTTACATTCATAAAGCTTCCAACAAAGAGAAAGAGAGACATATGATAGAAAAGTGAACAAATGAGCAATGTCAGAAGAAAACAGGTATGATGGAAGGGGAGCAACATGGCGCCACAACAGCAGGAGGCAGAGGTGGAAGCTCGTGAAGGGTATTAGCAAAGGCTCCTCTGAGGAAGGAGAATTTGAGCTGGGGCAAAGGAGGAGAAGGCAGTAACTAGAGGCGAGTGAGGGAGAGCATTCCAGAGAGAAGCAACACCACACACAAAAGCCCTGTGGTGGGAGGAAATCAGTGAGCATGGTCTGAGAGAGGCGGCAGAGATGGCCGGAGCAGACCGTCATGACCTGGCGAGGATTTGGTCTTTATCCCAAGAGTAAAGGCAGGTGCTGAGAAGCAGAGCAGAGGACAACTCATGGACTTCTGGTTTCGTCATGGCTATTTTTTACCCCCAGGAAAGTACAATAAAAAAAGTGCAAAAGAGTTTAGGGTGTTAGTAAGACTTGATGGTTTATAAATTTTAGGCTGGCTGAGAGAGAAAATTGTGGGAAAAAAGAAGATTGGTGGATTTGGAGAACAAAAAAGTCAAAGATTGTGATGCCACACACTTCAAAATAATATTACAAAAAACTAACAAGCCTAAATACTAAAGTGCACCAGAAGAAAAACACACGCATCTAAGTGGTAAGATTCAATTTAAGGAATTTTCTAAGCTGCTTCCTGAAACAAGAAACCTATCCTTTCTCCCTGGTCAGCAACTGTTCTGCCAATATTTTAGCTGAAAAGCTATGATGTCCCTTTGTTAGCACTGCATTTATTTTTTGCAGTCCTTTCTGGTTAAAGTAAAATAATGAGTAGCATATAAAGAAGTGAAGATTTTACCATGCTGTTACACAACTGATCACAAGGTTGACCTACCATCACACACATCAGGAAATTACTGATGGGGGATAATTTAACAACAACAAAAATATAAAATAAAATGAAGGAAACGCAGCTAACAAGACATGGTTTTAGATCTTGGAAAAGAAAGGCCATGCTTTATTTTAAAGGTTCAAAAGTACATAATTACTTATTCTGAAAAGGCTCGCCTTGGCATGTGTTCACCTAGGAACACTTTCGGCCATCACACGCTAAAGGAAGGAGGAGAGCAACAAAGGAGAACATTTTGTAAATCAGTTGAAGTAGAGGCATAGGATATATTTTCTGTTTATTCTAAAATGAAGAGTTTTTGTTTTACAGAAATAAAGTTTAAGACAGAATATAGACATCTATCAGGGAATAGACCGTAAATAATAAAATACAGTATATGTCATGTATTTTTTTCCACAGAATAAACAAGAGAACTAAATTATAGAGTCTTTACACATGATAAATAAATAGATAGATCAAGAGATAAAGAGCACCATATGGTAGGTAATTTTCTAAACACTTTATATTTATTAACTGATTTAATCATAATTTCATGTAATAAAGAACTATCATTTAAAATGTAGATTTGTACGTTAATATTATATTAAAAACCTTGCAAATTTTACATGAAATAGATATTAAAATGACAGTAAACCATATTAGTTTTCATCACAATGTGTATTTGGCACTTCCTGAACTCAGAACCATGTCTGACCATAAATCATACAGAGAAATACCCTTTTGGCTGTAGAGGAAGGAGCTCCCCGGATAATCAGAGCCACCACATTTTCTTCTCACGCATGGCAGAAAACCACACCACTGGGGCAGCGGCAGGAAGTCAACCCACGATGTTAACTTTTGGGATCCTGTCAACTAAGTCCTTTGTAAAGCCGCTGAGGGAGAGCCTCAGGGTGGCAGTTCTGGCAACAGGTCCTAAGAGGCAGTCTGAAGTCTTGTCTTAAGTAGAAAAACATCTGGCTCATCTATTTCCTGGCCACCTTAATTTCTGCACCCGTCCCTCCTTTCTCAGGTCCTCCCCTGGCCTACCACCCTCCCCTGCAACTTCATGCCCTGCCACACCTTCTTAGATTCCAGACTGGGAGCGAGATGCTTCAAGCACTGTGTGCGTGGTAAAGTACTCTCAGGAGCTGAAATCTTGCTCATTTCCAACAGCATTTCTTCTCTTTTCTTCCCATTGAAATTATTTTTCATCTATATTACCAAATAAATAAGGATTTATGGCCCTGACTTAAAAAAAAAAGACACTACTATTTGAGGCTTTGAGAAAATATGCCCTTAGATCCAAATAGATCTGCAAGTGAGTATTCAGAACATAGTTTGTTTGGAAGTTGGGGGCCACTTACATGCATTTTAATGGACTCTTCTGGAAGTGAGGATAGAAACGCATCTGCTACTAATGTTTCCCGGGAAAATCTGTCTAATAAATTCTGCAGTTATGTAAAAGATATCAAAGCTTTCTTTGATAATGTATAACTGTGAAATGGCTAAAATTTAATACTAATAGCTCCAAAAATTATTTGGAAAGTGATCAGTGGAATTAAACTTAGGTCTTAGCTTGGACTATTTTAAAACCTGTGGCTTCTGTGAATTGCTTCCCCAGCGATGGCTTCCTCTAGCCACAGATTGCGGATGTCCAAAGAGAGACAGAGGTGCACTTGGGTGCTGAGGGGCTCAGATCAGAATTATCATATGAGTATGTAAGCATCTTCTACATAACTGTGACTAGGGCTAAGGTTATCCACAAGTTTCCAACTGCATTTCAAAGGCAAATAGTAGTAATCCTGAACTTTTCTTTGTCTGTTTTGTTACTTGAGGCCCCTTTTTCTCTGCGAGTAAAGATAATTTAGCACACCACTTTCCTTGTTTTTGTTTTGTTCTGTGACATGGTAAATAGACGTGTTAGAATTTGCAATTCAAAGGAGAATGTGAAATCTTTCGGACTCTGTGCTTTGGTGTAAGTACTATGTACTTCAGCAGAAATTAGTTTAGTAGTACATGCAGTCTTTTAAAATCCAAGTCACACGTTTGAATTATTTTACTTAATTTTCCTTTAAGTGTTTTCCTGGGATTGTATCAAGGATTTTAAATCATTCTGGATTATGGAATGTTGTGTAAGCAGGAAATATGACAGATTAGTAAAAGAAGCAGATACACTGAGGTTAAAAACAAAGCAGAACCAAAAGCACTGCCGCCGAACTCTCAGTGGCTTTGACCTCAGCATTTTACAGCAACCTGAACGAACGAACTCCATTGTGCTGTGAATGAGTATATGGCAGCTTATTTAAAAATGCCGTCTCAGATAAACAATTTGGAAGAATAAAATAAAGTAATTATCCTCCCATAAGAAAATCAAGACTTATGCTTTTCAAGAAATACATATTATCCAGATATCACATGTACCCAATCAAATGTTTTAAGCAAAGTTTGATACCACATGAAAATTCTGGTGGTGACGAGGATAAAAACGCAGAGTATGTTTAAACACTCAAACCTGCCTCTTGTTGCCTGATAGTGGATGATTATCCAGGAAGTGTTCAAACACCATGGGAAAAAAATGACTGAACTACTTCATTCTGATGCTTTTTACTCCTAACGGTTTGAGTTCTGACATGGAGAAATGAAAAATGGGCTGAAAAAGAGCAGAAATAATGCACTTGACTTCCTTAAGAGCTCATATTAATTTTTTGTAATGGCAATATTGCCATGTGCTAGAATTTAATAACTTTTAAAAAGTTAGACACATCTTCAAAAGGTGCCAAGATTAAAAATCTCCAGATCCAAGATCTACAGTGATACCAATATTTAAAAGTATACGTACATATACTTGCGGGTTGTCAACATTGGATACATTCTTCTTCATCCTCTAAATGACAACATCTAGTGCCTGATCCATTACTTTCTTTCTCAATAATTATTTCTGAAATTAAATTGAAAAGCTGGTGGATAGGATGTGGATTAGAATATAGTCAGGAATACTTAGGAGGAAAAGACTGCAAGTTTTCCAAAGTTAACAAGCAGTAGATTAAAATTGCCCTGGGTTAAGTATTTAATAGAAAGCTTTCTCTTTCCAGAAAAAAAAAAAAGGCACTTCAATTTCATCCAGTTTAATAGAAATTTTTATACTCAAGATGGAATATAAACAGCATGATAAAAAATTCCATTCTGTAAGCAAAAGAAAGTATAGATTGAAACAGGACCAATACATATTTTACTGGGGAAATTATGCTCTGGCATGGATATGAAATGCTTATTTTAAATTGGGAGTCTTCTGCATATCCCAGTTTGATTCAAGTTTCTGCCTCCCCAAGGAGTCCTGGCTCTGCTACCAGGAACACTTTGGTGTGAAGTAGATGCCTTTGGGGCAGTGCATTCTTTAGCACTCAGATTGAAGGTGCCCCCAAATGGAAAGTGTTTCCCTTTTTTTTTGTTGTGAATGTTTTTAATGAACGAAACCACAGATCTATTAATACAAAGCTGGGTCTCTAACTGTTAGTTAAATCAGGATGATTTCCTTCCCAAAAGGCAAAACTTATCAAATGGAACATAAGATGTACTCGTGGGACTGTAAAGAAAACATTTTATGTTAGCGCAAAAATGTTTGTATTTCGAAAAGGGACGAGACCCGGAGACATTCCGTGAATTGTAAACTCAGAGACACTTGTTTCACCCGCTGGAGAATTTTATTTACATTCCAAAGGGTGAGAACCAAAGATCCTTCTCCTTCTCCCAAGGACAATTTGTTTACATCAGGGAGCAAAGTTTCTCTCCTCTCTCAGGAGGAAGAAAGAACAACTGCTCCTCTCCTACAGAAACTCCCAGGTCTATATTCTTTTTGGTTTCTCTCCTGTGCTACAACTTCCATACTTGCGGGCCTGTCCACCCAGCTCTCATTGTATCACCCCAGAAATGGGAAAGATAGAGGCAAGAGGAACCAATGAGGCTGGTGCTATAGGTGTGTAATAATAGCCTATCTCTGCCCCTCTTATTTTCAGGATAATATGAATAAATATAGATATTACAAACTTAGTGCTTTCTCTCCACCTGCTGTTGCTAACTTTGATTGATGAGTTAATACTGATATGACTTCAAAAGACTTTTTGTTTTTGAAGAGAAAATATGATTTTTTTAAAGTAACTGTATTGGGATTATAAAGGCTTATAACACTGTGTAATTTCAGGTGTACATTATTGCTTATCAATTCCTGAATACACTGCATCACACTCACCCCCAGTAGTCTAATTTTTATCCATCACCATACGTATGTGTCCCTTCACCCCTTTCGCTGGTCCCCCAGCCCCCTTCCCATCTGGTAACCAGTAATCTGTTCTCTTTGTCCCTGTATTTGTTATCTTCTTAAACTCTCAGGCAAGACAATTCTCGTTAAAGGCAGAATGAATGAAGAGACCACACACACACACACACACACACACACACACAGAAAACCTGATATATTTGGGGGGAAACTTGAGAAAGATTCAATTTTCCATTTCAGGGTCTACAAATAATTGTTTGTCCTGATACACAAAGGAATTAAGGAAGAATGGAACATTGAAAAGCAAAATTAATATTATTCCTTCTAGAATATGCCTTTCTCTGCTTACTAATTAGTTTAAATTTATGCTTTAGAGCTTTGTTTTTTATGTTACAGATTATGTGATATAATTAATATTATGTATTGAATTATTTCTAATTTTGAAACCTTATAATTTTGTGGATTCTTTACCTTTAACATTATCTTTAATATTAGGAATTTCAGGGATTTCTAACACCTTAGATCAAAGGTTTTTTTTTTTCTGTTAGACTTGGTAAAAAAAAAACTGGTATCCTCTAATCTAATATTTAAATATTCTTGGATAACTATATTTGAAAGATTCTTACTCCAAATTTTTTTAAAAAGTGAAGAATTCCTTTCTAATCTGAACATCTCCCTCCTATTTCTCATTTTATTTATTTTTTAATCTGTGATCTTCTGGTGTCAGGTTTTGGCTCCTGAAAAGTAGATAAAAGTTACATAAGTCACTTCTAATAAGTGGAAAAATGGACCTCTTTTCAGAAAAAAAATCATGAAGTAAATAATATCACTACCAAATTTCTCTCTCATGCATTTTGCTTCCATCCTTTTTTTTCTAAATTGATTTCTGGTAAATCTCCAGTGGCAAAAAGCACAGGGCATTTACTTCCTTTAAAAGCCCCATGACACTTAATATTCATAAAGTGGCACTTAGCTTAATTTTGAAAGCCATATACAGTCATGTGCCACATTTCAATGACAGCCCGTATATACGATGGTGGTCCCACAAGATTAGAACCTTATAGCCTAGGTGTATAGTAGGCTGTACCGTCTAGCTTTGTATAAGTACACTCTATGATGTTTGCACAATGATGAAATTGCCCAGTGACACATTTCTCAGACCATATCCCCATTATTAAGTGATCAATGACTGTAATTAGAAAAGAGTAATTAACCATGATAATATATTTTTTGGTTATCACTTCATTTTTCAACTTACAATTTCCATGTTATATTTTGAATCAGGCACACAGTGGGGACTAGGAAAAACCCCAGGCAGAAGTGTGGACAAACCAGGACCACATTGACCTGAAAATAAACAAAAATAAAGAATATTTAAATAGGACCCTTTCAGTTTGTCAATATTGGGTACGAAGTGCAGCTTTCACTTTCCTCCCCTCCAAAAAATTGGGAGATGCCACAAAGGGTATGGATGCAGTCATATGAACCAAGAGCTACTAAGTTAACATAGGTACATAAAATCTAAAAATAGTATTAGTTGACTTAATTTAATAGCATATTCTACAAACAAACAACCAAATAAATATTTTGATCAAAGAGGTTTTATCCGAAGAATGCAAGGATGGTTCAACATTATATTAGCTAGCAATGCAACTTTGTTTAACTTCCAGACATTGTGTGTAAAACAATTATGTCATTACTCCCTTGGGAGAATTCACTCTTCTCTCCACCTGGCAGATTAATTGGTGGCTGACTGATCATCTTAATTCAATCAGGACTATACTGATTTGAGACTGGGTAAGGCTCTCTATTGCATATATTTTTAATTTTTCTGTATATTCTGGTATTTTCACCTCTTAAAAAACATTTCTATCTGGGGCAAGACTACTCCTCCCAGGGCTAGCCAGTTCTTACAGATAGCAAGGTCTCAGCTGGGAGTGTGCCTTTGATACGGAAATTAACCAATCCACAACCATATCTTCTCTATTTGGCCTGTACACCTCAAGAGACAATATTTCTCTGCCTTAATCATCCCAGGGCCAGTTACCAAGGAACTACAGATCATTTCTGTAGCCCCAGGGCTGTAAAAATTATTCAAACTAGCCAATCCTAGGCTGTTCACCCTGCCCTGCCTTGCCTTTCCCATGGAAACCCCAATAAAGGCATGGTCTAAGTGCTCCCCCTGCTCTTGTCTTTTGCACCTTAACCACCCTGGTATCTTTCCCATGTGGCCCTGTGTGGCATGCTGAGCCTTCTATCTCTAGTACCTGTGAGTATAATAAGTTTTGTTTAAATGGCAATAGTAAGTGTCACCTATCAATAATTAAACATAAATGGATTAAATTCTTCAATCAAAAGACACAGAGAAAGTGAATGGATTAAAAAAACAAGATCCAACAATACGCTACCTATAAGAGACTCACTTTAAATTTAAGGACATACATAGGCTCAAAGTAAAGGGACGGAAAAAGATATTACATGCAAATGGTAACCAAAAGAGAGCAAAACTGGCTATACTTAGATCAGATAAAATAGAAATTCAGTCAAAAACAGTCATAAGAGACAAAGAAGGTCACTATATAATGTTAAAGGTATCAATTCATCAAGAAGATATGAGAATTGTAAAGTTATTCGCACCCAATGTTGCTGCATCTAAATATTTAAACCAAATATTAACAAAACTGAAGGGAGAAATTCACAGCAATATGATAATAGTAGGGAGTTTCAATACACCACTTTCAACAATGGATAGATCATCCAGACAGGAAATCAATAAGGTAACAATCGACCTGAATAATACTATAGACCAATAGGCCTTATAGACATAGACAGAAGAATTCATCCAACACCACCAGAATACACATTCTTCTCAAGCTCACATGGAACATTCTCCAGGATAGATCATATATTGGGTCACATAGCAAGTCTAACAAATTTAAGAAGATTGAAATCATATCAAGTATTTTTTCCCCCAATTATAATGGTATGAAACTAGAAATCAATAACAAGAGGAAAACTGAAAAAAATCACAAACGTGTGGAAATTAAGCAACGCACTCCTGAATAACAAATGAATCAAAGAAGAAATCAAAAGGAAAATCAGAAATTATCTCAGACAAACAAAAATGAAAACACAACATACCAAAACTTATGGGATGTGACAAAAGCAGTTCTAACAGGGAATTTTATAGTGATAAATGCTTAAAGAAAAAGAAAGATCTCAAATAAGCAACCTAACTTTACACCTCAAGGAACTAGAAAACAAGAACAACTAAGCCCACAGTTAGCAGAAGGAAGAAAATAATAAAGATTGGAGCAGAAGCAAATGAAACAGAGAGAGAGGGTTCTAGGAAGATGACAGAATAGGAAGCCCCTGGAATCTGTCTCCCCAACAATTACACCAGCAGCATCTGTCTGATGAAACTATTTTGGAACTCTGGAGTCTTTTAAAGGCTTGCAACTTTCAGGGGATGACTTGGATGGTAAATTTTGGTTAATTTTGGTCAATTTCAGCTCTTAGCACAGTAACAGCTACCCATCCTCTAACCCCAGCCATGTGGCAGACAGGTGTGCATCTATTCCTGCAGCAGCTTGCACACACCTTGTGAAAGAGCAGTGTGGGCAAAAAGGACCCTGTTCTCCAAATATTGACGATTTTTCTCTAATCAGATTGCTGCTTCTGATCACAGAGGGGCAGACAAAGGGGGAGGCAGCTAGTGTTGTTGCACCCCCTCCCATTGTTGCAAGCCCCTCCCCTATGGCTGAAGTGCCTTCCAGGGGATTTAAAGAGCTAGTACCCTTTTTTCCTCTAAAGTTTTTCACTTTTTCTCCTTTCAGGAGCCAGACATTAAAGACTAGAACATTCAAAAACAATGCATATACAGGGAAAATTAGAAAGTAACCAGGCATGCCTAGGGAAAGGCTCAGAAAAGAATTGAGAAGATGTTAAGTTTACACCTCAGGTTGATCCTCAGCACAGAGACAGCCTACAACAATTTTAAAAACAATAAACAACAATAATAACAAAAAAATAGCAAATCCTAGGGAAGGGAGAGAACCTGATTTCCAAGTTTACAACAGTATTTGATTCAAATTTCCAGTCAAAAAAACCCATAAGGCATACAAACGATAGGAAAGTATGGCTCATTAAAAGGAAAAAATAAATCTACAAAACTGTCAGTGAAAAAGACCTAATGGTAGATATACTAGACAAAGAATTTAAAACAGCTATCTTAAGGATACTCAAAGAACTAAAGGAAGATGTGGAAAAAGTCAAGAAAACCATGTGTGAACAAATATCAATAAAGAGATAGAGAAACCTAAAAAGAAACTGAAAAGAAATTCTGGAGGTGAAAGTACAATAACTAAAATGAAAAATTCACTAGAGTGATTTAAAGACAGATTTGAGCAGGCAGAAGAAAGACCCAGTAAACTTGAAGATAAGACAACGGGAAGTATTAAGACTGAGGGACAGAAAAAGAAAAGCTCAAAGAAAAGTGAACAAAGGCTAAAGAACCTGTGGGATACCATCAAGAACACCAACATACAAATCACTGGAGTCCCAGCAGGAGAAGAGAGAGAGAAAGGGGGAAGAGAGAATATCGGAAGAAATAACGGCTGAACATTCAAGAAGCTCAAAAACTGCAGGTAGGATTAACTCAAAGAGACCCACACTGACACATCACAACTAAACTTGCAAAAGACAAAGAAAGAGAGAATCTTGAAAGCAGCAAGAGAAGCAAATCATCACATACAAGAGAGCCTCAACAAGATGATCAGCAGATTTCTCATCAGAAACACTGGAGGCCAGAAGACAGTGGACCCACATATTCAAAGTGCTAAAAGAAAAATACTATCAACCAAAATCCCATACCTGAAAAAACTGTTCTTCAAAAGTTAGGGAGAAATTAAGACATTCCCAGATAGACAAAAGTTGAGGAAGTTTGTGACTACTAGGCTCACCCTGCAAGAAATGCTCAAGGGAGTCCTGCAAGGTGAAAGGAAAGGACACTAGACAGTACTCGAAGCTGTTTGGAGAAATAAAGATCTCAATAGAGGAAATACATGGGCAATTATAAAAGCTAGAATTATTATAACAATGGTTTATAACTCCACTTTTTGTCTTCTACAGGATTTAAGAGACTAATACATTAAAAAAAATTGTTGATGTAAAAGTTAGTATTAACTTTATTACTGTAACTTTGTTTTGTAGCTCCACATTTTTTTTTTTTGAGGAAGATTAGCCTGAGCTATCTGCCACCAATCCTCCTCTTTTTGCTGAGGAAGACTGGCCCTGAGCTAACATCTGTGCCCATCTTCCTCTATTATATATGTGGGATGCCTGCCACAGCATGGCTTGACAAGTGGTGCATAGGTCTGCCCCTGGGATCTGAACTGGTGAACCCTGGGCTGCCGAAGCGGAACATGTGAACTTAATTGCTGTGCCACCAGGCCGGCCACGTAACTCCACATTTTGTTTTCTACATAATTTCAGAGACTAATGTATTTAAAAGAATTATTAGTTTATGTTTTGTGGCACCCAACGTATGACAATGTAATTCTGTGAAATCAACCACCAAAAGGGATGGGGATGGAGCTATAAAGAAACAGAGTTTTTCTATATTATTAGAGTTAACCTGGTATAAATTCAAATGAGAGTGTTATAACTTTAGGGGGTTAAATGTAATTCCCTTGGTAACCACAAAGAAAATAGCTGGGGACTGGGGGAAGGGGAGACGGTTGGCACAGCATGATGACTATGTTAATATTTATTGTATATTTGAATAATTTGAATAATATTTAAATATTTGAACAATATTGTGTATTTGAATACTATTTATTGTATATTTACTAAGATAGTAAATCTTAAATATTCTCACCACACACTCACTATGTGGGATAATGAATATGTTAACTAACCTTATTGTGGTAATCATTTTGCAATATGAATACACATCAAATCACCACATAATACACTTTAAACTTAGACAATGCTATATGTCAAATATATCTTGATAAAGCTGGGGGAAAAAAGATAAGGTTTGTTTTTTTCCTGAGCCTCTCCTCTGTCTCCTCTTGTGGTGATATCTGACTGATCATCTCATAAAAGACTACAAAACAGGGTCCTTCTACCTCTAGTTTGTCTTTTGTTCTCCAGGGTTTTTTCCAACTGATGCCTAGTGTGTTCTTTGAGGCCATATCCCTGGCAGGTCCCAAACTCTAACATTTCTCTCCTGAGTCTACTCAATACGCTTGTGTGCTCTTTACAGGCTTTTTTTGATGTTTTAGGTTCTTCCCACATGGTGTCCTAGAAGTTGCCAAATGAACTGAGGGGAAAACAGGCTGAGTGCCCAAGATCCCCAATTATCTGCCCTAAACTCTGCAGGGTCTCTGTCTAATTCTTTCTCTGTCAGTTTTGGTAAGTTTGTATCTTTTAAGGAATTTGTCTATTATTACACAAATTTATTAAATATGTTATATTTGTTAATACTAGCCTCTTATTTTTTTTTTTTACTAATTTTTTAGAGCAGTTTAAGAGTCACAGTAAAATTCAGAGAAAGGAATAGAGATTTCTCATATACCCCCTACCCCTACACATGTATAGCCTCCCTCATTATCAGTGTCCCCCACCGGGTGGTACATTTTTTACAACTGATGAACCTACATTGACACATCATAGTCACCCAAAGCCCATAGCTTACATTAGGGTTCACTCTTGGTGTTGTATATTCTATGGGTTTGGGTAATGACATTTATCCATCATTATTATTATTAATTATTAATTATAAAATCATACAGCATATGACAGTGAAATGCCCTAAAAAATCCTCTCTGCTCTGCCTCCCCTCCCCTACAACCCCTGGCAACCACCGATCTTTTTACCATCTCCATAGTTTTGCCTTTTCTAGAATGTCATATAGTTGGAATCATACACCAAGTAGTCTTTTCAGATTGGCTTCTTTCACTTAGTAATATGCATTTAAGTTTCCTCCATGTCTTTTCATGGCTTGATAACTCATTTCTTTTTACTGCTGAATAATATTCCACTGTCTGGGCATACCACAGTTTATTTACCTATTCACCTGCTGAATAGCACCTAGATTGCTTCCAAATTTTGCTTCCATGTTGCTTCCAATTATGAATAAAGCTACTATAAACAGATATGTGCAGGTTTTTATGTGGATATGTTTTCAACTACATTGGGTAAATACCAAGGAGTGAAATTGCTGGATTGAAGGTAAGAGTATGGTTTAATTTTGCAAGAACCCCTCAAACTGTCTTCCAAAGTGTCTGTACCATTTTGTATTCTCACCAGCAACGAATGAGAGTTCTTGTTGCTCCATATGTCCACCAGCATTTGGTGTTGTCTGTGGTTTGGATTTTGGACATTCTAAAGGTGTGTAGTGGTATCTCATTGTTTTAATTTGCATTGTACTGATCACATATGATGTGAAGCATCTTTTCATATGCTCATTTGCCATCTGTATATCTTCTTTGGTGAGGTGCCTGTTAAGATCTTTGGCCCACTTTTTAATCAGGTTGTTTATTTTCTTATTGTTGAGTTTTAAGGGTTCTTTGTATATTTTGAATAACAGTCCTTTAGCAGATGTGTCTTTTGCAAATATTTTCTCCCAGTCTGTGACTTGTCTTCTTATTCTCTTGACATTGTCTTTTGCAGAACAGAAGTTTTTAATTTTAATTAAGTTCAGCTTATGAATTACTTCTTTCATGGTTCATGCCTTTGGTGTTATATCTAAAAAGTCATTGCCATACCAAAGGTCAGCTAGGTTTTCTCCTATGCTGTCTTCTAGGAGTTTTATAGTTTTTCCTTTTACATTTAGGTCTAGGATCCATTTTGAGTTAATTTCTGTGATGGGTGTAAAGTCTGTGTCTAGATTCATTTTTTTTTTGCATGTGGATGTCCAGTTACTCCAGCATCATTTGCTGAAAAGACTATCTTTTCTCAACTGTATTACCTTTTGTCCTTTGTCAGAGATAAGTTGACTATATTTATGTGGGTCTCCTAATATCTTTTGTGATATTTGTGTTAATTTGGGTTGGCCAAGAAGCAGATGCCAGGACAGGTTTATATGAGCAAGAGACTTACTGGGGGAGGGAGCTGGAAAGGGCAGAGAAAGCCTTCAGACCATGTTGAAGGTCTGATATCTGTGGAAGGAGATGGGGATGCAAGAAGACTGGGGTAGGAGGAATCTTGCATCATTGTATAGTTCTAAGAAATGTTTACCTATCCTGGTGGGGAGTACTCAAGTCAAAGTCAGCCCCTGGAGGGGAAATGTGCCTTAGTAGAACAGGCCTGCCTTAGTACTGCCATGTTCTTCCTCACTTCCCGAGAGCAGCCTGTGGGGAACACAGACTTGGTTGGACACAGGGGTGGCTCCAGAGGGCCAGTAGCTGGGGTTAGCAATCAATTATGCTCCTTGCAGCAAGAGATCTGAGTTCTCCAGGACTGCCACAATGTCTGATATTAGTAATGGTGTTTTCTGTCTTTTCTATTGTAATAGTCTCGTTAGAGGTTTATTAATTTTATTAAACTTTTCAAAGAACCAACTTTGGTCTTTGTTGGTTTTCTCCATTGTGTAGTTTTTTCCTATTTCATTGATCTATTGTCTTTATCGTTTCCTTTTTCTAGTTTTCTTAGGTTTGATTCTCTATTCTTTTTCTAGCTTTTTGAGCTAGAAGCTTAAGTCATTGATTTAAGGTACAAATCAATCAAGGAGATGTACAAAGGACCAAATAGAAGTCATTTAAATGATAACATACAGTCAACTGGTGGTGTCCAGCTGAATCATTTCTTAGAGGGAAAACTACGGCCTTACATGCATGTATTAGCAAAGAAGAAAAGTTGAAAAATCATGCATCCTAACCCAATGAGGTTGTTAAACTCTAGTCCCCTGTCTCTTGGTAACATATCAGTATCTAATGCACCTTGAAATTCCAATGTCAGCTCAAGTTTTCCACACTGTCTTTGAGTTCCCCCTTTATTTCTGGCACTTTGGGAATCCTTTATATGTTGAGATCACTGATGTATAATAAAATGTATTGTAAAATTATTTTATCCAGCATGAGTGTTTTTAGCATGTATATTCATTTCTGCTCAGACCTATGTTTTTTGAAGTTTCCCGGTACATCAATGTTTAAGGAGCTGTTCTGAAATGGATAAGTACTAGTCAGAGAGGTTGGATGAGAAGCGTAAAGAGAAGTACCAAAAATCCTAAGAAAATAGGGAGGTGATGAAGTGAAAAAGCAGATACGAGTTCAAACTAGAGGTCCAATTCCCATTGGATTTTACTAAAAATGATTAATTATAACTTTTGCAAAACAATTTTAGAAAAGTGATGGGGTGAAAATCAGATTTTAGTGGCTTAGGGAAGAACAGGGCTTAAGAAGTAGGGATAGCAAGTAGACTCTTCTTTCAAAATATTTAATGGAGTGTGCAAGGAGAGATAGCAGATGTTAGGTAGAAGATAAAGCAGGTCAAGAGAGCATTTCTGTTTCTCTTTTGTTTCAGACATTTATCTTTTGGATTAGAACCACTTGATAAAGCATCAATAGGGAAACACCGGAGTCCTAATTTGGCCTTGTCCCAATTACTTATCTCCTTAGCTTCAACTATCTACAAAATCTTGACAGTTTCTTCCCTATCTATATCTCAGGATTTTGGAAAAGCTCAACTTGTCATGATCTTGTCTATGTAAAGGCAGCTTCCCCTTTGGCATTTAGTCCTACCTCTAAAATATTTTTCATTATAACTCCACCTCCTCAGTGCTTTCATTTTTGTTCTTACAATGTGGTTTTCATATCCATTGGCCCTTGCATTCCAGCTAAGGCTGCAGTAAACAGAACCATTACAGCTGCAAGTGTTCACTTATACACTTTCCTGCCACAAATTGAATTAATAATCAAAACTAAATTCAGGTGATGTTCCCCACTGTTCTTATTTATTTTTATCCATTGGCTGGTTCACTTCTTCCTTACAGCTCCTTTTGAAGACTAACTGGAATAGGCTCAAGAAATTCTAGGAGAATATGATGTCCTGAAGTGTTCAACTTGAGCTCAGTAGAATGAAGATTCAGCTCAGTTCAAGAATTCAGCAGGTTAGAGTGATTTCTTTAATGAGTAATCAGAATGAATGAAAACTTCATCCACTATTTCTGCTTCAACCTATTACATTTAAGATTGACTCAAACTAAAATATTATAGTTGACTTCCTGACCTAGCACTCATACATAAATTTGTGTCTTCAGTTCTATCTATTCAGCACACTTCATAAAAACAGCCAAGAATCCTCCTGCCATTCAAATAAAATCCCAAATATCTAGAATTGAAAATTATGGGTCAGGAATTCTGAGATCCTTGACTTTTAGATATAAAACCAAAGTAATCCAACTAGGTAATTTCAGCATCGATGGAGCTACATGCAGGTCTGTTTGTTCCACTGGACAGGGAAATAAGGAATTCCTGCACATCATGCCGGAATCAGAGTGAAAAACCTTTTCTCTGAAGTGTGTATAACGAAATCAATAGATCTTCCTATGTAAACACATTGTGTGTCTTTGCTAACAATCCTTGGAAGTTCTGCTAAGGGTAAAAAGATTTTTTTAATGAATACAAACAATAAACAAAGGTAAGAAAGAAATTAAATAACTGTGTCTTTGCAACAAGTGTCAAGGAGATAGTTTTCACACCCTAGATTTGAGTATATTTAAGAACTGAAACAATAAATATCCTGAACACCTCGGATCCAGGAACAGGTAGCTCAAGCCCAGACTAACTCAATGTTTGGCTCTCTCAGTGGAGAATCTTCTTCTATATGTAGGCGTGAAAGTTGTATTGGAGAAAGGATTTTTAAAGGGATAATTTAATTTATAATTATATACATTTTACTGAGAAACAAGTAAAGTGAGTAATATTTTATATTCCTTTGATATCTAAACCACAAAACTTCTATATTCCTTCATTTTAAAACTCAATTTATGCTAAAAACATTCAGAAAAGTACAAAATTTTCAATTCTCATTTTTAATACAAAATTTATGACAATATAAATATTCTCTCCTAAAATTAGAACAAAGTCAGCTTATCACCATTCCCTTACTACAATGCTTGTTCCACCGCTTTTATGAATTAAGGCTCAATTTAAAACTTCATTATTTTAACAGCTTTATAAAAGCATAATTGACATACAATAAACCATACATATTTAAGTGAGCAATTTGATATGTTTTGACATACATTATACCCATTCATGTTCAAGTCTCTGTGTGGACATATGCTTTGACTTCTTTTGGGTAAATACCAGGGAGGGGAATGACAGGGTCTTATGGTACATGTATGTTTACTTTTATGAAACTGCCAAGCTGTTTTCCAAAGCAGTTGCACCATTTTTCATTCTTATAAATAGCATATGAGAGTTCCAGTTGCTCCATATCCTTCTCAACACTTGGTATTGTCATTCTTATAATTTTAGCCATTCTATAGTTGTGTCCAAAATGAGGTATCTCATTTTGGTTGTAATTTGTATTTACCTAATAACTAATGATGTTGCTCATCTTTTCATTTGCTTTTTGGTATTCATATATAGTCTTTGGTGAAGTATCTATTTGAATATTTTGCCCATTGTATAATTTGGTCATTTCACCTTTATTATTTCCTTTCTTCTTCTTAGTTTGGGTTTCATTTGTTCTTCTTTTCCTAGTTTCTTAATGTGGGGGCTGGGGCTGTTGATCGGAGAAATTCTTCCATTAAAGTGCTAAAAATTTTCCTCCAAGTACTGCATCAGCTGTGTCCCATCATTTTAATACGTCATGTTTTCATTTTCATTTAGTTCACAATGTTGTCCAATTTCCTCTTTGATTCCTTCTTTGACACATAAATTATTTAGAAGTATGAGAATTCCCCTCAACTCCTGGGAAGACTCTTAAACAGAGCATGTGTGAGGTGAGACTTTAAGAGACTCAGCAGAAAACAGATGGTGGGCTGCAGAATCAAGGAGAAACTTGGCACCCCCCTCCTGCAATGTTGCAGAGACAGAGATTGTAGTTTAAGCCTTGACAAATTAAGGTGGCCTTGGTAAACATCCAGGGTCTTCTTGAGACCCCCAGAAAAGTCATGCCCTAGAAGTAAATGCCTCAAGTTAGGAGAAAGTACTACACCCTGGGAATAAGGTCATGATTGTTATTAAAGGCAAAACAAAGCTTCAAAACCATCCTCGACCCTATCAAGGTCTTTCCCTGGTACTTTGCCTCTTAGTTCTCCATGACTGCCTCTTCTTAAGGACTCTGTCCCTCAAGTTCAGGCGTTTCAGTAGCCTGAGACTCTGAACTCCAGGTTCTCCTCCCAGTAAGATCACTACATTATATTTAGGCTCATTCCTCTGCAATACAGGCTGAGAGATACCCTTAGGGAAGGAGCCAGGAAGAACAAGCAAAGAAAGGGGCAGGCTTCTCTTCTTCATGACTCATACCTTTCAGTATTATGCCTGTTGGTGTCTAGCCAATGTCTTCAAACAATTCTTATATTTTGTTCGGTTTTTACAGTTGTTTTTGTCAGGCTATTCCAACACTTGGTCCTGGATGAAAGAGGAAGTCTCTCAAAATTCTTATTTCCTGGGCCTTGGGCTGCCCCAGGCCTGGGGGTACAAGGGTTTTCTCCCATTTCTACAAAGAAAGACAGGGAGCGTTGGCTGTGCCGTGGACAGACCACAGGGATTGGGCTGGGAACTCTAGACTTGCGTTTCTTCATTTGATAGCTGATTGGTTTTGGACTAAGCCCACCTCTAGCCCTAAAATAGTACAGCTCTGTGATCCATTTTGTAAGCATTGTGTGCCTAATTCCTCACAATAGATATAGACAAAGTATAGAATTTAGAAATATGCAAATAAGTGTAAAAATCTAAAAAATGGTTTAACATAAGTGAAATAACAGCTTCTGTGGAACTTTAAAATATTTAGAAGCTGGAGCTTCTGGAGCTCCAAAGAATGTCTATTCTGGTTAAACAGTTTATATAAAAATGTTTTCTTAATTACCATACATGTGTTACCAAGTACCAAATAATTTAAGCACATAGCACATCACGTGAAAAATATAATTACATCATTAGCTATTTTAGATGATTCTGAAATTATTGCAGCTTTTATCAGATATGCACAAAAGAAAAAATGTGGAAAAGATGGTTAATAAAGACAGTTTGAAGTAAAGAGATTTTAGATAAAACCTTATCTAAAGTATCAGTCAGAATTTAGTTGGATCACTAACTACTTCTAATTGCATTGATTTTATCTTTTCTTTCCAAACTATTTTGAAAGAGATAACATCAGCTTTTGTTAATGAACATAAGTTTTCATGAAGAATGCAAGGCATATTCACCAGTGACAGTAAAACTAACCTGTCCCGTCATTTCGGAACCAATAGGAATGGTGGGCCAGAGGGAAGAGTAAACTGCAAGGAACACCAGCCATATCACTGCGCTTCCCCAGACTGCCAAATGACAAAACTGCAGAAACAAGAATAGCGTAGAAATACTTCAGTCTTTTCTATTTAAAAGGAAAAAAATATTTAACTATCAATCAACTAACAAAATACATTTATCCAGGCCATATGTTCTCATATGAAGGTACCGATAATCTTTCAATTTCTTGATATTTGAGTCTTCCTTTCTAACATTTTCTCAGAATATTTTGCTGTGGACTCAAGGGACTATTGTTTAAAGGACCTAAAACAAACGTACCTTCGTCAACCAAGGCAAGTGATATTCAGTGAAAATGGTCGTCTCTCAATCAGATGTGGTTCACACAATTGATAGGTTATTTAATGAGACTTCTGTTTCTGCCTACTTATTAATACAAAGCTCTCTTCAGGAAAAAAACAAGTTGGAAGAGAAATCATTAAGAGGGATAAAAATTTGACCCTGTCATACTTGTTCTGTGTGAGTAGATCTGGGGCAATGGCAGAAGTTGTGAATGTCAGATCGACCGTAACTGGAGGATTTGCTGTGCATATCAACGATGTATGTCATTCTGGTTGAGACTGTTGGCTGAAAGATCACTGCCCATGTCTGGGACTAGGAACTTCTGCCGCATTCCATAATGGTAAATGCTAAGCAGGCAGACCCTGCTGTCAGTCTGGTCTGTTGCTTTGTACCTTTTGTGTTATCAGAGGAATAGTAAGAAAAGGTAGGAGAGCCATGCTCCAAACTTGGCTATGCTGGGTGCACCGCATACCTTTGCAAGCCTCAGAGGTATCATTTACATGTAATAAGATGAGCAGCCGGACAAGACGGTTTCATAAGGGCTCAAGTACTCTCATTCTATTAGGTACTACTCATTACTTAACCATAGCTGAACAACAAAAATATTGAGAATGCCCCTCCCCCACAATCTGCGATTTCTCAGGGTATTTATTATTTGTTTATGACTCATCTTCAAGGGCAATTTTTCACACTCTTTAAAAATAACCTCCCACTTAAATGATTCCTCCCTCTGATTAAATAGAACTGGTCTCCTGAGGGCTCTCTTTTGTGATCATGCTGAGATGATGGAGGAGAGGATCAGCTCAGGACCGGGAACTTTAAACTTTTCAAATACTGTATGCATCAGTCGACATAATACACTAGCTGTAATGTGAGGCATTTCTGTACGGCTCATAGTATTTTCAGGTGGGTCTCAGTTGGGACCACTACCTTGGGGGCGGAGGCAAGACACCACTGCTGCTTTGAGATGTATTTGTTATCTCTCCGCCCTGGCTCATTCTCTGTACCTAAACGATGGCTCCCAGCATCCTCTTCCCCAGTGAAGAAGCACCAGGCCTCGACCCTCCCCACACGGCAGAGGAGCATAAGAGAAAAACCGAGAACCAGTCCCTTGTCTTTCCTGCCCGTCTCCAGGCTCCTTGTTATCCTCTCTGTGAGCTGGAGGGCAGGAGCCCGGTACCTCTTAGGCCAGAAGAGAGACCTCTTGTGTTTTGCTGAGTCTGCTTTGGCCTTGAAATATTGCCTTACCCATAAACGAGATTCACGATATGCAGATAATATAAGTCATCACGGATCTAAGAAATACTCTTACTAGAGGGAATTTCACAACAACTAAAAGGAAGACTCAAAAATAGTCATTTCTATATTTATGTTACATTAATGTGGTATAATACCACACTTACAATTAGTATGCCTTATGAATTGCTAATAAGATATTTTTGTGCAGAACTCCTCAGTCCCAACTTAGTGTTGATGTCCAATTGAGACAGAAGCAGTGAGAACTCTAAACTGATTGTGTCAGAGAAGAAATACATGATATGCTACATAATCTTGGCTCTCCAACGGTGACAAACTAATAAAAAATTCATTTTCTCTCATAAAATTTTTGAGTACAGCTTGGAAAACAACTTCCTTATAGGTGTATATGTGTCTATGTATGTGTGTGTGTGTGTATATATATTCACTTAAATTGTTGAAAAGTTAATAAAAAATTGTATTTAATTCAACAGAAGTTTCAATTTTAATAATATCGTAAGAAAATTCTTACTTATGTCTGCAAATACACAAGTACATCTGTGCTCACAGTAGTACTGATTACATGCTGTTCATAGTTGCAAAAGTTAAAGCAATTATTCTAAAAATAATTTAAATAATAAACATCCATGTATAAAATATTATACAGTCATTAAATGAGGTATAAAAATTAAAGATCTGTAAAAATGTTAAAGATCTGTTAAGTGAAAAAAGCAAATTATAAAATATTAGGTACATTATAATTCTGTTTTTGTGAAAAAAATACAAGCATACACAAAGACTGAAAGAATAGAAATCAAAATGTCAATGTCATTGACATTGAAAGATACGGGCAATTTGTATTTCCTTCTTTTTCTGTATTTGCTAAATTTTCTAGTATAATTCTGTACTTGGATAATAATAGTGAATTAAGAGTCTCAATTAACAGGATGATAAATTGAATCTATTTCAAATGTAAGACAGGAAAATGAACATTCTAAAGACATTAGATGGCTAATATGCCATCATCCAGTTTAAATCATCACTTGAACATGCAAAACAAAAGAAAGTAAAATACGGAGACCAGAAAAAATGCTTATTACTTTTTTAAAGCTTAAAAAGTAAACCAACATACAAACAACTATACTGGATCGAGGAAATATCCTAAAGAACACTCACTTTATTCCAAGACAGTGTCTCCAAACCAGCTTTCAGACAAACAGTAACAACTACATACTGTGTGAGGTGAGATGGGAAGAGGAAAGAGACTGGAAAATGTATTAAAAATCTCCATTAGAACCCACATCTCCCTCTCCCCTCCTGCCGGCCCCTCCCCTCAGTTCTCCTCCGTGTCTGGGGAACTCCGGTGTCATGAGCTTGCTGAGTGCTTTGCTAGGTTTTAGTTTTTGGGAGAATGCAGTGCTTTTCAATAAATGTTCCACGTTTAGAAGCCCTTTAACATATGATGAAAATTATGCTTATGTCATAAGCTTATATTTACATTCTTTATAAATAGCATGGAAGATTTGATTCTGATGAGGAATCCAAGTGCTAATGATAAAAAACACAGTTGAACAGGGTAGATTAAAATCATCATCAATCAAAGAGCATCTTGGCTATCGTTGGCCTTTTTCATTGGGATTATGGTAAATCTATAAATCCTCTGAGGAGAGCTGACTTCCTTAAAGTATTGACTCTTCCAGTCAACGGGCATGGTATATTTCTCCATTTAGATGTTCTTAACATCTCCAATAAAGTTTTACAATTTTTCTCAGAGGTCTTGAATATCATTTGTTTGATTTATTCATATGTTTTTCATATGTTTGACACCACTGTAAAGTAGTATTTAAAATTTTTAAATTTTCTAAATATTTGTTGTCAGTATATTAAAATATAATTGATTTTAAAATATTGATCAGTGTTTAGCAAACTGCCAATCTCTTTTACTAATTGTAATATTTTATCTGTAGAATTTTTTTGTATTTTCTATGTACACACTCATACCATCTGATTTAAAATAGCTTTTTTTCCCTTTCCCAAGGTTTTGCTTCTCTTTTATCTACTTATTGTTCTGATTAGTAACTCCACTACAGTGTCGAAGGGAGGTGGTAACGCTGAGAATCTTTGTCTTATTCTCAATCTCAAAGAAAAAGCTTTCGATGTTTCACTAAGTGTGATTTTGTTGAAGGGTGGGTTCTTAGGCAGCAACAGATGAGTGATACACCTCGAGTTTTAAATGCTACTTTTGAAGTAGTCTTTGATTACGTCCACTTCTCCGTCTCGAGCATCAGCATTCTGGCAAGCCTCATTGTCTCACCTAAGCTATTCCCAAACCTTTAAGGTGCCAAGGCGCTGCCCCTACCTTCCGCTCCAAGGCCACCTTTGCCATTACCCTGAATCTCCCCTGCCCAACACGTTGTTTGCACAGTGCTCTAATTCTACCAGACTTTTTTAATTCCCTGAAAACACCAGGGTTGACACCACCTTACTGGAAGTTTACTTCATTCCTCTGGGGACTGTCTTCAGACTTAGTTTTTCCTCCAACTCACTACCACTGGGAACAGCACGTCAGGAAGTTGGGTGAACGATCTCACCCTGATGGGCCTGCCAATTCTCCTTGTATCTCTCCTTTGGCATCACATTTTCAGGTTTCTAGCATTCATCTAGTTCCCTTTCCTTCTTTAGTTGCTATCGTCAATTTATTTTGCTGTAACTTTTTGTTTTTGTTGCTGATTTTACAATTTTGGGTTTTTTTTGTTTGCTTTTTTAGCCTTGGGGGATTGAGATTCCATGAGATCAATTTACTCTGGCATCTTAACTAGGAATCTCTTGTACGTTTGTGTGCATGCATGCATGTATGAATTTAATGTCCTTCTGTCTCTCTAGAATGTAATTTTCTTGAGGACTTGGGTTTACCACCATATGTCCATCACTCAACTCAGTGTTCTGCACATGACAGAGCTCAATAAATATTGATGAGTAAATTAAATGAACAAATATCCTATCTGACTTTATTTCCTGGGCATGAAATTAATATGTAAAATATATGCATGACAAAAATGCCTTGAAAAGTGAAAATGTGAAACCAGGAATATGTTTGGGTTTTTTTTTGAGGAAGATTGGCCCTGAGCTAACATCTGTGCCCATCTTCCTCTACTTTATATGTGGGACGCCTGCCACAACACGGCTGGACAAGCGATGCATAGGTCCACACCCAGGAGCCAAACCGATGAACCCCAGGCTGCCAATGTGGCACATGTGAACTTAACCGCTGCAACACTGGGTTGGCCCCTACCAGGAAAATATTTTTGTAACAAATATTAGAAAAAATTAACATGCTTAATAAGTAAATAATTATTAATAATTCATAAGAAAAAGACTAACAGCCCAAAAGAACAACTGGTAAAGTAAAGCAACAAGCACTTCACAGAAAAAAGAAAATGAAAGTAGTTTTTAACCTCATGTGAATATACTTGCCCTCAAAGCAAAACCTGTAATAGGGTACCGTTTCACCTGCGATATCAAAAAGTGTGGTGAGACTGCTGTCTATGGAGACTTGGGGAAACCGACATTTTTATCACTAAATTTGTGCAACCTCTTTGGGGGTCAATTTGGTAATGTTTTTCAAAATTCACAATGCCCTCTGATCCAGCAGCTACACTTCTTGAAATTTGTCCTACAGATATACTTACTCCTGAGCATAAGATAGTCTTTGCAGCATTGTTCATAATGGCAAAGGACCTAGAACAACCTAATTTCCACTAATAGATTGGTTAAATAAATAAGGGTGAGTTATTCACACAAGCAGCCCTGAAAGAATGAGGCAGATATTTATGGACTGATTTAAAACCATCACCAAGGCATGCTGTGTAATAAAAATCAAGATGTAGAAGAGCATCCCCCTACTTGTACAAGAAAAAGTGGGGGCATGTGTGTTTGTATATGCATGTCACATTTCTAGAAACGTATACATATATATGCACAACCATTATAATAGTTATTTCTTGAAAAGATATTGAAACATGAGGGAGACTAAAATTCATGGGATACTCTCTTAAAATGCTTGATTTTTTTTAGGTGGCGGGGGGTGAGGAAGACTGTCCTTGAGCTGACACCGGTTGCCAATCTTCCTCTTTATGCTTGAGGAAGAGTGGCCCTGAACTAACATCTGTCCCCATCTTCCTCTATTTTGTATGTGGGCAGTAACCACAGCATGGCTTGATGAGTGGTGTACGTCCACACCCAGGATCTGAACCTGCAAACCTGGGCCCCCAAAGTGGAGTTTGCTGAATTTAACCACTATGCCACTGGGCCAGCCGCTTAAAAGGCTTGAATCTTTTGATTAAACACTAGTAAAAGTGATTTAACTCGCATGGATGATCTTACCGTATAAATAAAATTTCCAAGAAACAAATAGTCTGTAGTGTGACCACCTCATAAGACCATATCTGAAAAGTGAAAAAGTCATTTTTTTATCTTTATAGAGTCCGAAACATAGACTTTGAATTAATGTTTACCAAAGGAACCTATACTGGACACCAAACGTATTCATCAATTATTGGTCATATTTAGAAATATAAAGTGCTCTGTCAGTGACAATAATGTTTACTTTGCCTACCACAATTGTGACTTTTTTCCATCTCTTACTCTCTCCAAAGATCTATTTAGCAAATAAGTAAGTAAATAAATCACAATGAGGACATGAATGTGATCATTAAACCTAATTTCACATGCATCTAAATCGATCTGCAGAATCGACAAATTAAAAGTCCAAACAGTCCAAGGACAGACACAGGTCACAAGACTTGGACTTTAAGGACTTTGTCATCATGTTTTTCACACTACTCCTTTTCTATGAGTTTTAAAACAATAAATCTAACAAATAATTTGAAATTACAATAGAATTTCATATTCTCTTTAACTATTGTTAAGTCTGATGTAAACTTACAAATTTCATCCTAATTTTGATGATTTCTTCAGGGCTTCTTCTCACTTTTTAAAATTCTCGGATGAACATTGGTGGTTCTGGTCCTGCTTGATGTGAAAATTTTGGAGTGCAAATCCCTGACCCTAACACCAGTTCAGGTAGCACACCCATGTATTTGAAGCTCACTTGTTCTGTTTTCTCCTGATTTTAAACCCATTGAACATGCAAGGCTTACATCCTTTCTTGAAACTAGATGCAATGGGATATTAGGGCATCTGACTGAAGGAAACTCTAGATAAATATGTGGGTCAGTTTAGACCAGCTAGGAGAGAGACAATTATAGGTCTGGATCGCGTATAGACCTAACTTGGTGAATTTCACTGGGAGTGGGGTAATAGTTATAAATGATAACAATATTGTACTGGACTAGAAAAGGGGAGAAAATTACTGCATAGAAAGGCCATATCGGTTATAGGTTATGTTATCCAGACATATGTTCACGAAAGAGGGAGAGAAATTACGAGCCACGTCGGGACAGAAGGGAAACTTCCAGTATGCACATGGTGGTATGAAACACAAATTCCTTTCCTTCTGGATATTATACAAAACCAACAATGCAAACAGAGAAAACATCCACAGAATCTATCAGGGAAAGTAGGAGACAAAAAATCCACAGACTCGGAAAGCTAATGAAGGCTTCCAGACAGCTAAGGGGAGCACAGAAGCTTTGCTTGGTAAGTGATAGTAGAAGATCTGGGGTAAAGGAAATATCAGTCTGGCCAAGGGCTGCAGATCTCAGAACATATCAGCAAAAATACTCTCCTTAAAAGAAGCTTCTTTAAGTGGCTGGAAAAGAAAAATCTAATTCCTTGAACAATAATATAAAGGAAGCAGGCACAGCATCTATAAAAAGAGACTAAAAAAAGGCAAAATATTCTATTTCATGATTTATATGGTTATTATTCACTATAATATAAATTTGTCTATTGTATAAAATGTTTTCAAATGGTTTAAAAGCAAATGAACAGAAGAGCAGCAAAACTTAGATGAAGAATACTCAACCAGGGAATCCTGCAACAAGACCTTATTATAACTAGCCAGCAAAGAAATGACTGGAGAAGCCAGAGCAAAAAGACTTGTTGGGAACATTTGTTATATTTAACTACAGAATTAAGACTAAAAAACCAAAAACAAGTGTGGTGTTAGAACGATCAATCTGATTGTAATTCTATACCCAGAGAAGGTGGAAATGATGCAATTTATATAATACATGAGGGTACAGGTGGAGTAGATGAGACATAGAGTAAGTTTGCAGGTTTTCTCATCTATAATAACCGGGAGTCAAAGAAAATTCAAAGCTAACAAATCAAGCAATGGAATTCTAAGTTTATTTAACAGTATAAAGGTAGGTCATGTGCAAGATAATGGGATGCTGGATGAAAGGGAAGAGAGACAGAAGAAAGGGAAACATGAGAATTTTATCATACTTGGAAACAAATGGAGTCGTCTAAATAAACAGAGCACTGTTTACATAAACTTATAATAAAAATAACCGTAAGAACAAAAATTAAAACCTTCCTGAATATCGGAAGACAACAAACACACAAAAAAACAAAGAAAGCCTACCACATAATTAAAGATTAGAAAAATATATTAAAACAGGAAATGCAAAGTCAAAAGAGATAGTGCAAACAAAACCTCTTTTTAAAAAATGAGTTTCAGATTGTATCTTAAAACAAAACCCAATTTCTATGTTGTACACAAGCAACACTCCTAAAAAAAAATTCATAAAATTTGAAAAATAAAGGACAGGCGAGGAAAATACAAATTAAAAGGACAAGATGCAGTATGAACATTAGTTAAGAAGAACTTGAAGAGAAATAGATTTAAATAAGACAAAGAAAGTTAATTTATAAAGCCAGTGGTACAAGTTGCAATGATTATGAAATAGGAGCATTGGTGCAACAAATAAGAAAGACTTCTCAATCATAAATTACGAAAAATTAAAAGGGAAACAAATATGTTAGTAGTAGAAGACCTTCCCTCACCTTTCTCAGGACATGAAAGATCAGCTGACAAAGAAACTAGCAAGACCAGGACGCTTGATGAAGTAACAGGACTTTCCCTCCTGCTATAAGCAATAAGAAGATTGGACAAAACAATTTCCTTTAGACATTGGGTAAAAAGCAGCACAGGACTGTGATTCCTGAGAGAAGGGTAAAAAATTAGGTAAGCTTTACCATTGCCCTTGCTTCACACCTGAGGCAATGTTTAGACTACTGTGCAAGAAGAGCCCAAAGACAGAGCAACACTTTTGCTGAGTTGATGAGACAGAGATTGGGCTTTAGAGAAGCCAAGGTGGCTGGAAATTGCAGAACTGAACACTGGAAATGAGAAGTAAGCAGAGAATGAGCTCCAGAAATTCACATAGGGGTCCTCATAAGTCTTTGCCCACATGCCAATTCGCATATGTGGACTGAGAAATTTCACAAGGCCTGCAATGGGCAATTACCATGGAAAATCAAATCACCACAGAATCGCAAGCCAAAAATTGCCAGCTCTGATACGGAGCTAGGAATTGCTCAAATTTCCATGAGCCAAAGTGAAGGGACCTCATTCACTATATGAAGCATTTAGTAGAGACCCAAGAAGGGATAACCTTAGTAGAGAAACTAAATTAATCTTACAGTAAAAGATACCCTAGACTCAAAAATAAAAAGAAAAACAAATCTTAAAAGGGTCATAGAGAATTTAACTACTTGCCAAAACAAAGTCCAAGCATTTAAATGTACACAAGAAAAACACTCAGCTGCATAAAATTTGCAATGTCCAGCAGCCATTATAAAATGTGTGAAATGTGACAAAGCAAAAAATTTGACCTATAACAAGGAGAAAATTGGCAATAGAAGCCAACCAAGAAATAATAGAGATGTTGGAATTAGTAGGAACGTCTTTAAGATAGCTATTATAAATATTACAATTATACCAAGGATTTAAACAAAAACATGAACATAATGAGAAGAGAAACAAAAGATGTAAAGAAGACCTAAATAGAATTTCTGGAGATGGAAAATGTTACTGAATTGTGATTAACAGCAGAGGGCCTCTACTGAGTAGAAGGTCAATAATCTTAAAGACATGGCAAAAGAAACTAAAAATGAACTGAAGAGAGAATGAAGATAGTATAAATGAATATAGATGTGGGAAAATATTAAAGGTTCTAACAGATGTGTATTTGGAGTCCCAGAAGAAGAGGAAACACAGTGAGATAAGAAAGGAAGGAAGGAAGGACAGAAGGAAGGGAGAAAGAAAGAGAAAGAAAGAAATGATGAGAAAATTTTTCCAAATTTGATGAAAACTATAAACCAGCAGACTCAAAAACTTTGAGCAATCTCAAGAAGGATAAATGCAAATAAAACCACACCAAGGCATATCCAAACCAAATTGCTGAAAACCAGTGATAAAGAGAAAAATCATAAAATCACACAGAGATAGAAAACATTACATAAAGAGGAACGAACAAATACAAGAAATATCACAGACTTCTCGACAAAATAATGCAAACCAGAAGGGAACAGACTGACGTTTTTCAAGTGTTGAAGAAAATGAACTATAGATCTAGAATTCTATATCCAGCAAAAATATTTTTTCAAAATTGAAGGCAAAATAAAGTCTTTTTTGACAAAATTTGAAACACTATTCATTTGCTTTAAATTTGGAAGAATTTAAATTAGCTTTCAAAGCTTATGTTAGAAAAGCAGAAAGCTTTTCTTTTTCTTGAACAAATCAATGACCTAATGTTCCAGCTTCAACAAGCTGGAAAAGAAGAAGAAATTAAATGTCAATTAAATAGAAGAGAAGGAAATTATAGGAGTAGAAATTAATAAAACAGAAAAAAGGCAAACAGTATATAAAATCAATGAAACCAAAGTTGGTCATTTGAAACTGCTGATGAAGTTGATAACTTCCAGCTACACTGATTAAGACAAAAAAAGAGAATTCAAAATTACCAAGCTTGAGAATGAAAGAGAGGATATACAGTAGATACCAGCATGAATATCACTGATAATAAAGGAATATTACAAACAGATTTATGCCAAGAAATGGGAGAACTTGGATGAAAATAAAAAATTCCTTGTAAGATACAAATTAACAAAAAGGATTCAACAAAAAATAAAAATCTTGGGGCCAGCCTCATGGCTGAGTGGTTACATTTGGGTGCACTGCTTCAGCAGCTGGGGTTTCATTGGTTTGGATCCTGGGTGCAAACGTGGCACCGGTCATCAGGTCACGTTGAGGCAGCGTCCCACATGCCACAACTAGAAAGACCCACAACTAAAAGAATATACAACTATGTACTGGGGGGATTTTGGGAGAAAAAGCAGAAAGAAAAAAAAATAAAACTTAAAAAAAAATAAAAACATAAAAAAATAAAAATCTAAATATTCCTATATTCAGTAAAGAAATTAGATTCATAATTAAAATTTTTCCCATGAAGACTCAAGGCCAGATGGCTTCATCAGTGAATTCTATCAAATATTTATGGAAGAAATAATACTAATCCTATGCAAACTTTTTCAGAAAACAGAGAAGAAGAAAACACTTCTCAAATCAATGCAAGAAGCAATTACTATCCTGATTCAAAAATCCAGAGCAAGAATATTTTAGGTCAAGGTAGACAAATATCTATCATGAACATATCCTTTTTGTATATCCATGTAAAAATTCTTAACAAATATGAACAAATGAAATCCACCAATATATAAAAAGGACAATAAATCATGACCAACAGGGGTTTATTCTGAAAGTGCAATATTGGTTTAATATTTAAATAGCAACAAATACAATTAATCATATTAGCAGAATAAAGGAGAAAAATATGACCACCTTAATATATGCATTTCAAAAAAATCATTTGATCAAACCCAAAATCTTTTCATGACAAATATCTTCAGCAAACTAGAAATAAAAGGAAACTTCCTCAACATGTTAAAAGACATCTATGAAAAAGTAACATAATAATTAGGGGTAAAAAGATGAATTCTTTCCTCCTAAGATTAGGGGAACCCCAAATATGTCCACACTCACCACTTCTCCTTAACATTGTACTGGGGGTCTGTATTAAGCCTGTGCATTAACGCAGGAAAAAGAAATAAAAATAAAGGAAGAAATAAACTTCTCTTTATTCCCAGGCAATATAGTTGTACACAGATAAAATCCTAATAAAGCAAAAAATAGCAACAAGAACAGTGAATTTAGCAAGTCACAGAATATAAGGTAATTATAAAAAATAAATTGTATTTCTATATGGTAACACTGAAAACGTGAAAAATAAAATTTAAAAGTACCATTTACAGTGGCATCCAAAACTTGAATATTGAGGGATAAATTTAACAAAAGATGTGCAAAGACTGTACATCAAAAACTACAAAACATTTCTGAGAAAAATTAAGAAAACTTAAATAATTGGAGAGATATACTATATTCACGGTCTGGAAGACTCAATAATCTTAAAACATCAATTCCCCAGTTCTCCCAAAATTAATCTACAGATAAACACAATGCCAATCCAAATCCCAGAGTTTTTATTAGAATTCGAATAGCTGATTTAAAATTTTATATTAAAATTCAAAGACCTAGACTAGTCAAAACTTTTCCAGAGAAGATACACTACATGGTTAAATATTTAAATATGTAGTACAGTAACAGAGACAATATGGTCTTAGAATAGACATACAGATCAAGGAAACAGAACATAAATTCCAGATATAGATTCATACATATACCTTCAATGTATTTTTTTAATAATGCCAAGGTAATTCCATGGTAAAAGGAAAATCTTTTCAACAAAAAGTATTGGAACAGTTAGACATCCGTATGCAAAAAGTAAACCTGAACTAGCACATCACACCACAAACAAAAATGAACTCAAAACAGATCAGAAAACTAAACATAAAACATAAAAATAGAAAACAAAATTCTAGGACCAAGTTGCTTCTCTGGAGAATTCTACCAAACATTCAAAGAAGATTTAATACCTATCTTTCTCAAACTATTCCAAAAAATTGAAGAAGATGGAATGCTTTCTAACTCATTCTATGAGCCCAACATTGATGTAAGCACAGAGAAAGAGACAAAATGAAGAGGGAAAGGAATATGTTCCAAGCAAGGGGAGAGGACAAAACCCCAGAAAAAGAACTAAATGAAACAGAAATAAACAATCTACCTGACAAAGAGTTCAAACAAAAAGTCATGAGGATGCTCATTGATCTTGGGAGAAGAATGGATGAACACAGTGAAAACATCAACAAAGATTTGGAAAATATAAAAAGGAACCAATCAGAAATGAAGAATACAATACTGGAAATGAAAAATTCAGTAGAGGGATTCAATAGCAGGGTAGATGATATAGAAGAATGGATAGGCGAGCTGGATGAAAGACTAGGGGAAATCACCCAAGATGAACAGAAAAAAGAAAAAAGAATTAAAAAGAATAAGAACAGTCTAAGGGAAATCTGGGACAACATCAAGCACACTAACAGTCATATTATAGGTGTCCCAGAAGGAGAAGAGAGAGACAAAGGGGCAGAGAATATATTTGAAGAAATAGTAGCTGAAAGCGTTCCTAACCTAAGGAAGGAAACAGACATCCAGGTACAGGAAGTACAGGGAACATCAAACAAGATAAACCCAAAGAGGCCCACACCAAGACACATTATAATTAAAATATCAAGAGCTAAAGATAAAGAGAGAATCCTAAAAGCTGCAAGAGAAAGACAACAAGGGACATACAAAGGAAACCCTACAAGGCTAGCAGCTGACTTCTCAGCTGAAAACTTACAGGCTAGAAGGCAGTGGCATGATATATTTAAAGTGCTGAAAGGAAAAATCCTACAGCCAAGAATACTCTGCCCAGCAAGATTATCATTCAGAAGGGAAGGAGAGACAAAGAGTTTCACTGACTAGCAACAATTAAAGGAGTTTATCACCAAGAAACCAGTTTTACAGGAAATTTTGAAGGGACTTATTTAAGTGGGAAAGAGAAGACCACAAATAGGAATAATAAAATTATCAAAAAAAAAAAAAAGGCAATAAAGTCACTGCTAAAGGCAAAAATACAATAAAGGTAGCAAATCAACTACCTATGAAGATAATATGGAGGTCAAAAGACAAAAGTACTAAAATTACCTATTTCAATGATAAGAAAGTAATGGATACATACACACAAAATAAGAGGTTAGATATAATATCAATAACAAAATGTGTGAGGAAGGGAGAAAAGAGTAGAGCTTTTAGAAAGAGCCAAACTAAAGAGACCATCAACTTAATATAGATTGCTATATACATAGATTATTATACATGAACCTAATGGTAATCAAAAACAAGAAATCTATAATAAATACACAAATAAGTCAGAGAAAGGAAGCCAAACATAATACTAAAGAAAGCCATCAAACCACAAGGGAAGAGAGCAAGAGAAGAAGAAAAGAACAGAGAAGAGCTACCAAAACACCCAGAAAAAAAGTAACAAAATGGCAATAAGTACATACTTATCAATAGCTACTTTAAATGTCAATAGACTAAATGCTCCAATCAAAAGGCATAGGGTGGCTGATTGGGTGAAAAAACACGACCCATATATATGCTGCATACCAGAGGCAGACTTCAGACTTAAAGACACTCATGAACTCAAAGTGAAGGAATGGAAAAAGATACTCCATGCAAATGGCAAGGAAAAGAAAGCTAGGGTAGCAAGACTTACATCAGACAAAATAGACTTTAAAGCAAAAAGTCTAACAAGAGAGAAAGAAGGGCACTACATAAAGATAAAAGGAACAATCCAACAAGAGGATATAATACTTGCAAACATCTATGCACCCAACATAGGAGCACCTAAATATACAATTTCTAACAGACATAAAAGGAGAAACAGACAGTAACACAATAACCATAGGGGACTTTTAGCACTCCACTTACACTAATTGATAGACCATCCAAACAGAAGATCAATAAGGAATCACTGGCCTTAAACAACACATTAGAAGAGATGGACTTAGTAGGGATATATAGAACATTCCATCCAAAAACTGCAGAACACGCTTCCTTCTGAAACGCACATGGAACATTCTCCAGGATTGGTCACATAGTAGGACACAAAACAAGTCTCAATAAATTTAAGAAGATTGAAATAATACCAAGCATCTTTTCTGACCACAACGGTATGAAAGTAGAAGTCAACTACAGGAAGAAAATCAGAAAAGCCACAAATATGTGGAGATTAAACAAAAGTCTACTGAACAATGATTCAATCAATGAAGAAATCAAAGGAGAAAGCAAAAATTGCCTGGAGATAAATAGAAATGAAAATACAACACGCCAAAATCTATGGGATAGAGCAAAAGCAGTTCTAAGAGGGAAATTTGTAGCAATTCAGGCCTACCTCATCAAACAAGAAAAATCCCAAATAAACAATCTAACAGAGCACCTAAAGGAACTGGAAAAAGAAGAACAAACACAGCTCAAAATTAGTAGAAGGAAGGAAATAATAAAACTCAGAGCAGAAATAAATGAAATAGAGACTAAAAAAGGAAAAAAGAAAAAATCAATGAAACCAAGAGCTGGTTCTTTGAAAACAAAATAATTGACAGACCTTTAGCTAGACCCACCAAGAAAAAATGGGAGAAGCCTCAAATAAATAAAATCAGAAGTGAAGGAGGAGAAATTACAATGGACACCTCAAAAATACAAAAGATCGTAAGAGAATACTACAAAAAGCTATACACCAAGAAATGGGATAATCTAGAAGAAATGGATAAATTCTTAGAATCATACGACCTTCCAAAACTGAACAAGAAAAAATAGAGAATTTGAATAGACCAATCAGCAGTAAGGGGATTGAAACAATAATCAAAAATCTCCCCAAAAATAAAAGTCCAGGACCAGATGGCTTCCCTGGTGAATTCTACCAAACATACAAAGAAGACCTAATACTTATCCTTCTCAAACTATTCCAAAAAATTGAAGAGCAGGGGGAGCTTTTTAACTCATTCTACGAAGCCAACATTACCCTGATTCCAAAACCAGACAAGGACAACGCAAAAAAAGAAAATTACAGGCCTATATCACTGATGAACATTGATGCAAAAATCCTCAAGAAAATATTAGCAAATCAAATACAACAATACATTAAAAATATCCCACACCATGATCAAGTGGGATTCATTCTAGGGATGCAGGGATGGTTCAACATCTGTAAATCAAGCAATGTGATGAACCACATTAACAAAATGAAGAATAAAAATCACATGATCATCTCAATACATGCAGAGAAAGCATTTGACAAGATATAGTATCCATTTATGATAAAAACTCTGAATAAAATGGGTATAGAAGGAAAGTACCTCAATATAATAAAGGCCATATATGACAAACCCACAGCTTATATCATTCTTAATGGGGAAAAACTGAAATTTATCCCTCTAAGAACAGGCACCAGACAAGGATGCCCACTTGCAGCACTCTTATGTAACATAGTATTGGAAGTCTTAGCCAGAGCAATCAGGCAAGAAAAAGAAAGATAAGGGACCCAAACTGGAAAGCAAGAAGTGAAACTGTCACTATTTGCAGATGACATGGTTTTATATATAGAAAACCCTAAAGAATCCACTGAAAAACTTTTAGAAATAATAAATGAATATGGTAAAGTTGCAGGATACAAAATCAACATACAAAAATCAGTTGCATTTTTATACACTAACAACGAAGTAGCAGAAAAAGAAATTAAGAATACAATCCCATTTATATTTGCAACAAAAAATATTGCTAGGAATTAACTTAACCAAAGAGATCGATACACTGAAAACTATGAAACATTGTTGAAAGGGATTGAAGAAGACCCAAAGAAATAGAAAGATATTCCGTGCTCTTGGATTGGAAGAATTAACATAGTTAAAATGTCCATACTTCCTAAAGCAATTTACAGATTCAATGTAATCCATTGAAGTTTCAACAACATTTTTCATAGAAATAGAACAAAGAATCCTAAAATTTATATGGAACAACAAAAGACCCCGAGTGGCCAAAATAACTCTGAGAAAAAAGAAGAAAGCTGGAGGTATCACACTCCCTGATTTCAAATATACTACTAAATTATGGTAACCAAATCAGCATGGTACTGGCACAAAAACACACACACAGATCAGGGGAACAGAATCGAGAGCCTGGAAGTAAACCCACACATCCATGGACGTCTAATTTTCGACAAGGGAGCTAAGAACATACAATGGAGAAAGGAAAGTCTCTTCAATAAATGGTGTTGGGAAAACACTGCAGCCACATGCAAAAGCATGAAAGTAGACCATTATCTTACACCATACACAAAAATCAACTCAAAATGGATTAAAGACTTGAATGTAAGACCTGAAACCATTAAACTTCTAGAAGAAAACAACAGGCAGTATACTCTTCAACATCAGTCTTAGAAGCATATTTTCAAGTACTATGTCTGGGCAAGGGAAACAATAGATAAAATACACAAATTAGACTACATCAGACTAAAAAGTTTCTGCAAGGCAAAATAAACCATGAACAGAACAAAAAGACGGCCCATCAATTGGGAGAAAATATTTGCAAATCATATCCAACAAGGGGTTAATTTCCAAAATTATGAAGAACTCATACAACTCAACATAAAAAAAACAAACAATCTGATCAGAAAACTTCTAAAATAAACAGCATTAAGTCTTTGTAAATTTGGGGTAGGCAAATATTTCTTAGGATAAAAACAAAAGCACAGACCATAAAAATTATTGATAAGTTGGACTTAAAATTTAAAACTTCTGATTTTAATAAAATTAAGAAAATTACAGTCAGCCACAGATTTTGAGGAAAAAAATCACACTTCATACAGGACAAAGGACTTTTATCCAGAAAGAATTCTTGCAACTCCATAAGAAGACAAGAATTCAATTAAAAAATGGACAAAGTGTTTGAAAATAAACTTCCCCATAGAAAGTAGACAAATGGCAAACAATCACATGAAGAGAGGCTCTTTGTGATTAGTTATCAGATAAATGCAAAATAAAATCACAAAGAGAGAGTGTATAATATCTTAGTGATGTCATAATGATAAACAATAAGTGATATACAATAAAACTTTTGGGCTGAACTTACTCTTATTGAATTTCTAATTTAAGATTATTTGATAAGAAACAGTAATCATATATTTCAAGTTATAGTCCCCGATTTACATATATTCATATATCACATTACATATATTCATATATTCCCATAAACTTCTAACCAAGTTTGCAAAGAGCATTTTATTTAAATTAGTCTTCTTCCCACCCAGTAAGAACAAAAATCAATAATTGTTTATTATTTTAAAAATGAATGTCTTTACAAGAATTATCTTATTAAATGCTCGACATTTAACAACGTAACTTCTGTAAAATACTAACTTTATAAAAGTATGGTATTCTTGTCCTGTCATGCCTGGGCATAGAGATTGGGGTATAGACTCCATCCTATGGATATAAGTTCATCAGAGAAAGAGAGCTCTAGCCTCTTGGCCACACTCATTGGGAATTTTGCCTCTTCAACTCAGAGTTGGAGGGGATGAGTAATGCTGGCGGCCTGCCCCTCCTGTGAGATGTGGTAACCTTGGCTGAGAACTGAGAAGAGTGGTAGTCCCACATTCTTGACTATATCCGCCTGGAGTGGAGCTTCCATCAAGCTAGGCTGTGATGGGGGAGGGAGGGAGTGGGTCATGGCTCAAACGCCACGGATTCTTGATGTTCTTACTGAGTTTCAGTCGATTTGCTTGAGTAAATGTTGCTTCATTTGTCTTTAGGACAATTTCCAGAGAATTTACAAAGTAGTATTTTTTTTTTAAAGATTTTATTTTTTCCTTTTTCTCCCCAAAGCCCCCCGGTACATAGTTGTATATTCTTCGTTGTGGGTCCTTCTAGTTGTGGTATGTGAGACGCTGCCTCAGCGTGGTCTGATGAGCAGTGCCATGTCCGCGCCCAGGATTCGAACCAACGAAACACTGGGTCGCCTGTAGTGGAGCACGCGAACTTAACCACTCGGCCACGGGACCAGCCCCTACAAAGCTGTATTTTTATAGTTTTGACCAGCTTTGCTTTTTTGGGTGGGGAGCAGGTCCAAGGAGCTCCTGGAAGTGGAACCAACTCGGTGAAAACTTGTGACTTTGTTATGCTTGTTGGAATCATTTGAAAGTTTCGCTAATTTTTTTTTTTTACAAGGAAGACCCTGAGCAATATTATGATAGATTCATTCTTTAAATACAAATAAACATAAACACACACGACTCAAACTCAGCTTTTAAAAAAATATGTCCAAGAAAAAGAACATGTTGCTAGTAACACCCAATAAAAATTAAATCGGAATACAAGAAAAGAATTATATTTCATTTCTTAATTTGTGCCTGTGAGCCCATTACACACCAATAACATACTTTATAATGTATTAGATTCAAGCCAGTTTGGAGAAAACCTTCACAGATAATGTTATTTGGAAAATTGGATGTCAGGAAAAGGAGACTAAAGATAAAATATAAGGTTAAATTTGCGTATAATCTTGTTAGGCTTGTGTTATAGTCTAAATTGAGGCTTGAAGTTTGGGAAGTGAAAACAAGAAACAAAGTATACATAAATTTCAAACTCACTAACAGGAGGCATCTATGATTCATTAGAACTGTTGTGCTTTCTATCAGACCTCCTTACTCAAATATTTAGTAAAAATTAACAATAAAAGCACTAATTCTCAATTTACACGTCAGAGGCAAAGAAAAAAGGGTTTTAAAGGTCAGCTATTAAATGTTCAAACTACAATCTGTTAACCAGGTTCTACTAGATTTAGGTGAATATATTTTTTTAAATTTTATTTTTGTGTCCCTCAGTTCTTTCTGTAGACACACACACACAGACACACACAGATAGGCATACCTAGAAACATTGACCACAGTGAGAATAACATGCTGTTTGCTAAATATTTGAAAGAATGAAGCCATTACCATGCTCCACCATTTTTGTGGCCAACCAGAAGAGGATGAAGGAATGGACCAAAGCATTTAGACAGCGAATCCAAAACACCTAAACAAACATAAAGCAAGAAAGTCAGGATAATACCTTGGTCTAAATCGAATAACATATGACTTTATGAAGTACATTTGCTGTGTGAAACACAGTTACAAAGCTAAAATGTTTTCCTGGAGATTGAAAAATTCCATCTCTTTACTCTACTTTTAAAAGAAATGGCTTGAAATTATATGATAACATTATTTGAAAAACACTTATTAAATATAAAGTTGTAGAACTCAAATATAGGATATTTGTTATAAAAAAATATAAAAGTTTAAACCATCCAGTGAAAGAGAACCAGAAGTAATTTTTAAAAGAAATAATAAAAATATTTTCAATCTTTAAATTATACTTTAGATATAACTTCATAACATATTTTATGTGATACACTCTGCATCTTTATATCCCCACCATGACTGAGATCAAAATAATTTTTAATATCGGGGAAGGGCAAAAGGAGCAAAAGGGCACGTACATATGGTGGTGGATAAAAACTAGACTATTAGGGGTGAGCAAGACACAGTCTATACAGAAACTGATACATAATAATGTACAGCTGAAATTACACGATGTTATAAACCAGTATGATCTCAATAAAATAATTGAAAAAACAAGCCAAAAACAAATAAAAAATAATAATTGTTAATAGAGCATATACAATTTTCTCAAAGGAAATCTCAATAATGTAAAATATCTGGCACCAATCAAACAAGGGGGCATATTGGTTAGGAGATGCTAGAATAAAAATAAAAACAAGTCTTTGTTCTTTCAGTTCTAAATATACCGACTATTTTCATGCTTGCGAGGAAGACTTACAGAGAAAGGTCCAGAAAAGAAAAGAGCACAGAAAAAACATATCTGGCCCATGACCCAAATTTACTGGAGTAAAGCAGTTTTTAGGCAAAAATGTAAGAAACTGGTTAAAAACAAAGATAATGCCAAACTGGAAAACCTCAACATTCATGGAACATTGGGTAGGGTACACAGAAAGTTTCTACCTCAGAAGTGGAGAAAAACTATCCTTGGACTCAGCACCCCTCCTTTCCTGCCTAATAAATCTTAAAAGCTAGATCCAAAAGGATGCAACTGTTTCCAATTAACTTGCTTGTGTTCCAGAACAAAACTCAAGAATACTTAGAATAACACAGAAATATCCAGCACTCACATAGGTGAAATTCTTGAAATCACATATCCCATTCAGAATTCCCAGCCAGGCAATGGTACCCAGAATGAGGAGGGAAATAAATCAACCAGATCCAACCCAGAACCAACACAGATGTTAGAATTCGCAGACAAGGATATTGAAATAATTCTATAACTGTACTCTTTATGCTCAAAAAGTTAAGTAGGGAAATGGAAGATATAAAAAAAGTCCAAATAGAAATTCTACCGATCAAAAACTACAATGTGTGAGATAAATTTACTAGATGGGGTTGATGCAGATTCAACATTGCAGAAGAAAAAATTAATGGCAGATAAGACACTGCAGAGGTAAACTTGAAGCCAAAACAATGAAAATATCCAAAATGAAACAGAGAGAAAGGAGAATTTATAAAACAAAAATATAGTTTCAATGAGGTTTTGGACAACTCCAAGTGACCTAATATATGTATGACTGGAAGCAATGAAAGGCGAGAAGACAGGCCAGAAAAAAATATTTGAAGAAACAATGGCTGAAAACTTTGCAAATTTGATATAGACTGTAAACCAGGAAACATTTTCTGCAAAGGACAAGGTAGTATTTTAATCTTTGTGGCCACGTGATCTCTTCTGCAACTGCTCAGCTCTGCAACTGCAGCTCTAAAGCAGCCATGGATGATTTGTAAGTGAAGAAGCATGGCTGTGTTCCAATAAATCTTTTTTTTATAAGAATAGGCGTATTCTTATTTGCTATATTTAGCCTATGGGCCATAGTTTGATGATCTTCTTACTGTTAACTCACAGATTCAAGAAGCTCAGTGAGCCTCAAGATAAGAAACAGGGAGACATAAGACACATCACAATCAAATTGCTCAAATTTAGTAACAGAGAAAAAATTCTTAAAAGCAGCCAGAGGAAAAAAAGACACATTAAAGGCATAAAGATGATGAAGACAGCAATTTCACATCAAAACAATGCAAACAAGAAGACAATGGAAATTACTGAAAGAAATACACTGGAAACCTACAATTTTATGCCAAACAAAAATAAATTTCAAAAGTGAAGGTGAAATCAAGACTTTCTCAGACATACAAAAGCTGAAAGAGTTCATCACCAGCAGATTTGCACTACAAGAAATGTTAAATGAAGTTCTTCAGGCAGAAAGAAAATTATAACAGATAATATGAATCTACACAAAGGATAAAAGATCACTGAAAATAATAAATACATGGGTAAAGATTTAAGTGTTACTCTTACTATTCAAATTACTTTTAAAAATAATTTTTTAAACAAAAATATGAACAATATGGTGTGGGGTTTATAACACGTAAAAGTAACATGTATGACATTAGTCCAAAACTCAAAAAGAGAGAAATGGAAGTATATTATATTAAGTTTGGTTTGTTTTTTTGTTGTTGTTTTTTTTTTTTTTTGGTGAGGAAGATTGGCCCTGAGCTAACACCTGTTTCCAATCTTCCCCTTTTTGCTTGTGGAAGATTATCGCTGAGCTAACATCTGTGCCAATCTTTGTCTGTTTTGTATGCGGGGTGCTGCCACAGCGTGGCTTGGTGAACAGTATGTAGGTCTACATCCAGGATCTGAACCCACAAACCCTAGGCCGCCAAAGTGAAGTGTGCAAACTTAACCACTACACCACCGGGCCAGCCCCTAAGTTTTTATACTTTATGTGAAGTAGTAAATCACTTGAAGGCAGACCATAATTACCTGAAGATGTATGCTATAAACCCTAAAGGAAGTTCTAAAATAAGAAAATAAAGAGTTAAAGCTAACAAGTCAACTAGGAGATAAAATGGAACCATGAAAATTAACCCAAAAGAAGGCAGAACAAGAGAAAAGAAGGAAACAAATTACAGATGGGAAAAATAGAAAATGTATAGAAAGATGGTAAGTTTAAACCAAACCACACCCATAAGCACATTAAATGTAAATGTTTTAAACACTCAGTTAAATGGCAGATACTGTCAGATTGGATAACAAAGCAAGACCATAAGCGACCTACAAGAAACACATCTTAAATATGAAGACACAAATAGGTTAAAAGTAAAAGAATGGAAAAAGATCTATTGTAGAAACATTGAAAAACAAAAGCTGGAGTGATTATATTACTGTCAAATTAGATTTTAGATCAAAGAAAATACCTGGAATAGCAAAGGTCATTTCAGAATGAAAAAGAGGTCAATCAAGAGAATATAACAATCCTAAACATTTATACACCTAATAACATAACTTTAAAATACGTGGAGCAAAGCTGGTAGAACTGCAAAGGGAAATAGATGAATCCACAGTTTTGGTTGGAGATTTCAGTACCTCTCCATAATTGATAGAACAATTGGACAGAAAATCAGTCAGGATGCAGAAGTTTTCAACAACACTATGAACTTGACCTAATTCGTACATTCTCCTCCAGTGAAGATGAAATGTTTAGAAGATAGACCATATTTTGAGCCATGAAGCAAGTCTCAATACATTTAAAAGGCCTATGTTTCTTCTAGGTGGCTGTATTTTTTAAAAGCTTTACAAATGGTTGAGATGCAGTTAGGTTTACTCTCACAGCCTGTAAAAGCCCTTTAATTCCCCCACTCAGTCTCAACTCCTGTGATCCCAGGAAGAAATCATTCCAACAGAATCATTTGCCTCATCTAAAAATAGACTAAGTCCCTCTTTTGTCTCTTCCTAGACTGCCTCATCGCAAAACATGCCCCTTGAAGCTGCTCAGTGCATAATCTATGAGACCACGCATGGTGCCTGCTTCTTTTTCTCAAGGCTCCCCCCCCCCACATATTCTTACTTGAACCTCAATTCCTTGGATAAACTAAACTAGAAGGAAAATGATGGCACAAGACTGTATTCTTTGTGTTTTTAAAATTATTTTTCCTAAAGCACCAGAAAGGGAAGAGACAAAATGTATCTCAGAAGTTAAGTTGAGATGAAAGACCCACAATAAATCTTCTGTTTACCTTTGCACTGAAAATTTTCCCTGTCTGAGAAACTCTGTAGAGCTGTGGATACCTAAGCAGGCTCTCCGGACTGCAACACCGTTCAAAGATTCCCAGAGTGCTAGGTGGCAACGAAGTGAAAATCTACATAGAAAACAAAAATCTATTAAAAAGAGCTTTTAGTCTGTACCTGAGTTAATATTGTATTGAGGCCAATTTCCCGGTTTCGATAATGTATTATGATTATTAAGATATCATCATGGGGGAAGCTGGGTGAAGGGTACACAGAGCTATTTTTGTAATTTCTGATTAGTCAAACTGTTTAAAAATAAAAGCTACTTACAAAGAAGGTATTATTGAGTCACACAGATTCAAACAGATCTATCAAATCACAACTTAATTTTTCTGATTGATCCAATCATTTGATTCAATAGCTTGTAACTCTGTAAATGTTGCTTTATGAACATAAAATGGATAAATTTTACCTTGTGTTTAATGAACATAAAATGAATAAATTGTGTTAGATATTTAAATAATAGGCATAATACTGGCCAATAAATCTAGCAATAATGATATCTACATCCCACATAAGAACCAGTTGTTTTATAAGCTAGTTCACTTGCCAGGAATTGGCACATAGTAGGCCCTGAGTAAATACTATTAAGTGAATGTTAGATTAAATGCTCAAAAAAATTTATGAGAATTCTTTATTTCGATAATTATAATCAGAAACAAAGAGATCTTTCCCATTCACTTATTCTTGAATGTTTACTGAACAACCATTATGCTTAGAACCATATTAAATGAAAAATATATGACCTTTTAAATATCTCTTGACTGTTGTAAGGAGGGAACCTTATAACAGTAGGCATAACATTATGAGAAAAGTAGGGAAGTAGGGGAGAAGAAAAGGAAGGAGAAGGAAGGAGAGGGGAGAAGAAAATGAAGGAAACAGAGAAAAATAGAAAGCAGGAAGATAGAAGTGCATGAATTATGGTCACTGAGAACCAAGGAGTGCTGTCAAAAAGACTTCTTGGAAAAAGGACGTTTGAACCTCATCTGAAATGATATATTTCTGCATATTTCCACTCCATGTGGTTTCTATTCCTATGTCAGTTTAACCAAGTGTTCTTCACAAAGAGCAGCAAGAGGGGGCAAGCATCAATGAGCAAGCATTTTTCACACCTCTGCTTTTCTTATGTTTGCTATTGTCCCATTGGCCAAATTAAGTCACATGGCCAAACTTAGCATCAGTGTGGTTGGCTACACCAAAAGGTGTGGATATAGGGGGCATGAACAAAGTGGGGGACTTTGTTATAACAATCTAAAACAACATATGACTTCTGGAGAGTCCTTTGAATTTGTACACAATGTTGGCAGCAACTAAAGAAAGTTTTACTTCTTTCCCAATTCATTGGTTGTGCGTGTGTCTTATTGTACTGACCAGGATCTACAGACAATAGTGAACAGAAGTAGTAGGAACAAACATTACTGTCTTGTTCCTGATCTTATGGGAACACATCTTTTTCCCACTGGTATAATGTAAGCTACAGGTTTTTCCTACAAGTGCTTTCTTACTGCTCATCAGGAATGGGTGATGAATTCTCTCAAGTTGTTTTTACTGCATCTATTGAGATAATTATGTGGTCCTTCCTTTGAAATATATTACCAAGGTGGATTACATATTGAATTTTAAATAGTAAACCAAACTTACATTTCTCAAAATAAATCTCAAATAAATCCTAATTTCTCAAAAAGTATTTTGCTTTTTATATATTGCTGCATTCGATTCGCTAAGATTTTGATAGGGATTTCTGCATCTGTGGTCATGAGGGATATTTGACTATAATTTTCTGTAATACCTTTGTCTGGGTTTGACATCAGAGTAATGCTACAAAATAAATGAGTTGAGTGCTTCCTCCTCTTTTCTGAAAAAGTTTGTCTAAATTTGTTGATATTTCTGGAGGATTTTTTTTTGATGGGAAGGTTTTTAACTAAGAATTCAAATTGTTTAGTATATATTGGGGTTATTAGAGTTATCTTTACCTTCTTGAGTGATATTTAGTTTTGTAACTTTTAAGGAATTTGTCTATTTCATCCAAAATATAAAATATTTTGTAAATATTATTCATATTTGCTCATATCCATTTGTTATCTGTAGAACCTGTAGTGATGACCCCTCCTTCATTCCCAGTGTTGGTAATTTGTATCTTCTCTTCTTATGGTTTGCTTGATCAGTCTGGATAGTGACTTATCAACCTATTGATCTTTTCTAAGAACCATTTTTTTGTTTCATTGATTGTTTTTCTGCTTTACATTTATTTATGCTACTATCTTTATTATTTCTTTTGCTTTTCTTGTTTTCGGCTTCATTTATTCTTCCTTTTCTGTCTTTTTCAGGTTGGTGCTTGATTTTAGACCCTTGCTTACTAATATGACCACTTAAAATGTAAGTGATCCTCTAAGCACTGCTTTAGCTGCATCCCAGATAACTTGAAAGTTTGTGTTTTCATTCCTTTCTGTTCAAAATATCTTCTGATTTCTCTTGTGGTTTCTTCTGTGACCCATAGTATATTTAGAAGTGTGTTCTTTAATTTTCAGATATGTGGGTATTTTCCTAATATATTGCTGTTGTTTCTAGTTTAAATCCACTAGAGTCAGAGAACATACGCCATATAATTTTAATCCTTTTGAATTTACTAAGACTTGTTTTATTGCCCTGCATGTGGTCTATTTTGGTGAATGTTCCACATGCACTTGAAAACAATGTGTATTCTGCTGTTGTTGGGTAGAGTTTTCTGTAAATGTCAGTTAGGTCCAGTTAGTTATAATATTATTCAAATCTTCTATACCCTTTCTGAATTTTCATCCATAGTTTCTATCAGCCACATAAAGGAGACTTTAAATCTTGGACTGTAATTGTCAATTTACTTAATTTTCCATTTAATTATATCAATTTCTGCTTCATTTCTAATAAGCTATGTTATTAGATGCTTACATACTTAGAATTCTAATGTTTTATTTATAAATTAACCCCTTTATAATTAAGAAATGTCCATCTTCATCACTGCCATATTTCCTTTTCTGATGCTGTTATTTCTGTTATGAACATAGTCATTCCAGCTTTCTTTTGATTAGTGTTACATGGTAAATCTTTTTCCATCCTTTTCCTTTCGACCTATTTGTGTCTTTATATTTAAAGTAGGTTTTTCTTTGGAAATCATGTATTCGTGTCTTGGTTTTTTAAAATCCAATCTGACAATCTCTGCCTTTTTTTCTTTATTTTCTCTATTAAAAATGATTTTTATTTAATTAATCTTTGAGTTAACGTTGGCTAATAACATTATATACATTTCAGGTGTATGTTTCAACTTCTCTGTAGACTATATTTTGTTCACTACCCAAAGTCTAATTGCCATCCATTACTGTACACATGGGTCCTTTTACAAACTCTTTTGCCTTTTCCCCTCCCCTGTTCCCCACTGTAACCATCAGTCTATTCTCTGTGTCTATGTGTTTGTTTGTTGTTGTTTTTTCATCTTCCACATATGAGTGGAATCGTTTGGTATTTTGCTTTCTACATCTGAATTATTTTGCTTAGCATAACACCCTCAAGGTCCAACCATATTGTTGCAAATGGCAAGATTTCATCATTTTGTGGCTGAATAGTATTCCACTGTATATATGTTCCACATCTTCTTTATCCATTCATCTGTTTATAGGCACTTAGGTTGTTTCCAAGTCTTGGCTATTGTGAATAATGCTACAATGAACATAGGGGTGCATGTATCTTTCCAAATTACTGTTTCCATGTTCTTTGGATAAATACCCAGAAGTGGAATAGCTGGATCATATGGTCGCTCTATTTTTTAATTTTTTTGAGAAATCTCCATACTGTTTTCCATTGTGGCTGCACCAGTTTATATTCCCACCAGCAGTGTATGAGGGTTCCCTTTTCTCAACATCCTCTCCAACATTTGTTATTTCTTGTTTTTTTTTATAATAGCCACTCTGATGGTCATGAGGTGATATCTCACTGTAGTTTTGATTTGCATTTCCCTAATAAACAGTGATGTTGAACACCTTTTCATACGTCTGTTGGCCATCTGTATATCTTCTTTGGAAAAATGTCTTTTCATACCTTCTGCCCAATTTTTGATCAGGTTGTTTTTTTGTTGTTGAGTTGTACGAGTTCTTTATATACTTTAAATATTAACCCCTTATCAGATTTATGATTTGCAAATATCTTCTCCTAATTGGTAGGTTTTCTCCTCATTTTGTTGATGGCTTCCTTTGCGATGCAGAAGCACTTTAGTTTGGTGTATTCCCATTTATTTACTTTTACTTTTGTTTCCCTTGCTTGAGAAGACATGATAAAAAAAAAAATACTGCTAAGGCCAATATCAAAGAGCATACTGCCTATGGTTTTTCCAGTTTCATGGTTTTAGGTCTTACATTCAAGTCTTTAATCCATTTTGAGTTTATTTTTTTTAAGATTAGCCCTGAGCTAACATCTGCTGCCAATCCTCTGTTTGCTGAGGAAGACTGACCCTGAGCTAACATCTTGCCCATTTTCCTCTACTTTATATGTGGGATGCCTGCCACAGCATGGCTTGCCAAACAGCGCCATGTCCGCACCCGGGATCCGAACCAGCAAACCCCGGGCCGCTGAAGCAGAACATGTGAACTTAACCACTGCACCACTGGGCCAGCCCCCATTTTGAGTTAATTTTTGTGTATGATGTAAGGCAATGGTCTACTTTCATTCTTTTGCATGTAACTGTCTAGTCTTCAAAACATCATTTATTGAAGAGACATTCCTTTCTTCACTGTATGTTCTTGGCTCCTTCATTGAAAATTAGCTGTGCATGGATGTGTGGGTTTATTTTTGGGCTCTCAATTCTGTTCCATTGATCTGTGTATCTGTTTTTGTGCCAGTACCATGCCGTTTTGATTAGTATAGCTTTGTAGAATATTTTGAAATCAGGGAGTGTGCTACCTCCAGCTTTGTTCTTTTTTCTCAGGATTGCTTTGGCTATTCAGAGTCTTTTGTTGTTCCACATAAATTTTAGGATTCTTTGTTCTGTTTCCATGAAGAATATCATTGGGACTTTGAGAGGAATTGCATTGAACCTGTAGATTGCTTTAGGAAGTATGGACATTTTAACTGTGTTAGTTTTTCCAAGCCATGAGCAAGGAATATGTTTCCATTTCTTTGTGTCTCCTTCAATTTCTTTCAACAATGTTTTATAGTTTTCAGTGTACAGGTCTTTCACCTCCTTGGTTAAATTTATTCCTAGGTATTTTATTCTTTTTATTGTGATTGTAAATGGGATTGTATTCTTGATTTCTTTCTGCTTTTTTGTTATTAGTGTATAGAAACACATCTGATTTTATGTTGATTTTATACCCTGTAACTTTACGTTATTTGTTTATTATTTCTAGCAGTTTTTTGGTGGATTCTTTAAGGTTTTCTCTATATAAAATCATACCGTCTTCAAATAGTGACAGTTTTATTTCTTCTTTCCAAGTTTGGATCTCTTTTATTTCTTTCTCTTAGCTAACTACTCCGGCTAAGACTTCCAATACTATGTTAAGTAAGAGTAGCGAAAGTGGGCATCCTTCTCTTGTTCCTGTTCTTAGAGGGATAGCTTTCAGTTTTTCAACATTGAGTATGATGTTAGCTGTGGGTTTGTCATATATGGTCTTTGTTATATTGAGGTACTTTCCTTCTATACTCATTTTATTCAGAGTTTTTATCATAAATGGATGCTGTATCTTGTCAAATGTTTTCTCTGCATCTACTGAGATGATCACATGACTTTTATTAAGTTTGTTAATGTGATATATCATGTTGATTGATTTACAGATGTTGAACCATACCAGCACCCCTGGAATAAATCCCACTTGATCATGGTGAATAATCTTTTTAATGTATTGTTGTATTTGATTTGCTAATATTTTGTTAAAGATTTTGCATCTTTGTTCATCAGTGATACTGGCCTATAATTTTCCTTTTTTGTGTTGTTCTTGTCCAGTTTTGGAATCGGGGTAATATTGGCATTGTAGCATCAGTTAGGAAGCATCTCCTCCTCTTCAATTTTTTGGAAGCGTTTGAGAGGGCTAGGTATTAAATCTTCTTTGAATGTTTAGTAGAATTATCAGGGAAGCCGTCTGGTCCTGGACTTTTGTTTTGGGGGAGGTTTTTGATTACTGTTTCAATCTCTTTACTAGTCTATTCGGAGTCTCTATTTCTTCTTGATTCAGTTTTGGAAGCTTGGATGATTTTAAGAACTTATCTGTTTCTTCCAGAATATCCAATTTGTTGGTGTATAGCTTTTGATAGTATTCTCTTTTAATCCTTTGTATTTCTGTGGTATCCACTGCTATTTCTCCTCTCTTGTTCCTGATTTTATTTATTTGAGCCTCCTCTTTTTTTCCTGGTGAGTCTAGCTAAAGGTTTGTAAATTTCATTTTTCTTTTCAAAGAACCAACTCTAGTTTCTTTTATCTTTTATATTGTCTTCTTAGACTCTATTCCACTTATTTCTGCTCTGATTTTTATTATTTCCTTCGTTCCACTGATTTGGGGCTTCATTTTTTGTTCTTTTTCTAGTTCTTAAGGTGTAATAGTAGATTGTTTATCTGAGATTTTTCTTTTTCTTGAGGTAGGCCTGTATTGCTATAAACTTCCCTCTTACTGCCACTTTTGCTGTATCCCATAGATTTTGGCATGTTGTATTTTCATTTGTTTCCAGGTAATTTTTAATTTCTCCTTTGATTTCTTCATTGACCCAATAGTTGCTCAATGGCATTGTGTTTAATCTCTACATATTTGTGACTTTTCTAGTTTTCATCTTGTAATTGATTTCTAGTTTTATATTGTTGTGGTCAGGAAAGATGCTTGATATAATTTCAATCTTCTTAAATTTATTGGGACTTGTTTTGTAGCCTAATATGTGCTCTATCCTGGAGAGTGTTCAATGTGCATTTGAAAAGAACGTGTGTTCTGCAGTTTTTGGCTGGAATGTTCTGTATATATGTATTAAATCCTTCTGGTCTAATGTGCCACTTAAGTCAATGTTTCCTTATTGATCTTCTGTCTGAATGCTTTATCCATTGATTTAAATGGAGTGTTAAAGTCCCCTGATATTATTGTGTTAATGTCAATTTTCCTTTTATGTCTGTAAATATTTGCTTTATGTATTTAGGTGCTCCTAATGTGGGTGCATAGATATTTACAGGTGTTATACCCTCTCATTGGATTGTTCCTTTTTTCATTACGTAATGCACTTTGTTTCTTGTTACAGTTTTTGTTTTAAAGTCTACTTTGTCTGATATAGGTTTTGTTACCCCAGCTTTCTTTTCATTTCCATTTGCATGGAACATCTTTTCCATCCCTTCACTTTCAGTTTGTGAGTGTCTTTAGATACTGAAGTGTGTCTCTTGTATGCAGCATATATATGGGTCTTGTTTTTCTTATCCATTAAACCACCCTATGCCTTTTTTTAAGATTGGCACCTGAGCTAACAACTGTTGCCAATCTTTTTTTTTTTTTTCTGCTTTATCTCCCCAAGTCCCCCCAGTACTTAGTTGTATATTTTAGTTGTGGGTCCTTCTAGGTGTGGCATGTGGGATGCTGCCTCAACGTGGCCTGATGAGCAGTGCCATGTCTGCACCTAGGATCCAAACCAGCAAAACACGGGGCCACTGAAGCAGAGCATGTAAACTTAACCACTCAGCCACGGGGCCGGCCCCCAACCCTATGCCTTTTGATTGGAGCATTGATTCCATTTACTTTTAAAGTAACTATTGATAAGTATGTATATTGCCATTTTGTTACTTTTTTCTGGATGTTTTTGTAGTTCTTCTCTGTCCCTTTCATTTGTTTTTGTTCTCTTCCCTTGTGATTTGATGGCTTTCTTTAGTGTTATATTTGGTTTCCTTTCTCTTTATTTTTTGTGTATTTATTATAGGCTTTTGGTTGGTGGTTACCATGAGGTTCATATATAATGATCTATGTAAAGAGCAATCTATATTAAGTTGATGGTCTCTTAAGTTCAATCTCCTTCTAAAAGCCCTACACTTCTTCTGCCCTCCAACATTTCATGTTTTTGATATCATATTTTACTTCTTTTATTTTTGTGTATCCCTTAACCTCTTGTAATAGATATAAATGATTTTGGTACTTTTGTCTTTTGACCTTCATACTAGTTTTATAGGTGGTTGATCCACTACCTTTACTGTATATTTGCTTTTATCAATTATATTTTTTCTGTGATAATTTTCTTATTCCTATTTTTGGCCTTTTATTTTCCACTTAAATAAGTCTCTTTAACATTTCTTGTAAGGCTGGTTTAGTGGTGATGAACTCCTTTAGTTTTTGCCTGTTTGGAAAACTCTTTCTCTCTCCTTCCATTCTGAATGATACCCTTGCCATGCAGAATATTCTTGGCTGTAGGTTTTTCCTTTCAGAACTTGAAAGATTTCATGCTACTCACTTCTGGTCTATAAGGTTCCTGCTGAAAATTCAGCTGATAGCCTTATGGGGTTTCCTTTGTATGAAACTTCTTGCTTTTCTCTTGCAGCTTTCAGGAATCTCTCTTTATCTTTAATTCTTGACATTTTAATTATAATGTGTCTTGGTGTGGGCCTCTTTGGGTTCATCTTGTTTGGTGCTCTCTGTGCTTGCTGTGCCTAGATGACTGTTTCCTTTCTCAGATTAGGGAAGTTTTCAGCCATTATTTCTTCAAATAAGTTCTCTTCCCCTTTGACTCTCTTCTTCTGGGACATCTATAATGCACATGTTAGTATGCTTGATGTTATTCCAGGGATCCCTGAGACTGTTCTTGCTTTTTAATTTTTTCTTTTTTCTGTTCAGCTTGGGTGATTTCTTCTATTCTTTCATCCAGATTACTGATCCATTCTTCTGTGTCATCTACTCTGCTGTTGATTCCCTCTAGTGAATGCTTCATTTCCATTACTATATTCTTCAGCTCTGTTTGGTTGGTTTTTATATTTCTCAATGCTTTGTTGAAGTTTTCACTGCGTTCATCTATTCTCTCCAGACCAGTGAGCATTCTTATGACTATTAGTTTGTATTATTTATCAGGTAGATTGTTTATCTTTGTTTCATTTAGTTCTTTTTCTGAGGATTTGTTTTGTTCCTTTATTTGGAACATATTCCTTTGTCTCCTCATTTTTCCTATTTCTCTGTGCTTATTTCCACATATTAGGTACATCAGCTACATCTCCCAATCTTAGAAATGTGGCCTTATGTGGGAGATGTCTTATGGGGCCCAGGAGTGTGCTCCCCTCTTGTCACTTGTGCCAAAAGCTCCAGGGGGCCCCCTGTGTGGGCTGTGTGTGCCCTTCTGTTGTGGTGGTGTTGCTATTACTGTGCGCACCTGGGTAAACTAGGCTGACCCCTGGGGCTGGCTGGTTGTGATACCTGGCCACATGCAGCTGCGTTGGGCACATTATTGGGTGAGGCAAGTTTCTAATTTACTCTTAATCCCATCCAGAAAAATGTTCATTTCAAATATTGTATTTTTCATCATAAAGTTCTATTTGGTTCTTTTCTATATCTTCCATTTTTCTTCTCATTATAGTCACCCTTCCCTTTATATCTTTGGACATGTTTATAAGATTATAAGATTTTAACTGTTTTAGGGTCCTTAGCTACTAATTTCATCATCTTTATAATTTTTGGATATGTTATTGTTTTTCACCTGATTTGGATCTTGTTTTCCTATTTCTTTGCATGTCTCATATCTTTTATTGGATGCTGTGAATTTTGTGTTCTTGAGTACTTAATTGTGTACTTTCATTAGTGTCTGCCTGTATTCTGACATACAGGTAAGTGACTTGCAAATCAGTTGGATACTTTTGAAGCTTGCTTTTAAGTTTTGTTATGATGGGTCCAGAATAGTGTTTATTAAGGGTTTAATTAACCTTTATTGTTAAAAATGTGACTTGTATAAGGAATTTCCCCAATATCCTGTGTAATAGGTCTTCCCACTTTGACTGGTGGGAATACAAACTATTATTAGCCCTGAATGAGCTCCAAGAATTCAGCCTACTGCTTTCTGGTGGTTCTCTCCCTAACTTTGGATAGACTTTTCTCATGTGCACACAGATCAGGCTTCAGCCAAAGGCCCAAGGGGGCTATCTGCAGATCTCCAGAGACACTATGTTTGTCTCTATCTCTGCCTCTGCCTCTCTGTCTGGCTCTCCCTCTCAGCATAGTTTCCCCTTCTCTGATTTTCTGCCTTCTCTGATATTCTACCTGCCTTAGCCAACTGAACTCTATCCTCTGTGTCTTCAATTCAGTAAGACACCTGGGCTTTCTTTTGCATACATCTTCCTTCACTGTGGCCTGGAAATAGGCCTTCCCTCAGGGATTACAGCCTTCAGCAGCCTGTTGTCTAATGTCTGGAAACCACCATTTCAGAAATTTTGTCTGATACTGTAGTGTTTTTCTGGTAGGAGGGTAATTCGTATTGTAGTCAGTCATATATGAGCAGAAGCAGAAGTAATATATGACCTCTAGAAATAGTATGACAACTGATTTAACTTTAGTTATCAAATAAGCAGATATAATCTATCTCTGGCATTGCCACTATTTGAAATGGCCTAAGCCTATTTTTTCCCCATCTGTAAAATATATGTGTAATGGGATAAGATTTAGTATGTCAACGGATATTAATGTCATCATATTTTATCCTAAAATGTCCATAATTTTAAATTTCCCAATGTAGCTCCATTTACTGCTTGTAAAAAATGCCAGAATCTATGTTTTCATTCATAAAATCAAATAAGATTCCAGTGACCAATATCTGTGGCTTATGCATTCATAGTGATTTTTCTAACACAGAGAAGAGACTCTGCCAATCCCTACTCCAGTCTCTAATGAAACTTTAAAGAAAGTTGATTTTTGTCATCTGTAACCAAAAGCCTGGTAGAGACAACTTTATGTATGACCTCAGCTTCAGTGGTCTAGTGCTCTAGCCAAATACATCTAGCCATTGGCATGCACAGAACTGTAAATACTCATAGTACTAGGCATCTTAGTAGTATTGGGCACTCAATGACTTCCGTCCAGTAACTTCTCTCTTTGCTGTCTGTTTCCGAATTTAAGCTTCTAGATAACAGAATTTTAAAGGTTATGGCATAGAGCATCCAGAGTATAACGTGATTATGATAACTCAGTATAGGAGAAAGGTCATGATATACTTGTTGGGAGCCTAATTTTTGTTCTAGGTTTCCCTAACTTCCAATCTTTAAAGTGGGATAACAATACAAGAAAAATAAAATAAAAATTAAAAGGTAATATGCCTAATAAGCCATTTAGCCATACTGCTTAATTTACTTCTAGTTTTTGAATTCAAAATGAGTCAAGCAATGGTATGGGATTGTTTATTTTTAGAAAATTCTATTAAAATGGAAAATAGTATTTATTATAGGACTTGATATCAAAATTTATCATTTAGTAAAGACATAGGGTGATATGTTTGCAAAAGGACAAATTTTCTACCAAGAAGTTAAAAAGGACACAAAATTACACTTATAAAACACACATATACAAAGATAGCTAAATCTGAATTATATATATTAAATGGAATGAGTTTAGGTAGAGTTAAGAAATTTTTACTTGACTTAAAAGCATGAAAACATTGTATAGGCATATAGTAAAGAGGTTTCAGATATATTATCAAAATACATTGGGTACAAATTTCATGTAGCTACTCTAGAATGATCTGCTATGATTCAAGGTAGCTGTGTGGAGTTTGGGCTTCTGCAGGATGTGCCTTAAAGATGTATTTGTGCTGCCTCCTATGCGTAAAGATGATTGACTTAGATATACTTCCCAGACACCACAGTAAAGGAATGTCTCTGAAGTCCTGCATGCTACCAGACAGAGATGGAGAATGCTTACCACGTTGTACAAGCTGATGCACCAACGTTCAAACATAATCTGTCCAGAAAATCCATTAACAAAGGCAAACCAAAGCTGAGAGAGAAGGAAGCCAAGTGAAGCACTACATTAGTGTTGACCTAAATATATCCATATATTAAAAAGAAGTGGCACAGAAGATGGACCCTTCAGCTGGCAGAACTACTAGAAAATAATTACTAAGGGGGTCATACAATTGTTCTTTCATAAATTGTGAGTTTCAGATCTCATATATTACTGATATTAAAAAATACTGATGTACTTTGGTAATTAATGGCATATATATTTATACCAAAATATTTCTTGCAAAAGGTCATTTGCAAATAATTTCAAATCAAGTAACAAGGGCTTATTGTATGTCTTCCATGGGCATAGTTACCACATATATCTTTTTTCCATCACAGTATTTTAATAGCCAGCAGGTACTGGGCACTTATCTTAGACAAGGCTGTGTTGTTACTTTAAAGCATTATCATATTTAATCCTGATAGTAATATTATAAAGTAGATATTGTTATCTTGATTTAATAATTGTGGAAACTAAGGCTCAAAAAGATTGATTTATTCACTCAGGCCACACAGCTAATAAGTGGCAGAGATGGGATTGGAGCCCAGAACCATATGACCAACAGCCCATACTCATACACTCATATATTAGGGGTGATTTGTTAAATGCATCACTGATCATAAGACTCAAACAGTTAACATCATGAATTAGAAAAAAATCCTCTTTGGCCACATTTCATAGTTTGGGATTAGGAAGACATAAACTTCAATTCCATCTTCACAACTATGAGAGGTAGTCTTTACATGCATGCAATTTAGAGGCAGACATACCTGAGTTTGAATCCCAGCTCTATCACTTCCTCACTCTCACTGCTATGTGAACTTAGCTTAGTGATTTGGCCTCTCTGAACCTCTGTTTCTCATAGGATTTACAAGTTTTAAATAAGATAATACATAAAAATGATTATCACAGTGTCAATATATTGATGCCATTCAATAAATGTTATTTTTGTTACTTGATCACACACAACAGACATAAAATATAATTTAAACAAATTTGCCTCCAATCTTTCCTAGAATGAGTTAGAATTATCAAGGAAATATATTAGCAAATATAATTCATGCACTGAAGCATCTTGCAGTTTAATTGGTTAAAACACAACCATACAAAAACAATTAGATGGTAATGAAATGTAGGTTATAATTGAATATATTTTTAAGAAGAATAAAATCAAGAATCACCATAAAATACCAAGACTAGGTTTTATTGACCTGATACATCCAAAATATTGAAAGACAGAAATATTTCCTGCAAAATTTAGTCCCATTTTGTAGGGTCAATACCAGGTAATCCTAGACAAGATAAGAGTTTATACCCCTCACTTGAAATAACATCCTTGACTACCACATATTTGTGAGATTTTGACTACTCCAAGAAGCCCAGGACTTGGCAAGATGTTTCTGAAAATAATTTTGATAGACCAACTGTAAATGTTATTAGTTGCAGGCACTACAATTTGTTGGAGCCATAGACAAAGTCATTCTGAACCTTTACAACTCAATATTATTCTTTGCTGAAGCAAGGCATTGTTGGACAATTAGATCTATGTATTTTATTGACATTACTTATTTGGTAGAAAAAGAACAATAACAAAGAATTAAATAAAAATTCTAAAAGGTTGGTGTCAAGATGGCAGCATAGGTGGACTCTGAACTCACCTCCTCCCACAAACACAACTCATTTACAACTATTCTTGGAACAATTACCACTGAGAGAGAACTGAAAACTGGATAAAAAGAACCCCTGCAACAAGGGATAGTCCTGACTGAGGAGGAAGATGCAGAAATACCTTTCTAGAGAGAAAAAAGCCACCTTTATGAGCTGTGGAGCTTCAGAGCCAGCTGGGAGCAATCCTAAGGTATGCAGCCTTCCCTGGAGGAGTGGGGGACCTAATTGGGGGAGCATTACCACTATAAGCATCCTTCAGGCTCAGCACAACTGAGACGAGTGTCATGGTATCAGGCTTTGCTGGCTATTAACTACAACAGGGAATACCTCTTGAAATGCTGTCAGACATAAGTGAAAAAAAAAGCCAGCTCTTAAAGGGCCCAAGCACAAATTCACCCATTTTGGAAAGCAACCTAAAATCACCAGAAAAAAAGCACACAGACCTTTCTTTAAAAGAGACTCATTTGATAGGCTCTGGGCAGATCTCAGTGAGAGGTGAGACCTCTCTGGGGACTGAGACATTGCTGGCAGCCATTACCATGACCTAATACAGGTGTGCTGACACAGATGATAGCACACACTATTGGAGTTCTTTCCATGGTCTGTTAGCCTTGCAGTCTGCCCTACCCACTAGAGTGTTGATTTAATTCAGCTCAGCCAGGGTAGGCAGATTTCCCTAGGGACTGGCCCCACCCAAAAGCAAGGCCTCAAGCAACTTGTGGGCCCACATAGGTGGGGTGCTTTGATCCTCCGCAGGCAGGTAAATGGGCCTGCCTCTGCAGGACAGGGCATGCATGAGGAGTGGCTGGATTGTGTGGGGCACTGGTGGAGTGTGTGTGGGCCTTTGCAGTGGGGAAATGGGTCCTCTTCAGGGGGTCAGGATGTGTACATGGGCCAGGACTCTATTGACAGTGTGTGTGAACTTGTGGGCCATGGGGTTTGTCAGCTGCAGAAGACCTATGCTTCTCAAACAGCCACATAGGGGATGAGCCCCACCTTACAAAGCCTGAAACAATTGGGTGCTCCCACGCATGGAGCCAGCCCCACTCAGCTGGAATCCTGAGAGAACCAACAACAGCCTTCCAGGCCAGAGGCCTACAGCAATTGTAAGCCCCTGAGCCTAGAAACCAGCCACTGGGGGCCAACTCACTTAAAAGAAAAACTGTTCCAGGAATGTGCTTTAGACCTTGCAGCCAACTGTGCAGGCACTCCCCAAATCCAATAAAGTGACTGAAGGGTCCATAGCAGCCACACGCAGCTGAGAATTACAGTCAGCTGGCCAGGGGACAGCATTGCCTCCCTGAGCACCTGCAACAAGAGCAACTCTGTCACAACAGAAGGACACATGTAGCCCACAAAGGGGTCACTTAGGAAACATTAGGAACTGATCATGAGAGGGAAGCACACTGCTGGGCCTCATAAGGCATCTCTTACACAAGGCCACAGCTCCAAGATCAGGAGATGTAGCTGATGCACTTAAGACATAGCTATAAGCACAGAAAAACAGGCAAAATGAGGAGACAAAGGAATATGTTCCAAATAATGGAACAGGACAAATTTTCAGAAAAAGAACTAAATTAAACAAAGATAAACAATCTACAAGAGTACAAACTAATAGTCATAAGGATGCTCACTGATCTTGGGAGAAGAATGGAAGAATTGAAAAATATAAAAAAGAACCAATCAGAAATGATGAATACAATATTGGAAATGAAAAATTCACTAGAGAGACTCAATAGCAGAGTAGATGATACAGAAGAATGGATCAGTGAGCTGGATGAAAGATTAGAGGAAATCACCCAAACTGAACAGATAAAAGAGAAAAGAATTAAAAAGAATGAGAACAGTCTAATGGAAATGTGGAACAACATCAAGCACACTAACATTCATAATATAGGTGTCCCAGAAGAAGAGAGAGACAAAGGGGCAGAGAATCTATTTGAAGAAATAATAGCTGAAAGCGTTCCTAACCTAAGGAAGGAAACAGACATCCAAGTAAAAGAAGCACAGAGAGCACCAAACATGATAAACCCAAAGAGGCCCACACCAAAACACATTATAATTAAAATGTCCAAAATTAAAGATAAAGAGAGAATCCTAAAAGTCACAAGAGAAAAGCAACAGTGACATACAAAGGAAACCCCATAAGGCTAGCAGCTGACTTCTCAGAAGAAAAAGGCTAGAAGGCAGTGGCACAATATATTTAAAGTGTTAAAAGGAAAAAACCTACAGCCAAGAATACTATACTTTGCAAGGGTATCATTCAGAATGGAAGGAAAGATATAGAGTTTCCTCAACAAGCAACAATTAAAGGAGTTTATCCCTAAGAAACCAGTTTTACAGGAAATGCTAAAGGGATTTATTTAAGTGGGAAAGAGAACACCACAAATAGGATAAGAAAATTATTTTTTTTAAAAAAGGTAACAAAATCACTGCAAAAGGCAAAAATACAGTAAAGGGAGTAAACTACCTATGAAGATAATATGAAGCCAAAAACAAAAGTACAAAAATTACCTACTTCAATGATAAGAGGGTAATGGATACAGAGACATGAATAAGAGGTTAGATATGATATCAAAAACATAAAATGTGGGAGGAGAGGAATAAAAGGTAGAGCTTTAAGAAAGAGATCAAATGTAAGAGACCATCAACTCAATATAGACTGCTATATATGTAGATTATTATATATGAACCTCATGGTAACCAAAACCAGAAACCTATAATAAATACATGAGTAATTAAGAGAAAATAATCCAAATATAATACTAAAGAAAGGCATCAATCCACTAGGGAAGAGAGCAAGAGAAGAAGAAAGGAACAGAGAAGAGCTACTAAAACACCCAGAAAAAAAGTAACAAAATGGCAATAAGTACATACTTATCATAAGCTACATTAAATGTCAATGGACTAAATCCTCCAATCAAAAGACATAACGTGTCCAAGTGAATAAAAAAAATAGACCCATATATATGCTACATACAAAAGACACACTTCAGACCTAAAGACATTTACAAACTGAAAGGGAAGGGAAGGGAAAAAATCCTCCATGCAAATGGCAAGAAAAGAAAGTTGGGGTAGCAATACTTACATCAGACAAAATAGACCTTAAGCCAAAAACTATAACAAGAGACAAAGAAGGGCATTACATAATAAGAAAGAGAACAATCCAACAAGAGGAGATAACACTTGTAAATATCAACGCACCCAACATAGAAGCACCTAAATATATAAAACAATTATTAACAGACATAAAGGAGAAATAGAGAGCAACATAATAATAGTAGGGGACTTTAACATTCCAGTTACACCAATGGATGGATCATCCAAACAGAAGATCAGTAAGGAAACACTGGCCTTAAATGACAGATTAGGCCAGATGGACTTCGTAGATATATACAGAACATTCCATCCAAAAATGGCAGAATGCACATTCCTTTCAAATGCTCATGAAACATTCTCCAGGATTGATCACATATTAGGCCACAAAACAAGACTTAATAAATTAAAGAAGACTGAAATAACACCAAGCATCTTTTCTGACCACAACGGTATGAAACTAGAAATCAACTACAGGAAGAAAATCAGAAAAGCCACAAATATGTGGACATTAAACAAAATGCCACTGAACAATGATTGGGTCAATGAAGAAATCAAAGGAGAAACAAAAAACTACCTGGAGACAAATGAAAATGAAAATATGATATGACAAAATCTATGGCATACAGCAAAAGCAGTTTCAGGAGGGAAGTTCCATAGCAATACAGGCCTATATCAACAAACAAGAAAAATCTCATACAAACAATCTAACAGCATACCTAAAGGAACTGGAAAAGGAACAAACAAAGACCAAAATCAGTAGAAGGAAGGAAATAATAAAAATCAGAGCAGAAATAAATGAAATAGAGACTAAACAACCAACAGAAAAAATCAATGAAACCAAGAGCTAGTTCTTTGAAAAGATAAACAAAATAGACAAACCTTTAACTAGACTCACCAAGAAAAAAACAAGAGAAGCCTCAAACAAATTGTCAGAAATGAAAGAGAAGAAATTACAATGGACAGCTCAGAAATGCAAAAGATTATAAGAGAATACTGAGAAAAGCTATATGTCAACAACTTGGATAATCTAGAAGAAATGGATAAATTCTTAGAATCATACAACCTTCCAAAACTGAACAAGAAGAAATAGAGAATTTGAATAGACCAATCAGCAGTAAGGAGAGTGAAACAATAATCAAAAACCTCCCCAAAAATAAAAGTCCAGGACCAAATGGCTTCCCTGGTGAATTGTACCAAACATTCAAAGAAGATTGAATACCAATCCTTCTCAAACTCTTCCAAAAAATTGAAGAGGAAGGGAAGCTTCCTAACTCATGCTATAATGCCAACATTACCCTGATACCAAAACCAGACAAGGATGACACTAAAAGAGAAAATTACAGGCCAATATCACTGATCAACATTGATGCAAAAACCCTTAAGAAAATACTAGCTAGTCAAATACAACAATACATTTAAAAGATCATACACCATGATCAAGTGGGATTCATTCCAGGGATGCAGGGATGGTTCAACATCTGCAAATCAATCAATGTGATGCACCACATTAACAAAATGAAGAATAAAAATCACGTGATCATCTCAATAGATGCAGAGAAAGCATTTGACAAGATACAGCATCCATTTATGATAAAAACTCTGAATAAAATGGGTATAAAGGGAAAGTACCTCAACATAATTAGGACATATATGACAAACCCACAGCTAATATCAATCTCAATGGAGAAAAACTGAAAGCTATCCCTCTAAGAACAGGAACCAGACAAGGAGGCCCACTTTCACCACTCATGTAATACAGTATTGGATCTCTGAGCCAGAGCCATCAGGCAAGAAAAAGAAATAAAAGGGACCCAAACTGGAAAAGAAGAACAGAATCTCTCACTATCTGCAGATGACATGATTTTATACAAAGAAAACTCTAAGGAATCCGCTAAAAACTTTTAGAAATAATAAATGAATATGGTAAAGTTGCAGGATACAAAATCAACATACAGAAATTAGTTCTCTTTCTATATACTAACAATGAAGTAGCAGAAAGAGAAATTAAGAATATGATCCCATTTCCAATTGCAACAAAAAGAACAAAATATGTAGGAATAAACTTGACCAAAGAGGTGAAAGATCTGTACACCAAAAACTATAAAACATTGTTCAAAGAAATCGAAGAAGACACAAAGAAATGGAAAAATGTTCCACGCTCTTGGATTGAAAGAATTAACAGTTAAAATGTCCATACATCCTAAGCAATCTACAGATTCAATGCAATCCCTATCAAAGTTCCAACAATGTTTTTCACAGAAATAGAATAAAGAATCCTAAAATTTATATGGAACAGCAAAAGACGACAAATAGCCAAAGGAATTCTGAGAAAAAAGAAGAAAGCTGGAGGTATCACACTCCCTGATTTCAAAATATACTACGAAGCTATAGTAACCCAAACAGCATGGTACTGGCAGAAAAACAGATACACAGATCAATGGAAAAGAATCGAGAGCCCAGAAATAAACCCACACATATATGGACAGCTAATTTTTGACAGAGGAGCCAAGAACGTACAATGGAGAAAGGAAAGTCTCTTCAATAAACGATTTTGGGAAAACTGGATAGCCACAGGCAAAAGAATGAAAGTAGACCATTATCTTACACCATACACAAAAATTAACTCAAAATGGATTAAAGACTTGAATGTAAGATCTGAAACCTCTAAACTTCTAGAAGAAAACATAAGAAGTATTCTCTTCAACATCAGTCTTAGTAGCATATTTTCAAGTAACATGTCTGACCAGGCAAAGGAAACAATAGAAAAAATAAACAAATGGGACTACATCAACCTAAAAAATTCTTCTCAGAAAAGGAAGCCATCAAACAAAATGGAAAGACAACCTAACAAGTGGGAGAAGGTATTTGCAAACCATATATCTACTAAAGGGTTAACATCCAAGTATAGAAAGAACTCATATATCTCAACAACAAAAAAAACTAACAACCCAATTAAAAAATGGGCAAAAATTGTTAACAGTGATTTCTCCAAAGAAGATATACAGGTGGCCAACGAGCACATGAAAAGATGTTCAACATCATTAACTATCAGGGAAATGCAAATCAAAACTACAACAAGATATCACCTCACTCCCGTCAGAATGGGTATAATTAACAAGACAGGAAACAGTAAGTGTTAGAGAGGGTGTGGAGAGAAGGGAACCCTCATACACTGCTGGTGGGAGTGCAAACTCGTGCAGCCACTACGGAAAATAGTATTGAGATTTCTCAAAAAATTAGGAATAGAAATACCATATGATCCAGCTATTCCACTGCTGGGTATTTATCCAAAGAATATGAAAACACGAATGCATAATTTGACAGATGACATGAAAAAAAGAATGATAAAGTACAGTATTTTAAGCATTTATAAAATTTACTTGTTCTTGATGTTATATAGTCAAAGCATACAATATGGCCTTTCAACACAATATAAAATCTGTCTTTCAAACTAGTTAATGGAATGCACCTCCAAAAATAGAAGTACAGGTCAATGCCTAAACATGTTAATATCACTTTTAGTAACCTTCAAGTGGAAAAATAAATATACCCAGGCAGAATCCCTAAATTGGCAATGTACAGTTAACAGAATATTAGCTGCTTATAGAAATTATATTCTATTCTTCAAGGTATATGGAAAAAATGCAAGTAATTATATTTAAAACTGTGAAGGCCAGCGTCCAGCTAGAGCTAACTCAGATTTGGTGAGTTGGTAGAAAGCTTTTCCAGGTGCTGCTGGTTTGGCAAGCTTCTCAGATTTTCTTCACATAGGACATTATTTATGAAAAAAATGGAACCAAAGTTATTGTTTTCTATTTCTTGTTCACTCTACTCATCAACTGACCACCAAAAATGCATTAATAGTACTAGAAAAATACTCAACAAAATATTAGCACATCAAATTTATCAATGTGAAAAAAGAATTATATACCAAAACTAAGTAGATTTTATTCCAGAGATACAAACTGGGCCAATATTTGAAAGCCAATCAATGTAACCCCTATATCACCAAACTAAAGAAGAAAAATCATATGCTTACATCATTTGACAGAGAAAGCATTTGACAAAATCCAACACCCATTTGTGGTGAAAACTCCCAGCATTCTAGGAACAGGAGAGAACTTCCTCAACTTGATAAAGTGCATCTACAAAAAAAACCTACAGCTAACATCATATTAAATGGTGAGAAAGTAGGTGCTTTCCTGCTAAGATCCAGAACAAAGCAAGAAAGTCCTCTTCATCACTCCCATTCAACACAGCACTGGAAGTTGTAGCCAGTGCAAAACGTCAAGAAAAAGAAATAAAAGTCTTACAGATTAGAAAGGAAGACATAAAGCTGTCCCTCTTTGCAGATGACATAATTGACTTGTAGAAAATCCAAAGGAATATTAAAAAAAAACCCCTATGACTAATAAGTGAGTTTAGCAAGGTTGAAGGATACTAGAATAACCCACAAAAATCAGACATATTTCCATATACTAGCAATGAACACGTGGACACTGAAATTGACTCATAATGCTATTCGCAATTTCTCCAAAGAAAATGAAAATCTTAGATATCATCTAACAAAGCATGTACAGAGCTGTGTGTGGTAAACTACAAAATGCTGATGAAAGAAATCAAAGAAGACAAATAAATGAAGACTCATGCCGTGTTCATGAATCGGAAGATTCAACACAGAAAACATCAATGCTCCCCAAATTCACCTATAAGTTTAACCCGATTCCTATAAAAATTCCAGCAAGTATTTTTGTAGACATAAGTATGCTTATTTTAAAATGTATATGAAAAGGCAAAGGACCTAGAATAACTGAGACAATTAAAAATATATAAAGTGGGAGCAATCATTTCACTTGATGTTAAGGCTGTCCATATCACTATAGTATTCAAGACAATGTGCTGATGGCAGAGGGACAGACACACAGATCAATGGATTAGATTAGAGAATCCAGAAATAGATCTACACAAATATGTCTGATTGATTTTACTTTATTTTTAATAGTAGTAAAAACCATATAAAATAAAATTTACCATCTTAACTACTTTTAAGTGCATAGTTCAGGAGTGTTAAGTACAGTCACATTGTTGTGCAATCTCCAGAACTTTTTCATCTTGCAAAACTGAAACTCTGTACCCGCTTAACAATTCTTCATATCCCCCAACCCTCAGCCCTTGGCAACCACCATTCTACTTTCTGTCTGTATGAATTTGACTACTTTACAATCGTACAATATTTGGCTTTTTGTGTCTGGCTTACTTTACTTAGCACAATGTCCTCAAGTTTCATCCACGTTGTAGCATGTGTCAGAATTTCCTTCTTTTTTAAAGCTGAATAATATTCCATTGTGTGGATAACCACATTTGGTTTATCCATCCATCTATCATTGGACATGTGTGTTGCTTCCACCACTTGGCTATTGTGAATATGCTGCTATGAGCACGGCATGTAAATATCTCTTCAAGACCCTGTTTTCAAATCTTTTAAATAGATACTCAGAAGTGGGATTGCTGGATCACATGCTGATTTTATTTTATTTTATTTTATTTTATTTTATTTATTTATTTTTTTTGAGGAAGATTAGCCCTGAGCTAACATTGGCCACCAATCCTCCCCTTTTTGCTGAAGAAGACTGGCCTTGAGCTAACATCTGCACCCAACTTCCTTACTTTATATGTGGGACACCTGCCACAGCATGGCTTGACAAGCAGTGCATAGGTCTGCACCCGGGATCCAGGCCACCGAAGTGGAACGTGCGCACTTAACCGCTGTGCCACCTGGCAAGCCCCACTAATTCTATTTTTAATCTTTTGGTGAATCATCATACTGTTTTCCACAGCAGCTGCACCATTTTACATTCTCATCTACTGTGCACAAGAGTCCCAGTTTCTCCACATTATCACCAACACATATTGTTTTCTGTCCAAAAGCAGTATTAAGAAGGCAATACCTCAAGAAACAAGAAAAGTCTGAAATAAACAACCTAATCCTATACCTAAAACAACTAGACAAAGAAGAACAAATGAAGTGCAGAGTTAGTAGAAGGAAGGAAATAAAAATCAGAGTGGCAATAAATGAAACAGAGACCAAAAAGACAATAGAGAAGATCAATGAAACTGGAGATGGTTCTTGTAAAAGACAAACAAAATTGACAAACCTTTATCTGAATCACTAAGAAAAAAATAGAGATGGCTCAAATAAATAAAATCAGAAATGAAAGAGGAAAAATTAAAATAGATACCACAAAAATACAATGGATTATAAGAGAATACTATGGAAAGCTATATGCCAACAAACTGAATAAACTAGAAGAAATGGATAAATTCTTAGAATCTTACCATTTCCCAAAACTGAATTAAGAATAAATCAAAAATCTGAGTAGACCAATCACTAGTAAAGGGATTGAAACAGTAATCAAAAGCCTCCCAAAAAAACAAAAGTCTAGGACCAGATGGCTTCTCCGGTGAATTCTACTGAATATTCGCAAAAGATTTAATACTCATCCTTCTCAAACTCTTCCAAATAATTCAATAGGAGGGGATGCTTCCTAACTTACTTTATAAGGCCAACATTTATGAGACAAGGACAATACAAAAAAAAAAATTACAGGCCAATATTACTGATGAACATAGATGCAAAAATCCTCAAAAAAATTAGCAAATTGAATACAACAATACATTAAAAGAATTATATGTCACGATCAAGTGAGATTTATCCCAGGGATGCAAGGATGGTTCAACATCTGCAAATCAATGTGATACACCACATTAGCAAAATAAAGGATAAAAATCACATGATCATTTCAAGAGATGCAGAGAAAGCATTTGACAAGATTTGGCATCCATTTATGATAAAAAACTCTCAATAAAATGGGTACAGAAGAAAAGTACCTCAATATAATAAACCCCAAATATGACAAACTCACAGCTAATATCATACTCAATAGTGAAAAACTGAAAGCTATCCCTCTAAGAATAGGAACAAGACAAGAATGCCCATTCTTGCCACTCTTATTCAACACTGTCTTGGAAGTTCTGGCCAGAGCAATTAGGAAAGAAAATAAAACAAAAGGGATCCAAATGGGAAAAGAACAAGTAAAATTGTCACTATTTGCAGATGACATGATTTTATATATAGAAAATTGAACACGTACTTACCACATGACCCAGGAATTGTACTCTTGAATTTTTATCATAAATAGGTGAAAACTTGTATTTACACAAAAACCTATACACAAATGTTCATATCAATTTTATTCATAAAAGCTCTAAACGAGAATGAGTGTAAATGTCCTTCAACAGGCGGATGGTACATAAGTTATACTAAGGGAACTCAAAAGGTTACACACTATATGATACCACTTTTAGAACATTCTTGAAAGAACAACATCATAGAGAACACATTAGTCACTGCCAGGGGTTAGGGATGGATGTGGATATAAAGGTGTAGCATGAGGGAGATCCTTGTGCTGATGGAACAGATCTGTATCTTTCTTGTTGGGGGGTGGGGGACAGGTCTGTATCTTGATTGCTGTGTGAATCTTACACATGGTTAAAACTACAGGATCTCACACACATACACACACGAGTGCAGGTAAAGTTGGTGAAATATGAACAAGCTCTGTGGGTTGTACTAACATCCATTTCCTGGTTTTGATGGTGTCCTGTAGTTATATAAGGTGTTATCTTTGGGGGAAATTGGATGAAGTTTTCATAGGACCTACTGAAAATATTTTTTGTAACATCCTGTGAATCTATAACTATTTCAAAATAACATATTTAAAAATATATTTCCACAGCCAAATTTAAGGCTTATACAAGTATTTTTAAGGTCAGGATAGTGGTTAGAAAATTCATTTTTTACTGAGTCACTTTTATGTGAGCAAAACTTAAAGCGGCATTTCATAACAGTAATTTAAATGAGATAAATCTGAAAAAAACTAAACTACCAAGTCTGCTGTCAAAGAAGAGACCTAGCTCCTCAGTGAAAGAAAGTGTATCTCCTTTCTTACCTCAACAACATACAACACGACATTCTTGTAGAAACAATACAATATGCATTTGGTCACTCGAAAATAATTCCAAGCTCCGTGAACCAACAGAAGCTTCTCCAAGTAGCAAAACTAAAAGACAGAAATAACAGTCAACGTAAGTTCAAATGAACCTACCATTTAGTGGCAAACCCACAAAATGCCATCTTCCCAGTGCTTCATGCTTCAGCAGGCCTGCTGTAGGGAATGCCACGCAGACGCAAGCAGCATGAAACCGATGCCGGAGACACCCTGACATGGCAGTTGGCTATAAATGAACCTTTTAAAGCTTCATAAAATTAACTTCTCATATTAAAAAAATTAAACATCACTTTTTTGCCCAGCAAATGCTGCCTGGATTTTCACTTGCCACGTACAAGGCTTTGCATTTAATCTGAGACACCTCTAGGACCTTAATCAGGAGAAGGGGTCAGAATTATTTACTAAAAGAAACACCATATCGGAGACAAGAACCTCAGTCTCAGTCACTGGTTTTTCAGTCTCACCAGGTACACATAAAGTCTTGTAGAAATCAGTTCCCCATTTCCTATAATAAATAAATAAAAAGAAAAAATTAAAACTACAAAGGGAGGTAACACGGAGTCTCGGCAGTGCTTGTTTACTTTCCTCACCAACGGGTCCTGAACACCCAGAAACACGCCTAGGATGTGGCGGGCACTCCGTAAACACTTGGGACGGTTGATGACCCAGGGGAGTCGTTCCACAGCCTGAGGTAATTCAGTCATTTCGTGACTCCTAAAATTCAATACTGACTTCAAAGTGGCAGAAGTTGGTACATATGGAAAAGTTAACCTCTCAAAAGAGAATATCTGAGAGTTTGGAACATGAGGGGGCAGGATGAGGTGAGAGACATTGACTCATAAAATGCATAGCTAAACTGAAAATAAGTGAATTAAAGAACGAAGGTTTTTGTTTGTTTGTTTTGACCTAGGACTTGATATTAAACTTGAGTCATTATAAGCAACATTCCAACATCTCAGTTTTTAGCTTTGCAATGATTTCCTATTTCTGGGGATGATTTAAAAATATGAAGAAATTTGGGGAGGGAGAAGCGAATCATTTACTCTTTTCAGAGAGTAAAATGATCCAGGTTGTGAGCACATTATACCGATACAGTCAGGGAGGGAAAGTGGTGCATCACCAAGAGGTGGCAAAGAAAAAGCCACTGTTGGGCCACTGCTGCAGCGTACTTCATGGCGGGAGGGGGTGGGGCAGAAACAGGAAAATGTCCACCACAGTGCTGGGGACAAGACTCATCCCGGGAAAAGTACAAAACGGCACACACCATGGCATAATACCCTCTCCCTGTCTCCATTCAAAGCTGCTGTCTGGTAAAAGTAAGATGGAAAAAAACTGGCGCGGCTTACAGTGTTATCATTAACCTGAAATAGCGTGTTAATAGGGGCCAAAGCAAGAATCAAACCAATCTCCCGCATTACTGACTGGCTTGGTATGGCAACTTAGGGGTGGGTGGAAGGAAAAAAATGAAAGAAAGCCTGATATCGCACAACATCTGCCTAGTCATAAATGCAGCTGCGGTAAGAGGGGCTGGGACAAAGGTCAAAGAGAATTCAGACACAGGCAGCAGAGAAGGTTTAGTTCTGCTGCTGATGACAAACACGGTGGGGACCACGGCAGACTCATACAACCCTGCCTACCTCTCTCTGTTTCTCTCAGACTTTAACTTTGATGAGAACAACCTGAGGATTCTAAACGCTTTCAAGATTTGGTTTAAAAAGAGAAGGTTGGAATTGCCTTCCCTAGACATACTTGAGAAAATGGTGAACAGAGATTGCTGTGGGTCCCCAAGACACGCGACACCTGCCATGGCGCTCAGTGCATCTATGGTGTGTAATAGTTCAAGGCTTATGTCACACATCATCGCTGAGCCCATGAGAGGCATGTATCCCAATGGCATTTAGCAATTAAGGAAAGGAAATAGGTGAGTTTGGTGTGTCCGTTTCCTTGTTTACAGAGTGGTGCCTTGATCATAGTCTACTGACACTTCCTCAGCCAGGACCACCTAGCACATAGGAGCCCCAGTTTTCCTATCTATAAAGCCAGGACACTTAATCCATGAGTAAAGAGGAGAATCTCCAAACTGATCTGATTCAAACATTGGGGCAATATGCTTTTCATCTGTGGTACAGAGCCCTAGGAATCCATGCTGTGACCACTCTAGTTTTAGGCGTCCACTTACCTGTGGACAGATTACTAAATCATCTAGCCTCTCAGAGACAGCCACCATAGGAACAGCCCCAGCAGGCGTGGCCTCCCCAGAGTACCAGGTTATTCCTAAGAGCTGCTCAAGAATTACATAATGCTCCTGAATTCAGCAAGAATGAAAAGTGTTATTGTTAATTGCTCAAATGTGATGAAAATATTATATCCATTAAAAGCCAATATCAAGTTATTGATCAAAATATTATATTATTCAAAAGTAAAAATATTAAAATGTAGAAAGAGGGGGCATTCTTATTAAACAGCAAAGGATATTACATAAACATGCAGGGGCTATAAATCGCAGGGCTACACACTCTTCTTAAATGCCTTCCAATGAATGATACAGCCGCTGTGGAAGGGAGTTTGGCTGTTTCTTGCAAAACTAAATATACTCTTACCATATGATCCAGCAATTGCACTTTTTGGTATTGACTCAAAGGAATTGAAAACTTATGTCCATGCAAAAACCTGCACATGGATATTTATAGCAGCTTTATTCATAATTGCCAGAACTTGGAAATAACCAAGATGTCCTTCAGTAGGTGGATAGACAAACTGTGATACACCCAGACAATGGAATGTTATTCAGCACTAGAAAGAAGTGATCTATTAAGCCATAAAAGACATGGAGGAAATGTAAATGTATATTACTAAGTGAGAGAGGTTAGTTTGAAAAGCCTATATACTGGATGATTCCAAACAAATGACATTCTGTAAAAGACAAAACTAGAGAGACAATAAGAGAGATCAGTGGCTGCAAAGGGTTAGTGTGGAGGGAGGAATGACCAGACGGAGCACAGAGCATTTTTTCAGGCAATGAAATTATTCTGTATGATATTATAATGGTGGATACATATCCTTATGTATTTGTCCAAATCCATAGAATGTTCAGCACCAAGAGTGAATCCCAATGTGAACTATGGACTTTGGGAGATTATGATGTGTCACTGTAGCTTCATCAATTATAACAAATGCACCACTCTGGTTGGGGACATTGATAGTAGGGGAGGCTGTGTGTGTGTGTGTGTGGCCAGGGTGTACATGGGAACTTTCTATATTTCCTGCTTAATTTTGCTGTGAAGCCACAACTGCTCTAAAATATAAAGTCTATTTTTTTAAAAAATGCCTGCCAAGAGGCAGTGCCTCCTTTAAAAACAAAAGAGAGAAAACGGGGAAATTATAAGTCTTTAAGAACTCTTCATCAAGAGACATCACAAAGCAAAACACACATTACAGACTGGATTGACTAGGGATTGAGAGATTATATTAGCAGAGCTACAGATCCTTGGCAGCATCGATTTAACCAGCTCAATAGCTAGTCAAGAAACACCTTTTCTGCTGCAAAGTGCCTAACGACAAAACTAAAGAGAACCCCAAATGTGCTGGTAGTTTCATTTGGAAAGCAGTTTAAGGAGTAGGGTAGACCTCGGGGATGGACCCAAGGTCTTCAGTACTCTCCATGCCCACATCGCTGACCTGTGCGATGGCATAATCTGAGTTGTTGGATGCCTGCATGTCCTCGTTTCCACTGATTCCCACACCCACGTGGGCCATCCGGATCATCCCAACATCGTTGGCACCGTCCCCAATGGCAAGAGTGATGGCCCTTACATGCTTCTTAACCAAGGCCACTATTTCAGCCTTCTGAAGAGATAACCTGAAAAAGAAGACAGAAACAACCACTTTATAGCATTTTGGTTTGGTTCATTTTATTCACCCTGTTCTAAAAGCTTTTATGAAGGAGTCAACAATAATCTACACATAGCCACATTTAAATGGTAGTTACTGGTAAATTTCCCCACTCATTAATTAAACTTTGTACATATATAAACAAGTTCTTACCCACCCCCACCAAAAAAGAAAAAGAAGCAAAAAAAAAAAAAAAAAAAAATACAGCAGCTTCTTTAACATCCCCAAAGAAATACATAATATCAGTTGCCCAGTTTACACGGAGATAAATTCTTCAGTTTGCCATTTTCCCCACCCCTCCCTGTTGCCTGACACTGGCCTGCTCTAGTATTTTACATTATCTACCTACATGAGAGCAAGAAGTGAAAGTCCACTATTTCTAAAACCATATGAAGGCATTTGCCCAAAATACTGGCCTGCTCTAGTATTTTACATTATCTACCTACATGAGAGCAAGAAGTGAAAGTCCACTATTTCTAAAACCATATGAAGGCATTTGCCCAAAATATAGAATGTAAAGCAGCCTTTGCAAATGAAACTACTCTCAAGAGAACTCGAAAAATACGAGGAGATATAAAAACATGAAGGTATCAGTCAGGAGAATCGAGGTAATGCTGTAGTAACTACAACAAACAAAAGCTAAGTGACATAACAAATATTCGCTTCTTTCTCATGCTTTGTGCCCAATGTAGATTAGGATACATCGTTGATCCTTTTTTTTCTGAGACAAGCTACAAAAGTTAATTTAATATTCCTAAAAAATGTCAGGCTAGTATACCCTGTCTGCCCATAAAATATTTACAAATATTCTAAGAAAGGAGAAGCAAAACTTTGATCTCTTATTCATCACACATTTATTCATTGACTCAATAAGTTGGACACACACCTCTCCCAAAAGTGGTAGGGGACACACAAAGGTTTTATTTTCTAGTAAGTAAATGACCTCACTTATTATCCCCTTCCCACAAAACAGCTTCTAAAAATGAATTTGAATTTAACTTTTTCAAATTTCAGGTGAGATTACGAAAACCTGAGGAGATAGAATGGCGAATTCAAAGTACTGAAAGGAAAAAAAGTCAACCATAAAAAGTATTTCATCCAATAATAGATTTAAATTAGAAATTAGAGAAAAGAATATAGGAAATAGCCAAATGTGTGGGAATTAAACAACACACTTTTTTTGTTGTTGTTGAGGAAGAATGGCCCTGACCTAACATCTGTGCCCATCTTCCTCCATTTTATGTGTGGGATGCCTGCCACAGCATGGCTTCACAAGCGGTGCGTAGGTCTATGCCTGGGAGCTGAACCAGTGAACCCTGGGCCACTGAAGCTGAATGTGCAAACTTAACCGCTGCACCACTGGGCCAGCCCCTAAACAACACACTTTTAAATAGCCCATAAGTGAAAAAGGAAGTCACAAGGGAAATGAGAAAATACTGTACCTTGAACTGAATCACAATGAAAACACAACGTATCAAAATTTGTAACATGTAGTTAAATCAGTGCTTACAGATTTATAGCTTGAAATGCTTACAGTAGAAAAGAAGAAAGGCTTAAAATCAATGATAGAAGCCTACACCTTAAGGAGCCAGAAAAAGAAGAATAAATTAAATTAAAAGTAAGCTGAAAGAAATAATACAGATAAGAATATATTATATTATATATCAGAATATAATATTATTATGTATTATGATTATATATTATATACACATATAATATATTAATATATTATATATCAGAATGTAAATAGAAACTAGACAAACCACAGACTTGGCCCTTTGAAAAGATCAGCAAAATTGAACAAGGGAAAAAAAGAGAGAGTAAATAGAAATTGTCCACATGAGGAAGGAAAGAAGGACCACCACCACACAGCACACAGAAATAAAAAATAAAGAAAGAAAGGACTACTCTGAAAAGCTTTATGCCAACCAATTTGACAACTAGATAAAACGGAAAAATTCCTTGAAAGACACAAATTACCAAAACTAACTGAAGGAGATGCCGAAAATATTTAGTAAAGAAACTGAATGGGGTCGGCTCCGTGGCCGAGTGGTTAAGTTCTCGCGCTCCACTGCGGCAGCCCAGGGTTCGGATCCTGGGTGCGGACATGGCACCGCTCATCAGGCCACGTTGAGGCAGTGTCCCACATCCCACAACTAGAAGGACCTGCAACTAGGATACACAACCATGTGGCGGGGGGGTGGGGGGGGGATGGTTTGGGAAGATAAAGCAGGAAAAAAAAGAAGAAGATTGGCAACAGTTGTTAGCTCAGGTGCCGATCTTTTAAAAAATAAAAATGAATTAGTTATCAAAACCTTCTCACAAGGAAAGGTCCAGGCCCGGTCAACAGTCAAGTGTGTCAAACATTTTAGGAAGAAATCATACTAATACTGCAGAAAGTATCTTAGAAAACAGGACGAAGAAACACTTCCCAACTCAGTTTATCAGGCTGGAATTATCCTGATACCACAACCAGGCAAAGCCTTTAAAAGAAAGAAAACCACAGACAAACATCTTTCAAGAAAATAGACTAAAAGTTCTTCGTGAAATTTCAGTAGAATGTACAGAAAAATAATAAAATCAAGTCATAAAGTTTTAAAGGCATGAAGAACATTCAAGGCATAGTCTGGTCTCCTACCCCACAACTCCCCTTTTCAGTTATGGTTTCAGTCAGTTCCATGCTCAACTATTTTCACCAGTTCAGAGTATAGCTCAGCTAATAGGCTTCGGCTTTGCATTCATTTATGTTTACTGTTCATCTAATGGGGACACTTAAAGGGATGAAATGAGTAAGTGGAGAAGTGAAGGCCTTGGATCACATAAACCTGGATAATTGAGTGTTGGTGCTCTAGTTGTGTCAGTTGATGAATGACCCCAGCAGAAGCTAGAAAAGGAGGAGAGTGAGGTCAGGTGGGTCACTCCCCTGCTCCTCCCTGCAATGCCTTCTCTGGCTAGTTGCGTCTGTCCACCACAGCTCACTGCTCCTCAGAGGCAGGCCGCTCTGCTGTGCTCTCTCCTTTCAGGTTCCAGTGACCACTCGCTCCCCGATCCCTTTGGACCTAGGGGTGTGACAGCTCTTCCACCTACCAGCATGTAAATAATCTCTTTGTTTTGTGTTTCATCTTAGGCTCCTGAAAGAAAGTGTCTACTTTCAAAGCCCATGAGACATGATGACCCATTTGCTGAGGTTTTTGGGAGAGAGCATATGCAAATTTTCCTCTGGACACAGTCATATGAGAATGTGAGACTTGGGGCTGCCAAGCCCCAACCTGCTGCCAGAAGGGGATCCAGCCTGGGGATAAAGCCTGAACCAGATGAATCAAAAGGGTGATCCCCCTTGAGTCCTATGTCAATCCGTGATTGAAGCTAGATTTTGGACAAAACACCAATAGTTCACTGTAAGCCAACTGCTGGAATATCCACCCTTAGTGGCAAAATTAGTCCTTATATTTTCTTCTTCTCTCTGCTTCTTCAGTATATCCTTTCATTGCTTCCTCCAGTTTCCACCAGCATGACTAGGGAGTTTGAGCAGAGAAAAAGTGAGAATTCCTTACAATATTGTTATGATGCAAAATGAAAACCAGTTATTTAAATCTGAATGGCTCAAAGAAACAAGTAGTTTTGGTGAATTGATTATTGATGAATTTGTTTGCTTCCCTTGAAGTCAACTCCACCTGCAGAGTTTTCAGTTGTGTGACCTAATAAATTCTCTTTTTGCCTATGTTGGATTTTAATTCAGCTTTCCATCATTTCTACCAGTTCTAACTGATAGAATGTGAACACAGAAGGACATCTAAGCGAGACATTTAAAGCATATAATGGACCTCATTGATTGAGGAGCATGTTCATAATATTTCGAAGTCCAATGTATCAATATGTTTGTGAAATGACTAAGAGAAACCTCGGCTAAATGGAAGTCAGGAAGGCCTGTAGAGTGAACTCTCATTCCCTGTCATACATCATCAATTACTCCAAACAGGAAGAGACATATGCTTGCATCTCTGACAGGAGATACAACTACTTTACTACCGAAAGATTTCTCTCCCCACCTGGCAACAGCCCAGCCAATGAGAAAAGCCACAGCTCAGTCAATGAGAAGCTGTTACTACCCTAAACTGATACTTTCCCCCAATGGTCTTTGCTTTAGAACAGCCCCTCTCTACTCCTGCTTTTTTTCTCTATAAAAGCAAGTTTCCCTCCTTCGTTCTCTAGGTTTGCCTATGGTTTGCCATAGCATGCACGTCCTGAATTGCAATTCTTTTGGTTCAAATGCTGAACTCCCAATGACTATTTCTAAGTTAACTAGTGCAAATAAACAACTAGGAGGGAAAATTTAAATAGCAATTACCCTGGACTTTTGATAATAGGCAAAATGACTCCAAAAACAGCTCTAAACTGATACTTACAGCATGCAAATAAAAATATTTAGGATAGATAGATAGACAGGCCTTACACTTACCAATGATGATAATGATACATACATGAATGATTCATACTTGTTATTAATATATAATCATAATTAAATAAAATATACTAATTTATGATTCCTAAAAAAAACTTTAGTAAAAAGCTTTGGCCACCTGAACAAATAACTTTAATTTTGTCCATCTTCCAGGAATACAATTTGGATCCAACAATTCTTTTGAGTTTTATATTATTGTACTTGAGCCATAGTTAAAGTTTTAAAATAAAAGCTATGAGATCTCTGTATATGTCTGTCTGTGTGTCTATGGATGTATGTTATAGAGATGTGATATTTCTCTACCTCTGGATGGTATTGCTAAAATTGGTTTGTAAAGAGCTCTGTTTAATTGGCTTGAAATTAAGTGCTTATAAATTAAATATTTTAAAACTCAGAAATATAATGCAAAATAACTCCAATGCTTTTCAAATTTATGTGATCTAGGATTAACCTTTAGTAAATAAAAGCTAGTTTAAGGTTTTTGGTTTAATTGAAACAGGCATGTCTTCAGAGTTATCAATGCTGAATATAATACAGACATATAATTTTCATTCTACCTGAGTTTATTAAAATCATGTTATCTCTGTTATAAAATCTGTCAGTAAGAAAGGAACTTAAGATGATGGTTAGCTATTTAATGTCAAACCCAAGTACTTGTATTTACCCATGGCCTTTTAAGTCTTTTGTCAGTCAGGGACAATTAGTGTTTTACTCTGATGCTTTTATAAATATGTTTCATTTTCAAAGAGATTCATAGAAAATACTTTAACAAGTACTTTGGGACACAGGTTTTTGATAATTTTAAGATTATAGCACTGAATTGGGTGGGAGTTTCTGGAACTCGAGTGGAGGACTGATTGCTTTGTTGTTTTGTTTTCCAGATGTAAAAGATCCCTTTTTCTCCTCTATTTTAAGCTATCTAAAACTTACAGCAATATGGTAAAGTGTATCTCTGAAACATTTATCTTTTTCTTTCTACATGATCCCTCCAGAATTTGGAAACTCTTAAGTATTGTTTTCATGACAATATATGTGTTTGCATGGGCTCAGTGAAGGTCTGCTCTGCTTGTAACAAGACAAACTAGAAATATTGGCTGCTGTAGGGGAGGAAGACAATTCCTCTACCCTCTAGGTCCTTCTGGCTGGCCTAAGAATTAAATTGACATGAGACACAATAACAGGAGAAAATCAAACAAAGCTTTATGACATGCATACATGAGAGAAACCTAGGAAAGCTGAATAACTTGCCAGAATGGCCAAAACTGCCACCTTAAATACCATCTTTAGCCAAAGACAAAGGAGTATGTTGGGTTTAGCGGTTTGGGTCTTCAAAGGGAGGAAGGTAATTTACATGGAGATTTAAATGTAAATGTTTGTTAAACAAGTGTTTGCTAGGCCATCTATAGACAACAGGACCCCGCCCCCACTGCCCCAAAATAGATCTTTTGATAAAAATGGGCTTAGTAAGGACCCTCCCAGTTTACCAATACTCAGAGTTGTCTATGGCGATGCCCTGTCCTGAGACAGGCCTTCTATCTTAAATTCGTTTAGGCAGTTAGGGAGAAGGTTAAAGTTTCCTTCAGATTTTTTTTGACCTTAAAAATAATCAAGGCAAAGAAACACATTTTGAGGTGACCAATTCTGATGCCCTGAACTACATTACCAAGGCTTTGACTAGAAGGATGTACATAGACTCAGATATGACCAGACAGTTTTAAGAAACTGCTTCAAAATAGGCCTGGTACCTTGCTTACAAGGTTCCAGGAAAGCAATCTTAAAAAGAGCTTGTATGGTCAATCACTATTCTTGCTGCATTTATATAAATAATCAGGCTAAGTTTACTACAAACAAATTAACTTTCTTATGATTATCTTTAATAAAAATGGGGGTAATTGTGGAAAGAAAAATTATGCTTGCATCTTTGTAAATATTATATTCTAGTTTTATTAATTGTCTTTAAAGTTTGTTATATACCTGAAAGCTGGAGAAGATCCTAAATTCTTCTATTTTTTTTTTAAATATCCAGCTATGATATTCCAAACCAACATTTCTAATTTTACTGCCCTTGAAATCTCCTTGGAAGGGACTATACCAGGACCTCCTCACTACCCTAATGGCAGCCAAACTTCAGGGACTCAAGCCTTTAGTACACATCTCACAGCTAAAGAAGCCTCCACTTGACATCTAGATGTGCAAATGCTAGTGACATCCAAATCAAATGGATTAGGAAGAGAAGAAGCTGACATCTGAGGCAGACGGCTTTCCCAAGATGACTGGACCAGACCTATACGCTCTCTTCCCACTGCTGTTTCTTCCTTCATTTTTTTCCCTCTCTTTCCTGGAGAATGCTCTTATCTGCATTTCTCAATCCCTTGCAAAAGGGGAAAGCTTTTCTGATTTCTGGAGTTGCCATCATAAACCTCAGTCTTTCCAAGACAGTGATGACCCCATAGTTCACCCTATAAGTAATTTCAATGGGATTCCAGATGCTGTTGTTTACTAAATTGCTCTGCTGGCCCATTTTAGCAAGTCAGGGTGCTAAGCCCATCTAAACTCATTCCTTGCTTTAATTTAGCCCAGTCTTAGGAGGACAAAAAAAATATTTTGAATATTTGGGACTGTTACTGTAAGTTGAATCAGTTGTATATTTCTTAACATGTCCATGTATTTAGGTTGCTTCTCAGTATGTAATAACATAGTATCTGAGCTTTGGTGATATTATGCTAACTCCTTTATGCCAATGAATGAGTCTATAGATAATATCACTTATGAAGGAGCTTTATGTCCATCCCCTGGTTCCATCTTCATCTGTGGAGGTTTCAGTAATGGTTTTTATGCTTGGGCAACTCATTGCCTTGACAGTTGGAGAATAAAAGAACAGTGTGCCCTTGCCATATTCACTGTCCTGTTCTCTCTGCATAACCAGAGACTTCTCATTGGTCTCTCCCATTCAACTTCCATAGTCGCTCTAAAAGAGAACTTCCAGGAGGCATACTTGACTCTGGGTTTGCCTCCATGGGAAGAGCTTTCTTCTCATGGATCAGAGTGAGTGCCAATGAATAAATGATCAATAGTCTCTCCCTGACTCTAGCAGAGTTGGACAACTCTACAGCCTAAGCAATTTTAGCTCAGCAACAGTCACTTAACTCATTGGCCAAGGAAGTTTTGGATAATTGTATATCCATTTATTTGTTTACTTGCTGAGAAAAGAGGTATCTGAGCAATGGTGAACACCTCCAATGCTTCTGGGGAAGTAGAGACTAGAGAGCAAGCACATCGACTACAACAAATTTCACGTAACGATCCACTGTCTTTTGATTAATTCAGCCGGTTACCTTCAGGTCTGGGCTCTTGGTTTAGAACTGGGATACTCATATTGCTCTTAATCTTATTCAGTAAACTTGTTGTAAAGTTCTGTACCTATTGCCCATTGAACTTCTTATAAAAATGATACCCAATAAGGTTATGCTGGCTCAGCACTTCAAGATGATCTCCAATGCCTTGGATTTTGGAGAAATATAGATGGAAAATGCCTGAGAGTTCTCCCCACTAACCTTCCTTGCTACTCAAATGCGACCTAAATGGTTTCCAACCACTATGCACCTTCTCTCCAATGTGGAACACAACAGCCAGGAAAGGTCGCTCCTGGCACTGACGGTCAAACCAGTACATGCAGAGAACCTGACTGCTGACCAGCGATGCTTTCAGAGAAAGATCTTGATCAAGAGGGGAAAATGTAAAATGAATAAAAGAAACCTCACCTAAATTGGAATTAAGAAGGCCTGGGGGGGAAGCTCTGACACCCTATCACACATCATCAATTACTCCAAACAGGAAGAGACATATGCTTGCACCTCTGACAGGAAGTACAACCTCTTCACTGCTAAAGGGTTTTCTCCCTACTTGGCAACAGCCCAGACATGAGAAAAGCCCCAGCTCCGCCAATGAGAGGCTGCTGGTGCCCTGAACTGTTATTTTCCCCCAACGCACTTTTGTTTAGAACAGCCCCTCCCTGTTCCCTTCTTTTTCCTATAAAAGCCAGCTCCCCTCCTTCGTTCTCTGGATTTGCCTATGGTTCACATTCCTGAATTGCGATTCTTTTGGCTATTCATGAACAAACACATTTTGAGGGTAAAATAGCAGGCAAATTTGCTTTTTAAATTGACATGTTTTAATAATTGGTCCATTAATATTTTTACTGAGGAAGAAGGAACAACTGTCCTGTACGTAGTTTCATTATTTTCTCGGTTCCAGCCATCTTTGTTGTAGAAGATTTGCCTTTTTAAAACCAACGTTTTGACTTGCCCTAATACTCATAACTTCATTTTCCTCTAGGTGTCAGTGGGTTTTTTCTGACTTGCTCCTCACTGTAAATAAACTGAGGACCTTTGTTCCCACTGAAGACTTCCATCCTCGGTCATTACATCGATAAAAAATTTAGCATTAAAAAGTTATGAACTACCTTCTAGTACATCTTAAACCTGACAATTAAAATTAAATTAATAACTGTCATTTCAGTTTGAGCACATATTTTCCCTCTAAAGACTTTGCCTTTGCAAAAACTTATATTTCCATGCCTATATTTTCTTTACATAAACAGTATTAAATATATCAGAGTAAAAAAAAGAACAGTGAATATATTCTTACCTACAACACAATACTGCTCTACATGAGAGGGCCAAACTGAGGAAGCTCCTCTCAACTTCAAAATGGAGGGCATATCTCAATGTCTCACCATCAATGATTAGCGCCAGGTCATTTTCTTTACCTAACAAGGCTCCAGGATCTTGACAGTTCTGATTAATCGTTTCCTGTGTTGCCTAAAACAGAGAGGGGGCAGGAATCACTTAACTTTTCTCATGTTAAATATAAATGAAAAGACCTTCTGAGTCAAGCTGGTAGACTGAGACATATCTTGACCTCATTTTTCCCTTCAAAAATTTCACTGAAATGAAATTAAAAAGTAAACAAATAGTGTGAAAGATGCTTGACATCATTAGTCATCAGGGAAATGCCAATCAAAACCACAATGAGATACCACTTCACATCTACTAGCATGACTAGAATCAAAAAGTCAGATCATAACAAGTCTTGGTGAGGATGTAGAGAAACCCAAAACTCTCATACACTGCTGGTGGCAATGTAAAATGGTGCAGCCAATTAGGAAAACAGTCTGGCTTTTCCTCAAACAATTAAACATAGAGCTACCAGATGACTCAGCAATTCCACTCATAGGTATATATACCCAAGAGAAATGAAAACATATGTCTACACAAAAACTTGTACATGAATGTTTATAACAGCGTTATTCACAATTGCCTAAAAATGGAAACAATCTGATAAATGGATAAATCAAATATGGTATATCCATACAATAGAATGTTCTTTAGCTATAAAAATGATACGAAGTGTTAAAGCATGCTACAACATGGATGAACCTTGAAAACGTTATGGTAAGTGAATGAAGCCAGTCACAAAAGCCTGTATGTTATATGATTCTATTCATATGGAAGTCAAGAATAAGCAAATTCATAGGCACTGAAAGTAGATTAGTGGTGGTTTAGGTGGGGGAAGAAGGGTGGGAGAGATGATAACTAAAGGGTATGGAGTTTCCTTTAGAGGTGATGAAAATGTTTTAAAGTTGACTGTGGTGACAGTTGCATGTATCTGTGAAGATATTAAAATACATTGAATTGTACAATAAACAGATGAATGTTTTGCTATGTGAATTATAGCTCAATAAAGCTGTTTTTTTTTTTAAGGTACATAAATAATAGTGACTTCAAATCAGTAGTAAAATAGGGAAGGGTGCTAACAGCAGAACTGGAAGTTCAGAGAATTTTTGGAAAAAATGTAAAAGATGAAAAGAGAATAATGGAGTGAACTTCTACCAAAATGAGTTATCAGGTTTCTAAGAGAGAAGTATGCTGCAGAGACCCGTTACTGAATTGAAGGTGTGGGAGTCATCGTAAGCTTATTTTTAAGCTGAGCTTATTTAGCCTCTCGTAGCTCATTTTTCTCACCCCATCCTTTCTTTCCTTCAAAATTCACATAAACTGTTGAAAGCTCAAAATTTTAGAGAAACAACTCCCCATGCCAGTGGCAAAGTGGAAAATTCAGGTAGTGGAGTATTTCAAGTAAGATATGTAATAAAAGTTTAAGTCATATAGATTAATGCTAAAGAAATTTGATGAAAATACAAGTGACATTTTAAAAAACCAAAAATATCAATTACCATCATCTGTTGAAAGATTAGTGGACTAAGAAGTGTACCAAAATATTTCTTGATTGTTGCATCTCTGTTTGATTTCTATGACTATCTAAAGTGAATGCCGTAAAGTACTAAATCATATTTAAAAGCTTATTTAATTATTTTACTTAACTATAATTTTCAGTTATATTCAATTACCTATAAAAAGTAGAGAAAGATTTTTTATGATCTCTAATTTCCCTAAACATATTAATAAATGAAATTTTAACAAAATGTGTCGCTTGGGGAAAAACCTTAAAGCACAATGGGTATCAAGCACCAAAATCTTTAATGAAACAATCCTCACCCCTATTTTTCTCGAAAGGTCTTCATGACTCATTACTCAAATGCAATGACTATGTTTCCTGAAAGAAAAGGTCATTTAATAGTCTTTGAATTATGAGGCCTTTATATAAACCCTAAAGTTCTAATAAGAGATGGAATTCAAAAACTTGAAACTTGATTTCACACTGTGTAGGAATTATTCTGTGTAATATAATATGTGTAGCATACTAAACATTTCCACTTCTACATTTTCCGTATAGTTGGCTGAATATTCCATCAACACGCAAATGACTGTAAATGCTCTGTTCTCCCAAAAATAATCAGACAAAATTGAAGTTCTCCTCTACTTCAACAAGTCACCTCACATTTCATTTGATTTCTGAACCCCAGACTTGGTGCTTTTCTAATTAACATATTTTTTCAATTTTATAATTGCTTAGAAAAGCTAAATGCTTGCAGCTAAAGCTATTACACTTTTAATGTCTAATTTTTTCTCCAACTTCTAAATTTTTTTCATTTCTCTTTACCATGGTTTCTGCTGCCAATGCGAACAGAAGTCAAGATAATTCCTTTGATACGGTTCATACTAGACTCTGACTACCTGAGTGACTTGCTAAAATTAATTATGTAAAATCACTTTGGTAACCTGCAACACATTATATGGGAAACTTGCATTACTGCTTAAATTATGCAAAACAAGTATATCAGTAACTAAATAATGATTATTTAGGAATAATTAGTTTTCAAAATGACGTAACTTTAAAGTTTACAGGAACTTAAGATGTAAGAGAAAAGCCAAGAGAGACAAAGTATCCGGATCACCATGTAAACCACAACATTTAAGTGAAATAGAGCCTCCCAAAGTCGGCTGCACTGACAAGACTAGCTTCTGGAAAATTCTAATTCATGCAACTAATTCTAATTACTTATGCAACTGAGACCAAAATATTAACAAACTTTGTAAACACAAATTTGAAAACGTGTCAGTTGCCTTTGGTGTATATAATTTGGAGAAATAAAAATTATAATTCAAACTTCATCTAATATTTAACAATAGAAATTCTTGATGAAACATATAAGAAGACCCTGGGGCCAGCCTGGTGGTGTAGTGGTTAAGTTTGTGCTCCCCTTCAGCAACCTGGGGTTCGCCTGTTCAGATCCTGGGCATGGACCTACACACCACTCACCAAGCCACACTGTGGCAGATATCCTACATATAAAAAATAGAGGAAGCTGGGCACAGATGTTAGCTCAGAGCCAATTTTCCTCAGCAAAAAGAGGAGGATTGGCAGCAGATGTTGGCTCAGGGCTAATCTTCCTCAAAAAAACCCCACAAACGTATAAGAAGATTCTGTTCAACATTATACTCTTAGGAGCCTTATTAATAATACAAAGGCTACATGCAACTCCCCAAATATATAAAAACTAAACTGAGAAATAAAGAAAAATGATAGAAAAGGTACTGCCACAATTATATGCTATGAAGAGTTAAGACTTGAATTAATTACTCCTTAAACATAATGAGTTTTTTTCTTGCAAATATCTTATCCTGAATACTTTATTGAGATATAACGGACAGATGAAAAAATGCACAAATCTCAAATGTACAGCTCAAAGAATCTGTAAAGATATATACACTTATGTTACCATCACCCAGATCAATGCAGAATATTTAAAGGACTTTAGAAGGATCCCTCATGCCCATTTGCAGTGAGTCAAACTGCATGCCCCCAGAGGCAATCACTCTTCTGATTTTTGTCTCTATTGATTCATCTTGCCTGTTCTTGAACTCACATAAATTGAATAATCAGTGTAAACTCTTGTGTTTGGCTTTCTTCACTCAAAATAACATTTGAGAGATTCATCTATGCTGTTGTATTTATCAATAATAGTTCCTTTTAATTGCTGTGTAGTATTCCATTGTATGAATGTACCAGTTGTTTTTCCTGTTGATAGACATTTGAGTTGTTTACAGTTTGGGGAAATTATGAATAAAACTACTATGAACATTCTTGTACAAATCTTTTGATACACACATGCATTACTTTTTCCTAGATATATACCTAGTAGTGGAATTGCTGAACCATAGGGCAGGCTTACGTTTTGCTTTGGTAGAAACTACCAAAATGTTTTCCAAAGTGGCTGCACCATTTTATATTCTCACAAGCAATGTATTAGAATTCCAGTCACTCTACATCCTTGCCAACACTTGATAATATGGGTCTTTCTAATAGATGTTATTCTGATGAGTATGTCATGGTGTGTCTCAATTTCATTTTCACTTGCAATTCCCTAATGAGTAATCATGCTCACCATCTTTTCTTATATTTATTGGGTATTCAAATATCTTCTTTTGTGAACAGCACCCATTCCAGATTCTCAATCAAAAGCTGATGACGTTTGATAACTGGGACACCTAACCAAATCTTATTTCTGATGAGGTTAAAGAAGCAACTACATCCAATTTCCAGAAGTGACAATAATTCAAGAGAGAGCATTCAGTACCCAGCCTTTGTTAGACTGTTGGTGCTGATTGAAGGGTCTGTACAAACTGACCGTGTCTTCATTAGACCAGTTCCACAGTGTGCTTTTGCCAAGTGCTCCCGACACATGGTTTCAAACCTGTTTCTCTTAGTCTCCCGGAATTATGTGAGCTGTCTAAGGTTCCCTAACAAATGATTAGTCTCCTTCAATTAGCCAGAATTATTTTCATTGCTTCCAGGTAAGAACCAAGACTGCTATAGATGTAATAAAAGTGTTCACTGAGAGGAAAACTTAGTCATAACAAAAAGTGATTATTTGCTGCCTAAAAATCAAGAAGCTAGGAAAAAACACTTAGATTAAAAATATAAATTTAGCAATAGAAAATTACATAAAAAGCAGAAAACAACATAAAAATAATATTAAAATATAACATGAAAATCCACAGTTGTAACCTTGAAAAATCAATAAAAGAAATGATTATTTTCACTTCTCTTTACCTCAAGAAAATTCTATTCATCACAATAATATTCAAAAGTATCTTACTATGAGAAAAAACTAAAATAAAGAAATGATGAAAAGGAGGGATTTAATACATATATGGAGAAGAATTATTTCAAATTTTAAGTAATTATGTATACTTTTATACCAACGAATAGGAAAGCTTAGATAAAATTATCAAAATTGATTAAGAGAGAGTTCTTAATCCTGGTACAGGCTCTGAATAAAGGTGGGCAGGTTTTATAGGGAAGTCAAAATGTGAAACAAGTAACCAGCAATGAATGAGATCTGTCTGCTTTTTCAGGTTTGCCTTTAGGATGGCTGTAGTTATAGCAATGGTAGTAACGTGGAGGTAGCTAAACCTCCAAATAGAAAGTCTGCCATCTTTCTGGCCAAAAGAACCAGTGGAAAGATCCCAGGCAACCAGGGATACCAGGAAGTGAAGGGAGAACCTTGGAAAGGAAAAAGACAGGAAAGTGGAACCGCAAATGCTATGTTGAAACTTAGCTAAAACCTTTGGTTGAACCCTGAAACAATCCTCTGTAGAATAAACTGTCAGTGTACTGCATCTAAGACTTAAAGAACTGTACTGGGCAATGTAACTGAATCCAGAGTCACCACAATAAACATTCACAATGTCCAGGGTTTAATCCTAAATTACTCAACGTAAGAAGAACCAGGAACAGATGAGATCCAGTATCGAAAGACAATAAACAGATACTAATCACAGATGATCCAGATGCCAGAATTATCAAAGTTCTTAAAGAAGCTATTATAATTATATGCATAGAGAATAAAAAGATTCAAAATCTCAGCAGAGAAACAGAAAAGGACATTTTAGGACTGAAAAATACAGTAACAAATAAAAAAGTCAATAGAGAGCTTACTAAAGAATAGAAATGACAGGAGAGTCAGTGAACTTGAGATAGACCAATGAAAATCATCCAATGTGAGCATGAAAGAGATAAAAAAAGGAAAAAATAGAGACACAAGGGTCTACGGGAAAACCACCAAGTTCAAACATATAGATAATTCAAGTTCTAGAAAAATTATTTGAAATAATGACTGAAAATTTAGTGACAGGAATAAATTTACAAATTTAATAAGCTTGGCAAAGCCTGAGCAGAATAAAATTTTTTTAAAAAAATGCATGTTCATATCAAAATCAAATTGCTAAAAATCAGTGAGAAAGAGAAAAATCTTGAAGGGTGTCAGAGAAAAAGACATATACAGGAAATAACCATTCAAATGACTGCAGACTTCTCAGAAACTATGGAGGCCAGACAACAGTTGAACAATAAATTTAAACAGCTGACAGGAAAAGAATTCAAATCGGAATTCTATACTCAGTGAAAATACTCTTCAAGTGAAGGTAAATAAAGACATTTGTAGATGAAGAAAAACCAAAGCAATACACTATCATCAGCTTAAATCTACAAGAAATGCCAGAGATGATTCTTCACCTGAAGGGAGACAATGCTAGAGGGAAACGTGGGTCTTCAGGAATAAATGAAGAGTGTCAGGAATAGTAAATCTATGAGCAAAATATAAAAGATTATTTTTATCTTAATTTCTCTGAAACACATATGACTTTTTAAAGCAAAAATTATACTATCAGCTTGTGAAGATTATAATGTATTAAGATGAATACATATAAATGAATGTATATGAAAACCACAACATAAAGGTCAATAAGGGATGAGAAATGAACCTATGGGGTTATAAGGTTTCTACATTTTATGCAGTGTTACCATATTAACTCTACTATGAATATGAAAAGTTAAGGGTGTACATTCTAATTGCTAAGCAGTCACTAGAATAATAATGCAAAACATTTGGCTAAATGCATAAAATGGAATTCTAAAAAATATTCAAATAACCCCTCCCCCCTCAAGAAAAAAAGGCAAGAAGGGAAGAACAGAGAAACAAACACAGACAGGACAACAGAAAACAAATAATAACATGTTAGACCTACATCAAATGGTATCAATAATTGCATTAACTGTTAATGGATTAACCGTTACAAATTAAACAGTAGTTTTCAGAATTGATATCGAAAAAAGCAAGACCAAACTATGTACTTTCATACAAGGGACACATTTTAAACACAAAACAGATGAGATCAAAGTAAATGAATGAGGAGAGATAGACCATGCAAACAGAAGCATAAGAAGGCTGGAGTGGCTCTATTCATATCAGACAAAGTAGACGTAAAGACAGAAAGTACTACTGAAAACAAAGAGGGACCTTTCACAGACATTAAAAAGTCAAGTTTTCAGGAAGGCATAACGATTCTAATTGTATGTACCTAACAGCAGAGCCTCAAAATACACGAAGGAAAAATTGGCAGAATTAAAGGGGGAAATACGAAATTCAAAATCTCAGCAAGAGGTTTTAATGCTTCTTTCAGAAACTGATAGAGCAGCTAGGAAAGCAATCAGTAAGGAAAGTTTATTAGGACAGTACTCTCAACCAGCTTGACATCACTGATATTTGTACACAGTATGTTCACCAAGGCAGACCACAGACTGGATCACAAACAAGCCTTAATGAATTTAAAAAGATTAAAACCAACTAGAGTATACATCCTTTGTCCAGAATAAAATTAAATTAGAAAAAATAACAATAGCACATCTAGAAAAATGCCAAATATATGTAAATTAATCAATACACTTCTAAATAAGTCATAGGTCAAAGAAGAAATCAGTGGAAATTGGAAGATATTTTGAAAAGATGATAATGAAAATATAACACAATATTTATGGAATGTAACTAAAGTGATGCTTAGAGAAAAAATTATAGTTTTAGTGCTTAAATTAGAAGAAAGGAAATGTTGAAAAATAATGGCCCAAGCTTCCACCTTGTGGTAGGCAGGGTTTTAAGGTTCCCACCCACCAATGTGCAAGCCCCATATAATCCATTCCCTGTGAGTGTGAGAACCTGACCTAATCAGGTGGGCTCTTGTAAAAGAGGTTTTACAGTGAGAGACAAGAAGGCAGAGAAATTTGAAGCTGCAGCAGACATTCTTTTGCTGGCCTTGAAGAAGCAAACCTCCATGCTGCAGAGGGGGCCGCAAGGCCAGGTCCTGAGAGCGACCTCTAGTCAACAAGAAACAACAAGAAAATGGGACCTCGGTCAGACAGCCACAAGGAAGCAAATTCTGCCAACCACCTGAGGAAGCTTAAAAGTGGGTCCTTCCCAGGATGAGCCTCCAGATAAGGATGCAGCTAGCCAACATCCTGATTGTCCCTGTAAGACACTGAGCAGAGGACTCAGCTAAAACATGCCAAACTCCTACTCCAAGGAAACTGTAAGATAAAAAATTTACATTGCTTTAAGCTGTGAAATTTGTGGTAGTCTGTTATGCAACAATGGAAAACTAATACACTGTTTTAAAATACAGTGTATTAATAGAAAATCTGAGATATAGTTAGGCCAACACCTTAGGAGACAAGCGCTATTGAAAAGACAGTTTGTTATACTCACAGATCTCAGGATCAGAGAGCAAACCACTCCATGAGGGGCCACGTGGGGAAGCTCTGGTTCCTGTCGGAAGGCAGAGGAAGCAGGAGGAAACCGTGGGCGAGAACCTTTGTTGTGGTTTTCTCAGAAAGGAACAGGTGAGAGAGGGCGAGCAGGTGTAGGATTTGGCTAGTTTGACTAATTTCAGTGGGCCCTAGGGCATAGGGCTGACCCTAGTCGTCTGGTGCCTGGCCCGAGGGTGATGAGGGCAGGTGGAGAGTGGCCCAGAGTGTGAGATCCATAAAGGAGGTGGTAGGGCTGTGAGCTCTGGATTGGTTGGTTTGCATAAGAAAGGCTCACTCACTGGGTGATTGTTTGATAGCTCCAGGAATTAGCCAACCCTGGGAGGGGCAGGACCCCCAGGGTCAGCAAAGCCCCGGATAGCAAAGCATCAGAATAAAGAAAACAAAAGACATGGGGTTAATACATAGACTTCAAAAGCTAGAACAAGAAGAGCAAAGTAAACACAAACCTGGTAGAAGGAAATAAATAATAAAGATAGGAGTAACAATCAATGACATTGAAGATATGTCTACAAAAACTTCCCAAACTGAAATACAAAGAGAAAAAAATGGAAAAAAACCAGAACAGCATATTCAAGAACTGTGGGACAATTTAAAATGTCTAACATATGACTGATTGGAATATCAGGAGGAGAAGAAAAAGAGAACAGAGAAGAAGGAAAAGTTCAAGTACTAATGACTGAGAATCTTCCAAAATTAATGGCAGTCACAAAACCATAGATCCAGCAAGCTCAGAAAACACAAAGCAGGATCAATGCCAAAAAAGCTATACCGAAGCAAATCATATTCAAATGGCACAAAACTAAACACAAAGAGGAAATCTTGAAAGAAGCCTGAGGGGAAAAAACACCTTACCTGTAGAGGAATAAAGATAAGACGTGGCCAACTTCTCATCAGAACCCACACAGTCAAGAACAGAGTGAAGTTAAAGACTCAGTGTTGAAAGAACAAGAAACACCAACCTAGAATTCTACACCCAGTGAAATTATCCTTCAAATATGAAAGACACAAAGGCTTTGTCAGACAAACAAAAACGGAGGGAATTCACCACCAGCAGACCTGCCCTGTAAGAAATATTTTTTTAAGTTTTTCATGGAGAAGAAGAATAATATATATCAGAAACTGAGATCTACATTTAAGAAAGGGGAAAAGCATCAGGAAAAAATAAAATCTATTTAAAATTCTTTAAAAATGAGTCTCAGGAAAATCATACAGTAAAAAGTAACACGAGAGTTCTCTAACAAAAGGCTATTACTTTTCTGGAAAAAAGCGAGAGCTAAGACAACCTCTAAGAAAACAAACTGTGTCAGCATCATCTTCAGTTTACACCAGGCGAAGTTCACTGTCTTTCAGCTGCTCTTCCCCTCCGTGAGAGCCTCCAATGGGAGACAGTAGTATTCCACCTACGACCACGACTCAAACGGGAGCTGGGGGCTGCAGGTCTGGAGCCAACAGACTTGTTTTGCTTTGACCTTACAATATTTTATACATTTAACCCAACATTTATAAATCAGAATATTTCATATCAAAAGACAGAATTCCCAATTATCTTTTAAAAACTAAAACCCTGTGCCAACAGTGGACACAGTTCCACAAGGCAGGGATGTGCTGGCTGCCCCTTCAGGGGGCCAGTACTCCCACCGTGGACCTCCTCCCCGACATGTGTGCATTAACCCTTTCCTGCCCCTCGGGTGTGTGCATTCCTTCACTCTTGTCCTGCCTGGTTCTCCCAGATATTTGCAAGCCCTGCTCTAAGAAATTGAGGAGTTTTTTCCTTTCTTCTTTCAGGCACACTACGGCTACCACACAATTTTTTAATTGGGTGCAATTCAACATAGCAGTTATCTAAAAATCCAGTTATTCTGAGCAGAGTCCTTTAAGTCAATTGTAGACATCTGGTAACAAAAATGCCTTATTCGATAAGAATAAAAATTCCCCTACTAGCAACAACTGCTGTGTCTTACCTAGGTTGAGTTGACGAGACAGTCGAAGGCTCAGATAAAACAAATAGTCCTCAGGCAGTGGGTCTGGCAAGGATGATTGGGTGTAAGTTAGGAAGTTGGTGAGAGCAATCAGCGTCTTTTTTTTTTTTTTTGAGATAGAATTGACGTATAACATTGTGTAAGTCTAAGGGGTACAACATATTGATTTTATAAACTTGTATTGCAATATAGTTGCCACTGCAGACTTAGCTAACACCTCTGCCACATCACACAATTCCCATTTCTTCTAGTGGGGGGAACAATTAGGATCTATTCTCTTAGCAAGTATGATGTTTATAATACAGTTTTGTTGTCTATGCAATCATCCTCTTTTATGGTGCTGTGTCAGCCTAGCCTTTTCACAGGATATATACTCAGTTACTGTGGTCATTGGGTTCATGGTTATCAAGAAACATGGCAAGTGACCTTAAAGCAGAAATATAGGAGAGCTGGAAAAGAGAAAGCAAATGCATGGTGTGTTCTCAAATATTGGTCAGATAGATAAATGAGTGACCACATCATGCTCTCCTTACGTGAGTCCTTAATAATTATGTTAATATCTAACTTTCATGGAGGCTCTTGCTAAGTGCTGGGCACCAAGCTAAGCTCTTGTCGGGTATTATCTCATAAACCTCTTTATCTACCATCAAGCTTCCATTTAAAACCCTCCAGTGATAGGGAAATAATTCACAATAAGAACAAAAACTATCAAATAAACCATCTGGTGGTAAGAACTTTATGGAGAAAATTATGAAATTTTTCTTAAGGACTTATGAGGTGAAAACTATTATTATACTCACTTTACAGATGAGAAAACTGATGTTTACAGGTCAAGTAGCTCCTTCAAAAATAACCAACCCTTCATCAACTTTATCTATCGGCTACCCCCTATTTCTCTGCTCTCCTTCATGGCAAAATTCTTTGAAAGCGTGGTCTACACCTGCTGCACCCACATCAACGAGGGCTGACAGATCAACCCATCAAATGTATGCCAATTTCAGCCCCTCTCTCACATGCCCCATTACACCCTAGCACAAGTCACTGTCGTCTCTGATCTAGACTTCTACAAAGGCTTCCTAGCTGATCTCTTGGCCTCCATTTAGTCTAGTTCCCACACAACAGCCAACAGATATTTTAAAAGATAAATTAGATCATTAGATCATTTCACTCTTCTGCTCAAAACCCTACACATTTCTTTCTTTTTTTTTTTTTTAAAGACTGGCACCTGAACTAACAACTGCTGCCAATCTGTTCCCTTTTTTCTTTTTGCTCTCCCTCCCCAAATCCCCCCAGTACACAGCTGCACATTTTAGTTGTGGGTCCTTCTAGTTGTGGCACGTGGGATGCCACCCCAATGTGGTCCAAGGAGTGGTGCTATGTCCACGCCCAGGATCCAAACCAGTGAAACCCTGGGCTGCCACAGCGGAGCGGGTGAACTTAACCACTCGGCCACAGGGCTGGCCCCATCCCCTACACATTTCTTACTGTAGCCTAACAAGCTCTCATCTCCTATTTTCTCTGCTTTGCTCCCTGTACTCCAACCATCCTGGCCTTTCTATTGGTCCTCAAATATGATAAGCACATGCCCACACCTGAGCCATTGTGCTCACCACACTCTCTGCCTGGAATGCTCATCTCAGAGATCTTCCCAAAATTGCTCACTCTTTCCTTTTGGGTCACTACATTAAATGTCACCTCCTTAATAGCTTTTCTATCTAATTACTCCCTCTACCTCTTGCTATGTCTTGCTTTGTTTTTATTCTTAGCACTTATTACAATAATATCACAGTACACATTGATTTGCTCATTAATTTTCTATCTTTTCCTACTTGGATATAAGTTCCACGAGGGCAGAGACTTTTTTAGTCAACTTTAATTCCCAGCTCCTAGAATTTCCTGGCACATAGAAAGTGTTCAATATTCATTAAATGAACAAATACGGAGTAAACAAATTAGTAAGGACAACATTTAAAGGGCGTCTGGTATACACAGAGTTGTTTTTATCATTTGTGTTAACCTAACCATGATGAGCACAGAAAAAATAGCAATTTAAACTCCTTCTCACCATCAAAATTTGCATATTTCACAGGTAACAGTTGATTTTTCAACTCCTTTTCTGTACATTTCAACTCTAAGATACAAACAAACTGAAGTAAACAAACAAACAAACAAAAACCCAAACAACTATAAAAGCAAGAAGTGACATTGGAGCTCGGTTAGAAAAAGAAAAACCAACTGAATATTCTCACCAATGATCAAACATTTTATGAATAAACATAGATGATACAAAGCTATGTATACACATCACAGAGAAAAAATGCCATAACTTCAGGTTTCAAAAAAAAAGGAACAAGAAACTACATATTATTCATGTGAGCATTCTGCATTCCATAGTTCAGGAATGTGAAGGAGAAAGAAGAGTTTGCTTTGCCATTTTGTTCAAATTCTCTGCCATATGATGGCAAGACTCCATTGCACTCCACTTTTCCAAAGATACATAAAACAATTACTTGAAGGAAGTTCAACCATACATTCTTGATACTAGGACATATTTAGAAAACATGTACAACCAGATTTTTAAAACTCTCTTTAGATCTGTTACTTATGTTAATTGCAGTTTCTTGTTTATCTCCTGTCAGGACCCATATTTTAATGTCTGCTTTCAGTAAGTTGGTTATCGTTTCTGGAACACGTGCTTGAAGGCAATCTTCAATGGCTGTGGCTCCAAGTAGCAGAAATTCCTAGATGTTTTTGAAAGAGATATTTTTTTATTACTGATCAAAGATTTTAAAAAATTTTAACAAATAAATGAACTATATTTTGAAGATATGCAGTCTAATAATTTATTATGTGAAATCCCATAACTGTGCACACACACACATAATTTTTTCTAGTCTCTTCCATTGGTCTATTTGTTTTCCCTGTTTCACTACATGAGGCAGTGTAGCATGATGGTTAAGATCATTGGCTCTTGGATCCGTGCCCTAACTCTAAAAGTTACTAGATGTGTAATCAAGAGTAAATTACTCAAGCTTCTGTGCCTCCTTTTCTATAACTGGAGAAGAGGGGAAAATATAATTACTCATAGAATTATTGTGAGAGTTGACATTTGTAAAGCGATTAGAATAATGTCTGGCATATTATAAATAGTTAATATTATCTTTTATTTTGATTATTATAACCTTAAGATAAGTCTTGATGTCTAGAGAGGTAAGCCCACTTTCTTTATTATCTTTCTTCAAAAATTATCATGATAATCCTTTGCCTCCTCCTACTTCTGTTTGAATTTTAAAACAAACTTGTCAAGTTCTGTGAAAATCCTTTTGGGAATTTTATGCATTCCTGCATTGCACTAAATTTACAGATTACTTTGAGGAGAACTATCACACTTATTATACTGAGTTTTTCTATTATTGTATAGACCCATCCATTTATGTAGGTCCTTACTTCAGTCCTTAAGAAAAATTTCATAATTTTCTCCATAAAGTTCTTACCACCAGACAGTTTATTTTATAGTTTTTGTTCCTATTGTGAATTATTTCCCTATCACTGGAGGGTTTTAAATGGAAGCTTGATGGTAGATAAAGAGGTTTATGTAAAACATAAAGCCAGATGATCTCTGATAATCTGGGATATTGTTTCCCAGAAGCCAGCATAATCTAAAGGTTCAAGAGTATTTTACATTGCTATTACTTGTCAAAGTAGAATTAACATGAGCTGATTCTGTGCTGATAATTAGAATTAACACCATTGAAACAGTATCACATGCAAACTGTAAATTAAAGCTTTAAAATAGCCATAAAGTATTTTAGTCTTCTTTTTGACAAATTGAATTATTTTATTTCTATTTTTAAATTATTTTGGTGAGGAAGAGTGGCCTTGAGCTAACATCTGGTGCTCATCTTCCTTTATTTTGTATGTGGGTTGCCACATACAGCGTGGCTTGTAGGCGGTGGAGGTCCATGCCCAGGATCCAGACCTACAGACCCCAGGCCACTGAAATGGAGTGCACTGAACTACACCACTATACCACTGGGCCAGGCCCAAACTGAATTTTTTAAAATGTTAAATATTCAAGTCACATTGATCCTACAAGACATCTTTCTATTTTCATTATATTATTTTTGTGCCATTTCTACTATAATATTTTCAAGATATTTCTATATTAAAACTTTGTATTACAATGTAAGATTTCTCACAAGTATCAGAAACATGATTTATGTTTCTAGGTATGAAACATGGATTTTTAAAAGAATGTTTTAAATCTTTTCATTTTAAAAATGCTCAGCTAACTAGGAATAAAAGGGTTGTTCTCAGCCTGGTAAAGGATATCTATGAAGATCTACAGTTAACATCCAACTTAATGGAAAAGGACTAGATGCTTTCCTTTTAAGATCATGAATAAGATAAGAATGTCCACCCTCACCAGTACCATTCAACATTGACCTGGGGGTTCCAGCCAAGGTAATTAGGAAAGAAAAAGAAATAAAGAGATCCAAAATGAAAACTAAAAAGTAAAACTATCTCTATTCACAGATGACATGATCTTGTATATAAAAAACCCTAAAGAATCCTCTAAAAAATTATTAGAAATAATAAATGAGTTCAGCAAGGTTGCAGGATATATTATCAATATACAAAAGTCAATTGTATTTCTATATACTTGAAAGGAACAATCCAAAAAAATGAAATTAAGAAAAAAATCCCATTTATAATAGCATCAAAAATAACAAAATACTTAGGAAAAAATTTAACAGAAGAAGTGCAAAACATAATTTGAAAACAAATAAATATTGTTCAAAGAAATTAAAGAAGATCTAAATAAATTATAAACATTCCATGTTATGGATTGGAAGACAATATATTTAAGACAGCAATATTCCCCAAATTGATCTATAGATTCAATACGATCCCTATCAGAATCCCAGCTGTTCCATTTTTGGAAATGGACAAACTGATTCTAAAATTCATGTGGAATTGCAAGGGACACAAAATATTCAATACAATCTTGACACAAAATAACCAAGTGGAAGTCTCACACTTCCTGATTTCAAAACTTACAACAAAGCAACTGTAATCAAGATAGTGTGATACTACCATAAGGATAGATATATAGATTGTGTAATGGAAGTGACAGTACAAAAATAATGCCTTGTGGGAGTGACATAAGCATCATGGCAGAGTGAATGCTTCCCTTAGACTCTCCCCTCTGAGATACAATGGAAAGGACATTCATATCCTAAGAGAGGACAGTCACACAACACTAAAGATGTCTGCAACCCACACAGCCATATATCTGAAGATGGAGGTGCTGGACCCTGGGAGGAAGTGGAAGGAGGTAAGGGGATCTCCTCTCCCTTCTGAACAGCAGTGACCCCAGGACTGTGCACAGCTCTGATAGGAGTGGGTAGGGGCGGCCCTTTGTTGGAACACCTTCATTCTCCAAGTTCCCTTACAGCCAAAGGGAAAGCCACACACAGAGGTGGCTAAGATATTGTAGGGGTATCTTCATCAAGCTAGCACTCCAAGAGAGCAGATAGTGAGGGCATAGCAAGAACGTCCCCAGGACTGCACAGATGAAAGAAAGCACCCCTCCCCCCCAGCACTCCAGCTCAACCAGTCAGCCAGAGTGCCCATGCATACCATAGAAAAGCAGTAGCTGTGAGTGAGGGAGCTGCAGATCACGGCAGGCTCAGAATACACAGTTCTTGAACCCAACCCAGTGGTGGCAGGTGGAAGCTGTGACCAAATACTATCACTATGCAGAGGCACAAATCCACACCATCAAACAATATGAAAAAACATATTAATATTACAGACCAGAAGGAAAATGACAAGTACCCAGAAATCAATCCTGAAGGCACAGAAATTTCTAACCTAAATGACAGAGAATTCAAAATAGCTATCACAAAAAAAACTCAATGGGTTACAAGAAGATACAGAAAAACAGTTCAATGAAATCAGGAACTTCTTTACAAAAGAGATTGAAACTATAAAGAAAAACCAAACAGAAATGTTGGAGATGAAAAACACAATGGATGAGATGAAGAAAAACCTGGAATCCCTGAATAACAGAGCTGATATCATGAAGGACAGAATTAGCACCTTGGAGGACAGAAATGCTTCAGATGGAGGAAGGGAGAGCTAAGACTAAAAAGAAATGAAGAAATTCTCCAAGAAATATCTGACTCAATTAGGAAATGCAACATAAGGATTATAATAGGTATTCCAGAGGGAGAAGAGGTGAATGGAGCAGAGAGCTTGTTCAAAGAAATAATAGCTGAGAACTTCCCAAACCTGGGGAAGGAGCTGGAAATATAAGTGAAAGAAGTTATTAGAACTCCTAATTATATCAATGTGAAAAGACCTTCTCCAGTAGTAGTAAAGCTGGCAAAAGTCAATGAGAGAGAAAAAACATTAAGGGCAGCAAGGCAGAAGAAAATAACTTACAAAGGAACCTCTATCAGGCTTTCACTGGATTTCTCAGCAAACTTTACAGGCTAGGAGAGAGGGGAATGATATACTCACAATTCTGAAAAAACTTTCAGCCAAGAATACTCTATCCAGCAAAAATATCCTTCAGATATTATGGAGAAATAAAAACTTTCCCAGACAAACAAAAGCTAAAGTTCATTGCCACAAGACATGCCCCCCTACAAGAAATGCTCAAGAAGGCCCTCATACCTGAAAAAAAGGAAAGGGGTTACAAAGCCTTGAGCAAGGAGATAATTAGGTAGCCAAAACCAGAAAAATTTCAGCTCCCTATCAGACTAGGTTAGTAAACACTTAATTTTAACACTAAAGATAAAGGGAAAGAAAACATCAAAAATAAATAAAATCTCGTCATTTTAACCACAAACTCACAAGACAAGACGGAATAAGTCATGACAATAATAACATAGAAGGGGAAGAGGCAAGGAATGGAATTGGCTAAGGCTAAGGAAATAAGAAGCTATCAGAAAATGGACTATCGCATCTATGAGATTTTTTAAACAAACCTCATGGTAACCAATAAACAAATAATCAGAACAGAGAAACAAATGGTAAATAAAGAGAAAACTAAGAAAACCATCATAGAGAACTACCTAACTGAATTGGTATCTGAAATATACAGGACGAGAAACAAGGGAAAGGCAGAAAAAACAGAAAATGAGCAATAAAATGGCAACATTAAGCCTTTGTATATCAATAATCACTCTAACTGTAAATGGATTGAATTCTCTAATCAAAAGACACAGAGTGGGGGCTGGCCCAGTGGTGCAGCGGTTAAGTTTGCATGTTCCACTTCAGCGGCCCGGGGTTTGCCAGTTCTGATCCTAGGTGCGGACATGGCTGCATGGCAAGCCATGCTGTGGTAGGCATCCCACATATAAGGTAGAGGAGGATGGGCATAGATGTTAGCTCAGGGCCAGCCTTCCTCAGCAAAAAAGAGGAGGATTGGCAGCAGTTAGCTCAGGGTTAATCTTCCTAAAAAAAAAAGAGAGACACAGAGTGGCAGGATGGATTAAAAAACAAGACCCAAAAATATGCTGCCTCCAGGAAACACCTCTGAGCTCTAAAGACAAACACAGGCTCAGAGTGAAGGGATGGAAGATGATACTCCAAGCCAACGGCAAACGAAAGAAAGCAGCTGTTTTCATACTTATATTAGACAAAGCAGACTTCAAGACAAAACAGGTGATGAGAAACAAAGAGGGGCAGTATATAATGATAAAAGGGACACTCCACCAAGAAGACATAACACTTATAAATATCTATGCACCCAACGCAGGAGCACCAAAGTACATAAAGCAACTATTAACAAACCTAAAAGGAGATATTAACAACAACACAATAATAGTAGGGAACCTCAACACTCCACTCACATCAATGGATAGATCACCCAGACAGAAAGTCAACAAGGAAATAGTGGATTTAAATGAAAACCTAGACCAGATGGACTTAATAGATATATATAGAACACTACATCCAAAAAACAGCAGAATACACATTCTTCTCAAGTGTACATGGAACATTTTCAAGCATAGACCGTATGTTGGGAAACAAGGCAAGCCTCAATAAATTTAAGAAGATTGAAATCATATCAAGCATCTTTTCTGACCATAATTCTATAAAACTAGAAATCAACTACAGGTAAAATGCTGATAAAATGACAAAGATGTGGGACTAAACAACACAATGTGGGACTAAACTGAACATGAATGAATGGATCATTGAAGAAATTAAAGGAGAAATAAAAAAAAAATGCAGACACAAATGAAAATGAAAATACACCATACCAACTCATATGAGATGCAGCAAAAGCAATTCTAAGAGGGAAATTCATAGCAATACAGGCCCACCTTAAAAAAACAAGAAAAACCTGAAATAAGCAATCTTAAACAAACCTTATGTAATTAGAAAAATAAGAAAAAACAATGCCAAAAGTGAACAGAAGGAGGGAAATAATACTTGGCAGAAATAAACAAAAAAACAGTAGAAAGGATCAATGAAACTAAGAGCTGTTTCTTTGGGAAGATAAGCAAAATTGAGAAACCCTTAGCCAGACTCACTAAGAAAAAAAGAGAGCAGGCTCAAATAAACAAAATTAGAAAGGAAAGAGGAGAAATTGCAATGATACCACAGAAATACAAAGGATTATAAGAGAATACCATGAAAAACTATATGCCAACAAATTGGACAATCTAGGAGAAATGGATAAATCCTTAGACTCATACAACCTCCTAAAACTGAACCAAGAGGAAATAGAGAATCCAAATAAACAAAACACAAATAAAGAGATTGAAACAGTAACCAAAACCTCCCCAAAAATAAAATTCCAGGACCAGACAGCTTCTCTGGAGAATTCTACCAAACATTCAAAGAAGACTTAATACCTATTCTTCTCAAACTATTCCAAAAAATTGAAGATGATGTAATACTTCCCAACACGTTCTATGAGGCCAACATCACCTTGATACCAAAGCCAGGCAAGGACAACACAAAGAAGGAAAATTACAGGTCAATATCACTGATGAACATAGATGCAAAAGTCCTCAACAAAATATTGGCAAATTGAATACAGCAAAACATTAAAAACATTGTACACCATGATCAAGTGGGATATAGGGATGCAGGGATGGTTCAAAATCTACAAATATGTATAATGTGATACACCACATTAGTAAAATGAAAAATAAAAACCACATGATCATCTCAAGAGACACAGAGAAAGCGTTTCACAAGATCCAACATACCTTTATGATAAAAACTCCCAATAAAATGAGTTTGGAAGGAAAGTACCTCAACAAAATAAAGCCCATATATGACAAACCCACAGTCAACATCATATTCAATGGTGAAAAACTGAAAGCTATCCCTCTGAGAATAAGAACAAACAAGCATTCCTACTCTTGCCACTCTTATTCAACATAGTACTAGAGGTTTTGGCCAGAGCGATTAGACAAAAAAAAAAAAGAAACAAAAGGAGTCCAAATAGGCAACGAGGAAGTGAAACTGTCACTGTTTGCAAATGACATAATTTTATATATAGAAAAACCTAAAGAATCCATCGGAAAACTACTAGAAATAATCAATAACTACAGCAAAGTTGCAGAGTACAAAATCAACTTACAAAAATCAGTTGCATTTCTATACTCTGACAACAAACTAGCAGAAAGGGAAATGAAGAATACAATCCCATTTACAATCACAAGAAAAAAAATTAAATGCCTAGGAATGAATTCAACCAAGGAAGTAAAAGACCTGTACACTGAAAACTGTAAGACATTGTTGAAAGATATCAGAGATGACACAAAGAAATGGAAAGATATTCCATGCTCATGAATTGGAAGAATTAACATAGTTAAAATTTCTATATTACCTAAAGCAATCTACAAATTCAATGCAATCCTTATCAGAATCCCAAGGACATTTTTGACAGAAATAGAACAAAGAACCCTAAAATTTATATGGAACAACAAAAGACCTTCAATAGCCAAAGGAACCCTGTGAAAAAAGAAAAAAGCTGGAGGTATCACACTCTCTGATTTCCAAATATACTACAAAGCTATAAAACAGCATGGTACTGGCAGAAAAACAGATACACAGATCAATGGAACAGAACTGAGAGCTCAAAAATAAGTCCCACATATTTATGGAGAGCTAATTTTTGACAAAGGAGCCAAGAACATACGATGGAGAAAGGAAAGTCTCTTCAATAAATGGTGCTGAGGAAACTGGACAGCCACATGCAAAAGAATGAAAGTAGACCACCTATCTTATACCATACACAAAAATTAACCCAAAATGGATTAAAGATTTGAATGTAAGACCCAAAAGCATAAAACTCCTAGAAGAAAACATAAGCAGTAAACTCTTTGACATCGGTTGTAGCAGTATCTCCTTGAATATGTCTCCTCAGGCAAAGGAAACAAAGGAAAAGATAAATGAGGCTACACCAAACTAAAACGCTTCCACACAGCAAAGGAAACCATCAACAAAATGAAAAGGCAACCTACCAATATTTGATAAGGGTTAATATCCAGAATATATAAAGAACTCACACAACTCAACAACAAAAAAACAAACAACTTGATTAAAAAATGGGCAGGGGATCTGAATAGACATTTTTCCAAAGAAGACATACAGATGGCCAACAGGCACGTGAAAAGATGTTCAGCATCACTAATTGTTAGGGAAATGCAAATCAGAACCAAAATGAGATATCACCTATGCCCATCAGAATGGCTATTATTAAAAATACAAGAAATAATAAGTGTTGGAGAGGATGTGGAAAAAAAGGAACCCTCGTACACTGCTGGTGGGAATGTACTTAGGCGTAGCCACTATGGAAAACAGTATGGAGATTCATCAAAAAATTAAAACTAGAACTACCATATGATCCAGCTATTCCACTCACGGATATTTATTCAAAGAACAGAAAAACACTATTTTTAAAAGATATATGCATCCCTCTGTTCATTGCAGCATTATTCACAAAACCCAAAATACCATATGATTTCACTCACATGTGGAAGATAAACAAACACATACATAGATACAGAGGATAGACTGGTGGTTACCAGAGAGGAAGGGGTGTAGGAAGAGGATGAAAGGAGTGAAGGGGCACATTATTATGGTGACAGATGGCACCTAGACTTTGGTGGTGAGCATGGGGTAGTTTATACAGAAGTAGAAATACAATGATGCATACTTGACATTTACATCAGGTTACGAATCAATGTTACCTCAATAAAAAATTTAGAAATTAAAAAAAAAACAGAAGTAACAAATCTTGGTAAGGATTTGGAGAAATTGGAACACTTGTGCCCTGTTGGTGGGAATGTAAAATGGTATAGCCATTAGGGAAAACAGTATGGCGGTTCCTCAAAAAATGAAAGATAGAATTGCCATATAAAAAAAGGGGGGAATGTTTCAAAGGAACTATGAATCCAAAGAGCCTCAGAATCAAGTCTAATTCAATCAGTCGATCTATCAAATTCATATTTTACCAACAGAACGATCCTGGTATCTGATAGCTGATTACTTTAGCAAGTATATTCTAAGTTATGCTACATTTGACTATTGATACAAATGTAGACATTGTCTGTCTTACCCTTACCCAACAAGAAAGAAATTTAAAATCTTATGAGTCCCCAAAAGAAAAATCTTCAAAAAGCAAAGTGCTACTGGCCTCAATAGCCAGGAAAAGTGTCAGAAAATATCTCTCTATAACTGAAAACAATTAGGACCATCAAAATGTGCATGAAGTTGTATATAAGAGCCAATTTCACAGAACCAGTTTATTTTACGCTCTTTTGTGTCAGTTTCCAATACTTACCCAAAGGTCTGCAGAAAGTAGCCGTATAACTATAACTAATATAACATCTGCTAGAATTGTGGAAATTAACACAAGTCACAAGGCAGATAATTAGATGCTCGGATAGCTGATACAAAATAAGAAAAAGGACAACTGAAAGACAAGACTATTAGCTTTTCTAGATGGTATACAGGTGTTCCAAGCCTAGAAAACTAGAATTGATGACACAGATTTTGAAAAAACAAAATTAAAGTCAAGAATCATAATTTTTTAAGGCTGTTATAACTTGAAAGAGTTAACACAGAGGTCAGAGACTGCTATCCTTAGAATGACCTACTTGCAAGGCTGGCCCTTGGCTGGTAAACAATTCTCCAAACTGATTCAACTTACCCTGTGTGACCCCCATGGGAAGCCTGCACGTGGCTTCCTCCAGGCTCTGGCTATGGCTTTTTCCCTTACGATCTGGCTGTGTATCCTTACTACATTCCTGTAATAAATCTTAGCCATGAGTACAATAATGTGCTGAGTCCCATGAATTCTTCTAGAGATTTACTAAAAACATAGGGGTGGTTTTGGGAACCCCCAACACAGATGACAAATGGGCACGTGAAAAAATGCTCACTATCGTCAGTCACAGCATGGAAATGTAAATTAAAACCACAAGAGATACACACCTAGTAGAAGAGCTAAAATTAAAAAGACTAACCATACCAAGTGTTGGTGACAATAGCTTGCAGGAATGTAACCACAGTTGGGTGGTTTCTTAAAAAGTTAAAATACACTTACCATATGATCCAGCCATTTTATTCTTAAATATTTACCAAAGAGAAATGAAACCATATGTCCATACAAAGACTTTTGCACAAATGATCATAGGAGCATTATTTGTAGTAGCCAAAACTGCAAACAAAATGTCCACCAACAGGTGAATGGATAAACAAACTCTGATATACCCATATACTGGAACACTACTCAGCAACACAAAGAAATGAACTATTGATACGAGCTACAAACTGAATGAATTTTAAAATAATTATGAGTGAAAGAAGCCAGACAAAAAGTCATATACACTATGTGACTTTATTTATATAAAAATGTAGTAAATGCAAATGAATCTATAGTGACAGAACGCAGATCAGTGTCAAAACTTACCAAATTGTATACTTTAAATGTGTGCCGTTTATTCTACGCCAATTTTACCTCAATAAAGCTGGGCTTTTTAAAGTAATTATGGTAGTGAACAAATACGTAAGTGATCCAAAAAAGACCAAGATTTACAGAGGTCAAAGCTAATTCCTGAGACTCACCAAATCCCAGCACTTTGGGCTTAGAACTGCGATCAAAGTTCCTGCTATAAACCCTCAGCATCAAAAACCTATTCACTGGCTCTCAATAAAACACGGAGTGACAGCAAATTTTTCATTGACATTAAAGCTTAATAAAAATTCTGGTGTGAGCCACATAAATTTCAGTGGGCTTGGCTGTCGGGGAAGCTTTTTGGCTACCTTGACATGGATTTTTCAATCTTGGATAATGCGGTCAACAACCTGTGGTGACAGCAGATACAAAACAACAACATATTCAAATACTGCTGAGTTGTAGAAGGCTCCTACAAGTTGTGGGAACAAAGAGAGGAGCTGATATGAACAATGAATCCAGTACTTATAGCCCCTTTGCAGTAGAGCCGGAGCTGTCCTGCAGGAGTTCGGACAATTACAGACTTCCTTTTTCTATTACTAAAACAACATTAAAAGCATTAGTTTCTATTTTCCTTAGTACATGGCACTGACACACACAAAAAATCAAAGTCAAAAGAATTCTGAGAGAGTCCTCCACTGACCATTAGTGAAAAGGCCAACATGTTTCTTGCCAGTTTCCACTTCCTCTTTCTTTTACCATTACTCTCCACTTTCTTATACGACTACTATTTCTCAGTCACTATTCTTTCTTCTATGGAAATTTACTTATGCAAATATATCTAATCTATTATATATATTACTTATATATTATGTATAATATATATTAATTTATAATTTATAATGTAATTTAGTGCTGTATGTATATAATACATATATTAAATATAATAAAATACATGTTATATACACATACAAAATATAACCATTTAAAAACTGAGGAAGAACGAGGAGAGCAGCCCACGTCTGTGTATCATTCAGTCCTCACAACGTCCTGTCTCCAGTTTGCTGCACAGAGATGTTAAACAGCTAGCTTGATAGATGCCAGGTTTATTTTAATGTACAGTTCTGCCTCGAAGTCCTCTAGATTTATTTATTTATTTATTTGTGTATTTATTTATTTTACCGTCGTAGACAAACTTAAACTCATTGATTTTACTCCTGATCTAGCAGCCCAAATAGGCTTGAAGATCTGTTCTCACTGCCAAAGTAAACTGCTCAAAACAGTTCCGCTTCCTTATCATGTCATCCTCCCCACCCACCGCCCTTAACCCTCGGATGGCTCACCATGGCCTATAAATACTTTTCAAGAGACTCCTACAGATAATCCTTGCAGGAATCTTCACTGTCTCAGCTCTTTCTCAATACCCCACAGCCCTACGCCTTGCACACTCGGACTCCTACCACACCAGAAGACCCTCCCTCCCCGGCACAGCTTACATGCGGCTCCATGCCGTCGCCGGCTCCACAGCCTCCTCCTCAGGTAGGTGCCCCCTCCCAACTCCCATATCTACCTGTTGAAATTCTACCCATCGTTCGAAGATACAGCCCTCTCCACAGAGCCTTCCCCAAATGCCTCAGTCAGAAATAACGTCTTCTGTGCTTACCCAGAACGCGATATATCCATCTACCTAGTTCTTAGCAGATCCTGTCTGGCACTAAAACCGTTTCTGCACATACCTGTCTTCTAACAGACCGTAGGCTCCCACAGGCAAGGACAGCAGCATCTTTGTCGGGATACAAACCTCCACCCCCTAGCACAGTTCTTAATACAGACCAGGACTCAAAGTTCCTGAAATGATTAGCAAAAGAGCAACAAGAATTTCTCCCACTGAAAAATTTTATACCTAATTTTCAACTGTGGTGGAATACAGAGGTCCCTTAGGTAAGTGAAAGATACATCAAAGTCTAAACTGCGTTTGAGTTGCTATTTTTAAACTTGGCAACTAAACATTTTCTTTTCAAAGTAAGGCTACAAAGTGACAAATGGGTATCCTGTCTTTTTGTTTTTCCAACTCATTCTCTAGAAAAAGCATCAGCAAAGACCTTCAGGGAGTAAAAACTAGAAGGATGAAGTGTGGCTATCTACATGACCACAACAAGCAGCCAAACAGCAGACAAATAAAAATACTACAAACTGAAAACTTAAAGATATTCTGCTCCTTATTACTTGAAGGAATAGGTTACTATCTAAGTTACTAGGGCAAGTAAAAATGGTGTAAATACATCCAAGAAAATGATGATCTTTTAAAAACACAAATCAGATAGCACTGCCCTGCTTGAAGTCCTCTAGTGACTTTGCATCACACATACAAAAAATTCGAATTCCTCACTGTGTACTGCAAAGATCCTGCAGATCCTGCCGCAGACGGATTCTCCAAGCTCGTCTTCTGCACCTCCCTGCTCCTTGCTTCGCTTCCACCACATTGAGGTTCTTTCTGTTGCTTGACGCTGAGACCAGTATCTCTCAGTGCCTTGCTCTAGCTGTTACTTCTGCCCGGGATGCTCTTCCTCCACGTCTTCACATGGCTGCCTCCTCCACCTTCAATTATCAGCCCAAATCCCACACCTCGCAAAGGCTCCCTCGGCCGCTCTAAGGTAAACCTCCGCCACCAGCAGCTCCACAGTCTGCCTCTGTCGGATCGTACTGTTGATTTTCTCTGCAGTGCTCATCATGACCCGAAATTATCTTGTTCATTCACTTCTCTGTTTACTATCTGCCTCCCTCCACTAGAGTAGAAGCCCCACAAACAGGGGCTCATCATGGCCACTCTAATTCTAGAACAGTGGCTGGCATGTGGAAGATGCTCAAAAATATTTGTAGACTGCATTTAATGCCATGAAGACCAAAATATATTTTTTACATTCTTTAGCTTTTCTTTCACCTCTGGAAGCAGAGATTGGTTGAAAATACCGGGACTTTGGGATCAGATACACCTGATTTGAACCCTGATTCTGCCACTTATTTGCTTAGTGATGTTGGTACGGTTGCTTAAATTGAGCTCCAGCTGCATATCCTTCGAATGGGGCTGCCGCTATCTACCTTGAAGGACTGCTCTGTGCAGGTCAAGCAGACCAATTGGGATCTCAGTCATTAGTTTTTCCACGTTCTCAAGCTCTTCCAAAAAGAAAGAATTTTATTTTTCCTCAGGAATAAGACTGATCAAGAAATGGATGGTCAAGCTTAGAACAGAAGTAAGGTTCATAGAAATGATTCCTGAAGGAGAGAAGAAGGATCTCCTTCACGGGGGGAGGGAGGAGGAACGTGGTAAAATCCAAACATTTAAGCATCAGAAAAGAGTGTTCCAATTAAAAGAATAGGAATAAAAATAAATACTTATAGCAAGCGCTATGTCTTTTTTTTTTTGGACGTACCAGGCATTGTTATTTAATCTTCACAGCAATCCCATGAGGAGGATATCAATGCTATCCCCATTTTCTAGGCCAAGAAACCAAGGTCCACAGAGGTTAGGTGACTAGGAAGGTCATGAGCTAGTAACAGAGTCACAGCTAAGACCACAAATAAACCTTTTCCCTCCTCAGTCTCCCAGGCTCTTTTTACCCTCTCCACTCCTCCTCTCCAAATGGATCCATGCTTGTCATCCTCCCTTCTTTCCTCTTCTTCCTCCTCTTGCCCACTAGGCCCAGACAATACAGCCCCAAAGTAGCCCAATCAGCCACCAAGATGGCCATTTCGCCAGGCCACCAGAGAGCAGCATGTCAGCAAGAAGAGGGGAGAGAAATGTCTTAAACTTCTCTCACCTCCCTGGGAGCCCCATCGGCCTCATCTACTTAAAACTCTCTTCATCTGTCCCCATCTCACCCTGAACAGTCTAAGCCAAAGCTCCTGCCCTCCAAGGACGGCCCCAGTGAGTAGTCAGAGAGTGCTTTCCGACAGGAAGACGGGATTAGCAATTGCTTTAAATACTTAGAAAGCTGTTAGAACACTACTCAAGGCCACTGAGTCTTTTAAGTGTCACCTAGCTAGGAGTGCACATTGTAATGACAGGAAATGAGTGCTCTCATAGTAGCAGTGTTTAAATATCAGGAAAGGGGAAAGCTGGAATGAACATTGAGATATATTTTCTTGTAATAAAGTTTTAGAAAAAGCTTTCCTAGAGAGAGGGGGAGTTGGTAACAACAATTTTTCTGAGGTTTAAAGCTTTTTTAAAAAATGGCATTGGGAAACAACGCTTTAAAAATATGATTTAAAAAGTCTGGCTTTGGGAAGAACAAATGATTTACTTATTTACTTCCTTTTCTAATCTTTCAGATTCCACATTATCAAGGCTCAGGTGGTCCAAGAGACATGACTTCATGAGGCTGGAGGAAAGTCCAGTAAAAATAAAATCATCAGCCATAAACTCACAATACTCTTTGGGGAATCAGGCCAGCTGCTGGAGCAGCAGGCCCTCTGAAGCTTAAGGGGAGAAAAGGATTTGGATGCACGTTGTTTCTTTTGAAAAACATTAATTAATTCACTATTTTAAAAGAAATAGTGTTTAGTTTATTTGCGACAATAATGCCCAATATCCATCCATTCATCAAATATTTATTGAGCACTTACTGGATACCAGACCTGGCGGGAGGTGACTCCTGCCCTCCTAGAACTTATAGTCTAGTTGGCGACATAGTCATTAAATAAACACTCAGATTAGAAATCGCAATGCTGACTGTGACAAGTGCTAGGAAGGAGAGGTGTGGGAACCCATACCACCCACAAAAGGGAGTTTGGCCCAATGAGGCCTGAAGAAGCAAGACCTGAGCTGAGATTAAAGGACGGATGGAAGCGGACTGGAATTTCATGATTCTGTAGTAAAGTTTTGGTTTACATTACCAAATCTCACTGAACAGTCACAGAAAGAGCCCTGGGAAATACATGAAGTGAATGAAAAAGTAGCTTACCTAGAAAACTCCAGGACATTAAGAATTTCATACGTTAAGTTTTCTCCCATCTACAGAAAGATAAAACAGCAGATTCTTACCTGAAGGAAAAAGTATCCTTGCAAAATAACTCACTCTCCCAAGCACAAACAAGTTTTACCCCCCAAATACCCATCTTTTTCAAAATATAAAGTCTGATAAGATGATGGTGCCCTCCTCTGGCAAGAACAATATTGGCACAAATGTTTCTAATAGTGCCGACTGAAGACTGGAACAACTCTCTTTTCAATCTAAAAGCAGCACTATTGGAAACTTTATAAATACTCTCAGGTTGCAGGGGTACACGGGAGTAAATGAGACAGTCAGCAGACAAAACTGGGAGAACAGACACATCTTTTAATAAAATAGCAGAGATCAAATGAAATCCTTAATGCTGAGATAATTTGAAGAGGTAAACGTGGAAAAAGGTGGCATGCTATAAAATTTTATATCAATGAAACATGCATGTTTTCTAGACTTTTCCAGTTATAGCCTCTTGACTTCCTGTAGCCATAATCAATTTATCTGTGAAGCTACCAGCTCCCAGCTTCACCAATATGACACTGCGGGATTTCACATAATTTGAGAGTCATCCATGTGGCATATTCTATAGATACAAAGGTGAATTAGTCAGTCCGTCTTGCCAAGGACTCAATGTCTAGTAAACATCCCTAACCACTGCATTAGTACTAGAAAAAAAAAAAAATCAGTGTTGGCCACCATGTTTACACTGCTCCAATTTTTTCCCGAAATATCAAAGTCTTGTGGTAAGTGGTCATCAAGACAGAACAAGAAAATATATACATAATAAAATGAGTAAATCAAAATAATAATAAAACTTGCCAAAAATAATTTGAAACACTTTAATTCTTCATAGGAAAAAAAAAATAGTGTATTGCTTGAAGGTCTGATGATTCTAAGTCTTCGGAATAGCTCATTTTTATTGAGCACTTTCTCTGTGCCAAGCACTAATTCCAACTACTTAAGATATGTCAACTCATTTAATCCTCACGAAGACCCTGTGACGTGCATGATGAGCAAACTGGGGCAAACACAGAGAAGTTAAGGAATGCGCCCAAGAATAGCGGCTGGGAAGGTGTGGGGCAGATGGGAACCCCACGCACTGTAACTGCAGGGGTTCCTCGTCTGACCGCTGTGTACCTGTGTCTCTCTGGAAGAACAGGTGCGTGTGAACCCTGGGAAAGTATGTAGGATGCTACTCACAGCTTCTATGATGATAGAATACGGCGTTCTTGTAGTGAAAACAAAGCCGAGTTTCTTTGCTCCTTTCACTAAAGCTGCTTCATCTGTTAATAAAAATTCTGTGTTAATGGAGACTGAGCAAATGTATTAACATTGAATTTAATTTAATACGGATTTCCGTTCTTCAGCTAAAATGTCACGTCATATTTTAAACTTGACTTTTTTCATCCAAATGCACTTATCTGTACCTCACGGGGCCAGACAGTGTTCATGAAAGAGGAAATTTGGCTAAATAGGGCCACTTTCAGTGGGGCTAAGATAAATTCCCCAGGCTGAGAGTGAAATCCTTCCCTAGTTTCATTATGGTCTTGTTTGTGCTCCGGGCCAGTAGTAGCAGCTCCAGAAAATGTTGCAGGTCTTGACCTTACCCCTGCCTGTTACTTATTATAACCTAACATGCCACTGAACCCCGGCCCCGAGAGCCCCCGCCAGGCTCCTTATGGCAGTCTTTGTGGGTCTGGGGAGCTGGAGCCCCAGAGCAGCTGAGGCCTGCACTGTGCCACCAATGCCCCTGACCATAACAACTCCAGGGAAGGAGAAACACAGGCACCATCAGGGGACCAGGGGCAGCATCCCCTCTTCTGTGCTCATCACCTGCCAGGTGCTCCAGGTGCACACAGCACCTACCTGGGGAGGAAGCTTGGTAGATTATATCATTTCCATCTGTCTCAGGAACAACAGTGTGGCACACACACAACAGGGTAAGAAATTCCTTTATATAGTCTTTCATGGGCTATATATAAGAAAGGCACAGAGCTGGTGAGTCTCTTAGAACGCAAGAGTAATATATAGTCTGCAGCTTTTACCAACTAAGGTTTTACTTCAGGTATATGCAGAGTCAGGCACCAGCTAAAAACCATATTGTGCAGTTAGCATGTGTTTGTGGAGTGGCTACTGAGGCAGAGACGGTGTGGTAGGCTGGGGAGACCTGGAGGAACAAGATGACCCTGCCCTCATGGAGCTTTTATTCTTATTGGAGAGATAAGCTTTCTCAAAGCTGGAGAAATACATGGGGGCTGTGATAGAGAAAAGAGAGGCTTATTTTAGGTAGGTGGTCAGGAAAAAAACACTGGGGAGATGATATTTAAATTAAGACCTAAATGGAAAGGTTAGTTAGCTGTGTTCGGTGACATGTGACGGTGGCACACACTAGACAAGAGGAATAGCACTTTCAAAGGCTCCGGGGCAGGAATCAGACTCGTGCATTTGTGGAGCTTCAAGGCAAGTGTGACTCTAGCATCTTGAGCAGGAGGAACAATACCCAGAATGAGGCTGGAGAGAGGACCACAGTCACGAGTTTGGGTTTCATCTTAAGTGTGGTGTCAGTCCTTGGAAAGGTTTTAAGCACAGGAAGACACGTACAGACTTATGTTTTAAAAGACCACTTTTACTTTTTAGAAGATTAAGATTTCAAATCAGGTAGATCAATATCTTAAAATAGATAAGTGAAGATATTGGTAGCATGCAATTGAACCAAATAGTTTAAAAGCAGAAGAGAGAGTCTTACATAGATGGCTACCCGGTAAAACGTTCTCGTATAATGTTTGATTTCGGTCACACCAAGTTCAGTGCTCAGTTCATAATATGGGTAAAAAGTCCCTTGCTTACTATAGTAACATCAAAAAATTTCAAGACTCTCTCTTTCCTGGGCTCAGAAAATTATATCTTTTAGGAAACTATACAAATGTTTTAAAGTTATATAGCATTACCCTGTTGACAGAGTGAAAAAAGCAGACTTACATGGTTACTCTCCAAGTTCTGCAATAATGTTGGGTCATCAAATTCACAGGAGTCTGTGATGGGAGAAGGCGGCTGACTGAGGAAGAATGGAGGAGAGTGGTTTTAACAAAAAGTTCCTGATGATACCAGTCAATAACCAAAAGGATCTATAATGAACACATAGCCCTACCTTCTGTTTTCAGTAAGTCACACCTAAAAAGTCCATAGAACGAGTAAATATTTAAAGTTCATCCTCTCAGACCTCAAGCTGCAAAATGGCGTTAGAAAATGCCTAAAATTGTGTTGAATACTGAACAGTTATGTGGAATTTGAGACAGAGAAACTACAAAAGCAGTAAAGTCTAGATCCTGGGGTTTTTGAACACCATACAGGAAAGATCTATCCAGGGGAGCGTCCTGGGAACTGCCATTTGAAGTCTGGACCAGGGAGAGCTGTGCTATCATCTGTCAGCACACCAGGACTGATGAAAAGTGCGTTGCAGGGAAAAAGGAAGAAGGGCAAAGGAGAAAAGAATGTCGTCTATTTACCTTAAGTTGTCTATAACATCACTTGTGTTTAACTGATTTCTAAGGGAAAATGAGGGAGGAAATATAACAGTTACAAGACTATAAATATAAAACCCTTTAAGAATTCTAACCACGTATGAAAGCCGATGTAAACCCTATTTTTTAACAACTGCAAGTTTTCATTTAGGTTATATTAGGTTTCAATCTCACTCAGATACAGTGATAGTATTAGAAATTCAGATATGTTTTGGAGCAAATAAAGGATAATTAACTTTATTAAGAAAAAATATAAGAATTTCCAATAGAGTATGGCAATAAAAACACTTACCCATAAATTATACCTGCAATGGTACACTTCTTAAATGTCATAATATTGAAAGTGAGGGTTCCCGTTTTATCACAAAATAAGTATTTTACCTAAACAAAGAAAAAACGAACATGATAAACAACATTAAGTTAAAATGTATTAAGAAAACAAAGACAAGAAGACGTTCTTTCTCTTTAAATCCTCAAAATATGTGGATTTTTAGAAAACAAGAAGTTCGGTCTATAAGAATTCTATCTTTAATATTTATACTTCTTTCAGAGGCCACACTCTTCTGTTAGTTTCACACTGGAAGTGAAATCTCATGGTAATATGCAAAGTAAATTATCTGTTTACCTATCTGTCAGATGAAAAAGAAAACCAAACTCGAAGCCCCTTTAATCATGATCACAAAGTATAATGCTCATTTCTAAAGACAAATGGAAATTCTTTAGACGATCACTTCTGTCCAACAATCAACACGAAGCAACATGGCGTTAAACAGTTTTAAAATGTTCGTCAGCTCTGGTGTCTAGTGGTTAAGATTCAGCATGTTCACCGCCCTGGCCCAGGCTCGCTCGTTTTCCAGTCGGGGAACCACACCTCCGTCTGTAGGTTGTCAGTGTGGCGGTGGAGTGTTGCTGTGGTGCTGAAAGCTGTGTCAGCGGGATTTCAAATACCAGCAAGTCACCCACGGTGGACAAGTTTCAGTGGAGCTTCCAGACTAAGACAGACTAGGAAGAAGGACATGGCACCCACTTCTGAAAAAAATTGGCCATGAAAACCCTGTGAACAGCAGCAGGGCACTGTCTGATGCTGCAATGGAAGATGAGAGGATGGCGCAAAAAAGACGGGGCAGGGTTCCACTCTGTTTTACACAGGCTCACTAGGAGTCAAAACTGACTCAACCAACACTGAGATCTTTGTATTATTTTGGAAGATGAGAGAGATACTGATTAACTTTAGATTTTGTTAACTTTACATTTTTGTTAAATGACGTAACCAAAAAATGACAATAAAAAGCAGATGCTATTATATATGCGCACAAAAACATTTAAACTATGTAATTTTGAAAGGAAAATCAGGGTTGGAAATGAGATGCAGTAAATGAAAACAAACAACTAGCACAATGGCAACATTAACACTAAAGCAGATGCTAAAGTTCTCAGTACAAGTTAAAGAAAGATATTAAGTAATGGTAAGACAACATTTACAAAGAAGATACAAGAATTAAGAACCTGTATAAACCAAACAAAACCTAAGTAAATACATAAAACAAAGAGAACTTGATAAAAGTAAATAACACTTAGAGAATTCAGAATATTTCTTTCAGAATTTCAGATTCTTTTAGAGCTGAATTTCTTTCAGATCTGAATAAATAAATATTATAGACATGGAAAAAATTGAAAAATATAATAAACTTGATTTAGTAGATATGGCAAAAAATACATGTTTTTTATGTCCTTTATAAAAGTTGATTATGTAATTGGCCACATAAATCCTGGACAAAATTTTTAAAGTAGAGGTTTTATAAGTCACATTTGTTCATCATAATGCAATAAAACAAAAAAATTAATTATGAAAAAAGGAACCATAAAACTTCTTGGAAATTAAGGAATTTAGGTTGATTCCTTCTGGTTTGATTTCTGGAATCAGAATCAAACTGGAAATGACAAAATATCTAAAAAGCAATAAGGAGAGTTCCTAACATAACCCATAATAAAACTTACAGGATTCAGTCAAAGCTGCAAGCAGAAGAAAATGGATGATCAGAAATGTTTTATTATTAAAGAAGAAAAGCTAAAAGTAAAATTGTGCTCAGTTTAAGAAAATACAGGGAAAAAAATCTAAAGAAACCAGTTGAAGGAATTAGAAGAGACAAAAAACTGAAATGAATGAAATGAAAAATAAATTAGTAGAAAGGATGAATGAATCCAAAATTTAATTCACTGAAAAGATCAAGAATATAGATTGCATGAAAATTCTTTAGGAAAAGGGAAAGTGGGTGTGTAAAAATATGTGAGATGAGAAATAAGAAAGGAAATATAACTACAGATAAAGAAGAGATTTTTTTAATGTTACTTGCAACTCTACCAAATTTTTTTAACCAGCAGAAATGGATAATTTCCTGGAAAAAAATAAGTTGCCAAATTAAAACAAGAAGTTGAGATGGTAAAGGTGAATAAAGACCTCCTGTTGAAAAGGACAAAAGAGATCTTCCATTTTGTGCAATATGATGAGCTAAATAATGTGAACTGCCCTTCTGATGAAAACTAGGATAATACAGGATAAAACATAAAAACTCATGTTTTTAAACATCATCGCAACATCACAAAGTTGTCCCAGAAGGAAGTAGTCCTCCGAGGTGAAATTCAGAGTAAACTGTGGAAAGTAAGGAGCTTTTTCTCTGAGTGACAAACCCTGGAAACCTAAAGTTTTCACCTTGAAGGCCGTACAGGATTCCGGAACTAGAAGAGAAAGCAATGGGTTGCCCCAGTGGACAGTGCAAAAGAAGACCCTTCATAAATCTGGCCAAGAGGACAGCCTCTCAAAATAAGAGTTAAAGAGAATGAATTTTCCTGATTAAACTTTGAGGTTGGACAGAAGAAAAACATGCTTCTCTTGAGAATGTTAACACAAGCTGGCCCTTCCAAGGGCTTGTGGCCAAATTCACACCACCTGTGGGCCCAAAACACCTCAAGCAGAGGATTTAAATTAAAGTGGTCTCAGGTGATTGGCAGAAGGAACTGCAAATCCTTTCTGCAGAAATTCAACTTCAACCTAGGCCTCAAAGAATTCCTACCAAAAAAGTTCCAAGCATCAGGGGGTCATAATCAAAATAAGGCACCCTAAATGAAAACCACTAGAAAAAAGAGAAACAGAATCAGATCCACAAATCATTCAGGTTCTGGAATTATTAGACTCAAAATATGAAATAACTAGATTTTGTATGTTTTTCAAAAAGAATAGTTTAAAAATATGAGCAAGGAACAGGAAAATAAAAAGAACAAAGCATGTATTTTAAGAGTAAATAAAACTTCTAGAAAGTTAAAATTATAATGGTTGAAAAACTTAATTGACAGATTAAACAGATGACCAGAATCAAATGAAGAGACAACTAGAAAACAGAAAGATGAGTCTGAAGAAATTCTCCAGTGCAGAGAGATAAAGAGATGCAAATCTGAAAGGAGGGTAAGAGACACAAGGATAGAGAGGAAAGGGCTGATGATGCATATTGAGTTGGAGTTCCAAAGGGAGAGAAAATGGAGGCTGGAGATTAGCTGATATTTACGTACAGATCAGTTTTCTAAAGTTCTTCAAAGTTACTGATCCTCAGACTCCAGGATCTCAGTGATCAGACAGAGCATAAATAAAAAGGCATCCACATCTAGTCACATGACAACGAAACGGCAGCAGTCTAGAGAGAAAATTTTCAAAGCAGAAAGAAAAGACCAATCGCATGTCCAGGGACCAATACTAGATTGAAGAGTGACTTCTCAAAGTCATCAAAGGCACAGGACGATGAATAGTATTTTCAACGTTCTGGGAGAAAACGGTATTTCAAGATGGGAGAAACAAAACCATTTTCAGACCTAGGAAACATGAGATCTGCCTGCCAACATTCCTTCTCTAAAGGAAACTTTGAGAACATCTTTCAGGCAGTAGATGTGGGACCTCAGGTGAGAATTCTGAGTTATGAGAATGAAAGGTGTGCGAAGACATTGGTAAGGAGGTGGATAAATCTAAGTAAGCATTGCTGCATGAAATCATGATCATAATCATGATGTCTTATCTACGGGGTCGAAAGATTTTAAAACCAAAATACTGGACAAAACCAGCATATAACTAAAAAAGAGGCAAGCAGTGTCAAAATGTTTTTTCCTATTGTGGTAAAATATTAGCCATATTTAGTACATTCACACATTTGTGCCACCATCCATCTCCAGAACTTTTTCATCACCCCAAACGGAAAGCAATTAAATAATAGGAGAATTCTCCATTCTCTCCTCCCCCCAGCCCTGGCAACCACTATTCTACTTTTTGTCTCTATGAATCTTACTATTCCAAGTACCTCATACAAGTAGAATCATATAGTATTTGTCCTTTTGTGTCTGGCATGTTTCACTTAGCATAATATCTTCAAGGTTCATCCGTGTTGTAGCATGTATCAGAATTTCATTCATTTTTAGGACTGAATAATACGCCATTGTACATATATACCATATTTTGTTTATCCATTCATCCATTGATGGACGGTTGAGTTGTTGCCATCTTTTGGTGTACAAATATATGTTTGAGTCCCTACTTTCAGTTCTTTTGTGTATATACCCAGAAGTGGAATGGTCGGATCATATGGAAATTCTATGGTTAATTTTTTGAGGAACAACCATACCATTTTCCACAGTGACTGCACCATTTTACATTTTCACCAGTAACACACAAGGGTTCCAATTGCTCCACATCCTCATTTAATACTTGCTGTTTTCTGTTGTTGTTGTTGTTTTATAATAGCCATCCTGTGGTGTGAAATGATATCTTACTGTAGTTTTGATTTGCATTTCGTTAAAGATTAGTGATGTTGAGCATCTTTTCACGTGCTTATCAGCCATTCATATATCTTTGGAGAAATGTCTATTTAAGTCCTTTGCCATTTTTTAATTAGGTTGTTTGTCTTTTTGCTGTTGAGTAGTAGGAGTTCTTTATGTATTCTGGATATTAAACTCTCTATTGTCTTTCTGTTTTCAATTTCATTGATTTCTGCTCTTATCTTTATGTATTACCTACATAAACAATATAATTTTCAAAGCTTGAGTCCTAAAGCCATTTTTATTAAGACGATGTTTAATTACTATCCTAAAGAGGCTAGTGTCAATTGACTAGTCGAGGTAGATGAAGTGACCTTTTCCCAATTGTCAACAGAAAACATACATTCTAAAAGATTAGCAAATAGTCAGATGTTCATGAACAGAAAAGGTGGTGGAGATCTGATTATCCCATCCCCCTTCATCTTTAGTCGCCCAAGTTCAAAGGCTGTTGATATTGTTCTCTGAACAGACTTTTGTAGGAGCCAAAAACCTTTTTAAATAAATATTTACTGAGAACGAATACTGTACAATAGGACTAGAAATTAGAAATTATCTGTACCAATTACTGGTTATAATGACTAGCATTAATTAAATCCCTTCACACCAGGTACTATGCTGAGCACCTTACGTCTACATTACCTTATTCAATCTTCGTAAGAACCTTGTGAAGTGGATGCTATTATCATGCCCATTTTACAGATGAGGAATCAAGGCCAGGAAAGTTACATAAGAAGCCCAAGATGACTCTGCTGGTAAAGGGTGAAGCCAGGATTCACACCCAGGAAGTTTAGCTCCAAAATTCTGCCTTTTGGTACAATTTATATATTGCCCCCAATTAATTGAAAGATGGAAAATTATAATGTAGTAAAAAATATATTAAGAACAAAAAGTAGTTAGAAAAGAATAATAATTAGAAGTCTCTCTCCTTTTAAGTACTGTATAACTATGGGAGAGGGGTTTTTTCCTAGCTTTATTGAGGTATAATTGACAAATAATAGTGGGAGTTTTTTTTTAACTTAATTTACACTTGTAAAGACGCCCCCGTCATTTAAAAAGTAACCGGCTGTCTGTTGTTAACCTGGCCTCATCCTCACCTCTTTCCGTTGTAATGCAGTGACCAGAGGCCCAAGGCTACGTGTGTCCCAATGCCCTGTCAGCAGGACTCCAGGTTAGAGTCTACCATCGAGAAAAACTTGCAAGAAAGAATTAGCAGCTATATGACTGCCCTTCCAGCAGCTGTGGGCAGATGCATGGGTTTGGCAGGCGTGAAATTTTGCAGCAGCCTCTGGAAGCTTCCCTGTGAGGCATCTGACTTAGGGCAGCAGGAGCACGGCCACCGTGGCAGGTCCCAGGGTTCCTGTGGCTCCTTGAGAGCTAACAGGGGCTTTCCCTACCTGCCCTTCCAGCTCCTCCACTCCTTCATAAGCACATAATCACCGCTAGAAGGCCTGTTCTACTTGCAACCCATCGTGAATATTATCCATATTTTGAACAAATTATACTTTTGAAGCTCCATGTGGGAGTCAAGTTAACTATAGTCTGAGTCTGAATTTGACACTTGAACTTTGCACACACTTCTCCTGGATCCACCTTCTCTGAAGCCCCTATCTCGTTGTCCAGCCCTGAAGGGGCCCTCACCTGCCCAAGCTCTTCATTAAGATTCGATGTTCTGGCCATGGCGTAGACATTGTTTTCTTTATAATGCATATCGTCATCCTGCAAGAAACGAACAAAACAGCCAAGCCACAGAGTCAGGACTTGGTTCAAAATTTCTTTAGGAAGGCCATACTGCCACTGATCTTCTTCCAAGGTGGCTGACATTTAGAAAGAACTCACAATGGGGAGTCTAGAATAGTTGGATTTGGAATGCCAGATCCCAGTTTCTCACATACGTTGGCAGAGGCGATTCAGGAGAGGCCACGCCATGTAGGAACAAATGTCAATGTGCTGGTGACCTGGAACTGGAAGACTCAGCTTTCCGACCCTGGCTGTGCCTCAGACGTGCTCTGGACCTTGAGCATGCCTCAGCTATTACATCTAGAAATCGGGAGCAATAACACGCACCTCACAGCACTACTGTGAAAACTAAATGAGAACACATTTGAAAGCACTTTGTCTCATTTTGTGGTTGTTAAAATAGCATTCCCCTTCAAATGATGGTAATTCATTGACATATTGAGAGGATCATTTAAATGTGACATCTAATGATTTTTATTTCGAATAAAAATATTTTAAGATATAACTAAAAATTGCAACCCCACATTCAAACTGGAAAATTCATTTGGTCACAACTTACTAAGCAGTAACTTCACAATACGTGGTTGTCACCTGAAAATCCTTTTTTTTTTAATTTGAAGTGATTCTAGAATGGCTTTATTTCTGTCATTCTTGCCAAGATCTGTAAATCTATTGTAAGTCTACTGGACTCTTTCTCTGTGACAATCTTAAGTTTTAATGGATTGACTACCTCTCTACACTTGCTATGAAGCCACTATCTCTTAAACCTTTCTTATTAACTAGAAAAAATATATATAAAAAAATGGTGTCCTCAAGAGTGACACACAGAGGCCTAGGGACTCTGAATCAGATCGACACCAATGGTTGGCTCTCCTGTCGAAAGCACAGCTGTCCCATTGGCAGCACCGGCCCCATGATAAGAACTCAGTTAGTTACACGGATTCTTAAAAAGAAAACAAAAGCCATGGCTCAAGAGAGAACTTTTAACTTTCTGATTTTAATACTCACCCAGTTTATAAACAGGGCCTGAACATATTTCACCATTTCCAGAGTGACCAGCATACTAATGGGGATGAGATTGTGGTACAAGATAACGAACACCAATAAATCAAACCCAAAGTTGTGGGAATTGTAATCTGTGGAAGAAAATCAGAAGAACTGTGTCACAGCTTCAGGCGATATCTTTATTCATCTCTGTTTGTATTATTACATTATTGAATTGTGGAATTTTCTCCATGAAGATTACTATTAAAAGTATAATTATGTGCACACAGCTATAAAATGGTTTTAAAAATATTAGGTAAGCACCAACCACAGAATAAGGTGTATTGGAAGCATTGAGAGACAATGAGCATATTGCAAGAGAACATCCTTGTACGTGTGTGTATGTATATGTGGCACGTACACACACACATAAGCACACATTTCATCTCTTTGGTTGACTTGTTTGAATAATGACTTCAGATGCTATACAATATAGAATAGTTTTCAGCTAAGTGTGCTGGCTTTAAAATCTTTTGGTAAGGAAATATTTACATTTACCAGTTCCTTCTTTCCTAGAGTCATGAAAAGCCCCTCTCTGAGGTTTTTGTTATTCTGAAAGGACACAATCAAAGGTATAATAAGCCCTGCAGAGATTTAGATCCACAAAACGACGTGACAGAGCAGGATGCACTTTATCATGAGCTGCAGCTCAGACCAATCATGCTGGGAGAACGATGGAATGGTTTTTTCAAGTTACAATAGGCATTTAAATCTTAGATGAAATATTGGGCTACCATGTATATAATTAAGTAAGACACGTTATCATTTGAACACAACTGAAGACAAAAACACGTAGTGTTAGAGAATTGTGCATTTTACAATTGAATCACAGGTCACGATTATGTGGGTTCTATGTTGACTTTGGCTCCCTGTCCAGATCTGAACTTCCATCTGTGGATAAACTTGTGCTTATATCACTGTCTTAGCCTGGGTTCCTTAGGAAACAGAGTCTGAGGAAAACTCACACATTAATGCATTATTGCAGGGTGCAATCTCAGGGCAGGAAGAGTGAGAGGAAAAAGGACAGTGAGACAGAGAACGGGGAAGCAAATACAAAGTAGTATGTCACTGAGCTAGTCAAAGCTTTGCAGGAAAACACACGCAGTTCCTCTGTCATGCAGGCCCCAACTTTCCTCTGACTGGTCTCTCACCACTCCGTGCTTCATACTCTGCCATCTACACTCCAGGCACACTGAGCTGCACTCACCAACTGGCCTTTGGACACATGCCGTATTCTTGGCCTAGAGCTCTCTTAGCTGCCTCCCCTTCTCTAGGACCAATCCCCATGCCCTTTACATTTCCATCTGTTCTATCAGCTTCAGGCCTTAGTTTCCATCTTCCTTCCTCACAACAGCCTCAAGGTCATTTTGGACAGGGCCCCTACATACACACACAGCATCTACCCCTCCTCACTTCCCACTAGTGTTATATTACCTTGAGTGTCTTCCTTTACAGACTACAAGTAACTTGAGGGCAGGAAACAGGCCTTGTTCCCTACCGTACCCCAGGGGCTTAGCACGGTGTCTGGCATAGCGGCTAGAGATATTTGTGGAAGGAACAGTCAAAGTCAAATGTTGTGTTTTAGCAAATGGAAAAATGCATAGACTTATTGTCGAGTTACTTCTCATTAATAAGAGAATTTCTCATTCAAGAAATTCCTGCTCCAAGACAAAATGTCCTGAGTGGTTCTCAAAAGATAACAACTGAGAGGAATGGTACACAAGAGAAATAACTTACATAGAACCTTTAATGTCATTTTGGCAAAAATAAATATCATAAATAGGAGCCATATATAGACTAAAATAAATATGGACCTCCCTTCAAATTTCAGGTTAATAAACAGAAATAAGCTCCCTAAGTTCAACAGATATATACTCAACATCCTCACTTCATAAAAGCAGAAGGAAAAATCCAGAAGCAACACTACTTGTCGTCGCAGATTATTTTACCTGCATGAATTTCGTTTCAAATCCAGTGTAAACAACTATGCCAAGGATCCACCAAGTATTTTTAAGCTGTGTACCTCTTAGCACGACCTGGTCAGGCCCAATTAGAAGAGGGCTAAAAATTAAAAAGAGCATTTATTAACTACCAAAAAAGCTTTTTTTCTTTTCACAATGTAAAACAAGGCTGGGCTTTCACCGTAAAGATATTTCCTTTTGTTAAGTTCAACTTTATGGGCAAACAGCAATAAAAACAAATGTGTCTTCGTAGAAAGTACCTATTCCTAAAAGAGCATGGAAAAAAATCTGCTTTGTCCTCCATTTCGCACCATTCCAAAGGTACGTTGATCACAAATTTTACAGAGAAAAACATCTCTTATACTTAAGGTGACTATATAATTTATTGTCAGGGAAGATGACGTGAACAAATAAATCCCTGTATGCTAATTTGGCAATCTGTGAAAGGGATTACGTGTGGTCATTCAGAGCACAGAAAGCAAGCTCAGTCGGCCATATTGACCTGGCCTCCTCCCCTCCCCACTGAGCTGACTCACTATATAAAAGACGTTCCCATGAGAGTCTTAAGTGGAAAGCAAGTGGCAGTGGAAGGGAAGTTGGGAAAACTCGTCCATCATTATCAAACCACAATCCTAGTGGCTTCTCCTCTTTGATGACTTTCAAGATCCTGTTCTTCCCGCTAATTCATCCCAACGAACATGTTAAATACTTCTACTCAAAGGAAACTTGGACCTGACTTCTCTAGTGCTACCATCGGCAGGCATACTGATTAAGAAAATGCCATAAGCTTTCCACTTATCTTTAAGAATTCTTTTTTAACAATTACCTTGATAGCTCAGGGTATTTCAAAGTCAAGTAAAATATGAAAATAATATAATATAATGTTTTAAGATGTTATTTACTGAGAGAACAAAAACTGCCACATTCTATGTTTCATAAAAGAAAAGAAATGTTTGAGAAGAGAAAGGTGATACCTTTTACCACTTAGGCACAAGTTTCCCACAAAGCTATTGAAATGACAATGAGGTCCTGCACATTCTATTTTTCCAGATAGGTTTGACAACTGCTTTTCTGTTTGCATTTCAGCTGTTTCTGACAAAGCCTACAAAGCAAAATCAAATGAAAACAATGAAAATAAAATTTTAATGGCAAAGTTCAATGTCTCTGATAGTTAATAAAAGAAGATTATGGAAGTCAGTGTCTAAAAAGGGATTGCTCTTAGCAGATAGTAAATAATATACATCAAACTTTAACATAAACTCTGTTAGAAGACCTCGCCATACCAGTATTTTGCAAATGATTTTAATAAGGTTGAAAGAGGTAGGAAAGTTAAGTTTTCATCACCTGTCTATGAAAATACTATTTTTGAAAGTGTAATCACCATAACCAAACACTAGGTAATGTTTGACACGTTTATGTCTGTAGCTGATGATGCTGACCTCTGGACCACACTTTAACTAACAAGGATTTAGAACAATGGTTCCAAACTCTTCAGTGCACCAGATTCACCTGAAGGTTTTGTTAAAATACAGATTGCTGGGATGCATTCCCAGGGTTTTTTATTCAGTAGGTCTGGCGTGGGGACCAGAATTTGCATTGCTAACAGCTCCAAGAGGATAGTGATGCTGCTGGTCCAGGGATCACACTTTGAGAACCACTGATTTAGAAAATGTCTCATTCCAATAAGATCTCAACCGTCCAGAGAGAAAAGGCAGATCATCTTCAAGAGAATAAGAATCAAACTGTCATAAGTCTTTTAAAGAGCAGTACAAGATACAGGAAGACAGAGAATTTTTATTTTCAAGTATTTAAATAAAAGACCTTTAAATCTAGAATGTTGTATCTTTCCAAATATCCAACATATGTGAAGGTTTAAGACAAATATTCTCAGGCATGCATGCAAAGTCTTAGAAGTTTTGACAGTCAGAAACCTACACTTGAAACAGTTCAGGATGAACTTCTATTCATCAAAAGACACCTTAAAGAAAGTATTAGAGGAAGTTACCAACTGGGAGGAGACAGGTGTAATTATATATGACAGACAAAGGATTAGTATGAAAAATACATAAAGAAATCCTATAAATCAATAAGAAAATACAAATATCTCAATAGAAAAATGAACAAATATTTCCCAGAAGAGAAAAATATGCATTACCAGCAAACTCAGAAACAGATGCTTGAGTGATATGTTAACGAACTAAAGAAGAAAAATCATTACTATATCAATTGATGCTGAAAAAACTAGTAAAAGATTTAACATGCATTCTAGGGAAAAAAATTCCTAGTAAGCTTCACTTATAAGGAAACTTCTCAAATTTGGTAAAAAGGTATCCATGCAAATCAAAAGCAACTATCATACTTAACTATGAAATAGTTAGAAGCAATAAGTTAGAAGCATTGCCATTTTAGTCAGGAACAAGAAGAGACTAGGTGCTATCACCTAACTTATTTTTCAACTGCTCTGGAGTTTCTAGCATTGCCATAAGATGGGGGGGAAAAATAAATTAGGTATTATTATTACAGGGAAGGAAAGATCAAAAATGACCCAACTTTTACAGAAGGGATTTACTACCCGAAAAATCCTACACAACTTGACTTAAAAATCATAAAAATGTATTAGAGTTTAGTAAGGTGGCTGGATACAAGATCAATAAACAAAAATATGTATTGATGTACCACAGTTTAAACATTCACCCAGTAGAGGACATCTGGCTATTGCTAATGAAACTGCTATAAACATTTGCATAAAAGTTTTTGTGTGAACACGAGTTTTCACTTCTCTGGGATAAATGACCAGGAGTGCAATAGCTGGGTCATATGATTGTTGCATGTTTAATTTCATACAAAACTGCCAAAACGCTTTCCAGAGTGGTTGTACCATTTCTTATTCACACTTGCAATGTGTGAGTGATCCAGTCTCCGCACACCCTCACCAGCATCTGGTGGTGTAAGTACTTTTAATTCTAGCTATTCTGATAGCCATGTAGTGATATCTCACTGTGATTTTAATTTGCGTTTCCCTAATGGCTAATGATGTAGAAAATGTTTTCATGTGCTTATTTGCCATTTTTATATGCTGTTCTGTGAAATGTCTCTTTTGCCCATTTTCCAATTGGATTGTTCGGTTTGATTTTTTTTTCTGTTGAGTTTTGAGAGTTCTTTATATATTCCAGATACCAGTCCTTTGTCAGATACGTGGTTTGCAAATATTTTCTCCCACTTTGTAGCTTGTCTTTTCCTCCTCTTCAAAAGCAAAGTTTTTCATTTTGATGAGGTCTAATTTACAAATTTTTCCTTTTGTGGATCACGCTTTTAGTGTCAAGTCTGAGAAATCTTGGCCTAGCCCTGGATCCTGAGGGTTTTCTCCAGTGTTTTTTCCTACAAGTTTTACAGTTTTATATTTTACATTTAAGTCTTACTAAACTTTGAGTTAACTTTTGCATAAAGTATAAGACTTTGGTCTTGGTCAAGGGGTTTTTGTTTGTTTGTTGCCTATGAAATTACAATTGCTGTAGCACCATTTGTTGGAAAGATTATCTTTTCTCAAATGAATTGTTTTTGCACATTTGACAAAATCATTTGGCCATATTTGTGTCGATCTATCTCTGGGTTTTCTATGTGATTTCATTGAGCGATGTGTCTATTCCTTCACCACACTGAAACCAGGGATCAACTTGCTTTTAACATAGTTAGTTATCTGCTTGCAAAAGTAGTTAGATAACGCGTTACTAAAACCCACCCCATAGATAACATCTCAGACACTTGGGTCACCCTGGGAATGGGTGCTTGAGTTTTTCAGGAACTGAGAGTCAACACCTTGTCCAGTTCAGGCTGGTTAAGACCACCAACTCATCAACTGGGCCTGTGCAGATGACTGATACACTTTTTTTTAGACTTTATTTTAGATCATTGGGATTTTCTATGTAGACCACTATGTTAAAAGCAGATGGAGACAGTTTCATTACTTCCTTTCCAATCTGTATGCCTTGTTTTCTTTTCTTACTGCTCTTTCTACGTCTTCTAGTACTATGTTGAATAAGAGTAGAGAGAGCAGATATCCTTGCCTTGTTCCCAGTCTTAGGAATACATTAGGAGACCCCCTAGTCTTAGGGGTAATGCATTTAGCCTTTCACCACTAAATACAATGCTAGCTATAAAGTTTTTTTGTAGACTCTCCTTACCAAGTTAAGAAAGTTTCCTTCTATTTCTATATTTTTTTTTGAGTTTCTATCATGAATTGACATTGAATTTTGTCAAATGCTTTCTCTGCATTGATTGATATGATCACATGATTTTTCCCCTTTAGCCTGTTAAGATGGTAAATTACATGGATTGATTTTCAATTATTAACCCAGACTTACAACCCTGGAATAAACCTTTACAATTCTTTGTATACATTATTGAGATCTATTGACTAATACTTTTAAAGAATTTTGGTGCCTATACTCATGAGGGCTATTGGTCTGTAGGTTTCTTTTTTTGCACTGTATTTGTCTGGTTTGGGTATCAGGGTAATCATACCCTCATAAAATAAATTAGGAAGTGTTCCCTCCTCTTCTATTTCCTGGAGGAGATTGTGTGTAATCGATGCCAATTTTTCTTTACATGTTTGGTAGAATTCTCCAGTGAAACCACCTGGGCCTGGAGATTTCTTTCTTGGGAGCTTTTAAATTATTAATTCAATTTTCTCATTAGTTATAGGGGTATTCAATTTATCTATTTCCAGTCTTTGGAGGTTTTCCTGTTATCTTTGTCATTCCTTTCTAGTTTTATTCCATTGTGGTTAGAGAGCAAATTATCTATGATTTAAAATCTTTTAATTTTATGAGACTTGTATGACATGGGTATTGTCTAGCTTGGTGTATATTCCTTGAGCACTAAAAATAATGTGTCCTTCTGTTGGGTATTGTTCTATAACATTCCATTGTTAAATGTTCTACAAATATCAAATGGATCCTTTTGGTTGATGGCGTTGAGATCTTATATATCTTTGAGAATTTTCTGTCTGGTTGTTCTGTCAGTTGATGAGAGGGGGTTGTTGAAGTCTCCAACTATAATTGTGGATTTATATATTTATCTCTTTAGTTCTATCAGTTTTAGCTTCATAAATACTGTAGCTCTGTTTTTGAAGCATACACGTTAGCATTGCTATGTCTTCTAATGGATTGACTCTTTCATCATTATATAATAATTTAAAAATGTTCCTTTCTGTCTCTGGTAATTTTATTTGGTCTGATGTCTACTTTATCTGATATTAATAAAGCCACTCCTGATTTCTTTTGATTAATCTTTGCATGATACATCTTTCACCATCCTTTTACTTTTAACTTATGAGTGAGATCATATGGTATTTGAATTTCTCCCTCTGACTTATTTCTCTTAGCATAATACCCTAAAGGTCCATCCATTTTGTCACAAATGGTTGGATTTCATTGTTTCTTATGGCTGAGTAGTATTTCATAGCATATATATACCACATCTTCTTTATCCATTCATCCTTTGATGAGCATCTAGGTTGCTTCCACTTGGCTATTGTGAATAAGGCTGTGATGAACACACGGGTGCCTCTATCTTAATGCATTTGTGTTTTCCAGTTCTTTGGGTAAACACTCAGCAGTGGAATAGCTGGATGATACAGTAGTTCTAGTCTTAATTTTTTGAGGAATCTCCATACTGTTTTCCATAGTGGCTGCACCAGTTTACACTCCCACCAGCAGTATATGAGAGTTCCCTTCTCTCCACATCCTCTCCAACACTGATTCTTTCCTATCTTGTTAATTATAGCCATTCTGATGGGAGTGAGGTGATATCTCATTGTAGTTTTGATTTGCATTTCCCTGATTGTTAATGATGTTGAACATCTTTTCGTGTGCCTGTTGGCCATCTGTATACCTTCTTTGGAGAAATGACTGTTAAGATCTTTTGCCCATTTTTTAATTGGGTTGTTAGTTTTTTTGCTGCTGAGATGTATGAGTTCTTTGTATGCTTTGGATATTAACCTCTTATCAGATATATGGTTTGCAAATAACTTCTCCCAATTGTTAGGTTGTCTTTTCACTTTGTTGATGGTTTCCTTTGCTGTGCAGAAGATTTTTAGTTTGATGTAGTCCGATTTGTTTATTTTTTTCTACTGCTTCCCTTGCCCAGTCAGACATATTATTTGAAAATATGCTGCTAAGAACGATGTCAAAGAGCGTACTGCCTATGTTTTCTTCTAGAAGTTTCATGGTTTCAGGTCTTGCATTCAGGTGTTTAATCCACTTTGAGTTAATTTTTGTGTATGATGTAAGACAATGGTCTACTTTCATGCTTTTGCATGTGGCTGTCCAGTTTTCCCAACACCATTTATTGAAGTGACTTTCCTTTCTCCATTGTATGTTCTTGGCTCCTTCATCAAAAATTATCTGTCCATAGATGTGTGGGTTTATTTTCGGGTTCTCGATTCTCTTCCATTGATCTGTGTGTCTGTTTTTGTGCCAGTACCATGCTGTTTTGGTTACTATAGCTTTGTAGTACATTTTGAAATAAAGGAGTGTGATACCTCCAGCTTTGTTCTTTTTTCTCAGGATTCCTTTGGCTACTTGGGGTCTTTTGTTCTTCCATATAAATTTTAGAATTCTTTGTTCTATTTCTGTGAAAAATGTTGTTGGAACTTTGATAGCGATTGCATTGAATCTGTAGATTGCTTTAGGAAGTATGGGCATTTTAACTTTTAATTCTTCCAATCCAAGAGTATGCAATTTCTTTGTGTATTCTTCAAAATCTTTCAACAACATTTTACAGTTTTCAGTTTACAGATCTTTCACCTCTTTGGTTAAGTTTATTCCTAGGTATTCTATTCTTTTTGTTGCAATTGTAAATGGTATTGTATTGTTAATTTCTCTTTCTGCTACTTTGTTGTACATGAATAGAAATGCAACCGGTCTTTGTATGTTGATTTTTTATCCTGAAACTTCATGGTATTCATTTATTATTTCTAAAAGTTTTGTAGTGGATTCTTTAGGGGTTTTTATATATAAAATCATCTACAAATAGTGACAGTTTCACTTCTTCCTTTCCAATGTCGGTCCCCTTTATTTCTTTTTCTTGCCTGACTGCTCTGCCTAAGACTTCCAAAACTATGTTAAATAAGAGTGGCGAAAGTGGGCATGCTTGTCTGGTGCCTGTTCTTAGAGGGATAGCTTTCAGTTTTTCTCCATTGAGATTGATATTAGCTGTGGGTTTGTCATATTTGGGCTTTATTATGTTGAGCTACTTTCCTTCTATACCCATTTTATCCAGAGTTTTTATCATAAATGGATGCTATATCTTGTCAAATGCTTTCTCTGCATCTATTGAAATGATGATGTGATTTTTATTTTTCATTTTGTTAAGGTGGTGTATCACAATGATTGATTTGCAGATGTTGAACTATCCCTGCATCCCTGGATTAAATCCCACTTGATCATGGTCTATGATCTTTTTAATGTATTGTTGTATTCGACATGCTAGTATTTTGTTGAGGATATTTGCATCGATGTTCATCAGTGATATTGGCCTGTAATTTTCTTTTTTTCTGGTGTCCTTTTTCTGGTGTTAGATCTGGTTTTGGTATCAGGATAATGTTGGCTTCGAAGAATGAGTGAGGAAGGCTCCCTTCCCCTTCAATTTTTTAGAAGAGCTTGAGGATAGTTATTAAGTCTTCTTTAAATCTTGATAGAATTCTCCAAGGAAGCTGTCTGGTCATGAACTTTTATTTTGGGGGAGGTTTTTGATTACTGTTTTGATCTCCTCACTGGTGATTGGTTTATCCAAATTCTCTATTTCTTCTTGATTCAGTTGGAAGGCTGTATAATTCTAAGAATTTATCCATTTCTTCTAGATTATCCCATATGTTGGCATATAGCTTTTCATAGTATTCTCTTATAATCCTTTGTATTTCTGCAGTGTCCACTGTAATTTCTCCTCTTTCATTTCTGATTTTATTTGCTTGAGACTAGTCTCTTTTTTTTTCTTGATGAGTCTAGCTAAAGATTTGTCAATTTTATCTTTTCAAAGAATCAGCTTTGGTTTCATTGATTTTTTCTTTTTTTAGTCTCTATTTCATTTATTTTTGCTCTAATTTTTATTATTTCCTTTCTTCTACTGATTTTGGGCTTTGTTTATTCTTTTTCCAATTCCTTTAGATGCACTGTTAGATAGTTTATTTGAGATTTTTCTTGTTTGTTGAGGTAGGCCCGTATTGCTACAAACTTCCCTCTTAGAGCTGCTTTTTCTGTATCCCATAAATGGTTTTTTTTTTTTTGAGGAAGATTAGCCTGAGCTAACATCTGCTGCCAATTCTCTTCTTTTTTGCTGAGGAAAACTGGTCCTGAATTAACATCCGTGCCCATCTTCCTCCACTTTGTATGTGGGACGCCTACCACAGCATGGCTTGCCAAGTGGTGCCATGTCCACACCCAGGATCCAAATCAGCAAATCCTGGGCTGCTGAAGCAGAACATGCAAACTTAATTGCTGTGCCACTGGGCTGGCCCCTGTATCTCATAAATTTTGACATGTCATGTTTTCATTTTCATTTGTCTCCAGGTATTTTTTTATGTCCCCTTTGATTTCTTCATTGACACAATCATTGTTTAGTAGCATTTTATTTAATCTCCACATATTTTTGGCTTTTCTGATTTTCTTCCTGTAGCTGATTTCTAGTTTCACATCGTTGTGGTCAGAAAAGATGCTTGGTATTATTTCAATCTTCTTAAATTTATTGAGACTTGTTTTGTGGCCTAATATGTGATCAGTCCTGGAGAATGTTCCATGAGCATTTGAAAAGAATGTGTATTCTGTGGTTTTTGTATGGAATCTTCTGTATATATCTACTAAGTCCATCTGATCTAGTGTGTCATTTAAGGCCAAGGTTTCCTTATTGATCTTCTGTTTGGATGATCTATCAATTAGTGTAAGTGGAATGTGAAAGTCCTCTACTATTATTGTGTTGCTATTTCTCCTTTATGTCTGTTAATAGTTGCTTTATATGTTTAGGTGCTTCTATGTTGGGTGCATCAATATTTACAAGTGTTATATCCTCCCATTGGATTGTTCCCTTTATCATTTATAATGCATTTCTTTATCTCTTATTACAGTTTTTTTTTACAGTTTATTTGGTCAGCTATATGTATTGCTACCTCAGCATTCTTTTCTTTGCCATTTGCATGGAGTATCTTTTTCCATTCCTTCACTTTCAGTTTGTGAGTGTCTTTAGGTCTGAAGTGTGTCTCTGTATGCAGCATATACATGGGTCTTGTTTTTTAATCCAGTTACCCACCCTATGTCTTGGATTGGAGCATTTAGTCCACTGACATTTAATGTAGCTAATGCTAAGTATGTACTTATTGCCATTTTGTTATTTTTTTTTCTGGGTGTTTTAGTAATTCTTCTCCATCCCTTTCTTCTCTTGCTCTCCTCCCTTGTGGTTTGATAGCTTTCTTTAGTATTATGTTGTGTTCTTTTCTTTTAATTCATTTGTGTATTTATTACAGGTTTGTGGTTTGTGATTACTATGAGGTTCATATATAATAATCTACGTGTACGGCAATCTATATTGAGATGATGGTCTCTTTAGTTTGACCTCTTTCTAAAAGCTCTACTCTTTTACCCCCATCCTATTAAATTTTATGTTTTTGACATCACATCTAAGCTCTTATTTTGTGTGTTTGTATTCATTACCCTCCTATCATTGAAGTAGTTTTAGTACTTTTTTCTTTTGACCTTCACATTTTCTTCATAGGTGATTGATCTGCTACCTCTACTGTATTTTTGCCTTTACCAGTGCTTTTATTACATTAAAAAAAATAATTTTCTTAATCCTATTTGTGGGTTTCTTTTTCCACTTAAATAAGTCACTTTAGCAATTCTTGTAAAACTGGTTTCTTGATGATAAACTCCTTTAATTTTTGCTTGTCAGGGAAACTCTTTATCTCTCCTTCCATTCTGAATGATAACCTTGCCAGGTAGAGTATTCTTGGCTGTAGGTTTTTCCTTTTAGCACTTTAAATATATCATGACACTCCCTTCTAGCTTGCAAGGTTTCTGCTGAGAAGTCAGCTGCTAGCCTTAGGGAGTTTCCTTTGTAGGTCACTTGTTGCCTTTCTGTTGCGGCTTTTAGGATTCTCTCTTTATCTTTAATTTTGAACATTTTAATTATAATGTGTCTTGGTGTGGGCCTCTTTGGGTTCATCTTGTTTAGTGCTGTCTGTGATTCCTCTACCCGGATGTCTGTTTCCTTCTTTAGGTTAGAAAAGTTTTCAGCTATTATTTCTTCAGAGAGATTCTCTGCTCCTTTGTCTCTTTATTCTCCTTCTGGGACCCAGAATGTTGTCCCAGAGTTCCTTTAGACTGTTCTCATTCTTTTTAATTCTTCTTTCTTTTATCTGTTCAGCTTGGGTGATTTCCTCTATTCCTTCATCCAGCTCACTGATCTGTTCTTCTGTATCATCTACTCTGCTACTGAGTCCCTCTGGTGAATTTTTCACTTCAGTATTGTATTCTTCATTCCTGACTGGTTCTGTTTTATATTTATCAATGCTTTGTTGATCTTCTCACTGAGTTCATCCATTCTTCTCCCAAGATCACTGAACATCCTTATGACTTTTTGTTTGAACTCTTTGTCAGGTAGATTGTTTGTCTCTGTTTCATTCAGTTCTTTTTCTGGGCTTTTGTCCTGTTCCCTTGCTTGGAACTTATTCCTTTGCCTCCTCACTTTGCCTCTTTCTCTGTGCTTATATCTATGTCTTCATTGGTGAGGTTTGTCTCCTGGTCTTGGAGTGGTGGCCTTATGTAAGAGACACCTTATGAGGCCTAGCAGTGTGTTTCCCTCTCATCACCAGTTCCAAATGTTCCAGGAGTGACCCCTGTGTGGGCTACAAGTGTCCATCTGTTGTGGCTGGGTTGCTCTTGCTGCAGGTGCCCAGGGAGTCTAGGCTGTCCTCCTGGCCAGCTGGTTGTAAGTCTCAGCTGCATGTGGCTGCTCTGGACCCTTCAGTCACTTTATTGGGTTTGGGGATCCCCAGCACATTTGGCTGCAAGGTCTAATAGCACAATCCTGCTGCAGTTTTTCTGTTAAGTGAGCAGGCCCCCAGCATGGCTGGCTGCTAGGCTCAGAAGCTTATAATTGCTGTAGGCATCCAGTCTGCAAGGCTGTTGTTGGCTCTCTCAAGCACGGGAGCACCCAATTGTTTCAGGCTTTGGAAGGTGGGGCCTATCCCCTATGTGGCTGTTTGAAAAGCAAAAGTCTTCTGCAGGTGACAAGTCCCACAGCCCACAGGTCCACACACAGTGTCAACACAGTCGTGGCCCACGCACATGTCCCAACCCCCTGAAGTGGACCCAGTCACCCCACTGCAGAGGCCCCCACACTCTCCACCTCCTCCTTGTGCATGCCCTGCCCTGCAGAGATAGATCCACTTGCCTGACTGCAGAGGATCCTGGCATCCAGTCTATGCAGGCCCACAAGTTGCTCCAGGGCTTCCTATTGGGTTGGGTCAGTCCCTATGGCGTGCTGCCAGCCCTGGATGTGCTGGGTTGAATTGTCACCCTAGTGGGCAGGGCATACCCTGGGCTAACAGGACAGTGGAAGAATTCCAATGGTGCCTGCCAGCATCTGTGTCAGCATGCCTGTACTAGGTCACAGTGATGGCTGCTGCCAATGTCTCAGTCCCCGGAGAGGTCTCACCTCTCACTGAGATCTTCCCAGAGTCTATCAGATGGGTTTTTTTTTTTTTTCAAGAAGAGTCTGTGCACCTTCCTTTCTGGTGATTTTAGGTTGCTTTCCAAAACAGGTGAATTTGTGCATGGGCCTTTTGAAAGCTGGCTTTCTTCCACTTATGTCTGATAGCTTTTCTAGGGATATTCCCCATTGTAGTTAACAGCCAGCAAAGCCAGATATTATGGGACTCATATCAGTTGTGTTGAGTCCAAAGGGTGCTTATAGTGGTAACACTCCCTTGCTCAGGTCCCCCCGCTGCTCCAGGGAAGGCTGTGTACCTTAGAATTCCTCCTGGCTGGTCATGAAGCTCCACAGCTCAAGAAGGTGGCTTTTTTCTCTCCAGAAAAGAATTTCTTCCTCTTCCATCTCAGTCAGAACTGTTGCTGTAGGGGTTCTTTTTATCCAGTTTTCAGTTCTCTCTCAGTGGTAATTGTTCCAAGAATAGTTGTAAATTGGTTGTTTCCATGGGAGGAGGCAATTTCAGAGTCCGCCTATGCTGCCATCTTGTCAGCAACCTTTTCCTGATAATGTATTTTAGTGTATCCCTTTGTATAGCTATTTTAGTGGTTGCTCAAGGCATTACATTATTTATATGTACCTTCTCACAGTCTATGTCATCATTTTACAAGTTTGAATAGAGTATAGAAGTTTTGCCTCCTTTTATGCTCCTTTATCCTCTCCTAATATAATATTATCTTAAATATTTTCTATGCATATATTTAGAACCACACGAGATAGTTTTATAGCTTTTCCTTCAACCATCAAATATAATTTAGAAAACTCAAGAGAAAGAAAGCCTATTGTATTTAGTCTTATTTTTTCTTTTTTTCTTTTTTTTTAAAGATTGGCACCTGAGCTAACAACTGTGGCCAATCTTTTTTCTTTTCTTCTGCTCTATCTCCCCAAATCCCCCCTAGTACCTAGTTGTATATCTTAGTTGCAGGTCCTTCTAGTTGTGGCATATGGGATGCCGCCTCAATGTGGCCTGACGAGTGGTGCCTTGTCCACGCCCAGGATCCAAACCCTGGGCCGCCGCAGCAGAGTGCGTGAACTTAACCACTCGGCCACAGGGCCAGCCCCTTATTTTTTCCTATCTTATTCTTTATTTATGTTCTTTTTTTATTCTTCCTTTCCTGTTTAGAGACCTTCCTTTAGCCATTCTTTTAGGGAAGATCTTCTGGCAATAAGTTCTCTTAGTTTTCCTTCATTTGAGAATGTTCTGATTTCCTCTTTATTCTCAAAAGATATTTTTGGTGGGTATGATTCTGGGCTGACAGTTCTTCCTTTTTTTTGTTTTTTTTTTTAAAGATTTAATTTTTTCCTTTTTTCTCCCCAAAGCCCCCCAGTACGTAGTTGTGTATTCTTCATTGTGGGTTCTTCTAGTTGTCACATGTGGGACGCTGCCTCAGCGTGGTCTGATGAGCAGTGCCATGTCCGCGCCCAGGATTCGAACCAACGAAACACTGGGCCGCCTGCAGCGGAGCGCGCGAACTTAACCACTCGGCCACGGGGCCAGCCCCCAGTTCTTCCTTTTTAGCACTTGAAAAACATTATGCCACTTCCTTCTGACCTCCATGACTTTTAATGAGAAATCTGCTGTTATTCAAATTGTCTTTCCCCTATAGGTAGTGCCATTTTCTCTCACCATTTTAAATATTTTTTCTTTGTTTTCAGAAGTTTGACTATGACATGTTTTGGTATGGATTTCGTTAAGTCTATCCTTTTGGTTTGCTCAGCTTCTTGAATCTATAATTTATGTCTTTTGGCAAATTTGTGAAGTTTTAGCAATTATTTCTTTGAGTAGTTTTTCAGGTCTGCCTTCTTTCTCCTCTCCTTTCAGGGTCTGAAGACATGAATGCTAACTCTTTGGTTATATTTACCTTTAATCCCCCCAAAAGAAACAATTAAGGATAAATGGGAGCTGTTACGTAGCTCATAACAGACCAGAGTCACATCTGAGGTCAAATATAAAATTCTATTATTTTCTAAAATGGGTCCATTGTAATCCCCAAAGGCCCAGGCTCCATAGTCTTCAGAATGAGGGTAGATCTTCCCAGACAACTCTGGACAGAGCAGAGGCCCTGAGACAGACATTGCACATGGGGCTTCTCTGTTTCCATCTAACCTCAACAGTCAGAGAATCAGGGCAAACATTTGCCTTCCCAAATTTTATTCCATGTCAAATGCAACACATGATAATTAATCACTTTGGGGGAAATGCCACAAAGAATAACAAAAGTTCTCCATTAAACTTTACTTAGTCTTAAATTCAGACATCTCTTTTGACTGTATCTCATTCACTGAAATATCAGGTTTGAGGTGAAACAATCTATTAATTTTGCTAACCAAGACCATATACCTCAAAATGAAAATGTAGCTTCACTAGGGTTCCAGTGATATCACAGAGCAAGGACTTCAAAAAAGCCTCTCCTCTATAAAAACATAAGAAAACTGACAAAAGTTATCAGAGTTAACCTTTTCAAAATTCTGAAAATTAACCAAAGGCTTAAAGCAACCCAGGGAAATTTTGTTCAAGGAAATAGCTGAACTTTGGTTAAAGAAAAACAGGGGGATTTGTGACCTTTTAACTTGCCCTCCTCCCACTTCCCGCTTTTAGCTCAATGGTAGCTTTGAAAAATAGCAGTCTACATTCCCAGTACTGAGAGAGCAGAACAGAGCCTCATTCCAAACAGTCATTATTTGACCTGTATGATGGTTCTCTGGAGGACCCCACTGGAAAGCTTGTTTTCATCTGGCCTGACTCAGAGCTCACTCAGTGCTAAAAGCCTCTCCCAGGGGACTCATGGGGGCATTTGTTGAAAACATTTACAGGGAAGTGCTTAAACGTTGCAGCTGCCTGAGGTGATGTATAACACTTGGGGTAAACAATAGACTAACCAAAAAGCTTAAAAGAAAAACTCTAATGAGAAGCAACAAAAATAATTCCTGGGGAGGATGAGGAATCTGATTGCCAGAGATGTCACATTTTATTACTTAAAATCTTCAGATTTCAACAAAAAATCATGAGAGGTGGAAAGAAGTAAGTATGGCCCATACACAAGGTAAAAAAGCAATCAATGAAGACTGACCTTGAGGAAGTCCAGACACTGGACTTACTAGACAAAGATTTAAATCAGATATGCTAAATATGTTCAAACAGCTAAAGGAAATTATGCTGAAAGAAATAATGTGAGAGAACATGTCCCACTAAATAAAGAATATAAAAAAATCAATATCAATATTAAGTTGAAAATCAAAATTAAATGAGAATATTAATATTCAAAAGAAACCAAATAGAAATTCTTGCATTGAAAAGTACAATAACTGAAATGAAAAAATCACTAGAAGGGCTCAACATCAGACTTGAGCAAGCAGAAGAAAGACTCAGTGAATTTGACTATAGGTTAAGTGAGATAATCCAGTCTGAGGAACAGAAATGAAAAAGAATGAAGAAAAATGAACAGAACCTCAGAGACCTATGGGACACAATCAAGCATACCAACATACACATAATGAGAGTCTCAGAAGGAGAGTTGAGAGGAAAAGGAGCAGAAAGAATATTTAAAGCATTAGTGCCCAAAAACTTCCAATATTTGATGAAAAGCATTAATATACTCATCCAAGAAGCTCAACAAAATGAGACTCCAATATACTCAAAGAGATCCTCGTCTAGACAAATCATAATCAAATTGTTGAAAGTTAAAGCCACAGGGAGAATCTTGAAAGCAGCAAGGGAGTGGGGCCAGTCCAGTGATATAGTGGTTCAGTTCATGTGCTCCACTTTAGTAGCTCAGGGTCCATAGGTTTGGATGCTGGGTATGGACCTACACACCATTCATCAAGCCATTCTGTGGCAGGGTCCCATATATAACGTAGAAAGAGATTGGCACAGATCTTAGTTCAGGGACCAGCTTCCTCAAGCAAAAAGAGGGAAATTGGCAACAGATGTTAGCTCAGGGCCAATCTTCCTCACCAAAAAAAAAAAAAAACAAAAAAAGAAAGCAGCAAGAGAGAAGCTACTCATCACATTCAAGAGATGCTAAATATGATTAACAGATAATATCAAGCTGAAACTTTGGAGGACAGAAGGCACTGGGATGAAATATTCAAAGGACTGGAAAAAAAATGTTAACCAAGAATTCAATATCCAGCAAAACTACCTTTCCAAAATGAAGGAGTAATTAAGACATTCCCAGATAAATAAAAAACTGAGAGAGATTGTTGATAGCAGATTACCCTATAATAAATACAGTCAACGCACTGCATAATGACATCTCAGTCAATAACAGACCACATATATGGTGGTGGCCCCATAAGATTAGTACCATATAGCCTAGTTGTAGGAGACTATACCACCTAGGCTTGTGTTAGTACTGAGGGGAGGAAGAAATTTTCCTCTACCCCGCTGGGTTCTTTTGGCTGATCTAAGAATTAAATTGACGTGAGACAGATTAAAAGGAGAAATACAAACAAAAGTTAAATAACATGAATACATGGGAGAAACCCAGGAAAACTGAGTAACTTACCAAAATAGCTGAAGCCCTTACCTTAAATACCATCCTCAGCTGAAGACAAAAGATGTTGACGGTGAGGAGTCAGGGACTTCAAAGGGAAGAAAGGCAATTCACAGGTAGATGAAAAGAAGCAAACATTTGAAAAACAAGTCTTTGGCCAAATAGAAACAGAAGAACACAAAGGGGAGCCCAACAAAGCCGCTTGTCTAGGTTCCTCCCTGTCTGCCACCTGGTTCATGTTATGCTAAGGTGATAGCTCACATCCTGAGACAGATTTTGTTTTAAAAATCTGAATTCCTTTAGATAGTTAAGCAAAAGGTAAGAAAAAAAGCTTCTGAGTCTTTTGTTTCTCAAAAATAATTAGCCTATGGGGCCAGCCCCATGGCCTAGTGGTTAAGTTCAATGCGCTCCATTTTGGCAGACTGGGTTCAGTTTCCAGGCATGGATCTACACCACTCATTGGCAGCCATGCTGTGGTGGTGACCCACATACAAAATAGAGGGAGATTGGCACAGATGTTAGGTCAAGGTGAATCTTCCTCAGCAGAATAATAATAATAATAATAATTAGCATAAAATAATCCTCATATTAAAGAGACACATTTTGGGGTGGCAAATTTTGTTCCCCTTCAGTACACTCTATGATGTTCACAAAACTGCAAAATTGCCTAATGATACATTTCTGAGAACATATCCCCATCATTAAGTGACGCATGACTGTACTAAAGGGAGTGCTTCAGGCTAAAATGGAAGGTCGCAAGGCCGTATGTGAATCCATAGGAAGAAAATGAGAGTGCCACTAAAGGTACTGTATAGGAAAACATAAACATAAAACATAAAAAACATAAAACATATATATATATAGCTTGTTTGTAATGCTTTTTCTCTCCTACCTGATTTAAAAGTCAACCACATAAGGAATAATTATAAATCTATATTGATGGTCACACAGTGTAAAAAGATGTAATTTGTGATAATAACAGCAAAAAGGAGGAGGAAGAGGAACAGACATTTTGGAGCAAAATTTGTGTATATTTTGGAAACTAAATTGGTATTAATCCAAACTAGATTGTTATAAATTAAGATGCTAATGGTAATCCCCAAGGCAATCACTAAGAAAATAACTGAAACATATATAGTAAAAGTACATATATAGTAAAAGAAACTAAAGAGAGTTAAAGTTATGCTAGTATATATCTATTTAGGACAGAAGAAAGCAGTGACAGGGGAACTGAAGAAGAGAAAGACATAGGATATAAGAAAACAAATAGCAAATGGCACACAAAAATCCTAGCTTATCAGTAATTGTGTTAAATACAAATGGATTATGTTCACCAATTAGAACATGAAGATTGGCAAAAAGAGCTTACAGAAAAAAACAAACATGATACAACTATATGCTCTCTACAAGCTACTCATTTCAGATTTAAGGACATAAATAGGTTGCAAGTAAATGGATGGAAGAAGATAAACCATGCAAAATAGGAAGCAAGAGAGCTATTGTGGCTACACTAATATCAGACAAAATAGACTCTAACACAAAGTTGTTACTAGAGAGAAAGGAAGATATTTTATAATGATAAAAGGATCAATCCATCAAGAAGATCTAACAGTTATAAACATATACACACCAAAGAACAGAGGTCAGAATACATGAAGCAAAAATTCACAGAACTGAAGGGACAGACAATTCAACAATAATGGTTGGAAACTTCAATACCCTACTTTCTATAATAGATAGAATAGGTCGAGGAAACTAAGCAGAAGATTGACAAGGAAATCAAAGACTTAAACAACACTATACACTAACTAGACTTAACAGACTTCTATAGAACACTCCACCCAACAAGAGCAAAATATACATTCCTCCCAAGTGCCCATGGAACATTCTCCAGGATTGACCATATGCTAGACCATTCAACAAGCCTCGATAAACTTAAAGTATTGAAGTCATACAAAGTATGTTCTCTGATCACAATGGAATGAGTTTGGAAATCAATAAGGAAAATAGATTTTGGAAATTTGCAAAAATGTGGAAATTAAATGCATACTACTAAATAACCAATGGGTCAAAAAGAAACCAAAAGGGAAGTTAGAAAACACTTTGAGGTGAATGAAAATGAAGATGCAACACACCAAAGTTTATGGGATGCAGCTAATGCAGTACTTAGAGCTAAATCAATAGCTATAAATGCCTACGTCTAAAAAACAAAGATCTCAAATCAATAAGCTGACCTTACACCTTAAGAAAATAGAAAAGAAAATGTTCTAGATACACTTAGAAATGAAAACTGGTATGAGGCAACTAGAGACCACCCCCATCGCCCAAAGTCCATCAGAACTATTCAAACTAGCCAATTCTAAACCATTTACTCTGCCCTACCTTGCCTTTCCTGCAGAAATCCCAGTAAGACTCTGCCTAGGCTTTTCCCTCTCTCCTGTTTCTGCCTCCTAACCAAGCCCAATGCTTCCCCTGTGGCCCTGCTTGGCATGCCACCTTCCCTCAGGAAATGCATTAAATTCTTCTTTCAATGGCATTGAGTGTTATCAGTCAATCACCTCTATAAGTTAAAATCCCACAGGGACAAACTACACATCTTACAATAAGCTTGTCATTTCCATCAAAAAATGTTTGCGATTTTGGCTGGAATTGCAATAAACCTCTAGATCAACTTGGAGGGAACTGACATCTTTATAACAGTGAATCTTTCTATGCAAGCACATCTTATATCTCTCCATGTATTTAAGTCTTCAGATGTCTTTTAATAAAGTTTCATTATTTTCTCCACGAAGCACTGGCATGTATTTTGTCAGATCTATTCTTAAGCACTTTATAATTTTTGTTTCTACGGTAAAATGTCTTTTTATTACATTTTTAAGTGATACGTAATTGTTGGTATATAAAAATGCAACTGAATTTGCATAATGCATTCACAAACTTGGTAATCTCTTTTGTTAATGCTTATAATTTATCAATAAATATTTGGGGGATTATGTACACAATATCATCTAAAAGAATTTTGTTCCTTTTTCTCCTCCTTATAAACCATTTTTTCCTTTGATCAAATTAAGATAATTCCTTTTTTATTGGTAGTTTTCTAAGAGATTTTATCATAAATGGGTGGTGCATATTTTGAAATGCTTCTGATATAATCACATTGCTCATCTTTTAATCTACTAAAGTGAAAAAGTGCATTCTTTTATTTTTAAATTTTTTTAAATTGAGTTCATAATAGTTTACATCATTGTGAAATTTCACTTGTACGTTATTTCTTGTCAGTCACCACATAAGTACTCCCCTTCACCCCCGTGCCCACCCCCTTCTCCCCTCCCCCCGTAACCACTGAACTGTCTTCTTTGTCCATGTGCTTGTTTATTTTCCACATATGAGTGAAATCATCTGGTGTTTGTCTTTCTCAGTCTGGCTTGTTTCTCTAAGCATAATTCCCTCCAGGTCCATCCATGTTGTTGCAAATGGGATTAATGTGTCTGTTTTTCTGGCTGAGTAGTATTCCATTATATGTATATACCACATCTTCTTTATCCAGTCATCGGTAGATGGGCACTTGGATTGTTCCCATGTTTTGGCTATTGTGAATAGTGCTGCAGTGAACATAGGGGTGCATATGTTACTTTGGACTGTTGATTTCAAGTTGTTTGGGAAGATACCCAGTAGTGGGATAGCTGGGTCATATGGTAGCTCTATTTTTAGTTTTTTGAGGAATCTGCATACTGTTTTCCATAGTGGCTGCACCAGTTTGCATTCCCACCAGCAGTGTCTGAGGGTTCCCTTCTCTCCACACCCTCTCCAACATTTGTTATTTGTAGTCTTAGTGATTATAGCCATTTTAACAGGTGTAAGGTGGTATCCTGTGTAGTTTTGATTTGCATTTCCCTGATGATTAGTGATGTTGAACATTTTTTCATGTGTTTATTGGCCATGTGGATATCTTCCTTGGAAAAATGCCTGTTCGTATCCTCTGCCCATTTTTTGATTGTGCTGTTTGTTTTTCTGTTGTTCAGTTGTGTGAGTTCCTTATATGTTATGGAGAGTAACCCCTGTCAGATATATGATTTGCAAAAATTTTCTCCCACTTGGTGGGTTGTCTTTTGGTTTTGACTCCAGTTTCTTTTGCCTTGCAGAAACTCTTTAGTCTGATGAAGTCCCACTTGTTTGTTTTTTCTTTTGTTTCCTTGTCTGACAAGACATGGTATTCGAAAAGATCCTTTTAAGTTCAATGTCAAAGAGTGTACTGCCTATATTATCTTCCAGGAGTTTTATGGTTTCAGGACTTTTCTTCAAGTCTTTGATGCACTTTGAGTGTATTTTTGTGTACGGCATGAGATAATGGTCTACTTTCATTCTTTTGCATGTGGCTGTCCAGATTTCCCAACACCATTTATTGAAGAGACTATCTTTTCTCCATTGTATATTCTTGACACCTTTGTTGAAGATCAGCTGTCTATAGATGCACAGTTTTACTTCTGGGCTTTCAGTTCTGTTCCATTGAACTGTGTGCCTGTTTTTGTACCAGTACCATGCCCTTTTGATCACTATGGCTTTGTAGGACATTTTGAAGTCAGGGATTCTGATGCCTCCAGCTTTGTTCTTTTTTCTCAGGATTGCCTTAGCAAGTCGAGGTCTTTGGTTGCCCCATATGAATTTTAGGATTCTTTGCTCTATTTTCATGAAAAGTGTCATTGGGATTCTGATTGGGATTGCATTGGATCTGTAGGTTGCTTTGGGTAGCATGGACATTTTAATTATGTTTATTCTTCCAATCCATGTGCATGGAATCTCTTTCCATCTTTTTATGTCATTATCTATTTCTTTCAGTAATGTCTTATAGTTTTCATCGTATAAGTCCTTCACCTCTTTGGTTAAATGTTTTCCTAGATACTTTATTCTTTTTGTTGTGATTATAAATGGAATAGTATCCTTGAGTTCTCTTTCTGCAATTTCGTTATTAGAGTATAGAAATGCAACTGATTTTTGTAAGTTGATTTTGTACCCTGCAACTTTACTGTAGTTGTTAACTATTTCTAACAGTTTTCCTGATGGATTTTTTAGGGTTTTCTATATAGAAGATCATGTTGTCTGTAAAGAGCGAGAGTTTCACTTCTTCACTCCCTATTTGGATTCCTTTTATTCATTTCTCTTGCCTAATTGCTCTAGCCAAACCCTCCTTTACTATGTTGAATAAAAGTGATGATAGTGGGCATCCTTGTCTCATTCCTGTTCTCAGAGGCACGGTGTTCAGTTTTTCCCCATTGAGTATGATGTTGGCTGTTGGTTTGTCAAATATGGCCTTTATTATGTTGAGATAATTTCCTTCTATCCCCATTTTGTTAAGACCTTTTATCATAAATGGCTGTTGTATCTTGTCAAATGCTTTCTCTGCATCTATTGAGATGATCGTGTGGTTTTTATTCTTTATTTTTTTAATGTGGTGTGTCACATTGATAGATTTGCAGATGTTGAACCATCCCTGTGTCCCTGGTATGGATCCCACTTGCTCATGATGTATGATCTTTTTGATGTATTGCTGTATTCAGGTTGCCAATATTTTGTTTAGGATTTTTGTATCTATGTTCATCAGTGATATTGGCCTGTAGTTTTCCTTTTTTGTGTTGTCTTTGTCAGGCTTTGGTATCAGAGTGATGTTGGCCTCATAGAATGTGTTAGGAAGCATTCCATCATCCCTAATTTTTTGGAATAGCTTGAGAAGAACAGGTATTAAGTCCTCTCTAAAAGTTTGGTAGAATTCTCCAGGGAAGCCGTCTGGTCCTGGGCTTTCTTTCTTCGGGATGCTTTTGATTACTATTTCAACCTCTTTACTTGTGATTGGTCTATTCAGATTATCTATTTCTTCTTCATTCAGCTTTGGGAGGTTGTAAGAGTCTAAGAATTTATCCATTTCCTCTAGATTGTCCATTTTGTTGGCATATAGCTTTTCATAATATTCTCTTATAAACTGTTGTATTTCTGTGGTATCCATTGTTATTTCTCCTCTTTCATTTCTAATTTTATTTATCTGAGCTTTCTCTCTTTTTTTCTTTGTAGGTCTGACTATGGGTTTGTCCATTTTGTTTACCTTCTCAAAGAACCAGCTCTTTGTTTCACTGATCCTTTCTACTGCCTTTTTTTTTAAGAGCATTTATTTCTGTTATGGTTTTTATTATTACTCTCCTTCTGCTGACTTTGGGCTTTGTTTGTTCTTTTTCTAATTCAGTTAGGTGTAGTTTGAGATTGCTTATTTGGGATTTTTCTTGTTTGTTAAGATGAGCCTTACTGCAATGAATTTCCCTCTTAAAATGGCTTTTGCTGCATCCCACATGAGCTGGTATGGTATGTTTTCATTTTCATTTGTCTCCAGATATTTTTTTATTTCTCCTTTAATTTCTTCCACGATCCATTGGTTGTTCAATAGCATGTTGTTTAGTCTCCACCTCTTTGTCCCTTTCTCAGTTTTTTTCTTGTAATTAATTTCTAGCTTCATACCATTGTGATTGGAAAAGATGCTTGTTATTATTTCAGTCTTCTTAAATTAATTGAGGCTTGCCTTGCTTCCCAACATATGGTTTATCCTTGAGAATGTTCCATGCTCACTTGAGAAGAATGTGTAGTCTGCTGTTTTTGGATGGAGTGTTCTATATATGTCTATTAAGTCCAAGTGGTCTAGCTTTTCCTTTAATTCCACTGTTTCCTTATGGATTTTCTGTCTGGATGATCTGTCCAATGATGTGAGTGGAGTGTTGAGGTCCCTTACTATTATTGTGTTATTGTTAATGTCTTCTTTTAGGTTTGTTAATAGTTGCTTTATGTACTTTGGTGCTCCGGGGTTGGGTGCATAGATATTTATAAGTGTTACATCTTCTTGGTGGAGAGTCTCTTTGATCATTATATACTGCTCCTCTTTGTCTCTCTTTACCTGTCTTATCTTGAAGTCTACTTTGTCTGATATAAGTATTGTGACACCTGCTTTCTTCTGTTTGCCATTAGCTTGGAATATCATCTTCCGTCCCTTCACTCTGAGCCTGTGTTTGTCATTGGAGCTGAGATGTGTTTCCTGGAGGCAGCATATTGTTGGGTCTTGTTCTTTAATCCATCTCACTACTGTGTGTCTTTTTATTGGAGAATTCAATTGATTTACATTTAGGGTGATTATCAATATATGAGGGCTTAATACTGCCATTTTATATTGTTTTCTGGTTCTCCTGCATTTCCTTTGTTTCTCAGCCTGTGTATCTTGGTCTACCCATTGAATTATGCACTTTTTATGTTGTGTTTCTTTGTTTTCTCCTTATTAATTATTTGTATCTCTGTTCTGCTTTTTTGTTTAGTGGTTACCATGAATTTTATATTCAAAACCTTATACATAAGATAGTCCATTTTCTGATGGCCTCTTTTTTTCCTTAGACTAAACTGATTCAGATCCTTTCCTCTTCCCCTCCTAAGTAGTTTTTCTCACATCTTATCCCATCTTATGTTGTGAGTTTGTGATTAAAATGACAAGATTATCTTTGTTTTAGGTGTTTTCCTTCCCTTTATCTTTAATGCTATTCTTGAGTATTTGCTAACCTGTTCTGATGTATAGCTACAATTTTCTGATTTTGTCTACCTATTTATCTCCTTACTCCTTGCTTTGTAACCTCTTTCTCCCTTTTTATTTTTCAGGTATGAGGGCCTTCTTGAGGATTTCTTGTAGGGAGCATCTCATGGCTATGAACTTGCTTAGCTTTTGTTTGGGGAAGTTTTTATTTCTCCATCATGTCTGAAGGATATTTTTGATGGATAGAGTATTCTTGGCTGAAAGTTTTGCCCTTCAAAGATTTGAATATGTCATTCCAGTCTCTCCTAGCCTGTAAGGTTTCTGCAGAGAAATCTGCTGAAAGCCTAATAGGGTTCCTTTGTAGGTTATTTTCTTCTGCCTTGCTTTGTCATTCACTTTTGCCAGTTTCACTACTATATGCCTCGCAGTAGGTCTTTTTATAATGACATATTTAGGAGATCTGATAGCCTCTTCCACATGGATTTCCATCTTCTTCCCCAGGTTTGGAAAGTTCTCTGCTATTAATTCTTTGAAGAAGCTTTCTGCTCCATTCTCTTTCTCTTCCCCCTCTGGAATACCTACAATTCTTATGTTGCATTTCCTAATTGAGTTGGATATTTCTCAGAGACTTTCTTTGTTTCTTTTAGTCTTAGTTCTCTCTCCTCCTCTATCTGGAGCATTTCAACATGTCTATCTTCAATTATGCCGATTTGCTCCTCTATGATGTCCACTCCAGTATTCAGCAAATCCATATTTTGTTTTATTTCTTCCATTGTGTCTTTCATCTCTAATATTTCTGATTGATTCTTCTTTATAGTTTCAATCTCTTTTGTGAAGTAGTTCCTGAACTTGTTGCATTATTTCTCTACATTTTCTTTTAACTTGTTGAGTTTTTGATGATAGCTATTTTGAATTCTCTGTCATTTAGATTACATATCTGTGTCTTTAGGACTGACTTCTGGGTACTTGTCATTTTCTCTATGGTTGGAAGATTTAACATAATTTTTGATACTGCTAGAGGGCATAGCTCTGTTTCTGCACATTGTGGTATTATTGGGTCTCAGTTACTGCCTATCAACACTGGATGGGGGTCAAGAGCTGTGTATTCTGAGCCCTCTGTGTTCCAATGAGATCCCAGGCGCTGGACCCAGTGCTGGGTGGGTGGGGGTATGGGTGCTTTCTTCTGCATGCTGTTGGGGTTTTCTCACTATCTGCTCTCCTGGGGTGTTGGCTTGAGGAGGTCACCCCTGTGTTAACTTTCACCTCAGTAGGGGCTTTACCCTAGGCTGTGAGGGCCTTCAGGGGGTGCCCTCCCCAGTTTCTTCCCTCTTGGAGGTCTCCCGTGGTCCCAGATTGCAGTCTTTAGGGGAGAGAGTGAAATTTTCTCTTACCCCATTCCACCTCCTCCAAGGGGGCTCCAGCCTCTCCACCCTCTGTTGTATGACTGTGTGGGTCTCTCAGACATCTTTTGTGTTGCATTTTGATGTTCTGTGTTAGAGTATGAATGTCTTTTTCATTGTATCATTGAGGGGAGAGATTACCGGGAAAGCTCACTCCACCATGATGTTGATGTCCTGATTTTTTAAATAATAAAACTTCTGTGGACACCTTTCAGAAGCAAGATCAACTCCTCATTCACAACTATGAAAATCTAAATATTTTCCAATTTCCATTATGATTGCCTCCTTGATCCATGAATCATTTAGAAGTATGCTTTTTCCCCCAACATATAGGGTTCTTAGCTATCTTTTTTACTGTTGATTTCAAACTTAATAGCATTGCAATCAGAGAATGTGGCCTGTAGAATACCAGTCCCTTGAAATTTGTTGATTCTGTCCTATGTCTTAACAATTTTCATAAATATTTCTATTTGTGCTTGAAAATTATGTGTACATCACTTTTTGGTGTATTGCACCAAAGTTCTATACATGCCATTATTTCAAGGTTGTCAGTTGTGCTGTTCAAGTATTCTATATCCATACCAATTTTTTGCTCCTTTTGATCTATCAGTTTCTGAGAGCAAATGTTAAAACATCCCACTATAATGTTGGATTTGTAAATTTCTCCTTGTAGATGTGTTTTTTCTTTATGTTTACGCTATGTTATTTCTTCATGAATTAAAACTTTTATCATTATGCAACGTCTCTTTTCTCTTTATTCAATGACTCTTTATCTCAAGAAATGCTTTTTGTCTCAAAGTCTATCTGATAGTGGCACCATCTCTTCTGGATTTCCTTTCTTTAGTATTTTCTGTGTATATTTTTTCATCCTTTGATCTCAATGTTTGTGACTCCATGTTTCAGGTGAATTTCTTGTAAATGACATATAGCTGGACAACTTTATACTCTTCTCTTTTTAACTTAAGTCCATTTGCATTAATGGTGATACTGATATTTTTTATTTATTCTACTATCAGATTATGTGCATTTCTATTTCTCTCTTATTTTGTCTCATTTTATTCTTCTTTTTTTCCATTCTTTTGGGTACTTTTGAGGTTTCTTTCTTCTTCTCAAATAATTTTTCACCTTGATATGGCTGGGAATGATATATATACACTATGCCTAATCTTTTAAATACTAAAGTAACTTTTTTAGACAAATATCCTGAATTTAAGGTTTATAGCCAATCAATATTTTCATCCTCATTCTAAACAATACAAATACCTTCAGCCCAGTTCTTATTATCACCCTCACAACTTCTATGTTGCTATTTCCTGTTATCTTAGTTCTTGACTCAGAACCAGGAAACCCAAAGAATCCAAAGGATAGACTTTCAACAATTCTGAAAAATTGTCAGTCATCATCTTTTGGACTACTGCTCCCCGTTCTTCTCTGCCTTATCTCCTTCTAATTAGTTAGTTGTTTCCTCTTTATTCTCTATGATCCCATTAAATTTTCTGCTTAAAAGTTTTTCATCACACAGGCAAGGTGAATTCAGAGATTGTCTGCATGAGCTCAGCTTGAATTCTCACAGGGAAGTTTCCCCTGCACCCTGCACCAGGGTCAAGTCAGACACATTCCCCTAGTGCCCCCTACAGAATGGCAGGTTTTTTTCACTCTCCCGTAACTAAGAGTGTATTTCTCAGCTTTATGCAAGGATTACCTATCAAATTCTCCTCATGGGAGTGTCCCCTGGGCTTTATCCTTTGTCTCTTGTACTACTTACACTCAACAAAATGGAAGCTCAAGGTCTTCATGGTTTGGCAGAAACCCTCAAGGAGAAAGACATTGTTGGCACAGGATTACCTTCTGGGGTTCCTAGCACCTCAGTTCATTCTGGAGTTCAATCTGATTTTCGTACTTTTATGCCAGATCAAATAAGCATTTCAATAAGTGTGTGTGAGTGTGTGCATGTGTGTGTGTATCTTAGTTGTTTTAGTGGGCACAAGGAGAATCACTTAGAAAATATAATCTGCTTATAAAATATAAACTGCTAGAGACAAAATCCGAGAATGATGATTTTTGTCTCCCCTCATTCCTTCTCATGCCAAAAAAAAGACTGGTTTCCATACAAGTGGTACTTCATTGGGAGAAATGAAGAGATAAAAAAATGTTACACGTATTAATGATGTAGAGGTTATAAAAACAAAACCTTTCATGGTACATCCCTGGGTCCTATGTCCACCCCATACTCCTAGCCAAGCCCAAGAGAGAAACACATCAGCAACAATAAGTTCCTTTGTCATTTGGGTTAAAGCATTGATGGCAAAAGAACAAAGTGCATCTGGTAAAAAGAGGAGCTAACGTTGGTATTATTGCTTTTCCAGAAGATTGGAGAATGGCTCCAGAACAAGTCTGTCTTTCTTCCCAAGAAATCTCTCCATGCTCCAAGGTAGCATGTGTTTAGAAAGCTAGGAACATTTTTTTTTATCCCTTTGAGATGACATGACCTGATCTGGGGAACCAGATGGCCAAACATATCGAAGGTAGCTGTGTTAGTGTCTACAGCCACTCTTACCCACAGACACCCCAGACTACCACATGTTCCTTACAGAGAACATGAGGGAGTAGACAGCTGTGCTCCCCAGAGGGTCCAACATAGAAGCCCTTAGGATGTGGTCAAATATGACGTAACGGGTAGGAAATATTTCCTGTAGGGAGTATCTGTGTAAGTCTCCTCCAAACAGCTGGTGAATTAAGCAGTATAGTTACATAAAAAGAAGAGAGGCTATGTTTTAAAACTTATGCCTAATACAAGCCCACTTAACAATCATGAAAAAAAATCACTTGATCTCTGTGTGAGTCAGTTTGCTTATATAATGGGAATACCTCACAATTGCTATGAGAATCAAATGAGAAAATAAGTGTAAAATTTTTTAGATCAGTTGAACGTCTGTAGAAATTATAGAGAGGGATGGAATTAATCTAAGAATTAGGATAAAAGAAAATATTTCCAGGAATATTAAATAAAAGATAATGCAAGCACAAGCATACATAGTGATCAAAACAGCATGGTACTGCTACAAAAATAGGCACACAGATCAATGGAACAGGACTGAAAGCCCAGAAATAAAACTGCACATGTACAGACAGCTAATCTTCAACAAAGGTGTCAAGAATATACAATGGAGAAAAGATAGTCTCTTCAACAAATGGTGTTGGGAAATCTAGACAGCCACATGCAAAAGAATGAAAGTAGACCATTATCTCATACTGTACATAAAAATACACTCAAAGTGGATCAAAGACTTGAAGAAAAGTCCTGAAACCATAAAACTCCTGGAAGATAATATAGGCAGTACACTCTTTGACATTGAACTTAAAAGGATCTTTTCGAATACCATGTCTTGTCAGACAAGGGAAACAAAAGAAAAAATAAACAAGTGGGACTTTATTAGACTAAAGAGTTTCTGCAAGGCAAAAGAAACCAGGATCAAAACCAAAAGACAACCCACCAAGTGGGAGAAAATTTTTGCAAATCATATATCTGACAAGGGGTTACTCTCCATAATATACAAGGAACTCACACAACTGAACAACAGAAAAACAAACAGCACAATCAAAAAATGGGCAGAGGATACGAACAGGCATTTTTCCAAGGAAGATATCCACATGGCCAATAAACACATGAAAAAATGTTCAACATCACTAATCATCAGGGAAATGCAAATCAAAACTACACAGGATACCACCTTACACCTGTTAAAATGGCTATAATCACTAAGACTACAAATAACAAATGTTGGAGAGGGTGTGGAGAGAAGGGAACCCTCAGACACTGCTGGTGGGAATGCAAACTGGTGCAGCCACTATGGAAAACAGTATGCAGATTCCTCAAAAAACTAAAAATAGAGCTACCATATGACCCAGCTATCCCACTACTGGGTATCTTCCCAAACAACTTGAAATCAACAGTCCAAAGTAACATATGCACCCCTATGTTCACTGCAGCACTATTCACAATAGCCAAGACATGGAAACAATCCAAGTGCCCATCGACCGATGATCGGATAAAGAAGATGTGGTGTATATATATACAATGGAATACTACTCAGCCAGAAAAACAGACACATTAATCCCATTTGCAACAACATGGATGGACCTGGAGGGAATTATGTTAAGCGAAACAAGCCAGACTGAGAAAGACAAACACCAGATGATTTCACTCATATGTGGAATATGAACAAACACGTGGACAAAGAAAATGCTTCAGTAGTTACCAGGGGAATGGGTGGGGGGGTGGGCACAGGGGGTGAAGGGGAGCACCTATTTGGTGATAGACAGGAAATAATGTACAAGTGAAATTTCACAATGATGCAAACTAGATGAACTCAAATACAAAATTTATTTTAAAAAGTACAGGCATACCTTGTTTTATTGCACGATGCTTTATTATGCTTCATAAGTATTGTGTTTTTCACAAGACCCTCCACCAGGAAAAAGATTATGACTTGCAGAAGGCTCAGAGGATGGTTAGCGGTTTTTAGTGATAAAGTATTTTTTAACTAAGGTATACATATCTTTTTTCTAGACACAATGCTATTGTACACTTTGTAGACTACAGTATAGCATAAACATAAGCTTGTATGCACTGGGAAACCAAAACATTCCTGTGACTCACTTTATTGCAATATTCTCTTTATTGCGGTGGCGTGGAACTGAACCCACCACATCCCCGAGGTATGCCTGTATAGAACAGGGGTTGGCAAACCGCAGGCCGAATCTGGGCCCTGCTTATATTTATAAAGTTTCATTGGAACACAGCCTTATCCATTTGTTTACATTATTGCCTATGGCTGCTTCCAACATTACAAAGGCAGAGTTGAATAGCTACAATAGAGACGGCATGGTCCACAAAGCTGCAAGTACTATCTGTCCCTTTACAGAAAAATTTGCACCCACTGGTCTACAATACAGAGAAAGGGATGGTGAAAGGAGTGAGACAAGGAAAGGTGGCTTCTGCTTTTGGTTTTCCTAAAATGTCTAATTCAGAATGAAAGTTCCTTACATGTTCACTAACATTACTAACCTGGAAGAAATCAGGACCATGTCTGCAGGAAGGAACTGCTCATTTGAGGCCTGCACAATGTCACCCACGTTTACCTTTTAAACCAGGAGAGAGAACATAGAAGCATGAATTTTAAAAGCACAAATAGACGCAAAATGTGTCAAGTAGTCTCAAGAAAAAGTACGACATGAAAATCCTGGAGCGACCCTAATAAATTTCAGCTCCATGAGAACAATTCTATTTCCTGATCAATTCATTCCTCTGAAACAGCTGTTCTTTACCAGGGGTTACTGTGCCTTCCTCACCCACTAGGGGACATTTGATGACGTCTGGAGACTTTTTGGTTGTCACAACTTTGGGAGTTTTAGGGGATGATGCTATTGGCATCAAGTGGGTGGAGGCCACAATGCACAGCCCCCTCCAACAAAGAATTATCTGGCCCCGAATGTCAAGAGTGCCAACGTTGAGAAATCCAAACAGACTTATTAGTATGACTATGTTTGCAGTGACGTGTTGTTCACACACTCTCACACTGACCTTGCTTGCCCAATGGCCCATTTTCCTCGGCTGGCCGGTGTGCTTCATGTAGAACAGAGAAAATGCCTGCCTCACTCTCAGGTGAATTCCCAGTGCTTAGTATAGTGGCTGCCTGTAGCAAGCACCCAATAAACGTTTGTTGACTGAATGTATGAATGAATTCTAACTTGTAAATAAGAGCAAGAGAGAGATGTAAATACTAGGAACAATACATGGGGAAAGCAGTATAAGCTCTTGACTCTTTCTTCCTGTATTGTTATTTCTTTAACAGACCATTTGAACGTTTACACTGTGCTAAGTACCGAGGACACAACTCTTAAAATGTCAGGCCCTTCCTCAGCAGCTAGGAAAGCAGGGGGTCAAAATTCATTCCTAAACCAATTTCTGGACCTATATTGAAAAGATAATAATATCTTACTGAGGAGGAAGAGAACAAGGAGACTATATTTTTCTTTTTTTAATATGATTACACAGATCACTTCTATCTTGATTAATTAAGCCACAAATTAATTAAATACTTTTGGATCAAAGTGAGGAGAGAACATTGAAAGCTACAATGTGTCTTTATAAATGCAGACGACAAGCGCAACAGCAGGGGAGAAAAAAGATTGACAATAAGACATTCACAACTTACATAAACTTCACAACGCAATGAACAGCAAAGCGTTTATAACTTACATAATTAACTAACTTACAGCAAGGTCTAAAGGTGGCTAGAATAAGACAACTTGAAACTGTGAGATTAAAACTAGGTTTTTCCCCAGAAATAATACGGATGAAGAAAATTATGACCCATGGACCTGACGGCAGACGGTCTTCACCATCATGTCTTTCCCTTGTCCTTGTATAAGCACCCAATGTTTAAAGTGCTCCATTTGGTTGTAGATGCACAGAAAGGACTCAGTCGGACACGAATTCCAGGTCCCTGGCTCTGACTGCTTAACTTGTTCTTCAGTGGATGGTACTGGGGTCAATTAGAACGCAGTCATGCGATCCCCTCTGCTCAGTAGAAGCCCACCACTGCAGCCTCACCTCCTCTCCTCCTGTCATTCACTTGTCCCTCGCCCCCGAGACTCTGCCATCAGAAATGGAGGGCTAGCTCTCGGTGGCTTTTTTCTCTTGGTCACAACGAGAGGAGCAAAATCACTACTGACTCACCTGAGCTATCTGTTTCAGGAAAGAAATATTGACGATACTTAGAAATCAAAACAGTCTTATAATAAGCTTTCAAAAGAATTTTACACTGGGCATCAACTAATTATTGATGATGACAAAGTCAGTATCTACCCCAGCATGCTTTTAACTTACATCCCAAGGGCAAATATTCACGACAACATTCACTGAGATATTCTTCATATAAAGGCTGTCTTGTACCCTGGGCAACAGATTGTGAAGCATGATCTTCAAATATTCCACACAATGACACAGAGGTGACACAGAGGCACATTAGAAAGCATATAGACTTCCAACCAGACTTAAGTTCAAATCCTATTTTCACCGCTTCCTGGCTGTGACCTTGAGCAAGATACTTCTCTGTGATCCTCGACTTCCTCATCTTCAAAACGGGATAACATGACAGTTCTTGAAGGCATGTTTCACAGACAAAAATCTACAACTTTACGAATGGTAGGTGCTTATTACGAAGTTAAAAGTTAAAATGCATTCTTACCTCTTTCCACATAATCTCTTGCCATGTGTCCTGTCTTAACACCGAAAAAGAAACAGCTACGTATTAACTGTAATTATTGCATTAGGTAAAGTCCAAAATAATAAAAGATACTTTTCTCAAAAACTGTTTTTCTTTATAAAGTATTGCCTTTGTTAACTTAACATTTATACAAACTGGAGGAATATGTAAATTGTGTTCATATGCAGTACACCAAAATGAGCAATACATATAATGTAACATAACCTAGCAATGATAGATGGATAGGTAGGTAGGTAGGTAGATTGAGACATAGATAGAGACTATACTAAGTCTATTTAGTCACTTCCAGTCCTAAAGAGAAGTTTGCTGTACATATTAAAATACTGGCTCATAGCCTGAAAAGCAACATAATACATTTCTAATCAATTACAAAGATAGCACATATCAAAACTAGAACTTGGAAAGAATATGTAACACCCAGATCTTTTTTATAGACATAAGAATTGTTCATATCCTGAATATTCTACCCTTCCTATCTTTTTTTCTTTTCTTTTCTTCTAATTAAAATAATTATTGATTTTAACATAGGGAAACTGAGTTTCCTTCTGGTTTTTGTTCTTTGTTTCTATATTTCTTTAAATAATAAAATGTTACAACACATATTAAGTGTATCTACTTGGGGAATTTGGATATTTTCTTACAGTGAAGGGGGATAAAAGTTCAATCTAATGTCTTACCTACTGTGTTCTTTGTGTTAACTAATTTGTCTGCCATATGTCGTTTCTGTTATAGAAAAAAATCCATTAAATCAAAAGTTGAAAATGAATCATTAAAGTCATAATACAAGTTATAGTAGGTTTAAGAGAGAATAGAGGCAGCAAACCTAATTGTAAAGGCTTCTTCTGCTATAATTGATTTCAGTTTTGTTTTGCCCTTACATGGCTCCCTAAATTGAGATGAGACCTACGGGAGGCAGTGTAGCAAAGTGGGTGAGTGGGTGGCCTCTGGAGCCAGTTGGGCTTGGCTCACATCCCAGCTCTGCCTTCTACTAATGCAGACTTGTCAGGTCACTAACCTGTCTCTGCCTTAATTCAAGTGAATACATACACACACACACACACACACCCCATATAGATATAAATAGTACAGTGCCTGCTACACAGTAAAGTGCTACTTGAAAGGCTAGCATACTATATGTTGCTTAAAATGACTACATGAGGTTAAACATGTAATTAGCAATTTTGAATTTTGCCCCAACTTAACTGAAGCCTTCTGATTAAGTTTGGAAAATTCTTTCATACTATAGACCAATCAAGAGGCCAGCAACCAAATAGACTTTACTGATGATATCTTTACAGGATGGTAGGAATCAGGTAGAAGCACATGGATAACAATCACCAGGGAATTTGGAAAATGAGCATTAGGATTGTGAGTGAGGAGAAAGGGGACTCTCCTAGAGGGACCTCAGCTGTAGCGGGTAGGGTCAGAGCAAACAGAAAACAATACCAAATATCCGTCTTCTTCCCCTTCGCTACTGATATCAGCAGGCCCGGGTAAAATCGCACCTGTGACGAAGTGAAAGGAGAAACGAAGACACAGCACAATTTGTGCCATACAAGATTTTCCCCTCTGGTTGGATTATATCCCCAAAGGAACTACCACAGTCCTTATTACAGCTATCAAGTCCTGCTGGTCTCTCAAATATATATACACATAATTTTATATATATATGTGTAATTTAAAATCTGAAACCTCAAAATTCACTCTTCACATCAACCACAGATTTAAAGAATTATACCAGTTCCAACCAACCGCCTGAGAGAAAGGCAACAAATATACCTCTTCTATTCAAGGCAGTAGTTTTGAGAGCATTTCACTAACAGTAAACTTACATAATCTTCTACAATCTCTTTGATGCCTGAAATTATAAGAATAATCATCAAAGGCAAGAGAGTTGTGTATTTTCCCGTTGGAGGCACATCTGGAATTTGTTGCAAAACAATCAGAGGTAAACTATTAATTTTATGATAAATCCTCATTATAGTTTGCTTACAGGGAAAGTCACACTATTAGTGGCAGGGCCCAGGACATGAAAACAGCAGACATGTTAAATAAAAAGGGGAAGGAGCCTCAGGATATCAAAGCCATCCCTTGAATGTGACGCTAAAAATTACATCATGGGAAAGCTGCCAGAGCGGCTGCTTAATAACGCTTAAGTCAGTGTGCCACCTTTCTAATAGGATATTTCTATCATATTTTGAAGAAAATTGTTTAAAACCTAAATGTTTAAAATAGCATCTTTTCAAATTAGTTAATTCCAGAAGGTGAGCTATTTTAACTGAATCTTACTTCTTTTTGAGGCAAAAGTGAAATTTTTTGGAGGTTCAGGAGCATAATGTTTGCTAGGGTACAAATTCTGTGGACTGTGGACAGTGGCCTAGGGCTGTTCCCCACTGTCTAAGACACGAGACACAAAGCAACTGAAACGGCCGCTGGAGTTTCCTGAAGGATGCAGGGGTGAGTGAGGTCCTGGATGGGACCCTTTAGTTTTCTAAAGCATTTAGACAAGTTCTTAGGCCTATATTTCCAGACTTGGGCCTGTGTGGACTATCTATGCTGTCTTATTTCTTGCTTGCTTATTATTTCTTTGTCCAGTGTAGCAGATAGTGTCTATTTTGAAGCTTTTGATAATTCTTGTAATTACTTTAAAAGGAATCTGAGTAACAGAGGAAGATAAGGGGGAAACTGTACAATTGCTTAAGCTATCAATCACTCTGCCTTTGGACTAGCCTTGGATCTGGCCCTCTTCTCCATCTCTCTGCAGACACCTCCAGGCTGGCTTCTTGCTTACGGACCCCCTACTTTTCCTCAGTTAAGACTGGCCAGAGCCGGTCACTTTACCATGCAGCTCATGACTTCACTATCTTCTCTCTGTTTCTGGAACGAACTCCGAGCTTCCGTGTCTAACACACTAAGCTTACAACCTGGCCTCAGATGACACCTTTAGCTTCTTCTCTGCTCTACCCTACACTCTCAAAACAAAATTTTTACTGTTTGCTGAAGATTTCATACACTAGAGAAAAATTTAATAGTTTAAATTTTCATAATTTGCAACATATGACAGAGTTCGCAGAGAAAATCCTACCTCTTTCCCCTGTGCGCTTGGTGCCAGGTCTCCTAATGAAAGGCAACCAGCTCGAGTGCCTTTGCGTACTGTCTCCTGGGCCTGGAAGGCCTGCCTCTCTTCCTCCGCCCCACGCTGCTCTGAAGCTCCTCCTACTCTGATCTTTGGCTCAAATGTCACCTGCTTTTCGGAAGCTTTTCCTGAACCATTCACCCTCAAGCCAGAAGTAGACCCCGTTCCTCTAGCATGTTATAAATATTCCAGAAAGTACTTGTATGTCAAGACTCGCAGCTCTCCAAAGGCAGGAACTATCTAATAATTCATCCTTGAATTCTTAATTCCATGCACAGATTTTGATACATACTATGTAGCCTCTATAAATGTTTACTGAGGCCAGACGTATAGCATAGACCATTGCTACGGAAGTAGAGAAGGGATAAATCCGTGTAAGTGATGGCACTTGGTGAAGTTTGGAGGAGGATAGTTGTAAGCTGTGCCTTTGGGAGAATGGGCGGGATCCAGCCAGATGAGTGCCTTCCAGGTTTACGTAGTGGAATGGACCAAGGTCCAGAGACAGGAAGAAAACGGGGGAATTGTGAGAAGATTTGCCTGGTTGGATTGTGGGGTTCATGCTGGAAATAAGGTTGAATAAACAGGAATAAACCAGATTATGGAGAACTTTGAATTTAACTATTTTGAAAAGAGGTTATTCTTAGAAGAAAACACAGGGAGAAAGCTTCTAGACATTAGTTTGGCAATGAATTCTTGGATATGACAGTAAAAGCACAGGCAACAAAAGCAAAAATAGACAAGTGGGACTACATCAAACTAAAAAGCTTCTGCACAACAAAGGAAACCATTAGTAAAATGAAAAGGCAATCTATGAAAAAGGTAAAAATATTTGAAAACTCTCTACTGATAGGGGGATAAAAGGAACTCCTACAACTCAATAACAAACAAACGAATAACCCAGTTAAAAAATGTGCAAAGGATTTGAATAAACATTTCTCCAAAGAAGACATACAAATGGCCAACAGGTATATGAAAAAGTGCTTAATGTCACTAATCCTTAGAGAAATGCAAATCAAAACCACAAGGAGTTATCACTTCACACCTCTTAGACGGCTATTACAAAGAAATATATAAAACAAATATTGGCAAGGACGTGGACAAATTGGAACCCTTGTACACTATTGGTGTAATGTAAAATGGTGCAGCTACAACTGAAAACAGTATGGAGGTTCCTGAAAAAATTTAAATTAAAGAATTGAAATCAGGATCTTAAAGAGATATCTCCACTCCCATGTTCAGGGCAGCATTATTCACAATGGCCAAGACATGAAAACAACCCAAATGTCCATCGATGGTTGAATGGATAAAGAAAATGTGATATATATATACATAGCAACAACACGGATGAACCTTGAGGACATTATGCTGAGTGAAATAAGCCAGTCACAGAAGTCACAGAAACCAGCATTTGAATTTTCTTCAAATTATTTCTTTCAAAATATAATAAAATTATCCTATCATGGAGGTGACATAAATGACAAAGTCACTCCAATAATATCTCATTAACAACCTAAATCAGGATGAACTGTGGACCAACTTTATTGTCTATCAACATGCTTTTCAGCCCAAAAACGGAGTTTCAGTGTCTCACTACATAATTTAACTATTGTAAGAAGAGAGTTCTTTTCTTACAGTGTTTAAATTTATTCTCTACATCAAACTCTTACTTCAGCTAAATGAGCTTTTTATATATATATTTTTTACCTTTAAAAAATCTTCATCTAATAATATGTTCAGAAATGTTACCTGAAAAATAGTAATGAACAGGAAGAAAGCATTGGCAGCTTTGCTAAACTGCAGATACAAATATTGAGGGAGAAATGACCACAAGCTGTACTTGGCTGTGCTGTAGGCGAAAAGAAAAATATCACTGTCAGTTAACATTCTGGACTCCAAAAACACTAATGGAAAACACAAAATGTTAATTATAACTCAGAAGGTGGATAAAGCACTGTTATAAAACACTGACCCTTTTTTAAAGCTATTTTGTCCTTTTTGAAAGCATTGATTGTTATCTGAAAACAATTTCAGGATAAGAGAATTTTCCCCTTTATAGGAATCAAGAACTATGAATACAGTAGACATAGAGAGTCAAGTATCAAAAGCCAGAGAGAGGCATCTTATTTAAACACATTAAATGGGGAAGATGGAGAGGCGTGCCTGTCATCTTTCATTTCCTTAACGATTGAGATCATTCATTCATTTATTCACTAAGCAACTTTTTTTGGGGCGTGAGGAAGATTGGCCTTGAGCCAACATTTGTTTCCAATCTTTCTCTTTTTGCTTGAGGAAGATTGTCCCTGAACTAACATCTGTGCCAATCTTCCTCTATTTTGTATGTGGGATGCTGCCACAGCGTGGCTTGATAACAGTGTGTAGGTTCACGCGCAGGATCCAAACCCACAAACTCCAGGCTGCCAAAGCTGGGCCTGCAAACTTAAGCACTACACCACCAGACCAGTCCCAATTCACTAAGCAAATATTTATTGAGTAGCTACTATGTGCCAGGCAACTATTCTAGGTGTTTGAGATATATCAGGAAAAACACAAAGATCCCTGCCTTTATGGGGCTTACATTCTGATGGAGCAAGACAAACAACAACAAACAAAAGTGATAAAGAAGTTAAATATAGATATATGTTTGAAGATGGTAAGCAAGACCTATTCCACATTCTCTAATGGCCCGTAATGTTTTTAACAAAACTCCTAAGCAATGTCTGTCTCATAGTTCAAGGATAATAAGAGTCACCAATTCTTCGCACCTCTCTCCCTCAAGGATATTTCATCATTAAAAGATATCTTAAATGTATCGACACCCCAATGACTAGGATGTGTCATGGACAAAGAAAATCCTCTCAGGTGTATTTCTTTTTTTCTAATTAAGCTACTTCACTTAATAAATTTTTGGTTTAAAAATCAGAAACACTAAAATCAAAACTGCATGTATTCCAAATTATCCAAGAGTAATGGGGAGTGGAAGAAATGATAAGGAGGTGTTCAGGATGAATTCCACAACATCACATGGTATAGGTTAAGAAAGGGGAAATTATGGGGTCATCAAGAGAAGGCCCAGATCCCTGATGCTGCCATTATCCCTTTAAGAGGCAAGCCAGGGCCTGGCACGGCTGCTGGACAATCTGTGGGTTTAAAGGGATCCCACCTCACTGTCACTGCTCTCCATTCCAGTAGGAAAAGGGTGAGAGCAACCTTGTAAGCAGAGGAAGAGGCAGACGCCTGGCTTGGGGTGCAGCCCCTCTAGGTTTGGAGAGACAAGGCAAGTGTTAAATATGCCACAGGCCCTGGCTAGACAACTCAGAGTGAGCTTCATGGTCACTTTTACATCATTCTGCTCATTGTACTATGGAAAACAAAAAGAACAGCATGAAAGCTGTAAAAAAAAAACACACACACACACAACAAAGAGAGAGAGTAACGAGATGCAAAATGACAGTCCATGGCCAAATACATCTTATATATAATATATACAAGTGGCAAAATGTATCAGAATGGGTCAAAACACAAAACACAATTGAAAGAAATATTCTTACAAAATGTCCACGAATGGCTCTAAATTCATGGCTACCCAAATGTACAGGAGGCAAATTAGAGAGGTGAGAAGCAAGCAAGAAGAGTTTGCAATATTAGTATAAGACAGTGTTTAATTCAAACTAATCATATTAACTACAAAAGGAGGATCACTTTGTAAATATTAATACAACAACCCACAAAAGAACATAAAAGTGCCATAAACCATTATGCATTGATTAATATAATACTGGACTACCTAATATTAAAAACTGCAGGAAATACAAGAAAGAATTGACAGACACACAACAGTGGGGAGTATTAACATAATTCTCTTAGTCCTTGCCCAAATAAAAGAATATTGAAGATTTGGCGGATTTTAAAAGACATGGTACTGAACAACCAACAGGTCAAAGAAGAAATCAAAAGAGAAATAGAAAAATGCCTTGAGAAAAATTAGAAATACAACATACCAAAAGTTATGGGATGCAGCAAGAACAGTTCTAAAAGACAAGTTCATGGTGATAAATACCTACATTAAGAAAAAAGAAAGATCTCAAAACACAACATAACTTTACACCTCAAGAAACTAGGGAAAAAAAGAACAAATGAAGCCCAAAGTTAATAGAAGGAAGGAAACAAAAAAGATCAGAGTGGAAATAAATAAAATAGAAACTAAAAAGAAAATACAAAAGATCAACTCCTCTTGAAAAAGTAAGAGCTGGTTATTTGCAAAGATAAACAAATAGACTAACATTTAACTGGATTCATTCAGAAAAAAAGAGAGAGGACTCAAATAATAAAAATAAGAAATGGAAGAGGAGACAGAACAACAGAACCACAGAAATACAAAGGATCATAGAAGACTACTGTGAACAATTATATGCCAACAAATTGGACAACCTAGAAGAAATGGATAAATTCCTAGAAACATACAACCTACCAAGACTGAATCATGAAGAAATAGTAAATCTTAACAGACAAATTACTAGTAAGGAGATTGAATTGGTAATGAAAAACCTCCCAACAAATAAAAGTCCAGGGCAAGATAGCCTCACTGGTGAATTCTACCAAACATTCAAAGAAAAATTAATACCAATTTCTTTCTCAAACTCTTCCAAAAAATAGAAGAGGAGGAAACACTCCCAAACTCATTTTATGAGGCCAGGGTTACCTTGATACAAAACCAGAGAAGTATGATACAAGAAAAGAAAATTACAGGCCAATATCCCTGACATACATAGATGCAAAAATCCCCAGAAAAATATTAGCAAACCAAATTCAACAATATATTAAAAGGATCATACACCATGACAAAATGGGATTTATTCCAGGGATGTAATGATGGTTCAACATTGCCAAATCAAGCAACGTGATACAACACATTAATAAAATGAGAGATAAAAATCATGTGATGATCTCAATGGATACAGAAAAAGCAATAAACAAAATTTAACATCCACTTGTGATAAAAAACTCTCAACAAAGTGAATATACACGGAAGGTACCTCAACATAATAAAGGCCACATAGGACAAGCCCGCAGCTAACATCATACTCAATAGTGAAAAGCTGAAAGCTTTTCCTCTAAGAACAGGAACGTGACAAGGATGCCCACTCTCACCACTTTTATTCACCATAGTATTAGAAGTCCTAGACAGAGGAATTAGGCAAGAAAAAGAAATAAAAAGCATCCAAATCAAAAAAGAAGAAGTAAAACTGTTGCTATCTGAAAATGACGTGATGTTATATATAGAAAACCCTAAAGACTCCACAAAAAACTGTTAGAACTAATAAACAAATTCAGTAAAGTTTCAGAATACAAAATCAATGTAAAAAAAATCTGTTGTGTTTCTATACACTAACAATGAACTATCAGAAAGAGAAATTAAGAAAAAATCCCATTTACAATTGCATCCAAAAGAATAAAATCCCTAGGAACAAATTTAACCAAGGGGGTGAAAGACTTGTATAGTGAAAACTATAAGATACTGACGAAAGAAATTGAAGACACAAATAAATGGAAAGCTATTCTGTGCTCATGAACTGGAAGAATTAATATTGTTAAAACATCCATACTATCCAAAGCAATCTGTAAATTCAATGTAATCCCTAGTAAAATTCCAATGACATTTTTCATAGAAATAGAATAAACAATCCTAAAATTTTTCTGCAAGTTAAAAAGGCCCTGAATAGCCAAAGCAATCTTGACAGGGAAAAAAAACAAAGGTGGAGGCACCATGCTTCCTGATTTCAAACTATATTACAAAGCTAAAGTAATCAAAATAGTATCCTATTGGCATAAAAACAAACACATAGATAAATGCAAGACAATAGAGCCAGAGCCCAGAAATAAACCCATGCATATATGGTCAAGTAATTTATTACAAAGGAGCCAAGAATATACACTGGGGAGAGGACAGTCTCTTCAAGAAATGGTGTTGGGAAAACGGGACAGCCACATGCAAAAGAAGGAAACTGGACCCCTATCTTACACCATATACAAAAATTAACTCAAAATGGATTAAAGACTTGAATGAAAGGCTTGAAACCATAAAACTCCTAGAAGAAAACATAGGTCATAAGCTCCTTGACATTGGTTTTGGCTACAATTTTTTTGAATTTGACAGAAAAAGCAGAGGAAACAAAAGCAAAAATAAATAAGTGGGATTATATCAAAATAAAAAGCTTCTGCACAACTGAGGAAACCATCAACAAATAAAAAGGCAATCCACTGAATGGGAGAAAATATTTGCAAGTCATGCCTCTGATAAGGAGTTAATATCCAAAATGTGTAAAGAACTCAAACAACTCAAGAGCAAAAAAACAATCTGATTTAGAAATGGGCAGAGGATCTAAACAGACATTTTTCCAAAGAAGACATACAAATGGCCAATAAGTAAGTGAAAAGATGCTCAACATCACTAATCATCAGGTAAATGCAAATCAAAACCACAATGAGATAACACCTCACACTTGTTAGGATGGCTATTATCAAATATAAGAAATAATAAGTGTTGTCAAGGATGTAGAGAAAAGGGAACCCTTGTGTACTATTGGTGGGAAGGTAAATTGATGCAGCCACTATGGAAAACAAAATGGAGATCCCTCAAAAACAAAAAAATTGAACTATCGTATGACACAGCAATTTCACTTCTGGGTATACGAAAGAAACAAAAACACTAACTTGAAAAGATATTTGCACTCCCACGTTCATTGCAGCGTTATTTACAACAGCCAAAACACGGAAGCAACCTAAGTGTCCGTTGATGGATGAATGAATAGAGAAGATGTGGTGTATATATACAATGGAATATTACTCAGCCATACAAAGAAGGAAAATCATGCCATTTGCAGCAACATGGATGGACCTAGAGGGTATTACGCTAAGTGAAATAAGTCAGAGAAAGACAAATACCATATTATCTTACTTATATGTGGAATCCAAAAAGTGATCAATCAAACAAATAAAAATCCCTCAAATTCGTAAATACAAAGAAGAGATTGGTGGTTACCAGAGGAGGGATGTATGGGGTGGGCAAAATAAGTGATGGTGGTCAAGGATGCAAACACCTAATCATAAAATAAATAAGTCCCAGGGATGTCGTGCATAGAATGGTGACTAAAGTTAATAACACTGTACTATATATTTGAAAGTTGTTAAGAAAGTAGATCTTATAAGTTCTCATCACAAGAAATAGAAATTTTGTAACTATGTGTGGTGATGGATGTTAACGAGACTTATTGTGGTGAGCATTTTGCAATATATACAAATATTGAATCATAATGTACACCAGAAATTAATATAATGTTATGTCAATTATATCTCAATTTAAAAAATAAATTAAAAAAAGATTTGGTAGTATGGTTAAAATACTACATATATATTTGTCAATAAATCATTAGGTAAACCAATAGAGGTGTATGCATATTAATGTGTGCTATCAAATTCTATACCCTTAATAAAGAATAAATGTTATTTGAACAATTAATTAATTTCAAATTTATAACAATTAACTAAATTTTTAAACAAATTTTCAAATGGAGATAACTCATACCATATTTCTCTGACTACCATACAATAAGAATGGAACTAAATAATTGAAGTAGAAACAAAAAGAAAATAAAAACTACTTTGAAAGTATAAGATTCTCCAATTTTTAGGAATATGAATAAAATAAGAAATAAGATGTACCAAGTACTGAAGTTCCAGCATAAGAAAAGACAAATCAGTAGATTCATATTAAAGTCTTCAAATACACTAAAGGAACAGATGGTAATTTATATAATAAAATAAGTATTACGAATTAGTAGGGATGAAATGACCACTTAACCAATTGGAAAATAAGTTAAGCTGGATCTCTACCCCATTCCATACACCAAAATAAACTCTACTTAGATGAAAGACTTAAAGTTAAAACAAAAAGATGGCCTAGCTGGAGTGGGGCATGGGAGGTGACTGCCAATGGTGATCAAGTTTCTTTGCAGGTGATGAAAATGTTCTAAATTTGACTGTGGCGATGGTTACATAACTGTGAAAATACTAAAAAGCTTTGAACTGTACACTTTAAATTGAGTGAATTGAATGATATGTAAATTATATTTCAAAGCTGTTACAAGAAAATAAATAAAATTTTAAAAAATGAAACCATACAAACAGCAGAAAAAATGTGAATAACTATTATATAATCTTGGAATAGAGGGCTCCATTCTAAACTCCCCAGGAGAGGTTGGATGGCGTCAAGATGGCAGCTTAGGTGGACTCTGAACTCACCTCCTTCCACAGACACAACCAATTTACAACTACTCTTGGACCAATTACCCGTGAGAAAACTGAAAGCTGGACAAAAAGAATCCATGTAACAAGGCACAGTCCTGACTGAGGTGGAAGAGGCAGAAATTCCTTTCTGGAAGAAAAAAGGCCACCTGCACAAGCCCCAGCACTTCATGGCTGCCTGGGAGCAATCCTAAAGTATGTGGCCTTCCATGAAGGAGTGGGGGACATGAGTGGGGGAGCATTACAACAAGTGACATACAAAGGAAATCCCCTAAGGCTAGGAGCTGACTTCTCAGCAGAAACCTTACAGGCTAGAAGGGACTGGCATGATATATTTAAAGTGCTGAAAGGAGAAAACCTACAGGCAAGAATACCCTACCCAGCATAGGTATCATTCAGAATGGAAGGAGAGATGAAGAGTTTCTCCAAGAAGCAAAAATTAAAGCATTTACCACCAAGAAACTAGTTTGACAAGAAATGCTAAAGGGACTTAAGTGGGAAAGAGAAGACCACAGATGGGTATAAGAAAATTATAAAAAAAAAAAACCCCAAAAAAACAGGGAATAAAATCACTGGTAAAGGCAAAAATACAGTAAAGGTAGCAAATCAACCACCTATGAAGATAATATGAGGTCAAAAGACAAAAGTACTAAAATTACCTATTTCAATGATAACAGGGTAATGGATACACTCACACAAAAAAGCGGTTAGATAAGATTTCAAAAACATAAAATGTGGGAGGAGGGGAGTAAAAGAGTAGAGCTTCTAGAAAGAGATCAAACTAAAGAGATCATCAACTCAATATAGATTGCTATAAACATAGATTATTATATATGATCCTCAGGGTAATCAAAAACCAGAAACCTATAATAAATACACAAAAACCTAAGAGAAAGGAACCCAAACATAATACTAAAGAAAGCCATCAAACCACAAGGGAAAGAACAAGAGAAGAAAGGAATAGAGAAGAACTACTAAAACACCCAGAAAAAAAGTAACAAAATGGTAATAAGAATATATTTATCATTAGCTACATTAAATGTTAATGGACTAAATGCTCCAATAAAAAGGCATAGGGTGGCCAATTGTGTGGAAAAAAATACCCATGTATATGCTGCATAGAAGAGACATACTTCAGATGTAAAGACGCTCACAAACTGAAAGTGAAGGTATGGAAGAAGATATTCTATACAAATGGCAAAGAAAAGAAAGCTGGGTAGCAATACTTATATCAGACAAAATAGAATATAAAACAAAAACTGTAACAAGAGACAAAGAAGGGCACTACATAATGATAAAGGGAACAACTCAACAGGAGGATATAACACTTGTAAATATCTATGCAGCCAAAATAGGAGCACCTAAATATACAAAGCAATTATTAACAGACATAAAAGGAGAAATAGACAGTAACGCAATAATAGTAGGAGACTTTAACACTCCACTTACACCAATGGATAGATCATCCAAACAGAAGATCCTAAGGAAACATAGGCCTTAAATGACACATTTGACCAGAGGGACTTAGGAGATATATATAGAAAGTTCCATCCAAAAACTGCAGAATACACAATCTTTTCAAATGCACATCAAACATTCTCCAGGATTGATCACATATTAGGCCACAAAACAAGTCTCAATAAATTTAAGAAGACCGAAATAATACCAAGCATCTTTTCTTTTTTCTTTTTTTTTTTTTTTCTGCTTTATCTCCCCAAACCCCCCCTGTACACAGTTGTATATCTTAGTTGCCGGTCCTCCTAGTTGTGGGATGTGGGACACTGCCTCAACATGGCCTGACGAGCGGTGCCATGTCTGCGCCCAAGATCCAAACCCTGGGCCGCTGCGCAGAGCGCGCAAACTTAACCACTCAGCCACGGAGCTGGCCCCAGCATCTTTTCTGATGACAAAGTTATGAAACTAGAAATCAATTACAGGAAGAAAATCAAAAAAGCCACAAATATGTGGCGATTAAACAAAATGCTACAGAACAACAACTGCATCAATGAAGAGATCAAAAGAGAATGCAAAAATTACCTGGAGACACATGAAAATGAAAATACAACATGCCAAAATCTATGGGATACAGCAAAAGCAGTTCCAAGAGGGAATTTTATGGCAATGCATCCTACCTCAACAAACAAGAAAAATCTCAAATAAACTATCTAACAGTGCACCTAAACAAACAGAACAAAGAAGAACAAACAAAGCCTAAAATCAATAGAAGGAAGGAAATAATAAAAATCAGAGCAGAAATAAAAGAGAGACTAAAAAACAATAGGAAAAAATCAATGAAAGCAAGAGCTGGTTCTTTTAAAAGATAAACAAAATTGACAAACCATTAGCTAAGCTCACCAAGAAAAAAGAGAGAAGTCTCAAATAAATAAAATAAGAAATGAAAGAGGAGAAATTACAACAGACACCACAGAAATACAAAAGATTATAAAAGAATACTATGAAAAGGTATATGCTAACAAATTGGATAATCTAGAAGAAATGGGTAAATTCTTAGAATCATACAACCTTCCAAAACTAAATCAAGAAGAAATAGAGAATTTGAATAGATCAATCACCAGTAAGGAGATCAAAACAGTAATCAAAAACCTCCCCAAAAATAAAAGTCCAGGACCAGACAGCTTCCCTGGTAAATTCTACCACACATTCAAAGAAGACTTAATACCTATCCTTTTCAAATTCTTGCAAAAAATTGAAGAGGAGGGGAGGCTTCCTAACTCATTCTATGAAGCCAACGTTACCCTGATACCAAAACCAGACAAGGACAACACACAAAAAGAAAATTACAAGCCAATATCACTGATGAACATTGGCTCAAAAATCCTCAACAAAATACTGGCAAATCAAATACAACAATACATTAAAAATATCATACACCATGATCAAGTGGTATTTATTCCAGGGATGCAGGGCTGGTTCAACATCCGTAAATCAATCAATGTGATACATCACATTAACAAAATGAAGAATTAAAATCACATAATCATCTCATTAGATGCAGAGAAAGCATTTGACAAGATACTGCATCCATTTATGATAAAAACTCTGAATAAAATGGGTATAGAAGAAAAGCACCTCAACATAATAAAGACCATATATGACAAACCCACAGCTAATATCATTCTCAATGGAGAAAAACTGAAAGCTATCCCTCTAAGAGCAGGAACCAGACAAGGATGCCCATTTTTCACCACTCTTATTTAACGTAGTATTAGAAGTCTTAGCCAGAGCAATCAGGAAAGAAAAAGAAATAAAAGGGATCAATATTGGAAAGGAAGAAGAGAAACTGTCACTATTTGCAGATCACATGAATTTATATATAGAAAACCTTAAAGAATTCACTAAAATATTTTTAGAAATAATGAATGAATATGGTAAGGTAGCAGGATACAAAATCAACATACAAAAATCAATTGCATTTGTATACACTAACAACGAAGTAGAATGAAGAGAAATTAAGAATACAATCCCATTTACAATTGAAACAAAAAGAATAAAATACCTAGAAATAAACTTAACCAAAGAGGTGAAATATCTGCACACTGAAAACTATAAAACATTGCTGAAAGAAATTGGGGAAGACACAAGAAAATGGAAAGATATTCTGTGCTCTTGGATTGGAAGAATTAACACAATTAAAATGTCCATACTTCCTAAAGCAATCTACAGATTCAATGCAATCCCTATCAAAGTTCCAACAGCATTTTTCACAGAAATGGAACCAAGAATCTTAAAATTTATATGGGAGCACAAAAGACCCCAAATAGCCAAAGGAGTCCTGAGAAAAGAGAACACACCTGGCGTTCTTATGCTCCCTGATTTCAAAATGTCCTACAAAGCCATAGCAACCAAAACAGCATGGTACTATCACAAAAACAGACACACAGATCAATGGAAGAGAATCAAGAGCACAAATATAAATGCACACGTCTATGGACAGCTAATTTTCCTTTTTTTTTTTTTGTATACTTTTTGGTGAGAAAGATTGGCCTTGAGCTAACATCTTTTGCCAATCTTCCTCCTTTTTTGGGGAACAACTGGATGACCATAAGGAGAAAAAAACATAAACCATCCTCTGCCCATTGATTTGAAATGCCATCTTATTAACTTTAAATTTCAAAATAAAAATGGATCTATTTCTATTTTATCTATTCTGTCCCATGAAGTTGTTTAACTATTTGTACATTGTACTATTTTAATTATGGTATCTTTACGGTGTGTTCTGATATACGGATTAGCAAATTCAGCCATATTATTCTTTTTTAATGTTTTCTTAGATATTCTTTACACATTTAATATTCCAGATACACTTTGTACTCAGTTTGCTAAATTCCACTTAAAAATTCCCACTGGGATTCTGACTAAAATTTCATGAAATTTATAAATGATTTGAGTAAAATTGACCTTAACATTGTTGACTTTTCCCTTTGAAGAATATGACGTATCTCCTTATTTATCTAGATCTCCTTTTATGTCCTTCAGTAAAGTATTTTTGTTTTATTGATAAAAATTTTACAAATATCTTATTGCATTTTTTCATAGGATATTGAAGAGCTTTTTTTGTTGCTATTATGAAGAGTATGTTTTCTCTACTTTTCCTAGTTGCTTATTGTCAGTATGAGGCAAAAACTATTTTTGTGTGCTAATCTTGTGTCTGACTAACTTACTCAACTCTCTTATTGATTCTAACAGATTTTCCAGTTTGAATAGCTTGTGTTTTCTAGGTAGACAGGTTAAGCTTTAATTATAAAAGCTTATCCTGAAAGTCCTCAGCTATTGTCATAGTTAAACATTTACTAATTTCTGTAACTAGAGATGCCGGGTCCTAACGTGGAAAGAAAATGAATTTCAAGGTCAAAGAGGCTTGGGTTTTGTTCCAGCTCTGTCCCTTAGCGAGCAGGTGACTCAGGGTAAATTATCATCTTTCTTTTCTGCCTCAGGTTCATCAACTGTAAAATGGTTAATGATGTCTTTGGCAGGTTAGGAAAAATAGCACTAAGAGACCTACAGTAGTAGTCACAAAAATGGGACATCTCAAATAATTCTCGAGCAAAAAATACTGAAAATTCTATTTGTATCTTTTAATCTAAAAGAAAAGAAACTAAGCCTTACTAATATTTAATATACAGGTTGACAGTGGGGCCCTCACTTGTTCTGTGTTTCATTTCATTAGATATGAATTTCTTTTCATTTATCTTACTTGGAATTTGCTGTGGTTCCTGAATTTTAGGATTCACATCTCTCATTCGTTTCTAGAAAAATTTTGGCCATTATTTCTTTAAATAACGTCTGTCCCACTCTCTCTATTCTCTTATTTTGGAACTCTGATTTGATCTAGGCTAGAGTTATTTACTCTGTTGTTCATCTTTCTGAACCTCTCTTTAATATTTTCCAATTCTTCATCTTTCTATGTTGCATTAGGAGTATTTTCTCATATCTGTTTTCCAGAATATTACCTCTGTCTTCAGTTGCGTCTCCTCTCTGCCTTTTTTTCACCCCATTCACTGAGATTTTCTAATAGATTATCATATCTTTAGACTCTATTTAATTCTTTCCCAAATCTACTGGGGTTTTATAGAAAAACAGTCTTATGTTTTCCATTCATACTTTTAATACTCTTTTTAATCCTTTAAACACATTATTTTATCATGTCTAATAGAAATATTCTTATGTTAATTCTATCCCTGATAATTGCCCTACCTGAGGTCCTTCGAGGGTCTGACTCTGCTTGCTTTCGGTTTATTTATTTATTTCTCTCTTTCTACTGCCTCTCATTAATAAGGCCTTTCTTCCTCACATTTTGATGTTTCTTAAGCTCATGTTCAATCAAACTTCATCTTTTGGAAATCTTTAGGGCCTGAGTTGATGGAGCATTCTTCCATAGAAGGTTTATCTTTGCTTCTGCCAGATGACTAGGGACACTAGCAACCTGGCACCATTTTAAAATATATTTTGAGCTTGAGTTTTTCTGGATCACACAGATATCAATTTAGGGAGAAACCTCATGAGAAGGTCGTCAGCATATATTAATAAATCTCAAAATAATTTTTTTGTTGCCTAAGATCAGAGCCAAATTTAAGAGAGGTTAAATTTCCTCACCACATCCTTTTTAAAAAGCAGATTTTTAATTTTATTCTCCCTTCAATTAGGATGTAGCCCTCCAAAGCCCAGATTTTATGGTGGTGGGGTCTCCAATTCTATCTTCCACCTTGTGTGGCTTTAGGCTTGAGTTCTCTCCCCAACTGAGCATTAAAAAGGAAGCTTTCGGTCACCAGAACGGGGCAGGTCCCCAGAGCAACCATCCACTTCAGCGTCCCCTACCTCTTTGAATTCCTGCTTTGCCTTCATTTTTGGCCCCTGGGGATATCCTTTTTCTTACCATGTCAATGACGCACATTTTTTAAGCTATCCCATTAGTTAATAATCAAAAAGCTTAGAGACTACTGAGCTAGTGTATCCAACTCCTGGCCTCAGTGCCACCTGGTAAAATCTATATATATGCACTGAAAAACTAGTTTCCTTTTAAGCTTTCATCTAACTCTGCCTCTGCAGTACATACTCAACTCAGTGAATTCCTCAGGAAACAGAACTCTTAAGAAGTCCAGTGCTCAATTCCCCAGCACAGGATGTTGGTGAGGAACTCACAGATGTGTGAGGTTCCACTGGGCTTTGCCTCATATCCGTAGGCATTGCTAGAGAGCTCTCAGTTGGCAGTGGGCTGCACGATACTGCCTAGAAACAGGAACATGTGAGAGCAGAGGCCATTCAGAGAGAGGGAGTTTGATCCCAGGGAGATGAAAACAAATCCTAGTCTTGGGAGCGAACATGAGAATTTAGAGTTCCTCAAGGTTTGAGAAAACTATTATAGCCTGAAGCATTCAAAGTACTTTTTCGTGGAGGAGGACCACATCTTCCTCCTTCCTCTCCTCCCAGCTACATATACTTCTCACCTGATGGAGTTTTTGCAGAAATTGTTCTTAAGAGGTTCATTGAGGTAAATGGTGCGGACTTTGGACCCATCTGATTCTTGCACAGCTTGTTGCCAGCCCATCTTTTCCTCCACTTTCAGAAAGCCCAAAGAGAAGTGAACGGGTCCTGCAGCAAGAAGGCACAGGAACATCACACAGCAATGCAAATGAAGGCCGGCTCTAGGGGAGGCGGCAATGACACTGAGTGGAGGGGGGAGTGGGGGGGGAGTGGGGGCGGGGGGTGGGCACAACGGCCTCTGCGAATGCCCTTGGGGCGGACTGCTTTCTCTGCCCCCAGCTGCTCACCTGCCCGACCCCCTTCCCCAGGGATGTCACCCTGGCCAGGAGAAGTAGCAGGGGCTGCCCTTCCCTGCTACCCTGCACCAGAGGGGCAGTTCGGGTTCCTTCCCAGCTCACACATCCCCTTCTGCTCCCCAGCCCTGGAAGCACCAGGTGGGCACCAACGCTCAGCCCAGGGAGGGGACTGGGGACCTGTGGTGAAATGGGGGCCAGGGGCTGGGCTCAGAAAGACAAGGAGGAAGGGGGAAGAGGCAAAGGGAAGGAAGGAGGGGGTGAGGAAGGAAAGGGGGGCCCACTGGAAAGTGCCTTGGTTGAAAAGCAATAGCTCCCTGACCAGAGAGGAGCCCCTTGACCCAGATGCCTTCACATTCCCCGCAGCTTGACTAAACAGATGTCTTCCTGCCTGTAGCCCCCTGACCTCCCTTTCCTTTTTTCTGTTTTCTACGTAAAGAACGTACTTTAGAAACCTGATAATTGTAACATATTACTCTACTCCCTTTAAAATTTATATAAATCTCCTTAAAAGCCCCTTGCCAGCTTTAAGATCCAGGGAATGGCTTTCTCCAGGACCTAGGATATCTCTGCGTGGGCATCAAGGAAGATCTGTCCATGGGAGGGCAGAAGCCTGACCAGACGGTGTCTTGCTCCAAGTTGTTAACTCCCCTCTGTCATGAAGATAGAAGAAAACATGCTTTTCTCTTTTGGATAAAGCCAATTAGCAAACACAGGTGGCCCACGACCCACCGCTCTTCCCTAGCCCAGCTCTTAAAAACGCTTTGGTGCTGTTTCAGCTGAATTGGGTTATCTATTGTGATAGTCTTGAATAAAGTATTCCTTGCCTGTTTAACTTTGTCCAGTGCAATTTTTACTTGAACATCTCCTAAAACAAATGAGATATTTGACAAAAGGACCAAGGTGAGCTTTATGTGTCTTTGGTGAGCAACAGAGGTCAGACTGGGAAGGGGATTTGCCCTGTGTACCCTCAACACTAGGAAAGCATGTTTGTACTAGAGTCCAAATGGCCTGTAATTATATAAAAATATGATCTGATTCAATCAGGCTCAAGCTAAAAACTAAAGGGTATGACAACACCAAAGGTTGGCGAGGACTTGGGGAATTGGAAACCAGCATGGCACCAGTAGGAGTATAAGCTGGTACAATTGTTTTAGAGATCAAGTTTAGGTTGCATGTGCTGTATAATTCATCACTTCATTTTCAATTATATGTTAAAAAACTCATACATGTATACAAGGAGACATGAACAAAAATGTGCATTTCAGCACTGTTTGTAACAGTGAAAAAATGGAAAAACCTAAATCCTGCAATAGAGGAACAGTTAAATAAAACCCTTCTTAATCATACGATGAAATATTGCAGAGGCATTAAAAAAAATGACTCTGTCTGGGGCCAGCCTGCTGGTGCAGCAGCTAAGTGTGCACGTTCTGCTTCAGTGGCCCGGGGTTCACCAGTTGGGATCCCGGGTGCGGACATGGCACTGCTTGGCAAGCCATGCTGTGGTAGGCGTCCCACATATAAAGTAGAGGAAGATGGGCATGGATGTTAGCTCAGGGCCAGCCTTCTTCAGCAAAAAGAGGAGGATTGGCAGTGGATGTTAGCTCAGGGCTAATCTTCCTCAAAAAATAAGAATAAAAAAATAAAAAAGAATGACTCTGTCAATAAATACATTATTGATAGGTAGATAGATTGATCTCAAAAGCCTGAGTGATGTGAAAATGCTAGATATACGTACTCTATTGAACCATTTATGTAAAGTTTTTTTTTTTAGATTGGCACCTGAGCTAACATCTATTGCTAATCTTTCTCTTTTTGCTGGAGGAAGACTGTCCCTGAGCTAACATCCGTGCCAGTCTTCCTCTATTTTGTATGTGGGACGCTGCCATAGTGTGGCTTGATGAGTGGTGTGTAGGTTCATGCCTGGGATCCGAACCCACAAACTCCAGGCCGCTGAAGCAGAACGTGCATACTTAACCACTACGCCACCAGGCTGGCCCCTAAAAGTAGTTTTAGACGCTAAAAGAGGATTAAAATCATACACAACACACTCATAATAGTAATTGCTGGGGCAGGGGGTCGGGGGGGGGGGACAGGAGGAAAGAGCCTAGAGATGATGGTTAAAGGTTATTTTTGCTTTGCTTTACCTCCAATGCTTTATTTATTTAAAAAAAAATAGAGAAAATCCTAGAAGCAAATATAACAAAATGTTGAAGGTCATTTATTCTGTATGTTTGTTGAAGTTTACACACAACGCTGACACACATCACATAGACTGCATTGCCATCCACCAAATAGCAACAGTCCAAACTACCAGAATATTTTTAAGCAATAGGTTAATTATATATGAATCTATCATCTCAATTTATTATTTCTCTGGCCATTTAGGATACAAGACACAGATGTCAGCCTCTCAACACCTGTCCCACAATATTTCAAGGGCAAGAACCTGGAATGAAAGAGGAGGAGTGGCAGACTTTCTGAGTGAGCCTGGGACATTTGAGAATGTAACCAAGTTCAGTTAGTGTAGCTGCCATGCTTAAAGGGACAGCAAATTCCAATAAAGAGCTCCACAGTTACTCACCAGTCTTAGGCTGAGGAGACCACTTTTCACTAGAAAACTGATCTTTTAGGCTTAATATCCTGAATGGCGTCGATTAGCACAGAGAGCCCTAATCCTAGACTGTGGCCCCTGGTCTTCCCCTGGCATGAGAGGGGACCTTCCCTCAGCTCCCCTCTGAAAGTTCTGACAGTTGAGGGCTCAGCACTGCCCCTCCACAGTGTGCTTCTGAGACAGGGCTGCCAAGCTTCTTGTCCTTCTACACTCACAAACTGTGCTCTTCTTGCCCTCTGAAGGAGCTCCATCCTTTCAAATCAGCCTAGAAAGATAAAAGAGACCTTCCATACTTAGAAGCTAATTCATCTTTCTTCCAAATGGTGAAAAAAGGTACATATCATACCTTACTGAGGAGGGAACACATCAGGATAAGACCTGAAATCACATGAACTTAATGTAAATTTGGCAACTGATGATTTTTGCCAATACCGGTATGGTCTAAGTCATTGGTTCTCAAACTTTAGGGTCTCAGGAATCCTTAATACTCAAAAAATATGAAGGAACCCAAAGAGCTCTTGTTAATGTGGCTTATCTCTATCTATATTTACCGTACTAACAGTTACTCTGGTACATCGTTCCTGAGAACAGTCCAGCATCACTTAATCAAACGAAATATGCATGTTTTACTGGCCACAAACACAGGTTCTTTTCACCAGCCACACACAAGGGGCCAAAATAACAATGGGAACACCAGGTTTACAGCAAGGAAAGGAGTTTATTTTGGGTAATGTCAGCCTAGAGACGAGAGCAAGCCCTCAAATTCGTCTCCTCAAAAGATGTGAGGCAAGGGTTTTTAAAGGTTGCAAGGAATGTGGCTGCTTGTAGGAGGGAGGAGCATGTGGCCTTGCCGGTTGGCATCTTCCCACTGGCCTGCATTTGGCCTTGTGAGGCTGCTTGCAGGGAAGGGGACGGCGAGATAAGGGAATCCGCCAGTGAGTATTCTTGGTTCTCTGCCTCCTTGATGGATGGTGGACTCTGGTGCCGGAAGCCAAGGAGGGGGTGTTTGGGAAGCTGCAGCTTCTTGATATTCTTTGGATATCTGTTTTCCTGTAATAAACTTCAAGGACACAAAGGTTAAAGAAACCGATATTTACATACGAGTGTAACTTAGAGAAGCAGGGAAAGGGGACGGGTGCTCCTGGCTTTAACCCCACATATGCTGGGTTTAATGTAGGGGAACTGATACCAGGGCTGGTATCACATGTAAAACCCCAGCCATTCTACTCTAGGACATACATACCAAAGACACTACAGGGTAAGGTCATGAGAAGACAGGTACACATTTATAGAAGTGGGAGCAGTGGGGAACAACCTAAGTAAGTACCTATGACTAGAGGAGGAGATAAGCTACAGTGTGTGAATGAAGTAGAATAATATGCACCAATCAGAAGCGTGTTATATAAAGTAGAATGAATAGATCTTGAAAACCCAATATTTTATGAAAGTTAGCAAAATGAGATTTATACCACAATATCATTTATATAAAATTTAAAAACATATACAAAATAAATATTATTATATAGTTTTTCAAGGAAATATATCCGAAGTATGGAAGATGACTTGGAAGGACAAATATTAAATACATGAGGGGAGGAGTATGGAATTGCAGGCAGGAGATGAAGAAAAACTATTAAGGTGAAATGAAACAGAACATAAGTGTAACCTTTCTGGACCAATGATACGGTGCCATCAATAAAGAGTGTGATCAATGACTGACTCAATCCTGAGCACCTGAAATTCTTAAAAAACAAAACAAAACACTTATTTTACATGAGCAGAAACACTGTTAAGACTTGTTAGATGACTGAAACATTTCTTTAAATGTGAAAACTACTCATGGGCTTCATAGAGTAAATAGCCCACAGGAGTCATGAGTCCGATGACCTTAGAAGAAACGGTTCATTCTCCCAGATAAGACAAGAGAAAAAACCTATAGACTATGAAAGGACATTTCAAGGCAATGCTGAAAAAACAAAATTTCTTGTGTTGAACAAATATCCCGCTGTGTTTTTCTAAGTTGGGCTGCTCTCGTACTCAGCAAAATAATTTTAAATTACATTTTGGGCAAAGTTATAAGTACAAGTGAACTTTTTAATTTTTAATTAAGTATGCATGAATTTGAAATTCTAGACTGATATAAATACTTTGTGACATTTTTACAGGATGTAAGAAGCTTAAGTATACACGGAAAAACTTACCAAACATATAACTGCCATAACATCTTACTTTTGATTATTCTTTATATTATATATAATATTTTATATGTATTTATATTATGTATCATATAACATCCTCTGCTCTGTTTGGGAGGCTCCAGAATTACCCTATTTCCTAAGGAAGGACTGGAGAGAGACACACCAGAGTGGACCACAAGGGTAGCTGTAAGCTCTCATTCAATCAGCATGCATTTATTGAGCACCTATAACATGCGAGCCACTGTTTTAGACACTATCATAGAGTCATACACATGACAGCTTCGGTGGAACTTCCCATCCGAGGGGGAAGGAAAGCTTCTCAGGCCATTTCCAGGAGCCTCTCATTTCTGAGCAGCTTCATGCCACTCACCAGCAGATGGTCTGAACTTTGCAAACCTTTTGTTCTTTTCCATGCTGGCTCCCAACTCCAGTCACATGGCTAGATGGTGCTCATGAGCATAGATGAACACAGGAACATGATGTCATGGGTGCTGAGCTTTATCGTCCTCCAAGCCACGGTATTTCTAGAGCATTGCCCACAAAAAGACCTAAAGTCTTGAAATAAATACATTAGAAAATATCCAACTTACATTTCACTGAGGAGATATGTCATATAAGTAAAAATCCATGGGCATACTCAAGCTGTTCAGATAACATTTTCTAAAATGCAAAAAAAAAACCAACTTCATATTTTAACTATATGTGAGTTGATGCAAATAAAAGTGACTATTAGAAATAGTCAAAATCTTTGATTATTTAGAAGTAATAACACTGAGGTTTTCTGATGCATATGAGATTATATGACTGAGATAACTAAAGAAAGAGAATGAGCAAATCATAAGTATATACGGAGTGTTATCAAGTCCTCTGGGCTTTTGGGGTGCTGAGAGGCTGTCCAGCCTTTGTCATGCTGGGCTGCACTCACCACCTCCCAAAAAGGAACAGGCACTTCCCTCCACTCCACAAAATAATGCTGATACAAGGTTCTCTTGCAGTATCGACTTTGCTGGAGGCTTAGGACTAAGAATGGGAAATTAGGACAGAGCCGGGAACAACTTGAAACTCACTGTCAGGCACGGCTGCTCAAATGGTTCTCCAGGCAGAGCTTCACCCAGGGCCTGCCTGGATGTCTCGGTCCTTAGCCCCGACCTGGAGGACCGTTGAGAACCTTATCTCCCCGAGAGGAGGGTCCTTTGGTCCTGTCTTTGATTCACAAGTCATGGACCCTGACCCCTTCTCTGAACCTGCCCCGAAAAGCAAAATGAACAAAAGACAATTAGTTAGTAGTTCTGCAGAGGTGTCCTGCCCACAGCAAAGGCGACTGCCGCAGCCACTGTCTCTTCAACTTCTCATCTATTCTCCACGTTCTGTCTGAGTTGTCTTCCCTGGATTCTGTGGAAATAAATGAAGACTAACCAAATGAGAACAGGCAACAGCCATTTATTCCGAGCTTGCTCTAGCAAGGGAGTCAGCCTCCATCACTTGACTGAAAGGCGGGCAGAGCAGTGGGAGAGCTTTACAGTGGAAAAGGGAAGGCTCTGGGGGAGCCCTGAGGGAGCTGATAGTCTGGGGCAGCTGGAGGCCCAGCAGACTAGAAGTGGGGCATCCTGTGTGATTGTTAGGGGACACATTTGGCTTTCTCCCGTTGGTCCTAAGTTGGAAGCAGGGACAAAAATTAGACAAGTCGTCAGTTATGAATCGAATCCTGGTTGTTTGAGGCCATTGTTACAGGGGTTATTGTCTGGCTTCCCAGACTGTTACTAGAGTTAGAGGTCTGACTTCCTGCAAGGCTGACTTGTAGAGAGCAGGCTGGCTTCCTGGACTGGTTGCTGCAGGTTGTGGTCGGAGTTCTCTTTTTATACACGGTCTGGCCATTGTCTGTTTGTATATTCAGTCTCTCAGTTCAAAACTTCTCTCTGGCTCCCTGTGGCCTATAGGATCAGGAACAGAGTCTTTAACAGAATATATCTGACCCTTCACCAGCTGGCCCCTTATGTGGCCTTCTCTCCTGTCACTCCATCCTTTTAAGTGAGAATCCAAACACTGAACCAGTCAGTGTCCCCCGAGCGCACCAAGCCCCTTTGCACCCCACTCCTCACATGCACAGGCCACCCTGTCTAAGGCTGCCTTCCCTTAGCAAACTCCTGCTCAGATGTCACCTCCTCTCTGCAGCCTTCCCTGACCCCCTCGCCCTTCTCTGTGGCCCTCTCACACACTGCACCAACCTCGGTCTAGCACTACCAGTTATGGAGTGATTTCTCAGTCCACACGGCTGACCACACAGGTCAGACATTGACTTCCTTAAGGTCAGGGATTGTGTCTTACGATTTGATTTTGGATCCAGGAGGAGTCCAATAAGTTTTTGTGGAGTTAATGAACAAACAAACGCAACTGGCACTGAAAGTACCTCGTATAGCTTGTGAGAGGGAGAAATCAGATAAACGACAGATTGCTCTGTAAAGCTGCCTGCTACAGAGGGACAGAAGAATTTGGCAGCTCTTTTACCGAAAAAAAAAAAAAGCGATTTAATTTGTCCTACCTTTCCTGCCCCTCATCACTCCCAGGCAAACTACACACATGTGCGTGCACACTTTTAATTTCTTCCTCTAGACATAGAAGAGGACTCTTCCTACCACCGTACACGAGTGCTCCCTCAGTTGGAAAACACCAGTCAGTGGAGTGATGTCAGGGCTCCACGTGCTCCAAAATGGTGCTCTGATTCACTATTACCACCCCAAATGTGGAAGTCGTGCCACCCTCTATGAATCTGATAAGGGAGTGTTACAAATAGGAGCAGAGAGTTAGCTTACCTCCCCTAACTCTACATTTTTAGGTGGAATAGCACTTGCGGCAAATGTGTTAACCGGACAATGTGTGACATGAGCACAGGTTGCAGGAAGCAAACTCTTGAGCATCCTGGGGAGGAGGAGATAAAGCTGCTCCTCAATCTCACATGCTTCTCCACACCACACCCAGCTCAGAACCCCCGACCAGTCCCTCCAGAGGATGTAGTGCGATTTGAAGGGTGACAGTGTAGGGCAATAGTGGGGCAGGTCACACTTCCAGACTGTCCTCCAGGAGACTTAATAATGTCCATTCCTATATTACTTTGGCAGGGCTGCCATAATAAAATGCCATAGACTCTGTGGCTGAAACAGTATATTTTCTCACAGTTCTGGAGGCTATAAGTCCAAGATCAAGGTGCCATCAGGTTAGGTGTCTTCTGAGGCCTCTCTCCTTGCCTTCTCAGCACACGCGCACTCAGATACTCCTCCTTGTGGTGTCCTCATGTGATCTTTCCTCCGTGGGCGCACGTCCCTCGTGGCTCTCTGTGGATTCTAATGTCTTCTTTTTATAAGGATACCAGTCATATTGGATTAAGGCCCACCCTAAAGGCCTCATTTTAACTTAATTACCTCTGTGAAGACCCTGTCTCCAAATACAGTCACATTCTGAGGTACTTGGAATTAAGATTTCAGTATATGAATTTGGCGGGGTGTTGGGGGGAGGGACACAATTCAGCCCATAACAATCCCCCAAGGGTCTTGCTCTCAATCAGGAGCCTCTTGATGCCTTAGTAGCCAACAAGTTCACTACTAACCAAGGTGCTCATTCTCTGGGTCAGGTGCATTTTAAGAGAATACTCTGTTCCCAAGAACAGCGAGCTTCCCTCTCCAGCTCCCCTGTCCCCGGCACAGTCACCCTTTCCTCTTCCCTTCTCCCACATAACCTGGTGGACAGCTGCGGGATATCCTTAGGGCTTATTGCATTGCCTTCCCTAAGACGAAGTTGGCTCACTCACTTTTGGTGGCCTGGCATCCTAAGGAATTAACTACAGAGGGACCTTGTTGCAGGTCAAGAGCAGCCTGAAAGTAAGGAAAATTGGGGTGTGAGGGAGAACCAGAAGACGGTGCCACAAGGAAGTCAGACAGAATGGACCAGAAAATAGTCCACCATTCCCTCACTCTTCCAGTGAGCTCCCAGTAAAGAGGTGTGCACTTCCAAGTTATAGTAAGATGCAAGGCAATTTCCAATTTGAAAGTATGCATGGAAAACAACAAAAATGCCTGATTTTTTTATGCTTCTCTCACACTTGTTTAGAACTCATGATTCCCAAGGTGAGCGTCTGTGTGTTTGACAGGGAAAAGGAAGGAACACAGCACTCTCACATTCTAGGGAAATGAAGAGGAATGAAGATGGAAAGAGGGGTTGTCCGGTAAACTTCTTGAACTGAAATGCTACCTTTCTAGTCAAGACTGGCCGTTGTGATGCAAGTAAATTTGTCCTCAGTGTTCTCGAGTCTATACTTTTCCTTGTACTTTAAGCGTGATCTTCCCAGCCTCCCCTTTAAGGACTGTTATGGATTAAATTATGACCTCCAAAAAGACAGGTTGATGTCTCCCCTGATACCTGAGAATGTGACATTATTTGGAAATAGAATCTTTGCAGACGTAACCAAGTTAAGATGAGGTCATTAGGATGGACCCTAATCCAACATGACTGGTATCCTTACAAGAAGAGGAACATGCCACATAAAGACAGAAACACACAATAAGGATGCCATATGATGATGGAGAGAGATTGGAATCCTATGTCTGCAAGCCAAGTAACACCAAGGATTGACAGTCACCACCAGAAACCAAGAAGAGGCAAGATAGGATTCCATCCAGAATCTCAGATGGAAGACCATCCTGCTGACACTTTGATCTCAGATTCCTAGCCCCCAGAACTGTAAGACCATACATTTCTGTCATTTTAAGCCACATACTTTGTTGTACTTTGTTATAGCAGCTTGAAGAAACTGATACAAAGACAAACCTCCTGGTTGGGGCCAGCCCGGTGGCACAGTGGTTAAGTGTGCACGTTCCGCTTTGGTGGCCTGGGGTTCTCTGGTTCGGACCCCGGGTGCGGACATGGCACCACTTGGCACACCATGCTGTGGTAGGTGTCCCACATATAAAGTAGAGGAAGATGAGCACAGATCTTAGCTCAGGGCCAGTCTTCCTCAGCAAAAAGAGGAGGATTGGGAGCAGTTAGCTCAAGGCTAAGCTTCCTCAAAAAATAAATAAATAAATAAAGACAAACTTCCTGGAAGCAGTTGTCTACGCTGGCCAACTCTACTTCATCAACTCCCACTAACTTTTCAACTCAACGAAATCTGGCTGCCACTGCTCCACAGAAATGGCTTTGTAAAGGTCACCCATATCCTGTTTGTCAACAGCTCCAATGGACTCTTCCTAGACCCTCTCATCAGTTCTTGGCTACATCCTCTTCCTCTGCCCATCTCTTAAATGTCAATGGTCATGAGTCAGAGCTCCGTCCTGGTTCCCTTCTTTCCTCATGTGAAGCCCTCTCAGTGGGAGAGACCACCCATTCTTCAACACACGGGTGATAATCATAACTACAAGAGAGGCCCAAACTCAATATGTCCAAAATCCAACTCACCCCAAATCTATTCCACTTTATATTTTCTATTCGTCAAGAAACAATTGTACAATCTACCCTGCAGCCTTAACTAGAAACCTGGGTAACATCCTTCAGCCTACCCTCTTACGCTTCACATTCGATTAATGAACAATTTCCTCCCAAATGTTTTCCTTATCCACCACCATTGCTGAAAGGCTAGGGCAAGCCACTTTTGTTTCTCACCTGCATTGTTGCAAGATCCTCCTACCCCTAGTTATGCCTTACTCCACAATGCTTATTTCTTTCTAAAATATAAAATGATGATGTCACCCTCTGCTTAAAACATACTTCCCTCAAAATGAAACCCAAGCTTCTTAATGCTGTTTACAAGAGTGTTCTGTTATCTGACCCCTGCTTACCTATCCAGTCTTGCCCATCAACCTCTGTGTTCCAACAAGATTGAACAACTTTCATATCTCTACACACTTCATTTACTTCCTTGCCTATAAGGTCTGGCACATAATACTTCACTAGACTATGATTTCCATAAGGACAAGAACCATATTTAATTCAACATTCCTTCTCCAGGGCCAAGCACTGTACTCGAACATTAGCAGGCGCTCAATACTTTGTGATATAGGAAGGCGCATACCTTTGTCTGTAGGCATTCTGTCTCAGGGCCTTCTCAGAAGCTGAAGCAGTGGGAGCCCACCGGCCTGGACAAACACTGCCCAAAAATATCAGAGAATGATCGCTGTTTCCTCTGTTCCCCACACCTCTCGTCCACATCCCTGCCCAGGGCAAACCTCTACCATCCTTCAGATTCCCATCCTTCAGATTCCCATCCTTCAAATAGGTAGGTCTAGAAGAAATTCAGATCATTTCCCGGTGAGACTGAGCTCCCACTGACCACAGTAGTGACCTTGCCGATAATTGTTATACTGGATTTTCCTCACTCCATCACTGTCTCAGTATTCCCGCCCCCGCACTCCTGTTTTCTAAGACATCACCTAATGGTTTAGTAGCTGGGTCTGCAATACTTTGAAAAAAATCCACATCAAGAACTCTGATAAGATTTTCAGCTTAAAGGGAATTCAAGTACTTGGAAACTTTAAAATGCACTTCTAAACTACTTGAGTTAGATAAGAAATTATAAAATATTTAGAATAATCATTAGTCAGTGAAACTTCTTTGGTATGCAAACCTGTGGGGTGTAGCTAAAGCAATCTTCAGGGCATAAAAGTTCACCAGAATAAGTCGTGAGGAAAGAAATCTTCATGGGGAGGGTGAGATTTAAGCTGATTTTCCCAAAATAAAAACACCATCAAAGCCCTGGCCCCAGAGATCCTCCTCACGGGGCGACTGGGGCCACTCAGTAAGAACACCCCACTGAGCCTACGATCACAGAATCTAGAGCTTGTGCTGGCATGCGATGCTCTGAAATTAAAATCATAGTGCTATCAATAAAGACTGTCCAGTTTGTCATGTGTTACAGATACAACTTTCCACTGTCTCTAAATATCCGAACTATTCAACAGGGATTAAGAGCATGTACTTGGAAATAAGACATCCCTGTGTCAAAATCCCATCTCAGCTACTGATTTCGCAGCTTTGGGCAAGTTTACTTAATTTTTTCTGAACCTGAATTTCCTCATCTATATAGTGTATACAATCTGTATAATCTGTACTGCTATAGGTTGTTACAAGAATTAAATAAGATTACACATGTAGAGAACTCAGTCCAGTTTCTGACACCTATGTGCTTATTAAATAATATTTATTATTATTATAGCTCATGCCATTTCATCTCTCCAGAAAGGGTGAATAAATTTCCTAAAGTAGAAGAGCCAGAATTGGAGCCCTGGGCTCCTGAATCCATCTTGATTCCCGGGTGTGTTTATAGGCTGTGATTTACAAACCCGGGACAGCACAAATACACTCACAATGCTACACACGTATAGCCAAGTGTTTCTTTCCTTTCCGCTTGGCCTTCCTTATAACCACGCACAGACTGTGAAGCTTATCCAACTCTCTTAGTGCATGGTGAGCCAAGGTAAGCAATTAATTTATATTCTAATATTCTGAGGCCAATATTGACATTGATAGGCTGATGTCGACTTCATGGCCTTGATATGGACATTGTCATGTTTATACGGCTATCCCTGGCAACCCAAGCCAAACAAAGCACCTGGATGGATGGGCTGGAGCACACTGCTCAGGGTCACCAAGTCAAGCCTCTATACCACCAACCACAAGTCAAGAGTTTCATGAAGGGAAAATAGGACAAAACTAGTATCAGAGAATTCCTTGTTATACAGATTCAGAGATCTGTTAGTTCTCTGAATTAACTATGAATATTAGTTTCCTGTGGCAGCAGTAACAAATTACCACAAACTTGGTGACTCAAAACAACAGAAACGTATTCTCTCACAGTTCTGGAGTCCCAAAAGTCCCAAATCAGTTTCAGTGGACCAGAATCAAGGTGTCAGCAGGGCCATGCTCCATCGGAGGCTGTAAGGTAGAATCTGTTCCTACCTGTTCCAGCTTCTGACGGCTGCCAGCATTACTTGGCTTGTGGCCACATCATTCCACTCTCTGCCTCCGTCTTCACATGGCCTCTTTCTCTTTTTTCTGTATCTAGTCTCCCTTTGCCTCTTTCTTCCTTAAGGACGCTTGTGATTGTATTTAGGGGCCGCCCAGATAATTGAGGATAACCTCCCATCTCAAGATCCTTAATTTAACCACATCCGCAAAGACTCTTTTTTCCAAATAAGGTAACATTCGCAAGTTACAGGCATTAAGATGTGGGTATCTTTTGGGTGGTCACTTTTCACCCTATCACAATGGGCTCACACTTCCTGAAGTGTAATAACTATGTACTCAGTCAGTCTTGCTTCCAGTATGTTAAATGGGCCCCTCTATTTACAAACGCACATTCTTTACCATGATTTTACAAGAAATGCCTGAAAACCCAACCATGACCCCTAAGAGTCTAATGTTTGCTCCCATGGTTCTTCACGCAACAACGCCAGCTGTTTGGTGAGTTTCCGTCCAAGCGTTTAATATTTCCCCGAGGAGTCTTCTCAAGTATGCACCATTGATAACCCTCATTTCCTCTAGCACAGTAATTAGTGAAAGTAATTCATTGTACAGAGTATATAGCCTTCAGAAGAAATTTAATTTTTGAAATGCGTAGTTTGAAAGAACAGAGCAAATCTCATAAATGACTGACCTGTAGGAAAGTGAAAACTATGAGATGCCCAACCAGGTTGTAGTGGAGATAATATCTGGACCCTTCAATTTCGCCAGCAATGACAGCTACAATTTCCTTCAGATGAGCACGACTCAGTCCATCATAGAAAGTTTGTAGGTCCTATGAGTTTTGTAGTTGCCTTCTGTTGCTCCATGTATATTTTGACTGCTGAAATCATTTATACTTTAAAAATTCAGGCAAACTGGAATCCGCCAGAGATTTAGTTGAAAAACATGCACACAGATCTCAGTACACCATGAACTGCTACACTTTTAAGATCCATATGGGACTGGTGTACAGTAGCCCGCCCTTATCCTTGGGGGATGTGTTCCAAAACCGCCACTGGAAGCCTGAAACCACAGGTAGTACCGAACCCGATAAATACTATGTTTTTTCCTATGCATATATACCAATGATAAAGTTTAATTTATAAATTAGACACAGTAAAAGATTAACAACAATAATAAAATAGAACAATTATAACAATATACTGTAATAATATTACCCTAGATCTTTGAAACCTCAACATGCGATTTGTTTTCTTCCCTTATACGTTGAGAACTTTCACCTTTTCGCTTAAACAAAGCACTTCGCAGCTTCTCTTCGGATATCCAAGCTGTCAGCCTCACTACTCTTGCACTTTTGGGCCATTTTAAGTAAAATAACGGTTACTTGAACTCAAGCACTGCCATACCCGACAGTCGATCTGATAACTCGGAGGGCTGCTAAGTGACTAGGGCAGGTAGCATATAGGCCTGGATCTGGTGCATTCACAGCCCTGGGGTGGGATGGCGCCGGGCGGTGAGAAATTTCATCATGCTGCTCAGAAAGATGGCAATTGAAAACTTTTGAATTGCTTATTTCTGGAATTTTCCATTTAATATTTTCTGACCACAGTTGACTGAGAGTGTCTCAAACTGCCAAAAGCGAAATCGTGGATAAGGGGGAAATATAGTATCTCAGATTCCATCTGAGGTGGTTTATTTCCTAATTTAACAGACCAAAAAAATATAAAAAGAACCCAGGGAAGGTATCTAAAAACCTGCTCCTTAGTTGTTGCTAACTGTGGTAGTGACTAATAGCACAGAGTGCGGGGGCAGAATGCCCCGTCTCAAACCTCAGCGAGCTCTGCCACTCGGTAGCCTGTGACCTGGGGCAACTTAGTCACTTTTTCAGATGAAAAGAGTCAGGAATATGGCACTTACTATACGCCAAGGGCTCTCCTAAGTACTCACATTTTTTATAATTCTTGAATATTCATTCAATAAATATTTGGACTAGATATATATATATATATATATATATATATTTTACCACCAATAGTCTCCTTTTATCTGTCACCATACACATATATCCCTTTTCCGCTTTCGCCCACCCCTCCACCCGCTTCCCCTCTGGTAACCACTTATTTGTTCTCTTTATCCATTTGTTTGTTTATCTTCCACATATGAGTGAAATCATGCCATGTTTGTCTTTGTCTGGCTAATTTTGTTTAACATAATACCCTCAAGGTCCATCCATGTTGTTGCAAATGAGACGATCTTGTCTTTTTTAATGGCTGGACTAGATAATCTTTAAATCAACCCCATTTGAAGACTGATCCAGTGCCTACGTGAAGGGTGCCGAGCGAGCCGTCTTGACAGGCAGCATCGCGGTCCCCACACAGCCCCCAGGGGCGGGCCGCGGGGCAGCCAAGGCGGGAGCGGCCGCAGGGTCGCAGGGCCCGCTGTCCCGGTGCGGGACGCAGGACGACCCCCTCCCTGCCTCTCCCTCTCCTCGCGCCTTTTCTCCGTTTTCTTCCAGAGCGCTCGCCGCGTGCCAGCGCAGGGTCCCGTCCCCGACTTGAAGCAGGGCCGGCGCGGGAGGAAGCTGAGCTTCGCGGAGGGCGGCGCCCCGGGTCCCGGCGCGCGACAGCAAGGGCCCGAGCAGACGGGAGCCGAGCGCGGCTTCCCCGTGGGGCTCCGCGGCCTCCGCCAGGGGGCCGTCCGCGACCGGGAGAGCGCGGCCAGCGCCTCCTAAGGGCCCGGCGTCCGAAGTGCATGACCTCATCCCGGCCTCGCCGCAGCCCGGGAGCGGGGCGCGTCCCCACGCCCGCCTGCAGGGGACGCGCCGGCCAAGTCCTTGGCCAGACACGCGGCTTGAAGGGGCCCAGCCAGCGCTCCAAGCCGCTGCTCTGTCCCCAGAGTGACCGGCCACTCCGTCTCTTGTTCAAGACCTGCGCTAGGCCCCGCGGGGTGCCCTTGTGCTCAGGGCAGCCCCAGGTCGAGGGGTACCTGGGCCCCGTGGGGAGGTGGTGGTCCATCGGGGGCGGCCATGGAACAGCAGGGGTCCCCAGAGCAGGCTGCAATGTCGCACGGTTCCGCCGCCACCCGCTCAGACCTGCTAGAGGAATCAGTGCGCGGGGTATCTCAGGAAGACCCGAGGGCCTGGGGTTAGACATTAATGTTTATTTCTGGAGGAAATAAACGGCCCATTCGCTGTCTCTGGTGAATGAATCCCAGGACACCCGGGAACCGCCTAGCTTTGAAAGAGCCCCTCCTCAGGCTTGGCTCTCACCGTGCGAGCGGCCCCGCCGTCTGTTCTGCGGCTCTCGTCCTGTCTCTGTGCTGGATGCGCTTCATAGTTTTGAAGGAAGCTCCCAGGTAGTGTGAGCACTTTCTATCATTTCTGGTGCTCGTTAGCTTTCACTCTGTGCACCTTTACCAGCCCAAATGGGTGTAAATAGTATCTTGTATCTACTGTGTTAATTAACAAGGCTCATTTTAGGAAACATAAAAATCAAAGAAGGAATGGGAGAAACCCAGCTCCGAAGACTCCATACTTTTATCTTTCAGTAATTGGAAGCATGTTAGAGAGTAATTTTCACTTCCATACCTCCAGAAGATGGTTTTGGATAAAATACTCATTGTCAAAGTAAAATCAATGAAAAATTAAACAAGTGAATCCATCACTTAAGATTATTTTCAACTACTTACCGGGTAAAAGCAGGCTGGCTCTGGCTGGGTTGCCTTACAGAAGGTGATCATCTTCAGAGGCAACCTCAGGTGAGCAACCTCCACGTGTAACCTGTGTGCTCTGTGGCCAGGCCCATGGGCCTGTAGACCTGTAGGTACGTAAATCCTCCTGAATGGCGGGAATACAGTGATATTTAAATGCCCCAGTAGGGATTCAAATCTTCCATAAAATATCTATGTTTTTACTTTAAAGGGAGAAAAAAGTAGTAATATTATGATTAAGAGAGATAAACATTAAAAGAGAAAATTTAGATTGGATGACAACGAGGAAGTGAAAGAAGGTTCTGACGTACGGTGAACATAGATGCTTTACTGTCACGGTAGAGCCTATGCAAGTCTCTGCAAGCAGTAGACCTGGAATGAGCCGTGGAAAGCAGCTTGGAAGTCAGAATGTGATGATCAGAGAAGTCAGAATGTGGATAATCTGTCTCCCATCATGAATCAATTTATATGAGTTGGTCCGATTGCCAGGGATGGGAGCTCTCTTCGTTGGAAGAATGAGAGCTGTGGCAGTTTTGTCTGTTGGTTTGTTTGCTTCGATAGATGGAGATATAACCACCAGCCCCTCTGATTGGCTTAGTGTCCCTAGAGAGGGAGAGGCTTTAAGACCAGAAGATAACCAAGCTGTTACATTCATTCGAAAACATATTTATTAAGTAACTGCTAAGTCTAGGTACAGTTCAAAACACTGGGGATACAGCATTGAACAAAACAGACAAATGTCTCCTCCCTAACGGAGCTTATATTCTATTAAGTGTGGCAGGGGAGTGGTACAGAAAATGCAAATAAAAAGAGTAAAATGTTTGGTATGTTAGATGGAGATGAGGTGATAAAAGTGGGAGGTGCTGAGAAAGCCATGCAGAAATCTGGGGAAAACCTTTCCAGATAGAGGGAACAGCAAGTACAAAGGCCTGAGGTAAGAGCCTGAGGAAACGAGGAGCAGGCGACCGAGGCAGGAAGCCAGGCATAGAAAGAGGAAAGAGCAGAAAAGAAATGGAGATGGGGAGCAGCCCATGGAGGGACTTCGGTTTGTACTCTGAGCAAATTGGGATGCTGTTGCAAGATTTTGAGCAGAGGACAGTTGATTTACACTTTACAACATCACTCCGGCCCCTGTGTGAAGAATAGACTGGAGGGGGGCAAGGGCGGAAGCAAGGAGACCAGCTGGGAAGCTGTTGCAGTTATCCAGGGGAGATGATAGGGGCTTGGTCTAGGGCATCATGGAGGTGATGATAAATGGTCAGATTTTGGGCTTATATTTTCCCTAACATTTTCTTTTGAAAATTTTCAAGTCAACAGAAAAGTTGAAAGAGTAGTACAACAAACACCCACCTTCCTTTCACCTAGTTTCACTGATAGATAAATACTTGCCAAATTTGCTACATCCATATCTATACAGATAAAGAGAGGGGGCAAATGCTACATGATTTGGAGTAAGTTAGAGACATCATAACACTTCACTCGTAAATATTTCAGCATGTGTCCTCAAAGAACTAGGATGCACAATACCATTACAAGATATTTAGCATGACAGAATATTATTATCTAGCGTACAGTTCACATCTAAATTTCCAAATTGTCTCAATACTGTCTTTTGTAGCTGGGGTTTTTTCCTCACCCAAGATCTAAACACTGATCAAAGACCCAAACTGTAGTTAGTCTTCTTTAATCTAGAACAGTTCCTCCACCTTTTTTTAAAAAAATCTTCATGACATTGACATTTTTTTTTCCCTTGAGGAAGATTCACCCTGAGCTAACATCCATTGCCAATCTTCCTCTTTTTTTGCTTGCAGAAGATTAGCCCTGAACTAACATCTGTGCCAGTCTTCCTCTACTTTTTACATGGGGGACACCACCACAGCATGGCTGCTGAGTGAAGTAGGTTGGAGCCCAGGATGCGAACCCACAAACCCAGGCCACTGAAGCAGAGAGTCAAACTTTACCCACTTGGCCATGGGGCTGGGGCTGACACTGACATTTTTAGGAGTTCAGAACCATTGTTTTCAAGAATGTCCCTTAATTTGGATTTATCTGTCTCCTTGAATTAGATTCAGATTTAATATTTTTGGCAAAAAACATATATAAGATGGATTGTGTCCTTCTCAGTGCATCACATGAGGGGCATAAAATATCAGTGTATCCTATTGTTGGTGATGATAAATTGATTATCTAATTAAAAGTGTCCTCCAAATTTCTCCATTGTAATGGCACCTTTTTCCATTTGTAATTAATAAGTAATCTGTTATTTTCAGAATCTCTGATTACCATACAAAATTTAGTATTCCACAGAACCCAAGTATAGATCCAAAAAAGAATTTTGGTGACAAACAGACAAAGGGACGGGAGTGTTGGATTAGGATGTGGACTTTGACGTAAGAATTCTGGGAGATTTGCACCCTTTGGATGCGGTGGTTGGACTGTGTGCTGCTTGCATAATATTTCTGCCTGACCTTTGTCATGGAAATGAAGTAGAGAAATGCAATGAATTGTGAAGGAAGCTTCATCCGATAAAGAAGCTCAAGATCCATGGTACATCCAAAGCATTTCTACTTCGTCGTCGCTCCTTTCCTCACCCTGCCTAGGCATTTTGGGCCTTTGTGTATATTTGCTGTGAATGTGTTGTTTAGGAGACAAGGCAAGGGATCAGGACTCTCGTTTGCTCACAATTGTTTGTCTCTTTGCCTGTATCTCTGATTGCAACTTGAAGAAGGGGCAGCTTAGACAGATTCTAAAACATATTAGTTTTTGCAGAAGTAGAACTGAAAAGGTAAAATTGAACATGTTGGTCAAGTAGTAAAATAGCTTTGGAGGAATAAATAATAGTAACTGAGTTATTTATGTACACAACTGGCAATTGTGAACAATTAGTCAGTTTCACTGTTTGTTCCGTGTTGCATGTTTCACTCCTATTTCTCTCACAGAAGCTTTAGCTGACTGCTGGAAATTCATACACAGATCAGTAATATATTCTTAGGACTATATTACGAACAGTCTCCCCCATTTCATCCCCGCATGAAGGCATTTCAAATTTGTTCAAATGCTGAACTATTTAAGTAAAAAAAGACATGCTCTTTTATAGAAATATGTTATGCTTTCACTCTAAAAATCTTTACTGCTTAAAATAGGTAAGCTTTTATTTTATATAAATATTTATAATATAAAATAAATTAAATACTATAAATAAATAAATAAAAATAATATAAATAAATTATAATATATTATAAATATATATATAATACAAAAGTCAGCAGGGAATATCCTGCCATCAAACCTACAATAATATAATTCAGTTGTTTTCAAAGGGGAAAAGTTTGTAAAATTTGAAACATGAGAACAGATTAACTATTTTCTGTTTACTGAGTACTGACCATGACGTTACACAGATGTACACTCAGTTTTGAGACACTTATACATGCAGATGTTTCAGTGTTTCCTGATCCATTATGACTGCACCATACGAGTATCTCTGTCTTTAAAGATGTGCTGGATTAAAACAATGTCTTGCCTTATATTTTCCAAAAATGAAAATAATGTAGATCTGTGTATGCTACGAGTACCCGCCAACGTAGGCCACCAAATAGTAAACCTGTGGAATCAAATGTCTTTAGCTGCCTTCCACCAGGAGAGGGCAGCCCTCTTCTCACAAATCATCTACATAGTGGGCTCCAAAGTGCAGTGCAGGAAAAAAATTTTAGAACTTTTATTTATAGCTATTATTTTTATCTTAGCTTTTTAAAGCTTCTCTTTGGTGTGCTTTGTAATAATATATAAATATACATATGAGGATGCATTATTTTTATAATTTGTAAATAAATATACATATATTTGGAGTGCACACTAAAAAAATAAAAATAAAAAAGAGTTGTTACTGGAGATGGCCCAGTGGCTGAGTGGTTAAGTTCACGCGCTCTGCTTCAGTGGCCCAGGGTTTCACCAGTTTGAATCCTGGGCACAGACACGGCACCACTCGTCAGGCCATGCTGAGGCGGCATCCCACATGCCACAACTAGAAGGACCCACAACTAAAAATACACAACTATGTACCGGGGGGCTTTGGGGAGAAAAAGGAAAAATAAAATCTTAAAAAAAAAAATACTTAAAAAAAAAACAGTTGTTACTGAAAGCAATGTACCCTCAAAAAAATTTAGAGGCCAAGATTCTAAACTTGTCTCCTCTACTGCAAACTGTGACCTTTGCACCTTCCCCAAATCAAAGGTCTAAAATTACATCTTTGGAAAGTTCCTTCCTACATTGAATAATACATAGGAAATATCCACTATGTCCCAGCTCCTGCTAGGTTCTGAAGATACAGTAACAGGTAAAAGAGACACGGTCCTGCCCTTATTAAACTTACAGTCTACTAAACATAGGCACTGAACAAATAAACACAAGATACATTTTTTAAAATGATACATTGTGTTAAGTGCCAAGGAAAAGAAAGTTTTGAGAGATCAGTGAGGGCTCTTCCCAGCAAGTGACATTTAAGCTGAAACCCAAAGGATGAGAAGGAAGAAGGCAGAGAGAGGAGGAGGAATCTTTCAGTCATGGGAAACACTGCAAACGTCTCAGCTGAGGCGGGAAAGGCTTGTCTCCTTGAAGAACGGTAAAGGGTCCTCGTGACTCGAGCTTGTGGGGAGGGAGAGAGTGAAACTGGATGGGTTCAGACTGGGCCACTGGGTACAGATCACGCAGAGGCTGGAGACCACGTGCAGATTTTAGATTTTATGCCAAAATGCAATGGGGGAGCCAGTCACAGGTTTTAGTCAAGGGTGAATACTCAAATCATTTACCATAGCTCCCATTTCAGTTTTTCAGAGGGTTGCCTAAAACGTGTCAGAGGGTCATGACATGCACACTGCAGAGGAAGATTTAAAAACAGAGCAAAAGAAAAAGAAAGAAAGTAATCAAGACATTTCTGGAAATCTGACAGATCTGGAGCGCTTCGTTTGAAAGGCCAGAGCGCGCGCAGCTTTGAAACTTCCCGTCGGTGAGCAGCGTGGGGGGTCCGCCGTTCTCCGCAGGGCGGACGCAGCTAGCCGCGGTGCGCCATTTCGGGTGCGGAGCTGGACAGCCGGGAGGGCTCAGGGTCGCCCGTCCTACCGGGCCCGGCAGCCTGGCGTCACCCCACACTGCATCCCCAGGACTCTGCACCCACCGCCCGGCCCGCGGACGGCTCTGTGAGTTTTGATCCAAGTCTTCTCCAGTGCGCGCACGCGCACCGGCACAGTCTGGCGCACGCGCACACCCGCCTGTGCGGACCCTGAGGACCCGAGCCTTGGGGTTGGGCCTCGTCGGTCGCCGTCGCTCTCTCGGCGGTGGGGCGTGTCGCTGTGCTTCGCTACGCGGAAAGTCTGTGTGTGGATGGGCTGAGACCCGTGCCTGGCCTGAGACTCGGGCCGGGTCGTCCCCGCGCCCTGCGGCTCTGCAGTCCGCTGGGCACAGGCCTGAGGACAGCTTGTCCCGCCACCGTGGGCGCCTGTGGCCCTGGCTGCAGCGTGAGCGTTCCCAGCCTTCGACTGGCAACCTGGCAGGAGACGAATAGCAAGGAAAAAGGCCTGGAAATTAAGCCGGCCCAAGAAGAGGAGCACATCTGGTGGTCAGGCAAGGCTGGTAGCCTCGGGGATCGCGGAACGCGCAAGTTCTCCGGGTGTGGGGCGGAGCTGCTAAGAACGTCAGCCCTGGTGTGCAAGAAATACGTCTCTTAATTTTCTGGACCTCAGTTCATTGCTAACTCTTCTGAGCCACAAGCAACTCACCCTTCCCCGCCCCCATCTGATGGACTGGTTAAAAAATAAAGATTACCCCAGTTCTTTTTGGGTTCCCATTCCCAGGGTTTAGGCCAAATTCTGGAAGCTTATTCAGTGACTTGGTGGGTAAATTCATGGTTAAGTAATTTACCAGGGTGCCATTGCTATTAAGTCAGGATTCAAACCCAGATCACTCGGACTCCACAGGCTGTTCTCTCAACCAAGATACTAGATCTGTCTCTGAAACGTTTAGCCTCAGCCCTGTTTGAAACCAGCTTGGACCACAGTGCCCTGAAGTATAAAGCACACTGGGCTAGGGGTCAAAAAACAGGACTAGAAGTCAGCAGGTGACCTAAAACGAGACTCTCCAGGTCTCTGGACTTGAGTTTCCTCTGGATGAAATGGGGTTAATGGCCCAGGGCTAGGGATTCTGACTGGTCATTTGCAGGCCACCATCCAGCCCATCATAATGGTGTTTCCTGGCTGACAGAGACTTTCAAGCATAGATGTCACAGCTCCAAGATGAAGAGGCCTCGTCCTCGCTGGTGTGAAGTTAGATTCTACGGGAGTGAACTGGTTGGTGTGCAAGGACTGATGAGAAATGCTGATGGTGCAAGGGAGGCGATTATGACATTAATAGCCCCCACATCCACTACCTCTCCACCTCCCTTCAAACAAACATAGACAAGAACTCAAATTGTGCCACACAGGAAGGTGAGCTGGCCCTTGAGATGAGCAAATCTGTAGTCAAAATGCTACTGATGACTTTCAGATCACATGACACATGGCTGAGTAGCTACTCCTGGAATTGTCAACAGTCCAGCTGAATTGACATTTTACTTTCCAAAACAAATGCAGCCAAAAAAGAGCAGCCCTTCCGGCCACTGCTGAAGGCGCGGCTGCCAGCTTCCTAGAAACCCGAGGCAGGTGACGCCCACAAGTGCAGGCTAGGGGGAGTTTTGAGTGAAGTCTGCGGCTATTCTCTCCCTCTCTTTGGAGCCCTTAGTTGGCAAGTCAGAGCAGATTCCTGAAGAGTGCTCCGGTGGTATGCAGACTGATTTGCAGACTCAAGGGCCTGCCCTCCCCTGAGGTAGGAGGGAGTTTTCTTAAATTTAAGATGTAATCAAAATGGCTCCTATTGTAACAGAACCTTGGGTGGAAACAGGCAGCCTGGCTCAGTCACTCAGAATCAGACAACAGGCTCGGCTTGGGCATAATATCAATGGCTGCGTTGTTTATGTATCTGTATGTTCATGTGCAATTTTACATCTGCTGCCAAACAGGAGACAGAGGTTTTATACTGCTTCAATTTGGACATTTTCACCGAAAACTCTGAAACTTTCAGAAGGGAAATTGTTTCCATTTAAAGCCAATTTGCCCCAATCTTGCCGAACCCCTGCCTCTTTTCACTTCTGGGCTCCTTTTATAGACTCCAGGGAGTAGGAAGTCATTTAGCTCATCCCCAGGATTCTGGGCTGGTGGAACTTTAGGCTGAGTTCCAGACAGGTCACGTTCATCTGTTCCCATCGTTAAGCTTTTGGAGATAGGGATTTCACTCTTGCCTTGATAAACCACCTCTGTGTATAATAACCCTCCCTTTGGAACTGTTTTCCTGGTTCTAATCCAATCCCTTCTGCAATAATTTAGCATTATGAAATCTTAGATCTGGAAAATAACCTTAAAGTTCATTGTATTAATTTTCCCACAAACTTGATGGGTTAAACACATAAATTTATCATCTTACAATTCTGTACATTACAATTCCAACAGAAGTCAAAAATTCAACAAGTCAAAAAAATCAAAGTGACAGCAGGGCTGGATTCCTTTCTCGAGGCTATGGGAGGAGATCTTCTCTTGTCTTCAACTTTGTAGAGGCTAATGGTTAATGTAGAGGCCCCCTGGTTTGTGGGCCCTTCCTCCTTCTTCAAAGCCAGCACCGTCGCACCTCTCTGACTCTGACCTCAGCTGGGAAAGGTTCTCTGAGTTTAAGGACACATGATTAGATTGCCACTCCTCCCGACAATTCAGGATCATCTCCCCGTTTTCGGGTCCTTATCTTAATCACGTCTCCGGAGTCCCTTTTGCCATATCAGGTAATGTTCACAGGTTCCAGGGATCAGGACATGGACATCTTTGCGAGGCCGTTATTCTGCCTACCACAGTCACCTCTTCCGACTCTTTGCCTTTTAAAAGAGGGAGTCCCCTGACAGGTGCTCCTCTAACAGTATTTCCACTGGTGGAGATGTCACTATTTCACAAGGCTGTCAAGGGTAATGTTGACCAACTCTAAATGTCAGAAAATTCTTATGTTCAGTCCCAGTACTTCCCATACATAGGTACTGTCTTAAGACGCACAGTAGAAAACCCAAGCTGGTAACCCCACCTGCACAGCCACCACATGAAGTTCTTAAAATGTTTGAAGACAGCTAGAAGATTGCCCTTTCATTCATTAGTGAAACAAATTGAGCACCTATCATATGTGGGTGCTATTCTAGGCTTCAGAGATACAGTGATTAATCAGCCACCCCAAGTCCCTAATCTCATAATGCATTCTTTCTAGTGAAGGAAGCAGGTGGATGAGCCAGTAGGCAGCCTTAGCGTTGTCTTAAGTATCATCAAATCAAGGATACCAAAAGAATTTTGGAAAGAGTTTGATATCTCTTAAAAAATCATCTAAATAACAATTACCGGGGGGGGGGGGTGGAACTCATTGGATTTTGGACACATATTTTATGTTTTAGAATTGTTTTTATTTTGAGTTATAATGGAGGAGCACCAAAACATTTTCAGAGCCACAGTCCTCTGAAGATCCTGTCCTAGCCTTGAGAACAGTTTGTAATAGAGCAAGCAAAGACGGCTTCCTGGGAAAAGCAGAGCCTTCCAAGATGAGTAGACTTAGATAAATAAAGGCTAGAGGGGAGTACATTCTATAAATTCCTGCCGACACCACAGCAGCCGGATGAGAGGGAGAATGCGGCGGATAAGCCTTGCATTTTGGGGGTAGGGCTGTGGGGAGGGCGTAATCTGGGTGTTTCACTCTAGTTGTTACATGGAAGTCTTCTCAAAGGCTCAGAGAAGACTAGGAATCAGCCGCAATGGGGTAGCTCGGTGCCGGCAGCTCCCCATGCTGTCTGCAAAGGTCTGGTAAAGCAAGAAAGGCCCGAAAGGCAGATGTTGAGGATAAGTAAGGCGCTTAGAAGGTGGAAGTGCCCAGTCAGAGGCCAGCTTCTCAAAGGGACGGCAGCCCAATAGCTAGGAGCAGGGAGGTCTGACCCTGGAGTGCTCCAAAGGAAGGTCTCAAGCTCACAGGCAGCCTCTTCAGAAATAAGGAGAAGGTGTTCGGGGCACAAGAGCCACTCCATGCAGCGTCCATCTCTACAGCTACAAAACCCGGAGCTAAACACCATTTAGACTGCTGTCACTGAGTTTGCCTGAGTCACTCACAGAGCCCCAGGCTGTGGCAACCTGTAAGAAAATCTGGATGATGCTTCAGCAGGTGAAGGTCATCAAGGCATTTGTTCTTATTCACTTCAATTTGTTCTTATTAATTTAAATTTCAATCTTTTCTCTTGATAAAAATTCAGCCTCTCCACATGCATTCTGGGAGCTGGGAATAGGAAAGTGTCATCTCTATTCATATACTGTGCTGCTGTTTCTGAAATACAGATGTAACTGAGGTTCTTTAAATAACCTAACCAATTTTCACTCCAATTTCCTGACATACAAAATGAAAAAAAAAAATCTCTTTTTTTCAAATCAGCTGTTTAGGGGCTCTGCTGCTGACGCTATAATGTTGAAAATTCATTGGTGGACTGAATTCTGTGATGCAACTTCTCCATTTTTGGGAAAGTAATGCATTTTATAGTTAACATTTGAGGTCTCTCCTTCATTTTGGCTTTCTTATTAGAATGTTTCATTGCAAAATGATCATTCAAGTTTGTGTATATTTTAGGCATGTTTGCCTTTAAGACAGAAGAATTCTGATTTTTATTTGGCTGCAGATCAACTTCAGTCATATTTCTGAAGACCTTCTTAAGGATTGCTGGAAGTGTTTCTGGCATTGTTTTGGTTGGAACCAAATTTGTATCCTGTGATGATAATCTCATTCTCAGTGATTCTTATTTTTAAATTTTGTTGGGTCCCTAAGGGAGTATGCTGAGTTGAAACAAATTCTGCTATAAGAGAGCAGGGTCTAAAATGAGAACAAAGAAGTAGTACAATGCTGGCATGTCTGAGAAAATAGTGGCATGACATTGATAGCCTTTTTCCATCTCTACAGGTTCTGGAGAACTCTGACCACCCCCTTCTTTTACTGCCTATGTCAACTCAGGGGACTTGGGCATGACTAGTAGCAGAGATCAGTGGTTCCACGCCCGTATGGCAAGAGGTAATCTTTCTGGGGCAGGTGACTATGACTTGGTTTTTTCCTTCTTTTTTTAAATTAATTAATTAATTAGTTAATTTTTGCTGAGGAAGATTCACCCTGAGCTAACATCTGCTACCAATGTTCTTCTTTTTGTACGTGACGCACCACCACAGCATGGCCCCTGACAGACGAGTGATGTAGGTTAGCACCACCACAGCATGGCCCCTGACAGACGAGTGATGTAGGTTAGCACCTGGGAACTGAACCCAGGCCACCAAATTGGAGTGTGCCAAACTTAACCACTAGGCCACTACAGCTGGCCCTGGTTTCTTTCCTTATTTGTACGCAAGTCTGGATGTTTAAAGATGTAGCATGATTGAGGTGATTTGAGTAAACCAAGCCCTGCTCATTTAATGTCCACAGACACCATGGTAAATAACCCAAGCCTCAAAGTCTACTTTTACAGGAAGTCATTTCTGGGGGCAGCTCCAGAGCTGACAGATCTAAGATATGACCACTACGATATCAGCTCCTTCCTCACATTGTCGCCTTAGACAGAGTGTGGGAGCTAAGAGAACTTGTCTGCAAGCACAGGTGAGACTCGCCCAGGAGACTCTGAGAGAGAAGCAGGAAGATGGAGAGGAGCTGGAGATCATGCACCAGCTGGTGAAAGTGAGGGCTTAAGAAATGGTTTATTACTCTTTTTTTTTTTTGAGGAAGATTAGCCCTCAGCTAACATCTGCTGCCAATCCTCCTCTTTTTGCTGAGGAAGACTAGCCCTGAGCTAACACCTGTGCCCATCTTCCTCCACTTTATATCTGGGAAGCCTGCCACACATGGCTTAACAAGCAGTGTGTAGGTCCACACCAGGGATCTGAACCAGTGAACCTCAAGCCACCAAAGTGGAATGTGTGAACTTAACTGCTGTGCCACTGGGCTGGCCCCTTACTGCTCTATTTTTTTTTTTTTTTTAAAGATTGGTACCTGAGCTAACAACTGTTGCCAATCTTTTTTTTTTTTTTTTCTGCTTTTTCTCCCCAAAGCTCCGTACATAGTTGTATATTTTAGTTGTAGGTCCCTCTAGTTGTGGCATGTGGGACACCGCCTCAGTGTGGCCTAATGAGCAGTGCCATGTCTGCACCCAGGATCCAAACCGGCGAAACCCTGGGCCGCTGAAGCAGAGCGCATAAACTTAACCACTCGGCCATGGGGCCGGCCCCCCTTACAACTCTTAATTTTACCTGATTTGTGATTGCTCTCCACCTTTCTTCCACAAAGGATGTCATGGCTGGTGGATTTATGGGTTCTTCATTATCATCATCATCATCATTCTTACCAACATTCTGATTCTTTGGTCATTTAGCATGAAACAGAAAAGCTCAGAAATCCAAAGGGGGACTGAGTCATATGAAATGTCAGAGAACTAGAGTGAAGATCCACGAAATCCTTCTGAGATTACAGAATCATTATCCAGCTTCAGTGTTCATGAGGCCAAGCCTTGTTAAAGGATGCCATAAGGCTAGAGTGTTAAAAAACTGATAGAAAGGGGCCAGCCTCGTGGGTGAGTGGTTAAGTTCGCGCACTCCGCTGCAGGTGGCCCAGTGTTTCGTTGGTTCGAATCCTGGGCGCAGACATGGCACCACTCATCCAGCCACGCTGAGGCGGCGTCCCACATGCCACAACTAGAAGGACCCACAACTAAGAATATACAACTATGTACTGGGGGGCTTTGGGGAGAAAAAGGAAAAAAATAAAATCTTTAAAAAAAAAACTGATAGAGAAATAGTTAATGTTCTGTGGAACAGATGCTCTATTTAGACTCTCTCTTTCAAGTCAGGGGGGCAGGGGTGGTGTGGTGGATAGATTATTAAATACAAGGTATTAGAATAATTGGCCATCTGTTTAGGGAGGAAAATGGTTAAGGTATATTCTTATCTCCAACCATAAAAATTAATTCCAGATGGAGTAAATATCTAAATACATTCATTCATTAAACAAATATTTATTAAGGCATTACCAGGTTCAAGTTGCTGTGGCTCTAGCAGTAAAGCAGATAAGAATCCCTGTTCTCGTGGAGGCTACACTCTAGTGCAGAGTGACAGACAAGAAGCATATTAGTCAGTGATTTATGTTATGGAGAAAAGCAAAGCAAGGAAGGGGAGTAGGGAACAGGAGTTTGCAATTTCAAACAGGATGTTTAGGGAAGGCATCACTCTAAAGATGACATTGGGTAAAGACTTAAAGTGAGGAAGTTGGCCATGCAGTTGTGGAGAGGGGACATTCCAGGCAGAGGTAACATTTAATATGACAAGAGATTTTCACACATTGAAGTATATGGGGTAACTATCCGGGTTCAAAACTGATTTGGGTTGAACTAAAAAGGCTGACTTATGGCCTATCAAACATACATTGTACCTCTGCTTAACCACTAAAGTAAAGAATGCACTCTCTCTCTTTTTTTTTTGCTGAGCAAGATTGGCCCTGAGCTGACATCTGTGCCCATCTTCCTCTATTTTATATGTGGGACGCCTGCCACAGGCTTGATAAACTGTACATAGGTCCACGCCCAGGATCTGAACTGGGGAACCCTGGGCCACCAAAGCAGAGGGTGTGAACTTGACCACTGTGCCACTGGGCTGGCCCGAGTGCACTCTCTTAAGATAAGAATGCATACTTCCCGTGCCCTATAGGTAAGACCCTATTGGTAATGCCTGGATTAGTCCCTTTCCTAGCATCATAGTCGTGTTGACCTGCTAATTTGCAACTGAATACCTCTTTGAAATTTTGATGAAAATATATCCTGGGTGTGTTTAATGTATCTTCTTTGTTCTAAAATGATATAAGACTGTACTTCAGATATAAGACTGGAACCCATGCTTCTCTGCAGTGCCTTCTAAGGCCTTCCCAGGTTATAATCCTCACTCTGGCTCGTAATAAACTCACCCCAATTCTGATTTATAGGTTGGTTATGGATTATTTGCGTTGACAGCAGGCAAAAGAAGAGGAGTCAAGGATGATGTGCATGTAGACTCTACAATGGCCCCAATTATCTCTGCCTCCTGGTAAATGTGCCCTTTTGTGATCCCCTCCCCTTCAGGGTGGGCTGGACCCAGTGGCCTGCTTCTAGCTGCTAGAATATGACAAAGATGATGAGATGTTACTTTCATGAGTAGCTTATGTAATATTGTGACTTCTGTCTTATTAGCAGACTCTCTCTTGCCTTTAGCTTGCATGCTTTGATGAAACAAGCTGCCATGTTGGAGAGGTCCAAGTGGCAAGGAACTGAGGGTGGCCTCTGGCCAACAGCCAGCTAGAAACTGAGGCCCTCAGTCCAATAAAGAAAAATATTGTCAGATTTTATTACATAATAATTGTAAATTTCTCTGGGAAAAAAGTCCATAAACAAAGTTTTTAAAAAGTCAACTAAGAATAAGAATTTACAACATATGTAAAATCGACCAAACAGTAATATCAGTTAGATATATTTGTAATAATATTTTACTATTTTTATTATTATTATAATATTTTATCCTAATATTTAACTTCATAATATATCCAAACTAATAAAAAAATCATATAACTCAATGAATATAAGCTCAACGAATATATTTAAATGCACAACAATACAAGCAGGCAATTTGCAGAGAAAAAAATATGACCTATAAATACATTAAAAGATGCTTAGCCTCACTAATTTAAAAAAAATGCTAACTCAAACAGCAGCAAAATACCATTTTCCCTTCTTGAAATTCTGTAAAGTAGGTATTAATATTGTCCCCATTTTATAGCTGAAGAAACCGAGGTTTCAAGAGGCTAAGTAACTTGCCCAAGTTCATACAGTATTCAGTGGCAAAACCAGAATTTAAAACCAGTATGTCTATCTCCAGAGCTAGAGGTCCTAACCCCTATACCATCATGGGGTGATATGCAAGCCCCCATCGTCTCTCTTACACACACACACATAGAGTCATACACAAGGCTACATCTTTGTGTAACTTCTCTAAAGATGACCGTAGAATTTATTTGAACCTGATTTTCCTTGGACATATTACATGAGTTATTCTTTTAAGTCAACATCCTGATGAGATAAACCCAGGGTCCTGTGGGAAAATACCAAACAGACTAACTTACATATAATAAATAGGAGAGCCAGAAGAAGAAGAGGATTAGAATGACACATAAAAAATATTTGAAGATACAATGGCCAAAACTTTCCAAAATTTGATTAAAGCTTATAGATCCAAAAAGTTCACTGAACTCTAAACAAAATAAATTCAAAGAAAACTAAATCTAAGTATATTGTAGTAAAGCTGCTGAGAACCAGAGGTAAAGAAAACATCTCAAAAGCGACAAGAGAAAGACAATATCACAAACATGCATTGTTTCTCAGCAGAAACAATGGAGGCTGGAAGTCAAAGGTACAAAATCTTTAAAGTCTGAAAGGGAAACACTGTCAACCCAGGATGCTATGTCCAGAGAAAAGATCCTTTAGAAATGAGGGGTAAATAAAACATTTTCAATAACTAAAAGTAATGGAGGTTCTATACAATGTTATAAGGCAAGAAAAAAAGGTATACATATTGAAAAGGAAGGAGCAAAACTTTCTTTTTGTGCATATGACAGGATTGCTACGTATAATAGAATAAGGAATCTGGATCCTTACCTCCCACCACACTAAAAAATAGACTCAAAGTTGATCGTAAATTTAAACATAGAAGCTAAAGAACAAGAAGGAGGAGGAGAGAGGGAGGAGGAGGAAGAGAAAAGGAGGGAGGAAATCTTTGTGACCTTAGAATAGGCAAAGATTCTTAGGACACAAAAAGCATGAACCATAAAAGAAAAACACTGATAATTTGGACTTCATCAAAGTTAAAAACATTCTCCTTCAAAGATATTATTAAGAAAATGAAAAGGCAAGTCAAAGACTGGGAGAAAAAACCATTTATCAGTCTACTTATATCTATATATGTGTATCCATATGGATATAAGCATCCACATTAATTTTGTTTTTGCATATGAATACTCAATTGTTCCAGTACTATATGTTGAAAAGACTATCCTCCCCATTGAACTTCTTTGGTGAAAATTAGTTGAACATGTGCGTGTGAGTCTGTTTCTAGGTTCTCTATTCTATTGCATTATTCTATATATCTATTCTTATGCCATTCCACACTGTTTTGGCTATTATAGGTCCTTTATGTCTTCATATAAATTTTATGTGTATCCATACAGATACACATATATAGATAGATAGAGATCACAAATGACTGATACTCACAATACATAAAGAACTCTTACAACTCAATAATAAGAAGATAAACAAATGGGGAGAAAAAGGGGAAAGATATATAATTATGTACAGACAGAGATAAAGAAGATGTATAAAGAGCTGACAGTACAGAAAAAGATAGTCAACATCAATAATCATCATGGAAATTCAAATTAAAACTACAATGAGATACCATTTCACGTCCTGGCTGAAATCAAAGAGCCTGACAATACTGATTGTTAGGGAGAATGTGGAACAATTGGAACTCTCATACTAGGCTGGCTTCCTGGGCACCATACTCAGAAGGGTCCCACACTTGGTTTAATGCTCTGCTGTTCACTGTCACTGAAATTCTTAATAATAATTTTACCTTTGAACTAGGGTTTTGTAAGTGAAGGCCAATGAAATGATGGAAAATGTATAGGAGCAGAGGAGATACTCATAATATGCCTGTTTGTTCTGTGCTGCACTGTTAGTACATAGTGTTTGCACCGTCCCATGAGCGCAGAATTCTGGTGGACACAGTGTATGGGAATTCAGCAAGACTCAAAGCAAGTAAAAACTAATCATGCTGTTTCTCAGAAAATTAAAAATAGAATTTCCATATGATCCAACAATTCTGCTTCAGGGTATATGCCCCAGAGAATTGAAAGCAGAGACTTTGTACACTCATGTTCATAGCAGCATTATTTGCAATAGTTAAAATGCAGAAGCAACTCAAGTGTCAGTCAATGGATGACTGGATAAACAAAATGTGGCATGTATATGGAATGGAATATTTTTCAGCCTTGAAAAGGAAAGAAGTTCTGACATATGCTACAACATGGATGTACCTTGAAGACATGCTAAGTGAAATAGCCAATCACAAAAGGACTTTAAAATACTTCGAAAAATACTGATCCCATCATATGAAGTACTTAGAGTACCTAACTTCACAGAGACAGAAAGTAGGATGGTGGTTGTCAGGGGCTGGAGGGAGGGGGAAATGGACAGTTTGTGTTTAGTGAATGCAGAATTTCAGTTTTGCAAGATAAAAAGAGTTCTGGGGGTGATGGTAGCACAACAATATAAATGTACTTAATGCCACTGAAGGTACATTTAAAAATGGTGACTATGGTAAACTTCATGTTACATAATCATGTTACATGTATGACTAAGGAAGCAGAGAGCACCGATGGCCCCAAGATAGAGGGTTGCCAGATGAAATACAGTAGGTCCCATGCAATATTTGGACATAGTTATACTAAAAAATGATTTGGTGTTTATCTGAGATCCAGATTTAATTGTTTGTCTTGTGTTTTTATTTGCTAACTAGCAACCCTACTCAAGAGACCACAGTTCCCATTTGAACCAGAACTTGCTTTGAATGAAGAAAGCTGGCGTAGCATTCTAGGAAACACAAACACCAAAGAACTCTATGTCCTTTTTCACTTGTGTTTCTCTCTGTTAGCCAACTGCTAACACTGAGAGTGATGACATTAAAGGAAAGAGAAAGACCAGGCAACCTGGAGTTCCTTTTCCTTTCAGTCCTCCTTACCCATCAGTAAGCCTAAGGGAGAGAGTTGCTAGAATTTGCATGAATGGAGAAGTGAAATAAAAACAGTTGAGTTAGTTTTGTGCAATGTTTCCACTCTTTTCAGAAGAGCTAAATAAATATACGAGCTGTGAAATCCAAATTGTGTAATTTTGGGAATTCCACATACAAGCTAAAAACTCTTTGTATCTAAAGCCGGCTGTTTTGTAGTCTTTTATGAGATGGTACAGCCACAAGAGAAGACAGAGGAGAGGCTCAGGATAAAGCAACGTGTATTATACTTACAGGTCCTAGAGACAGGAGGCACACCACACAGGGCCGTACAGAACAGACACCAGGGTGGTCTCCAGGCAGAGGACAGGAGCAGGGGCCAGCTGCTTAGGTCACAGCCTCAATTGGAGTTTCCTGAGGAAAGGCAAGACAGGGCAGGTGAACAAGGTAGGACAGTCTGGTTTGAATAATTTCTGCGAGCTTTGGGCTATAGGGGTGGTCCCTAGTTGCCTGGGACCTAGGATAAGGTAGAGGGTAAAGGCAGAGGAATATTGCCTAACTTGGCTGTATGGGCCAGAAGGAGCAGGTATGGCTCTGGATGGTTATTTTGCATATCAAAGGACATGCTCCCAGCTGAGTTCTTTGCTATCTCCAAGGATTGGCTAGCTCAGGAGGGCAGTCTCTCCTCAGCCAGAAAGGGTTTTTAAGATGTCAAAACATCATAATATACAGAAAATAAAAAATATATATAGGGGCTGGCCCAGTGGCGTAGTGGTTAAGTTCCCTAGCTCTGCTTTGGCAGCCCAGGGTTCTCAGGTTCAGATCCCAGGTGCGGACCTAGCACTGTTTGTCAAGCCATGCTGTGGCGGCATCCCACATAAAATAGAGGAAGATTGGCACAGATGTTAGCTCAGCGACAATCTTCCTCAAGCAAAAAGAGGGAGATTGGCAACAGATGTTAGCCCAAGGCCAATCTTCCTCACACACACACACACACACACACACACACAAAATATATATATATACAGTTGGTCCTCTGATGTTTTAACATCATATTAAGGAAAGTTTGGGGTGATGACAGTGGAGACTTTTAGAGTAAGGCATAAGTTGCCCTAAACAGCATAGACAACATTTTATTATGAGAGTAGGGAGGAGGAACACAAGCAGAAGTACAAAGACTGCAAGCCGGCCCATAACTAAGTTTCCCATTTATATGGCATTAGCCAAGAAAAATAAATCTGAAATTTTGGGGATTTCTAAGAATATCTTAGTGGAGTTGTTAAGTGTGTTATAAATAAGCTCAGGTCAAGGTGGCAGGTCTGGCAGTTCTGTTGTTGGAGTATGTAAAATAAGTTAGTAAGGTATATGTAAAGATTCGTGGTTCTGTGTGTAACCAAGAGGAAGGGTGGTTTTGGTGGTCATAGTTTGAGATGCACGGTGGGAGATCATGATGGAAAGCTGGAGGTGGATCCTAGGAGAAGGCACTGGGGGTCAAGGTGTTGACTAGTATGAGGCAGGTGCCTCCTGGGGAGAACAATAATCTCCAGTAATTTTTAGAATGGCATAGGTAGTAGTAACTTCTACCAGGTTTCCATTTACGCAGGAAGTGTAGGGGTGTACATTTGAGCAGAGAGCAAGGAATATACCAGGAGCACGGGCTAAGCAGACACTGAGCTCAGAAACAATAGACTCTCTAATATCAAAGGAAGAAAAGCAAAAATGTCCCATGTCCAGTTCGGTCTCAGGAGAGGAGGTCCATGGGCATTGCTTGGGTGGAGATCCCAGTGTCCAGGGTGAAGTTGTCTCTAATGCAGGGGGTGAAGTCCTCTCCAGTGGCGAGTCTTGGGTGGGGGTCAGGTCATCTGAGGTGATGTCGTCTCCAGCGGTAAGCTCCTGGGCTGGGGATGTGCGCCTGGGGTACCCTCTTCAAGTGGGTACCCACTGGAGTTGACATGGGTCTCAGCATTTGCCACATTTGATTGAAACAGTGGCTTACTTGGAGGGTTTAGACCTCTTGATTGTAAATCATTGAAAGCACCCTGACCAGCAGTGACAAGATCAACAGTCACCAGGATGGTGTGCAGCTGCACTTGACAGGGTTTTTGTGTTTTGCTTTTGTTTTTGTGGAAGTTTAGGTTCAACTAGGTCCCATATCAGATGAGCAGCTCTCTGGCCCGGGGACAATCTATGGTTAATGGATCCCAGGAGGGGAATTGGCTAGCTCAGGGAGAAGCAGTCTCTCCCAGCCAGAAAGGCCTTTTAAGATGTCAAAACATCATAACGTACAGAAAATAAAAAATATATATGCGGTACATTGGCACTGCATAAAATAAAGATAAAATAGCAGTAAAATTCATGCTAGTAATTAGTAGCAAATAAAATTACTATAGCAAATAAAAACCACCATGACAAGCCAAGAAAGAGACTGCAGAAGAAAACAAATTTATATAGTCTTTTTTTCAAAGATTGGCACCTCGGCTAACATCTGTTACCAATCTTCCTTTTTTTCCCCCTTCTTCTTCTCTCCAAAGCCCCCCAGTACATAGTTGTATATTTTAGTTGTGAGTGCCTCTGGTTGTGCTATGTGGGACGCAGCCTCAGCATGGCCTGACAAGCGGTGCCATATCCGTGCCCAGGATCCAGACCAGCGAAACCCCAGGCTACCGAAGCAGAGCGCGCAATCTTGACCAGCTGGCCATGGGGCCGGCCCCTATTCTACTTTTTGAACAAGAGACCCCACGTTTTATTTTGCACTGGGTCTAGCAAATTATGTAGCTGGCCCTGGCTTGTACATTGCTAGTGGGAATGTAAAATGGTATGACCATTTTGGAAAACAATTTGATGATTTCTTGTAAAATCAGCCTTGCATTTACCATATGACCTGTGGGAAAGAGAGGCTGATTGAGCTAACTTGGTCACATTTGCACCCTACTGAAGAAAGTGAAAGAGATCTTATGATTGACACCCCCACTAGAAGCACATGGAAAGGAAGAGGAATGATTCCCCAAATTAATGGAGAAAGGGATGCCGAGCAAGCAAAAATAACGTGGGCAGAAGATGAGTGAGGAGAGAGTGAGAGAGGTATGAAAGGTGAGAATATTCTACGGTAGATAGCAGAGCTCAAATGTAAGATTCCTGCCAACCTCACTGAAGCCCTTATCGAGTTCAAGTCCACATCAAGTCCACTATCAAAAAATGGCTTGTTTCTGCAAAGAATTGCTTGTAAACTATACCTGAGGACTAAATTTGGATGATAGACACAACCACCTAGTGGCCTCTGGTCCCTAGGAGTATAGGATTATTAATGATTTTGCTTAAGAGTAATATAACCAAGAGACAGAGTTGGCTCGGATTCCTAAAATGATAATTCATGATGAACAAACATGAGGCCCATTAAGTGCCTGAGATTTTGTGTTCCTCCCCAAAAGTTTGGTTTCATCCTTTGAAAGCCAGTTCACTGATACTCAATGTCCCTGCTGTGGACCTTTCTGGAAGCTTCAGGGACTGACTGCTTATTCTCTACTGGGGGCACAAAGAGAAACAGCCTATGTAGGTGGGTGGTCCTAGACCCCAGGACAGTGGAAGAAAGAGAGGGCAGTGCCATTCTGCCCTTATTCTGAGTGTGTAGCCCTCTCCTGCCGTGTTTAGCAGTCTGGCCAATCTGAAGAGCCTCCAGTTGTAAATTTGGAGAACTACAGTCTATTTATGGCACTTGCACTGGCCTTTTGTTTGACTTGGGCAAATTATTCACTTTTATTTACTTCAGTTTCTTCCAAAATAAGCATAAGTAATTCTCACCCAACCTACGTTCCAGGTGGTTTGAATATCAAATGAGACAATAAGCCTGAAATCTCTTTGGGCAAATGAATTGTCATAGAAAATTAGGATGATGTGCTGATTATTATTCCATTCCAGAGTGGAGCTGGCACCCTCCTCTTCCCTTCCGTATTACTGGCAATGAGAGAGGATCAAATTAGGATCATAATCAGATTTGGGGGATTAACTTTCAATATACTGCTATTCATGAAATAAGGATCAGAGAGTTTGGTGGCTACACCAGCTTCCTGAAAACCTAGGAGCCACTCTGAATCCAGAGAGGCATTAGTTGTTAAAGATCAGAGATGGAATATTTTAACAATGATACAAGGCAGCTTCTTTTCTCTTGCCTCACAACATCACTAAAACAAACCAACCAACCCAAAAAACAAAAATGAAAACCTTTAACAGATTCTCAGAAACACAGACTTTGCAGAAAAGCTGTAGGAGACAAAGGGTCAATGAGCAGGGATAAAAATAGCATGGTACATTTAGAAAGGAGAAATAGAGACCTCAGTATCACACTGCAGACACTTACTGAGAACAAATAATGAACAAAAGTATCGCAAGGCTAAGCCAAATGGATCATGAATTGGATATGAGTCAGCAACAAAAGTCCTTTAATTAAGCTCAGGACTGGATACAATGTTAATAATAGTTTATGCTGATGTTCATGAAGCACTCACTATGTGCCAGGGACTTTCAGTGCATACGTGCATTATCTCATTTTATCCCACTAGGTCGATGCGATTGCTATTCATATTTCACAAATAAGGAAAATGATGACTAGAAAGTTAAAAGATTTGCACAAGTCCTCCTAGCCATGATATGCCAATCTGGGACTTGAGCTGATATCTGTCACCAAGGACTGTGTTCCCAATCACTATTGTAAATTGACTGTCAGAGAGCTTCTTGCTCATATAGAACACAGGTTGCAGTTCTGGGCTTTGGCAAAGGGGCTTGGCAAATCTTAGGAGGATTCAAAGGATTGCAGTGAAGGAAATGAGATTATTTAACCTGGAGAAGGGAAAGCTATATGATCCATAGCAATGTTAACTTATCTGATGGCAGTTGGGATCAAGGAATAGAAAATCAGTGCAGGTGGTTTTAGAGAGCAAAGGAGGATTCAGAGTAAACCAGGATCAGACTGTGATTGTTTCTAGAAGTGAAGGCTGCTAAATATCTCTGGCAGCCAGGGAGGTGTGCCATTCAAAAGAACCTGCTGTGGGGAGTGTCGCTGACTGCCAGCCTCCAGTTGTCACACCTTTGGGTCTGCGGGCACTCAGGCCCAGGCCATGCTTCCTGCAGACTGCCCCTGAGCCAATGACTGAGCCTGAGGCGGTACAAGACCTGGGCCATCCCTGACCAGTGGGGCACTCCTCTGTCAGCCTTGACGACTCCCCACCTGAGAGTCTCAGAACTACACTGCAGTCTGAAGCTTCTCCGGCTCAAGCCTCCTTCCTTTGCCACCTGCCTACTTTCTTAAAGATCAGACCTACATCTAGGTAGCCTGCAGGTTCTCCTCGCCCACCTCTGCTCCCTCCCTCTCCAGCCTTAACAGGCACTTCCCCAATAAATGTCTTGTATGTATAAGCCTGTCTTGGTGTTTGCTTCTCAGAGACCCAAACTGATATAATATTGAGCGTGTAATGAAAAGGAAATACCCCCTTTTTTAAAGTAGCTGTTTTTAAAAGTAGGCGTGGCAATTAACTGAGTGAGAAATTTTAAGTGCAGTCTCTTAGGACCCACAGAGGATGCACTTGAGAGACTGTCCATCTTCTTCCAGGCCTGAAATTCCGCGAGTCTGTGTTTGGGGCTTAAATATAACAGGCTGAATGTTCCTAGTTTGTTTTACTTTTTTTAATGTATTCACTGTAATAGGGGAGTAAGAAATATGATTTTAAGGTATTACTCTGAATGATAATGAGAAATGCCTAAAATGACATCTTCATTGCACCTGTCACCATCTCTGATCTGAAACCTGCACTGCTCTAACAGATGCTATTAAAATTATTGCAAAAGTAAATATAGAGCAATTCTTATTAGTAACAGAGGGCTACAGATCTGAGCCCTGAACCCTCACAAACCAGCTTTGGAACTGCACTGAATCTTTGGAGCACATGATGAATCAGCTCTAACTTCCCCCAAAGTCCTGAACAGTCAGACAGCCTGGGGCTCATACGTTCGTCCTGAATAGAGGAGCTCTTTCCCTGTGCGAGCTTGAGTCGTGAGCCTTGTAAGACCAACGGTTAGATATCTTTTGACAATGAACACACGGGGCCAGAGCTTTGAAAAAATCTTTGTAATTAATAAAGTAAGACATTTAAAAAATTACAAGGCTATTTTGCCTTGCTTCTAACCAGCCATGTGACCTTGGGTACATTGTTTAAGCTCTCCAGATCACAAAAAACATTCTGGGTGTTGGGGGTCAACGTTATAAAATCATTGAAGTTGTAATCCTCACCCCTTGTTAAGGGATGAAGCTTATTCTTCGTTTCTCATGAGGACGGGACCATTTCAGAAAATGCCTTTTCATGGGGATATGGCACACTCTCCTCAGGTGGATGTGGGAATTGCACCTCTCTGTATACTCAGTCAAGATACTTAGACCCCTGTTCTCACCTGAACAAACTTTAAAGAGTTCATGGTAAATGCTATATTAAATAAGAAGGTGTTTGCTATCGTCAGCTCCCAAGATACAAACAACTCTACTATCAAACAATCACACAGAATAAACACTCTTTAAGATTAAACCTAAATCCTTTTTCTTTGCAAGAAAAAAAATCTGAGTACAGTTAATGGTGGGACACATTCAGGTTTAAGCTGTGAAGGGGTTAAGGTGCCCTGCTACGGCTCTGGCAAGCACCGAGCTCCTCTCCCCCTTGGCTGTGTGGTTCTCTCCGCAGTCAGAATGGCCAGTCTGTCTGCCGGCTCTTTGGCTGGGGGGCCGTTTTCCTGCTCCGTGGTGGTTGGGGGTGGGAGTCAGCAGAGAGAGTAGATGGAAGCAGTGAGAGACAGGAAAAGCAGAGCATACACAAGCAAAGCCACCATTTGCCAAGCAGGGTAGCCCGAGGCAAAGATTCTGACCTGGTTTAGCCACTGTGGTCAATAGACAGCGTGCAACAGGCCTATGAAGTGAGGGCAAATTGAAATTTGAGAAAGGCGAGCTGTCTAGTCTCAAGTGCTAGCATTCGAGATAAATTTTTAAAAACATTTCTTCAATTTCGTTCTTGTTCCGTTTTGTTAACTTGCAGGAGAATTGGGTTTTTCTGCTTTTGACTGCACTTAAATCGTATTTCAGAAAAATTCTGGGTCATGTAAATTTTTGTGGGCTGGCCTGGGAAACTTTCCCCTCTTGCCTCAAACCACAAACGTGATATTATTACTATGGTATGTGTGTTCTGAGTTTCAAAAAAAAGAATTTTACAAACAAGCTTTTAATGTATAAGCTATTTGTAAGCCAGGGTCTACCTATGTACTGAAATGTTAATACATTTGCTTGTTAAATATATGCTGAGTGACCTGCTATGTACCAGGCATCGTGCTAGGTGCTGAGGATAAGTTCAAGGAGCTCACAGTTATTTGGAGCAGACAGGGTAACTGAAGGGCATAAATGGGGAGGTGAGAAGGGCCACACTGTAACTTTCATGGGCTCTCAGCATTTTTGCCTTGGTGGGGCTCTTCCTCCAAAAAAATATTAAAATTATATTCTACTACTGTGTTGGTATAAAGATAAATATAATTCAAGTTGGGTTCTTTTTCCTTTTTTGCTGATTTAAAAGAAATTAGAACATTTTCATGGGCCCCTAAAAGTATCATGGGTCCTAGGCATTGTGCCTGCTGTGCTTAATGGAGAAGTCAGCTCTGGAGAGGAAGGCAAGATGAGGATTTGCAGATGTGACACTTGAGGTGAGAGTTAAAGGATGAGCAGGAATTAACCAGAATGGCAAGAGGGGAAAGGCCATCCTAGGAAGACAGAACAACATGGGCAAAACCTTAGAAGTGTGAAGGGCAAGGTGAGGGACCTGAAATGGTGGAAAATGAGGTTGGAAAAAGTAGGCAGAGGCCAAAATACAAAGACTCTTATATATTATTCTAACAACAGTGAGGAAGTAATGAGGACAGCTGAGGAGTGACCTGTCCAAATGTGCCTTGTAGAAAGATTGCACTTGAGTGATTGGAAGGAGGATGTGAGACCACATAAGAGACGATGGCAAGAATCTATGTGAAAAATGATGAGAATGAAAATGATGAGGATTCCAAAGGATGCAGGTTGGTTGATTGGATATGAGGAAAGAGGCAGGAGTCCAGGTTCTTATTGATTCCCTTCTTGGCCCTTTAATTAGTGCTTGACTACCCGTCAAACATACACCAAATCAAACCAATCAACCAACCCATGGGAAACGGCCACTGTGGGTGGTATTTTTCCTGATCACACTCCTGTTCACCAGATTGGAGTAATTTCTTTTGACCTTTTGATCTCATCTCCAAACCCTCCTGTGCTGACACCCTATTTAAACCAAATTCTCTCCCTCTGCGGCTTATCAGTTTGTTGGTCACAGTTTTGTACTTGACCTTTGCTCTTTGCACCCTCAGCTGTGAGTATGAGGTACTCCTGCTCCCATTCTAACCCTTTGGAACCATCCTAGCCAGTCCCACCTGACCTCCACAAAGGGGAAAGAGATCATACTTTTCTGCCTTGACTGATGAATGGTAGGGGCATTGACTGAGCTCCGAAAAAGAGGATGAAGAATGGTTTTTGGGAAGATGATTACTTCGGTTCTGGATATGTTGACCCTGAGGTTCCAAAGGGACAGCCTAATAGACATTAACCAAGGCAATCACAAATCTGGCCCTAGAATTTAGGAGAATGTTCTGAGCTGGAAATGGAGATGTGGGTGTGAGAGAAAGAATTCGCATAGAAGTCCTCAGGCTATCCTCTGAAAGGCCTTAATTCAAGGTTAACCCTTGGCTGGTTTCTGGGAACTTGATTTGGGGAGTGTTCCTATCATTCTCTAACTTAAAAGAATGTCTCAGTGTGCCTCAATTGTTTGTGCAAATAATATGGTTTATACTGAACATCTCCTTTCCTTCTGGGAGTCTGGAATTTTGGTATGAGCTAGGCAGGGGATGCCTACGTGAGCAGCCCCCAGTTAAAACCTTGGGCACTGAGTCTGTAATGAGCTTCTCTGGTAGACAACACTTCTCCCATGTTGTCACATTCAATGCTGGAGCAATTAAGTGTGCCTTGTGTGACTCCACTGGGACAGGACTCTTGGAAGCTTGCCTGGCTTCCTCCAGACTTCGTCCCATGTGCCTTTTCCCTGTGTGGATTGTGCTTTGTCTCCTTTCCCTATAATAAATCTTTGCTACGAGCACAGCTTATATGCTGAGTCCTGTGAGTCCTAGCCAACCACTAACCTGGGGGTGGTCTTGGGGACCTCCAACACAGGGAGTTATCAGGAACACCAGGTAATTCAGTGCTGGGAATAAAGATATAATTGAACCCCTCCCAATCTACATGGTTGCAGTGGACAAGCATGTGACCTGACCCCAACTGGCTGGAGTGGAATGGTCACTCTGCCTCATCCTGCAGACAAAAATGAAGATATCTCCTTTGTATTGTAAAGTACACTGGTCTGAAATGCAGCAAAGGGACAAGGGTGACACTCAAGGGAAGATTAAAGAAAGACCCCTAACTATGGCAGAAGCAAAATCTATTTAGCTAAAAATTAGAGCAATAGAAGGATCCTCCTAACAAAATGCTAAAGGTGTTGTAAGGGACATGGCTAGTCCCTCTAGCAAATCAAGAACAATACAAGATTTCTAGCATTGGATACAAGACCCCAAATGAAATTGTTAAGGAGCTAATTAAAGTTTTAAGGAAGCTGTATTTTCAAAGAAGCCCCTAGCCTGTTACACAGAGACACATGATTGGTCAACATTCTGGCAGTCCCTGAACCAAGCAGTCACATCGAAGTGCTAAGATCAAAGCTGTTCACTAGCATTCCCTCAAACCTTCCATCCTGCCCCAGCTCCACCAATAGGAAATCTTCCCTCAGGGCTTTTCTGAAGGGGGCCCTAACTCAGGATCTGGGCCAGCCAAACTGGCTGACCAAAAAACTTACTCTACACCCAGATAAGTGAGTCAACAAGGAGATGCTCATGAGACTGTTTCTATCATTCATCTTACTAAGCTTGCTCAGCAAGATATGGTGTATTCTGTACCAGTAATCAATGGAATCAAAGACACTTTTTAGTTTGATCTTTATTCCACTTCATTCTATTAGGTAGATAGAAACTACATTTATCATTTATCCCATACGCTGGATGGTGAGGGATTGCAATAAAACCTGATCAAATCCAAGCTAATGGAGGAATGGACACCATCCAGGGAACTTGAACTCAAAAGAGTGGCTAAATTGTGTCACTTCACAATACAGAAGCTATATGTGAATTTGGATTCTCATTGGGGAGAATGTGAACGTGTTTGGAATTGCACAGAAGATATTAGATTATGGTTAAGTAGGAGCATTTTTGTGTTGCAATTAAATGTGTGAGAAGGAGGGCTGCATATATACTGGGCAGCCAAGAGGTAACTCCATCTTGAAATGAGACATTAATACAATAGAGTAAAAGTACATCTGAAAGTGTTTTCTATTTTCCAGAAGAAATCTGATTATTAAAAAAAAAAAAAAAGAGGAAATAAAAGTAAAGTACAGGGGTCAGAGTCTTCAGAGATTTAGTGATCAAAATAAAACAAAAAAAACTTGCTGAAAGTAAGTATGGATCCTCAGTTATCCTAAGAGCAGATATATTCTGGGCCTAATACAATCACAGTCACTGAAAAGAACTCACAACCTGTCTCTAGAGATTGAGGAAATGATCACCACGGACACTCCTAATCACATCCTTTGGAACATGGGACCTTTGGCCTTCTCCAAGTTAGATGGCTCTGGCTTCCTGGGAAATTATCTCCTGTATCCATCTTAACAGATATCCCAGCTCTCTGATTTCCACTGTCAGGCACACTTTTGAGGGAGAGACCGCAAATGAGCCTGGCCCCACTGCAAAAGGAGTAATTACCCCCTTTTCATGGAGTACTATTTCTACACAATTTCTTCTTCCTGTGGCCAGAAATTATTCAAATGAAGAGATGCAGGAAGATTAGAAGTTCATTGTAAATTCCTGCCTGAGGGTAATATTCACGAAACTGCCTCAGACTCAGTTTATTAACTCTGATCCTTAACAATTTATTAACTCTGATCCTCCTTCATCTCTTTTCTGGATTCATCCTTACAGTATAGACTGTTTGATATCTTTCAGGAGCAGAGCTTTTTCTCTTCATTTGTGAAACAGAAAGGATGTATTTGAATGTGGAAATTAAGGTAATCACAAAGACATGATATAACAAAGTTACAAGGTTAGAAAAATAACTTTAGGAAGGAGTAAGTTAGACTGAAAACTTCCCAAGGCATTTCTGCTTCTCCAGAATGCAGTTTTGTAGAAAGAACACAAGCTTTGGAGGCAAATGGTCCTGTGATCGACTCTCTAAACTCTGCCACTTACTATGTTAAGTAGCAATAATACTTCAAGGAGATCTTGGGAGGTTTAAATTATAAATTCATGTTAAATATTGAAAGGAAAATAAGAGTGAATAAAAGATAATCAAGTATGGGTCATACCAATGCTAGTTGAAACTATAAAAATCTGGATACAAGGAAACAAGGTAAAAGGATGTAATATGTAGGAAAGCAGGTGGGAAGCTGACAGCGCACTATAAAGAACAAGCTCGAAGGACATGACATCAAACATAATATTCAAATGAAGAATTTTAAACTATTTGTTCCATTCTATATCGGAACCACAAAGGGTACAATCATTGCTAAACAGAAGCTATAAATATATAATGAGCCTGTGTATTTGTCATCAGCCTTGTTTACTGGGAAATGAATGAAAATATTAAAGAAAACACTTCTTTGCTCCCAACTAGGATACCAACTTACAAAATTCATTAAGCTTTCCTGCTGCTTTCAGGGAATTTTCCAGATAGCATACAATCTAGTTCTATTTCCAATGACTGTTTGGGATCTCCTCACATGCTGGTCCCACCATGTCTTGCAAAGGACTAAGTCAAACAAAGAATCACTGTGCTTTTATTTTTTTCTTTATCCTTTTTTTCATTTCCCCCTTTCTTTGTTCTCCTGTTTATTTTCCTAACTGATGAGACCAGGGGAGGTAGAACTTCCTGAGGAATATTCCACATGAGCAATACATGCTGGATTTAGTCTCTTGTCATATTGGGGACAAAGGGTAACACTGAAATAAATGAGACATATGAATATGGCTATGTTTAAGATAAATCTCTAAACTGGCATAGCATGTAACGTCTAACAGTGCTCCCTCTGCCACTCAGGCGATTCTCCATCAGTGAATGGGTGACTCTCCCACCTCTTCATACTGAACTAGAAACCAAATAATGTCTTTTTTCCCCCTACATGTATATACCCTTCCCTTTCTTTCCAGTTTCACTGCCATCACCCTAGGTTAGATAATAACTGATGATGATGACTGATAATAAAAATGATCACAGTAGTTTATTGGGTTTTTTCTTCCTCTCTCTATTCCACTGTGTTCTGAACACTGTACCACACCAATCTTCCTGAAATATGAAAAATGATCCTACCATTCACCACTAAAATTCATTAAGAGGCATCTAAAGTCTGTAAGATCAAGTAAAAATTCCTTAGTCTGGTATTTAAAGCCTTCAAATCAAACTGCCCAGTCCTATGTCCCATAACTGACCTACATAAACCATTTCCTCCAAACAAAGTCATGACCTTTACTAAAACCTTTCACTCCAGGTGTTAAATGCACTCCCTAACAATTCCTGCACATGCATCTGAGCTAATGAATTGAGTATGATCACTAATCAGAAAAAAACTAAATCTTGAGATACATCTAAATCTCACAGAATCTGACCCTGATGTATTGGTTCTTGTGATTTTCCTCAAAACAGTATCACCATAGAAAAACTGCCATATATTCATATGCAAACATGAAAGTCAGAACAGTAATTTATTTTATCAATTGATTTCAATTTCTAAGAGTGAGTATGTCTCTCCCATGAAGATAGGGTCTTTGTCTGTTTGTCCTCTGCTGAATCCTTGACACCAGCACCACTGCCTGATACCTAGTAGGTACAAAATATATTTTTTTGAGTGAATGAACCACAGTGGACCAATATAAAAGAATAGTTCACATACAGCTTTGTTTTAATATTTATTGTTAGAAATAGATCTTCAATGCATACTTTGTGTTTATATAAATTCTACATTCTCTTAAGGGTTTTTTGATTTGTTTTATTTGGAGTTTTTGCCTCCAAGTAAACTTAACATATTATCTATGCATTTGATTCTTTATAGACTTTTTTAGATTTTAGAACTAAATTTGAGAGACCATGCATATTGTATACCTTACTTAATATAATCCAAAGAATTGTTAGTACTTTCAAAAAGTCACAAAAAGGCTGAACTCAAGTTAAATAAACTATATGTTCTAAAATGTTCATGTTCCATTTCTGAATAAAGAAATACGTGTTCAGTATTATATATTGCTTGCTGTCTAATAAGATTGTCAGAGACGCTTCAGTAAATTATCTCTATTTTTAAATATCTTAATCCACTTCCTCCCAGAGATGATCCTGTAAATATTAAACACTGTGCCATATGCAGTAATAGCCCAAAAGCTTAAATAAGAACCAAACTGGTAGTTTTTAGACTGAATATTTTAACCTTAAAATTATATATCTATATATACATATATGGTATGCTGCATATTAAATTTAACATTTCAAGTAACTTAAATACATTTAGCAAACATTCAGCCAAACACTCTTTCATGAAAAGATACTGTCCTTAGAATAAAAAGTTAGTGAAAGGCTTATTTAGACACCAATGTCTGGACATAGTACCAAGCCTATGCAACTTGAAAGTCCAAGTCAAGTCTGTTGTACTATTAAGAAAAAGAAGATTGATTTTTAACCTACTGAATTGTGCAAATACAAAAGTGCTTAGCATGACAAAATTACCAAAATAAAAACATCTTAAAGGTTATTTGGTTCTAGCAATATTAACTATTCTGTACTTTTGGATAATTTAACATTTGCATTTTAAATTTTATATAAATTTTCTCTTTTTAACAAGTTAAAAAAGCACACAAAAAATAGTTCAAACTATAATAATCTGTTACTTTTCATCCTGGTTAGTTCATCACAGATAACTCAACAAAAGAATGTTTAAATACTCAGCTCTACTACAATGCAATATTTGAATAGATCCACCACTTCAGCCAGTGTTTGCTATACTGGCCCCTAGAACAGGCTGCCGACAGATGGGACAAGTGCAGTTCTCTGAGAGCCACCGGTCAATACAATGGATGTGAAATTCATGCATGCAAGGTAATTGCCTGAGCTTGTTTCCAGTTACATAGTCACTGATACAAACGCTACAGATTTTACCTAGTTCACTATCAATACTGTTATGCTCATAGTTACGGGTGGAAAGATTGTCAATCTGCTCTTTGGTTAAACCACGTATTCGATCATCATCATCACCTTCATTTAGTAAAAAGAAGTGAGCAAGGCGAAGAATAGGTAATGTTCCAGTTTCAACTAAGTTATTTGAATTTCGCAACTGCCTGCCACCTCTATTATCATTATTTTGGGTATGAGGCTGGGTGGTCTCATGTTCACCATGCATTTCAGTGCTGTCTTCTTGGGCCTGCCTGTCTTGAGAGGAACCTTCATCGTGCTGGCTGATGTCATTAACTGCACCTATGTTACTCAGTTCTGAGTGCATCTCAGGTAAATGCTGGCCATTTCTCTGATTCTCTGACTCGGATTCGACCTCCATGAGAGAACTCAATTCTCCAAATCCAGTCATGATCTGCCTTAAAATTGACCGAAGAGCCACTGATGATGGTTCAACAAGCTCATTCTCAGAAATCCTACGAAGAGGAACTGTTATGGTACTAACATAGGTTCGAATACCTGACCGCTCTAAACGAGAAATAGTTCGGCGAAATCCCCCACTGTTGCTTTCGATTGTGACTGTATTTTCTGCTAGCCCTACTCTAGATCGAGTTCTATTTGCAATACTATCCCGATCTCTGTTTTCTCCAGGACGAATCCTTCTCACTTGAAGGTCTAGTGTGATTGTTGGCTGTCGTCGTACAGCAGTTGAGGATCTGCTGGCTTCTTCTCCTTCTTCTACTGTTATTCTGGACACAAGTCTTGAGTTAGAGAATGGAGTATATGCAGTACCTCTGCGTTCTCTATCGTGTTCTAAATAGACACGAGTTATACCTCTCCTCCTAACAGACCTTCTAATGGTTTGCTGTAAAGGCCTACTTTCCCTTTGTGAATTATGATAAACAGTGCCACTCTGTCTCTGAATTGGTGAACGGCTTCGACTATTGAAAGTAGATCGTAATCTTATTGGCTCTAATCTTTGGTTTGTATTCCTCACTGTAACATTAGTTCTAGCCCCATTCTCCCAAACATGTGCTGCTCCAAATCGCTGCCCCTCCCTTTGCCTGAGTTCACTACCACTTGACTGGTTTGTGCGTAGAGCACTAGTTCTAGGAATGCCAACTGCTCCCCCGATTCCACTTCTTAATCTTCCCAGTGTTGAGAAAGACCCTTCTACTGAATTCTGCCCCCTAGTCCTTGGAACGCTGGAACTACTACCATTGAAATTCACTGAGGTTTGGCTTCTTGTTCGCCTAGCCACAGGACTGGTAGACCTTTGCTGCCCATTTGTAGAATGTTCCCTGCTAATATCTGAAAGTGGAATGCTCGTATAATCTTCACCATGAATTTCAAATCCTCTATTCTCATGATTTATGTGGATTTCCAGACTAAACCGAAACTCTCCACTGTTTGGGTTTGTTCGACTCACAGCCCTCCAAGTTTGGTTCCCATTTTGTCCACTTCGAGTTGTATTTCCTGTGCGACGAAAGGTGTTCAACCATTCTAGCAGAGAATCTTCATGTGAACTTTCTCTGGGGACTTCTGAGTCTGGAAAGCAAACCAAATCAACTTAAGATCAATTCCTAAAACTATCCTTAGAGTTTTATTGAAAGTTCGTAAGATAAACAAAGTTTTTATTAAATTAACTTATATTTAAATCTGTGCATTTTAATGAACGAAAATGGCAAAAACTGAACTTTCTAAAAGAAAGGTATATACTATAAACATATTGTAATACATACTTATGTATTATAAAACTTTAAATACTATTTATACAAAGCTGTGAAGAAATACTCACTCTTGCTTTCTCTACGCCTGTTTTTGGCAAAATATTAAGACAAATGAGAAATATATCCAATACCAAAATTATACTTGTAAATTGTTTTATTCATATGCCAATATCAATAAAATACAGTAGCAAAACTTATATAATTCATCTTGAATTTGTGGAATCCTTCTGGTAAAGGTAACTCAAGCAACATTTTTGCAACGAGGTATTTCTGTAACCTTTTAGGAATTTTATCCTGTTTCTCAGGAACTGCCAAAAATGTACATCTCAAGAAGTCAGGGTTTCTGAATACAATGTTAGAACCACATTATGACTTTATGCAAAGCTGGGAAACTTTAGAGATGTTACTTAAGTTCTTTATGGCTATATCCTTATCTGTAAGTTGGAGATAATAATAGTATAAATGTCATAGGGTTATCATGAGGATAAAATAAGATACTGTATATAAAATGATTAATACAATACCTGGCATTTAGGAAGCATTCAATAAATGTTAGCCACTATATATAATACATATTCTGTTCATTTAGAACATAAGCTCCATGAAGACAAAGAATTTTATATTATTTTATTCACTGTTAAATCCCCAACCTCTACAACGTGCAAATCAGACTTTGTTGAATGAATCAATTTAAAAATACATGTGCCCCCAATAAACTTCTTTGACTACGATACTGCTACTGTGGGAAGCACAGTTTTCCATTTTTAACCAGTGCATTATATAAAGCGCAAAATTCAATGAAAAGCATTCTAATGCAGATTACCTATACAGACTTTAGCCTTAAAGTCTGTTCTACTCAAAAACGGCTATTAAATGAGATTACTTTGATTTCATCTCATTACTGCAATCTCTCATAAAAAACTTTTTAAAATGTTGACGTTAAAGCTGTTAATCAGCTGCTGGTGTCAACAAAATAAGCAGCAACCTCAGCCTTATTCTAAAGATATAAACTAGCTTACATGTGATGAGTATTTTCCATTAAAACATATTCAAAGGACCAGTATTACTAGCTGTACCAATATAGTACAACTTACATATCTAAATATAAACAAGAAAAATGGTTAATATCCAATTTGCATTTCAATTTAAAAAGAGATATGAGTAAAAGGCAAGTAAACATTGATCATCCTAAATGCTACTTCCTTCTTTAATTGCTAGAATGTAGCGACAATGTGTGTGAAAGAGTTCACTAGTTATCTAACAAAATCTATCCTATGCTTCTTCCACTGTAAATGCATTGTAACAGTCATGTTGACTGCCAGGCAGGTAGGTGTGGCCATGTGACTAAGTTCTCATCAATGGAATAGGAGCGGAAGTGATATATCTCACTTTTAGGCTAGAGCCTGGACCTCCTTCTGGAACCTGGACCTGCCACAACCTAGATGTGGTTGTGACTTAGCTTGATCATGCAAACAATCCCCTGGTACAGCAGTGTCCGGTAAAACTTTCTGCAACAGTGGAGATGTTCTATATCTGTGCTATACAATACAGAAGCCACTAGCCACATGTGACTCTTAAGCTCTTGAATGTAGCTAAATGACTGAGGAACTGAATTTTACATTTTATTTAATTTAAATTTAAATAGTCACATGTGGCTAGTAGCTACTCACTGGACAGCACAGTTGTAGAACAACTCTGCTGGCTGGGTGGGTCCCAGGAGGATGTATGGAGCCAAGTTGCCTATCTTCCCTGGAGAGTTAACATGAAAGAGAAATAAACTTCTATCTTATTGAGCCATTGCATTTGGGGGTTTTTAATAGTCTTCGCCCTAATTAATACAACAATCTTGATATAATATATGAAACTACTAATAATGAGTACCTCTGGGGAAAGAAATGGAAGTGGTGAGAAGAACATTAAAGTTGGCTTTACTTTTAACTGTATATATTTCTGTTTAGTTTGAATTTCCTTTTTACAAGCACTTTGTTTTTTATAAGAACTTCTTATATTACGACTTAGTGTTTGTTCAATAACATGACAAAACAAACACAAAAACAACAAAGCAAGGCAACAAAAACAGGTTTCCTGACTCAGTCTCTCTGTATTGCTCTGTAGAAATTTTTATTAAAGATTTTAGTTTTCCTTTTTCTCTCCAAAGGCCCCCAGTACATAGTTGTCTATTTTTAGTTGTGGGTCCCTCTAGTTGTGGCATGTGGGATGCCGCCCCAGCATGGCTTGATGGGGGGTGCCATGTCTGCACCCGGGATTCAAACCTGCAAAACCCTGGGCCGCTGAAGCAAAGCACACAAACTTAACCACTCGGCCACGGGGCCAGCCCCTGTATAAATTTTTAAAACTTAAGTTTAGTTACATTACTTTTTATTTATTTATTTATTTATTTATTTCCTTTCTTTTTTTTTGAGGAAGATTATCCCTGAGCTAACATCTGCCGCCAATCCTCCTCTTTTTGCTGAAGAAGACTGGCCCTGAGTTAACATCACAGATCAGTTAACATCTGTGCCCATCTTCCTGTACTTTATATGTGGGATGCCTGCCACAGCATGGCTTGACAAGTGGTACATAGGTCTGCACCCGGGATCTGAACCAGAGAACCCTGGGCTGCCAAAGCAGAATGTGCAAACTTAACTGCTGCACCACTGGGCCGGCCCTTACATTACTTTTTAAAAAGTAGTGTGTAGGGGCTGGCCCCGTGGCTGAGTGGTTAAGTTCATGTGCTCTGCTGCAGGCAGCCCACTGTTTCGTTGGTTTGAATCCTGGGCGCGGACATGGCACTGCTCATCAAAGCATGCTGAGGCAGCATCCCACATGCCACAACTAGAAGGACCCACAACAAAGAATATACAACTATGTACTGGGGAGCTTTGGGGAGAAAAAGGAAAAAAAAAACAATCTAAAAAATCTAAAAAAGTAGTGTGTACATTCTAAGATTAAGAAGAATTAAGCTCGTAATTAACTTAATTGTATACCATTTCATATATATGAGCTCCCTGAAGGCAATTTGTGTGTAAGACATCTTTGTATTCAACCCCTGTCCTATATTACCTAACTATACTGTTTTGCATATAATATGCAAATACCATCTGAATGAGCATCACATTAAAACTGGAAAACATTAAAAACAAACATATTGTACAAGATCCATTAAGTTCGTTTCCGCAATTGCTCCAATCAAACCTGTTCCTTGTGGAAAGGAGTCCACAGTACCTCTGGTATTTGTCCCATGACTCAAGTCAGGCTGGGAGGCTAGTTGTTCCTTGATTCCATCTAACCGCTGTTGTAGTTCTTCCGATGTTATTTCTCCTAAAACAATGAAAAATTGCTCACTCAAATTAAAAATTTTAAATTACTAAGTTGTATGAGAACTCATGAAGGGTAAGACTAATCTTTAGCAATCTGTAGAAGATATTCTATTGTTTTGATGTTCTGTAAATTGAAGACAGTTAAATATATTTAATTAATGCAAATACATATCATTTTGATTGCTTCATTTATTAAAGTTTTGTTGAAATTAAAATAAGATGTAATTTGAATAAACTAATAAAGTACTCTCAGTTGATATACTTAGGAACCTATAAGGTATAATTTTGTGGATTTTTGTCAGAGTTAAAAAGAAATTAAGAAGGGAATATTTCTAGAGAAAACTTCAGGTAAATAAAGATTTGAATTTTATCTCAATAGATCATTACATGGGTCATCAATATACAGTATGCAAATATGCAATATACAAATATATAATATGCACATATACAAGTTCAATTAGTTCATTTGTGAAATGAATTTGCAAAAACTTTATAGAGCACATTGGACTTTTTGAGTGTTAATTCAGCTAAAGAAATAAATTGTAACACCTCAAATGAGTTAGAATTGGGTTTTAAATAATAATGTTCTTTTTTCTTTTTTTGAGCAAGATTAGCCCCGAACCAACAACTGCCACCAATCCTCCTCTTTTTGCTGAGGAAGACTGGCCCTGAGCTAACATCCATGCCCATCTTCCTCTTCTTTATATGTGGGGCGCCTACCACAGCATGGCTTTTTGCCAAGTGGTGCCATGTCCACACCTGGGATCCGAATGGTGAACCCCAGGCCACCGAGAAGCAGAATGTGCAAACTTAACTGCTTCGCCACCAGGCCGGCCCCTAAATAATAATATTTTATTTGTACAAACATTTAAAAGAAATAGGACCATATATGTATATATTTGACACTTTTATGTATATTGACTTTTATGTATATTGGCATTTCTATAACAGTGCTCTATGTTGTATATTCTGACCTATTTATAAAATATAAGCGAGTGATTTTCTATTTTATTATGTTAAAAAGTTCTTACATTCACAAAGACAGTGCATTATATTTTGGGAGAAGGGAGAAGGGGAAAAAACTCTCCTTATTTTGAAATTCCTCCTTATAATGACGAAAAAGATGTCTCCTCTTTTACCCATCTCTTACCTGGGGTGCCTAAAAGATTATGGTCTCTCATTAGCCGATAATCTTCATCACTGAGTTCATTAATAAACTGATAATAGGCTTCTTCTCTGTGCAGACGCTCTTGCTGCCATCTTCTCTCATTTTCACGATGATCATGGCCTTGAGATGTGGTTTCTTCACCACCATCATCTGATGTAGATCTAGACTGATTCATAGTGAGATTCCTGTTCTGTTCAAACAGTATATACAAAAGTCAAGGTGTTAGTCATGGACTACACATGGCTTCATGTTTTTAACTTAGAGTTTTTTTTATTTTCATTTTTAAATTTTGTCCCCTACTCAAATACTTCCTATGCCAAATCTTGTAGTGAAGAACTCACATATAAGATGAAAAACAGCTTCTAGGAGAGAGAACACAACTGGACCTACTTCTTTGCCTAAAGCCATTGTGGAAGTCAGACTGGATTTGGTTTCACCACACATTTCTCATACCTGAATACCAAAGTGCTTATCTCATTTTTTACCTCTTGGACTCTGGTAACGTTGGTCTAAGAGCTCTCATTGATATTTCAAAGCCTGGGTACCTCATGTTAGCATACAAATTTTAAGCTTAAATTGTGCATGTTCTTTAATTAATAAGTAAAAGGCTATTGGGAGGGTATCTTTTACATTTATTTCCAGCAAGGATATTCTTCCCAAAATAAAATTAGTTTTGGATTATATTTAAATGTCATTCTTGAAAAGCTTACTTTTAAACTATAAAGAAACCAAGGGAGAAAATTATTTTATAAATATTTTAGAATTTCCTAAACACATCTATTTAGTAAGTTGTTAAACAGTTCTTGACTGGGAATACACATCGAAATCACTTGAGGAAATTTTTAAAACTACAGATGCCCAGATCTCAGCCCCAATCTAGGCCAGAATTTTCCAGGGTAGGACCCATGCCTAACTTTAGGAGTTAATTTGGGTGTTCTGTGAATGAAATAAACTATTCTTTGACAATTTCTGGTATGTCACTAAAGGGTAAGTGTAATAAAGCGCATGACTTAACAGAGGCTGGAGGATCAAATGACTAAGTTGCCAGTGAAGCAACTGCTGCAACTCTGACTCAGTGTTTAGTAAGCAAACTACTTTAAATATAAAGTTAAATTTGCCTGCAAGTCTAAACTATTATATGAGGAAGCAACTATCCAATTTCACGTGTATTCTAACATTAAATTACAAATTCAAGGATTTTTTTTACAGTGATTATTATGTCCTTTTTAAAGGAAAGATCTAGTTACACTATCCAATCAAATGTGAATTAACATTATTAAAAACTCAAGATTTCTTTTCATTTTCAGAATAATCAGTAGACCATCATTAGCAATAGGCATATTACATAGATACAGCAGTAGTATGACTTTTGTATTAAATAATTTAAAAATTTGAAACCTATCATAAAATCAGGCTACCCTAGTATTATCCAAAACTTTAAGAGCTTCTCCTCAAATGTAATTTTCTTATACAGCTAACCACAATTAAATCAAAGTGAATACCTTATTTTCCTTTCAACATGCTTTTAATATATGCAATGGTATCCATCCTTCAATTGCTTGTGTTTTTTTTGAGAGCCGCCCATCTGAAGCAATAAAAGAGTTGAATTATTCATTAGGTTGCCTCTCTGAAAGCTAGGAACGCTACCAGTCTCCCAGCTCTGCTGCAAAGTCACAGCAAAATCTCCAGTGGATTTTCTTAGACACTCAGCTAGAAAATTAGATCCCCAAACAATTAGGTCATGAAAATCTCCCGCAAGGCCCTTTGCTCCCACAACAGAAACTAGGCCTCTCCCCCGACACTGTCACTGCTCCTCAGATCACAACTCCTCTCTCCAGGCCTGCCTTCCTGTCCCGTTCCCATTCGCATGTGTCAGGGCCAGGTGTCTCGGGGTTACTTCTAGACCTTCACTTTCTGGCCACCCCCGCCCTCCCACCCGCTACTGGTCCCTTTCCTGGCCGTTGCGACAGAAGCTCGCGCCGGGGTAGGGCCCACACTACAATAAACAAACTGGGCTCTGGGGCCCAACCAACCTCTTCCCAACCGAGCCTGGAGTAACGCTTCCCTTAACGACCTAGATTCCCACAGGGAAGCAGGTGACAGACGGCACAGCGGAACCAATCAGCAGTTAGCGGAGCGCGTTAGGAGCGCAGGTAACCAATCGGAGAAGAGATGCGGGGCCCCGCCCCCACCCTCCTCCAGGATGGCCCGCTTTCCCGGCGTCTCCCGGAAGTGGTGGCGAGGCCCGGAGCTCTCCCCGGAGCTCACCTCGCCGGGAACGGGGCCGTCCTCCCTCCGCGGGAAGAGTCTGCGGCGCGGCTGTCCTCTCGAGTCCTAGCGGCTGCGACCGGCAGGCGGGAGGGGCTTGCCTGGACTCCTCCGGGCACCGCTGCGCCTTCTAATCGTCTGGTGAAGAAGCCGGAAGCTGGTGCTGCAGCCCGGGATTGTCCAGCTGGAAGAGAGGCTATGGAGGAGGAACGGCAGGCCCCGGCCCCGCTTTCCCCACGGCCAGGCCGCCCCCTCGGGCGAGTGGAGACGCTCCACTGCCTGCCGGGCGCTCGCCGGTGCGACTGGAAACAGCGTCCGGCTGGATCCAGGATGCCAGCGTTCTGCGTTCCGCCTCCTCAGCGCTCGCGCCCAGGGCTGATCGTCACAAGCCTCCTTCTCGAGTGCCAAGTCCCAGGGACACAGCCTGCTTTCCGCTCTTGGGAAGGACCAGCACCTGCTCTGCGCTCTGGTGTCGCTTGTTGGCCGAACCTGGCCTCAGAGTGCCACCCAACAGTCTGTCCCTGTCTCTTTACTGCCCCGTATCACGTGGCCAACCAGCCAGGCTCCTTCCCTTCTCGCTCTTTGGGACCTGGAAATTACAAACCCTAATTGAGTCTAAAGTGCTTGTATTTGTGTTCCTTCACTTTCCCGCTAGGAATGCATTTGGACCCCCCCGCCCCCCCCCCCCACCACCACCACACACACACACAAACACACACACATTCACGCCTCCTGTTTTATTTCTGAGATGTGACGCGTACCAAACTCACCTCATCGTGAGTTAAGCCCTTGACTAGGACTCTGCCCAGCCGGGCGTAGGCTCCTTTCCTGACACCACTACCATCCGGAGACCTAATCATTGCACAGTGCTCGCTGCTGTTATTTTTCATTCGTTGGTGCATTCATTCATTCATTCATTCCTGCCTTTGCAACTTTGAGGAGCTCCTCTATCCCCACCGTTATGCTGAGCGCCTCGGTAATAAACAGATGCAGTCTTTAGCATCGATGAGCTACCAGTGTAGTAGGGGTAGATGGACAAGTTAAAACAGCTTTATTGAGCTGTAAGTCACATACCATAAAATTCACCCATTTAAAGTGTTTTTTGGTCTACCCATTCAGTGGTTTTTAGTATATTTGCAGAGTTGTGCAGCCATCACCACAGTCTCATTTTGAAACATTTCCATCACCCCAGAAAGGAACCTCACAGCCATCAGCAGTGACCCCATTCCTTCCCACCCCAACCCCAGCTCCTGGTATTCACTAATACACTTTCTGGCTCTACGAATTTGCTTATTCTGGATGTTTCGTGTAAATGGAATCATACAATATTTGTCCTTTTGTGCCTGGCTTCTCTTGCCTTGCTTACTGTTTTCAAGGGTCATCCATGCTATAGCATGTGTCAGTACTTCATTTTTAAAGAGAAACTTCTGTATAGTCTTTTTCTGCGCATAAAAACCAACTTCAAGGATATCCCCTGTTATGGGCTGAATTGTGTCCCCTCTCCCAAATTCATATTTTTGAAACCCTAGCCTCCAGTGTCTCAGAATGTGTCTTAATTTGGAGATAGGGCCTCTAAAGTGTTAAGTTAAAATGAGGCCATTAGGGTGGGTCCTAATCCAATCTGACGGGTTTCCTTACAAAAAGAGGAAATTTGGACACACAGAGACACCAGGGATGCAGGTGCACGGAGGAAAGGCCGTTTACGGGCACAGCGAGAAGGCAGCCATCTGCAAGCCTATGAGAGAGGCTTCAGAAGAAACCAGACCTGCCAATAGCTTGATCTGGGACTTCCAGCTTCCAGAACTGTGAGAAATAAATTTCTGTGTTTAAGTCACTCGGTCTGTGGTACTTATTACGGCTGTTCGAGAAAACTAATACACCCACTACAACGACAGCTTCGAGTTTACTCTGTCAGAAATTCCTCCAGAAAGAAGCATGAGCCCAGGGCAATGGAAGACCCCATCTTCTAGACCCCTGTTCTAAAGATGTCCATCATTTCCTGTCAGGGAACCTGCCCTCTGCTTGGAAGGAGGAGCACTAAACCATGTGGCCCCAACTCTCTGGCCACAGCTATTGAAACAAGGTTCGTGTCCCAGATTTTCTGGGAATTTGGAATTTGGTCACGGAGACTTTGTTGGTTAACTGTGAGTAAAAGAACTGAAAGGTGAGATAGACGAAAAGGCTAAGACCTCTCAGATGGAGGCCATAGGCAAGTGGATAAGTAATTAGAAAACAAAGAGTTTTCTAGTTCCCAAGAGGCTCAGTTATTTTGCTAACAAATGGGCCTGTGAGATTCTTCTGTGTCTTTATATCATTCTTTCTCCTTAATTGGGTTCCTTTAGTGGGGTTCTTGCAGCTAAAGAATCTTCCTTTGAATCAGCCAGGGTTCAAGGCAGGATACGAAGACTGCTGTACATTTTTAAAGCAGAAAGGTATTTATTACAGAGAATTGGGACCTACGAAATCTTGCCATGGATAAAGGAGAGTGCTGTAGGCTGAACTTCAGACTGACTCCCACATTCTTACAGGACCCACCTGAGAAGAGAGCTCTGAGGTTGCCACTGGAAGTCCCGCGTTCAAGAAGACTGCATCAGCTGCTGCAATACAGAGGTTTGGAAGCCAGCATCAGCAAACCTCTGCCGCCACAGCCGTCAATGCCTCTTAGACCATCAAAGCTGGTAACTGGAAGCTCAGTCACCACTGCAGAAAATCCTCACCCCTCTGTAATCTTGCTTACCATCAGAAAAACATCCCAAAGTGGGTAGAAATATGGCCTCTGCTTTGGTTCCACTTTCCACATCTTGGTAAATATATTTAACTGGCAGAATCTAATTTGCATCCAGAACTGTGGTTCCCAGAAAGTCTTGGGTCATGTCATTTTCAGTTTGCCAGCCTTTCTACAACATGGCACACTAGAAGAAGGGGAGAGTGGAGGCTGACCAGGGAAATCCAAAGTATCCACATTGTTCTCATCAATCTCACTTATCCAGTTAGGCCAGACACTGTCTTGGGTCAGGTTCTCCAGAAATGGAGCCTGAGACAAGGATTCTTGTTCAAGTGATTTATTAGGGGAGTGCTCTCTGGAGAAGGGGAGTGAAGGAAGTAGGATTGGCCAGGAAGACAAGGAAACAAGAATGAACCGCAGCTGATCCCACAAAATTCACCAGCAAGTGTTAACCAAGAAAGCCAGCTTTTTGTACCCCCATGCCATTGGATGAGGTCTGCAGGCATAGGAGGGCAGCATAGCCTCATAGCCTCATAGGTGAGGTGGCTCTTATTTTGGCCAAGGACAATTCTCTAGAGAAGGTGGCATCTGGAATTGTTATCCAACGCTCACAGCAGCTGGAGTGTAGATGCATCAGCTTATAAAGTGGATTTGGGCAGGGCACAAACAGAATTCACTATAGTCTATGCTTTGTCATGCTTAGATAGCTTGCTTTTCACATTAAGTTACTCCAATAAGCATAATTTCTCCAGAATTCTTAATAGTCACAATTTCTGGGAAATTTTATAAGAGTAGGGTAATGGGCCAAATTACAAGTCCCTACTCCTACAGCAGGTCCGAAGGCCATAACTGACACTCATTATCTTCCTCCTCCACCACCCTTTCTAGATTCCCCTCCACTTCAGCTATCACTTCTGCTGGTGTCAGTGGCTTAACTACTGGACTGACCCAGGCACTCATCCCTGAGGGGTTTGAGACCCTGGTTATCATTGCTCTTATCAGGCTGTAGTTGCTGTACTCACCCACTTATAGTTACAATCAGGCATGGAAATACCAAGAAATGCCCCCAGTGGACCTCCTGAGTACCAAGCATATTCCTCTTTGCTTCCGTTATGTAGCAGCAGCCTTACCTCATTCTGATGATTTGCTTGTCAGTCTTCTGGCAATAGGAGCCCAAAGCTCTAAGACGGCAGCCATAGCTCTAAGTTGAGTGAGACTCTTACAGTGTCCTCTGATGGAAGTATCCCCTGTCTGAGTATTAGGATCTCTAGGCTGGCAGAGCCTAAAGTTGCAGGGACAGGAAACACAAAGTATCCAGATGGATCATTGGAAGTGATGGTGAGCGAGCCATTCCTTCTTTTATCCCTTGAGCTCTGGACCCATGCATTTTACCTACTAGAACAGGGAGACAGAACCATATTATGGCCATTGATTTAAGGAGTATATTGTATCCTGAAGGATAATGCTCCAGCCTTACATGGTGTCATTTCCAAGCTGGAGCTACAGTTATGCTTTCAACAGGCCATTGGTCTACCCTGTCAATCTGACAGCTTCCAAACAGTGTGGTTTGTGATATGACCAGTGGAGCCTCTGGTCAGGTGCCCATCACCACACCCTCTTGCTGTGAAGTAAGATCTTTGGTCTGAGGCAGTGTTGTGGGAGATCCCATGTCAGAATATCAGACAGTCTATGAGTCCTTGAATAGTGGTACTGGCTGAAGCACTGTGGGCAGGAAAAGCAAACCCATACTTGGAATACATGTCAAACCCAGTCAGGATGAGTTACTCTTTCCAGGTCATAAGGGCCCAGCATAAACACCTTGCCACCCAGTAGCTGTCTGGCCTCCTTCAAAGTTCGGTGTTGGTCCCTGCTGCTGACAGATCAGACATTTAAGCAGCAGCAGTAGTTATATCAGCTTTGGAGAGACAGCCCAAGCTGTTGGACCCATGCATAGCCCCTGTCTCCTCTATCCACAAGCCCATTGTGCAAGATCTTGGGTGGCCATTGACATAGCCTGACAGACATCTGCTAGCCTAGTCATCCTGTCTACTTGGTTGGCTAGTGCCTCTTCTGCAGTGGAAACTCTCTAATGGGCATTGTGTGCTATAAAAGATCCTCACACTGTGTGCCCATAGATCCATCATAGATCCATCTGCCTCTTCTCCAGCCTTGCCAAATCTTTCTTCTTGCAGACCCCTGACCAACAAGCTAGCCTAACATTTGTTACTGTAGAATATACCCTTACCATGGCCACTTCTGTCTCCAGACAAAGTGGATGACTAAGTGCATTGCCTGAAGTTCTGCCAACAAGGAGGATTTCCCTTCGCTACTCTCTTTCAGAGCCACCCTGGGTGGGGCTAAGGTGCAGTAGCAGATATTTTCAGCTTGCATCCATACCAAGGTGCCCCATCCATGAACCAAGCTTGGGTTTTTCCTTCTTTATCAACTGTTCACAGGGAACCTGCCTGAGGCCACAGCTATGCGTTTTGAGAGAGGCTTTGGTGCAACAGTGGTATGTCTCAGACATGGGGCTTTCAGCCACTTGTTTGTGAAGCTCACTTGTGCTGTCTGCTTGAACCTAATCCCAGATGTATGGAATGGCTTACAGTGGATTGCTGCTGCACTGCCTGACCTTCTGAGATAGTAAGTCTGGCAGAACCCAATTTATGATCACTTGCTGTCTCTCGGTCACTTGATGTCCCTCTTTGATGCTCAGTTTCTACCAAGCCCCAATAGCATGGCAGGAGCTGTTTGTCAAATGGTGAATAGTTCTCTGCTGCAGATGGCTTGGCCTTGCTCCAGAAGCCTGGAGTCTGTGCTATGACTCACTATTGGAGCTTGCCAGAAGCACTATCAGGCATTTTTCTCTATAATAGATACCTCTAGTACCATGGGATCTGCTGGCTCATATGGCCCAAGTGGCAGGGCTGCTTGAATCACATGATGTACCTACTGCATGGCCCTTTATTACTCTGGGCCTCACTAAAAGGTAGCAGATTTCCAAGTCACCTGATAAATGTATACCCAAGTGTAGTGAATATGTTGCCTTCCAAACCCAAAGAGGCCTACTAAGCATTGTGCTTTTTTATTGGTGGTAGGAATGCAAGGTCCAATAACTTGCCCTACACTTTGGAGAGGATATTTCAGCATGGCTGGACCCATAAAAACTTCACTGATGTGGCAAGCCCCTGAATTTTTGTAGGCTTTATCTCTCACCTTCTAGAGCAAGTATATCTTACCAAAGCATGCAGAGTACTTGCCATTTCTTGCTCCTAAGGTCCAATTAACGTGGTGTCATCAATGTAGTAGACCAATGTAATGTTCTGCTGGATGTCCTGGTTGTATAGGTCCCTTTGGACTGTATTATGACAGAGAGCAGGGTAATTAACATTGCCCTGGAGCAAGGGTGTACTATCTCCATGCCGTGTGGATGCAAACTGCTTCTGATCCTTCTTCCTGGGGAGTATAGAAAAGAACACGTGGGAAGACCCATAGCTGCATACATGTACCAAGGCTGCATTAATATACCCCAAATCTGGCAAAGCAGCTGGAGTGGGGTCAATACTTGGTTAAGTTCATGGTGGTCCTCCATCATATATCATGATCCATCAAGTTTCTGCAGAGGTCAGACCGGCCAATTAAACAGGGTTATGACAAAAAGCACCATATCTTTATTTTTTAAGTCTTTGAGGACGGTACTAATCTCTGCCATCCCCTCTGGCCTGCAGTACTGTTTTTGATGGACTATCTTGGGAGGAGAGGGGCAGTTTCAGGGACTCTTACATTCAGATTTAATTGGTCTAGTTCGGGGCCTGGGCATCAGTGATTTTATTTTTTTCAAAAAAACTCCCAGATTATTCTGACATGCAGTTAAGATTGAGAACCACTGGACTAGACTATGACGTCCATGGGGCCGGCCTCTGGCCTTACTCCTCTAGATATTTCCCGGGCCTACTTCAGTAGGTAGGCATGTGATAGGCATACGATAATATTGAATAAATGATTGAAAAAAGTAGATAGATAAGTGCAATTTCTCCCCTCTTTATGACATAAACTGACATTTAACATTATTAAATCACATTTACAAATAAAGTTAACCTAAGCTAACTTTCCATTTTGATGATCACAAATATCCCTGGAAGCATGGCCTACAGATGAGTCCCGTGAGTCTCAAACAGCTTTAGGTAACACCCAGAAACCCCTCACCCTGCCTGGCTTTCAGCCTCCATAGATAACAGTCTCTGCCCTGTATCCAACAAATAGAGGTCAAAAGTTATCAGATTCTACTCAGACTTATAAAAAGACAGCCTTGGCTAAGGAGTGTAAGATAAAAGCATATCTGTGTTACTAGAGGAGACATCAGAACAGAAATGGACAAGTTCATAAGGAGGTCAGTGTTAGTAGAAAAGGAAATAAACATGAGTACCCACCATGTTCCAGACACCATAGCAGCCAGCAGGGCACAGCATACAGCAAGAGCTCAGTAAATACTGTCGGATGAATAAAGGATTGGGGTGGACCAGGGGGCAAACGACTCCTGTATAAGAAGTGGTCCACAAATGCCCTGTTGAAAATTGTCTTTCTTAAATATGAAAGATCTCATATCTGGAAAAGACTCGGGATTGGGGAGAATAGGAGGCAAGAACTGGAAACTCATTTCAATAAGTATTGTTTATAATTTAGAATGTATATGCCAGAGAGAAAGCATGCATGATAGTTCCAAGGCTAGTCCAAAATATACAGCTAATCTGTGGTGGATCTAAATGATTAATTTTCCAAATGGGAGTTTTACTTCCTGGGATCAGATGTGCGTCCTATGAAGGAAGTATTGCGGGGAGGAGGGAGAGGAGTAGAAGACGAGGAGGATTTTCTGACAGTCATTTAGAAATGAAGTTTCTAATCTATAAATTGATTGTGCCTGAAAGTTTGTAAATTGCTTATCAGAATTCAAAATTCATTATGTCAAAAAAATATGTATATACATGGTGGTTTAGTTTCTAACTAGCCCACAAAGTTTAAGTGGTAATTTGGTTCAAATTATTTTTTATTTGATTTGATCCCCTATTTTCCTTGCCCTGTAGGTTTATCCTTTTCCTTTTTCAGTTCCTTCTTTTCTTATCTGTGTGACCTTGGGCAAATTACTTAATCTCTATATCCCTCAGTTTTATAATCTGTAAAATGAGGATACCCAAGTACCTACCTAATTCTGAGGATTAAATGAGTTAATGCCTTGCTCCTGGGAAATAGTCAATAAATAATAGCTGCTATTACTGTTATAATATTATTGTCCGCCTAAGGTTGGGTTCCCCCCTCCAAAAAAGGACAGAACCTTAGACAACAATTCATGTGAAAATGATTTATTTAGGAAATGTTCCCAGGAAAAACTAGTAAGCGAGCTGGGGTGTGGAACTGCGAAGGGAAGGAGCCTAAGTAAGGATGCAAAATCAACTTTGACCTAAATTCAGAGGGGACACAGGACACCGTGTTGGTCAGCCCAGAGTTGTCCCAGTCAGAGGCCATGAGAGCTGGAGTATGCATGCTTGTGCCCATAGTCATTAAGTTAAGGAAGGGGTGGCTTAAGGCCAGGTACTTCAGCTTTGTATGTGAAAAGGGATTCCAGCAGCCTCTGGGTGGTAACCGCACAAAGAGATGAAGAAATCTGAAGGGTTATGGTCAGAGCACTGCCTGGGCATCTGCTATATCATCATCACCGCCACCCATAAAACACACAACAGTACATAGTGTGAAAGGCATTGTGTCAGGTTCTGGGGATAAAAAGAGCTATTAAAAAACAGTCCTGGGGCCACCCGGTGGTGTTGTGGTTAAGTTCACACACTCTGCTTTGGCGGCCCAGGGTTCATGGGTTTGGATCCCAGGCGCTGACCTACACACTGCTCATCAAGCCATGCTGTAGCGGCATCCCACATACAAACAATAAAGTAAGTTTGGCACAGATGTTAGCTCAGCAATAATCTTCCACAAGCAAAAAGAGGAAGGTTGGAAACAGATGTTAGCTCAGGGCTAATCGTCTACACGAAAAATAAAAGCCAGTCCCTGTCCTTCTACACCTTAGAATTCTGTTGAAGAGACAGGATAAACACACAAAGGTAAAAGAAGTATATGCTACATGCCAAATAAGTGTAAACAAGATATGGCATTGGGTGCTAAGGAAAGATCCCAGTAGTACATGAGTTGGATCTCAAACAGTGGATAGAGTTTAGATAAGCAAAGAAGAAAAGGGGAGTGTTGATGGGGAGAGGAATGAAATGATGAATGCTTTAGGGAAAATCAATAAACTTGTTCTAATGTAGTGGTTCTCAACCTTGAATGCTCATTAGAATCACCAGGGAGCTTTAAAAATCCCAATGCCCAGCTGTAGTCCAGATCAATTACATCAGAATTGCTGGGAGGATTCCCCAGTATTTCTAATGGACATCTAAGGCTGAGAATCACTGTTTTATTGGCCAGGAAGTAGCTTATGAGAAACTGGCTGGGAGCTATATTAGAGATACAGAAGAGCTTGGATTGTGGAAAACCTAGCTATGTGGAGTTAATTATTTTAATCTAATTCTAATGTTTCTATTGCTAGCTGCCTTAAAGTATTTTCCTAAGTCAGGCCAAAGTAAATCCAGAGCCTGGAATAGCAGCTGAAGGAGTTTGAAGTTTATGCTGTGGCAGTGAAAGGTCATGTTTGGTCCTTGAAGAGTTTTGAGCAGAGGATGATGTAAATAAAACAACATTTGAAAATTTAAACAGGATGTAGGGTTTCAGAGTGAGAAGGACAATATCTGCTGGAACTTGACCTTGGCTCGTAGGGGGGAAGGGCTGCTAAGGGAGAAAAAGTTCCGGAGGTTCTGGGCATGGAGTTGCATAGAAACAAATAGCCTCGGGTGTCAAGTATCCGGTGGTTGCAGAGGTGACCTAACCATGTTTATGTGGGATAAAGGGAGAACTGTGTGGCTCCAGAAGACCCATGTGTGCACAGGAACCAGCCGGAAAAGACTTGGCTTTTCTGGTGATGGGGCCTGAGTAACATGGTCCAGCTAGCTGGAAGGTGAAACATATTGCAATAAGAAGCCAGAGTAATATGTTAAGCCTTGAGAAACTGAATACGAAAGTAAACTGTGTTTCCATAGATTGCTTGCTGCACTTGCTACAATTACTTGCTACAATGTGCATAGCAAAACATATTTTGAACTGAAAAATTGAAAGTAATATGCTTATTCAAGAAAAGTGGCCAATAGAGGAAAAAAAGATAAGATTATAGTACTGTATATCAATGTAAAGAGGTAAACTTTCCTTAATACTCATAGAACATGAGAGCAGAATTCATCAACAACAAATGAGAGAGATTTTTGGTTCAAGATGCCCTTGTCAGTCACAGTAATGGGAATCTGTTAGCTAAGAAAAGAAGAAATCATTCTTAACCTGTTATTTATATTATTGTTTCAGCTGTCTGTTTTACTTAGTATGTTTTTGATGGAAGGGTCTTGCTACCGTACACAGATATTAAAGAAGCAAGGAATGGGGGAAGGTATTTGTTTTTTAAAATTATCTTGCAAAAAATTAAAAATTTTCAAGCTATTGTTATGATATAAAAGGGAAAATCCTGTCCTCATTTTCCTCCTTACCCGGCTTAAATGTCATGGTCTGTCATTTTAACTACGCTATTGCCAATAATTCTAACCTCCCTTGCCTCATCTTCTTTTCACCATACCCAGCTGGCAAGGCCCTAACCCCAGATGAATCCAATATCTGTTTTTGCCTGGCCTCCACCTGGGCTGTTGAGTGCTGGTGATGAAAATCTCACAACAGGGCAGATGGATATTGATATAAATGCATGGCCGCACCTGCAAATGGGCCCTCAACATTGGCTAGAAGTCCTACAATGATATCCTGCCAGTTTTCTCTCTCATTCTGCCCAAAGATTGTTTTAAACCCGCAGTCTTTTCAGAAATGCAATCATTGCTTTCTCTCTTTCCACCCCTTTCTCCTCATTCACAGCAACTATTCTTTTACCTTACAGAGAAACCAAAGCCATCTGGAAACGATCTGCTTTAACTTTTACCAGATCTACAGATTCATATGTATCCATACCTGGGTAGACTAAAAAACATGGTCACAATATTTTGTATTTCCTACTATCAAGAAGTAGAGTTTACTTGCCCACTCTTTGAATCTGGGCTGGTCTTGTGTCTTGCTTTGACCAACAGGATGCAGTAGAAGTGAAGTTGTGTGGGTTCCAGGGCCCAGGCCTCGAGACACCTTATAGCTTTCACCCTTGCCCTTTTAGGCATACCCACACAACATAAGGAAGTTTGAACTTGACTGCTGAATGGGGAAAGACCATGTGGAGAGGCCCAGTTAAGAGTCAGCACCAACGGTGTGGCCATGTGAATGAAGTCATCTTAGACCCTCCAGCCCTATCTAGCAACTGCTTGTAGCCATATGAGTAACCTCAGGTGAGACCGGCAGAACTGCTTAGCTGAGCCCAGCCAACCTAGAGAATCATGAGAAATAAGAAATTGTTGTTTTACACCACTACGTTTTGCTTGACTTCTTGGCAGCATTCAACACTATTGACCATTTCCTCCTTTTCAAAGTGTGTTCTTCCCTTGGCCTTTGTGATGCCATACTCCCTGATTTCCCAGATAACCCTCTGGCTTCTTCCTCTCAGTCTCCCTTTCTGGCTCCTACTCTACTGAGCCCTTGAATGGTGGAGGTGCTCAAGGATCTGTCCTTTTCTTACTGTAACACAATTTGCAAGTGATCTACTCAATTCTTATGGTTGGTGATTTCCAAATTTTTATCCCCAGCTCTGATCTTTCTTTTGAGCTTTAAACTCCCATATCCACCTGCCCACTAGATATGTTCACTTAGATTTCTGAGACGTATTTGACGTGTTCAAAATGGAGCTCTTACTTTTTTCTCCTAAGCTTGTCCTCTCAAAGTCTTCCTCATCTCAGTAAGTGGCAACATCCTCAAGAGTCATCTTGAGTCCTTCCTTCCCATCCAACTGGTCAGCAAGTCCTGTCTCTCTCTCTCTCTCCCCATTCTCTCCCCCTCTCTTCCAACCTTGCCTCCTACAATCCATTCTTAACACGGCACCCAGGATATTCTTTTTAAGGCATCAATCACATCTGGTCACTCCCATCCTTACAACCTTCCAATGGCTTCCTATTGCCCTAAAAATAGAATCCAAGCTCCTTACTACAATCTAAAAAACTCTATAATCTGGTCCCTTCCTATCTCCTTGTCTTCATCTCACACAGCTTCCTCCCTTACTCATGACACTTCTATCACATAAGCCTTCTTTCTGCTCCTTGGTTCCCAGCTTAGGGCCTTTCCACTTGCTGTCCATCTGACCCACCTGGACTACTCTGCTCCCTGGCCTTAGCAGGTTTTGCTTCTCATTATTTAGGTCTCAGCTTAAGCATCATCACCTCAGAGTCCTTCACCATCCATTCAATCTAAAGTAATCCCCTCTCTGTCCCCCTTTCCAGCACATTGCCCTGTTTTATTTCCTTCATAGTTCTCAGGGCTTTCTCCTTTCTCCCGCAGGCTGCCTACCCCTATCTTCCACATCTCTCCGAATGACGGAGCTCTCATATTTTTATATGACCCTGCCCCCACGGCCACACTTCATTGGTCCAGGATGGGCCCCTGACTCAGCTGGACCAGGGCCCTTCCTGTGATTTTTAGAACTGAAATTGAGAAACAGAGTCAGTTCTTCTCTAACGACAGGCATTGTCTGATATAATATTCAGCAACTGTTAGTGGTCATGTTTCCAGTCACGTGGAGGAAATGAGTCTACAAGAACAAATGACATTCACATGATGAAGGAGAGAAAAGAAAGTTAATTTTGAAAGTGCATTTTGGTTCTGGTTGTTTCTAAGGTCTAAATTGTATTCTGCATGCTTATAGAGTTATTTGGGAAACTTTTGGCATCAATATTTTCTTTGAACGATTAAAAAAAGGCTGGAGTGTTATTGATCTAACTTATTCTTTCTTGTGTCTAACATTGTACTCAAATGTAGTCGCTTAATATGTGCTTTCTGACTATAAAGATGATCACTATTCCACCTGCAGGATGGGGGCTTAGATACTTTCTGTTTAAAGCACACTTTGATACTGAGCGAGAAAAATGAATTAAAAGTTGTAGAGACAGGCAGTGATCAACTCTGAGAAGACCCATTTGGGCTTTTCCAGTAATATATTATGAAGCACTAAATCCTTTTGCATGCTGCAAAATGTACATGTTCAGAGGCAACACTGAGGCAAGACATTAAATGTTTTAAAGTGACTGCTCCTCCCTTTATTATTATTAAGGTCCATTTCAACCTTTATAGAAATCGATCCAATTAAACATTCTAATTAAATATAATCATGCAAATTATGTACTGGGCACTGTAGGGGATAAGAGATGAATAAGTCAGAGACTCAGTCATTAAAGGAAAGATTTTTTCAAGTACATAAAATAAATGGCTGAAGTACAAGTTAGCCGTGATGTTTCTAGGTGAGTTACAAATAAAGTGCAAGGGGGCCAGGGTTGGGGTAGGAGTTCATGGCAAAAAAAAAGGGTTATATTCATGTGCAAAAACCAGGAGAGTCTTCATGACTGAATTAGGCATTTGAGCTGTAGCTGGGAGGATGAGTAGGACTGCAAAGGTCAGAAACGGTATGAGGAAGCATCCAGCTTTTGAGAACAGGACAGACAAGGGCATATTTGGCACGAGTATGAAGGACAATATACAGCTAACAAAGGCCTGAACTCGTGGGGTTGGCAGTTAAACAACAGAATGTCTGTCTACTGGCGTTACTAGTCACAGAAATTGGGAAGTTCAGAAGACAGTATGGTATGTTCAGTTTCAGAAATTCTAGGTTTAAGATGACAGCAGAATATCCCCTTAGGCTGAATAGGATGTGGTTAAATGTGAGGCTCGTATTGGGAGGCAAAGTTAGGATTGGAGATGTTAAATTTAGAATGTAAATAGAACCACATTTTATGAAAAGAAGTATGAGTATTTACGCGTTGTTTGGAACAGGGACCAATGAAGGTCACAGATTCTACAACGTCCAATGTGCAAGGATGGAGGCATCATGGAGCAAAGAGACATGTGACATTAGTGTGACCTGAGGTTGAAAATCAAACTGAAATGACAGCTCCATGTCCCTGCTGTGTTCAATCTATTCTAGTAACAAGTTTGAACCCTCACCCTTTGATCTATAGGAAGTCCATTCCTCAAGATTTGGATTACTAACTTGTGCCACAAGTCCTTCCCTAGCTCATTGCTTTGGCTCTGCAGGCCACTTCTTATCTTTCATAATTGAGTCTCTGGCTGCTGCTCTTTCCTTTCCTCTAAGCATGGACACAGCTCCATACATAAGACCAGGATGATAGTTTGGGGATAAGAGAAGGGAATTATCACACAGAAAGAAAAACCTAAAACCGGATATTAGATATAACTGCCCCTAACACATTAGCCTAACCAGTCAGTGTACTAAACACTAAATAATATTTAAAGTGCTAGGTAAAAACAACTCCATTTAAACCAGTGTTGAAGCCACTATTTTGTCCAAGGAAACTTATATAAGAGGAGAGTCCTTTCGAGGATTTTTCATAAAATGGTATCATCATCATCTGTACATGGATATTTTTGACATAAACATGCTTACTTATTAATTCAACAAATGTTTACTGTGCACCACAATCAAGGCAGGATACTAGGTGTTATGAAAGATGCAAATATAACTTCCTACAGGAACTTGTAATCTAGCAAGAGAGAGGAAATAAAAGACAAAACAATTTGATGAGCAATGCAGGAAAGGTAAAAAAAAAAAGCGTTATGGGAGTTTAAAAGCAGAAGAGATTATATGTCTTTTGAGAGTGGGGAGCTTTAGTGGAAGTGGTAGCAATTGGGAAATGCAAAATAAATACAAATATAAAATTGAAAAATAAAAAATACATATGTAAATAAGAGGGATAAAACAAAATGAGGGACTATCATCAAGATATCAGGATTCCTCCAGCTGACACCTTTCCTACTTTAAAATTATTAACAAATTAGCTTCCATGGATTTAGATCCATTGCTGAATCGTGCCGAAAAATTGCTGTTCTTATAGGCAGAGGTGCCGGTACTCAAAATAATGTCCCCTCTGAATGGATGGGAAGCATTCGGATGGGTATCTGTCTCAAGAGTAACACTCTTTACGATCGGCGAGGACACTCGTCGTTGATTCACTGTTATTCATATTTGTAATGTGCGTCAGTACGTTGATATTATTGTGCAGCCCTGATCAGCTTGTGAACAAGAGTACTGTACCAGCTGATAGTCTGTGAGCTGTTTACAAATAGACTTTTTTGCATAATGAAAATGCCCTTTCAAATCTGGAGTTCGGAAGTGGCACAAAATGGGATTCTAATACAAACTAGCCTCACTCTCACATGAATTTCTTTGGTTAAGGTTATGGTCCGAACCAGACTCTAGCGATATTGGCGTAAAAAAAAATTTTTCTCCTAAGTGATTGAAACTAATCTCACCTTAGACTACCAATCCCATCATGCAACGCTCCCCATATCCCCACTGTGAGGGGTGGAGTCTAGAAGGGGCGGCAACCGCGGAGGCCCGTGCATTCTGGGCATTGTAGTCTGGGGCCCTGGCCGCCGTCAAGACGGGCCACGTGGTGCGTTTGGCGGCAGCTTTGGGCAGTGGCTACCCGGCTCCCTCCACACGGTCCTCGGGGTGCCGGCCCCGGCGGGGGCGAACAGCCACGGCGGAACGGGCTGGAGGCAGGGCCGGAGGCAGCCCGAGCCTTCGCGACGTTTTTGCGACAGCCGCGGCCGTGTTTCGCAAGTCCCCTCCCTCCTCCTCTCTCTGAGGAGGTACCGGCTGTTGTGCGGCACTGCCTTTCTGTTTGAGTGTATGGGAGAGTGAGTGAGTGAGTGAGTGTGAGCGTGTGTGAGAGAGGGTGAGGCGTGAGTACGAGTGTGAGAGGAGCAGAGCCCGCCGTGGCCGCCCCGCCGCTCCCCGCAGCGGGAGCAGAACGCGCGGCAGGAGGGAGCAGGAGAGCCGGCGCCCCGGGAGCCCGCGGGGACAAGGGCAGAGGCACCCGCTCCCCACCCCCAGCCCTCGTTCCTCTGCTCTCCTTCGCCCGGGGGAACCTCCCCTTCCTCCCCCCGGCCGGCCTCTGTCCCGCTGCCCCCCTGGATGTCCCCGGCGCTCTCGCGGGGCCTCCTCCTGCTCTTGCCGCATCAGTCGGGTTGGTGCTGCGGCCGCCGGGTGTAGAGCGGGCGGGTTCCCGGGGGCTGCGGCTGCCGTTGCTTCCCCGGTGCCCATCCCGGCCGCCCGACCCCCCGACCCAGCTCCCCGGCCTCGGAGGCTGTGACAATGGACTATGACTTTAAAGTGAAGCTGAGCAGCGAGCGGGAGCGGGTCGAGGACCTGTTTGAATACGAGGGCTGCAAAGTTGGCCGAGGCACTTATGGTCACGTCTACAAAGCCAAGAGGAAGGATGGGTGAGTGTTTGTGTCTGTACCGGTGTCCGCGCTGGGCGGCGCTCCCGCAGGCCGAGGCAGGTAGCCGGGAGGCAGAGCGGGGCGCCGGAGTGCCGGTCTCCCACTTCCTCGACACCCGCAGCTGTCCCCGCCTGCCAGGTTTGGGGAGGAAGTGGTGTAGGAGGGATCCAGACCCGCACGAAATCCTGCGTGCTGCTGTCTCTCTTCTACTTTGGCGGCTCATAGGGAAAAGAACCTCTACCCTATGGGCTGTGTACTTTCCAAGGGTTTCGGTACTAGATTTTAAAAAAAATTCGTTATAAAACGTCGGTTTAAATGATTTTGGGGGGTCGATTTGTTATGGTAACCTGGGGATTTTCTCAGCCGTCTCTGAAGTGACATCCATCAGTCTGGAAGGGAAACTGTGATCCTTTCCCCCACCAGTTTGTGATTGATTTATTACCAAATTTGGATTTTACTTGGGGGAAAGAAAGCAGCAAGTAAATGTGGTTCTGAAGAGTTTGTCGTAGTGATCATCTGCAATATGAATGTGGCAATTGCTATTTAGATAGCATTAGCTGTGAGTTTTACACAGAACAATGGGGGTTTGGTGCAGGGTGGGCGGTGGGGAAAAAGGCGAGTGACAAATAGGGGTTATCTTGTTCAGGCTGTTACCCCAAAATTTAGCAGCTGGCAATGAACTTTAAATAGTCTCTTTGCTTTAAATATTCTTCCCTAGAAATAACTTAATTAAGTCTATGACTGGCAATGCTCCCAATTTAGTTTCTTAAACAGGCAAGTGAAGTGTTCGTTTTTCCTTTGTCAGTAGATCAATGTCTTGTAATATTGACAAAAGAGGAGGCAATTTTTAGTTGAAGAGAAAATATATTTGATTAACTCCTTGTTTGCCTCTTGTATAAACGGATGTTGTCTCTGTTGCCTTTGACAGTATAGAAAATTGCTGGAAAGATGATGTCAAATGTTATTATATAATCTTTAGATTTTATTATAAACAAAGTAGCTTTGCTTGAACATCACTGTTAGTTTGGTTAGCTGCTGTTTAGCCTTTAAAATAATTGCTGCTTTTTTCAAATTAGGTAGGAGACTATGTTCAGAATTGTATTAGCATTAAAGAAATGAAACCATTTGTAAAGCTGAAGTAAGTTACTTGTGGTGGGGGGAGCCATATTTATAAATACTTCGGTATTCTGGATACTGGAAAAGGAGGTGTACATTTATTCAACATTTTTCTTAGATTTACTGAGATAGTTTTCTAAAATAACTTAAAATGGCTCCAAGAGGAAGATAGTAATTCTAATTGATTTGGAATGTGCATTTCAGTGCTTATATGCAGCAGTACAGCAGTACGGATATCTGCAAAAGGTAGGGATTTGAAAACTTGATACCCTGGGTGCTGCATGTATTTAAAAGTACTTTTTAGTGGAATGGATAGTCTGGTGACATTTGAGAAATCAGCATCTGGAAATACTGTTGACTCTGTTGTTTAATTGTATTTCTCATTGAAGTATTACTGTGTGATAACGTATATAGTTTAAAAATTAACCTTAACTTCTCATGCAGTGCTTTTCAAAAGCCTTAAACCATCTTCCCATCCCCCAATATTATGTAATTTGGGGCATGTTTGTAAAATCCCCAAGCCCATGAGATGAGACGTTGTAGTACATTTGACCAGTCTGTTGTCTGTTTTATAAAATTCTAGTGACTTTAAATTATTTTTAATCTTTCTGAGAGAAGCCATTTCTGTTTTCATAAATTACCAAATTAAGCTAATAAAATATACAAATTTTATTAACTTTGATTTTATATTTTATTTAAAAGCTATAACATTGTATATTAGCAAGAAGTACTTTTAACCACATTTTATATCTCATGGTCACGTCTTAATTTAGGCTAAGAATAATTTTAGAAAAATTATATAATTTAAAAATAGCTGAATATATAGTATGTGAACATTTCTTAGTCATTTGTGATAGCTGAAAAGTAGCATTTCATTTTGGAAAAAAATAATTTTTTATTTATAATTCTTTGGACTTGTTTTCCAGCAGCCTTTAATGATTTTGTTTATAGGATGAACTTTTTTTAAAATGGATCAAATGTCAAGAGAGTTTTAAAATTACTTAAAACAGATTTTACTTTCCAGAGGGAATATTTTTCGGTTTGGCTTCTTTTTTATAACCTCACTCTGGTAAAATACAGCATTGTATTTATGAGGTTCTTTTGATCTTATGTCAGTGAAATGTAATTTAATGCATTTTAGTCCTGGTAAAATAAAATTTGTGGCTGTTTAATCTTTTATAAAAAGATGATGATGAAATAATTTGTTTCTAGTATTGATTCACTTTCAAATTAAATTATATATTCTGCAACTGAAATTTCAGAGTTCTAGGAACCCAGACAGTAACACCTTCAAAGAGAATCCTGAGATTTACAATAAAATCAAATGTTTTATTTAGATGTATTTGACTGTTAAAATGAATGTATATAAATGTTTTGTCCTTTTCCTTTGTCCATCAAGCATCGTAAAACATGAATAATTAGTAAAAGAATTTAGACAAGAGGGGTTAGCGTCTTAAGTTACTAAGTTTTAGGAAATAAAACTGTTTGAAGGTCATTTCTTTGACTTAAAGAATTAGTAATACCATTCCTGCTAGACACTTAGGATAAACTCGGCATTTTAAGGAACACGGGGGAGGGGGAAATACTTTATTTGAGGTATGTTTACATACATGGAAAAAAAGGCCTTTTTATGATTTTGTTAATTTCAGATTCTAACAGTTAAAAAGTAAATGAACAATAAATCTTGGGAATAATTTGCTTTCACTGTCACCAGAAGTGAGATAGAGAGTGTCCTTTGTGTCTGAACACCAAAAGGATGCTGAGTGGGAAGCAGGGGGATTCATTTTCTTTCTGAGTCAGTTGTATTTCCTCTGCAGAATTTAGACAACCAATTCACTTTGTTCGAAAGAATGGAAAAGTGTGAGAAGACAGAAAACAATCTTTTTCAATTCTAAACTCTCTTTATAGGCACTTGACATTTGTAGAATTTAAAAATTAATTTTGATAAGAGTTTGATCTCCAAAAAAAAAAGTGAAAAGAGTTTTCTTGAATAGTGTTCTTAGTCTATTGTACTCTGTGTTCAAAAGAACAGATAATATATAATTGGGATTGTGTATATGTGTTAGACATACAGGAAACTTTAGTTGGGGCACTTTGGTGGAAAATACGGAGATTAGTAGACAGTGATACTGATAATAATAGCTAAACTGTTGAGTAAGTACTAGTTCCTGGGCAAAGCCCTTTACATTCATCATCCATTTAATCCTCACAAGTACCATATCAAGTCAGTTCTGTTCTTCAGTTTCATGGATGAGGAAACTGAGACTTAGAAAAGTTAAGCAAATTTGTCCATGGTTACATGACTAATTAAATGTCAGAGCTGAAATTAAGAGGATTACATGCAGGTCTCTTACTCCAGAGTCCATGCTCTTAACCATTATGCTTTATATAATTAATACATTAAAATAACTATAAACATAGGCATGGAGCTTTGGGTTTTAGTGGGTTATTCAGAAAACATGAATGCCTTATCACAGTACAAGTCTTTTCAATTAACTGGTATACTTTTTTAGTACATTTCTGAATGGCTCTCGTTTCTCAAGTGCTACAAAAGTATGTATGTAGATATGTGAGTGTGTCTATACAGACATAGAGTTCTATCTGTATGTCTAGAGAAATGCACACACACATATACATATGTGTATGTTTGTAGGGCCAAACTCTAATCAGGCATGTTAAGATATGAAAGTTCTTCATCTAATGGAAAGAGCTCTAAGTTGCAGAGACTGGAGACCTGAGTTTGTGTTCAGACTCTGCCTCTGATTACGTGTATGACCTTGGGTAAGTCACTTGCCTTGTAACCTTGGCTTCCTTGTTTGTAAGATTAGAGTGTTTGAGTTCATAACTTTTAGGGTTTTTTCTAGTATTATGATTTGAGAGAGGTCAGATTATGAGTATAAGGTGTAATACTTTTGCAAAATTAGGTAAACAACCACTAAAATGAAATTTTTACTTTAGACAATGGTACACTTCTGTATTTCTTGGTCTCAGGCTTTAATGTGGGTTCTTATCAACTGCCAGAAAGAAGTTAGGTAACTCCCAAAGGTTTACCAGCTACTTTACCTTACATATCTTATATCACCTTAGCATTCCTTCGTATTTGTCTTTTAAGACGTTGGGATTTATGGGCTAGTGCCTGCTCTCACTCCTGTGAACCGTTCATTTGGTGGCTAACACAGGACACTCGTGATTCACTCTACAGTCCTTGTAAACTTTAAAAAATGTGTTGGAAAGGGACATACAGAATATTTACTAGGCACTTCTTATCTACTTGCAGTTGAATTTATCTGCCTTAGATATTCAGTATGTTCAGATTCACTGTTTAGGTCACTTTGAGGTTTCATATTTAGATCCCGTTTTCTTAGTAGCCAGACTGGCAAATTAAATTAATTCGTTTTGGATTTGTTCATTTGATTATTGCTTTTACTGTTTCTTCCAACATTTGAAGAATCCATTCACTCATTGATTCAACAAGTATTTATTGGGCTTTTCTATGTACCAAGCACTGTCCAGGGTTTTGGAAATGCAAAGATAAATAAAATATTCCATTGTTTGAGGAGCTATCTACTGGAGAAAGAATCATGTAAAATAATCTGTAGCAATTTAACGTACACTATAATAGTTAATACAAGGTACTATTGGAGTACAGAGTTGGACGCTCCCAACTGCTTAGAGTTTTCAAGAAGAGCCTCTTAAAGTTGACAACATTTTGTCTGACTCTTAGGAGATGAGGAAGATCTCATCAGAAAAGGCATTTCAAGAGGAATAGGGCAAAGAGGGGTGCTATTGTGCTCTTACAGACCCCAACAAATGTGGGTTTGAATTTTATTTCCCACGCCTTTCCTCCCCCTAGTTTTCCCTTAGCAGCATTTTTGAGCTCTTGCTATATGTGTAATACTATGTATGTTTACTGCAAATATTCCATTGTACCCACTGGACATGATGAGGTCTCTGCTATTTAATAATGGGGATAAATTTATCAGCATGCACTGAACACCTTAATTGTCTGTGTGGCAGTTTTCCATCATAAGAATGTTGGTGAATCAGAATACAAGCAGCCTCTGAAATCGAACTCTCTGACTTAAGAGTATCTCTCATATGGGGCTGGCCCCGTGGCCGAGTGGTTAAGTTTGCGCCTCTGCTGCAGGCGGCCCAGTGTTTCGTTGGTTCGAATCCTGGGCACGGACATGGCACTGCGCATCGGACCATGCTGAGGCAGCGTCCCACATGCCACAACTAGAAGGACCCACAACGAAGAATATACAACTGTGTACCGGGGGGCTTTGGGGAGAAAAAGGAAAAAAAATAAAATCTGTAAAAAAAGAAAAAAGAATATCTCTCATATGTAAAACTTCCATGGCAGAACTCCATTTTGATTACAGCTCTGGATAGCAGATGATTCTGCTTTGGCCTCACCTCTGTGAGGAGTAGGGAGCCAGAATTTTCTGTGCTGCTGAGATGGTGGTGGCAACAGAGTGGAGGGGGAATTTCTCTTGTTGGGACTCTGTGATGTGTGAAGAAATGGGAGGTAGGGAGATGGCTTCCGGCATACTGGATTTCAGCTAGAAAATAGAAATAATGACAAATTATTATAAATTATTGTGGGCCATTTACACAGTTAACTACTTTTTAAAAAATTATTTCTGTGGACAAATGTGTTCAGAATTATGATTTACAAACGTTTGAAATGTGCTCCATATGTAAGTTGGAAACTGTGTATGCCGAATCAGTGTTGATAAATATATATTCCCCGCGGCTGGTGTCATCTTTCTTGTAGTGCCTTTTATTGTTGAATCCAATCCTCATTTTCTCTTTATTCTTTTTCTGTTCTTAGCTGCTGCTAGAGAATGAAAATCTTGTCCTTTCCTTCTTCAGAACAATTTGTAAATGCTTTCCTTCACGCCAGCTTAGGTAGGCCTTGGCCGTCTCTTTGTTACTTGGAGACTACTATGATATTTTTTATCTTTAGATATCTCGTCACCTCAAGACAGTTCTTGATGTTGTCACTGAAAAGTGACTTTCAACTTTTATTTTGATCTTAATACTTGAAGACCCTCAAGATTCTTTAGTATGGTTATTGTCAAAGTCACAAAACCAGTCCCTGCTGTCGTAAGCTGCCTTACTGGTAGAGTTATGTCACGTTCTTCAGATGTGTTATGGCAGAAAAAATGCTAAGAAACCCCTTTTTAAAATTGAGATATGTTATATACCATAAAATTTACCTTTTGAAAGTGTGCAGTCGCCTGGGTTTTAGTGTATTCACAAAGCTATGGAACCATCACTACTGTCTAATTTCAGAACATTGTTATTACCCCGAAAAGCAACCACATACCCATTAGCAGTCACTCCACATTCCCCCTATTCCCAGCTCCTGGCAAGCACTACTTTACTTTCTGTCTCTATGGATTTCCCTATTCTGGACATGTCATATAAATGGAATTACACAATATGTAACCTTTTCTTGTCTATCTTTTACTTAGCATAATGTTTTCAGGGTTCATCCATGTTATGCATTTATCAGTATTTCAGTCCTTTTTATGGTTGAATAATATTGCATTGTATGGATATAGCACGTTTTGTTTATCCATTCATCAGTTGGTGGACATCTGAGTTTCTCCCTTTTGGATATTATGAATAATGCTGCTATGAACATTAATGTGTGAGTTGTTATTGGATATGTGTTTTCATTTCTCTTGGGCTTATACCTAGGTATGGAACTGCTGGGTCGTACAGTAATTTTGTGTTTAGCTTTTTGAGAAACTGCCAAACTTTTTCAAAACAACTGAGAACCACTTTTGAGTGGCTTAACCTTGACTTTGGTTTAGCCAAGATCTTTGTCCTTTGTCTACAAGACCTGACTAGCCTCCTTTATTTCCAGGACAAGTTTTACACTCTCATCTGTCACAGTGATTCTGAAATGCAGATTAACACAACTGCTCCTCGTCCATCGAGTTAGACCACCGTTCTGAACTTTTTCTCAGACAGTGTCTTGTGCTGGACATTTTTTCCCTCAGCTGAAATAGCTTGCCACACTTAGCTTCAGAAATCCTAACTGCTTTATCTTAACATACAACTGCAATAGGTCTCTCTTCACTCATCACCCCACAAGACATAGTCCTTCGTGGGTATATTATGTAACTACATCAGTGTATATGTGGTTAATGTTTATATGTCCTTTGGGTCTTTCTGGTGAATGTTTATGGGTTAGATATTATAGATTTCCTCTGGGGCAGTAGTTGTGCTCCCCTCAGTTCCTGGCACATTGCCAAATGTTGACAGGTATTACTTTTTTATTTTTGGTGTACCTGAAATTTGCTTTTGAAAGTCTTTCTTTTAAACTGGCTAAAATTAAAAACTTGAGCATATTATAAGAGAATGGAAAAGCAGTGCTTTGGGAAAATACCCACAGAAGCAAATTTTGATGAGCTGGCTATACTGATAATTGAACAAAACAAAAAGCCAAAGGCAGAGGCAAACTTTGTTAATTGGCTGAACCAAATAGAAGGCCCAGATATTTGAAAATTGAGCCACTACAGAGTAAAGTATTTTCTGAAATATATCTTGTAAGTGAATCAGTTTAAGTGGGGATCAAACCTATATGTCTAAACTTAAGGAAAATGTAATTGGTCTCTGAACCAGAGTTGGCATTGAATTTTGTTTAAACTCCATGGTTGTTTCATATTTGAAGTTTACTTTTGTTATGTGAATAATTATTTAGGGTAACTACTACTCAGAGTTAACGCGATTACTCATCTCTCTAGACAAGCTCTTTAAAATCTGTAACTTTATTATAGCCTGTGAATTCTAACAAATAATCATCCTAAGGAGAGGAATTCATTACATCATGATTCAAGGCCTACTCTGGGTGTTTCTATACACCTCAATTTATAGGTTGTCAAGAGAACTAAAGGGATTAAAAAACCCAAAACTTGTCCGTCAGTGGTATTATGGTTTATATTAAGCAAGTCATATTTTGGAGGAAAGAGGAGGTAACTATTGAAAAATTATTTTTACAAGTCTTCTGTTTTAAGGAAAGCCAATAAATCATGTGAAAATTTAAGCTCATATAGAATAGATAAATTTGATTGGAGTTTTTCTTCACTTTTTGAAAGAATCCTTTTAAATATGTGAGCTCTCCTAGTGTATTTATTTTGTGACTCAATTTGCAAAAATTCAGTTTATATACAATTTCCAAAAAATAGTCAAGCAAAAGTAAGGCATACTTGGGGCTGGCCCCGTGGCCGAGTGGTTAAGTTCGCGCGCTCGCTGCAGGCGGCTCGGTGTTTCGTCGGTTCGGATCCTGGGCGCGGACATGGCACTGCTCATCAAGCCACGCTGAGGCAGCGTCCCACATGCCACAACTAGAAGGACCCACAGCTAAGAATATGCAACTATGTACCTGAGGGCTTTGGGGAGAAAAAGGAAAAAAATAAAATCTTTAAAAAAAAAAAAAGTAAGGCATACTTATAATTTGTTTTCTAATGCTGACTTAACATCGAAGGTTCTTTTAAATGTAAAATTAAATCATTTAAATATTTGACATTTCATTATAGTTTCTCTTATTGATAGGTTTTGTTTAGGTAAATTTGTGTGTTTATAATTTGTTTGGTAGCTGTTTACCAAGTGTCTGTAATATGCCAGGTTCTGTGCCAGATATAGGTGATTCAGCAGTGAGCAGGCCCTGGTCTAAGTCCTTAGGGAACTTACAGACTTTTGAGGGCCACAGGCGAGTAAACAGGTCATTGTAATATAGTAGGATAGGGCTGTGATAGGGAAAACTGTAAGTTGCCATGGGGGTACCCAATCTGCTCTTGGGGTCTCAAGGATGATGTTTCAGTTGTGACTTGAAAGGTAATTAGAAGCTACACAAGTGAATGGGAAGTAAATAAGAATGAGTGGGGGTTGGGAGTTATAGTTCAGGCTAGAGGGGTAGCATCTGATTCCAGAATTTCTTTATATAGGAAAGGGTGCAATCTGGTTGAAAAGGGAGTGCAGTAGGGGTTGGATGGTGTGTAGTAAGAAAGTTTTAACTTAAATTGTTTATTTGAGGTAATTTTGGGAGCTTGTGTGTTGTAGGGGGGAAGGCTAAAGCTCTTCCCAGTACCCTTTGGAGCCACCACAAGTAGTATTTACAGAGATGTGAAGGAAAGATAATATGGTGAGGGAATTGAAAGAATTTCAGTGCCAGATCTTAGAGAGGGGTAACAGGTGGAGTGAGAGGTATAAAAAATAAAGTTGGAGAAATAAGTGGGGTCTTGTAAATCATGTTATGGACTTTGTACTTTATTCTGAAGACAATGGGGACCATTTATTGGGTTTTTAATAGGTAGTAACAAGTTCAGATTTATTATTTAAAAAAATTACTCGGCAGCACAATCAGAATGGCCATATGGAACCAGGATTAGGAGAGTGCAATAGCAGTCCAGGTGAGAGCTGCTGGTGGCTTGAATTAGGGCAGTGACAGAGGGTTTGGGAAGGAACAGTTGCTAGGACTTGTTGACTTATTGGATGTGAGAGAGGAAAAGGTGAGAAGAACCAAGGATAATGCCTAGGTTTCTGGCTTGAGCAGCAGGCTGTTGCCATTCACATTGATAAACCAAAACAGGAAGAGGAGCAAATTTGAGGGGGAAGATGATGAATTGAGTTTTTATACATTGAATTTTAGGTACCTCTTAAACATCTAAGAAGAAATGTCAGTTAGGCAGATACATGAATCTAGTGCTCAAGAGAGAGATCTGGATAGAGATAGACTTGGAAGTTAACAAGTATTTGAAGTAATAGCTTTGAGGGGCCTTGAAATTGCCTAGGGAGAGTATGTAGAATGAGAGGAGGACCTAGGATAGAGAGTAGAGAAAGAAATTTCTATCCAGAAGGCCAGGAAGTTGAGTCCTGAGAAGGAGGAGAAAACCCAGGGTCACCCCATTGTGCAACAGGAATTGTACAGTGTATAGTTTATTGGCTGTACACAGCAGCTTGAAGGACCTTGTAGGTAGAATCATAACAACCAGGGAGAAAGTCTTTCTGGAAGGAGTGGTAGGCAGTACTATATGCCATACAGAGGGCAAGGGCAATGATGAAATGCCTAGGTTAAGTAAAATATTTTGAACAAAAGAAAAATTCAGCTAAAGATTTTTGGACACCAGAGCTTAAATCATAACACACCTTGTAGGTTTTATCCAAAATGTTTTGGTATTTTAATAGTTAGCCCTATCTTTTAGGGCCAACCAATGAAAACTTACATTTCCATCTTTGGTTCCACATTGGCTGTATTACTGAAGCTAAACTCCTAGATGCCTTTATTTTTTTATTCCATGCTATTCAAGATAGTTCTTATTTTTAAAACAAGAAAATAGCTTTTTTTTCTCATTATAAAAATGATGCATATTCATTGTAAAAAATTCATAGTCTAGAAATGTCTACAGAAAATAAAAGCTTCAACTCTATTACTTGGAGACAATTATTTATCTTTCCAGATAATGATAGTATAGATTAGTGAAATCTACTGTGATCTTATATTTTTTTCATTAAAGAGTATCACGCATCTTTCCCTGGAAGTAAATATAGCTTAAAATCATCAGTTTTAATTATTGCGGGCATCACATTGTATGGTTGCATGTAAATATATATCCACTTAACTAGTTCTGTAGTGATAGACAAAATTTAAGTAGTCTCCAAATTTTAGCCGTTACAGTTAGCAAAGGACCTCCTGGAAAATATGTCTGCAGTTCTCCAATGTCGTATCAAGTCCTTGAAGTAGAATTTCAGGCTTAAAGGTTGTACACTTTCAAAAATTGTATTTTTATTATAAACTAAGATTGGATTATAAAATTAATATATTCTCATCATAAAAATTTGAAACGGTACATAAGGATACCCAGGAAAATCTAAGTCTTCCTCTTTAGGGACAGTCATTGTCAGCAACTCCTTGTGTGTATGCGTATAGAAGTATGTATATGTATGGTAGACTTTAAAGTTTATTTTAATGCTTTATTCATTTGGAGCAGATAATATATGCAAATGGAAAAAATGTAAATATGATGAAGAGGTGAGAACTTAAGTCTTCTCACCCTGTCTCCTTCAGCCACTCATTTCCTCTTCCCTGAGCTGTCAACTGATATGTTTCTTGTGTATGATTTCCAGTTTGTGGAAACTAGCATCTTTTGACTTTGTTTATGGTATTATTTTTCATGTGCAACTCTTTTGTTTTTAAGAAGTCGCATTTATCGAACTTTTCTTTAATGGCTGCTGGGTTATGTGTCAGAATTAGAAAGGTCTGTATGTCATCATCTTTAAACAAGTTGTGTGGTATCATATATATTTATTCTGTGCCTTGCTTTTTTCTGTTCATATGTTTTGGAGATCAATAACAGCACATATAATGCAGTTCATTTCGTCAACTCATCATTTTGTCTTATGGGTGTAATGTAGTAATACTGGTCCAATTGAAGGACATTTAGGTTGTTACCTTTTTTTTTTTTACAGTCTTAAACAATATTGCCGTAAATGTCCTTTACATCTAGTTTTGCATACAGCATCCTTTCAGATGGAGGTGGAACTCTCAGGTCTTCAGAGTTCCCCACAGAGATATTTGCTGTGGATGATCCCACTGGCAAGGAGTGAAGTTTTCATGCAGCAAGAAAAGCTCCCTTGCTCTGTCTACATCCACAGGGTGTTTTATCCCTCCCCGCTCCTGTCAGTGGCTCTAGAGACTGATCATAATGCCCAAGCTCAAGTTACCAGTAACAACCCCGCTACTTCACTACAACACTGGTGAAGTGCAGGTCAGTTTCCCAGGAATCTCTCTTAACAGGCCTGGACTTCAGACTCTTCTGAGGTCCAATCTTACATCCTCTGAAAAGGTTGCACCAGTTACACTTACATCAAAACTTCAAAAACAAAACTTATCTGGAAGGAAGAAACGGGAATAGATATAGTAATGACATCTTTGAGTCATGGGAGTTAAATGCATTGTAAAGTCGCAATGGTTTAGATTATTCTTTTGGAAGTTTTACTTTGGGTTTTCTTTCCCCACAGAATGTATTTTAGATTACTGGTTGGGATAAAAAGAATTTAAGAGCCATGTGGATGTTTAAAATTGCTGTCATTATTATCTTTACATCTTATTTTATGTTCACTTTCATCAGATTTCTCTATTCCAACCTAATACTGCTGCTACACTTTGTTCCTATCGCAAATGATTAATGTTCTTGATGTATTCTATCTCCAATCACTTATTTAGCGCTGACCCTTAGTACTCTTACTCTTGCATAGATGATCTCTCTCTCCATTCATTTCCTGTTGCTTGGCTTTCATCATCCTCTCATTGCCTGCCCAGTACTAACCTTCCTACCCCCAGTCTTTTCCTTTCTCCCCACTTTTGGCTGGCTTTTTCTGTTTTGTACAGATTTTAGCTTTGGCTGTGTTCCTTGTCACCTGTCTCAGTTGCATGCATCTCTGGGTTTGCCTCCATAGACCAGGAAGCTGGAGTCCCTTCTGCAGCCAGTTGAATGCCTTGATTTGCATGTTCAGCAGAGGTGATCATTCGTGGTAGGTAAGCAGGCAGGTGATTATCTGTAAGACAATTCTGGTGTATTTTGTTAATTTTGAAGAGACTTTAAAAAAAAATTTTAAGTACTGCAAAACATAATTCTTTCTTCATAGATATAATTTCTGCTCAACATAAGTTGGAAAGTACTTAGTCCTCTTAGATAGATAGGAAGCTGAAGAAGTACACAGACGTTTTATCTTTTTATCTGAATATCTATTTTAGTTCACATGTGTCCAGCACTGCTTGAGAATTTAAACCAGATATCCTGGAGCCGAAAGTTACTATTGTCCTATTTTAGTCAAGACTAATTGACCTCTGCAGATCATGTGACATGAGCTAGACTTGGCTGTGCGTAAGTGAAAAACGTAAGGAAATCTGTCAAAGTAGCACATACTTTATCTATTTCTTTGCTGGATTTTTTTTTGGATGGGACCATTTGATTCCAAAAGGTGATTCAGCCTGATATTCTTTAAGTAATTGAAGTTTTCAATGCAAGCAAAAAAAATTACTAACCAAGTCTACCACTTTTTAACCTTTTTTTGACTTTGATCATTCAGTGTCTGTCCTGTTTCTCTTGTAGTTTGTGTAACCGCACTCGCTGAATTTAAGTTTGCTTACTAGTTTTTGAATCAGATGCAGTACAATTACATTTTTCCTTCGTGAAATTCTGTACTATAATTATTCCTGAAACATTTTGGAATGTAACGTAACATTTGCCACTAGTTATTTACTTTTAAGTGTTTAAAAAGTACTTTTGATTTAGTTGCACTGAACTAAGTAGGAAAATTAGATCCCTAGTTGTCTTCATGGAGAAAGTATTAGTAATGCCTTCCAAGAAGTTATAAATTTGTAGTTCATAAAGTTTTTTAATAGCTTTATTGAGATACAATTTACATATCATACATTTTACCTGTTTAAAGTGTACAGTTCACTATTTTTTGGTATATTTACAGGGTTATGCAGCCATCACAACCTAACGATCTAATTTTAGAATATTTTTCTTCCCCGTAAAAGAAACCCTGGATGTATTAGCAGTCATTTTTCTTTCCTTCCAACCCTCAAGCCCTAAAGCCCTAGGCAACCACTAATCTGCGTTCTGCCTCTGGATTTGCCTATTCTGGACATTGCATTTAAATGAAATCATACAGTATGTGGTCTTTTGTGAGTGGCTTCTTTCACTTAACGTTTTCAAGGCTCATTCACGATTTAGCATATATCACATTTTTTTTAGTCATTCATCAATTCTTGGATATTTAGGTTGTTCCACTTTTTGGTTATTATGAGTAGTGCTGCTATGAACATTGGTATAAGGTATCTGAATCTCTGCTTTTGATTCCTTGGGTATGTATATACCTAGCAGTGGAATTGCTAGATCATATGGTAACTCTGTGCTTTACTGTTGAGTAACCACCAAACTGTTTCCACAGTCCTTGCACCATTTTACGTTCCCACCAGCAATGCATGAGAGTTCCAATTTCTCCACATCCTTGCCGACAGTTTTTTTCCTCTTTTAAAAAAATATAACCCTCCTTAGGGGTATTAAGTGGCATCTCATGTGGTTTTGATTTGCATTTTCCTAATGATGAATGATGTTGAGCATCTTTTCATGTACTTATTGACCATTTGTATATCTTCTTGGGAAAACGTATTAAAATCCTTTGCTCATTTTAAAATTGGGTTATCTTTTTATTATTGAGTTGTAGGAGTTCTTTATTTATTCTGGATACTAGACCCTTATCAGATATATGGTTTGCAAATATTTTACCCACTCTTTAGGTTGTCTTTTTTACTTTGTTTTTGGCACTGTTTATAGCACAAAAGTTTTTAATTTTGATGTAGTCCAGTTTATCTGTTTTTCCTTTTGTCTCTTGTGCTTTTCGTGTCATATCTAAAAAACTGTTGTCTAATTCAAGGTCAAAAAGACTTACTCCTATGTTGTTTTCATGGTAGTTTTTCTTTTTTGTTTTTAAAGATTGGCACCTGAGCTAACAACTGCTGCCAGTCTTTTCTTTTTTTTTTTTCTTTTTCTCCCTGAATCCCCCCAGGACATAGTTGTATATTTTAGTTATGGGTCCTTCTAGTTGTGGCATGTGGGGTGCTGCCTCAGCATGGCCTGATGAGTGGTACCATGTCCACACCCAGGATCCGAACCGGCGAAACCCTGGGCCACCGAAGTAGAGCATGCAAACTTAACCACTTGGCCGTGGGGCCGGCCCCTCATGGTAGTTTTATAATTTTAACTCCTAGATTCAGGTCTATGGTCAGTTTCGAGTATTGTGTGAGTTGAGGTCCAACTTTGTTCTTTTGCTTGTGGATAATCCAGTTGTTCCAGTATCTTTGAATTGTCTGGGCATGCTTGTTAAAAATCAGTTGGCCCTAAATGTAAGATTTTTTTCCTGCACTGTAAATTCACTTCCATTGATCGATGTGTCCTTAGCCATTACTACACTGTTTTGATTACTGTAGTTTTGAAGTAAGTTTTGAAATCAGGAAGTGTGAGTTGTCCAATTTTGTTCTTTTTTCAAGATGTTTATTGTATTTTATTTTTTTTAATTTTTGTTTTCTCTTCTTCTCCCCTAGGCCCCCTCACTATGTAGCTGTACATTCTGGTTGTAGGTCCTTCTAGTTGTGCTATGTGGGCCGCCGCCTTCAGCATGGCCTGATGAGCAGTGCTAGGTCCACACCCAGGTTCCAAACTGGTGAAACCTTGACCTGCCGAAGTGGAGTGCACAAACTTAGTCACTCGGCCACAAGGCCAGCCTCTTTTTATTTGTTTTTTAATGTGGTAAAATACACATTATATAAAATTTACTATCTTAAATCACTTTCAAGTGTACAATGCAGTGGGATTAAGTACATTCCTGTTGTTGTGCAGCTGTCAGCACCATCCATCTCCACAACTGTTTTCATCTTGCAAAGCAGAAACTGTTTCTGTTAAATAATAACTCCCCATTTTCCTCTCTCCTCAGCCCCTGGCAAACCCTGTTCTGCTTTTTGCCTCTATGACTTCGACTGCTCTAAGTCCCTCACCTAAGTGGAATCATAGTATTTGTCTTTTTGTGACTGGCTTATTTCACTTAGCAGAATGTCCTCAAGTTTTATCCATGTTGTAGCATATATCAGAATTTCCTTCCTTTTTGAGGCTGATTAATATTTCAGTGTATGCGTATATCAGCCAGCCTGGGGATCTAGAGGTAAAGATTTGGTGCTCTCACCACTGTGACTCAGGTTCATTTTGTGGTCAGGGAACCACACCACTATCTCTTGCTTCTTAGACTGTGGCAGCTGCGTGTTGCTGTGATGCTGAAAGCTATGCCACCAGTATTTCAGATACCAGCAGGGTCACCCGTGGTGGACAGGTTTCAGCATAGCTTCCAGACTAAGACAGACTAGGAAGAAAGACCTGGCCACTTCTGAAAAAATTGGCCATGAAAACCCTATGAATGTTAGTGGAGCATTTTGATGTAGTGCCAGAAGGTGAGAGGATAGTGCAGAAAAGACAGGGCAGGGTTCCGCTCTGCTGTACACAGGGTTGCTTGGAGTCGGCACTGACAACAATAACAACAAAAAACATATGTGCCGCATTTTGCTTATCCATTCATCCATTGGTGGACACTTGAGTAGCTTGTATGTTTTAGCTACTGTGAATAATGCTGCTATGTACATGGATGCACAGATATCTCTTTGAGACTATACTTTCAATTCTTTTGGATGTATACTCAGAAGTGGGATTTCTGGATTATATGATAATTTATTTTTGATTTTTTGAGGCATTGCCACACTGTTTTCCACAGTGGCTGTACCATTTTGCATAACCCATCATCAGTGCACAAGGGGTTCCAGTTTTTCCAAATCCTTGACAACACTTGCTCTCTGCTATTTGTCTTTTTTTATAGTAGCCATCCAATGAGTGTGAGGTGGATCCCATAGTTTTCATTTACACTTACCTGATGATTACTGTCTGTTGAGCATCTTTTCATGAGCTTATTGACTGTTTTATGTGTTCTTTGGAGAAATAATCTATTTAGGTCCTTTGCCCATTTTTTTAATCCGGTTGTTTGCTTTTTTGTTGTTGAGTTTTAGGAGTTCTCTATATATTCTGGATATTAATCCCCTATAAGATACATGATTTGCAAGTATTTTCCCACATTTTGTGGGTTTCCTTTTTACTCTATTCATATTGTCTTTTGATGCACAAAATTTTAAAATTTTTGTGATGTCCATTTTGTCTATTTTTTTCTTTTGTTTCCTGTTCCTTTGGTGTCATATTCAAGAAATCATTCCCTTTGTTTTCTTCTAAGAGTTCTGTAGTTTTAGGCCTTGGATTCATTTTGAGTTAATTTTTGTATATGGTGTTACATAACGTCTGGCTTCATTCTTTGCATGTGGATAGCCTCTTGTTGAAAAGATGGCTTTTCCTTCATTGAACGTCCTTGGCACCGTTGTGAAAAATCATTTGACCATATATGTGAGGGTTTATTTCTGGACTCTCTTCTGTTTCATTGGTCTTTGTGTCTGTCCGTATGTCATTACCACACTGTTTTGATTACTGTAGTTTTGTAGTAAGTTTTGAAATCAGGAAGTGTGAGTCCTCCAGCTTTATTTTTCTTTTTCAAGATTGTTTTGACTATACTGTGGTTCATAAAGTTTAAACTCTGACTACACCTGCTATTATTTTTCACTTTTCTAATAGTTTGGGATATCTTAGAAATGTGTGTGTATGGTTCCAGGTTACTAAGTTTTCTGGGTAACTGGCTCACTGTTTATTCACCAAACCTTTCTTTGTTTTAATCATTGTGGATGAAAATCATTTTAAAATGTTTTACATAATTTAGATGTACATATGTATGTATTGGCTCCTGTACTAAATAGGTATGTTTTTAGAGTTCATGTACCTATGTTGTTTCCTTTACTCTTTTGTTGTCAGCTGTCACTTAAAAAAGAAACAATGTTTTTTTAAATTATAGAAGTAATAACTATCAATTGTAGAAAATGCAAATAAATTCTAAGAGGAAAATAAAAGTCACCTTATTTTGGACACCTAGACTTTTCTCTAGGCATATTTTAAAATTGGATTATATTGTATTATTTTGAAACCAGCTTCATTCCCTTGACACTAGTTTGTGAATATTCCATGTTATTAACCATTTTTCTGATCTTTCCATTAAGTTTTAATTGTATTGTTTGGTGGTATTTTTTTTTCACATTTTACTTTTACATTCCTGTTTTTCACTGCAATTAAACTTTTTTTTTTTTTTAAAGTTTGGCACCTGAGCTAACGTCTGTTGGCAGTCTTCTTTTTTTTCTTTTTCTTCTTCTCCCCGAAGCCCCCCAGTACATGGTTGTATATTCTAGTTGTAGGTCTTTCTGTTTGTGCTCTATGGGACGCTGCCTCAGCACGGCCTGATGAGCAGTGCTAGGTCCATGCCCAGGATTCGAACCGGCAAAACCCTGGGCTGCCAAAGCAGAGCGCACAAACTTAACCACTAGGCCACAGGCCAGCCCCAACAATTAAAATTTTGTTGCTACATCTTTGTAGACACCCAGAATTTTATCCTTCGGAAAAATTTCTAGAAGTGGATTTGCTGTATCAGTTTTTTATGTTTTTGATATATAAGGCCAGATTTTCTCCTTGAAAGTTTGAACTAATTTGTAATCTCATTCATAATGAACAGGAGTAATGTTTGCCACTTCCTTGATCAGTATTTTTATTATTGTTTTCTTTAATCTTTGCAGATTTGGAAAGAAACCTTTGGAATCACGGTTTTATTTACATTTGTTTCATTAATATTTAAATTTACAGTTTCATTTTTATTCATTATTTAATTTCTTTTGCAATTTGCCCAGTCATATTTTTCCCATTTTCCTATAATAGTCTTCTTTAAAAATTTTTTTCATAAAGTGCTTTGTTTATTGGGATATTAACTCTTTTTATTCATGTTGCAACTATTTCCAATTTTTTGTCTATTTTATATGTGTGATATTTTAGTGATAATCAAATCTATCATTCTTTTATTACATTTGACTTTTCTCCACTATGTACATTTTTTCTTACATTTCCTTCTAGCATTTTTATGAGTTTAAAAAATTTTTGCAGTTGAATTTTTGTGTAATCTTAAATTTACTCGGTATAACATGTTATGTGGGGTTCTAACTGTAATTTTTCTAGTCCTTTTAATACTGTTGAACAGTTCTTTCACAGTTGATTTGAAATGCCACTTTATTGTACTGTAAGTTCCCATGAATACTTGGTGTTTATTTCTGGACGTCCATAGACTTGTCTGTTCCTGTTTTACTCCCCTATTGTTTTAAGTCTTAGAGATTTATAATATCTGGTTAAGACCACACCCCTTCGCTACTCTTCTTTAAAAAAAAAAATAGTTTTTCTTGTTCATTTATTCCGGGTAAACTTTAAAATCAACAATTCAAATTCTAAAAAGTATTTGGGTTTAAATTGTGCTAACTGTGTTGATTAATTGCTCTTCATACTCAGCAATATGGTTATTTTTTTTCCTTTGTTCAAATTTTATCTTATGAATTTTGATAAAGCCTTGTAGTTGTCCTCATATAAATCCTACGTATTGTTTATTACTAGATATTTTATTTATTTTAATAGTCTTATGCACAGGTTTGTGTATCAGTTGGTCTCGTACAATATTTGTGACTTACTTATACTGAGAAATTATTCATTAACTACTTGTTATGGAGTGAAAATATAGCCAAAAGTAAAGACAGTTCAGTGAATCCCCATTAACCCATTAACCTACCATGGTGCTCAAATACCATAAACTTTCTGCTGTGCCTGTCTATTTAAAGTTTTTTATTGCATTTGTGAGTCTTTCTTCTTATATTTTTAAAATACTTATTTCTAGTGTATAATTTTATGTATTTACATTTAATTCTAAACACTTTTAGTTCACTGTCTTGGATTTTTTAGGTAGATATTCATATCATCTGCAAATACCAATAGTTTTATTATTAACGCCTTTCTAGTACTTAAACTTAGAAAATATGATATTGCCTTGGCTATAATTTTTAAATAACTAATAATAATGACAATCTTGGGGATATTTTTGCCTTACTTTTGGTGGAAATGTTTTTAGTATTTGCCTGTTAGGTAAGAGGCCTTATTAATTTTTATTCACATAACATTATTAGATACGGAATTGACCTTTGGTGGTGGTGGTTGTTTTGGTGAGGAGGATTTGCTTTGAGCTAATGTCTGTTACCAATCCTCCTCTTTTTTTGCCTGAGGAAGATTAGCCCTGAGCTAACATCTGTGCCAGTCTTCCTCCACATTATATGTGGGTTGCTGCCACAGCATGACTTGACAAGTAGTGTAGGTCCTCGCCCAGGATCCAAACCCATGAACCCAGGCTGCTGAAGCAGAGCATGCCGGATCTAACCACTACACCACGGGGCCAGCCCCTGGAATTGACATCATATATGCGATGTACTAGCTTTATGAGCTTGAGCAATTCATTTAATCTCTCTGATCACTTCAGATTTCTCATCTATAAAATGAATTCATCCCACAGAATTCTTTTGTATAACATAATAAGATAAAGCATGTAAAAGAAGTTTTCATGTTCTCCTAAGGCCATATAAGTTATATCACTTTAATAATTTGTTAAACTAATGTCATTTGTTCATCATTCATGATTTGCTATTTCTCCAGTGCCCAATTATGCCAATTCACATTTTTCAAGAAGATGCAATGTATATTTGTAGGTAATTTTCCTGAAAATGTCTGTTTACAGATAGCAACCTATAGTGCTTCTGCTACAATGTCATGATTGTGTTTCTGAAAAATCATCCCTTATAAAAACAGCTGTTTTATTGGGGAAAGGGAGCTAGAGGATTTCTGTAGGATTTGCTATGATTTAAGTGTTTTTATAGATGTAATCTAAAAATAGTACATCTATTGACTAAAATTAACAGAAACCAACCGAATGTTTTCTCCCTTACCATTTAGTCCACTCCCTTAGAAAGTTCTTAGATTTCCTGTCAGCTTTGTCCTTGACCGTGCAGTTTTGCTTGCACTACTGTTACCACTACCTGTGGTGAACAAAAGAATAAAAGAATGCTTGGGTAAACAAAACAGTTCTATTTCAGAGGAACACCCAGACGCCCCAACAATGCATCTATGTAGGCCTATTCTTTGCATGCAGCTGTTATTTTTCCTCTTTACTCTGTGCTGATTCCAGTTTGCATTGTAACAGTAATGCTATGATGTGGTGTTTTTTTTTCCCTAATTAATCGGCAATGTTATAGCCATATTATGTTATAAAAACTCATGCTGTAAGAGTCTTGCCTATATTTGCTAGTACAGGGTAAACAGTAAGTAGTACTGTAAGTACTTGTTGATTACAAATGGGCAGATGACCCAGAGCATATATTGAGACACATTATTATTGTTCTAGCCAGTGCAGGTGTTCAAACTTGACCTAGTAAACTATGCTTATTGGATAGGATCTGTCTGTATAAATATGGTTGTTCTTGTTATAAGAATTTGAACGAGTTCCAGAAAATTGTAAGGGGAGGGTATCTCTAGAAAAACACATATGGGGGTGGAAGTGGACAGATGATGCAGGTATTCGCTGTATCATTTAGACTATGTGTTGAAAATACAGTAGAAAATGTAATCCTACAATTGTACAAAATCGTAGTACTTTTTAACTTTTGACAAGTGTGTTACATTGTAAGAAGACTAGAACTAGAACAGGTTTGGAGAAAGGCAAATAAAATGATTGGGAGAAGGGTACTGTAGTATATAAACTAAAAGCGTTTGGGTCTTTCAGCTTGGAAATTAAAGGAATGGATTTGAAGTATAGAAAACTGTGACCATACAAAGTTGAATATGGACTTGTTTCTAAATCTCAGATGTATGAGCTGTTGTTTTTTCCTCTCCCAATCTTGAAATAGGACAACTGGATAGAAACTCTACAATACTTTATTTTGCTGCTGAAAACATGATGAATTCCTAGAAAAGTTTAGATGTATTCATGAATGATAGATCTACAATTAGTTACTAAATGGAATTTGAGGTTTTATGTCAGTCTTCGAGGTTTAAATCAAGGGGTATAAGCATACTTTCTCATATTGGTGCTATTTCAAATATGTGGAAGAGGAACAAAACTTCTTTGTGACCCAAGATGTAGAACTGCGACTAATGATTGAAAACTAAAGAAGATGTATTTTGGCACTGTAACATGAGGAGCGATTTTGTAACTGTCAAAGTTGTCCAAATATGAAATGGAAGGCAGAGAATTCTTTCTTTTACAGAGATTTCAGCATATCCTGAATTGATGGGGTTGTTGTAGAGAAAACTCAAGTATTGGATGGATGTTTAGACTAGATGACTTGTTTGGTCCTACCAGCTCTGAGATTTAATAATAAAATGCCAAGAACCATTTTCAGTTAGACAATGTTGGACCAAATGGGCTAAATCTAGAAAAAGTACAGTAAATTATGTTGAAACCTGGAGATGGTTGGTTTGCCTTTAAAAGTGGATGAGCCACAAACTTGTTTTACATTTTTAAAACAATACTTTAAAATTTTTAAAAATAATGAAGTAGTCATGGAAAGAAGTATAAACAGTATATACGTAGTACATAGAAGAGGATGAACTGGAAAGTAATAGTGCTCCATTGCTCTGACCATCTTATTTCGTTCCCCAACTGTTAGTGAGGGATAGGAAGGATTGAGAATTATTCCAAGGTTTCTGGCTTGAATAACTGAATTGATGGTGGTGGTGCCATTAATGCAGAGATGGGGTAAGACTTGGAAGAACAGGAAGCTGTGTGGGGCAGTCTTATTGAATTGTCTTACATTATCTGATTTAATTATTTAGGCCTTGCATTCTGTTTGCCCTCTGGCTTCTCTTCAAAGATGTCAAATTATTTCAAAAAGAATAGGAACTGACTTGAAGACATTTTTGTTGGACAACTTTGGGGCAATTTGAGCATCAAAAAGAATAATACATTATAATATGTCATATAAAGAATCCATGAATCCCTATTGATATTAAAAAAGAGAGGGAGAGGGAGTTCTTCTTTTGAGAAGAATGGTAGTCAATAAATGTAGAAGGAATGATGGAATCAGAAAAAGGATTTTGTAACTCCCAGGATAATAGTTAATTCAGACAAGAAGCGTCTTTGGATACTAAAGCCATTTGGTTTAAGTTTGTTGGGAAATAGAATATTCCTTTCGTTTTCAAGCATCACCTCACAAATAGTGTACTAATTGCAAAGGAGAAAATGTACCTTTACATATGGAGAGATCTGGCAGTCACTAGCTTAGCAAAATGAGCAATAGTGGTGGGAGAGCCTGTCATTGTGTGTCTTCTGATGTGACGCAATAAGAAAAAAGATCACCCAAGAGGCATTCTTGCCCGAAATGGTTAACGTAAATCTATAGGTGTTTATTATACGATTCCTTCAATTTTTCATTTGGCTTAAAAATTTTTAAATAGTAAATTTTTGAAAGCATGATTTTTAATGACTGCGTCATAATCCTACATAGCTGTATATGACAATTTGTTTAATAATTAAATATAAATCTCTCAATGAGATTACTTATGGATGATTTCATAAATGGTGGCTTAGGACCTTAAATAAACTCTCAAATATTTGTTTAAGCCTTTAATGCAACAAAAAATAGCACTAAAAATAACTTTGAGTGACTCCATAACTTTGCGAACATTTCACCTGTTCCTCCTTGGAGCCTCCTCCTCTCATTAAAAGCTGAACCCTGAGCCTCTCAGAGTACTGACTTGATAAGGATATGGGAATAGTGAGATGGAGGCACTGGCAGCTATACAGGTCCCATGGTTCTATAACAGTAAGTAGCTTAAAGTGACTCTCATAGGAACTTGGTATTGTCTGTCTAGAAGTTAAGCCGTTAAGCCTCAGGTGGTGTGTAGTGGTACCTCAGTGTGATTTTAGTTTTCTGTCTCTGGTAGCTAGTTTATGTGAGCACTTTTTCATATGATTAATGGCCACTTGAATATCTTTTTTGTGAAATATCACTCAAGTCTTTTGCCTGTTTTTCTACTGGGTTGTTAACCTGTTTCTTACTGATTTGTAGGAATTCCTGTCCTTTGTTGAACATATATGTATTGTAAAAATTTTCTGTCATTCTGTGACTTGCATTTTTACCTTTGTAACCATGTCTTTTGATAAACAGAAGTTTTTAATTTTAGCACAGTTTAATTAATCATATTTCTTTTGTGCGCAGCAATTTTCGTGTTCTATTTAGGAAATAGTTGCTTACCTCAAGGTTGCTTTTTCAACATTGAGATCTACAGTCCATTCGGAGTTGATTTTTGTATATTGTGCTAGATAGTCAAGATTTATTTTATACACTGTCGTAATTACTGTAACTTTATACGTCTTTATAATAAGTATAATAAGTCAGGTAGTATAAGTCTTCCAGTTTGTTCTTTAAGATGATCTTGGGCATTCTAGCTCCTTTTCGTTTCCTTACACATTTTAGAATTTCGAAATTACACAATTTAGAAATTAATCAGTTTCACCAAGCAAACATATGCACATACACACCCCAAACCCTACTGGGATTTTTATCATGATTGCTTTGAATCTATAGATCAGTTTGGGAGAAAGTTAACTTTTTTTTTCTTAAAGATTGGCACCTGAGCTAACAACTGTTCCCAATCTTCTTCTTTTTTTTCTTTTTTCTGCTTTTTCTCTCCAAATCCCTCAAGTACATAGTGGTATATTTTAGTTGTAGGTCCTTCTAGTTGTTGTATGTGGGATGCTGCCTCAACGTGGCCTAATGAGTGGTGTCATGTCCGCGCCCAGGATCCAAACCGGAGAAACCCTGGGCCAAAGCACTGTGGGCAAACTTAACTACTCGGCCACGGGGCTGACCCCAAAAGTTAACATTTTTATGATACTGAAACTTCCAATCCATGAACATCGTATACCCACGATTTATTTAGGCTTTAATTTCTCCTAGTCTTTCATAGTTTTCAGTGAAGTTCTTAGACATCTTTTGTTAGATTTATACCTAGGTATTTGATTTTTTTTATCCTATTGTAAATTGTATTTATTAATTTAATTTTCTATTTGTTTGTTGTTAGTATATAGGAATACAATTGGTTTTTGTATGTGGACATCAATCCAGCAACCTTTAAATTTGCTTTTTAATTTTAATAGTTTGTCAAAAATTCTTCTAATTTTTCTTGGTTTTTATCCCTAAGATTGCCTTACCACAATCTAATACACCAACACTATTTTGTAAAGCTTCTTAGGTTTTCTGGAGTGCTATATTACATTTAGATTGGAATCACATATGTTTGGTATTAAAATAATGTATTATAGAGTTTGACTTCAGTATCTATCAGTTGTGATCCAAATATTTTATTAAACATGCTTTTTTATATATAACAAAATTAGAGAAACCAGACCTAGGAAGATGCCACTTTTTACCATGAGTTTTTTTCTAGAAATAGCATTAGCATAATCACGTATTAAAATGTGTTAATTAAAGCAGTTTTAAAAGCTATAATCTGATTTATGAAAGTTGTGCTAATCCACACTTTTCAGAAATACTTCTTGTTTTTCTTTCATTTATTATTTATTTATCAAGCATTTATAAAGTGCCTTTTGTGCCAGGCACTTAACTACTCAGAGTTTAGAGTTCAACAAGAGTGAGAGTGGGGGCTGGGAAGCAGATACATAATTGTAATAGAGTGATACTAATCTGATTGTAGTGTGGCCTGGCTGTTACAGGAGCAAAGAAAAGGATCATCTAACCCATACTGGAGGAAGACCCTATGCTAAATATTAAGTGCAATTGGAGTGTGATTGCTGAATACTATATATATATATATATATATATATACTCTGTATAAACCTTTTCTCCTCTCCAGGTCATTATGAGCAGATTTCTTGAAAGTTACTTTAAATCTACCTCTTTTTACTTTCTTTTCACTGGTTACTTGACATTGACGTGAGTTGTTGACATCTCATTATATTGAGATATATGTAATAAATACTACTGTGTAATAAAATGTATGTAATAAAATACTATGTAAAAAAAATGAGGATATGAATCAACTTTCATGCTCATGCTTAGTATAAGTACATAATTATACTTTGGTGGTCTGCTAAAGATTTATGTATAAATATATGTATCAACATATTTTATTGGTGTTTGGGTTTTTAACGAAAATAACATTTGTTTTTTCACATCATAAATTTAATATCTATTTATTTTTTGAAATTTTGTAAAATAAAAAAATCATATGACATGTTAAAATGAATACATATATATAAAGATAATCAGAAATTCAGACTGGAAGGGAACATGCCAAGGAATTGAATAGTTCTTTCTGAGTGGTAGACAAACAATGGCTGTATTCCAAAATTTCTGCAGTGAAGCTGTATTATTTCCTACTATTTGATCATGGGGATAAAAGTAATGTATTTAACAGACTTCCTATTTTAGAACCTTTAAGTTGTGATATAATCTAATCTTAAGCTTAGCAAGAATATTCCATGGACAAGATTCCATAGGTTTATTTTTAATAAAGCAAATTATAAATTGCTGTAATTTTTTGGCAGAAATATTATTAGACAACTAAGTACACTGTCATCCGGTTTTGTTTTGTTTTGTTTTGTTTTATAATGGCGACAAGGAACTGAAAGCAGCCATAAGACTGGGGTAACTTGCTTTTATCTCATTCAGATGTCATTTCCATTTGTTCTTCTCTTGAATTTTAGGATAGAGGTTAGCAAAAATATTATTGTTTTCTTGAGTAGCATGACTTAATTTCTGATTAGAATCTAACTCATTGAATTATTTTACTTTTCAAATTGACTTTTTTTTAATACATGGAATAATTATCTTTCCCCAAAACTTTTCCAAATACCCAAATTTGGCTGTGGAAAGAGAAAAGATTACCATTTCATTCTTTTGTGTGTGATGTTTAAATCAACTTGTACATACTATACTATTCTGTTGACTCTAGGGCACTATGCCCTGCCAGATACCTTTTCTAATAAAAATAATGAAAATTAAAATTAAAAAACAAAAAATAAAAACCTCTTTAGATTTCTTTTGTAAAGCTCTGTATATGAGTTAGGTAGAGAAAAGAGGTGAGCTTTTTAATACCTAAATAGGAAAGTTACTACTTTACATATGGAGCCCAGATTATAAAATAAGGAGCTATATTTAAACAGAGCTATCATAGAGTCCAATACTATGTAATAAAAAAATTAGGATGTGAATCAACTTTCATGCTCATGCTTAGTATAAGTACATGATTATACTTTGTAGTCTGCTAAAGATTTAAGCTTATTTTCGTGTTCTTTAAATTGCCTAGGTAACCTGGATACCAGCTCTCACTTTCTCCGTGTCTTCCAGTTCTTCAGATCTTCTATTGTCCATTGTTTTCGACTCATGGCATTCTAGAATCTGAACTCAGCACTTCTAATCCCCTATTCCCCTCTGCAGTCTTCCTCCCTGCCCCCGGCATACACACAATGCATTATTGAAGTGTTTGTAAAGGAATTAGAAGAGGAGCTTCATATATTTCAAAAGTTTTCCTAACAGACATTTCTGTTTTCCACAGCCCCTTTTCCTTTTGATCCTGCCTTCATGTAGTATCCAGTATCACTGACTCACTGACTTCTTCACTCTTTTTTTTTTTCCACGAAGATTAGCCTTGAGCTAAGATCTGCCGCCAATCCTCTCTCTCTCTCTCTCTCTCGCTTTTATTTTTTGCTGAGGAAGATTGTCCCTGAGCTAACATCTGTGCCCATCTTCCTCTACTTTATATGTGGGACACCTGCCACAGCATGGCTTGATAAGTGGTGTGTAGGTCCATGCTTGGCATCCGAACTGGTGAACCCTGGGCCGTCGAAATGGAGGACATGAACCTAACCACTATGCCACTGGGCCTGCCCCTCCACTTTACTCTTGATGTGCCTGCCCCCTCTTTCAAACTCTTCTTTGCTCTGCTTCCAAATTTACGTATCCAAACTCTTTACAGTGCATGGCAAAACAAAGGGACTCTTTTGAAGCCACAATGCTTGGAAGCCCTAAGAGATAGTGAAAATAATTTTATTCAGTTACAGTTAAGTTAAAAAGCTCTACTAAATGTGACATCTATCAATAATTTTTGATGTATCTAAAATATATATACATACATATAACATATCCATACACACACACATATATGTGTATTGTACATGTAGAGAGAATTATTGTGCTGCTCCGTTGATAGAATTCTGAAATTGGGAGTCATATGAATGAATTAAAATAGCAACAATGAAATAGTAACTGCTCAAAAATTTTTACATCAGGATAATATATGTTCAAATTTTTAGAAGTAAAATTGTGCTACACAGCTTATAAGAAAAAATAGTATCTTTGGTCCCTATCCTCTTTACTTCATGATTCTTGCTTCTAAGAGGGAGGTACTTTCAAGTGTTGGCTGTTTCCTTTCTGTATTTTCAGTGTAATTCTTTATTTTTAAATTTTAGAACTTAGCTTTTGATTTCCTTAAATGGAATGGTTCTGTTATGCACTTTCCCCCATTCCCATATACAATTACAAACTTTCCTCCTCCGTCTTCATAGCATGTCTTAGGACTTCCATATACTATCATCCTTAGTATTCCCATCACCTGTTTCCTGTGTTGGATCCTGATTTCTGAATCCCCATCTTCTTTTTGGGTTTACTCCCCTTTTTTGCTGAAGCACTTTTTTAAGTAGCTTTCTGAGAGAGAGTGAATGAAAACACATTTTTTTAGACCTTGTGTGTCCAAAAATGCCTTTATTCAACTTCACTTTGTATTAGTTTGGTTCATACATCAGAATCATAGTGTTAGGTTCATACAGTTCATATTAGCAGAGATTTCCCCAAATTTCAGGTATTTGGAAAAGATTCAGGGAAACTTTTTATGTGTGTTTTTTTGTGTGTGAGGAAGATTCACCCTGAGCTAACATCCGTTGCTGATCTTCCTCTTTTTCTTTTTGCTCAAGGATTAGCTTAAGATGTTAGCCCTGAGCTAACATCTGTGCCAGTCTTCCTCTATTTGTTGTATGTGGCATGACTCCGCAGCATTGCTTATGAGTCGAGTAGGTCTGTGCCCAGGATCCGAACCTGCAAACCTGGACCAATGAAGTGGAGTGTGCTGAACTTTAACCACTCAGCCACAGGGCTAGTCCCGTGTGTATTTTTTTTTTAAGTCAATTTGGGAAGTAAAATTGTGTGTGTATCAGATACACACAGACACACACACATATGTGTGTATATGTATATGTATATATTAGTGACTTAAATAATAAAGATATTTATTTTCCTTTATTACTGAATTGGTAAGTGGTTGAGGGAAGGTAGAGTGGATTTTCCTGGAGTTACCCAGGTACCTTCTGTCTTGTTGTTAGACCGTTCTCTACTCTTGGGCCTTGCAGCTCAAAGTATGATTCCCAGAAACAGCAGTAGCATCATATGGGAACTTGTTAAAAATGCAGAATCTGAGGCCCAGCCCAGACCTACTGAGTCAGAATCTACATTTTATCAAGACTCTGGCTGATTCATATTTCCTTGAAGAACTGCTCTATGGTTTACCCTTATCTGCATGCTCAAAGATGGCTTATCACCCTGTATTCTTACTCCAGCCAGTGAGAAGGGGAAAGAGGAAGTAGAGGGCATGCACATTTGTTTTAAGGACATGAACTGGAAGCTGTCTGCATCACTTTTGCTCTTTTTTCATTGGTCAGAAGTTTGTCATATAGCCACAGCTATTGGTAGTTACCAGGGAAGCAGGAAAGTGTAGTATATTTAGTTAGGTGGATATGTGCTGAACTAGACTTTGTGGGGCTCTGTTGCTAAAAGGAAGAAAAGAATGGATATGTGAGGAAACTAACAATGATACTTTGGCTAGATATGAAATTCTAGGTTGGAAGTTGTTTTTTTTTTTTGGTGAGGAAAATTGGCCCTGAGCTAACACCTGTTGTCAGTCTTCCTCTTTTTGCTTGAGGAAGATTGCTCCTGAGCTGCCCTCTGTGCCCATCTTCCTCTATTTTGTATGTGGGACACTGCCACAGAATGTTTTGATGAGCAGTGTGTAAGTCTGTGCCTGGGATCCCAACTGGCAAACTCTGGGCCACTGAAGTGGAGGATACAAACTTAATGACTACGCCACCAGGCCAGCCCCTGGAAATCTTTTTTAAACCCTCAGAATTTTGAATATGGTTATGCTGTCTTCTAATTCTAATGTTGTTGAAAACTCCAATGCCATTCAGATTCCTGATCCTTGTATATAACTTATTTTTCTTCCTGAAAGCTTTTGAGATCTTTTCTTTTTAAACTTCCATTTTCTTTAGCTATCATGATTATGTATATTTGTAGGCCTTATTTCATTTATGGAACAGAGTACTAAGATGTTGGACAGGGGACTTTCAGTTAGAAAACATTATCATTCAGTTCTATAAAATATTATTATTTCTTTGATAATTTCTCTTTTTGTATTTTTTTAGTTGTCTTTTTCTGGACTTTTATTTTTCAACTTTATCTTTCAACCTTTCTAGTTAATTTTTTATTTCTGCATTCATATATATGTTTTGTTGTCTGAATATTCTTTTTATATAACCTTGCTTATATTTTATGGATGCAATAGCTTCTCTCTTTGTCAGGATAAAGTTGTTGTAGTATTCTCTTCTCATTTGTGCATTGTGTCAGTTTCCTCTAAGCTATTGTGGTCTCTTCTTATTAGAGGCTTTCCTTAAATATGGTACTTCTCAGTAATTTATTAATACTGTAGTAAGAAAGTCTTCTGCCTTTACAGGATCTTAGTAGTGTCTCAGAAAGGGGAAGGATATTATGACGTTTTGGGGGTCTAGTTTAACACAGATTTTTCACTGCAGAGGTCTGATTGGGATAAGGCAAAGATGATGGCAATAGGCAAGAGTTTTAAATCTAGTCTGAAAGCATAGAGTCTTTGATGAGCTTAGTTGATTGACGTATTGTTTTGGGAAGGGGGTAATGAATAGTTTATTTTTTGGATAAATGTATTTTGCGGACATTCCTGAAACATACAAGGTTATTTGTAACTTTATATTCCTGGGCAAGGGTTCCCTGGAGTAGTAAAGTCAAATAGTGAAGCCACGTTAATGTAGACAATATATGGTTTTAGATGGTTTTGGTTCTCACTCACCATCCCTGCATTAACATCTGGGGACATTATCAGTGTAGATCTTTATCACTGCATGAGGTCTCCTGATGAAATAACAGGGTGTAGGGGAGGGTGAAAGTAGAGATGGTCACTTCAACCTTTGTAAGAATCAGAGTTTCCTCTACTTGTTGTATGGTCATTTGTTGGACTATTTGAGTGAAGAGCGGCTGCGCAGCAGCAGTTAATACTCTCGAGGTTACATGCCTAAGCACTGCAACACAGGCGAATACTAAGAAAAGGATTATGATTAGAGTCTGCAGTCCACTGCTAAGCCAGGAGCCAGGAGTGCCAAAATTAAGCCAGAAAAATAGATCTCATTTCATCCAAAGAGTCCAGAAAACCAGATGTAAGGTTATTGGCAAAATTGCCAATTTTATGATTATTTTCTTCACTTTTTTAGTAATAGTAAAGATCCTAGAGAGGATTGAAGGATTTAAGCACATCAGTTTCCCCCTACGACAGACCAGTATTATATCAAAAGTGGCTCATTTCTGAACTACCACCTGTCTGGTTTCACAGGCCTTTTGGACAGAGTTCCTTAGTCTTGTTTGCATTGTTTTAGTTCCCTTGCTATTCTCTGAACCTTAGCATGTAGAATTCTCCATAGTTAATGAGCCTCTTGTAAAGTTAGAAGTGAAGAAGCTTGACGGGAGAAGGAAACAATTCAGAATCCCTTTGAGTGCTTAGGTTCTCAGATTGTTTCCAAGAGAGGAAACTGATGGGCTAAAATGGGCTCTGGGTGATATCAGGAATTATCTTGAAGGAAGGCATCAGTTTACCAAGGTCACAAATCTCTGACTAGTTGGCAGGTAGTAGCCAGTAGACTCTTTTTTTTTTTTTTTAAAGATTTTATCTTTTCCTTTTTCTCCCCAAAGCCCCCCAGTACATAGTTGTGTATTCTTCGTTGTGGGTCCTTCTAGTTGTGGCATGCGGGATGCCGCCTCAGCGTGGCCCGATGAGCAGTGCCATGTCCGCGCCCAGGATTCGAACCAACGAAACACCGGGCCGCCTGCAGCGGAGCGCACGGACCCAACCACTCGGCCACGGGGCCAGCCCCAGCCAGTAGACTCTTATGCCACAAATTTAATATTTAGAAATCTGTAGGAGCCACCTGATGATCTGTTGGGGCAAAATACCCCTACTGGAGTTGTCTAAGAGTATTGTAACATTTTGAAGTCACTTATCAAGAGTGATCCAATGCCAGGTGATGAAATTTGTAGTGTCGGTATCATTAGGTAGCTCTAAAGCAAAAGAGCTTGGGGGTGAATTTAAGTGGTCTGTCTTTACTGTGAGGTCTATGAAAGTGAGACAGCCTCTACATATATACCTCTACTCTCTAGTCCTTTTCCAAGTTCTATTTCTATGAAAGTTATGTTACAAAAGCTAGCTCCCACGAAAGATCCTGAGTTTTGTTTTGGTGGAAATAGCAATCTCCTTCCCTATGAACAATATGATTGATGGCCCGTTGTGGGACTTGCCATTTTAAAAGTTACGTAATAGTTGAGTCTAGTTACCGTGAATGCAAGTTGATTCATTGTAAGGAACTGATACCAAGGATAGCTGGGTGACTCCAAAAGGAAAATGTGTATAAACCCAATAGTCACTGCTATACACTGAATCTTTGTGTCCCCCCGCTAAATTCATCTATTGAAACTTAATCCCAAATATGTTGATATTTGGATGGAGGTCCTTTGGGAAGTGATTAGGTCATGAAGGTAAGCCCTCATGAATGGGATTAGTGTCCTTATAAAAAGACCCCAGAGAGCTCCCTCACCGTTTTGCCATGTGAAGACACAGTGAGAAGACTGCTGTCTATGAACCAGGAAGCAGGCCCTCAGCAAGGACTTCCCAGCCTCTAATACCGTGAGAAATGAATTTCTGTGGTTTACGAGCCACCCAGTCTGTGGTATTTTTGTTACAGAAAGAATGGACTAAGATAGATAGTCAGTTTGATTGTATGCTCTAGTCAAATCAGTGAGTAAATTTTAGGCAGGTATTGGGCTCATACCAAGGAGTGACTAAAAATGGGAAAACCAATTTTAAGAATAGGGGCCTTATAAGTAACATAGTTAAAAGTAACCTTAACAGCAAAAGAAGAACGAAGATAGCTAAGGAAAATAAAGAACATAATAATAGAGATTAAAGCATGACAATCACCAGTCTTATCCTGTGAATCTTGGTCTGGTTTGGTTTAAGCTCTCTCCTTCCAAAGACCTTCTGCTTCTAGTAGATTCCTAAGAATCCTCAGCTTGAGATCTCTGGTTGGAACAGTCTTCTAGTGAGGCAAGGCTGACTGAAGCCTTTTTGAGAGACGTTTAATTGAGAGACATGATTCCAAAGAGTGTCACTGCTGTACTAATACTAGTTGTTAACAGTAAATAAGTTCTTTCCATCAGGTTCAAGGACTTTCTCTGTCTCTTCCAAAAGACCTTGTCTCCAAGTTTTAGGTCATATAAGAGTTGTTTACAAGGATGTTGAGGAAAGGCTGCTTGTACCTGTTGATGTTAGGACTAGGTATATTGCGTGAGTCCCTGGCACACAATATTTGGCCATGTCTGCTTGCAGTAACGTCGAGTCTAGTATTGGAGAGGACATTCCTAAGTATGGGCTGGCTTACACTAACTCATAATTGGAAAGTGTTTGAGCCCCAGAAGGAATTGATTTCATTCTCATTAAAGCCAATGGCAATATCTTAGGCCATAGAAGTTCTCAGACCTTTGCTAATATTAGTTTCAGAATTCCCTTTGTTCTTTCTACCTTTCTTAAAGATTAGAGGTGATAGGGACAGGAATTTCTGAATAAGTTTCTGAATAAGTGGAAGGGTTTTGGAAAGGTCTTTAATAATAGCTTCAGCAAAATGGGTGCTTTTCTTCAGAGAGAGAGGTTGGAATTCCTCAGGTTGGGAACACAAATTGACTAAATTTTTTGCTGCTCTTTGAGCTGTAGATTTCCAACGAGGCAAGGCTTAAGTCTTACTCTAAGAATAAGCAAACAACGACTAGGATCTGTTCAAAACTCTTGTGTGAAAACCATTTAGAGGTGTTCAAAGGGACCTTGAGGTTTGGACTCTTGTCCATGCTTCACTTGTACTGTTTTAACCAAAAATTATGCTGGTAGGAGATGAGACATCAACCACAACGTGTTCAGCAATTTTAGTAAAGTTTTCCCATTGATTGAGTTCACTAACCAGTTTGTCCTTACAAGGGTATATAATTTTATGTAAAAATTTTCCCAGATTCCATTTGAGTCTCTGATGCCACCAAAAAATTGTCTTGAGAGCACCAGAGGTTAACTTTGGTAATCTGCATCCCAATACCCCTCCCTTTTCCAACTCCGAAGACAATTGCTGGTATTCTCTAATGGCTTCTTTGAACCTCTTTAAAGATTTGGTCTTTTCCTATCTTGAAGGCTAGGGTCTATCTCAGTAAGGGATGCCTGTCAGCCATAATGATCAGCCAGAACATTTTCTTTAACCTTCATGTTATCTCTTTTTTTAAATGGGTTTCTATATACAAGTTCTCTCTTTAGGAAGCATTATTCTTGAACTCAGGAGCCCTCCTTGTATCCAAAGCATTCCAAAATTATGAACTACCCCAAAAGCAGATCCACTCTCAGTTTATAAGTATTAATGCGTTTATGTCTAGCTAACCAGCTAGCTAATTGGCAAACTCTGGTGAATCCACTGAGTTCTGTAATCTGAGCATATCTTGCCTCTAGCAGGGGGTCACATTCTGGGGGTAAGTTGAGATCTGTTCCAGCATATCCTGCTTCATATTTTCTTGTTTTATTCTTAAAATATGATCCATCAATAAGGAAGATTAAGTCTGATTTTCTAGAGAAGTTTCTGATAAATTTATTCAGGGCACAGTTTTCCAAAAGAGACTAGTTTACCCTTTTTTAGGGAGTAGAGGAGTAGCTGGGATCAGCAGACTTTTCCTGTAAAGGACCAGATAGTAAATGTTGTAGGTTTTGTGGGCCACATAGCAGTCTCTGTTGTGTATTCTTTTTTTTTTTTTTAACAATCCTTTAAAAATGTAAATACCACTGTTAGCTCATAGGCATGCAAAAACAGACTGTGGGCTGAATTTGGCCCATGGGTCATAGTTTCTTGACCCCTAAAGTATTACAATAATGAATGGAAATGTGTGAGGAATAAAGTAATAGGATTTTATATGAGCTAAGCCTCCTTGTTGAGACATGTTCTGTCTTTTCAGTGAGCAGCAAAGATTGTACAGCATGAAGGACCTTGGAGTTGAAAGAAGATCCTTAAACCAAGTGGTTAGAAACCTTGAACTACTGTGGCTATTAGATAAACTGGGTAGTCTTTTGCCATGACTCAGGAGAAACTTTCGTAACCTCTTGATGTCTGATGTCCCATGAAGTTAAGTCAGAACACCAAGGGCTTGTTCAGATCTCTCATGGATGAATAGGTAGAAAAGTTTATGATGATTAGGTAATCTCAGAGTAGGAAGTTGCTGAAGTGCTCATTTTAAATTGCAAAAGATCTGTTCATATTTAGTTTCCAGGGAACATGTTTGGTTATTGAGAACTTGATTAAGTCTTTTAATAATCACACAATTGCCGAAAAATGGGAACCCATTGCCAATGAAACATAGGAATCTTTATAATTGTCTCTTAGTTACATGCCTTGGAAAATTTTGAACAATTTGTAATCTCTCAAGAGTAGAGGATTTACCTCCTTAGGATAAATCATGTGCTGGGTACTATACTTTAATAAGATCATAACTTCTCTTTGGAAATCTTATGTCCTTTCTGAGCTAAAACAAAAATCTGATCAAACTTAGAGCTTACCTCATTAGAAGACAACAAAAGATCATCCACATATTAGACTAGAGTAGAAACCCAGATAAGTTTAAGATCCCTGAGGTACTAGTTGAGGACTTACTGAAAAATTGGAAAGTGTCTCAGTAAACCACTTGGGCATAACTGTCCAGATGTGTTGTTGATTTTCTCAAGGCAAACAAGTATTGACTATTTTGATTTAAAGAAATACTACACAGAAAGACACAGATCTAAAAGTGTGAAATATATAGCTTCAGGAGGCAGTGAAGATAAAATATTTTGGTTTGGTTCTGTAGGAGAGTGAGGTGAGAGGGGAGATGAATGTTCTATTTATGGCTGTGAGATCCTGAATAAATTTATATCCCTTTCCACTGCATTTTTTTTTGTAAATCACGAAGATGGGAGTTATACAAAGATTAGTATAAGGTGTGACGAGTCTTTTCTGTATAAGATTTTCAGCTGTTGGTTTTAGTCCTTTTAGCTTCTGCTTTTAGATGGTATTGTCCAAATTTGGGTACATGTTTGAAAGAGTCAATATAAGCCTTAATGGGTGAGCCCAATAAATCTGCCAATATCAGTAGACTGTTTTTTTTGTCCATAGAAAGTCAAACTTCCTATAGATGTTCAATTCGGGCTTAATTTAAATACTGAAAGAGACACCATTAAATCAATGTCCAAGTTAGCTATGACCTTGTTACTGAATAGGAAGATCTCGAGGATTTCATGGAAAGAGCCATTAGGAGAACATTTAATCTGGTAATTCCTTTTGCACAGTAGCTTCCTCCCTATTAAATTACCTCGAGTGGCATCACATAGGAGGAAAAAATGGTTCTCTGTTAAAGGCCTGCCAGTGAGTTGAGAGTCATATGTGGGAATGTCTGAGGGTCATTAGACGTGCCGCCACTAAAGCAGTCAGCCAGCTCCAAGGGAGAGATTCTGTAACAGTGGTAGGGTTTAAGGTTGATAAAGCATCGGTAGTAACAGATTTTGTAAGGTTGTCTTTTAATTAGAGAAATTTCTCCTTGTGAATTTAAGGATCGCTCACTATTTTTTCCTTTACTTTCTTTGCAATGGCTGAATTATTGTTTTTCCATTGTTCTTTCTAATTAGAATATCTACAAGTGTCTTTATAAAGAGACTCCCTTTATTAACTTGAAAGTTCTATGCTCTTGCTATTCCTAGAGATTAAAACATGCATTTTTGACTTACAGTGTCTAATATTAATTGGTACATGTACACTTTTCCCAAACAATGCAAGAATATTAGAACACTTCCACTCCATTGACTCTCCCATCCCTGACTTAATATGACAATTTTAATTCTGTATGTTTATACCCTACAAGATATTGTCATTGTTGTATACAGTCAATACTCATTTATAATTACTACCATCTTTACCATTTCTAAGTCCTTTCTGCATTATCGTGCTTCCTTTTTTGGATCATTTTCTTTCTACCTGTTCTTCAGGTAGTATTTTGTTTACTATGGAACTGTTATTAACAAATTCTCTGTTTTAGTTTGTCTGCAAATGTCATTATTTCACTTTCAGTCTTGAGGGACATTTCACTGGGTGTAGAATTCCAGATTAGCAGTTGTTTTCTTCCACTGTTTTAAGATACTCTTATTCTTCTGTTTTCTGTTGTTTCTGATAAGAAGTCAGTTGTTAGTCTAATTAACTGTTCCTTTGCAGTTAATTTGTCTGCATCATTGTGCTTCCTTTTTGGATCATTTTCTTTCTACCTGAAGAAAACTTATTTATGCAGCTATGATTCATAGTGCTTCTTGAATCTGTACTTTGATGTCATTAGTTTTAGAAAAATCTCAGCCACTGTCACTTTAAGTGTTAGTTATGCCCTCTCTCTTTTTCTTGTCTCTCTCTCCTCTCTTGATGGGATCCAATTATATGTATGTTAGCCTTTCTCATCTGTAGTATCTGTGTCTCTTATCCTCCTTCATGGTTTTCATCATTTTGTTTCCATTCTTTATTTTGAATATTTTCCTATGATATCTCTTCCAGTTCATTAATAATTCTACAATATTTCTTCTGCCTTTAACCCCATCCATTGTGTTATTAAATGGAGTTACTTTTCAGTTTTAGAACTTCTTTTCTCTGTAGAAATCTGTTGTGTCCTATTCTTGGGCTTTTGAGACTGTCAGAATTCTCAATCATGTATCATCCTGAATATTCTATGCATAGTTAAAGACTGCATAGACTATCTGGAGTCTTTTTTATGTTGTTTGCAGTTTCTGCTGCTTGTTCTGTCTCCTCCTGTGCCTAGTTTTTTTCATTATATTTTAGACTTATATTGAAATTTTTCTTTAGAAATAACTTGATACCTACGAGATGGTATCTTTAAACAATACATACTTTTATTTGGTGCCTGAAGGAGCTGGCAACTTGGGACTACATCAATCTATTTTCAGGCTTTAATATTTGAAGCTGAGCTGCAGTCCCCATGAGAGTCAGTATACTTCTTGTTCATATTACTCTTAGGAGTACTGCTCTTTAGAGTCTCAGCCAAAAGTGCATGGGCATTTTGTAGCACCCTTTCCTTCTTCCTCCCTGGCTCTGGTGGTCCTTGGACTGTTAAGTTTTATCAGGTTATCCCTGCAAGGCTCTCAGAGGCATCATTCAGCTCCTCAGTATCCTCTATGTAGGACTAAATGCATCTCTTTGGCTATCATTAAATTCTGAGTTAGCTTGTTAATTATCTACTTTTTGTACCGTATAAATTTATTTTATTATAGTTTTTCTTATAGTCTCATACCAGTGATATTCTCCTTTCTTGTTTGTTTGAATAATTGGAATCTTTTGTTTTTCAAATGAAATGTTTTGTGGAAAATTAAAAGGCAATAAAAAGAGGCTCTGTTTAGGTTGAAGCAGGGCCAAGGCCTTGTTTCTTCCATACTTCCCTCCCTTTACTGCTCCTGAGGGATCTTATTAAAATTTTAGGGCTCTATGAAAGTTTTAAAAACTTGTCTTGGAAGAAAATCTCACATCAAAAGCTTTTAAACATATTTGAAACATATAAAGAGATATAATAAAAAACATAATGAACACCTTTATCTTCTACTTAACGGATAAAACATTACAAAATTAAGGCTCCTTGTTTACCCTTCTGTGGGAGGGAGAATAATGACCTTCCCTTCCCCCCAAGATGTCTCTGTCCTAACCCTTGGAACCTTTGAATATGTTAAGTTATGTGGCAAAGGGGATTAAAGTTGCAGATGGAATTAAGGTTTCTAATCAATTGACCTTAAAATAGGAAGATTATTCTGGATTATCTAGGTAGGCCCGATGTAATCATAAGAGTTCTTAAAAGTGGAAGAAGGAGATAGAAGTGTTAGAGAAAGAGATGTGACAAGAGAAGCAAGATCAGAGTGACGTGATATGAGGACTTGACCCATTGTTTCTTGCTTTGAATATGGAGGAAGAGGTCCACAAGCTGAGGAATGTAGTAGTTGCCTCTCTTTAAGTTGGAAAAGGCAGGGAAAATGATTCTGCCCTAGGGCCTCCAGAAAAGAATGCAGCCCTGCTGACACCTTAATTTTAGCTGACTGAGGGTCATGTTGGACTTCCAGCTTACAGATCTGTAAGATGATAAATTTGTGTTGTTTTAAGCCAAGTTAGTGGCAATTTGTTACAGCATCGATAAGAAACTAATACACCCTCCTTGATCAAATTTGTCTCTCTCACCCTAGAAGTAACTGACATGCTAGTGTTATAATTCCTATGAGTGCTTTTATACATTTATACCATATATATGTTAAGTAATGCTGTGCATGTGTTTAAACTTCATATAAATGGTATTGAATGGTACTTACTTTGCAACTTTGTTTTAACCATTGTTTTTGAGATATACATATTGCTACCTATAGCTATACCTTATTCATCTTATCGCTATAAATCCTATTGTAACTTTTGAAAATTATCTCTCTTCTCTTCTTGATGGATGTTTGGGTTATTTGATAAGCAATTTTTTTTTTTTTAAGAGAACCAGCATTTTAAAATTAGAAGATTTAGTGTTAAAATCTATTTCTGGCTTATCTTTAAAACAATTAGAACATTCACTAACAATTTTTTAGAGTTGCGCCGTCCAGTACAGTAGCCACTAGCCACATGTGACTGTTTAAATTTAATTAAAATGAAATAAAATTTAAAGTTCACTTCCTCAGTCATACCACTCTTATTTCAAGTGCTCAATAGTCACATGAAGCTGGTGGTTACCGTATTGGACAGAGAAGACATAGACATTTCCACCTCACAGGATGCTCTGTTGGACAGCTGGTTGGCTGTTGTTGGAGTCCTTGATACACTCTTCAGGCTGCCTGTACTCTTCAGTTCACCTCATATCACATGCACATCTTTGACCCTTTCTCTAATAGAGGATAGTCAGGAACAAGGTCGCTGAGGTTTGAATCCCAGCTGGCTGTTTGACTTTGGCCAACTACCAGACCTTTCTGTGTATCAGTTTTCTCATCTGTAAAATGGGGCCAGTTGGCTGTTCTAGGCATTCCATGTATTAATATGTAAGAAATACATAGAAGAGTACCTACCTGGTGCGTTGTAAATGTATATGAGTACTGGTGGTTCTTCCTGTGTAGAATATCTGCCTGATCTCTGTAGGTATTTAAGTATGCTACCCCTACCTCTAGTAGCAAGTTTAGCAACCAGACTTTCTAGACACTGAATCTCCTTCCAGTTACTACCCTATCTTTCCTTACAGGCATATTTCTTAAAAGATTTGTTTGTTCATAGTACCTTTAGTTCCTCACTTTCCATTTACTCTTCAACGCACTCCACTGTGGCTTTTGCCTCCACCATTCCATTTAACTCCACTTGCTGATATCGCCATTCTCTATGTTGCTAAAACCAGTCGACACTTACAAAGCCAGTATCACATAATGGCTAAGAATTCAGGTTATGGAATCTGACTGGTTTACTAGTTGTGTGACCCCAAAAAGTTACTTACTTTCCCTAGGCTTTAATTTGTTCAGCAGTAAAATGGGGATAAAGAAGCTTTCTTATGAGGTGGTTGTGAGAAATGACTGAAGTATTACCTTTACGGTGCTCATTACAGTCTTAGGAACGTTGTCCTTTAGTAAATACCTCCTGTAATTATCATCATTATTTTTACTTCTATACAGTTTTCCCTTTCTGAAATATTTTCTTTTCTAAGCTTTAGATTTATTATATTTTACTAGTTTTTAGTTTTTATATATGGCTTTTCCTCCTCATCATTCTATGAGAATTCCTTCTTCTCCTCCAAATGTAATCGTTAAGAGTTCCTCGTAGCTGGATCCTTCAAAGTCTGGATCCTAGGCCACCATTTTTTCTCCCCTTGCACTCTTTCCTTAGGTATTATCTTGACTTGTAGGCTTCAAATACTGTTTATATACTGAGGACTGTCAAATTTGCATCTCCAGGTAGGACATCTCTTCTGAGCGATGTATATGCTCATTTGCTCATTCCAGCCAGCCCTGGTGCTCTAATGGTTAAGATTTGTCTCTTTCACCACCATGGCCCGGGTTCATTTCCCAGTTAGGGAACCATACCACCTGTCTGTCGGTTGTCATAGTGTGGTGGCTTCATGTTGCTGTGATGCTGAAAGCTATGCCACCGGTATTTCAAATACCAGCAGGATCACCCATGGTGGACAGGTTTCAGTGGAGCTTCCAGAGTAAGACAGATCAGGAAGAGGAAGCTGGCCACACACTTCTGAAAAATTGGCCATGAAAACCCCGTGAATAGCAGCGGAGCATTGTCTGACGTAGTGTCGGAAGGTGAGAGGATGGTGCATGCAAAAAGACTGGGCAGGGTTCTGCTCTGCTGTGCACGGGGGGCATTACTTAATGGCACTAACAATAAGTGCTCACTTTCGTTTTGAGGTGTCACAAGTTTCTCAAAGTGAACATGTTCACATTTTCAGTTAATGGCAGCATTATCCACCCAATTATTTCTATGAGTAATTTGGAAATTATCTTGGATAGCTTTCTCTTTCACTCTCTAATCTCCAGTCAGTCACCAAGACCTGCTGATCCTCATGTCCAAAATATAATTCTAATCTGACCACTTCTCGCTATTTAATCAGTTGCATCTTCTCTGCTGTTAACCTAGACCAAGCCACTGCTGTCTCTTAGCTAGAAAGCAGCTGTAGGATTTTTTTTTTTAAGTTGTGGTAAAATACTCATAACATAAAATTTGCCATTTTAACTACTTTTAAGTATACAGTTAAGTCGTATTAAGTACATTTCACATTTTGTGCTACCATCGTCATCCATCCACATAACTCTTTTCATCTTGCAAAACTAAAACTCTGTACCCATTAAACAACAACTCCCCATTCCCTCTCCCCTAGCCATTGGCAACCACCATTCTACTTTTTATCTCTATGAATTTGACTGTTTGACCTCATATAACTGGAATCACAGTATGTGTGAGCCATAGGTTTTTAACTTGTTCTATCACCTTTCCCTCATTTTCACTTCTTTTTCCACATAGCAACTGGTGTGATCTTCAGAAAATGTCACTTTAATCATGTCTCTTCATTGGCTTCTCATTGCATTTTATGATTGCTGAAAATCTTTCATGTGCCCTACAAGTCCTGGGTGATTTGTGCTTTGCCTCCCTGCCTTTCCCTGCCCCCCCGTATCGCCTCTCATCATTCTCTCCCCTGTTCATGATGCTTCCTTCAGCTTGAGTTTCAGTCCTGCTTAATCACCAAGCTCCTTTTAGCTTCAGGAAACCTGATGCCTTGTGGACTGCTGTTATTTAACATCTGGAACAAGATCTATCAAGTCTAGGTAAGCATTAAAAATGGATGAATATGGGGGCCGGCCACATGGCTGAGTGGTTAAGTTCACGTGCTCCACTTCAGTAACCCGAGGTTTCTCCGGTTCGGATCCTGGGTGCGGACATGGCACTGCTCATCAGGCCATGCTGAGGTGGCGTCCCACATACCGCAACTAGAAGGACCCACAACTAAAATATACAACTATGTACTGGGGGGATTTGGGGAGAAAAAGGAAAAAAACAAGATTGGCAACAGTTGTTAGCTCAGGTGCCAATCTTAAAAAAATAAAAAATAAAATTAAAAAATGGTTGAATAAATGAAAACAAACTTGCTATATACTTCACTGGGAAAAAAAAAAGTGGGGCCACCCAGCAGAGATTTTCTCATCCTGTCTTCCTTTTACCTTAATTCTTGGTAGCATACCTTGTTAAAGACCTCAGATTTTCTGTTTTCTTTACCATTTTTTTTCTGTTTTCCTTCTCCTTGCTCTACCTTCTTCTCCTCCACCCCTTCTCCTCTTTGTCCTACTTTCTGTTCCACAAATACATTTTGAAAAGTATTTTATTAAGTTCTTATTTTATTTACTGATTATGATGCATATGGCTGCAAATAATAGAAAATTCTGTCTCAAAGTGATTTATACTGTAAGTAAATTTTAATATCTCATAAAACCATTCAATCAAGATTTAAGGCAACCTCCAGTTATGGTCCAGGCACAGTGTCTCACTGATTTTAAGATTTCAGGTTCTTTCCCTCTCTGTACCTGTTCTCATACCAGCTTCATCCTGAAGCTGGTCCTTCTCATGGAGGCAAAATAGTTACCACAGGCAGTTGGGTCTGTGTGCTTCCTGAGAGAGATTCTCTCCTCCTATGGCTCTGGTTTATGATCAATAGCTCCCCGCACTGCAAAGCTGCCCAGAAGTCTTTATCACGTGACTCATTGGCCAGAATTGGTTCATAGCCTGTTCATGAACCAATCACAGGCAAGGGAGGTAAAATTACCTTCAGACCATTCTGCCCCACCTGGGGACTAGGGAGGGATCATCATCTGTTGAGGCACATAGTTACATTAGGGAAAAGTAAATAAATCTGAACAGAATCAGCATTCTGTAAAGAAGGAATCAGGAGGAATGCTTACTGGGTAGGTAACACCAGTGTCAACTATACACACAATAATCCAGGCTCTGTGACAGCTAGTATTTGTCACTTTCCCCTGGAGGTGTTCTTTCTCCTTTCTAAGCTCTCTGTCTCATATGTTCTTGTGCTTCTGTGCTTATCTTGTTTTGATTCGTCTTACCTTTCCTGAATGTGAACCTGTTACTGTATTGGTACTTAACACTGTGTTCATTTTCCCTATTTTAATAGCCTCAGCTGTCACTTCTGTATAGTTTATTCCTGGGTCTGCAATTTCTATTTTGGTCTGTGGCCTTCATTTCTCTACCTCTCCTTTGGATATCTCAATGTGAATACTGTCATCTCAAGCTCATTTTCTCCTAAAACCAATTACTTGGTTATTTTTGATTCATCATTTTTACCTTTCATCCAATTAATTTCCAGGTCAGATTAGTTATTGTTTCTTATGGGACTTGAATATATACCTTTCTGTTACTTTTGTTTCATTCTCTTCACCTAGATTATGACTATTTTAAAGGCAAGGGCTAGGTCATGTTTATCTTTGTATCTCCATCACCATTCATAGTACCCAGCACATTATAGATGCCTAGTAAAGAATGAACAAGAGGCCTGTTACGCATGAGAGCCTCAGGTAGGATGGTGAAGAAGATATTGAAAAGAGATGGATACATGAGGCTCTCAGTGGATTTCTTAGCAGAAACCTTACAGCCCAGGAAAGAGTGGGATGATATATTCAAAGTGCTGAAAGAAAAAAACTGCCAACCAAGAATACGCTATCCAGCACAGTTATCCTTCAGAAATGAAGGAAAGATGAAGACTTTCCCAGACAAAAGCTGAGGGAGTTCATCGTCACCAGAACTGCTTTATAAGAAATGCTGAAAAGAGAGTTCTTCAAGATGAAATGAAAGGATGCTAATTAATAACATGAAAGCTTATAAAAATATACAACTCACTGGTAAAGGTAAGTATATAGTCAAATTCAGAATACCTAATACTGTAATTTGGTGGTGTGTTAACCACTTAACTCTAGTATAAAGGTTAAAGGACAAAAGTATTAAAAATAACTATGCCTTCAATAATTTATTTTTGTTAATGAATACACAATATAAAAAGAGGTAAATTGTGACATGAAAAATATAAAAGGAAGGGAGTAAAAGTGTAGAGATTTTGTATGTGATCAAAGTTATCAGTGTAAAATAGACAGTTATATCTATAAGATGTTTTATGTAATCCTCATGGTAACCACAAAGCAAGAACCACAGTTGATGCACAAAAGATAAAGAGAAGGGAATCAAAGCATACCACTACAGAAAATCATCAGTTCACAAAGGAAGTCAGCAAGAAAGGAAGAAATGAACATGGGAGCTACTAAATAGCCAGCAAATAATAAGATAGTGTTAGTAAGTCCTTATATATCAGTAATTACTCTAAATGTTAGTAGATTAAATTCTCTAATCAAAAGGTATAGAGTGACTGAATGGATTAAAAAACAAGACCCAACATATGTTGCCTACAAGAGACTCACTTTAGCTTCAAGGACACACATAGGCTCAAAGTGAAAGAAGAAAAAGATTCCATGCAAGTGGAAATCAAAAAAGAACAAGAGTAGCTATACTTATGTCAGATACAATAGACTTTAACTGAGAAGATGTAACAAGAGGTAAAGAAGGCCAGATAACGATAAAGCGATTATTTTGTCACGAGGATATAATGGTCATAAATATATATTCGCCCAACATTGGAGCACCCAAATATGTTAAGCATATACTAACAGATCTGAAGGGATAAATGGACAATACAATATAGTTGGAGACTTTAGTACCCCACTTTCAACAAGGAAGATCATCCAGGCAAAAATCAATAAGGAAACATTGGACTCGAACCATACTTTAGACCAAATGGACCCAATAGACGCAAATAAAACATTCCATCCAACAGCAGCAGAATATACATTCTTCTCAAGCACACATGGATCATTCTTTAGGATAGATCGTATGTTAGGTCACAAAACAAGTCTTAGCAAATTTAAAGAGATTGAAATCATACCGAGTATCTTTCTGACTGCAATGGTATGAAACTAGAAATCAGTAATAGGAGGAAACCTGGAAAATTCACAGATCTGTGGAAATTAAACAACACACTCCTGAACAACCAGTGGGTCAAAGAAGAAATTGAAAAGGAAATGAAGAAATATGTTGAAACAAACAAAAATAGAAACACAACATACCGAAACTTATGGGATGCAGCAAAGCAGTTCTATGAGGAAAGTTTATAATGATAAATGCCTACACTAAGAAACAAGATCTGAAATAAACAACTTCACTTTATACCTCAAGGAACTAGAAAAAGAGCACACTAAGCCCAAAGTTAGCAGAAAGAAGGAAATACCAAAGATCAGTGCAGAAATGAGAGACTAGAAAAACAATAGAAAAAACTCAAAGAAACCAAGCTGGCTTTTTGAAAGATAAAGAAAATTGACTAACCTTTAGCTAGACTAAGAAAAAAAGAAGATTCAAATAAATAACATCAGAAATGAAAGAGGAGACTTTACAACTGTTGCCACAGAAATACAAAGGATCATAAGAGACTGCTATGAACAATTATATGCCAGCAAGTTGGATAACCTAGAAGAAATGGATAAATTCCTAGAAATATACAACCTACCAAGACTGAATCATAGAGAAATAGAAAATCTGAACAGACCAAAACAAGTAAGGAGACTGAATCAGTAATCAGTAAGCTCTCAAGACAGAAAAACCTAGGACCAGTTGGTTTCTTGGTGAATTCTACCAAACGTTTAAAGAAGAATTAACACCAATCCTTCTCAGACTTTCCAAAAAATTGAAGAGGAGGGAACACTCCTAAACTCAGTTTACAAGTGCATCATTACCCTAATACCAAAGCCAGATAGTGACACTACAAGAAAAGAAAACTACAGGCCAATATCCCTGATGAATATAGATGCAGAAATTCTCGGCAAAATATTAACCAACTGAATTCACTAGCACATTAAAAGGATCATACACCATGATCAAGTGAGATTTATCCCTGAGATCCAAGGATGATTTTACATACACAAATCAATAAGTGTTAAATAGCGCATTAATAGAATGAAAGATAAAAATCATATGGTCATCTCAGTAGGTACAGAAAAAGCATTTGACAAAATACAATCTTCTTTCATAATAAAAACTCTCAAGAAATTGTGTAAGAGGAAGGTACCTCAAAATAATAAAGGTCATATATAACAAGCCTGCAGCTAACATCATACTCAACAGTGAAAAGCTAAAAGCTTTTCCTTTAAGATCAGGGTGCCTACTCTAACCACTTCTTTTCACATAGTGCTGGAAGCCCTAGTTAGAGCAGTTAGGCAGAAAAAGAAATAAAAGGCATCCAGTTCAGAAAGGAAGAAGTAAAATTGTTTCTGTTTACACATGATATGATCATATATATAGAAAATCCTAAACACTCCACCAAAAAACTATTAGAACTAATCAGTGAATTAAATAAAGTTGCGGGATACAAAATCAACTTAGAGAAATCAGTTGCATTTCTATATACTAACAACAGAGTATCTGAAAAAGAAATTAACAAAGCAATCTCGTTTAAAATAGCATCAAGAACAATAAAATACTTAGGAATAAATTTAACCAAGGAGATGAAAGAGCTATACACGGACAACTATAAGACTTTGATGGAAGAAATTAAAGATGACACAAATAAATGGACAGATATCCCATGTTCATGGATTGGAAGAATTAATATTGTTAAAATGTCCGTATTACTCAAAACCATCTATAGATTCAATGCAATCCCTGTCAAAATTCCAATGGCATTTTTCACAGAAATCGAAAAAACAACCCTAAAATTTGTGTGGAACCACAAAAGACCCCAAATAGCAATGCAATTCTGAGAAAGAACAACAAAACTGAAGGCATCACACTTCCTGATTTCAAACTATGGTACAAAGCTAAAGTAATCAAAACGGTTATAATTCTGGCATAAAAATAGACACAGAGACCATGGAACAGAATTGAGAGCCCAGGGATAAACCTTCGTATATACTAATGTGTGACTAGTATTTGACTAGTAGTACTAATATGTCAATTAATATTTGACAAGGGGGCCAAGAATACTTAGTGGAGTGACTAGGGATAAGGAGCCAACTAGATATGTGCTCTTGTAATTCAGAAAGGGGATGGTATGGACAAGGGATGGCAATAAGGTTTGAGAACAGGGATTTGATAACTCACTGGATAGGTGAAATAAAGGAGAAAAATAAAATAATTTCTAGGTTGGGTAAATGGTGAATCAGAGTTTGGCAAGTTGTGAGGGGCTGACAGCATGGCCTGAGAGTGAGAGTGGAGATAGGACAATGGTTTGGAATTTCCAAGCATGGAAGCAGATCCTTCTGGAGTCTTCTGTTTTTTCAGTTCAACTGCTTTCTTTGGTAGTCCAGAGTTTGAAGGCTAGGGAAGAGCTCTCTCAGAGCTTTTGCAGGTATAAATTTTGTAACCTGCCATGGGTGTCCATCATTTTATTATTCACCAGATATTTTTAAATTTATTCAATGTTTTCTTTCTTTCACATTTTATTTTGGAGATAAGCCGTATGAAGTAATTTTTTTTTTTTAAAGATTGTCACTGAGCTAACATCTGTTGCCAATCTTCTTTTTTTTCCCCCTTTTTCTTCTCCCCACAGGCCCCCCCCCAGTACATAGTTCTATATTTTAGCTGTTAGTCCTTCTGGCTGTGCTAGGTGAGACGTCGCCTCAGCATGGCCTGATGAGCGGTGCCATGTCCGTGCCTGGGATCCGAACTGGCAAAACCCTGGGCCACTGCAGCGGAGCACGCAAACTTAAGCACTAGGCCACAGGACCAGCCTCTTATGAAGTAATTTTATATAAGACTTCCTACATGTAACTTTCAGCGTAGGTCTCTTCTGAGAACTGTAATTAGGAAATACAAACCAGAGAACGTTTCCAAGTTTCTGTAAATATCATCAATTTAAATACTTCACTTTTAATTCAACTTAAAGAAATCAAACATTAGAATACAAGCTAACTCTGAAGCTATGGCTAATATGTTTTGGAGATTTACATTACTGGATGTGATAGCTTATATGTTTGTAGTTCTTTATAGGTCTATTTCATATCTAGATCACTGCTTTAAATTCAAAATAGATTTAAAATTATAGAGTTGACCTTCATGCAGGCGTTCTAATTCCTAGATAGCAGGTTTATAAGGTGTACATATGTGTTTTCATCTTGAGATACTTTATAATAGTAGGAATGAAAACAAAAGTTACATGTAGACCCACCAAGCTAGTCTTGCAAGTGCAGTGATGGGAAAATTTGTCATTGTAGTAGTCCATGTTACACCTGCTGTGTAGTCATAAAAATATATTCGCTTTACATTATAAGCAGGTAGCTATCATCTCACAAGTGATCTTTTCAATTTTACGGATGTTTAATTAGAAAAATTGTATCAGCTGACATATTACATGATACAATTATTTCACAAAATGATATGACCTATTGTTTTGTATGACAATTGTCATTTAGAAGTATTTAGCTCTTTAAAGGTATAAAAAAATCTAGTAGTAATAGCAAAGGTTATCTGACGTGTAGGAGATGTTAAAGTTTTTTTAGAATCTAAATGTTTCCCTCATTTTTCTGAGCTAGTTGGAAATTCATTTTCCCACTCCCTTTACATTTTGAGATTAGTCTGGTTTTGATAATCCTTGATGTTTTCCCCCTTTCCTGTGGTATATTATGCCTTTTCTCTTGGCTTCAAACCACTCAGTGTATAGTTTGTTAAATCATAGTTTTTACATATAATTTAAAATTTTTACCTCTTTGCTGATTTTTAGCTTTATATAATTAGAAGATTGTAGATCTGTGAATGCTACAAATAAAACTTGAAACTTCAGATAGTCTTTTGTTTTAAGGTCTCTTGGTCTTCTCTTTTTTATTATTTTATCAAGGTCATAATAGTTTATAACATTGTGAATTTCAGTTGTACATTATTATTTGTCACTCGCCATATATGTGTGCCCCTTTACCCTTTACATCCACCCCCCAAACCCCTTGGCCTCTGGTAATCAGTAATCTGTTCTGTTTGTCCGTGTGTTTATCTTCCACATATAAGTGAAATCATGTGGTGTTTGTCTTTCTCTGTCTAGCTTATTTCGCTTAACATAATTGCCTCAAGGTCCATCCATATTGTTGCAAATAGGATGATCTTGTCTCTTTTTATGGCTGAGTAGTATTCTGTTGTATATATACACCACATCTTCTTTATCCACTCATCAGTCACTGGGCACTTGGGTTGCTTCCACTTCTTGGCTATTGTGAATAATGCTGCAATGAACATAGGGGTGCATAAATCTCTTTGAATGGTTGATTTCAACTTCTTTGGGTAAATACCCAGTAATAAGATAGCTGGGTCATACGGTATTTCTATTTTTAATTTTTTGAGAAATCTCCATACAGTTTTCCATAGTGGCTGCACCAGGTTGCATTCCCACCAGCAGTGTATGAGCATTCCCTTTTCTCCACATCCTCTCTTGGTGATTATAGCCATTCTAACAGGTATGAGGTGATAACTCGTTATAGTTTTTGGTTTGTGTTTCCCTAGGGATTAGTGATGTTGAACATCTTTTCATGCACCTGTTGGCCATGTGTATATCTTCTTTGGAAAAATGTCTGTTCATATCCTCTGCCCATTTTTTGATTGGGTTATTGGTTTTTTTGTTATTGAGTTGTATGAGTTCTTTCTCCATTTTGGAGATTAACCTCTTGTCGGATATATGATTTGCAAATATTTTCTCCCAGTTGTTGGATTGTCTTCGTTTTGTTCCTGGTTTCCTTTGCCTTGTAGAAGCTCTTTAGTCTCATGAAGTCCCATTTGTTTATTTTTTCTTTTGTTTCCCTTACCCGAGTAGACATGATATTTGAAAAGATCCTTCTGAGACTGGTGTCAAAGAGTGTATTGCCTCTGTTTTCTTCTAGGAGTTTTATGGTTTCACGTCTTCAAGTCTTTAATCCATTTTGAGTTAATTTTTGTGTATGGGAAAAAATAATGCTCTACTTGCATTCTTTTGCATGTGGCTGTCCAGTTTTCCCAGCACCATTTGTTGAAGAGTCAGTCTTCTTTTTTGGTTCATAGAGTATATGATAACAGTAGCTCTAAATGATTGTTTCCTTGTATGTAAAATGGCATATGATAATATGTTATTGTGAAGTCATTATTAAACAACATTCACCATATAAAGTGCAATTTCTGTCATAAGCTATGTAACTTTGAATCAGTTTTTCTTCATGCAACGCCTATAAAATTGTTCTCATGGCTAGCTGAGTTAAAATAGTACTGTGGGCAGTCAGTAACTTAACTATACTAAAAATTATTTTCTTCCTTTTCCTTGCTTCCATACACGCACCCGTATATTTGCATGTATGTCTGTATTATATCTCTGTATATCTCTATATATGCAGATATATAAATGTACACTTGTATGTACATATTTAAGTGCATATATTTACATATGTATTTTTAATATGTTTATGTGTGCGTAATTATTTGTACAGAGAAAGCATCTATGCTCTCTCTACATAACTACGTACATGTTAAAATACATACTTTACATAATTTCAGAGCATGTGTGGCATGGATTTAACATGTATTTATGTATTTAAGTGCTTGGTATAGTACTTGGTGTATGGAAAGTGCTTGATACATGTTATCTTCATCTTGTGGGAATCCCATACCTTGTCTGCCTGCCAGGAAGTCACATTTATTGAATACTCACTTGTGGAGAAATGGGCTTTCTGGTATTTTGGAAAGTTGGAGGCAAAGATGTCGTTCCCATGCCTGGGAAATGACTTTGCTTTCTCTCCTCAGATGACACTTAATTTGCTTCAAGAACTAGGAGAATACCAGGCTTATAAACCTGCTAGTAGAGTAAGTTTCTGCACAATGGTATGAAAATGTCAAAATATAAAGGTTAGTATTAATATTGCTGCAAGACTTAAGCTTCTCCAATCTGGCACGACCTTGCTTTGTGAGGAGAGACCCGCTGGCAGCCCCCATCCACTCTGAAATATACTGCATCTTTTCTTACTCTGTGTGGCCACCTCACTTCTGGTAAGATGTTCCGTATTTACCTAATTACAGCGAGACTCTGTCCCGTTTTACCTTATGTGTGATTGGGGTGGGGCAATGGGTGGAACGAAACAGGGGAAAAGAGGCAAGTTTCTTCTTGCCAGTTTTTAACTCGTGTGAAGCACTGTACCTGTATCTGTGACTACTGTTAGACAGCCAGGATGAGTTTATCACTTCCTAATTCCATCCCTGTTTGTTTATGTATTGAAAATATTGAAATTTATAGTTTTCATACTTGTTATTTGACTTTTGGGTTATTGACAGTAGCTTCCTATTAGCCTTCTTGCCTCCGGTCTGGATCCTTCCAGTGTATGCTAATGTTGTATGATCTTTCCATAAGTCTAGTCTAATCAGAGCTTGTTAATTTTATTGTTTAACACTTTTTGCAACTATGTGAAACCTTTTCTGTGATACACAATCAGTAATTTGCTGATGTAGGAAATACACATACTTAATATCACTATTTCAGATTGCTTTTTAAATTGTTTATACTAGTTTATACTCCTAGTAACAATGCATGAGGGTTACCATTCCTCCATATTTTCACCAGTTTAAGTGAGAACCATTAAGTAGTGTTAAATATTAGTCTTAAAAGTTACTGGAAATAATAAAAATAAAATTCAAGGGTGAGAGAGTAGATGTATATTAATTTCGTTAAGTTGAAAAACTTTTGTGGCCAGATTTTTCTTTATAAATTCAGATTTAACGTTGTGTTACTAATGGTGCAATAAAGCTTCTCCATGTAAGAGTCAGAGTTGTAATGTAATGACTTCAGATCTCATCCTGTTTATTTTTTCAACAATGAGCATTCATAACATTCTTTTCAATTACAGAGTATTGTTGACAGGGTAGAAAGAAATTTAAGAAATTTAAGAAATGTTCAGGTGTATTCACTTGCCTGATGTAATAGTACTTTTAAGGAAAAAAATGTTTGAGGCCGAGTACAAATGAATTAGGCGGATATATGAAATAGCAAGAAAGACCAACCATTTGGGGGAAAAGTAGTATTGTACATTAGTTTCTGTTTTTAGCATTGCTCGTTTCTTCTAGCATGAATTTTAAGGAGAAAAACAGTGATTATAAATGACCCAATGTCAAAATATGGTTCTTAAAGTCAAGATGCAATAAATATAACTTTATTCGCTGTAGAGTGGTGTTCAGGAAAATGACACTTTGGAAATATAATGTAAGAGAGATTGATTGATAAGTAGTTTACTTTGATGGGAAACCCCCACGTTTAGTGATATCTGATCATTACTGTAATCTTGTAACTGAACAGATAGGAAAGGACCAACCTCCAAGGTTAGAAATGTTTTTAAGTTCTCAATGGCTGTTTCTCCAAACAAGGTAAAGATGAATTTGAAATATGAGAGCCAACAAATTTAGCTTGAATTCCATGAGCTAATGCAGATGAGAGATTCATTGCTAGGTTTCCAAGAAGCTTTGTCACTTCTTGGAGCTTGGCATCTGGAGCTGCCAAGAAACTTGAAAGTAACTCTTGGTGGGCCTGTCTTGTTCACAGCTACCTATCAAGAGCTATAACAATGCCAAGCACAGGACCTCCCCCCAAATTGCCAAGAAATCCCCTCAAATCTAGAATTAGTAGTTTTAATAATCTTTTAAATAAGCTTATATCATTAACTAAAATGTTAACTTGTGGATTTCATTTGTCGGAATGATCAAAAGAACAGAAGGTGTTAATATGACAAGGGATTTTAAGCAAAATATAATGTGACTGGCTAGAATGTGCTCTCTCAGAGTTTACCCCAGTTTAAATCAAAGGAAGTGTTATTTCAATTTGCTTTAATGCACGTAAGATAATTGGGCACAATGAATGATAAAGGCCATCAGGAATGCACCTGTTGTCAAACAGTTTATTAGCCTGCTGTGGCAAGGGAGAGCATGTACCTAGGAATTTACTGAGGTGTCTCAGTAAGAGGAAGTGGGCAAAGGCTTGGTAGGGTTTGGGCTTGAGCTGAACGCTTGATTCTAAGGAAAGACTAGGGCAGTAGACCAGCTCTGGATTGGATATTGTCATGAAGTGGGGTCAGTTTGGTAATTGGGTATTTTAGCATTCAGTTCAAGGTAGGAGTGATACAGAGCTGGGGACTCATTGGTAAAAAAGCAGTTATCACTGAAAAAAGAGCCATTTTAGTAATTTTTCAGCTGTAGCGTGGCCTTGGGTGAAACTTTATTTCTGGTTTGCCGTTTTACTGGCCTTGCCACTAATCTGTTAGGAGTATCACAACCTGATTATCAGTGGGGCTTATTTTCACTTTCTCAGTCCCTCTTTTTGGCTGGATTTAGCCGTTCATAACATTGTTCTGTGAAACCCAGATCTTCACTATTGCCAGAATTCTGTTGATCAGAACACTATTCAGAGAACCTCATCTATTGTTGGACTAAAGTCAGTTCTTTCCGTATACTTTTTGTTTTTGTAAGGTTATTGAATCTTCCAAAGCAAAAATGACTGTGCACATCTAAGACTTTGGAGATCAGATTTGAGCTCTGTAACACTGACAAATGCTGAGAGATTATTAACAGAGTCTGCAGTCTACTTCTAGGCCAAGAGCCAAAGTTCCAAGTATGGTTTTGGTGTAGATAGAAACTTTCCTAGGTTTGACATCATAGGGGCTGTCTGTCCTGTTTACTATTTTTAGTTTACTATTTAAAGAGTTGTTTAGTAGTTGAGTGTAATTGCCCAGGAACTAAAGCAAGCTGAGTTGCACCCAAAAGAAGGTGGCTACAATCTCAACAATCGGCTTGTTCGTACATTTTTGTGAAATGACAAGCAAATTGTAGCCAGATATTGGACTCATACAAGGAGTGGCTAGGGATGCAAAGAGCAATATTATGGGTATTATTGTAAGAGATAACAAGTGTCTGTTAACAATTCAGAAACTTAAACCAGCAGAGAGGAAAGAAAAGAGCTTGGGGAAAAAAAATAAGAGCATGCAAATTAAAGCATGGTAATTTTTGGTTCTGGCCATTTAGATCTTGTTCCCTCTTGGGTCCTGAGTGGAAGCTGTCTCTCTTTCATGCTGCTTGGTCCAAAGGTCTTGGGTAGAAGCTGTCTCATTCTCTAAGATCCTGTTGTGTCACTGTAATTGAGAGCTATGGATCCAAGGAGTTTTACTGCTCTTTTAATTGTTAACAGAATATGGCAAGGTCATTTCCATGGGAGTTCAAGTGCAGTCTTTCCCTGTTGATGCTTCAAAAATAGCCAGTCACCCAATCTGAGAGCATGTAGAGCTGATTAAGTGTCTAGCAAGAAAGATAGTTGTTTCCATCAGTGATTAGATCGAACAGCTCTGGAAGATTATTATGAATGGAAATGAATGGCTCATCTATCATATAATACACAATTAATTTATAGGAATTCAGTCATTGATTACCCAGGGAGTGAACAGTGAGAACTTTAACAAACCTCATGGCCTCTTGATTTCTACCATCAAGTGTACCATGCTTGTCTTTGATTGACAAAGATATTGAAACCTAGACACAAAAATCACTTTGAAGCAGTTATTGTACCAGTTTTTGTATATGAACATGAGAAGAGTCAGCCTTGTCTCAACTTAAAGTACATAATCACTGAACATATATAATTGATATATTTTATTTGTATTTAACTAATCTGTAAAGACGGAACTCTTGATTTGTCAAATAATCAATTTGGAGAGAACAGAATTTTCATAATAGGAAATCCAAAGATATTTTAGGTGTAAAAGACATCTTATCAGTTTTATTATTTTGATTTTGGGACTTAAGTTCACAAAAGGCAAAATCAAGGAGTTTTAAATAATATAATACATGGTATCCAAAGGTTAGAAATAGTTTAAGGCAATATTTGAAAATCCAGCATTAAGAACATAATTATTAGAACCTTTAATTTTTTTCAAATAAATAAATTTTATTAAAAATGACTTAAAATATAGCTAAGGCCTAATAATATATATTTAAGAGCATTTTTTCCCTAGTTGGAAATATTAAGATCATTGAAAATACCAAAAATATCACAGTAGAGCAAGTTAGGCCGTTCAGTTCACATCTCTCAAGCGTGGAGCCAAACTGCTTTATCTTGCACAATCACTAAGATTTCACGCTGTAGCCCAGCATTCTCACAGGCCTTCTTCCCTCAGTACCATCATACCTCGGCATACAATGACAGTTGCTTGTGGTCTGCTTCCAAACTATCACATAATCAAAATAATTAAATCTTAAGTTTAACACATTAGCCTTTATGTAATTCATAATTTTTAGTATATAATTAAGCACATTGATTATTTCACCTGTTTTTTTGTTTTTTCCCTAAAACATAAGTTTCCCATGAAGGAAGCAGTGCACTGATTTACATTCTGGTGCAAGCTCCGTGATATGATTGACTACTCTATGTTTTCCTGTCATTGCAGCTGACAATATAATCCTCCAGAGCAGACTTTTACACAGAGCTTAAACTCCAAACAACATCTATTGACAGTAGGATCAATACTTCATGGTTTTATACGGTACAGAGCTAGTCTAGAACTTCTAGCTTCCAGCACTGCTGTTCAGAAATCCAAAGGTATCCTGAGTCCTGAGTCTGTCTTTTTTTTTTAGTTTATTTTTATTCAAATTTAATGGACATATAAAATTGTGTAAGTTTAAAGTGTACAGCTTGTTTTGATAAATTTATATATTACAATATGATTACCACCATAACGTTAGCTAGCACCTCTATCACATCACATAATTATCATTTCTTTTTTGTGGTAGGAACGATTAAAATATAGTCTCTTAGCAGCTGTGAAGTTTTCTGTAATCAGTATGCTGTGCATTACATCTCCAGGACTTCTTTATCTACTAGTTGCAAGTTTGTACTCTTAAACAACATCTCCCCAATTCCCTCAGCCCCTGGTAACCACCATTCTACTCTGTTTTTACGATTTCATCTTTTTTAGATTCCACGTATAAGTGATATAAGGTTCCTGTCTTTCTCTGTCTGGCTTATCTCACTTAGCATAGGGCCCTCAGGGTCCATCCATTTTGTCACAAATGACAGGCTTTCTTTTTTTTCATGCTGAGTAACATTGATCCTTTCTAAGTGGCCCATTATCCATCCTCACTGGAAGCTTGTAAAAATCTACTGCTTGTCTCTACTTTTCTGAAATGTCTAAATACGGTGTCTTGATGTGGGTTTATTTTCATCCATTTTTGATGGGAACTCATTGGACCCTTCCAGTTTATACAAACCCTGTACTTCAGGGATTTTTAAAGTCCCGTGGGAAGTTTCCTTGAATTACTTCATACGTTTTCTTCCTCTCTTTTCTCTGTTCTTTCTTTCTGGACCTCCTGCTTATTTGTATGTTAGATTTCATGGACTAGTTCTCCAATTTTCCTATTTTTCTTTTAGGTTTCTCTTACTTGTTTTATTCTTCTATTTTCTAGGATCTCTCTTCAATTTTGTCTTCGATCCAGCCAATTCTCCTTCTCAGAGGTATCTTGTACTCTCTATTCTCTGCTTTTGGAGGATTTTGCTGTGTAAATCTAATTGGTTCTCAGCTTTCTTCACTGTCAGCTTCTGATTTAGTTTTCTTGGATCCTCTTAGTCAGCTACTGTTTGTTCACTTACTTTCTTGTTTCCAAATTTTTTGCTGTCCTCTCTCCCATTTTTCATCCTACTGGGTTAATGCCTTTAAAAAATTCCCTTTCCCACAGTTTTAGGAGGGAAGTAAAGTTTGATATGTATGTTCAGTACTACTCTGTTTTTCCAAAGCACCACTTATTTTTTTAACCATTCCTTTACAGCCATTTTGTATTTTCACCTTACTCCTCCTATCTGTTAAAGGCGAGTGTTCATCATGATTCTACTATCTTCTTCTTTGGTCTTCTCACGTAACACGCTTTCTCTCAGCTTTATTTATTATTTTTAAATGTGATGTTTTCTTGTCATACTTACTTGCTTTGTACACTCCTTGAAGTGAAGTACATATACTCTTCACCTTTCTTAGGAGACAGCTGGCATGAAAGACCTCTTCCCATCTTACCTCTGCCTATTTCCAAAATTCCGTCCGTCTTCAGGACTGTCAGCCTGTTTCAATGATATCGAACTGCTACTGCTACTCTGTGTTATTCTCTGAGCATACCACACCCTCTCTGTGCTTCTGTAGTTTTGTACATGCTCTTCCTATTTCCTGGGATGTCTCATGTAACTACTGATTTCTTTCCCCAACCCCTCTCTCCTTTCCTAACAAACTTAAGTCTTAAGACTCTGAAGCTTTGTTTCATCTTGCTTCAGCCCTTCAAGATATACTTGATCATCCTCTCTACTTATAGTACTTAGCACACTATATTGCCTTTACTTATTTATATAATCTGACTACTTCAACTGGATCATGACTGACACTAGGGAACAAATCTTTTTCATCTCTAGCGTCCCTTTTTACTAAAAAGTATCTGTGTGGATGGAGAGATAAATAAATGTGCTCTGTGAACCCCAAAGCACTGTTATATTATGATGGTAATTATATTAGGTGATTTTCAAGAGGAGGTTACCTTTTTGGTAATCAGACATTTTTAAAGTTTTTTTATATTCTCTCATTTCACCTTTCTTTCTAATAATTTACTTTTATAAAATATAACACATGTAATTACTTGGGATAGGAGAGAGGACTGTTGGCAGATTAGAATTTTTTAGCTCATTGAGAAGAAATTTTCATACAGCAGCTTTGCCATTTTTCCATAAGAGAAAGTCCAAGGGTTCTTGTTAAGGAGGTGAACAGGTAAGTCTTTGGTTTAATTTATTTCCATTCCCACCACTCTCACTTTAGAGGGCTCAAGTCTAGGATGTTATCCTCAAATAGTAGATATGAAAGAATCTGTTCTACTCCTGGGGAGCCATCTGGTTACATCAGTACCATGCACATGAAAGTGTGTAATAGACTTAATTCTGGTCCCCAGTTTCATTTTATTTTTGTGTTACCCTCTTTAACTTCTTTAAGTCTTTCAGAAATCATTCAGACTTGGTGAACATTAAGTACAAATATTCTTAATGTATTTTTAATATAATGAGTGCCAATGGTGTTTTACTAGAAAGTATATTGTAAAGCTGATTGTCATAAAACAAATCATTTTTCAAAAAAATAAGGAAGTAATTGGGATTTGTTTTCCCAACTAAGGATTTGGTGTAAATATGTTGTAAAAACAAAGATAATTTAAAATAATAAAGTATTAAATGGATTTAAATGAATTGATTTTATAAGGAGTTATTCACTTGTTCAATCAAACCTTCACTCTGTTTAGATCTCCAGCTCTGCCACCTCTGCCCTTACTTTTAGTATATGACCTCATTTTCAACATCAGAAAAATATGAAATCCACCAAAGCGAGAACTCCCCAAGCTTTTTGGGTCTGAACCAACGGCTTTGCACCTGTATCTATCCTTTTCGATATCCTTTCTTCTTATTACAATGGAAGAAGTATTTCTCCTTCTAGCTCTGAGTGTAATTTCTCCGCGGTGTTTCAGTCTTTACTCTCTTAATTTTTCCCTCCCTCTTCTAAATCAGTAGCTCCTTTCCTCTGGGTTCTGCCTCTCAGTACTTAACATATTCAAATCTCTTCCATCTTAAAAAGATAATAATTCTTTAACCTTGTGTATTATTGTAGCTGCTGCCTTATTTTCTCTCCTTCAAAGGAATAGCCTACATTTATTATCTCAGTTTACTTATGCCCCGTTCGTTCCTCAACACAGACTGCCACTACATCACTGCAACTATTTTTGTCTAGTCCATTATCCACTGGTGACTTGATCATTGCTAAATTCACTGGACACTGCTCAGTCCTCACCTTACTAGACCTCTCTGCAGCTTTTGATACTATTTGCTATTCTCTCCTTTTTGGAAATCTTTTTCTTGACAGTCCTTCTATTCGGTCTCATCTCATCTTCTCTCATGGCTTTGATTACTGTGTATATGCTGATTACAGTAAATCCATGTCTTCAACTTTCTCTTGAGCATTAGACGTGTTTATTCAGCTTCCCACCCCCACTTAGGTGTCGCACAAGTACTGCAAGCTCAACCTACACAAAATGGAAGTGTCATCTTCCTGTTCCCTGAAATCTTTTCCTCCTGCTTGTTTCTTCTTTCAGTGAATAATGTTGTCCTTAACTTGTTGCCAGAGGCAGAAATCATTATCTTTGACTTCTCCTTCTGTACCCCAGTATTCAATCACCAAGTGCTGTAGGTTCTGCTTCACTTCTGCAGTTTCTCTCCTCTCTGTAGCAAGCACACTGCAGTAGCCACCATCATCCCTCCTCACCTGAGTGATTCCAATGCTATTTACTTTCAACTGGTCTCTCTGCCTCCTGTCCTTATTTATACCTCTCAGCATTCAAAAGGCAGCCAAAGATATTTTTCCCAAGTAAAATATCATTGCTTTTTCTCTTGTTAAAAAATATTTAATGGAGAGCTTCCTGTTTTCTTGGAGTAAAAAGACTTTTATGTTCTGGTTCCTAATTATATCCCCAGCCTCATCTCCTGTTGTTTACTCTTATCTGTTCTTCCTCAAATGCTCTTCTCTCACCTCATGTGCTTTCACACTATGTTCGCCCGAGTCTCAACGTATACACGCTCACACACATGCACACACCCTACGTGAGCAGTTCTACAAGTGTGATGTGGTAACTCCTAGAGGTCCCCAAAATCCTTTCAGAGGGTCTGCAAGGTCAACACTGATTTCTTAGTAGTGCTATGATACTTGCTTTTGCCACTCTGATTCTCATGAGGGTACAGTGGATTTTTTTCAAAGGTGACAGACATAACGTGATGATACCGTTGCTCTGATGGCTAATGGTTGTGTGCTTTTTATTCTCTGTTTTTAAAAGTTCCCATTTTAAAATTCTAATTGGCTGAATATTGATCGCTACAACAAGCAAAGCTCTTCAGGGTCCGCAGTATTATCTAAGAGAATAAAGGGGTCCCGAGTCCAGAAAGTTTGAGACTGCCATTTAGGCCTCAGTTAGATGATATTTCCTCTGACAAGTCTTTGCTTGGGTCCTCCACCAAAGTAACCTTTGGGTAACCTCTGTGGTTTGTAGTTTCCCTATCATAGCACTTATCATATTCTATTCTAGTAGATTAGTTATTTGTCTGTCTAGGCCAGTAGACACAGAAAGCTCCATAGAAGAAGGAACTCTGCTGTATCCCCAGTACCTGGCACAGTACTGGAAACATAATAAGTGCTCCATAAACACATGTTGAGTGAATCTCTTTGATGGTATTTGGGGATACGAGAACTATAGCATTGTAAATTATAATCATTTTTTTGTACTTTAGTGATGCATTCATTTCTTAATTTTTTTGACCCACTAATATGTAAATGGGCTTTAGGAAGTAAGTTTTATATGTGTGTGTGCCGTACACACACATGCATACATAGAGAGGAAGCATATGTATAAGAGAGCAGGAAGAACCTATTACAGGAAGTCAAGAGCTCTATTTTTGAATTTTTCTCTTCTGCAAATAACAGTGGGCCTTGGACAAGTCTTTTTATTCCTTTGAATCTAACTTCTCTCATCAAATAATGGGATTGGACCTGATTATCTAAAAAAGTTTTCTGTATGACATTATGTGATTATGTGTGAAAGATGTCAAATGTGTATTAAATACGTGATTTATATTTTATTAAAAGCACATAAATTTAGATTTGTCTGTATATTAAAATAACTTTGTTTTTACAGGAAAGATGATAAAGACTATGCTTTAAAACAAATAGAAGGAACCGGGATCTCTATGTCGGCATGTAGAGAAATAGCAGTAAGTGAAGCTCTTTTTATCATCATTATTATCAACTGACTTATGAGTGTCAACTATATAGGTCTCAGGATTGTGTTTGTCACATAGACACATTAATTGAAAGTTGGTAAATATTTTTCATACCAAGTATTTATTGAAATTTTTTTTTTTTGAAGATTGGCACCTGAGCTAACATCTGTTGCCAGTCTTTTTTTTTTCCCTTCTTCTTCATCCCCCAAAGCCCCCCAGTACATAGCTGTATATTCTAGTTGCAGGTCCTTTTGGCTGTGCTATGTGGGATGCCACCTCAGGATGGCTTAGATGAGTGGTGCTATGTCTGCACCCAGGATCCAAACTGGTGAGAACCTGGGCTGTGAAAGGTGGAGCATGCGAACTTAAACACTCGACCACGGAGCTGGCCCCTGGTATTTGTTTTTTAAAGAGAAGTAAAGGTGGCATGTAGTGCTAGCAGAAACTTCTATATAAATTCACTTATTTGGAATTAAGTCAATCTCAGTTGTTTTTATAAATAGATATTTTCCAATAAATGTCACTAAATAGTTAAGGGTCCAGTTATTCTTTTTTTTTTTTTTTTTTTGGTGAGGAAGATTGGTCCTGATTTAGCATCTGTTGCCAGTCTTGCTCTTTTTTTTTTTTCTTCTTCTGCCCAAAGCCCCAGAACATAGTTGTATATTCTAGTTGTATATCCTTCTAGTTCTTCTTTGTGGGATGCCACCTCAGCATGGTTTGATGAGCGGTATGTAGGTCTGTTCCCAGGATCCAAACTGGCAAACCTTGGGCTGCCGAAGTGGAGCACATGAACTTAACCTCTATGCCACTGGGCCAGCCTCAAGGGTCCAGTTGTTCTTATTATTTCATCGAGTGCAATAAAAGTGGCATTTACTTCATATAAAATTACTGTTTCTATTTTAATAAAATGAAATTAATGTTACTTATATCAACTTAAAATGAGATTGTGTTATTTGATTTTCATTGTATCTGTTCATTTGAGTATGGAAAAATATATGCCTTTTTCTTTTGGAAGCATAGCTTTCCATATGGTAATTAGAATCTCATTTTGATTCCTAAGGAAAATATTCTTCATGTTAATGCATTATTAAATAATTATTCATACATTTTAACTGAGTATTGCTTCAGTGAGATTTTATTTCAGTTTTTGCTGTTGTAAAACTATGGGTCCAAATTAGTTTTTTCTGGCTTTAATCAGAATATTCTAGAATATATATTACAATCTTTGTTTTTGTTGCTTTCAGCCCTTCTGTCTACCCATAGATATAGGCTATGTGACCTAGAGATAGTAATTTAAATAACTTGACTCATTTAACAGATTCTATAGAACCGGGTTTTCAATTAACAGTCATTTATTGTGTATCATGTTGACAGGAAGTAGAGTAGGTAGACGTAGAACAAGTCTGGGTCACTGGCCTTAAGTATTAACATGCTGATGGAGAAAGAGACTCATAAATCTTATATTAATAAGAACAGTGTGCCAAGCATTATGATAGAATTGTGTAGAGAATGGGAGAAGGGTATACATGTAAACTGGAGAATCAAGGAAGGTTCCAAGTGTTGGAGGACATGTAAGAACTACGTCCATGAGGGAAGAATAGCCTGAGATGGAAGGTATTCTTAACCAAAGGTATATGCCATGGTGGAGATTGTATTTCATTTAATTGATAAGTTTTTCAAACTCTTGACTCTTGAGGCAAGATATCTATACATTAATTGTCAGTTCTTCAACATCTGCTATTCTGTATATTCTAGGCAGTTCTAAAGAATTAAAATCCATTTAATTATGGTCAGTTATGTTAGCTGTCATGGTAGTGATTACCTTTGGGGAGGGGTCAGGGAGTGACAGGAAGGGCAGATAAAGGGAGCTTTCAGGATGCTAGTAATGTTCTGTTTCTTGATCTTGCTCTGGGACTGGTTATGTGGGTTTAATGTGTGAAAACTCACTGAGCTGTGCACTTATGGTTTATGTGCTTTCTCTCTGTTTGTTATACTTTAACAAAAAGCTTGAAAAACAACAAAACTCCATTCACGTCAGGAACAGACATTCTTTATGTATGTTGATAACTCTAAATGCAGTTACGAAAGGTTATTTTTAGGGTACTTGATTGTGCTTCTTCCATTTAAGGTGAGCAGAAATTTTTAATTTTGATGAAGTCTAATTTACTAAGTTTTTCCTTTTATGACTCTTGTTTTCTCTGTGTCCTTTATCTACTCACTGATTGTGAGGCTGTTTCCTTATGTTTTCTTCTAAAAGCTTTATAGTTTTACCTAACTTTTTACCCTATGATCTACTCAAGTTTTGTTTGTGGTACAATATAGGATTTAAGACTCTCCTCCCCATATGAATGTACAATTGTTGTAGCATCATTTTTTGAAAAGATTCTTCTCCATTGAATTCCTTTGGCATCTTTGTAAAAAATTTAATGACTTTGTAAGTGTGGGACTATTTCTGGCCTCTTTTCTGTTCTCTTGATCTCTTTGTCTATCGTTATGCCAATATACCAGTTTACTCTAGCTTTACAGCAAGATTTGAAGTAAGGTGATGTAAGGCCACCAGCTTTATCCTTTTGCTTAGGACGTTCCCTTCTGTTTTTTTGTAAATGGTATTGAATTTATTCAAATGCTTTTTTCTACATGTATTGAAACGACTATATAGTTCTTCTCTTTTATTCTGTTACATTGGTAGACTACATTGATGGTTTTTTAATGTTTATCTAATTTGTGTATCCATGAAATAATCTCTGCTTGGTTGTAGATTGCTAGATTTGATTTACTAGAGTGTTATTAAGGAGTTCTAGATCTATGAGTTCGAAGGGTATTGTTCTGTAAATATATTGCTTGTAATGTCTTTGTCCTTAGTATCAAGGTTGTGCTGTCCTCCTGAAACAAGTTAGGCAGCCTTTCTTCATCCTCTGTTTTCTTGTGGAGTTTCTGTGTGATTGGTAGTTATTCTTCCTTAAGTGTTTCATAGAATTCACCAACCGCTATTATTTCCTTCATAGATAGAGAGCTCTTCAGATTTTATATTTCATCTTGTGTTTAAGTTGTATTTTTTATGTAGTTTGTCGATTTCATTTAAGTTGTAGAATTTATTGGCACAAAATTGTTCATAATGTTCCCTTATTATCCTCTCACATCTATAGCTTCTGTAGTGATGTCCCTATTTCATTGTGGACTTGGTTTTTTATTTTCTGTTATATCTTTGATTTTTGCTTTTATCTTTATTGTTTCTTTCCTTCTACTTTTTTTTTTTTTAAGATTGGCACCTGAGCTAACAACTGTTGCCAATCTTCTTTTTTTCCCCTCCTTCTTCTTCTCCCCAAAACCCCCCAGTACATAGTTGTATATTCTAGTTGTGAGTGCCTCTGGTTGTGCTACCGTGGGACGCTGCCTCAGCGTGGCTTGGTGAGTGGTGCCATGCCACCACCCAGGATCGGAACTGGCAAAACCCGAGCCGCCGAAGTGGAGCATGGGAACTTAACCACTCGGCCACAGGGCAGCCCCCTCCTTCTACTTATTTTTGGCTTACATTTTTTTAATCTTCTTAAGTTAGAACCTTAGGGCATTGATGTTTTTAAACTATTCTTTTCTAGTACAAGCCGTTAAAACCATGAATTTCCCTCTAAGCTGTGTTTTGCTTGCATTCTAGAAATTTTGTTTCGTTGTGTTTTCATTGTCATTTAATACAAAATATTTTCAATTCTCCTGGTGATTTTTCTTCTTCCTTTTTTATGGGTATTTAGAAATATATTGTTTAATTTTTAAATATGTGAAGCCTTCTAGATAATTTATTGTTGATTACTAATTTATTTCCATTGTTGTCAGAGAAAAGAGATTCTCTATTTTAGAGATACATACTGAAATATTTATAGTTGAAATCATGTGAGGTTTGGGATTTACTTGAAAATACAGGAATACCTCGGAGATATTGCGAGTTTAGTTCTAGACCACAGCAGTAAAGTGAATATCACAATGAAGTGAGTCACAGGAATTTTTTGGGTTCCCAGTGCATATAAAAGTTATGTTTACACTATACTATAGTCTAATAAGTATGCAATAGCATTATGTCTAAAGAAACAGTGTACATACCTTAGTTAAAAAGTACTTTATTGGGGCTGGCCCAGTGGGATAGTGATTAAGTTCTCGGGCTCTGCTTCAGTGGCTCAGGGGTTCACGGGTTCAGATCCCTGGCGCAGACCTAGCACTGCTCATCAGGCCACGCTGAGGCGGTGTCCCACACAGCAGAGCCAGAGGACCTACAACTAGAATATACAACTATGCACTGGGGGGCTTTGGGGAGAAGGAGGAAAAAAAAACAAGATTGGCAACAGATGTTAGCTCAGGTGCCAATCTTTAAAAAACAAAAACAAACAAAAAAACCCGCTGTATGTGCAAAGTGCAATAAAGTGAAGCATGGTAAAACCAGGTTATGCCACTGTAATCCAGGGTGAGGTAAGAGGGGTGGTTGTGAATACAAATAGATGAAATGAGACAGGCTGGGAGTGGATGATGGTGCAGGGCACAGGGGTTTGTTTTACTGTTCCATTTTATTTACTTTTAAAAACATTTCCATAATTAAAGAAAAAAAAAATCCTTCTGGCAAGTCTTACCACACCTCTCTCCCTTCCATTTATTAAATCTTCCTCTGAGAAGTCCTGTGTCCCCACCACTCGCCTCCATTATTCTCTTGTGATCTGCACCCAGTTTGTTTCTTTTAAAGCACTTACTACAAATTATAATTACAAAGAGTTTCTTTTTGTGTGTGTGTTTGCTTATTTTCTATTTGTTGTTCCTACCCCCTCTGCAATTCATTTCTTCTCCAGTGTGTACTAGGTCTGACACATCACCTTTGCTCAGTAAATAATGTAAAAGGGAGGGAGGAAGAAACTCTGAGAATTTCTATTAAAGTTAAGAGCACTGCATATCTTATCCTCATTGTGTTGTAAAAGGTTTGTTTTGTATTTCCAGGATTTCCTGTGAGCTGGAATCCCTTTAGCCTAGTGCTTCATGGTACCATGCATATTCTAGGAGGCTGCTGCGCAGTTGGCCTAGGGGGGCTACGGGAGCAGAGATAAAGCTGCAGACTCTGCTTTTAAAGCTCACATCTACTTTAACCTAGGCATCTCAGTTTTTCTTAGCAATTTGCAGAATTCAATTGAAAAAAACTCTCCACAGGTTAAAAAAAACTGGAATAATTTTCCCTATGCTTTTACGGTAATTTCAACTCAACTATCATCACACTTATCACATAAATTTAGAATTTAGTATTTTTGCTATGTCGTAAAATTTTAATATTAGAAATCAATATTTTAAAAAATTTATTTGTACTTTCAGAGTTCAGATTAAGTGTAATATTGTATGGCACAATTGGAATGAATTCAGTTGATGATGATCATTTTGTTACCAATAGTAAAATATTTGCATTTCTACCAGTGATCGTAGTTTTCAGGAAATTGTGAGATTTTGTTACCAGTAGAATTAGAAAAACTTAGGTGGTTTCTGTGATGGAACGCATTGTATAAATTTATTTAAATCTTTCCTTTAAAAATTTTTTAACATAAAATCTTTAAAAAGGCAAAAAATGCTTTGTAAAATGTTAAGAAATAAGCATCAACATGCTCTGTATGAGATGAAATGCTGAAGTTCTGTTCATCAGATATGACAACTCTGGAGTGCTCCCAGTCTCAGAGCACCAACCCCTCACTACTGCATGTAGCAGTTAAGACCCTAGCCAGGGGCTGGCCCATTGGTGCAGTGGTTAAGTTAGTACTTTCTGCTTCTCAGTGGCCCAGGGTTCGCTGGTTCGGATCCCGGGCACGGACATGGCACCGCTTGGCAAAAGCCATGCTGTGATAGGCATCCCACAAATAAAGTAGAGGAAGATGGGCATGGGTGTTAGCTCAGGGCCAGTCTTCCTCAGCACAAAGAGGAGGATTGGCAGTAGTTAGCTCAGGGCTAATCTTCCTCAGAAAAAAAAAGGAAAGCTTCTGCACAGCAAAGGAAACCATCAACAAAACAAAAAGACAACCTAACAATTGGGAGAAGATATTTGCAGATTGTGTAGCTGATAAGGAGATAATATCCAACATATAAAAATAACTCATACAACTCAATAACAAAAAAACAAACAGTCCAAATAGAAAAAAAAAAAAAATGACCCCAGCCAGATTACCTGAGCCCTCCTTCTGGCTTTACCACATAACTAGCTTGAAGGACCCAAAGAAAGTTACTTAATTTCCCTGTGGTTTAGTTCACTCATTGGTAAAATGGTAAAAATAGTATCTCATAGGGTTTATTGTGAGGAGCTTAGAACACTTCTTCATACACAATAAACTCTGGGTGAATATTAACTACTCTCAATAAATTTTAGTTACCACCACTGCAGACACAGTATTAGAGAATTGTCTGCTTACTTGCATTTGTCTCCTGCTGGAGGACTTCAGCAGAAGGTTTTAGCTCATTTTGTGTCCCAGGACCTAGTGAAGCATCAACCACAGTGCCTGGCATGTAGTAGGCATTTGGTAAATGTTAGCCTTGCTAAATGTAGCATAGCTCCCTGGTCTTTTGGAAGTACTTCAGTATAAATATTTACTTAGAGGTAATTCCCCGCTGAGACTCTCATTCCATCTCCAATCCCACAGTGACCCTTCTCCTGATAAGTCTCCCAAAAAAACCACTCAACATAGAGTGTTTTACTTAATAGTAATAGTTATTTACAGTCATGCATCACTTAACAACAGGGATACATTCTGAGAAATGTGCCGTTAGGCGAGTTCATCGTTATGTGAACATCATAGAGTGCATTTACACAAACCAAGATGATATAACCTAGTACACAACGAGGCTGTGTTGTACTAATCTTATGGGACCACCGTTGTATGTGCAGTTCCTCATTGACCAAAACGTGACTATTCTGTGCGTGACTGTACTGTATTAGTTTGCCAAGGCTGCCGTAACAAAATACGACAGACTAGGTGGCTTATACAACAAAAACTGTTTTCTCACTGCTGGAGGCTATAAGTCCAAGATGATGGTGCCTGCAGAATTGGTTTCCTCTGAGACTTCTCTTCTTGGTTTGCAGATGGCCACCCTCTTGTGACCTCTTTACAGGGTTGACCCTTTGTGTATCCTAATCTCTTTTTGTAAGGTCACCATTCGGAATGGATTAGGGCCTATCCTAAGGATCTCATTTTAACTTAATTGCCTCTTTAAAGGCCTATCTCCAGTCACAGTCTCCAGTCATGGTCTGAGGTGCTTACTGGGGATTAGGGCTTCAACTATGAATTTTGGCAGAACACAGTTCAGTCCACAACCCTCACTGGTACTTTGTTGTTGTTAGTGCCCTCGAGTCGATTCCAACTCCTAGCGACCTTGTGGGCAGCAGAGTGGAACCCTGCCCAGTCTTTTTTGCACCATCCTCACCTTCCAGCGCTGTATCAGCCAATGCTCCACTGCTATTCGTAGGATTTTCACGGCCAATGTTTATTTTTCGGAAGTGGGTGGCCAGAATCTTCTCTAGAAGCTCCGCTAAAATCTGCCCGCCATGGGTGACCCTGCTGTTATTTCACATAGCAATGGCATAGCTTTCAGCATCACAGCAACACTCAGCCGCCACAGTATGACAACCGACAGACAGGTGGGTGATGTGCTACCCTGACTGGGGAACGAACCCAGGCTACGGCTGTGAGAGCGCCGAATCTTAACCACTAGACCACCAGGGCCGGCTGTACTCTTACTTACTACTTACTAATAAAAGTCCTTACTCACTAGTAAAATCATTACTCTTGAAGATTTCATGTCTGACTAAGCAGATAGATTTTTAAAAAATAGAATGGGATTTTTTAAAGAAGTGGATTGTTTTTACGGTGAAAGCAGTGATCTTAGGTCCACAAATGAGAAGCCAAAGAGTGTGTTGTATGATACTCTTTAGTTTGTGTATTTTGTTTATTCATAAATTAATTTATTCATATATTCACCAAATCTTTAGTGAGTGCCTACCAGGTGCCAGGCAGTGTGCTATATAATTACAAGTCAACAACCAAAAAAAGCCCATTCAAAAATAGGCGAAAGACTTCAATAGACATTTTTGCAAAGAAGATATACAAATGACCTATAAGCACATGAAAAGATGCTCAATATCATTAGTCATTAGGAAAATGCAAATCAAAATCACAATGAGATACTGCTTCACCCCATTAGGGTATAGCTGTTAGAAATTTTTTTTAAAAAAGGAAAATAAGTGTTGGTGAGGATGTGGAGAAATTGGAACTCTCATATATTACTGATGGGAATGTAAAATGCTTCAGCTGCTGTTAAAATCAGTTTGGTGGTTCCTCAAAAAGTTAAACATAGATTTATCATATGATTCAGCAATTCCACTCCCTAGGTATACAACCAAGGAACTGAAAGCAGGGAGTTAGGTACCTGTACACCAATGTTCATAGCAGCGTTATTCACAGGAGCCAAATCCTGGAATCAACCTGTGTCCATCAGCAGATGAATGAATAAACAAAATGTGGTATATACATATAATTATTGATGTATTCAGCCATAAAAAAGGAATGACATTCTAGTATGTGCTACAACATGAATAAATCTTAAAGACATTATGCTAAGTGAAATAAACCAGACACAAAAGGACAAATATTGTGTGATTCTATTCACTTAGAGTACCTAGAATAGGCAAATTCATAGAGATAGGAAGTAGAATGGAAGATACCAGGGGCTGAGAGGGAGAGGGAAATAGGGAATTATTGTTTAATGGGTACAGAGTTTCTGTTTAGGATAATGAAAAAGTTATCGATAGTGGTGATGGTTGCATAACATTGTGAGTGTACTTAGTGCTACTGAATTGTATACTTAAAAATTGTTAAAATGGTAATTTGTATGTTATATATGTTTTACCACAATTGAAAAAAACAAAAAACCAACTAAACAATAACAACAAAATAGACAGATTTACTCAGTTGTATCTTTTCCTCACAGATTTTTCCTCATTTGTTACTGAAGCACCTATATGGACCTCTCAAAATTGTGTGGGTACTTATTTGATTTTAAGGATTGAATACCATTAGGTTTTTGTATTGCCTTTGAATTACAAATGGTGTTGGTTTTTTTAAACCTTATTTTTATGGTACAGATTCTTTTTTTCCATAAACAAATGGATCTCCTTTCTTTTGCAGTTACTTCGAGAGCTTAAGCATCCAAATGTCATCTCTCTTCAAAAGGTGTTTCTGTCTCATGCTGATAGGAAAGTATGGCTTCTGTTTGACTATGCGGAACATGACCTCTGGGTAAGGTGAATTGCTGGTAGACTGGTGTCAGTCAGGGATTGTTAAGAATGACTAAAAACAATTTTAGGAGCTCACTTTACCATGCGATTTACATTTTTAAAATAAAAGTAACCTCATAGAATGTGACTGATGAATTGCCAAGGCTAGAGTGTTTTGTATTGTTACGCTTTGATCTTATCAGTTTGACTTTTGTAACATAGTACAGAAAACTGTAAAATCTGAAGCATATAAACACTTCATTATTGTTTCATAGCTATAGATTTTTGACAAAATAAAAAAGTAACTGTAATAACTTTTGTTATAAAATTTAAAAGCAGCATATTTGCTTTTATTCTGTGGTATTAAAATGAGAAGGTGATATCTGTCCCCGTGAAGGGAGACAAATGTGTTGTATTTGGAAGATGAGACCAAGATCTAATGGTTTTATCTGTTATTTGTCCTATAACGTTAGGCAAGTTTCTTAATGACTCTGAAGCTGTAGTTTCCCTCATCTGTAAAATGTAATTCTTTTCCTGCTTCTTTTACAGGATTTTTCTGAAGAACAATTTTGTATTTGAAAAGCTCTGTAAACTAAGTGCACTGTATAAATGCAGGAAACTGTTGTTAATCTTATTGGATATCATTCACAATTGATATTCAGTTTTCCAATGTATTTCTTATTTTCATCAGCAGAAATTCAATATTTTACTTGCTTGAATTGGGTCTTTTCTTATATAGGAAGAATTCTTTGTGGAAGAGAGCTCTCCTACAGAATAAGATTGTCATGAAAATAGATTCCAGTATCTTTGTGATTTTTAGTCATTTTACGTTTGATCTATGCTAAGAATATTATTAGATGCCCAGACCCAACTAAATATTTGAAGATTCTCAAAGTCAAGTAATTACAGCTTATTAGTTTAGCTACTATAATGAAAACAATGATGCTGTCTTGATAAAAATTATTATAAACCAAGAATTTCAATTTATCTTGTCTAAATAGCTGAAATACAAACAGCTGCCTCAGTATTTTGCATTTACTGACAGATTTTTTGAAAATTGGTGTTTATGAAAGTCTTGGGTAATTATAAAATTTACTCCTTTGTGAAATGTAACAGTTAGGTCTTTTACAAATCTGAAATGCCATCTTGGGGATAAGACTTTCTGATATATATAATGAAAATCTATAACAGGATAGCCAAAATAATTTTGAAACATACTCACAAAGCTTATATCCTGATCAGTCTTCTGTAAAGAACATTAGCAGATTACAATTTTAAAAACAAAACAACTAAACAAAAAACCAGTATTACGTTGAGTTAATTCATTGACAACTACTTCACTACTGTGAGCTATATTTTTTCTGATATTTAATAGACAATGAGGTTTTTATACATTTCACTGTGTTTGCATACTCGTCTATATTTACTAAATTAGCATGGCTGTGCATTTATTGAGATAAATACAAGAGAAAACATATATCCAAGTGGTCATAATATCCTGGCTCAATTTTAAAAATCTTCAAAATAATTTACATTTTTCATTCCGACATAGTTTGTAAATGAAAATACAAAATTTTGAAATAAAACTAGCACAAATTCCAGTAAAACTGTTTTAAAGTAAATTTGCTTTCTGAAAATAGTAAAATAGTTTCAAACTCTTTTGCTAATTTCCAGAATTAACCTTATTTACGTAATTTTGATTTAATAGATTTAAGAAATTGAAACTTCGCAAATTTCTTATGCTTTCAGATTTATAAGAAATATTTTCACTCTAGATTCCTATTTTCTATGACTAAATGTGACTTGATTCAAATTAATTTATAAGTTATCTGAAAGGAATTGTTTTCAAACAGAAAATAAACATGCGAAATTTTCTCTCTCTGTTTTATTGTCCAAAGTCCATGCTGGTTGTAAATATTTTTTCTTTCTTTGTTAGCTTCTGTTCTTTTAAAGGAAATCTAATCAAATGAAATTGGATTCTATTAATAAAATTTTGTTAAATCAGAATGGCCAATATTGAATTGAATGCTCATCATACTCAAGCCTAACTTGAAATCATACAATGCACATTGATGAGAAATTTTCCAAGCTAACTTATAAACATAATTTGTAATAAAATATAGTTCCACATAGGAGATAATATTATATTCAGTATGATTTCTAGCAGGCTGATATGTAATATTTAATTTTACATATAGACATAATAATTATAGTTTCACAAATTTTACATGTGATGTTGCCAGATGTGTATAGATAGTCGTCATTGAGTTTATCATCATCTTATTAATGCTCATTTAAGCAAATAAGTACTTTTAGTGTTCATTTTAATCAAAACCAAATGATAATTCAATTTACTGAAAGCTACTCCTTTATGCATTTTATTTTCTTACTTCAATTGGAATATCGAAATGAATTAGCTGGAGTAAGGCAGCAGAAGGTGACAAAACAGTTGCAGTAAAAAGAGTCATTTTGAAAAATTACTTAGGTTTTGGTGAAATTTTATGGTATGCATACCAAATATTTGTTTGATAGCCCTGGAATAAAAATGGAGGTAAGAAATTCTACAACTGTAGTTTTTTGTAGTTATAAAATATTGTTAAAAAAATAACTTGTAATACCCTGATGAAAATGTTAATTAAAGAAATGTATATGTCATTGATTGATTCTCTTACCTCCCCTACATATTTGTTCCTTTCATTCTTACGCTGGCAGGTTTTAACCAAAATCAGAAAATGATGTATTTTAATCTATTTTTATTAAACTCTGAGAGCCACTGGCTCTTCTTAAGGTGAACAGACTTGATTGTCACATCATTTCTTATGATAGGTAACAAAACATTCTAGATTATTAAGAGTTGTTTTAGCTCTGTTTTGTTTGCCTGTTCTTAAATATTTTGAAAAGTGAGAAGAAAATTAAAATGATGCAATGCTGCTAATAAAATATAGATTAATCGTACTACTTATGCTCTGACTGATACACTTTACTTTCCTAGCAGCTTGCCTTAGCTGTATATTTTTTCTTTGGAAAGTAAAACTCCTTAATTCATTAATCATTGATTATTCTTTATCCATGTTCTACTTTCTATATAATAAGAAAATAGGGAGTAAAAATGTTAACCTATAATGTTAAATGTCTCATTCTTGTTTTAATTATCTTCACTAATTTCAAGAGTGCGCTTAACATTCACTCACAAATATTGGTCAGGAGTCTGCTCTTGTGCATGTTAGGTGCCAGTCTCATGCGTAGTTGTGCACACAGCAGAGTTGACTGCAGCTGACTTCTAGATTTTCTTGCAGTTTGAGTGCTTTAATTAAAATGAAGAAACCTGTCAAGAGAGTTTGAAACATTGGATCTTGTTTCTGTTGAGGTACATTTATTTATAAAGTGATTTTTCTATTTATAAAGTGGTATTGTGTTTTACTGAATGGCCACTAACACTATACCTAAAAAACTTTGATAGATGGTACAAGGCTGTTTTTTTCTCATGTGAATCTTTCATATTTCTAAGTTTTTCCAGTGTGAACTGGTCATTAACATGTTATTTCTTTGTGCTTGTGTGTATTTTATTGAAATATTTCCCCATTTGCTTTCTTTGTAACTTATATATCATAAATAGGTATCACATCTATGCTGTTAGCCAGCCAGAAGTATCTCCAAATTTGTTCTGGGTTTTTTTCCAATTTAATCACAACAGAATAAATAAGATTCTGTTCTTGAAAATTTCCACCAGATAAACAGGGGTCAAGTATACTCTGAAAGTAATTTTTAATTATACTTTAAAAATGAAACACATTATTTTCTACTCTTCTTGTAATAATTAATTTTCTGAGTTACCATCATATGCTTAGGAAATTAAATTTTAGCTCCAGTTCTTAGGAAATTTTAATGTTCTGCAGCAGAACGTGAAATTATTTTCATTATCTTTGGCAATCCCTGAGTGTTTCTTTTTCAGTTAAGAAAATATTATATGTCAAATTTTCCTTCCCTCTTTTCTTTTTTAAGCTTCTGGTGATACTTTTCTTTCTTTCAGCATATAATCAAGTTTCACAGAGCTTCTAAAGCAAACAAGAAGCCAGTTCAGTTACCTCGGGGGATGGTGAAGTCACTTTTGTATCAGATCCTGGATGGGATTCACTACCTGCATGCTAACTGGGTGTTGCACAGGGATCTGGTAAGTTGATATGTAGTTAGGTTTAAGCTAGAAAGATGCATTTCTGGTTGTGGTTTTCTAGTTGTGTCTAAATATCAGTGCTGTATAGGCCTGCAAACCTTATGGAGGGAACAGTCTCAAAACAGCCTAGCCTTGAGCTTTCCGAGGAACGCATCCTGCTTCTCTGACACACACCAGCTGGTGTTTACTGAACAGGTGAAAGAGGGCACATTTGTTTTCCTAAGCTTTTGTTTCCTTTGAAGTCTGTAAATAAAGCATTGGGTTGCTTTACATTGATTATTAGATGCCAGGCAAACTCTAGAAATTGATCTATTTATGAATATCTTGTAAAAAAAAAACTTTTGAACCTTACTTCATACTTAGTTACATATTGGAAGAGGAGATGTTAATTCAATCTACTTTTTTTTTTTTTTTTGAAGATTTTATTTTTCCTTTGTCTCCCAAAGCCCCTTCGTACATTGTTATGTATTTTTAGTTGTGGGTCCTTCTAGTTGTGGCATGTGGGACACTGCCTCAGCATGGCCTGACAAGCGGTGCCATGTCCACATCCAGGATCCGAACCGGCGACACCCTGGGCCGCCACAGTGGAGTGCGGGAACTTAACCACTCTGCCAGGGGCCCGGACCCGTATCTGCTTCTATTTTAAACCCTACTGTATAGTAGCAGTCTTTGGCCAATAAGCCTTTACTAATCATAATTGAGTACATTATTGAGAAACCTTGCCATGTTAAGGCACATTAAATTTTTAAGAATTTAGAAACTTCAGAAATTGGCTTTCTTGTTGTTATTTTACATGGCAGAATAGTTTTTGCCCTTTTTTTTTACCCATCTAGCATTAAAGTGTTCATTAAATTGTGTGTTGTTCGTTAAATCTTTATAGATTTAAATTATTTAAACCTCACATTTCCCTTATTGCATAATTACACTGTGCTTCTGTTGTTCTCTTCTTTGTAAAGGTAGAGACTGTTTTAAGGTTTATAACAGCACCTTTATTTCAAGTAATTATAAACACAATGCTGGAAGTGATGGTTTGGTCTCTAAGCACGTGTGCACATAGGTCAAAACCCTGTAGACTTTGAGGTGGAGCCGATCTGCCCCTTGTGCAGATATTCTTTCCAAGCCACTCTGTGTTTAGTGCATTCAGTCTCTGGCCTTCAAATCAGGTAGTCTGGTGTCATAGTTGCTAGTTCTTTTATCTGTCTTCAGTAAATCTTGAAATACGTTTAATGGTAGTTATTTTATCTCCACTTCTCACACCTAGAAAGCATTTAGACTAGGACCAATAATACATTAGAAGTTTGGTTGAAAGAACTTTTTTCCTTATGCAAACCTTACTTTTAATAGAATTAGAATATTTTATTTACACACAATGGATTTAAAGAACAGAAATAAGACAAAGCCTTTGGCTCTTTATGAAGCTGAAAATAAATTTCAGCTTTACGGGCGGAGACAACTTAGGGAAAAACTATTACTACTTTTGAGCTCTGACCTTTTTTATGATCTCTAAAAGAATAAAATCTATGGCTAAAGGGCATTTTTCCCCATAGAGTTAATTATGCTAAGATAATGCTGCATTTTCTTTTTATTGTAAATTGTTTTTTATTATTAAAATATGTATATTAGATGAATACAAACTGATTTTTAAGCCAGTGTTTAAATTTTTATGTTCATATATAATATACTTAAACCACTTAGGGTAGTTTTAAGTACAGTAGAGAAAATAATTATGAAGTCTGATTTCTTTCCTCCCTCTTTTGGGAAAGCTCTTTCTAGTGATGTAGTTTAAACAAGTAGTCTTTTACACAGGGATAGTGTAGAACGGGGCATTTTAGATGTCTCCGTCTGTCAGTGGTGTACCAAGGGGGCGGGGGTGGGCAGTGGGAGAGTGCCCCCCTAGGTGCAGGCAACAAAGGGATGCACTGCCTGTAGATGATTTAAAGATAATAATGAAATAGACTGAAAGTGGTTACTTTTTATTGTTACCACATGCTAGCAATTCTGAACAAAATCAGTGATAAAATATTCCTCTTCACTGAGGCAAACCACTCTCAGTCCTCTCCCCTTCTTGGTGTGCCACTGCTATCTGTTTATTCCAGAATATTTCCAGGCTGTAATACATCATTTGTCTACTGCTGCATCCTTTGATTTTCCTGTTTGAAGTGAGATTTCCTGTATTGTCTGTGCGTGGCTTCTTAGTGCTCTTTCTGAACATCCAACCCTTCTGTGCATCACAGGCACACAGAGGCCCACTGAGCCATTGTGTCATTAAAATGATAACCTCTGTCCCTAATCTGGATCTTACTGGTTCAAGTGCCTACCTCCTGAATTATCCTTCAGTTCCTAAAGGAAAGATTTGTTATCATAGTTTTTAAAAAATGTGCCCACCTTTCTGCCAACTGAAAATTAAATTTTGGAGTTTTGATGTTATATAATCTTTCAACTATAGCTATATAGGATATTAATATATGTAGAAATAAAGTATTTACTCTGAAGAACATTCTTCAGGAGCTGTGTAACATGACTTTAACCCTTTCTCAAATATTTATTTTTTTGTAGATGAAATATTTACTCTATAAGAACGGATATAGTTAGTAGTTAATTATCGTCTTTGCTCCTTTTCAGTCAGGTTTAGATGAAATGTAGTGATACTGACCTTAGCAGATCTACAAGGTTTTTTTTTTTTAAAGATTGGCACCTGAGCTAACAACTGTTGCCAATCTTTTTTTTCTTCTGCTTTTTCTCCCCAAATCCCCCCAGCACATAGTTGTATATTTTAGTTGTGGGTCCTTTTAGTTGTGGCATATGGGATGCTGCCTCAGCATGGCCTGATGAGCAGTGTGTAGGTCTGCGCCCAGGATGTGAACCAGTGAAACCCTGGGCCACTGAAGTGAAGTGGGTGAACTTAATCACTTGGTCACAGGGCCAGCCCCCACAAAATTTTTAATGTTATAAATTTGACCAATTGGTTGAGTTGCTGATTTGCCACAAGAAACTTAATACTAAGGTGGATTATTGATACAGATTCCCTAAAAACACCATTTTAATAGTATCCCAGAATGTTACTGAAACTTTTGTTTAATAAAGTTGGCTATATTGTTAATAGAAATACTGGTTTGAGATGGGAGAGTTAAGTTCTTTGTTTGATAAGTGTAGTTGATCTTTAACAGTTAATAATCCTATTTAATAAATAAAGATTAATTTTGTCACTAGTAATCACCACATAGTAGCAGATTGGTAACTGGAGTCTGTCATCCTTGGTGGGAAATAGAGATTTAACAATTCTGGAACCCTTGTTGGGCTGAAGGCGGTAATAAATGCATATATATGGATGGGTTTTTGGCCAGCCCCGGTGGTCCAGTGGTTAAGATTCAGCACGCACCGCTGCGGCCCAGCTTTGTTTCCTGGTCAGGGAACCATACCACCTGTCTGTTGGTTGTCATACCGTGGCAGCTATGTGTTGCCGTGATGCTGAAACTATGCCACCAGCATTTCAGATACCAGCAGGATCACCCATGGTGGACAGGTTTCAGCAGAGCCTCCAGACTAGTCAGACTAGGAAGTCAGACTAGGAATCTGGCTACCCGCTTCCAAAAAGATTAGCCATAAAAACCCTGTGAATAGCAGTGGAGCATTGTCTGATGTAGCGCCGGAAGGTGAGAGGCTGGTGCAAAAGACTGGGCAGGGTTCCACGCTGCTGTACACAGGGTCACTAGGAGCCAGAATCAACTCGATGGTTAAAAAAAAAAAAAAAAGATGTTTTAAGAAAAATGGGCCAGAAAGGAAACACATACAATATTTATTTTTGTGAGATAATTTATGAATCCAAACCAAGCTTTTTAGTTTTAGAACATTGAAATATGTATGTTTAAGTTGGTTTGCTTAATCTGTTGGTACGGTCAATCTGTTTGCTGTAAGTGAAGATAAATGAAAACAAAGGTATACCTTTTAGGTTAGCTTTGTTCTTTCCTTCGACTACCTCTTCCCCTTTCTTATTTTATTCTCCTTCTCTCCTTGGGAAATGAAAATAGTTTGAGTAACCATCAATAGTCCTGGTTCTGGCATTACTATCCATATTGGTCATGGTTCTCCAGAGAAACAGAATGTGTATATATAGAGAGAGTGAGATTTATTTTAAGGAATTCCTCAGGCTGTTGTGGAGCGTTGGTAAGTCTAAAATCTGCAGGTTAGACCAGCAGGCTGGAGACCCAGGGGAGGAGTTGGAATCGAGTCCAAAGGCGCCTGCTGGCAGAATTCCTTCTTGCTTGTGGAGATCAGCCTTTGTTTTATTAAGGCCTTCAACTAGCTGGATGAGGCAGACCTACGTTATGGAGGGTAATCTGCTTTCCTCAGAGTTCACCCATTAAATGTGACTCTCATCCAAAAACACTTTCACAGAAATATCAACAATAATGTGTGACCAAATATCTGGACACTGTGGCCCAGCCAAGTTGACAAATAAAATAATCATCCTGTACAAATGAGTAAACAGAGGCACAAGCTGAAGTAATGTGGCACAAGTTATTTGAGAGGGTTTTTTCCTCCCCAGTTATCTGCTTATATAAAATAGGAGTGTTGGGTTAAGGACTATTAACAGTTTTTACCTGGTACTATAAAGAGAAACTAGGTATGGAATATTAATGGAAACGTCAAATAAAGATATGTTTAAGTGACAAAATAAGGAAAGATTTGAATCTCGTAGCCTGGTTGGATTGAGTTTGGTGATTTTTCTGATCCCAGGTAAACAGAAAGACATGAAGCACCAAAATCATACTTGATACTTTCTGTGTAGAAGCCAAGGTTTGATTTGGCAAACGTGTCTGAACTCTTTTCTCTGAAAAAGCTGTCCTCCTGGATTAAGTTAAAGCACATTGGCAAGGGCATGAGAAGTTTTCACTACCAGCGCCTCTGTTGTGACCATTTGGAGGACATCCAGCCAGTTCACTCTCTGTCTGGTCTCTCTCTACATCTGATTACTTTTTATAAAACCCTTCTCAATTTAGGAATGGTTTTCTCCTGTACTTTGTGACGTAAACTTCCAACTCGGTTAATTTTTCTTTTATTAGGAAAAATTCTGTGATCTATTAGAATCTTGAAAAAGACTGTCAAATATATGTGCATGTAGTGTTTGTGAATTGAAGACTCACGCTACAATCATGCTCCAATCTTCTTTTTATCTTTCGTCTTGTTCCTTGTAGTACTTATTTCCAGCCAACTCAGAAGTTGCCCCGCCTTCTTGAATCCCCTCCTCTCTTCATCTCCAGTTTTTGAAATTCTATTCATCCTTTAAAGCTCTGCTCCTGCTACCACATCAATAAAGCCCTCCCCAGTCACCCTAGCTGGAAGTGGGAATTTATGTCTAAAATCCTGTAGGAGGTGCTTTGAACTACTCATGGGGCACTTACCAGTTTGGATAATATGTTCTCTGTTTGATTATAAGCTCCTGAGGACAAAGAGTGTGGCTTAAGATGTATTTGTATCCCGCCCAATGCAAAATACACCATATGTTTATACAATATTGCTTAAATTTGTTGAGTGAATGAACCAGCTCATTTGAAACAGAAACAAAGTGGCTTCCAAGGTTATTCTCGATAGTTTTTTTCTGATATTACCTGATGCTTCTCCGTGTCTACAGACACATAAATACTCTTGCATTTCTTCTTTTTACTACCTCTTATCTCTGCTATGATTTACTACCATGGGACAGTGCAGAAAAACTTTATGTTCATACTACATGTTAAGTTCTTTCAGCAGCCTCCCTCTTTCTACCTAAAAGAACTCAGCTTTTACTTGTCAGTTCAAAGACCATTCAACTAGTGATATTGATCTCTTGATCTCTTTTACCACAGTCTTCCTCTTCCCAGTATTTTTGTTCCACCCAGTGAAACCTATTTCCTGACCCTTTGCCTGTCTGTTCTGATGTTGTCTTCATATCATTTCTTTTTCCCATTTTTTTCTTCAATCTTAAGGTTAGAAAATCTCCATCATAGTTCGTTTACGTCCCTCACTTTTTTCCAAAAACATCTGAAAGTCCCTTCTGTGTGAGTTATTCTTTAATTGTAGATAAGGGGCATTACCTGCCTTCTCCTAAACCTACCAGCTATTCAGAACTTGCAACTCTCGTATTTCACTTTTGTACTACATTTAACTGACCAGTTCATTGCTAATGACAATGTAAATACTTTTACTTCTAGCTAGTAGTTGTTCATTTTTAATTTTCTAGTGCACTCAGTGTTGGCTGAATTTCATGTTTTTTGTTGAAAATATTCATACAGCCATATGAGACAGACCACAGAAATGGTTTACACTTAAAGCAGAGTCTTAAGTGTTAAAGACTTGAGCTTTTGACATATTTCCTAAGGAACTTAATAGAAAGTAGAGTAGTAGTTAATATGACTGGCCTATTTGTCATTAATTTTTGTTAGGTATATATCAGGTGCTGATATGGTCACTAATGTGTTCCACTTTTTGAAAACTCTGATATCCCAAATTTCATTTTAGTTCATACCTTAATAGTTTTATCATAGTGGTAGATAACTTGGAACTACCAGGCACATAGGTTTGTGTTTTCATCCTGTTGCACTAAGTGGAGTGTAATATTAAGTGAGATATACTATGGCTTTTCATCATAGTTTTTTTTTTTTTTCATTCAAGCTGAATTACAAGTCTCTATAAGAAATTTGGAGTATTTTGGAGTATAGCAACTTTCTGCTAGTTGGTCACTCCTGCCCTAAACCAATTCAAAATAGTTTATGCCACAATAAAATTTCCTGAAAAAATGAATCTCTACAGAGATTTTCTTTGGCAGTATCCCAGTGGAGATGTGCTACTGTGAGTAGTACACGTTCTGAAGTAGCCCTGGGGGCCACTGCATACACATAGTTAAAAGATGCTGGAGCTATTTCAAAGCTTTAATTGACTTATTTAAAAAAAAAAATCTGATAGTGCTACTACCCTGCGGTTTATTTTAACTATACTGGGTAACTTGGAATCAGTTGGTGGGGCTTCAGCCGTCCTTGGTGAAGGATGCTTTGGTTTCCTAGCAACCATCAAGAAAGATCAAAATCTCAGAGTGAGCTATTGACTCAAACTCAATTTTATAGGGCCTACTGTATCAAGGTATCTTATTATGTATTGATGGGAGCATGATGAATTATTGCGGTATTTTGGATCTGATTTCTTTTTATTTGAGTGAAAGATTTCCTGGTTTATTAGTTTTGCTTACTAATAGTAATGTTTGCTCATGACTATATGGTTTGTTTGTGACATTCTCTTATTGTCTGCTGAACTCTATCATGAGTAAGTGTAAGAACTGAGAGGCAAAGAGGTTAAATGACTTGATTCTTGTTACTTGGAGAACTGTAACAAAGCTGGACCAACCACTGAATTTAGGGAAATTTCTTCTAGGACAGTGATTTTAAAGTTGCAGGTTGTGAGCCATAAGTGAGTCAGGAAATCACACAACACAACAGCCTTTTTATTTATTTATGCTTTAAATGGAATAGCATAGAGTAGAGAAAATATCAGAGAACATCATATGTATTAAGGGCAATTATTGTTTCATGAAACTTTTGTCTCAGTTATATATGTTTCTATGTGAATATGGTCATGTAATAAGAAATGATTTTCTTCCTGTGGGTTGTGTTCAAAAAGGTTTGAAAGCCACTGCTCTGAACTGTTTCCCAAAAGATATTTGACATGGTTAGAAAAAGAGGACATCAAGGAAAAAACTTAATCAAATTTCAAGAAAATGCTTAGTCCTAAATTATAAGTACTTTTATCTATTAGGCAAACACTTCTTGACATTGATAATAAAATCATTTTGAATAGCAGCAGCCCTTTAAGGAATATAGTTTTCTAAGCAGGGTTTATATATGGGTTGGAAATTTTAGGCAAGTTTCTCTTTCTCCATTTAATACCTTTCTAAAATGTCTGAATAGTTTGCATTTAACATATATTATTGTTATAATCAGAAAAAAGTGTTTCATCTGGACCAGAAAAATGAGGAAAATGTTTATTCACGTTCATACATAATATTCAGTGTAGCTTAGTTTGTTTTATTTTATGTTAGTAAAGGATGATATCAGAAAAAAAAAGCCACACATGCACTTTCTTTCTGTCTAAAAAGAAGGCCGTTAAATTCTTTAGGAAACAAAACACCAAGCAGAAAGGACCCTGAGCTTATCAATATGTGTAAAGAGGCAGAGCGACAAAATAATGAACAGTTGGGAGAAAGGAGCATGCCTTCTCGGCCTCTTTTCTGTTTTCCCTTCTCTGTGCTTTAGCTTCCCTGAAATGGGTGTTGGGAACATACTAAGCATGTTTCCTTAAAACAGAGCTTTTTGGAAGAAAAATGCTGTGTATTTTCAGGTTTAATCATTGTTTATTACTTGAGATTTGCTTCATTTATTGGAAACTCCAAGGATTTACTCTAATTTTGTTTGTTTAATTGTGTAGCTAGTCAAAACATATAAGATTGCATTCCATAAAATTTGACTTGAGGATAAAACAAGTTTTATTGATAACAACTGATTAAAGCAAATTTAAATGAGGTTGACATTAATTTTGGTTAACATTATGAATATTGAGCTTATTCTAAATTATCTTTACTTAAAAGACCAATTGGGCAGTTTTCCTTCTTGAAAGGATTTGATTATTTGTAAGCAGTTCATTTGATTTCTTCATAAATGCTGTATTTACTTAATTTTGATATTAATATTGAGCATATATAATGGACTGCATTCTATTATTTGTAAATAAGGAAAAAGCCCACTTAATTTTACTAAATGGCACAACTGCAAATATCATATGTATTTATATGGGCAGATTACAAGTCAATAATAAAAATAGTATATTATTTGGTTTGCATATTGCTTCTAGACTCCTTTTCCTTAGATTCTGAGTGAGTCTTCTCAGACACTTTATCAGCACAGTGCTAGAATCTTTTTAGTCAGATTTCTCACCGGTCTAGAACAGTTATCCTGAATTTTAGGATATCCTAAATAATCTCACTTTTTTTTTTTAAATAGAGTTTAAGATAATATTTTGAGTGATCCTGAATATTGACTAGAAGTAGAGAATTATCTGAGTTTTAAGTCAGATATATCTCTTTTCTTTTTAACCTAGTTGATGTGATATACATCATTATGTAATTTACATAACCATTCCCATTTTTATCAACAAAATTTACTGTTATCTAGAGTAGTGTGTTTCCAAAAACAGGACAGATTTGGGAAGGTTTTGTTTAAAGGACATCTGAATCATATTATTGGAGCTAAGATTCACTAGGTCTCTGCCTGCATCTGATATAAACTGTTATCTTATTTAATATGTTAATGGTGAACTCCCACTCTTTTTCTTTTGGCCCTTAGATATTTACATTAGCAAAAGAGAAATACACTGTCTGTAGTCAGAATACCCAGAAATGTTTTTTCCTAAAATGGTTTTATTGTTCTCTGAATTATACTCTGAAAAAGCATATAAAAATTAATATTCCAGTCTAACTTTCTAGTAATAGAGTCAGGACTTAGAGGATTATATAATTTTCTAGATTTCTGAAGATTTGCCAAAGTAATTTGACCTTTAAAGATAGAATAGTTTGGATTAGGTTTCTTCTTACCTCAGCTAAAGTGGTTATCAACCTGTTTGAAGTCGCTGGCGCTCAGGCCACATGTATCTTTTATTAAGTCTTTCTCAGTTTGACAACCATATCTCCTCACTGGATACAAGCAAATAAGAAATGATCAAATAAGAGGGTAAAAGGAACTCTTCCTACAGAGATAAGCACAAGCAGCTCGCCATATTTTAAAGTCAGTTCAACATAAAAGTTCAAGATTTTGTGTAAATGTTTGTAATTGTTGTTCTAATCAACAATCTAGGAATTTGTTTTGTAGATTTAGTAAAACTGAAAGTTTCCTCGAGTACAAACAACAATTAATTTCCATATTAAATCAGCAATAGTTATTGAATTAACTGTTGAAAACATATTTCTTTATTAAAGTCTCCTACCCTCAGCACAGCTGGATTTTACTTTTCCTTTTTACAGTATCACTTTATTGTATGTCTTTTTATTATTTAATTTATATATAATTTGCCTTAGATTTATATCATGCTATAGATATAATACTCTGAGTACATATATAATCTGAAGATTCCTAACTCTGTTCTAAAATAGATACCTGGATTTCTAAGATTAGTTTCAGCTGCCTTAATCCAGTCTTTTCGCAGATAGGCTTGTAGTTCAGGTCAGTACAGTCTAAGATGCCTATTTAACAAATATAAAAGGTAAACAATAGACTGCTTGCTTTTTGTTTTTTCTGATTGAGGAAGATTGTCCCTGATTAACATCTGTGCCAGTCTTCCTCTGTTTTGTATGTGGGCTGCTGCCACAGCATGGCTTGATGAGTGGTACGTGGGTCTGCGCCTGGGATCTGAACCAGCGAACGCCGGGCCACGGAAGTGAGTGCAAGAACGTAACTTCTATGCCACTAGGCCAGCCCCTGACTGCTAATTTTTTTTAACTCATTAGTTTAAAAATCTGTTTATATAAACACCATGTACCATTTGAAATCAAGACCATTTTTTGTTTTCCCTAATTTCATAGTCTAATAGACCATAAAGTTGGAAGGCATCTTAGAAGTGACCATTCCCATTCCCTCCATGGTGTAGTAATTCTTGGTAATACCTGCAGCAGATAATACTGTCACTGTTCAGGATCTCTTTGTAGTGGCTAGTGTTCTGTCTTACTAATTTTTTGGACTCCATTTATTGCCTTATGGCTTTACTTATCATTTCTATCATTACTCTTCTAATCCAGAGCACCTGGATTACTGCAAAAACTCCCAAGTGATCTTCCCTACTTGTAGCCCTGTGTTTATATGGTCTGATACCTACACAGCAATCAGAATGATCCCTCTAAGAAGTAAATCACATCACATCATTCCCCTACCTAAAATTCCTCAATAGCTTCCCACCTGTGAGACCAGTACACTCAAAATCTGTGCTAAACCTACCACATTATCATATGCAAACACTGGAAAACTGAAAGCTGCAGCATTGTTTTATGTGCCACTAAGAAGGAAAGCATGCTGCCGGTTTGACTGTCACACCACAGAGATGAGAAGACATAACCCAATTGCAGAAATATTAAAATTTTAAAAAGATAGTAAAAAGTGAAATCTATGAAATGCATTTTCTCTTTGTCATTTGGTAATGGTAAATGGCTAGGACCTATTTACTAGTGCAGTGGTAAATAATTGAGTTCACTGTTTTTTCTGTGCTTAATGAGAATTCTTAAGTTTCAACATTATGTATGATGTTTGTTCTGGGCTTCTAGTGAATACCTTTCGTCAGGTTAAAGGTGTTCCCGTCTATATCTGATCAAGTCATTTGTTTCTAAATCAAGAATGGATTTTATTAAATGGTTCTTCTCGTCTTTTGAAATGGTCATATGGCTGTTTCCTTTAATCTGTTAACGTGGTAACTTGCATTTATAAGATTTTATTTTGTTTTTACTGTTGAACCATTCTTGTGTTAGTGGGAGGGAGCAAGCCTACTTAGTCTTGATTTGTTTTCTGTCACTATTGGATTCCCTTTGCTGGTATTTTATTCCATCTATATTCACAAGTGAGATTGATCAGTAATATTTTTGTGTACTGTCTTTGTTCTGCTTTGTTATCATGATTATATTAGCTTCAGAATATGATTTTAGTCCCAGGAATAGCTTGTATAATACAGAAATTACTCTTAAAAGTTCGTAAGTCATCTGTAAAACTCTGATTCTAGTGCATTGAAGTGGGGATGGATGATTTTTGACTACCATTTAAATTTCTTTAGAGGTAATTGAACTATTCTGTAGAATTACAAAACCCTGGATTAAATAAGCATTTTAAAATAAATTATAAATTACTATAATTGGCTCTAGAAGACGTAGAAAAACTAAGTAGACCTGTAACTACATAAAGACATTTATCACAGGGCTACCTCTAAAAAATGTAACAAACGCAAGTAGTTCAGCAGTGATTCAACCCTCAAGTAACAGATAATCCTATACTATATAAACTGTTGTAGAGTAGTGCAAAAGAAAGTAAGTTTCTGTAATAATTTTATAAGAAGGAAGCATAACACTGAGACAAACCTGGTAAAGATAATGCATACAGCTGTGGACCAGTGTCACATATAAATATTTATGCATATATCTTCATGAAGTGTTAGCAAATAGGATCCAGGGGGACATTAAAAGAATACTATGCTCTAAGTAAGTAAAGCTCATTTCAAGAATGTGAGGCTGATTCAGTATTTGTAAACCTATTAACAGAATTCACCATATTAACAATACTAAGAGAATAACACTATGGTTATCTAAATGATTGTAAATGTAAAACTTTGCAAAATTCAATATTTGACAAAATTTAATATTCATTTCTGATTGAAATTCTTAATAAAAACAAGAAAAGAAGGAAACCTCCAAGCATGAAAAGTATATATACCAAGTCAACAATCACTGTCATTCTAACCTTCTGTCACCACTGTTTAACAATGTTCTGATCCAGAAATATCCAAATAACTCTGATAGGGGAGGCTAAATAAAACAGGATAAATGCAATAGTACTATGCATTTATTATTTGTCCTCTATTGAGTGAACAAATATAAGAATCAAAAGAGCCTTATAAGATATTTATATTAGATGTAAATAATATAGATTTAGAGAAATTTGGAATTATGTCCACTGAAATGTTTGTAATGTCTTAACTCTGTGAGGTAAGATTTCAGGTAAATTTCACTTTGATCATACTTTTCTGTATTTTAATTTTATACAAGAAGGTGTATTTTTTTTTTTTAAAGATTTTTTCCTTTTTCTCCCCAAAGCCCCCTGGTACATAGTTGTATATTCTTCGTTGTGGGTCCTTCTAGTTATGGCATGTGGGACGCTGCCTCAGCGTGGTTTGATGAGCAGTGCCATGTCCGCGCCCAGGATTCAAACCAACGAAACACTGGGCCGCCTGCAGCGGAGCGTGCGAACTTAACCACTCGGCCACGGGGCCAGCCCCAAGAATGTGTATTTTTATTACTTTAATTTTTTAAAAGCTGTTACTAATAATAAACAGTTTTTAATCTATAAAAAGCATAAATGTGGGCCCGGCCCTGTGGCTGAGTGGTTAAAGTTACATGTGCTCCACTTCAGTGGCGCAGGTTCGAATGTTCGGATCCTGGGCGCAGACCTGCTCCACTCACCAGCCATGCTGTGGTGGTGTCCCACATATAAAATAGAGGAAAATTGGCATAGATGTTACCTCAGGGCTAATCTTCTTCAAGCAAAAAAAGAGGAAGATTGGCAATGGATGTTAGCTCAGGGCTAATCTTCCTTAGCAAAACAAAGAAGCCATAAATGACTAAAAGCTAGAAGATGATCAAAAGCAATTAGGACTAGCATTTCATAGAGTGGTATAGAGAAATCATCTTGCAGGCATTGACAAACATGCCTAGGTACCCCCCACCCCAGGAAGTTCTTTCTTAGGAATCAGTGCAGTGGTGAATCACTGTTAACAGATTATAGTGTTAGCTGCCATTATAATTATCATTATAATATATTTAGGACTTTTTATATACCAAGCATCATGTTAAGCCTTGTATATGCATTAGTCACATTTAATCTTTGCAACAAGATTAGGCTGTCATCATTTTTATCCATATTTTACAAATGAGGAAATGGAGGTTAAGGTCACACAACTAATAGCTGATGGCATCCCTGACTTTTTTGAGCCTTATTTATTTATTTATTTTTGGTTAATTTTTAAAACTTTTTATTGAGTTAATGATAGGTTGCAATCTTGTGAAATTTCAGTTGTACATTATTGTCTATCAGTCGTGTTGTAGGTGCACCACTTCACCCTTTGTGCCCACCCCCCACCCCACCCTTCCCCTGGTAGCCACTAATCTGTTCTCTTTGTCTGCATTTTTAAATTCCTCATATGAGTGGAGTCATACAGAGATTGTCCTTCTCTATCTGGCTTATTTCACTTAACATAGTTCCCTCAAGGTCCATCCATGTTGTTGCAAATGGGACACTTTTGCTCTTTTTTATGGCTGAGTAGTATTCCATTGTGTATATATACCACATCTTCTTTATCCAGTCACCTGTTGATGGGCACTTAGGTTGCTTCCACGTCTTGGCTATTGTAAATAATGCTGCAATGAACATTGGGGTGCATGGGACTTTTGGAATTGCTGATTTCAAGCTCTTTGGATAGATACCCAGTAGTGGGATAGCTGGATCATATGGTAATTCTATTTTTAATTTTTTGAGGAATCTCCATACTGTTTTCCATAGTGGCTGCACCAGTTTGCATTCCCACCAACAGTGTATGAGGGTTCCTTTTTCTCCACAACCTCTCCAACATTTGTTACTATTTGTTTTGGTTATTTTTGTCATTCTAATGGGTGTAAGGTGATATCTTAGTGTAGTTTTGATTTGCATTTCCCTAATGCACAGCAATGATGAACATCTTTTCATGTGCCTATTGGCCATCCGTATATCTTTGGAGAAATGTCTGTTCATGTCTCCTTCCCAGTTTTTGATTGGGTTGTTTGATTTTTTGTTGTTGAGTTGTGTGAGTTCTTTATATATTATGGATATTAAACCTTTGTTGTATGTATGACTTGTAAATATTTTTTCCCACTTAATGGGTTATTTTCTTGTTTCAATCCTGTTTTCCCTTGCCTTGGAGAAGCTCTTTAGTCTGATGAAGTCTCATTTGTTTATTCTTTCTATTGTTTCCCTTCTCTGAGAAGACATGGTGTCCGAAAAGATCCTTTTAATACTGATGTCAAAGAGTGTACTGGCTACATTTTCTTCTAGAAGCCTTATGGTTTCAGGTCTCACCTTTAGGTCTTTGATCCATTTTGAGTTTATTTTGGTGAATGGTGAAAAAGAATGGTCAATTTTCATTCTTTTACATGTGGCTTTCCAGTTTTCCCAGCACCATTTGTTGAAAAGACTTTCTTTTCTCCATTGTATGCCCTCAGCTCCTTTGTCGAAGATTAGCTGTCTATAGATGTGTGGTTTTATTTCTGGGCTTTCAATTCTGTTCCGTTGATTTGTGTACCTGTTTTTGTACCAGCACCATGCTGTAGCTTTGTAGTATGTTTTGAAGTCAGGGATTGTGATGCCTCCAGCTTTGTTCTTTTTTCTCAGGATTGCTCTGGCAATTCTGGGGTCTTTTGTTGCCCCATAGGAATTTTAGGATTCTTTGTTCTGTTTCTGTAAAGAATGTCATTGAGATTCTGATTGGGATGGCGTTGAATCTGTAGATTGCTTTAGGTGGAATGGACATTTTAACTATGTTTATTCTTCCAATCCATGTACATGGAATGTCTTTCTATCTCTTTATGTCGCCATCTATTTCTTTCAGAAAAGCCTTATAGTTTTTGTCGTATAGGTCTTTTGCTTTCTTAGTTAAATTCACCCTGAGGTATTTTATTCTTTTTGTTGCGATTGTGAATGATACTGTGTTCTTGAGTTCTTTTTCTGTTAGTTCGTTATTAGAGTATAGAAATGCTACTGATTTATGTAAATTGATCTTATACCCTGCAACTTTGCTGTAGTTGTTGATTATTTCTACAAGTTTTCCAATGGATTCTTTGGGGTTTTCTATGTATAAGATCATGTCATCTGTAAACAGCAAGAGTTTCACTTCTTCCCTCCCTATTTGGATTCCTTTTATTCCTTTCTCTTGCCTAATTGCCCTGGCCAAAACCTCCAGTACTACGTTAAATAAGAGTGGTGATAGAGGGCATCCTTGTCTCGTTCCTGTTTTCAGGGGGATGGCAGTCACTTTTTGCCCATTGAGTATGATGTTGGCTGTGGGTTTGTCATATGTGACCTTTATTATGTTGAGGTAGTTTCCTTCTATGCCCATTTTGTTCAGAGTTTTTATCATAAATGGCTGTTGGATCTTGTCAAATGCTTTCTCTGCATCTATTGAGATGATCATGTGGTTTTTATTCCTTTGAGCCTTATTCTTAATCATGTAACTATAATTCCTCATCTTCTGAAGAAGTCCATCGTATTCCTCAAATGATTAGGGGAAGACAAATGTTGAGAACTATTGGTCTAAAATCTGTGTCTGAATATAGGAAAAAAAGTTACAGTATCAGATAAAGCATATTTTATTTCGAAAGATTGAAACATTTTATAATGGCAGAATAATTAAAATAATCCTTTAAAAGCAAAGAGTTTGTAGTTTATTCAACTTGGCAGTTCTACAAAAAGAAATAGAAATATGTAATTACATACCTTGCCATTTTTCTATCAGATTATGATGAAATTTTTAAGTAAAGAATGAACTAAAATTATAGACTAAAGCAATGTGATGTAATAGAGTTGGTTGGCATTTGGGGCTATATAAAAGAATAGATTTTTAAAACAAACATTCACTCAAAAAATTGTGTGTCTGGAAATGTTCAGTGTCTACTATAAGATAAAGATATACATGGCAGGTATTCACAAAGGCACACATTCTACGTTAATCTCTCAAAACACAATAAAATAAAACTAGAAATAAAAGCAGAATTATGTTTTCTTAACTATTAGATATCATCTTTTGAAAAATGTCCCATTTAAAATATAGTTTGGAAGTAAAAAAGATACTCTTGAGTTAAATGTATACATCTGTTGCAAATTGCAAGAAATATCCCAATGTCAGAATTCTTTGAAATCATACAAGTAAGCAGAAATATATAGCTTCAGACCGGTTGTTTGCAAGGCAAACAAAATACTAGAAAAACTTTTGAAACATATTAGAAAAAGAAACATATTAAAAAAAAGATCATAGAAGTCGTTAAGAAAAACACCAACTAACCAAAAGACCACACATGATATAAGCCATTAATTTACTATATATTTGTAACACATGTATGTGTGTTTAAATATGTAGTTTTAAAAGTCCAATTTCACTAGCAAAGTAATGCAGTAATGTTTAGGAGATGCCATTTTCTCAAATGAAAATATCGTCTTTTTTGTCAAATGATAGTACTCAGTTCCACACTGGCAGTACAATGCAGTAGTTAAGAGGATAGACTCTGGAACCAGATGGCTTGCGTTTAAACCTTAGTTCTGCTACTGATGAGCCAGTGTGAGATGGTTAATATGAACTAGCTCAGTTTCTGGCTTTGTTCATCTCATCTATAAATTGGAATAATGATGCCTACTCATATGGAGTTTTTCTGAGCATTAAATGAATTAATCTGTATAGAGGACCTGGCACATAACTAACATTTAGGTTACTGTTGTCAAACTGTCACTTCCCTGCTTAAAACTCTTTCTGAATTTTCATTTTCAAGATATAAGGACATTTTGTCTGCAAACTAGACCCTGCATTATTTGGCCCCCGCCTATCTTTGTCACCACATTTCCTGCCAGAGTACCCCTGTATATCATGCTCTACTCACAAATGCCTTCTTGACTACACCAAGCTATTTTCCACTTCAGAGCCTGCTTGTTTTCCCTTCTGCCTGAAAACTTCTTCTGCCTACACCCACTTACATAACACATACAAAAGTAACCCTTTCCTGTGGCTAGTTCCTTCTCATCCCTCAGGTCCCAGCTTAAATGTCACCTGAGAGAGGCCGTCCCTGGCTACCCTATCCAAAGTTAGTGCCCCCATTTTTTCTTCTTCACCACCTGATTCAAAGTAGGTCCCCCGTTATTCTCTTTAATGAAATTTTTTTTCTTTCATAGCATTTATTACACTTTGTAATTTTTAATCTATTTGTTTACCTTTTCTAACGCCTCGCTTCCATGTAGACAAGGACCATATCTATTTTGTTACCCACTATCACATGTCAGAGACAGTGCATGATACATGACATGCCCTCAATATGTTGAATGAATGAACACTCACTGCTTGGTCATAAATTACAACCTTAGAAAATGAGAATTATCAAGAACTTTAAAAAATATTGATTCCTTTTGATCTAGCAATCCTACTTTTAGCAAATTTTCTTAAGGATAGTATAAAAATGGTGAAGAGACCATCACAGCATTATTAATAAGGACAAATTGAAAAAAAATTTGCATGTTTGACAACTAGAAAATAATTGACCAAATTATGACATGTAGAAAAGATGAACTATTGTATAGTCATTTAAAATTATGGTAAGTTTAAATAATGTTGTTACAATGTTAAGAGAAAAAGCAGACTACAAAATACCATCGGCCTTCCATATCCATTGTTTCCACATCTGCAGATTCAACCAACCAGGAATCCAAAGACCTAAGATGGTTGTGCCTGTACTGAACATGTACAGACTTTTTTTTCCATGTCGCTTTTTCCTAAACAATACAGTGTAACAACTATTTACATAGCATTTGCATTATATTAGATATTATAAGTAATCTAGACATGATTTAAAGTATGGGAGGACATTTGTAGGTTATATGCAAATACCATGCCATTTTATATAAGAAACTTGAGCATCTGTGGATTTTGGTATCTGCGGGGGTCCTGGAACCAATCCCCTGTGGAAACCTAGGGATGACTATAATGGAAATAAAATCTGTGTGAAAAAGTAGATAACAATAGAAAGTATACCAAAAATTATGATTAAGTCTGGGTAGTGAGTTGTATTTTCTTAATCATATTCGAAAAAATTAACTTTTCTACAAGACCACGTATTATATTCTAAAAGGAAGAAAAACGTGTTTTTCAAAAGTATCAGAAGTATTAACAAAATTGAGTGAATAGATTCACACTATTATGAGAACTTATTATATAATAAACCAGAAATTATTTCACAACTGAAAAGGGCATCATTCCTTAATGTCATTCGGGAGAAGTATTTTTTTTGTCTATAATAAAATTTTTTTTTTACTTATATTTTAAAACTACACTAAATCCCACATGGCTCATAGGATGTAAAATATATATTTAAAAGTTGGGATATTTATTCCACCTACAACTGGAGGTAAATTGCTAACTATTCAAGAATTGACAACTATCACTAAAGATGTGATAGGTATGCTGAAATGTAAAAACACTAGTAAAAATATTCTTACGGAATATAAAATGTAAAATTAGTAACAAGAGGAAAGTAATATATTAGAACAATGGCAAAAATAATTGAATATACCTTTACTGTCTAAAATATAGAGAATTGATTTGAATATGTGAGCTTAATAACCAAAGTTTCCTCAATAAAACAAACCTACGGAGTGTAAATCAGAACATATGATTATCCATGAAAGATAGCCAAATTAAAATATTTGTTACTATTAGATATCAATTAGCTAATAAAAATTATAAAACCTTATGATATAGATATAAGATATAGGTATACATTGCTCTTGGTCTTGCAGTTTGGTTTTTATCACATTTAATGGTATTGTTTTTATCAATGTTGAAGCTACAAAACTGATACTTGAACCTTTCAAGAGCAAAGTCTGTTAATGTGTATCAAAACACCTTAAAAATGTTTATAGTCTTTACCTGATAATTTGACATTTTAGGAATTTATCGTAGATGTATACAGAAATGTTTGTCATGGCATTATTTTTTCTTTTATTAAGGAACTAGAAACAACCTAAATGTTTAATAGGAGCTGAGTTATATAAATTATGATGAATCCATATGATTTATTCAGATCATATCAGAAGAGTAATTTCCAGACTAAAACATCTTTGTGATTGAGGCCAGCCCCGTGGCATAGTGGCTAAGTTTGCACACTCTGCTTCGGTGGCCCAGTGTTCGCAGGTTCAGATCCCAGGCGCAGACCTAGCACCACTTGTCAAGCCATGCTGTGACTTCATCCCGCATGAAATAGAGGAAGATTGGTACAGATGTCAGCTCAGCGACAGTCTTCCTCACAAAAAAAGAAAAAAAATCTTCATGATAAATAGTGAGGAAAGAGGGTGCAGACAGTATATTTAGTATGATGCCATTTTTTAATTTTATAAGGAGTAAGAAAAAGGCAAAAAAGTATATTCTGAAATATTGATAATGGTCATCTGTTAGTTTGGAGATTATAGATGATTTGTTTTCAGTCATCAAGCGCATTGTGCTTTTCTTCATTGCCCTAGTTATATCCATTGAGCACTTACTACCTTTGAAATTTAAAATAACAAAACAAAATTCTAATTTTAGAACAATAAAGCTGTGGATATTATTTGATCTGATAATTCTACTTTTGTGATTTATCCCAAGGAAATTTCCTGGTATATGTGTCAGGATTTTTTCTTTTTAGGGGTAGTATAATTTATACAAACAATGTCAATGGGAGCATCATTAAGGTTGATGCCAAAAGTGGGGGTTGTAGGAGATACAACCATCTGTTATAGAGGGATACAATACAGTTAGTAAAGGTAATATAGAGACATCTAGATTTGTCAAGAAAATAATACTTGGGAAGACAGAAGACAAAATAGTGCTATTCACTGATTACTGTTATACTACCAAATTCATATGTTAACATTGTTTAGAGTACTATTTGGAGTTACAGTGATTTTCAGATTTGAATATAAACTATGTACACTTTTTGGTAAATTTGGTTAAATTCATAATGAGTGAAACTAGAACTATTTTGAAAACTAAAAGATTTTTGCTATCCTTTCTCTGCCCCTTAATACCTCTCCTTTAAGATGCATTTGATTTCCTTAATATTATTCACTTTGCTAGTCTTCAAGTAAGAGTTACATTTTCTTTTCTTGACTCTTTATTAGATTCTTTGCTTAAAATTTGTTATAAAACTTTACTGTTTTATAGAAATGCAGTTAAATAAATCAGACTTGGGAAGGAAAATATACACACATATATTAATATGTACACACACACTTTCTTTATTAGGAACAAATAAGATATGTCTGTGCCTAGAAATTTGAAAGTTTATTTCTGTTGCCATGGAGTTTCTGTTCTGTGCCCCCATGTTCCATTGTTATGAAATGAATATTGCCTGTACTAGTCTCTGTGACAGTAAGCAGATCTTTATGTCAACGAAAAAAAGGAGGTTATGTTCCAGATTTGATCTATTAGCACTTAAACTAGTATTCTGTGCCTCAGCTGCCTAAAATGGACAGCTAAAGAATTTTGTAATTTAAAAACTAAAAATCCATAGATTTAAAAGATCTCAATTTTAAACTAATAATCTGAATCATGTTTATTATTTGAAGTAATTTTGATGATGATATTCACAATTTGGTGAAAGACCATTTTAGTTTAACTTTGTTATACCTAAACAGCATATGAAAACAAAAAGTAGAGTTAGTAGACTGAACTGTTGGAAAACATGAGGGGCTTATTGAAAGGAAATGTCATCTAATATTAACCCAGTTACTCTCAGGAAGTTAATGCTTATTTCATAAAATATCTTGATTTGCACCAACTCTGACAAAGAACGTAATTCCTCTTCTTAAAAGAGGACTTCTTAGGTAAATAAAAAACTAGTAAACATGCATATGTCTTTTGATAGTGCCCAAAGGTGATGCACTCTGCCCTGTGCTGCCTCCATCCCCCCACAGAGGGTGCAGACCCAGCTCTGTGATTGTTTAAGAGAAGGACTAGTGAATTCTTGAGGCACCCTGTCTCCTGTTCCTTACCTTCCAGACCAGCTCCTGGTCTTTCACACTTCAGGCAGGTCAGGTGTCCTCAGCTCCGTGAAGCTTCTCCTTGCCTGCATTCACCCACCCGTTAATTTAGACTGTGACCTCGCTGAGGGCAGGAACTGTTTGTTTGTTTGTTGATCTCTAGTTCCTGATCCCTCTTAATTCAGTAAGAATTACTCAATGAATGAATGTATCGTACTTGAACTATTATTGCAGAGGATGAAGTTAACTGTCACAGGTAACATTTATCTTCTATCAGGAAGCAGATAGAATTTGTTAAGAATTCTTCTATACATTTTTTCCAGTTTATATAAAAGGCAAGAAACAACTTTATTAGACATTGATAATTTCTCTTTTAGCTTAAAGATGTTTAGTATTAGAGATAAAAAATACAAATTTATAGCTCTGAAGAAAAAATGAAAACTGTTTTATAAAGACATCTTCCATATCTCTTTCACTGGATTTCCAAATTTCTATCTATAACCTAGCTCCTTAGAAGATTTCATAAAAACAATTTATTAAAAATTACTGAATTTATGTCTAAAACTTTGCTGCCCACATTTGAATCTCTCATATATGTTATATATATATATATATAAAATATATATATATATATTTTGATGCAAATAATCCATAATCAATCTATAAATCAAAATTTGGGGTGAGTTCATTATGAGCCAAGTCTGAGGACTGTAGCCCGGGGGGCCTCCTTCTCCATGGAAGGAAGTGGGGTTGTATACTGTCTTGGAACAAGGAGCATACATCACGTCTGACAGAAATACCCCTTTTACAACAGTCACGAGATTGCTTTCCCAGCACAGCAGGTCAGTGGTCACAAGGTGAGCACAACAGGTCAGTAATTAATCCTTAGTTTCCAGAAAGAGATGCTCATCCTTAAAGAAATGCTGATATAGGGAGGAAGCTACATCCCTATCTTTAAGGACATCATTCTTGTCTTTGGGACATTGTAAATGTTTAAAGCAGACATAAAATGTGTGGCCACATCAGGCCTTTCTGGAAAAACAAGATCAGCCAAATTAGTTTTAAACCAAATGGCTTCCTCATATACTCCAGTATATCCTATTGCTTTTCATTTATTAGATATCAGTTACTTAATTTTTTCAGTATGTATTATAGTACAAAATGATTAACAACCAAACTGAAACAAAGTCATTGAGTATCTAGAAAGTGTGCTGCCAAGTTGTGTTGTTTACATTTGTGAAAGTTTAATTCTTAACCAGCCTTGGAGAATGGCATTGACAGTGGTTTCTTATGGATCGCTGTCTTCTTTTCATAGACAGATTCATGAAGAATCAGCTTTTCCTGTTGACTCTAAGTCTCCATTTTGCCTTGGTACGTTGGTGAACGTGTGAAGACCCCATTTTCACCCCTAAAATAAAAGGTTCTTGCAGTTAACTTGACCACTTCCGCCCCTATGTCAGATACTTCTGGTTGATAATGGTGGTTTCCTGATCAGCCCAATTCCTGTTTTTCTCAAGATAGAGCTCCCTGCAGTCCTTACTTTTCTATCAGAGTTGGCCCCTTAAGTGAAACCAGTTTGCCATCCCTGCTGTATGCCACAATCATCAGTGTACTGTTCCCTAGCACAAGAAATTCTAGAAAACAGCCTCTACAAGAATGATTGTCTCTGCAGTACAAACATCTTGTTTTAGGAAATATCAATGACTTTTTTTGGAGCCCAACAACTGATTAAGCAACAAAACAGAAGTACTGACGAGAGTATTCATGATCATTAGGGTGTTTGTCTTTTTTTTTGGGATTTCCATTACATTCACAAATTTAGTGTTAGATTTGTCTACTAAATCAGGATATCATGCTCTGGGGCATATGGAATGCTACCATGGAAAATAACGTGAGGAGGGACACATTGTTTATAAATAGTGTTACTAAGACAGCACAGCCCCATTCTCTTTTGTTTATGACTATGTAGCATGCCCAAACTGAATTTAATTTCACTTATAAGGAAAGGTAGTGTTGATAATGGCTTTTAGCTCCAAGACCTGCTTCAGAGCATGCAATAGAGAGTTTCCTAGCAAAGTAATTTTTAATTATTAACTGGAGCTTTGGCCCCAGATCTCAATACTAGGCCACACCTTGACAAAGAACGTGTTTATTCCCCATCAATGCTCAAACCCAACTTTGGATCTTAACCAGTCCAGTAAGTCTAGAATAAAATGAAGAACAAGAGAGGGAGTTTTTTCCCCCTTTGCCTAGTAGCAGGCTGACCAATACCACCTGTCCTGGGGCTTCTCAGATCTGGGCCCAGCTGTTGAATGAATAAGAAAGAGATCTTTTCCACTCCATCTGAAATAGAAGGAGGGGAGAGATGCCCATATGTGCTTGTGCATTTGCCAGTTATGGAGATAATCTTTTAGGATTGAGCACTCCAGTGCTAGAAAAATCCATCACAGCAAACCAGTTGATCAGCTTGTACCTCTGGAGAAGTGATGGGTGGTTAAAGGGTCTTTAACTTTTAACAGTATGTGACTTTATAGTTTGAATTGTTTATAATCAAAATGTATTCATGTATTACTTATGTCGTTAGGGAGGAATAAAAGAATCAGATTTTGTCAAGTAGCATAGAGCAAAGGTCTTTTGGGGCAGAAACAATGGGGTAGCAATGACATAGTTGTGAGGGTCTAGTCACAGAACCCTGAAAACATGTGGCCAGAGCGGTATGGAGTGGTGGAAGTTGGGGCTGGAGAGATTGGTGGGAATGAGTTTACAGCTGCCTTGCATCCCATCACAAGGGCTTTGGATATTATTCACAGGTGGTGAGGGACAAATTAAAGTTAAAATAATATTTTGGTAATAATAATAAAACATAGCAAAAGCATTTAAAGTAATTTTTGAAAAGGTTCATCCATACCTCTGTCACTCTCTTTTTTGTTCTTATGGTCCATACTCATAGCACTTTTTTTTTTATCTAGTTCTAGTCACAGTCTATCTATCATTTTGTGTTCTGCTGTTTTCACCTAGTCTTATAATAATTTTCCATGTTACTGTGGAAGACTTGAAGCAAGGGAGCGACATGATCAGCTTTGTGTTTTGGAAAGAATCCTGGCGACAGTACAGAAGATGGATGTGATGGGAAGAGAACCTAAATGGTGTTAAAGAGTAGGGAATATGCTCAGGAGATGTTTAGGGAGTCTTGCCCTGATGAACCATGAGAAGAGAGTTCTAGCACAAAGATGAAAGTTCCCTCCTGAGTCCACATTGTGAATTGAGAGCCAGCCTTTCCCCTCAGCCAAACAGAAATTCTGCTGGATTCCTCTTGGAAAGCCCTCCTCTGCCTTCAGCATTTTACACAAGTCTCAGAAATCTGGTTTTGTTTTGAAGTAGGCTGAGCTCTAAGAGTCTCTGCAGAGACTAACCCAGTGTTGACTGGTTAACATGGTGCTCGAAAGCAGTTTTATTTGTGCTAAGCAGCACTTGCAGGTCGCCCACAGGGAATGTTGTTAGTGCTGTCCTTCCTTTTGGTACTTAGCCGATTATCCCAGTGGTCAGGAATGTGTGTATGGTGATGATAGAGGTTCTGAAGACTTTTCCTGAATAAAACATTGTCATTACTATTATCACAATAATGCACATTAATTTTAAAACTTGCTACGTAAAATTGCTTTCAGAATGATATACTAAGAAGGGAGCATGAGGCTGTTCAGAGGTGGGGTAAATTCTGCTGGCTGCCTCAGCCTTGTTGATTATACTTAGGGCACGTCATGTAATCTCTCTGGTGCCTAGTTTCCTCACCTTAAAAAATGTAGGAATTTTTAACCTCTGAAATGTATATGCTACCATTTCAGCAATGTATTTCCTTTTTTGCTAGGGATAAAAAAATAATTTTGATCTTTAGTAGTTGTTAGAATAATATACTATAAGTTACATTTTGTCAGTAATAGCATGGGGCTATCACTAAATATGGTTAGGGAAGCCTGTGAACTGGTTACCATTGTAAACAGCCTTCATTAAAATCTTTAATTCGATTTTAAAGTTGGCTTTGATCAATGTTTGAAAGATGTTCTAATCTAGTTTCATCTAGCAGACTGGTAGAATTGAAGTCAGATCAAGTGTACAGCAGGATTCCAGGATGAGTGAGATTCGGGGACTGCTTCTTTCTTCCCCTCTCCCTCCTCCCTTCTCTCTCTCCCCCTCCTTCTCTTCCTCCTCCTTAAAGAGGGCACGACCATTAAATGTTAGTATAGGAAATACCACCATAGCAGATTCTAGATGACAATTAATCCTGTATAATTTTAGAGATTTTAAAATTGTTTGAAATACTACTTTTATGAAATCTCACTTTAAATCTTAGCTTCCTTTTTTTATTTAAAAATAAACACCTCAAAACTGTTCAGGTCATGGAAAATTCCTATTACTTTGCTAACTCATTTAGAAAAGACTTTACTAAATTGGTTTCTCTGTAATTTATTTGTTTAAACCTAGATGCATACCTTAGCGTTTTCAAAAAAGGCTATCAGGTGGCTCCTTCCCTGTAATTAACCTGCTACTTAATATTAAATCATCTTTGAAGATTCATTTTCCTTTTAAGTTGCAAGACATCATATATGATTGAAAGAGTTAGAAGGAACCACAACACTCTAACTTTTCTGTTAGATGTTCCACAGTAGTAAAAACAGACTGATAAAGGGGTCAAGAAGAGCCTTGCCCTACATGGACTTCTGAAGTTTGCGTATTGCTTTGCATATATACAAGTAAAGTTTCTTTGGTGACTTCCTGTGTTTGATTTTAATTTTTGAGTAATGAGGTTTTTTTAAAGGTGGATTTATGTTATATTGGCTATTGTCTATTTAAAAGAAACCACTACTGTCTACTGAAAAAAAACACTATTTTGTTTCCACAGAAACCTGCTAATATTTTAGTTATGGGTGAAGGTCCTGAGCGAGGAAGAGTAAAAATTGGTATGTTATATCTTTGATAAGTCACAGCGTAGCACTCTTTTTTAAAACTTTTGTAGGCAGCTATATCACTTCTAGTTTTTGTTGTAATAATATGTATATATTCATGTAGTTCTGTATGATTGAAGCCATTTCTAAAGAGTATACATTCAAAGTGAAAAATGTTTCACAGTCTTGAAAGATGTCAGACAATCTTTAGAGACTGAAGTGTTCTAATTATAAAATAAGCCACGAAGTTTCTTAGAAACCTTTACTTTCATTAAAAATAGCCTATAGAGATGAGTGGCTTCTATCCCTGTTAGAAGCCAGCCTCACCTGTAGTTACAAGGGCATACAGCGTACTAGTAATTATACCAGCAGTTCTGTTCACCAGAGCCAGGTTAGATCAGAACACATGCCTCTGTTGACCTCATCTAGATTAGGAGGGACAACCTAGGAAAGCCACTGAGGCCAGAGAGGTACAGAACCTTAAGTTATAACAAGCCTGTCTTACAGTGGGCCTTTGGGGGGAGAAAATTAACACTCATTCTGTACCTTGGCATGTTTTCTGATAGCTCTGTTTTCTTACGTATCAAAGCAAAATTTTACCTATTTCTGGTCTGATAACCTATAAGGATAGAGCTAAATTTATTTATCTTAACTGGTTATTTTTTTCATTGTCATTTCCAAGTTGTGTTTGTCACATTTATTTAGTTTGTTTTGTGTGTGGGTAGAAGAAATGTAACTAAATTCTATTAATTTAAAGGCAGCAGGATTGTGGGACTGTATAATATAGTAAATAGTAATTTCTGGTTGTAAGATTTAATATGAGTTAGAATTATCAGCTGATTTGTACCACTTCACCAACGAAGAAAAACCTAGGTGTTCCTAAACCTTTTCCCCGTCCTCCCTGATAAATTCCCCCAAGTTTCACTTTCCACTTCTAATTAGACTCTTGAAGTACTTTTTATGATATAAAGCTTGCAAATTTTCTAGTAGTGGGAACATTTGGTACACCTCAAAGTACTCCTAGTCAGTGACTCCCTTTGAGAACCGGGCCCTGTCAGTACCTGCCGTAGCATCATCAAATCCCTAAGTCCTTAGACGGGCTTTCTAAGGATTTCGTCCAATCAAATCAAACGGAAGTTCACAGCATGCGAAATACAAAAGACCCAGCCAATCTGTAGTTACAGGTGTGTTCTTTACTATAAGACTTGAGGAAAATTTATATAATAAAATAATCTAGTTTGGAATTATACTTTTATGTAGTACATATGATGTTGGCAGTTTTGGGGGACACAGCTTAAAGCATTCACATTTAAGAAGAAATATTAGTTCTTCTGTAAACCAGTATTTAGTAGTGAGACTCATGGTTTTAATTCTTTGCTGAATTCTTTTTTTTTTTTTAACTTTAATGATTAAGTTATATTAGACTAGGGCCTACTTCATTAAAGATGTATATTAGGAGAGCAAAACTAAACAAATGGTGGATGAATCTTGAAATTTTTGAATAGGTGGTATGAATAGTGATTGTTCATTCAACATATATTTAGCAAAAGCTATGTATAACAACACTATACCTGATACTAAAAGGGATAGAGAGATGAAAAAGACACACTTTTTTTGCCTTTAAGAAGATTACGGTTTAGGGGGATGAACAGCCGTGCCTGAATAGCTACAATACATATTAAACTATGATAACTGCCACGAGCTGTATCTCACCATGGCTCCAGCTCTGGGGCATGAGTTTACGACATTTGTCAAGTCACTTAATTTCTTCTAACCTCAGTTTCCTCATTTGAAAAAAGAGGTGATTGAATTATGTGACCTTTAAAGTCTTATCCAGCTTAGAAAAAATACTATGATGCTTTTTAGTTAGTCAATTCAACTCAAATAAATGGGGGAAAATAGTGGTGTTAACATACTGTATGGTCAACTTCTGATTACACCTTTGAACAAGCCTGTTGACAAATAATGGGAAGCCTTATTCGAGCAGGTTTAGTTTCTCCATGTTTGTGACCACTACAAAGAGTGGAAATGCAGCGTAAGAACCCTGTCCCCAAAGCTGGTGTGCAGAGGGAAGGAAATCTGCCCAGAGGAGTAGGCTCACCCTTGACTCTGGCAGCAGAGCCTGTCTCTGACCCAGTTGCAGAGTGAGTGACTAGTTTGCGAAGAATGAAGATCCCAAACTTCTTTTATATTTAGACTTCTGAAAGGGGTGAGATGTTTAATGTGTTTTTTCTCCCAGAATTCAGCACGGTTCATATCTTACTAAGTAACAATGGTAAAATTAGAGTAATCAATTAAATTTGTAAATATCTATTTACTTAACATTATTATTATTTTTTTTACAGCTGATATGGGCTTTGCCCGATTATTTAATTCACCTTTGAAGCCTTTAGCAGATTTGGATCCAGTAGTTGTAACATTCTGGTACCGAGCCCCAGAATTACTTCTTGGAGCGAGACATTATACCAAAGCTATTGGTGAGTAGAACTAATTAAAATTCCGTGACATCTTAAAATTGGCTTTGTTGTTGTACAATATACATATTTCTATATATTTTTAAATCAAGTAATATAGAAAATTATAAAAGTAAGAGCAAAAACTAACCTAAATTTCCACTACTTAGAAATACCATCATTAGCATTAGGGTTATAGCATTCTAGACATCTCTCTATGATAGATAAATAGATATTTTTTTAAATTTTAAATATATGGGATCATATTATCCATTTTAAGTAAAAAGCTTTTTTAAATTTAATTTTATTTGAAAAGAGAAATAAACACTGTAAAATTTCTAAATCATTGAACTTCAAACAAATGTTTCTTTCACCAAAAGAAGTAGTAGCTCCTTAAAGTTAAGGAAAAAAGATTATGAAAAAAAGTAGAAGTTTAGAACATTTTAATTCACTTTCCAATTTTTGATAGTACTGATTACCTCCATATTATGAAAAATTAGGAAATTAGTGCTTTTGTATTTCTTCCCCCACCAATCTCTCAGTTTATAAGCTATATTAGTAATATCCTTATCATCATTATTACTACTACTTTGTCATTGTTTACAACATTTATTTTCTGTCGGCAAACCATAACTCTCACAGTTGTTCATACTTAGATTATATATTGTAATGGATTCAGTGCTCAGCTCTCACAGTTGATTTACTACAACTTTTCCATTCCGTTTTATTTGGTTGAATTTTATTATGGAGTAGTTTTTTTCTTGTGTGATTTGCCTTTCTTTTTTCCTTTATTGTGTGTCTTTATTGCTTATTTAACTTGTTCTTTGTTCTCCAGGATGGTATTAAACCCACTTTTCTTTTATTGGATAACTCCATCCTGAAGTCTTCTGTGCTTTGCTGTATTCTGGATTGGTTTCCTCCGGCTTTTCCTTTTTTCAGTCTTCTGAGTTGGATCTATTTCTTTCTGGATTTCATTATTTCTTCTTTTATTTTGCAACAGCGTATTCTCAAGTGACTTCCTTTGGAAGGGGTCTTAGAGGTAAATTTTCTAGTTCTTGTTTTCTGAAAAATATCGTTATCATACTTGACTATTTGGCAGGGTTTAAAGTTCTAGGTACAAAATACTTTCCCTCAGAATCTGATGATGCTCCTCCATTGTCTTCTCGCATCACTATTGCTAATGGAAACTCAGGTGGAAATCTTACTCTCATTCGTGGGTGGATTACCTGGGTTTTTTTCTTTCTGAAAACAAATGGGACTTCTCACCCTTAGATTTCACAGTGATCTTCTGGCTACCTGGTAGGCACATTCAATCTGAAGTTCATATCCCACGTCCCTTGTCTGTGAAGGATTCTCTTATACTAGTCTCTTGATTTCCTCCTCTCTGTTTTCTGTTTCTGTCTTTCTTAAACTGAATATAGGCAGATGTTGGACTTCTTGGATTGATCCTTTATACCACTTTTCTTCTCATGTTCTTCTGCCTTTGTCTTTTTTATTTCCAAGACTCCCTTATTATTCTCTGATTATTAATTTTTCATAACATCTTATATTGTTGTACAGAAAGAAAAGCTTTTCAGATATCTGTGAGGACAGTGACAGCAGTGCCTTCTCTTTTTCTGGTGAGGAAGATTGGCCCTGAGCTAACATCTGTGGCAACCTTCCTCTGTTTTGTATGTGGGATGTTACACAGTATGGCTTCATGAGCGGTGTGTAGGTCCATGCCTGGGATCCGAACTTGTGAACCCTGGGCCAGCGAAGCCGAGCATGCAAACTTAACCACTATACCACGAGGCCAGCCCCCACTATGCTTTTTATTTATTTATTTATTTATTTTCATTTTTATTTTTATAGTAGTAACATTGAATTATAACACTATATAACTTTCAGATGTACATCATAAAATATTTCAAATTCTGTGTAGATTACATCATATTCACCACCCAAAGACTGATTATAATCCATCACCACACATATGAGCCTAATCACCTCTTTCGCCCTACTCCCTCCCTGCTTCCCCTCTGGTAACCATCAATCCAGTCTCTGTTGCCATGTGTGTGTTTGTTGTTGTTTTTATCTTCTACTTATGAGTGACATCATATGGTGTTTGACTTTCTCCCTCTGACTATTTCACTTAGCATAATACCGTTAAGGTCTATCCACGTTGTCACAAATGACCGAATTTCATCATTTCTTCTGGCTGAGTAGTATTCCATAGTGTCTATATACCACATCTTCTTTATCCCTAGGTTGCTTACAAGTCTTGGCAATTGTGAATAATGCTGCAGTGAACATAGGGGTGCATATATCTTTATGCGTGTGCATTTTCAAGTTCTTTGGATAAATACCTAGCAGTGGAATACCTGGATCATATGGTAGATCTATTCTTAATTTCCTGAGGATACTCCATACTGCTTTCCGTAGTGGCTGCACCAGTTTACACTCCCACCAGCAGTGTATGAGGGTTCCCTTCTCTCCACATCCTCTCCAACATTTGTTGTTTCCTGTCTTGTTAATTATAGCCATTCTGACCATTCTGACTGGAGTGAGGTGATATCTCATTGTAGTTTTGATTCACATTTCCCTCATAGTTAATGATGTTGAACATGTTTTCATGTACCTGTTGGCCATCCATATATCTTCTTTGGCGAAATCTCTGTTCAGATCTTTTGGCCATTTTTTAATTGGGTTGTTGGTTTTTTTGTTGTTGAGATGTATGAGTTCTTTGTATACTTTGGAAATTAACCACTTATCCGATATATGGTTTGCAGATATCTTCTTCTAATTGTTAGGTTGTCTTTTTGTTTTCTTGATGGTTTCCTTTGCTGTGCAGAAGCTTTTTAGTTTAATGTAGTCCCATTTGTTCATTTTTTCTTTTGTTTCCCTTGCCCATACAGGCATGGTACTTGAAAATATGCTGCTAAGACCGATGTCAAAGAGTGTGCTATGTTTTCTACTAGAAGTTTCATAATTTCAGGTCTTACATTCAAGTCTTTAGTCCATTTTGAGTTGATTTTTGTGCATGGTGTAAGATAATGATCTACTTTCATTCTTTGGCATGTGGCTGTCCAGTTTTCCCAACACCATTTATTGAAGAGACTCTCCTTTCTCCATTGTATGCTCTTGGCTCCCTTGTCGAAAATTAGCTGTCCATATGTGTGTGGGTTTATTCCTGGGCTCTCAGTTCTGTTCCATCGATCTGTGTGTCTGTTTTTGTGCCAGTACCATGCTGTTTTGGTTACTATGGCTTTGTAGTATATTTTGAAATCAGGGAGTGTGATACCTCCAGCTTTGTTCTTTTTCCTCAGGATTCCTTTAGCTATTCAGGGTCTTTTGTTGTTCCATATAAATTTTAGGATTCTTTGTTCTATTTCTGTAAACTTTGATAGGGATTGCATTGAACGTACAGATTGCTTTCCAAAGTATGGACATTTTAACTATGTTGATTCTTCCAATCCAAGAGCATGGAATAGCCTTACATTTCTTTGTGTCTTCCTCAGTTTCTTTCAACAATGTTCATAGTTTTCGGTGTACAGTTCTTTCACCTCTATGGTTAAATTTATTCCTAGATATTTTATTCTTTTTGTTGCAATTGTAAATGGGATTATATTCTTAATTTCTCTTTCTGCTACTTCCTTGTTAGTGCCCGCTATGCTTTTTCATTGTTTGTAATTTGCTGTATTCTGGGAATAATTATCTGAGTTTTTTTATAGGTACTCTGTATTTGTATGTCTTGATCTCTCCCTTCCATTTGGCAAGTGTTCTTCAACTGTTTGTTTATTCTTGATTATCTCTTCCTATTTAAGAATCAAGTTACAAAAAGCTGCTTTGGCATTTTGTGTACATAGATCATGGGGCTTATAGATTGGCACTTTACTTTAGGGTGATCCAGCAGACAACTGCCGTTAACTAGGAAAACCCTAAATGCCAGTATGTGTAAGTTTTTGCTCTGAGGCCATTCATATTCTTTAAGGGAAGAATCTCCAACTTTTGGCCCAAGCTTTGTACACCCGGTAGCCCCAGGGCAGTGGAGGAGAGTCAGAGAAAGAGGATCAACTGTTCACAATACAGACTTTGGGGGCCCGCCTGGTGACACAGCGGTTAAGTGTGCACATTCCGCTTCGGCGGCCCAGGGTTCACTGGTTCAGATCCCCAGTGCGGACATGGCATCACTTGGCAAGCTATGCTGTGGTAGGTGTCCCACATATAAAGTAGAGGAAGATGGGCACGGATGTTAGCTCAGGGCCAGTCTTCCTCAGCAAAAAGAGGAGGATTGACAGCATATGTTAGCTCAGGGCTAATCTTCCTCAAAAAAAATACAGACTTTGTAGCTGGTATTTCCAAGTACAAAGTCCTCCTAGAGTTGTGCAGGATGAATCTGCCTCCCACCCAACAATTATACTGTTGACTGGGCCTTCTCTGAACTGTTTCGTCTGCCCTCCATCTTCTAGAAATGTTTTTATATATCTCTGCCTAGATCAAGTCTTCACATGGCCAGTCTCTTCTTTTCATCCAGATCTTAGTCAAAATACTATCATTTCAGAGGGAACTTTCTTGACCACTCAGTCTGAAGTAGGCACCTGACCTTCCCCATCATGCTTCTGTCTTGTTGTCTTGATACTGTTGAACAGTTTCTAAAATCCACTGAAATAGGTAGACCTTGCCTGGCTGTTCACCATTGTAGGCAAGTGCCTAATGGTATGTAGTGAGACTCAGTACTCGTTGTTGAATAAATGAATGAATCTTGTCCCTGGTGATCTCCTCCTCTTGTTTTTATTACTGTGGATTTATACTTTTACTGCTTTGCTGCCATTTCAGTGTATACTCAAGAAGGAAAAAGGAGAAATACTTGTGATCATTCCCCCATATTAATCTTGAATCCGACATTTTTTTCCCAAGAAATCTTTGTGTTCACTAGTCTTCATACCTGCTTTGAGATCACATTTTATTTTATAGAAAAATAAAGGTAGATAAAGTTAAGTCATTTAGATATAGGACTTCCCTGTATTGCCTTTGTGACTTTTCTACAAATCTAAAATTATTCCAAAATAAAATTTTTTTTTTAAATTCAGAAAGAAAGTAAAAATTATTGAAGCTAATCCTATTTTTGAATACATATTGTTACCTAAACTCACATTTGGTTTTCTGTTTTACAACTGTATTCTAAATGCATTTAAGAAGCATACAAACTTAGTATGATACATAGCTTTTTTTTTTCCACCTATAAAATGAATATTTAAAAGCAGTGTTACTTTTGATGAGATGTATAACAGACTATACAAATAAAGAAGTGATTACATAGTCTTAGCTGCTATTAACTGAAAACTTGAGTCTTTGATTTAAATTAAGTAAAAAAATACACAATCACAGAAGCTTATGACTCTGGCTCATTATGTATTATCTTTTTCTTTTTTCTTAAGAAATTTCTCTTTTATTGTGAACATTAAGATTTGTACAACCTGTTATTCACTAGGACATTCTACAGTCCAGCAGTTTTAATGCAGGGCTATTTGTCACAAAGCTGAACCACCATCAATTAGGTGGATTCCTGTGTTCAAATGGCAATATAATTTGGGAAAGAGAAGGCCTTTCTTCATATTTTCCCCCTCTTCCTCCTCCTCATCAACATAGAAATTTATTGGATAATTATTAGATAAACTTTAAAGAACTTAATAGAAACCAAAATGAATGCAAATTATGTGGTTTACCCGTAAGGGACCTTCAGTCCAGTTGAGAAACAGTATGAAAATATGCATGAAATAATTTTGTCATCTTTGAACAATGGAAGTAACAAAGGCTGGCAATGTAACTTGTAGCCTTAGCTCTCTCACTCCGGGGGATGTGTGTGCGTGTATTTGTGTTTAGACAAGGCATTTAGTCATTTGTCTCATTTTCTGAAAATGAGAATTTAGCCTAAATCATCTCTTAGATCCCCTCCAACCCTAAAAGTTCTATGACCGTAGATGCAAACAACTGCCTGTGAGGTAGGGAGAGCACAGAGGGATCTGACTTGGGTGCACATGATTGAAATCAGGGTCAGTGCCAGTCCCTCCCCGGGGGTGATCCCAACCCCGTGTACACCTGACTTGGCCAAGAGCAGTCTTGGAGAACACTTTTCTTCTATCAAAACTTTGGCTCAAAAAAAGTCATAATGTAGGTATCTACAAATTGCTTTTTGTTTGAGAGAGAGAAATCATACATAAATCAGTTTTAATATAACTTTTTGAAAATAGAATAAAGGGGTAAAAAATAAAATTTCTTCCTTTCTCCCACACCAAAGCAGCAAAAGAGCATAGAGAAAAAACCTGAACACAACTGACTGACATATTCCCACCCTGCATTGCACACAGGTTTTAGTGCTGTGGACATTTCTTCAGCTGTACAGAACTGATGCTGAGTCATTAAACCAAAGTGAGGAAATACTAGAGTAGTAAACACTGTACTCCTAGGGACAAAGTTGAATTCAGTTTTGAATATTTTGGGTTTTCATTTGTTTAACTGACTTTGTCGAGAAGGCTGCAAGAGGGGTATCAATCTTTAATTAATTGTCACTAAAACAGTCTTAATACAAGTTTATTAGAGTATGAACTTTTAAGCTCAGATGTTTGTCCTCAAATAACTGAATGCACACTAATTATGTGGTATTCTACTAAACAGGGAATATACAAAAAATTAGGGAGAATGACAATTGCCTTTTTTATCAAAATAGAAGCTTGCTATTAGTATACCTATTGATTAAAATATTATTTAACAATTTTTTTTTCCCTATTTGAGTCTATGTAGCATGCCAGTTGCTATCTCCCTGCTCAGTTAGCTCAGTAGCTACACAGGAACATCACAGATTTTGAGAAGTAGATGGATTTCTCCGTTTCTAACTTGGAGAGTCTTTCTAGAAGGTAGGTAGGTGAGCAGAAAGGGACTTTTCTATGAACTTGGCATAATCTGAAAAACAGTAGGCAAGATGGGAAGGAAAGACTTATTTACAAAGATTTGGAAATTTGAAATAATAGCCTGATCAGCTAACTCAAATTCATGATTAATGTCTAGATCAAGATTTGAAGAAAGGAAGGATGGTGAAATTCATAAAGCTGAAAGATAATGGGAAAGATATAAAGAAGGAGGTTATTAGGGTGAATTTAACCAAGATTCAGTAAACTATTTTTTCCTGCTTTCCTTTTATTTTAAAAGCAATGTAGCTTTAAAGATAGCTAAACTATTTATTTGCCTCTCATCTTCCTCTACATATTTCATTTTCTTCTTTAGAATTTTTCCTAGCTAACCAGCACGAGTTGTTACAGTGTCTCTAGGGTGCTACGAGCAGAGCTTTAACCATGCAGACTGACCCATCTGCCCTTCTCGTGAACCTGCTCACTTGCCTGTCTTCCCTTTGATTAAGGTTATCCCCGAGGTCAGGTTTATATGGGGTACCCCACGTAAAAAGAATAATCACAAAGTAATTAATTTTCCTGTTTACTTTCTAATGTTCAAAACAAAATAACTTGGTTTCTATTTCTTGATGAGACATTTCCATATTAGCTAGACTTGGTTCTTTGATGTGGGATACAACTGATAGGCACACATGGTCGTTTTTTAAAATCGCTTGCTTGTAGTCAGGATGTATAATCTTTAAGCAAATGGATGATTAATTTGTTACTCTGAAATGTAAATGTGTTGAATTTACATTAAATTAAATAGCTATGTTTCAGTTTTGGAGTTTAGGAATTCTTAGTTATTTTTAAATTAAATAGCTATGTTTCAGTTTTGGAGTTTAGGAATTCTTAGTTATTTTTAAATTAACATTTTTTCTATTTAAGTAACAATTATTAACATACCTGAATAATCAGCTTTAATAAAATAGTTGTTTTTATTTGTCCTTCTATAGTTATCTATATTTACCACAGGTATTGATTAGGCAAAAACCACTTATTGAGTGTCTGCGTGCATGCCTTTGTACTTAGTGTGGAGAAGTTAACACTGTCAGTTTAGGGATTGGTTAAGAGAAGAAATGGAAGATTTTGAGCTTTAAATTCTCAATTGGCATATAGATCTTTCCTCTGCTGCTACTTCTACTATTAAAGATCTTTCATCTACCACTATTGAGTAGAAGTTTAATATGAATGAAAATTGCCTGTATCTTAAAGTGAATAGAGGGAATTTGTTGTCTACAGAGGAATCCATTTGCCTAGCTTTTATGAGTAATTCCTGTGAATTTATACCCATTTTAAAGGTAATATTTTGCCCCCTATTTTCTTGTCCTTATGAAATACTTAAACTTGCAAAACCTGACACTGCTATAGCATAAAGAAACCTTTTGAGTGAAAAACTGTTCCAGTAGACATGCTGTTTCTTTAGAATATCTGAGCTCAGGCATCGTTTTCTTCTTGTTGGAATAGCACCTTGCTAACTAGTGCTAACATGGGAGGATAATTATTAGACTGTACATATTAGCAAGTACATAAACAAGATAAAGAAAAAAATATATTTTTTACCACAAAAACTTGTGTTGATTGTTTTGGGCAAGTATGCCCAATTTCAGTGGCTGTTTGGGTTTTCTGTTTGTTTAGTTTTGTTTAGTTTTGTTTGTTTGTGGTTCCCTTGCTCCATATGCAGTTTTGTATGTATTTCATAGATTAGGTAATGTGTGAGGCATTTAAGACCTGCCAATAAGTCAGCTAATAAATTTGATTTAAACTTGGAATGAAGCCACTGGGTGGGATGGAGGTATATAGGGAATGAAAAATTGGAGTGGTGGGGTGGGAATATATATTTACAAACAATATTCCGTGATATTGATAACTGCTTAGGAATTAATATGACTTATTAGGGAAAGAAAAGAAAGAAAAACACTCCCCACCAAGATAAAAATGCATTTTCTTTTGGAAAGAACCACTTTATTTTCCTCCTTTCTTTTTCTTTTCTCCTTTCCTTTTTTTTCTTTTCTCTTTTTTTTTTTTCCTTTTTGTTTTAAAGATATTTGGGCTATAGGGTGTATATTTGCAGAACTACTAACGTCAGAACCAATATTTCACTGTCGACAAGAGGACATCAAAACTAGTAATCCTTATCACCATGACCAGCTGGACAGAATATTCAATGTAATGGGATTTCCTGCAGGTACACATTATGTTTTTGTTTTTGTTTTTAAAGCACTGTTGTTTGAACTTAGATATCTTCATTGGAAAGGGGTATATTTTTAGCTGATGAAAGCTACTCTTACTTGATTTTTTATATTTATGACTTGCATTAATCAAAGAGCCATAGAAATAGCAAAATTTGTAGAATTCACATCTTAGCATAAAAATGTTTATGGATTTCCTGAATTTGAGGAGTGTGTTTTTGTTTCATTTTGATTTTTTTTATTTTGTTGCTTAATATTTGAAATGATAAAATATTTGCAATATCTGTATTGAAAAGGTACCTTTCGTTCTTACCAGTGGAAACTATAAATAAAATTTAGTAGTGTGTATTTTTGTCTGGCAGCACAAATAATACTACCATTACTTTGGATATGAATACAAATTTTGAACAAATTTTTTTTTAGGGCACTGTACAGAATCAGATTACATTGAATAATAGCATTTTTGCTTTATAACTCTTGTGAATGAGAATATTCTTTTAATTGTGCTGTTAGAACAGTCAGGATGTGGGTGAAAGTCTAGGATTCCACAGTGACCTTGCCCACACACAACAGAGAGAAAGTCGTTTAGTGTCCATATCATGGGTCTCAAATCTCTCCAGCTATATCCCATTCCCTCATTAGACCACAGAATGGTGTCGTTCATCAGTCACTAGAAACTCTGCCCAGAGGTCCAGAATAATGAAGACTGGTTTAAAACACGTACATAATTTTGGCTAGTCAAGTACTTATTAGAAATTGTTTCTCATTAGGAATTTTTCTCAGGTCAGGATGACTCAAAACTCATACAGAAATATCTGGGAATGATAATTCCACATTCCCTTGTAAAGATGTTAATTATCAGGAAATTCAGAATAACTATACAAATACTACCTTTCTCCAAAATTGGTCAGCAGTTCTACGAAGACTACTTTGTTGTGATGGGAATTTCATTTATTCACTAAATAGTTATTGAGTACCTGCCATCTGCCAGTCACTGTGGAAAGTATAAAATATTGTTGATATAACAGACATAATTCTTGCTTTCTTGGAGTTTACATTGTACTGCTCTAAGTAAAATGTTTAAAAAATAGGTATGGTTTGGGTAGATAAAGAAGAATGGCCTTTTCTTCCCACTTCTGAATGTGTCCACCATTTCTAAGGCACAGAGAAAGGAACGTGGTTTACAAGGGGGTGGAAGTGAGGAAGGCCTCTGTAGGAGGTGATTTGTAATGTGTGGTTCAACTGTTAGGGTAGGCTCAGCTTGTAAGGAACTTGAAAAGCAGACCACAGAGTTTAGATTTGATATGCTAAAGTATGAGAATCCATGATAAGTTCTTGAGAACTAGTGACATGATTTCTGTTATATTTTAGAAAGATTAGTTTGGCGGTGGCATGTAAAAAATCAATTAAAGAGAGGTAACTAAAGTCAGGGAAACCAGCTGCTTGCCTCTATATCAGTGTTCCAGGTATAAAGTGATAGTAGGGGTGGAGAATAAAGAACAAATATAAAATTTTTCATAGGAAGTGTGTAATTGAGAGAAGAGTAGGAGATTATCTCAGGATTTCTAGCTTGAGAAACTGACAAAATAGAAAAATTGGAACAAGGAAATGGGAGAAAATTCCATTTAAGAGAATAGGAGAAAATTGGAATAAGGAGAAAATTCCATTTAGGAGTTTAAAGTTTATATTTAATTTACTTTTCAATCTGTGATATCTGGAGGATTGGTAGCAAATGTTTTTACAAGTAAGTTGAAAGAAAAGCAAACCTCTGACGGCCATTTAAGAGCTTGCAGTGCTGTAAGCTGCCTGCTACAGAGCTGTGTGCCCAGTAGACTCAGTGGTCCACTGGGGGCGATGAGGAGCACAGGCCGTCTAGCGTGTATTGTTTGAGCAACTCTATGCCAAGGAAACGGAAACACTTTCTACCTAACGTATCTGGCAGCTGGGGTTGTTTTTGTGGATGTTGTTGAAACCAGTCAAGCACCAGCTGACTTTTTAGTGTACTAGCTATATCCCACTCTATTCTACTTCAGACACTTAGGACTGCTTACATTGATTGTTGATGTAAGGCAGTGTATTTAATAAGGTGAAAGTAAGGAGGGCCATATAAAGAGGTGCATCTTAAAGCTGCTGAGGGGAAAGATGTGGCATTTTATCGTTGAAGAGAGCGACTGCTGATTTAATCAAGAAATTTGGTGGAAAAGGGGAAAAATGGCTTTACAAGTAGAAATAGAACTAGTTAATAATAGAAATATTTATTTATAACTTATTCCCCTCTATAGAAATTGAGTTACAGTAAAACACATAGAAAGTAGGCATTAAAAAGGTAGAGATAGCTGTACAAAGGATGGGGAATCGTATTTACAGTTCAAGATAAGATGTTTACTATAGCTGACCGTTTATTCAAAGTCTCTGCTTTCGTAGGTTAAAATTATAGGAAATGTAATGAAAACAGGTAACCTTTATTGAGATTCTTGAGAAGAGGAACCTAGACAACATGAAAACTTTATCAATGTATTTCACAGATAAAGATTGGGAAGATATAAAAAAGATGCCTGAACATTCTACATTAATGAAAGATTTCAGAAGAAATACGTAAGTTGGAAAGAAAATAGAACTTTGTTGATTTTTGCTTTTCTAGAATACTCAGTATGAGATTGAATACTCAACATAATAGCATACTCAACGTAAGACATTCTAAGTAATTTCACTGATTTACTCTAATAAATATTTTACAAGAGTCTTCATTTCTTAAGCTGTTTAAATGCTATGAAGAAGGTGAATGTGTAATATTAGCAGCTGCTTTAGGTGTGAGGAAACAACCACTTCGTTTCTTTCCGTGTTTACTACTGGAAGCTAGGCATCGTGGAAAGCATCACAGCTGAAGCAATAAGAGACAGACAGACAAACCTTGTTCATAGCCACTTGCCCACCCATCTAGGTTATGTAGTAATTTTAAGCAATGTTTAATAGAGAAGTATTTCATTTATTCACAATGCGACATCAGGTGATTGGGAGAGGGCAGTTTATAGACATATAACGAAAAAAGTTTTTTAACTTATTGGTAAGGCTGAGATAAACTTTTGACCCATATGTTATTCACGATAATTGTTGAGATGACATTCATGTGAAAGAAGCTATTCAGTGTATGTTATTCATGAAATTATCTTGCATTTAATCAGTGGTATTCATTCAAAAGTGACTAGTATGAATATTGAATGAAATATAAATTGATTTAATGCTACTCTTTTTATGCTGATTATACCATTTTCAATATATGTTCGATATTAGTTATGATTAAAATAATTCTGTTTGGAAAAATTTCAGCCATGTAAAATTAACCTCAAATCTAATGTAAATATTTCTCTTTCAGGTATACCAACTGCAGCCTTATCAAGTACATGGAAAAACATAAAGTTAAACCAGATAGTAAAGCATTCCACTTGGTAAGCTCTAGAGGACAGTACTAAAGAAATGTGTTTTTTCCCCTAACTACGTAGCCCAACCTGAAGCTTTTGGGGGTCAATTTACATGGTTACTCAGCACTCATAGAGTACTGTAGTGGTAAATGCAGAAATCTTGTTAGTGCATGCTAGTGAAGACATCAAAATATTTATTTTTCCAAACCTATAGCATGGTTTGACAGACTCGTGTTTGGTTACATTAGATTTTCTGAAGATAGTCATTGTACCAAGTCTGTCAAGAGCATTTTTTAAATAACATTTATTGGTTTTCATCACTTACTTGTTTATTTATTTTTAAAGATTGAGACCTGAGCTAACAACTGTTGCCCGTCTTTTTTTTTTTTTTTTTTTTTTTGGCTTTTCCTCCCCAAATCCCCCCAGTACATAGTTGTATATTTTAGTTGTGGGTCCTAGTTGTGGCATGTAGGATGCTGCCTCAACATGGCCTGATGAGCAGTGCCATGTCCGCGCCTAGGATGCGAACCGGCAAAGCCCTGGGCCGCGGAAGTGAAACGCGTGAACCTAACCACTCGGCCACGGGACCTGTGCCTCATCACTTATTTAAAAATTTCGCAAATTTCAGAGAAGAATCAAGAAGAAAATCCCACCATTCTGAAATAATTTTTACAGATTATTTTATATTTCAACTCTTTGAAAGATTGTTTACAAAATCTTGAACTCCCAAGATACTTCTTATAAACTTGGGTATTAGGGATTCTTCAGTGATGGTATACATTATTTGCTTTTTCTGGAAGAGTATGAAAGATGCAGTATTTATTAGTGTAAAATGGAAAAATGATTTGATCTAGAATCCAAATGAATCCATGCACTATCGATAATTTGTGATGAGATTATTCAACAGTTGACAATTTAAATTTGTTTACAATTGTTTCCATTTTTTCACCACAGCAATTAAAAATATTTTCCAGTTTTAAGTTTTCCAAAAAAGTTTATAACATATAAAGGTGGAATTGAAGGAAGCTGGTTGTATTTTGCTTGGCTTAAAATTCTCTTACACCTTTATTCCCAGTGTTTTTAAATACGTTCCTTAAATGGGAGTTTCTTTACCTTGAGAGTATTAAACTTTCCTTTATTACAGTATCAGGCCACTTGGCAAATATTTCTATTTCTGCTTCCATTTCTGCTTTTTCTTCTCCTTCTACTGCTTCTGCCTCTTCTTATTTTTGTGTCATGTCATATATCATGTATTTCATATCTTATCAGCAGTTTAAAAAGCAATGCTTAACCTATTATGACCACACAATGTATTATCCAAATGATGGTTTATTATAGCGTACTTAAAACAGGACCCAAGTAGAAAGGTGTTAGTTACTCTAACAAAATAATGATAAGTGAGGTAGACCAAAAGTCACAATTTAGAGGAATTACTCTTACTTCCCCCCAGTTCGCTGCTGCTCAGTATAGTCCAAGGTGACTCGCACTGCCTTCACCACTGAAATTCAAAAGATACTCTTCCTTTGCAGCTTATTTGCTTTGTTTTACTGAGGTGACCTATCTTGGGTGGTCTCACCTGAAAGCTCTATTATAACTCCATTAAAGCTGTTGAGTATTTTAAATAGCAGATCCATGATTTTCCTTTCAACTCTAAAAGTAAAATTGTGCCTCCACTGAAATATCAGATCATTGAAATTAAAGTCTCACCATCCCAACATTTCATCTGCATTTTTAAATACTTTATGTCCTTTTATCCTCTAATTATCTCATTTTCCATTGTCTCGATGTGTCTATTACTTGGTTTTTTAAAGTGTGGTCCTAGTCCAGAACATTAGAATCACCTGGGAAGTTGTTGGAACTGCAGATCCTTGGGCTCCTGCTGGACAGACTATCAGAAGGTCTGGAAATAGGGCCTAGCAGTCTCTTAAGAAGCACCCCGGGGTGATTCTGTTACACTGTGAAGTCTGAAAACCACTGCGTTAGATCAAAGGTTGTAAACTAAGAGACCGCTATTTAGATAATCTCTTAAATCACATATTAAAATCAAATATTCTAGTTCATAGAGACTTCAGTAAGCTATGTTTTAACCAAAAAGAAATACTGAGTTTTCACATTAGCGTGACATTTCTGTATGTAGCAATAATGATAATAATAGCTAACACTTACATAGTGCTTTCTTTGTGCCAGGCACCATATAATTGCTTTCAATATATTAACTCATTTATTCTCGAAAACAAACCTTGATTATAAGTACTATTTTTAATCTCCATTTGACAAATGGAGTTACAAAGAGGCTAGGTAATTTGTCCAAAGTCACTCAACTAATAAATGTCAAATCAGGATTTGAACCGAAGCGGTCTCCTTCCAGAGTCTCCATTCATAACCACACCTCTATACTTTACAGTTTCTGTATTCATCACCATACTTATTTAGACTAGTACAGCACTGTCCAGGGGAACTTTCTCTGATGATTTATGCTGTCCAATAGGGTAGCCACTAGTCTCATGTAGCTGTTGAGCTCTATGGACCTGAAATGACTGAGAAATTGATTTTTTTAGTTTAATTTGGATTTAAATTTAAATGGCAATATATGGCTAGTGCATTATTTGTGTTATAACAGTTTTTCCCCTTAATAGAAAATACAGGAATTTTAGTCCTGTTTTAAATTGGATAAAGCAATTTAGATAATGCAGGGAAAAGATCATTGATTTAGAGTAAGAAGACGTAAGTTTAGTTACTTCTTAGAGGAGAACCAAGTGAGATAATGAATATTAGAGTGACTAAAAAGATATGAGTTACCTCATTAAATTTAATAATTAGGATGTTTTTGTTTAATTTGGGGGAATAAATGCCCCTCAAATTGTGGTGGTGTTCATCAAAAAGTATATACCTCCCACACATGCGCCAAAGGGTATAACTAGGACAAGTAATGCAGTACTGTTTTCTTGATTTATGGTTTCAGCTTCAGAAGTTGCTTACCATGGACCCAATAAAGCGAATTACCTCAGAACAGGCTATGCAGGATCCCTATTTCTTAGAAGACCCACTTCCTACATCAGAGTAAGTGATCCATTTGTTAACTCACCAGCATGATAGAATTTTTTGAAGCAAGCTTTCTTTTAGTTGTCAACTCCAAGTTGCCACTCCTCTTATATGGTTACCCAAGGAAATTTTTATGACAAGCGAAAAATGAGCTCTCATGACTGAAGTGTCATTTAGGGGTTTTACAGTTGTGAGGCGTTCTTGTTCATCTCTTGCTCTAGGAAACATCGCTAGCATTAGTTTCAGCAGTAATCCAGTTATTCAGTGACAGGCTGATTGTGCATGCTGTAGCTCACTCAGACTCACTGGGATTGCTTACTGCTTGCAGTTACAGTTTTGTATTTCAATTGTAAATCCCATTCCCAAATAAATTTGTGTTCCCCATACCATCTTTTATTTTAAACGTAGTAGGGAGGGTGAAAAAAAAACTGTGTTTGAATAGTGACATTTCGGCTAGAATCTATATTTTGGTTGTAGTAATAAAAGAGTAATGCTGAGATAAAAGAAGAAAGTTGAGTCATATTCAGTGATTATTGATTATTTTTATACAATGGAAAGCCCTCAAATAGCCAACTGTAGTGTCACTGGTTAGAAGGAAAGATATTTTTTGTTAGAGTTGCATGAAAGGTACTTATATTACAAATGTGGAAATAAAGTCCATCTTAAAAGATTAAAATGAAAGCCACTTAAATGAAGCATTTGAAATATTGATTAGTATACTAGAAATAATTTTTCTTTTTTTCTTATGATCAGCGTATTTGCCGGGTGTCAAATCCCTTATCCAAAACGAGAATTTCTAACAGAAGAAGAACCTGATGACAAAGGAGACAAAGTAAGTATTAAAGTACAGTTGACAGCTTCTTGTTTTATTCAGTGCTACGGTAACATTTTGTGGTTTGGGTGTATTTTGTTCTCCGTCTGAGTTGAACTTTTATTTTTCTGTTTAACCAATTGAGAAGAACCAGCAGCAGCAGCAGGGCAATAACCATACTAATGGAACTGGTCACCCAGGGAATCAAGACAGCAGTCACACACAGGGACCCCCGTTGAAAAAAGTGAGAGTTGTTCCTCCTACCACTACCTCAGGTGGACTAATCATGACCTCAGACTATCAGGTATTTCAAGTTTGTTTTCTATTGACCTGCCGTGTCAGTATTTGCATATGGGTTTGTAGCCATTGGGAAATGCAATACAATGAAGAAAATACTGACCTTTATTTACCTGGAGAAATACAGTGACATGAAGTGTTATTGGTGTGGAAAAGTACTGACAGTAGTACAATAGATGGGCTTAGATTTTGAACTAGACAGACTTGGAATGATGGAATTTAAATTATGCCACTTACTAACTATGTGACCTGGACAAGTAATATAACATTTCTTGGCTCTAGTTTTCCATCTGTAAAATGAGACTAGTGAGGCCTCACTTGCAGTTGCAGGAGTAGACATGATAAATCTTAGCACCCAGCTTATAATCGGAGCTCAACAAATGATGTCTATTGTTTTGAAACAACAATATACCGTAATAATTAAGAACACAGGCTTTCAAATCCCAGCCCAGCCACTGACTTCCGGGTAACCTTGAGAAAGCAACTCACATGTTCTCAGTTTTCTCATTGGTACAATATAGGTAATGAAGTGTGATGTTGTAGTAAGGATAAAATGAGAGTGTATGGTAAGGCACAGTGGCTAGCCTGACCTAAGTGCTTAATAGATGATACCAATCACTTATCATTTTTATTATCATTATCATTAAAGGTCTTAGTAACATTCGTGGTACCCAGTTAGCACTTGTTGAGTGTTAGTGGTGGTGCTGGTGATGACTATAATAATAATAAGAGCTTGTTGAGTATTTACTGTGTCCCAGCTATTAAACTAAGTAGGAAACATACATTATTTCCTTTGGTTATTATGATAACTCTGTGAGGTGTTATTGTCATTTCAGAAAACTGAGGCTTATAGAAGTTAAATAACTTTCACGTGTTCACCCATGGAGTGGGCAGTAGACCTGGGACTCAGACTCAGATCTGATGCAGAGGCTCTGTTGCCTACTTATGGATCCTGTCAAGGGACATTGTTAGTTTTTTTGTATGATGACCTGTTTGGAAAGTAATATGCCATGTCTCTGCTTATTCTAATCATATTCCCAACTAACCTGTATTTCAATATGGGAAGGGTACTGAAAACCTGACCAATTAGAGTTATTTACCTCCTAAAAGAAAAAAAGAGATCTTACTAAACTGACGAGGTCCCCAGAACCTGTTACTGCACTTCAAGAATTAGATATTAACTCTGCTTTGGTTAAGGGGAGGTCCAGCCCCCCAAACCATGGAAATTATTGTCTGCCCGAGTAGTAAGTCTGCCAGCAGGCTAAACAAGGAAATCAAGGACAGGCGTCTATGGGGGTTGATACTTGTTCCAGCTTCTTTGTCTCCCCATCTGGATGAGAGGAGTGCGTCTGTCTGGGTTCAGGGGTGTGTTTGTGCACCGCGTGGTGGCCTCCTTAGACGGAAGCAGGGCGTGCTCACCTTTGCTGCTGCACCCAAGAGAGTGTTGCTGGAGTTCTTTGTTCCTGTTATTATTGTGATTGGTTTCTGTGTGTGATTTCAAAAATATCATTTCTGACTACAGTTTCATGTGTCCACTCTTTTTAAAATGTTATTTTTGCTAGGATTGGCAGAATTTAGAATTTATTAGAATTAGAATGATTTACTAAATATGCTTTGAAAGAGGAAAACAATAAATTATGGTTAATCTTTCACAGTGTTTGTCATGGGAGCTAATAGTGTGAGAGAGGCACAGGAATGGGAATAATGTGACAGATCAAAGGTAGAGGATTCTAAACTCCGTCACTGTTCTTTGCCTTTGTGCTGTTTTTAGAATTGAGAATACCACTCTTTTTACATTTCAATAATTATAATTTTACTTTTGTATATAACTTGTAGCAGAAAATCAGATTCATTAGTTTAAAGGGCATGAAAATATTTAATGCCAAAGTAAATGACTTTATGGTACATTTTCTTGTCATATTTATTTTTATTCTTTTGTCATATGTGTGTGTTGGGGAGGTTTCCATTGAAGAATCTAACATGTAAATTAGCTTTGAATTTCTTAATGTATACATCAAGTTCATGTGTAAACATCTCAAGCAAATTAGTTATTTATCAAATAGATACAAAACAGCATATAAAGGGGGTTCTGCTGTAGAAAAAAGATGAACTGCACAGCATAATAATAAGACTCAGCTTAGTAGTATTTGCTAGCAATACTTCTGACCTTCATAAAGAAAAGCTGATATTAAAAGACTTGGGTTTTTCTCATTGTAAGTCTAAAGCTAGTACATAGCACAAGACTTTTACATTCTTACTGCCTTGAAACACACTCATAAGCCTTGCTGGCTTGCGCCGTAACCCACTCATAGAAACACTTGAATCACGTTTCTGCCTCCGTCTCCTTTTCTAGCGTTCCAATCCACATGCTGCCTATCCCAACCCTGGACCAAGCACATCACAGCCACAGAGCAGCATGGGATACTCAACTACCTCCCAGCAGCCTCCACAGTACTCACATCAGACACACCGGTACTGAGCTGCGTTGGAATATTGTCAATGCACTGTTGCTAATGCTGCAGGACTGACTGTGCAGCTCTCTGCGGGAACCTGGTATGGGCCATGAGAATGTACTGTACAACCACATATTCAAAATGTCCAATAGCCAAGTTCCATCACTTTTCACAGATTGGGGTAGTGGCTTCTAACTTGTACCTATTTTGGAGTTAGACTTGAAAAGAAAGTGCTAGCACAGTTTGTGTTGTGGATTTGCTACTTCCATAGTTTACTTGACATGGTTCAGACTGACCAATGCATTTTTTTCAGTGACAGTCTGTAGCAGTTGAAGCTGTGAAATGTGCTAGGGGCAAGCATTTGTCGTTGTATGTGGTGAATTCTTTCAATGTAACAACATTATCTGACCAATAGTACACACACACACACACACAAAAGTTGAACTGGTACTTGAAACAGAAAGTATGTGTTAACTCAACAAAATAACCAAGACTCAAGAAGAGATTATTTTGGTACACCTTTCATTTTAGTGTCTTATCAGTGGGTTGATTCATTTTCTACATTAATCAGTGTTTTCTGACCAAGAATATTGCTTGGATTTTTTTGAAAGTACAGAAAGCCACATAGTTTCTCCAGAAAGGTTTCAGAACTCCCAAAGATTAATTTCCAACTTACAAGTTTGTTTTTATTTTCAATCTATGACTTGACTGGTATTAAAGCTGCTATTTGATAGTAATTAAATATGTTGTCATTGATATAAACCTGTTTGGTTCAGCAAACAAACTAAAATGATTGTCATAGACAGTGTTTTATTTTTCCTGTTGGTGTTGCTGATTTGTGAGCATGCTTTAAGATGAAAAAAGCATGAATGATAACTTCCTTTAAAAGGTGCGGCATCCAATTCAGATATTTTGTCCTGATTTTAAAGCTGGTTGGTGTAGTGCTATTAAAATTTTGTTCAGTTAAATTTTCTTTTTTACAACTTGTTCGCACGTTTTTAGGGTGCCCTTACTTCAGCAAAGGAGAAGGAGTAGGAGAGCCTTAGAATTTTTGAGGAAAAAAAAAACCTATAACATACAATGTACTGTATCAAACTATTTTACATGAATGACACAAGTATTCTGAATTTAAAAAAAATTGAACATTGTTAAAAACAAGGTGTTATGTAATAAATTTATTTTTCATAAATCAAAATACGGAGTCAGCTGTATTTTTATATGCACAAAGGTGTGTTTTATTTTATTTTAAAATGTGCCTTAACAGTTGGCCTCTAAATAAATCTCTTCGGTGTTCATTAATAATATGTATATATTCTGCCTCTGTGATGGAGTAAAATGACTTATGATTTAGATATGGATGCTTTTCTCTGTTACACTTAGTACTGTAATATAAGATATGAAATAGATACCTTTCTAATTGAAAGAAATTGTGGTGAGCCTTCCATTTCTAGAATAATGCTAAAATTGTTATGCTGAGAACTATTTGACTGTTTTATGCAAAATAATTATTTTTCCTCCCTCCTTCAGCACAAATACAGAAGATAAATAAACTAAGAATTTTTTCTTAAAAATTCAACCCATTTATATAAAAACATTTTAAGAACTGAGGAATTCCAATTCTGATAGGTCTGACCATAACAGTGTCAACTTAAAAGGAAAATTTCCCCGTTATTTTACCCTCAAAATGAGTTTCCTTGGGAATCGCCAAAAAAAATTGTAATTTGGGATGTGCATACTATGGCAAACCCTAGGCAAATCCAGAAAACAAAGAAGGGGAGCTGCTCTTATAGAGAAAAGGGAGGGGGAGGGGCTCTTCTAAAGGAATGTCCCCCGGGGGGAACTAGCAGTTCAGGGCCCAAGGCTTCTCATTGGCTGAGCTGTTGCTGAGTGGGGAGAAAAATCTTCCTTCAGTAGTAAATTAAGTTTTACTTCCTGTTAAAGACGTAAGGGTATGTCTCTTCCTGTTTCATTTAATTGACGATATATGATAGGCATATGTGATAGGGAATGAGAGTTCCCCCTACAGGCCTTCCCAACTCCAATTTAGTTGAGGTTTCTTTTATTTTTTTAAATTTTTATATTTGTTTACTTTTTGCAGTAACATTGGATTATAACGTTATATAGCTTTCAGATGTACATCGTAATATATTTCGAATTCTGTGTAGGTTACATCATGTTCACCACCCAAAAACTAATTATAGTCCATCCCCTCACATACGAGCCTAATCAGCCCTTTTGCCCTCCCCTCCCACCTCCCCCTATGGTAACTACTAATCCAATCTCCCTTGCTATGTGTTTCTTTGTCATTGTTTTTATCTTCTACTTATGAGTGAGATCATAAGGTATTTGACTTTCTGCCTCTGACTTATTTCACTCAGCATAATACCCTCAAGGACCATCCATGTTGTCACAAATGGCTGGATTTCATTATTTCTTATAGCTGAGTAGTATTCCATTGTGTGTAAATACCACATCTTCTTTATTCATTCGCTCCTTGATGGGCACCTAGGTTGCTTCCAAGTCTTGGCTATTGTGTATAATGCTTCAGTGAACATAGGTCTGCATGTATCTTTATGCATTTGTGTTTTCAAGTTCTTTGGATAAATACCCAGCAGTGGAATAGCTGGATCACATGGGAGATCTATCCTTAATTTCCTGAGGTTATTCCATACTGCTTTCCATAGTTGCTGCACCAGTTTGCACTCACACCAGCAGTGTATGAGGCTTCCTGTCTCCCCACATCCTCTCCAACACTGGTTGTTTCCTGTCTTGTTAATTATAGCCATTCTGACCAGAGTGAGGTGATATCTCATTGTAGTTTTGATTTGCATTTCCCTGATAGTTAATGATGTTGAGCATATTTTCATATGCCTGTTGGTCATCAGTATATCTTCTTTGGCGAAATCTCTGTTCAGATCTTTTGCCCATTTTTTAATTGGGTTGTTGGTTTTTTTGTTGTTGAGATGTATGAGTTCTTTGTATATTTTTGATATTAACCCCTTATCTGATACATGGTTTGCAAATATCTTCTCCCAATTGTTAGGTTGTCTTTTCGTTTTGTTGATGGTTTCCTTTGCTGTGCAGAAGCTTTTTAGTTTAATGTAGTCCCATTTGTTCATTTTTTCTTTTGTTTCCCTTGCCCAGTCAGACATGGTACTTGAAAATATGCTGCTAAGACTGATGTCAAACAGTGTACTGCCTGTGTTTTCTTCTAGAAGTTTCATGATTTCGGGTCTTACATTCAAGTCTTTAATCCATTTTGAGTTGACTTTTGTGCATAGTGTAAGGTGATGGTCTGCTTTCATTCTTTTACATGTGGCTGTCCAGTTTTCCCAACACCATTTATTGAAGAGACTCTCCTTTCTCCATTGTATGCTCTTGGCTCTCTTGTCGAATATTAGCTGTCCATAAATGTGTGGGTTTATTTCTGGGCTCTCGATTCTGTTCCATTGATCTGTGTGTCTGTTTTTCTGGCAGTACTATGCTGTTTTGGTTACTGTGGCTTTGTAGCAGGTCTTTTGTTGTTCCATATAAAATTTAGGCTTCTTGTTCTAGTTCTATGAAAAATGTTGTTGGAACTTTGATAGGGATTGCATTGAATCTATAGATTACTTTGGGAAGTATGGACATTGAAACTATGTTAATTCTTCCAATCCAAGAACACGGAATATCTTTTCATTTCTTTGTGTCTTCTTCGATTTCTTTCAACACTGCTTTATAGTTTTTGGTGTACAGATCTTTCACCTCTTTGGTTAAATTTATTCCTAGGTATTTTATTCTTTTTATTGGCAGTTGTAAATGGGGTTGTATTCTTAATTTCTCTTTCTCCTACTTCATTGTTAGTGTATAGAATTGCAACCGATTTTTGCATGTTGATTTTGTATCCTGTGACTTGACTGTATTGATTTATTATTTCTAAAGATTTTTTAGTGGATTCTTTAGGGTTTTCTATATATAAAATCATGTCGTCTGCAAAGAGTGACAGTTTCACTTCTTCTTTTCCAATATGGATCCCTTTTATTTCTTTTTCTTGCCTGATTGCTCTGGCTAGGAATTCCAATACTATGTTAAATAAGAGTGCTGACAGTGGGCATCCTTCTCTGGTTCCTGTTCTTCGAGGGATAGCTTTCAGTTTTTCTCCATGGAGAATGATATTAACTGTGGGTTTGTCATATATGGCCTTTATTATATTGAGGTATTTTCCTTCTATACCCATTTTATTTAGAGTTTTTATCATAAATGGATGCCTTATCTTGTCAAATGCTTTCTCTGCATCTATCAAAATGATCATGTGATTTTTATTCTTCATTTTGTTAATGTGGTGTATCACGTTGATTTGCGGATGTTGAACCATGCCTGCATCCCTGGAATGAAACCCACTTGATCATGAGGTATGATCTTTTTAATGTATTCTTGTATTTGATTTGCTATATTTTCTTGAGGACTTTTGCATCAATGTTCATCAGTGATAGTGGCCTGTAAATTTCTTTTTTTGTGTTGTCCTTGTCTGGTTTTGGTATCAGGATAATGTTGGCTTCGTAGAATGAGTTAGGAAACCTCCCCTCCTCTTCAATTTTTTGAAAGAGTATGAAAAGGATAGGTATTAAGTCTTTGAATGTTTGGTAGAATTCACCAGGGAAGCCATCTAGTCCCGGACTTTTATTTTTTGGGAGGTTTTTGATTGTTGTTTCAGTCTCCTTACTTATGATTGGTCTATTCAAATTCTCTACTTCTTCTTGGCCCAGTTTTAGAAGGTTGTATGTTTCTAAGAATTTTATCCATTTCTTCTAGATTATCCAGTTTGTTGGTGTATAGCTTTCATAGTATTCTCTTATTACCTTTTGTATTTCTGAAGTGTCCGTTGTAACTCCTCCTCTTTCATTTCTGATTTTATTTATTTGAGCGTTTTCTTTTTTCTTGGTGAGTTCTAGTTAAGGGTTTTCAATTTTGTTTATCTTTTCAAAGAACCAGCTCTTGGTTTCATCAATTTTTTTCTTTTTAGTCTCTGTTTCCTTTATTTCTGCTCTGATTTTTATTGTTTCCTTCCTTCTGCTGATTTTGGGCTTTCTTTGTTCTTCTTTCTCCAGTTCCTTTAGATGCGCTGTTAGGTTGTTTATTTGGGATTTTTCTTCTTTGTTAAGGCAGGCCTGAATTGCTATAAACTTCCCTCTTAGAACCGCTTTTGCTGTATCCCACAGATTTGGGCATGTCATATTTTCATTTTCATTTGTCTCGAGGAATTTTTTGATTTCTCCTTGATTTCTTCATTGACCCAATCATTGTTCAGTAGCATTTTGTTTAATCCTCCACATTTTCGTGGCTTTTCTGGTTTTCTTTCTGTCGTTGATTTCTAGTTTCATACCTTTGTGGTCAGAAAAGATACATGGTATTATTTCAGTCTTCTTAAATTTATTGAGACTTGTTTTGTGGCCTAATATGTGATCAATCCTGGAGAATGTTCCATGTTCATCTGAAAAGAATATGTATTCTGTGGATTTTGGATGGAATGTTCTATATATATCCACTAAGTCCCTCTGGTCAAATGTATCCTTGAAAGCCAGTGTTTCCTTATTGATCTTCTGTTTGGATGATTTATCCATTGGTGTAAGTGGAGTATTAAAATCCCCTACTATTATTGTGTTACTGTGTATTTCTCTTTTATGTCTGTTAATAATTGCTGTATATATTCTAGGTGCTCCTATGTTGGCTGCATAGATATTTACAAGTGTTATATCTTCTCGTTGGATTGTTCCCTTTATCATTATGTAGTGCCCTTCTTTGTCTCTTGTTACAGTTTTTGTTTTAAATTCTCTTTTGTCTGATGTAAGTATTGCAACCCCTGCTTTCTTTTCTTTGCCATTTGCATGCAATATCTTTTTCCATCCTTTCACTTTCAGTTTGTGAGTGTCTTTAGGTCTGAAGTGTGTCTCTTGTATGCAGCATATATATGGTTTTTTTTTTTATCCAGTTGGCCACCCTGTGCCTTTTGATTGGAGCATTTAGTCCATTGACATTTAAAGTAACTATTGATAAATATGTATTTATTGCCATTTTGTTACTTTTTTTCCCTGTGTTTTAGTAGTTCTCTGTTCCTTTCTTTTTCTCTTGCTCTCTTCCCTTGTGGTTTGATGGCTTTCTTTAGTAATATGTTTGGTTTCTTTTGTCTTACTTATTTGCTTATTTATTATAGGTTTCTGATTTGTGATTACCATACGGATCCTATATAATATTCTATGTATATAACAGTCTATATGGAGTTGATAGACTCTTTAGCTTGACCTCTTTCTAAAAGCTCTACTTTTTCACTCCCCTCCTCCCACATTTTATGTTTTTGAAATCATATCTAATCTCTTGTTTTATGTGTGTCTACCCATTCCCCTCTTATCATTGAAATAGGTAATTTTAGTACTTTTGTCTTTTAACCTTCCTATTATCTTCACAGGTGGTTGATCTGCTACTTTTCCTATATTTTTACCTTTACCAGTGATTTTATTGCCTGGGTTTTCTGGGAGGTTTTTTTTGATGATTTTTTTATCCCTATTTGTGGTCATCACTTTCCCACTTAAATAAGTCCCTTCAGCATTTCTTGTAGAACTGGTTTCTTGGTGATAAACTCCTTTAGTTTTTGCTTGTCTGGGAAGCTCTTTTTATCTCTCCTTCCATTCTTAATGACAGCCTTGATAGATAGAGTATTCTTAGCTATAGGTTTTTTCCTTTTAGCACTTTAAATATGTTATGCCAGTCTCTTCTTGCCTGGGGTTTTGGCTGAGAAGTCCGCTGATAGCCTTATGGGCTTTCCTTTGTATGTCACTTGTTACCTTTCTCTTGCTGCTTTTAGGATTCTCTCTTTATCTTTAAGTTTGGACATTTTAATTATGTGTCTTGGTATGGGCCTCTTTGGGCTTATCTTGTTTGGAGCTCTCTGTGCTTCCTGTACTTGGATGTCTGTTTCCTTCCTTAGGTTAGGAAAATTTTCATCTGTTATTTCTTCAAATAAATTTTCTGCCCCTTTGTCTCTCTCTTCTCTTTCTGGGACACGTATAATATGAATGTTAGTTTGCTTGATATTGTCCCTGAGTTCCCGTAGACTGTTCTCATTCTGTCCAATTCTTTTTTCTGTTCAGCTTGGGTGATTTCCTCTAGTCTTTCATCTAGCTCACTGATCTGTTCTTCTGTATCGTCTACTGTGCTATTGAGTCCCTCTAGTGAATTTTTCATTTCCAGTATAGTATTCTTCATTTCTGATTGGTTGTTTTTTATGTTTTCCAGTTCTTTGTTGATGAGCTCACTGTGTTCATCCAGTCTTCTCCCAAGATCAGTGAGCATCCTTATGAGATTTTCTTTGAACTCTTTGTCCTGTAGGTCTCTTATTTCTATTTCATTTAGTCCTTTTTCTGGGGTTTTGTCCTGTTCCCTTGCTTGGAAGGTATTCCTTTGTCTCCTCATTATGCCTCTTTCTCTGTGCTTAGATCTAAGTGTAAGGTGAGTCGGCTATGTCTCGTGATCTTGGAGAAGTGGCCTTATGTATAAGAGATGCCTTTTGAGGCCCAGCAGTGTGCTTCCCTCTTGTCACCAGTCTAAATGATCCAGGAGTGACCCCTTTGTGGGCTACTTCTGTCCTTCTGCTGTGGCTGGGTTGCTCTTAATGCAGGTACCCAGGGAGTCTAGTCTTTGTTTCCCTGGCCAGCTGTTTGTAAATCTGGTTTGGGAAGCCTCAGCACTGTTGGCTACAAGGTCTAACAGTACACTCCTGTTGCAGTTTTCCTGTTAATTGGGTAGGTACCCGGTGTAGCTGGTTGCTAGGCTCAGGGGCTTACAGTTGTGATAGGCCTCAGGCCTACAAGGCTATTGTCAGTTCTCTTAGGAGTGCAGCTGAGTGGGACTAGCCCTAGGGACAGGGAGCACTCAGTTGGTTCAGATTTTGGAAGGTGGGGCTGATCCTTTATATGGCTATTTGTGAATCACAGGTCTTCTGCTGCTGATAAGCCTCACCCCCGACAGGACCACACACACTGTCAATACAGTCCTGGTCCATGCACACTTCCCAGCCCCCTGTAGCGTACCCCGAGGCCCCACTTCAGAGGCCGCCACCTCTCCACCATGCCCCCCACAGTTCACCTGGTCCTCACACAGCCCCTGCCCCACAGAGGCAGACACACTCCCCTGCCTGTAGAGGACCAAGGCACCCAGTCAATGCAGGCTGACAAGTAGCCTGAGGGCTTGCTGTTGGGCAGGGCCAGTCCCTGGGGTGGGCTGCCTGCCCTGGCTGAACTGGATTAAATCTGTGTTCTAGTGGGTGTGGCAGACCCCTGGGCTAACAGGCCAGGGGAAGAATTTCAATGGCGTCTGCTGGGGTCTGTGTCAGCATGCCTGAACTAGGTCACAGCAATGGCCCCCACCAATGTCTCAGTCTCTGGAGAGGTCTCTTCTCTCACCAAGATGCACCCAGAGCCTACCAGGTGAGTCTCTTTTCACCAAAGGACTGTCAGCCTTCTCTGGTGATTTTAGGTTGCAGAGATGGGTGAGGTTGTGCATGGGCCCTTTATGACCCAGGTCTTTTCGGCTTTCATCACATAGCTTTTCTGGGGGTATCCCCACTGCAGTTAACAGCCAGCAAAGCCAGATAGTAAGACCCTCATCTCAGTTGTGCTGAGTCTGAAGGATGCTTATAGCAGTATCGGCCCCCGCTCTGGACCTCACTCCTCCAGGGAGGGCTGTGTACCTTAGTGGCTCCCGTCTGGCTGGCTGAGAAACTCCGCTGCTCCTGAAGGTGGCTTTTTTTCTCTCCAGAAGGCATTTCTGCCTCTTCCACCTTAGGACTGTCCCTTGTTCTGGGGGTTCTTTTTATCCAGTTTTCAGTTTTCTATCCAGGATAATTTTTCCAAAAATAGTTGTAACCTGGTTGTGTTTGTGGGAGGAGATGAGTTCAGGGTCTTATGCCGCCATCTTGACGAGATCCAAGGTTTCTTTTATTGATATCCACAACAGTAAGGATAATTTGAGGAGCTGAATTCATTCATGCATTACATAGATCTGATTATAGAGCTCCCCTCCTGAGAACCCTCAGGAGCCCCTCCTTAACCACAAAATTGATTCACAGCCCTCCACAGTTTGACTTGTATCAATCCTACCTTTGCTGTGTTTTCTTATTTCACTTCCACTCTAACTGCCTTCTATTTTTTATCCCTGCCTTTATTGCATTGGTTTTCAAACTTAGAGGGTATGAGAATCATCTGAGTTTTTTGTTTTCTCTGGGCCCAGTTCCAGAGGTGGATTTGTTAGAGTTCAGATGGAACATGGAATCTTCATTTTTAACAAGCTCCTCAGGTGGTTCAGATGCAGTAGTCTAAGGAAAAGCTGGTAGGAAAAACACTTCCAAGCTGTCTGAAGACTGAGCAAACAGTAGCAGTTAAGTGGCTTGGAAAGAGGGCTGTTCTGTTGACAACCTGTCTTCTCCTCCTTCATGAATTTTAAGAAGCACAGTCCATTATAACAAGTTCCACTCTAAATGATGGGAACTCCTGGTGCTCAGTTCTCAGATTTATTTATCAACCCCCATTCTCTGAGTGATCCTCTCTAATCTTGTGGAGTTAAACATGCTGGTGACCATCAAATTTGCATATTCAGCCTGTTTTATCCTTGGGGTCCAGATTGATATATTTAATTGCATCCATGACAAATAACACACACATGCACACCTGCCATCACACTCTCACCATTCCCCAGCTGTATTTTCCTACATAGTACCTCTCACATATATTTGACTGTTTTCTGTCTCTTCCCCATAGAACAACTCCCTGACAGGAGTCCTATTTCCATCTCAGACTTCTCTTTGCACTTGCTTCCTAGGTGGTCTCATCTAGGCTCATGACTTTGTAGGCTGATGATTCCCAGATTTCCAGTCCAGATCTACCTATCATATCTGACTCATTACTACTCCTTACCTCTAGACTGAATATATGCAAAACAGGACTCCTGGCTCCACCATCTCATCTGCTCCTCCTACAGACTTAGCCTTCTCAGTGACCAGGAACCCAGCTGTCCCAGTTGTCCAGGCCACACAGAAACCTTGGCATCCACCTCTCTCACACTTGATCTATATCCATTCCATACGCCTATGGCTTTCTTTTTAAAATATATCCCCAATTGAACTTTCCCTCCCATCTTTACTGCGCCACCCTACACCAAGCCACAGTCACCTCTTTCCTAGACTTTTACAGTAACTTCCTGACTGCTTCCACCCTTTGCTCCCTCAGTCTTCTCAGCACAGCAGTCTGAGTGATCCTTTTACCACGGACCTCATGCCACTCCTCAGCTCTCATCCCTCCAGTGCTTCTGGCTCACGAAAAAAGAAGTCCCTCCTGTGCTCCAGTCCCTACGTCTTCTAGCCTCCCATTTCCTAGCCCTTCTGTCTGCTGTTACTCTTCTCATCTGCTCCACTCCAGCTACAGTGCTGTCCTGGCTCTTCTTTGAACCTGCCAAGCACATTTTGTCTCAAGGCTTTTACACTTGGTATTCCATCTGCATCTGTCTCGTATGCTGTCCCTAACTAGGTTCTTGGCTTACTCCCTCAGTTTTTTCAGGTCTGCTCAAATCTTACCTTATTAGGAGGCTTTCCCTTTCCACTCTATATAAAATAGCAACCTATCCCCCACCTCCCCACACCAACCAGCATTCTCTATCCCCTTTACTCTGCTTTATTTTCCTACATAGCACTTAGCATCATTAACGTAAACTTACTTCTTGTTTTTCCCCACCCCACTAGAAGATAAACTCCATGAAGACAGTCTTTGTTTTTTAATTGACGTATAACACTGTGTAAGTTTAAGGTATACGATGTGTTGATTTGATACACTTATGTATTGCACTTACATGATTACCACCATAGTGTTAGCTAACAGCTCTAGGCAGTCTTTTTATTTACTACAATAGTCCCAGCAACAGGAAGAGTGCCTTACACACAACAGTGCTCATAAATATTTACTGAATGAATAAATGATTTTGAATTTGTGTGTCTAATAATATCTCAATATCAGCATATCTAAAGGAGAACTTTCAGTCTCCTCTCCTAGCCACCATCATCTCTCCCAGCAGCATCTGCCTTCCTGCCTGGCCTCCCTACTTCCATTCGTGCTATATCTGCCTTCTACACAGCAGTGATCTTGTTCTTTAGAACAGTGATAACTACATGGCCTTTGTATGCATAGGTATTTTTTTGTCTGTGTATTTGTTTATTGTCTGTCTCCCATGTAAGGGCAAGGATTTAGTAGTCCTTTTCAAGAATAAACCAGAATGATCGCTGTACATCTCTTGATCCTTCAATGGCTTCCCATCACACTTAGAGTAAAGTCAGAATTTCCAAAAATTGCCTAAAATACTCCAGTTTGTTAGCTCTCTCTCCATTCTCATTTCCTACCACTCTTCCCATTGATGACTCTACTCCAGTTACCTTAGCCTCCTTCCTCTTCCTCGAAAATGCAAGCACATTTCTGTCTCAAGGCATCTTCCTTGCTGTCCCTCCTGCCTGGAATTCCCCTGCCCTGGGTTTTGCTTGGCTCACTCTCAGTTCATTTAGGTCTGCTCAAAGGCCACCTCCTCTCCCCTCGGTCACAAGTTATCTTCTTGTTTGCTTTGTATTTCTTTAGAACAATGATCACTACCTAGCATTTTTATACATGTGTATTTTTTTGTTTGTGTACGTATTTGTTTATTGTCCTTCTTTCCCCATGAGGGTAGGGATTCTATCTTCCTTGCCACTGCATTCTTCATCACCTAGGACAGTGCTTGGCACAAGAGTATGCATTTAATACTATTTACATATCTGGACTTGAAAGAGAACTGAACTAAAATAATCACCATCATCTGTGTTTCCTAGTTGTGCTGTGTGCTGTCATCATTTCAGAAATTACTCTACCTACCTTGTTAAGTTTTAAGATACTCAATACTTAAGTTCCATCAATTTGTGCTGAATTGAACAAAAAACAGCATCCAGATTGGAAGGAAGAAATAAAAGTGTCTCTATTCACAGATAACATGATTGTCCATGGAGAAAATTCAAAGAATCTACAAAAAAGCTATTAGAACCAGAGTGAGTTTACCAAGCTTGTAGGGTACAAGGTAGATATACAAAAATCATATTTCTCTAAACTAGTGTTGAATAATTAGAAATTGAAAAATTTTTTAAGTGCCATATATAATAGCACTTTTAGCATGAAACACTTAGGCGCAAATCTTATAACATGTGTGAAACATAGGTTTGCTAAAAACTACAAAACCCTGATGAAAGAAATCTAAGAATAAGAAATGGAAAAATGTATTGTTTTCATGGATTGGACAATGCAATATTGTTAAGATGTCAGTTCTTCTCAAACTGATCTATAAATTCAACACAATTCCATTCAAAATCCCAGGAGGATATTTGGTAGAAGTCAATAAACTTTAAAAAAAATTTATATAGAGAGTCAAAGGAACTAACATAAAGGAGTCACTAGAGAATGCATTACCTGATTTTAAGACTTACTCTAAACCTGGGGTAATCAAGACATTGTGGTATTGGAGAAAAAATAAGCACATAAATCAATGGAACAGAATGAGACTCCAGAAACATAACAACGTATACAAGGTCAATTAATATTCCACAAAAGCAAGAAAGCATTTTAGCAGAGAAAGGATAGTCTTTTCAACAAATGATGCTGGAACAATTTATGCAAAAACCAAACAAACAAAACAAAATCTCAATTCATACCTTGCACCCCATAAAAATTAACTCAAAACAGATCCTAGACCTAAATATAAAACCTAAAACTATAAATTTTCTAGAATGAAATATAGGAAAAACCTTTGTAACCTTGGGTTAAGCAAAAATTTCTTAGATACAATACCAAAAGTGTGATACATAAAAGAAAACATTGATGTTAGACTTTATTAAAATTAAGAACTTCTGCTCTGCAAAAGACTGTTAAGAGAATGAGAAAATAAAGCCACTGACTGGGAAGAGATATTTGTAAGCCACGTGAAGACTTGTATTCAGAAACGCAAAGAACTCTTAAAACTCAATAATAAGAAAACACTGCAATTTTTTTAATGGGCAAAAGACTTAGACATTGCAACAAAGAAGACACACAGATAGCAGGTAAGCTCATGAAAGGATGCTCACCGTCATTGGTTAGTAGGGAAATGCAAATTAAAACCACAACGAAATATTACTGCACACCTATTAAAATGATTAAAATAAAAAACAACTGAGTACCAAATGCCAGTGAGGATGTGGAGTAATTAGTACTCTCTCATTACTCTTAGGTATTTACCCAAGAGAGATGAAAACGTCTCCACACAATGGCTCGTGCATGCATGTTCAAAGCACCTTTACTATAGCCCCAAAATAGATCTCCAGCAACAGATGAATAGATAAACAAGTTGTGGTCCATCCACGCAATGGAATATATTACTTAGCAATAAAAATGAATGCTCAGTGGAATCTTGATTGTAGGGGGTGGTTACCTGGATATATGTGTACATTTTTCAAAACTCATCAAACTGTATACTTTAAATTGGCAATTTGTATTGTATGTAAATTATGCCTTAAAGTTGATTTATTTAAAATCCAACATGTGTTAAAGCACTTAGCACAAACCTAGCATATAAGCATTCACTAAATGTTACCAATTATTAGCATTCTCTCTATTTGGAAATATAATTTTTTCTTAAGACTTATAATATGACCTAGTTTTAGCAGGTAAGTTAGACTTTCTGGGTCGTTTCATGACCAAACATCTCCTAGCCTCTCATGAATCAACTTAGAGCCTTTATATGAGCCATAAGCGAGGTGCTGGAGCATTGATAATCCAGCCCTGAAATATTTAAAGGTATCTCTGAATTCAACAATCTTCATTAAGTTTTTTCTTTTTTAAATTCCACAGAGATTAGAGGCTCCTGCTTTTCAAAAATACTACTTACAACATTCATCTCACCTAGTGACAACTATGAATTTTCTCATAACCTGGAGATTCTTTGAGGGAGCAATAGAATTGAATTCACTAGATTTTTACTGAGCATTTGGTATGTGTTTGGTAGTGTGTTAGGACTTCTGGACAAGTAGAACTGAAACAAATCACAATCTCTATCCTAGTTGAGGAGTCAGAATACGCACATAGGAAACACAACAATGGAAGCCGTTATTGGATCAAGCGCTAGATGGAAGTTTAAGAACCATACGTGTTTCTCTTTGAGAAGAGGCAGTAGCGTGGTGGGAAAGGTTTCCTGGGCAGGCGGGGATTGGTGTGGAGCATCAGAAAGAACGTGGGATTCGGGATCAGAAGACCTAGGTCCTGGCTCTGCCAGTTGATCAAGTCGTTCAACTTTTCCAAGCCTCTGTAAGTAATAAGAATTATAGTAATAACCGTGATGCTTTCACTGAGTCACAGAAATGCTGAAAGGCAGTATGTAAAGCAAACTATAAATCACTATTTAAAGTTCCACAATTAACTCTCTCAGCTGGACTGTAAAGTAACACTGGACTCCTACTGTGCACCAGGCACTATGTGAAGCACTTTACACATGTTATTCTTCACATAAACTGTGTGAGTCAAGTAGTGCTTTCCCCATTTTACAGATGAGGAAAATGAAGTTCAGAGAAATCATGCCCTGCTCAAACTCACTCGGCTGTGTGGTAAAGTCAAATTGGCCTTAGCTCAGCTTCCAGGCTCCAGAGAAAGGAGGAAGCCTAGAATGGTCATACATAGTGAAGTGGCCACTCTGTCCAGAGCACAAAACTTGTCCTGGGCAGCAACAATCAGAGATGAAACTGGCGTGTAGGTGTGTGTTCCCATTTGAATTACAAAGTACAAAAGGAATTTGTATTTTACTAGTTACTGATACTATCTGTTGAAAGCATACTCAACAGTACTAATGGATTTAAAAACTGATGTTGGTTTAATAGGCCCTAAAATCAGCTTGATTAATATACAGTCATTGCTTTTCCAATTTCTTCATTGGTGGAAAACATGCTATACATAGGCAAAAGTAGACAACTAATAATTTTCTCACATTTAATCAAAGGCTTTCACTATGCCACATTATGCTGGACACCTCTTGTGCACCCTCAAAATCCCCTTGGCCCCCTTCCTCCAGCCACTGCTCTAGTGACTAGTTGCACACAGGCTGCAACCATGTTTGGGCAGGTGCTTTGCCTGGGGCCCACATCAAGTATGCGTCCATTCCTGCCACAGAGCTGCTCTGATGCTTCAGTGCAGAATGCCCATATGATCCACTCTGAACTCAGGAATGCACAGTCAGGGTATGAGGGGGACCTGATGCTCATAGGTTGACCCTGACCAATGGATTAAAAGAGTCAATAGGTAGATGCTTCCTCCTTTGATTCCCAAAGCAGAATAATTTGGAGATGCACGTCATAAGGCTTTGTAGAAGGTCTTGACAGAATTGAGCACCAGTCGCCCACAGTGGCAGCCAAGTGAACAGTCCTTGTATTGGTTTTTCTTCCTTCCTTGTTCTCTCCCTTATCCCACACTACTGCTCCCTGAGATCACATTCACAAGTAAACCACCTGCACACAATCCTTTGTCTAAGCTTCTGCTTTGGAGGAGTGAGGAATCCAGGCTAAGAAGTTTGTATTTAAATGGGTCTTCAAAAGCACTCGGCAAAAAGGAACCCATTGCTGGTGGTGGGTGGATGGTGCCAACCTCTGCTCTGAAGTAGCATCAAAATTACTAAGGTTTTCCCTGTGGTCGTTAGGGATGAGCTACAGGTGGAAGGTGGATCACTGGATCATGAGGAAGCTGGGGCATCTGGACAGTACAGGAACAATGATATTTAAAACATTGTAGGATTGGCTGACTTTTGTTAACTGTTTTGAAAGACTTGAAAAAATAAAATGACAAACTCAGGTCAGCCAATTATCAACCCAAGATATGCTGTGAAAGAAGGTCAGAGTGGATGATAAATTAATGCAAATTGAATGTGCACTGAACCAAGAAATAGCCCTAATTGCAGCTGCTGTGCCAGTTGTGTTATCTTTACTAGAACAGACTAATGCAGCCTCTGGCACTTCATATGTGGCTTTTGATTTGGCAAACACATTATTCTCAATCTCCATCAATAAGGAAGATCAGAAACACTTGATGTTTATGTGGGAAAGACAATAGTAGTCTTTCTCTTACCTCAATGCTACATTAACTCTCCTTGTTACCATAGTCTTCAGGAGAGTGATGTCAGGGAAGATGGTGGAGTTGGCAGTTTCCAGGAATCCACCACTCTGCTTGGACGACAGTGGTACTGGTGGAAGAGTCTGAAGTGACTATTTTTGACTCTGGAATTTACTCAAACACTTGCAGCTTCTAGAGGGCAGCTTAGCTGGTAAATTGCAGTTTATTGCAGTGTTTTGGTGGTTCCCCATCCTCCATCCCTGTGCCAGGCAGTTGGGGAGCACAGCAACCCACATTTCTGGCACAGCTTGCTGGAGCCAAGATGGACAAAAGGACCTTGTCTTTCCAATATTGGGATTCTGTGTTTTCACTGTCGATGCTGCTTGAATCACTGAGGGTGGGCAAGGAGTCTGGATGCCATTGTATCAACCCCTGCCAACTGAAGCGGCTTCCGGGAGATTTAAAGGAGCTGAGGCTGAACCTGTATTTTGTTTGTTTATGGGGTTTTGTTCTGGTCTTTTTGGTGGGGAGGAGGTTTTGGATAGTCAAAAACAACAGTGTATATTTGGGAGAATTTAAAAAGCCATCACATATGCACAGGGAAAGACATAGGCTCAGAAAAAGCCTGAGAAGACTTTATGCTTCCACCCCAGGCTGGTCCCTGGCACAAAGACACCATACAACAATTTTTCTAAAGCACACAAACCCTGGGGAAGGGAGAGAATCTGATTGCCAAAGTTTCCATATTATAAGATTCAAACATCCAATTTTCAACAACAACAAAATCACAAGGCATACAAAGAAAGAGGAAGGTGTGGCCCATTCAAAGAAAAAATAAATTGATGCAAAATGTAAGTGAAGAAGCCCAGACATTGGACTTACTAGACAAAGACTTTGAAACAACTGTCAAGCAGACACTGACAAAAACAGGAAAACAGTATATGAACAAAATGATAATAGATAGAAATTATAAAATGGAACCAAAAAGAAATTCTGGAGCTGAAAAGTACAGTAACTGAAATCTAAAGATACACTAGAAGGGTTCAAAAGCAGATTTGAGCAAGTAGAAGAAAGAATTCATGAACTTGAAGATAGAACAATTGAAATTAACAAGTCTGAAGAAGAGAAAAAGAAAAAAAAAAGAATGGAGAAAAGTAAACAAAGCCTAAAGGATCTGTGGGATAATATCAAGCAGACCAACATATACATTGTAGGAATCCCAGAAGGAGAAGAGAGAAAGAAAGGGGCAGAAAGATTATTTGAAGAAAGAGTAACTGAAAACGTCCCATATTTGATGAAAGACATGAATATAAACATCCAAGAAGCTCAACAAATTCCAGGTCGGGTGAACTCAAAGAGACCCGCACCAAGATACATAAATTGCTAAGAAATCAAAGAGAGACTCTTAAAAGCATCAAAAGAGAATTGACTCATTGCATACAAGGGATCCTCAATAAGATTATCAGTCCATTTCTCATCAGAAACCTTGGAAGCTAGAATGCAGGGGATTGATATATTTAAAGTGCTGAAAGAATAAACCACCAACTGAGAATTCTATATCCAGCAAAACTGTCATTTAAAATAAGGGAGAAATGAAGATATTTTCAAATAAACAAAAGCTGAGGGAGCTCATTACCACTAGACCTATCCTATGAGAAATTCTAAAGGGAGTCCTTCAGGTTGAAATGAAAGGACACTAGACAGTAACTTGAAGCCATATGAAGATATAAAGATCTCTGGTAAAGGTAAATACCTGGGCAAATACAAAAGCAGTGTTATTTTAATCTTGGTCTGTAACTCTACTTTTTATTGTTAACAGGATTTAAAATACAAATACATAGGTGCCAGCCCGGTGGCATAGTGGTTAAATTCCCATACTCTGCTTCAGTGGCCCAGGTTTTGCAGGTTCGGATCCTGGGTGCAGATTGAGCACTGCTTGTTAAGCCATGCTGTGGTGGCATTCCACATAAAATAGAGGAAAATTGGCACAGATGTTAGCTCAGGGCCAATCGTCCTCACGAAAACAAAACAAAAAAAACAAATGCATAAGAAATGATTAGCCTATTTTATTGGTCACACAATGTATATAGATATAATCTGTGACATCAGTAACAGAAAGGGGGCACAGAACTGTATAAAAGCAGAGTTTTTCTATGCTATATAAGTTAAGATGATATAAATTCAATTAGATTGTTGTAACTTTAGGATGTTAAATGTAATCCCCATAGTTATCACAAAGAAAATACTTATAGAATACACACAAAAGGAAATGAGAAGGGAATCAAAGAATTTCACTACAAAAAAAATCACCTTGACACAAAAGAAGGCAGTAATGCAGGAAATGAGGGACATCAAAATTATAGGCATATAAAAAACACATAGCAAAATGGCAGAAGTAAGTCCTCCCTTATCAGTAATTACTTCACATTTAAATTGTTTAAATTCTTCAATCAAAAGACAGAGATTGGCAGAATGGATAAAAAGAAACAATCTCACTATCTACTGTCTACAAGAGACTCACTTTAGATCCAGAAACACAAACAGGTCGACAGTGAAAGGATGGAAAAAAGATAGTTCATGTAAATAGCGATCAATGAGAGCTGGAGTAGCTGCACTAATATCAGAGAAAAGAGACTTCAAATCTAAAAAGATTACAAGAGACAAAGAAGTACATTATATGTTAATAAAAGGTTCAATACAGCAAGAAGATATAACAATTATAAACATTTTTACGCCTAATAACAGACCTTCAAAATATAAGAAACAAACGAAAAAAAATCTCCCTGACTTGAAGGAAGAAATAGCAGGTCTACAATAATAGTTGGAGATTTCAGTGTCTCAATTTCAATAACAGATAGATCAACCAGACAGAAGGCAAGTAAGAAACAGAGGATTTGAACAACACAATAAACCAACTAGAACTAACAGACATATACAAAACCCTCCACCAAACTACAAAGAATACACATTCTTCTCGAGTGCACATGGGACATTCTTCAGGACAGCCCATATATTAGGCCACAAAAAAGTCTCAATACATTTCGAGAGCTAGATATCATACAAAGAATCTTCGCTGACCACAACAGGATGAAGTTAGAAATTAATAACAGAAGGAAAACTGGAAAAATTTACAAATATTTAGAAATTAAACAACTCACTCTAAACCAATGGGTCAAAAGAGAAATCACAAAGGAAATTAGAAAATACTTTGAGACAAGTGAAGATGAAAACACAACATACCAAAAGTTATGGGATGCAACAAAAACAGTGCTCAGAGGGAAATGTATAGTTGCAAATGCCCACATTAAAAATCTCAAATCAATAACATAACTTTACACCATAAGGAAAAAGAAAAAAGAATAACAAAGTAACCCAAAGATAGAAAAAGGAAATAAATTATATAGATTAGAGCAAAGATAAACAAAATAGAGAATAGAAAACCAATAGAAGAAAATGACACACCCCAAAGTTAGTTCTTTGAAAAGATCAACAAAATTGACAAACTTTAGCTAGACTGATAGAGAAGACAGTAATAACCAAAATCAGAAATGAACATGGCATTACTACTGCCTTACAGAGATAAAGGGGATTGTAGGAAAATACTATAAACAATTTCACACTGACAAATTGGATAACCTAGAAGAAATAGACAAATTCCTTGGCACACACAAATTACCTAAACTGAATCAAGAAGAAATAGAAGTCTCAACAGACCTACAATAAATAAAGAGATTGAATCACTAATCAAAAACCTCCCAACGAATTAATGTCCTGGATCTGATGGCTTCACCAATGAATTCTATCATTTGAAGAAGAATTAAGACCCATCTTTCTCAAACTCCTCCAAAAAAAGTTAAGAGGAGGAAACACTTCCAAGCTCATTCTATGAGGCCAGCATTACTCTGACACCAATGTCAGATAAAGACATCACAAGAAAATCACAGACCAAGATACCTTATGAATGTAACAAACGTCCTCAACAAAACATTAGCAAATCAAATCCAACAGCATATTAAAACGATTATTCATCATGACCAAATGAGATTTATCCCAGGAATGCAAGGGTAGTTCCACACAAGAAAACCAATCAATGTAATATATTAACAGAAAGAAGGGGAATACATGATCATCTCAATTGATGCAGAAAAGACATTTGACCAAATCCAACACCCTTTCATAATGTAAACTCTTAGTAAACTGTGGATAGAGGGAAAATGCCTCAACACGGTAAATGGTATTTATGAAAAAGCTATGGCTAACATACTCAATGGTGAAAGACTGAAAGCTTTCCTAAGATCAGCAGACAAGGATGCCTGCCTTTACCATTGCTATTCAACATTGTACTGGAAGTTCTAGCTAGAGATATTAATCAAAAAGAAAATTAAAACATCCAAATTGGAAATAAAAAGATAAAACTATCTCTAATCACAGATGACATGAGTTATATATAAAAAATCCCAAAGAATCCACAATAAAGCTACTAGAGCTAATAATCGAATTCAGCAAGTTGCAAGGTACAAGATCAACACACAAAAATCAGCAGCAATTGTTTGGATTTTGAACAATCCAAAAAGAAAATTAGGAAAGCAAATCCAATTACATAGCACCTAAAAGAATTAAATACTTAGAAATGAATCTAGCCAGGAAGGTAAAAGACTTGTACACTGAAAACTACAAAAAAATGGGATCCCTATGAAAGTTCCAACAGCCTTTTTCATAGAAATGGAAAAGCTTATCCTCAAAATCATATGGAATTGCAAGGGGCCCTCAATAGCCAAAACAATCTTGGAAAAGAACAAAGTTGGAGGACTCCCACTTTTGAGTTCAAATCTTACTACAAAATGACAGTAATTAAAATAGTATCGTACTAAGGACTCATTCTTTAAACAACTTTAAAATTCTGTTGATGTTGTCTTTGTGATATTTTTATTTCATGGCTTCTTAATTTGCTCAAAAAAAGAAAAAAATCTAAATATTCATTTATAATTGAAACTCTGCACTTTGAAACAGAATATGAAAATGTGGAGTATTTTCTTTTTTTCTCTCAAGTGTGTGTTTTGGTTCTAAAAATAGAAAAAATTAAAATTTGAGCACACATTATAAGTGAAAACCCTGCTCTTTTGTAAATGTTATTGCTTTGGAACTTAAAGAATTATCTGAATAAACTCAATTCCTTCTTAAAAAAATATTATAGTACTAGCAGAAGGACAGACAAATAGACGCAATGGAATAGAATAGAGAGCCCAGAAAGAACCCTTCACATGTATGGTCAGTTGATATTTTACAAGAGTACAAAGACCATTCACTGGAGAAAGGACAGTCTTCAATAAACGGTGCTGAGATAACAGATATCTACATTCAAAAGAACAAAGTTGGACCCTTACCTAACACCACATACAAAAATTAAGTCAAAATGAATCAAAGACCTAGTAGTTAAGAGCTAAAACTATAAAACTCTTAGAAAAAAATATTGGAGAAAATCTTCATGACATAGGACATTGACAGTGACTTCATAGATATGATATCATAGATATGATACCAAAAGCACAGGCAACTAAATAAAATAATAAATTGGACTTCATAAAAATTAAGGACTTTTATGCATCAAAGGATACTATCAAGACACTAAAAAGACAACCTACAGAATGGGAGAAAATATTTGCAAATCATGTATGTGATAAGGTATCCATTTTTCTTTTGTCCAAAGAACTTTCTCTAACATTTCTCAAAGTATAAGTTTGCTGACAGTGAATTCTCTCTGTTTTTTTCAATCTGGAAAAATATTTTTTTTTGCCTTAATTTTAAGAAGAAATCATTGGGTAAAGATTTCTACTTTAAAGATGCCTGTCTATTGTCTCTACCTTGCATAGTTTCTGTTGAGAAGTCATTCTTATGTTTCTTCTTCTTTACAAAATGTGTCTTTTTATTTTCTGGTGGCTTTCAAAGATTTCCTTTTCATCACTGATTTTCAGTGATTGGAGTGGTTTTCTATAAATTTATTCTGCTTGGGCTTCGTTGGGATTTTTGGATCTGTGGGTTTATAATTTCCACCAAATATGGAGAAATTTAAGTCAGTTTTTTCAAATATTTTTCTGTCCCCTGTCCAGCATGTGACTCCAGTTATGTATGCATTAGGCCCTTTGATGTCCCACAACTCACTGATGTTCTGTTTATTTTTAATATCTTTCTCAGTGTGTTTCATTTGGGATAATTTCTATTACTATGTCTTCACTTTCACTGATCTTTTCTTCTGCAGTGTCTAATCTGTTACTCATCCCATCCAATTTATTTTTTCATTTCAGGTGTTGCGTTTTCCAAATATAAAAATTCAATGTGGGCATCTCTCTCTCTCTCTTTCTCTCTCTCTCTCCTCTCTCCTCATTTATGCTCGTGTTTACCTCTACTTTCTTGAATATATGACGCATACTTACAATGGCTGTTTTAACATCCTTTTCTGCAACTTTCATTACCTCTGTCATTTTTAGGCCCATGTCTATTCATTGGTTTTTCTCGACTTATGGGTCATATTTTCCTGCTTCTTTGTATTCCTGATAATATTTTTTTGAGGTATAATTGCCTAGTAAAGTTGTAAGATACTTAAAGTGTACGTCATGATGATTTGACATACCTATACATTGTGAAAGGATTCCTTCCATCTAGTTAATTAACCAACCTCTCCCTATTTCCCTCCCCCCACCCCTCAGCCCCTGGCAACCACTTTTCTACTCTTTGTTTCCGTGAGTTTGACTTTGTTTTTAGATTCCACATATAAGTGATGCCATGAAGTATTTGTCTTTCTCTGTCTGGCCTATTTCACTTGGCATAATGCCCTCAAGTTCTATTCATCTTGTCACAAATAGCAGGTTTTCCTTCTTTCTCATGGCTGAATAATATTCCATTGTGTGTGCATATATTTATATATACCACATCTTCTTTATTCATTCATCCTTTGATGGTAACTTAGGGTATTTCCATCCCTTGTGAATAATGCTGCAATAAACACGGGTGTGCAGCTATCTCTTTGAGATAGTAATTCATTTCCTTGAGATATATACCCAGAAGTGGGATTGCTGGACATATACAGTAATTGTATTTTTAATTTCTTAAGGAACTTCAATACGGCAGTCCCCCCTTACCCATGGGGGATACATTCCAAGACCCCCAGTGAATGCCTGAAACTGCAGACAGTACTGAACCCTCTATATACTATGGTTTTACCTCTACATACATACCTATGATAAAGTTTAATTTATAAATTAGGCATAGTAAGAAATTAACAGCAATAACTAATAATAAAATAGAACAATTATAACAATATACTGTAATAAAAGTTACCATACATCGTAGGAACCTCAGCATACAATTTTTTTCTTTCCTTATTAAGTTGAGAACTTTCACCTTTTCACTTAAAGGAAGCACTTTATGGCTTCTCTTTGGCTTATCCTAATTGCCAGCATCACTACTCTTGCATTTTGGGGCCATTGCTAAGTAAAATAAGGGGCACTTGAACACAAGCACTGTGATACCAAGACAGTTGATCTGATAACCAAGAGATGGCTACTGACTAACGGGCAGGTAGTGTATACACTGTGGATACAATGGACAAAGGGGTGACTCAAGTCCTGGGCAGGATGTAGCGGGATGATGTGAGAGTTCATCATGCTACTGAGAACGATGCACAATTTAAAACTTATGAATTTTTTGTTTCTGGAATTTTCCATTTAATATTTTCAGACCATAGTTGACCATGCATAACTGAAACTGAGGAAAGTAAAACCCTGGATAAGGGAGCACTACTATACTCTTTTCCACAGGGTCTGCACCAGTTTACATTCCCACCAACTATGCACAGGGCTCCCTTCTCTCCACATCCTCGCCAAGACTTGTTATCTATTGTCTTTGTGATGATATATTATTTTAGAAGATTTCTTCCCACTCTCGCTTACATGAAATATTTTATTCAATCTCTTATATGCATCTTTGACTTTAGTAATTTTGTTATTGCTATAATCTGCTTCTGAGTTATCCGAAACGTCATATTTATGTCATTAAAGTTGCTGGAGATACAGCACTTTTTTCCTTTTTATGTATGTTGCTCTTCCTGGAAATTCTACCCAGGCCACAAGAATTCATTTACATGACAGGAAATTACTAATTACTAAAAAATAGTATAATATTATGATATTCATTAACACGGGTTTGGACTAGATGAGTATGTTCACTTTCTTTTCATATTTTCAGCTTATTTTCCTGATCCCTTAGGCAGACCAGCATTTTTTGAAGGCAAATGTCGTCTTTCTCATGACCGTAGTGACGACACACATTGCGGGTATTTCCTAAGGCACACATGCCTGTGAGGCAATTTAAATGGCCAATCGCAGGATCTAGCAAGAAATCTGGGCTTACAGAATCCCTTTAATCAAACTGAATGTTTTTGAAAAAAAAAAAACAGAAGCCTTGAGGACTGAATTTCTTCATAAAACTAAACATGCTTTCTTCATTTTTTCTTCGGCATAGTAACAAGAGTGCTTTCATTTTCCCCTGCTGTATTATTTAGGAAGAGTAATTCAGTTCATCTCGGGACTGCAGAAACCTTGGAGGGTGTCAGATCTTTAATAACTTAACTTGTTCTGTCACTTTATTAAATTAGGAAAAAAAATAATATTTGCCTCTTTGGATCCCATTTTAGAATCTGTGAAAAGGGCTAAGTTCCTCTGTGGCTCCTGAATATCCTCAGTTAATATCAAATTGTACCCAGCTTGAATCATTTCCTATGATTCAGAAAACCATTTCTGTTCTATCCCTAAGGATACAAATTGGAAATAAAGTGATAAAACTTTGAAATAACACAATAATACATCCCTAGGAAGCATGAGAATCTTAGATTAAGCAGTTGGTAAATTTAAGATCTTGCCCAGATGTGCTGAAAATATCTTTTCCACACAGTGAAAATACTCCCTGCCTTCTTTAATTCAGTGATTTTCTTTCTTTCATTTGACACAGAAGAGCAGCTGTTGCTCTTGTTGGCAGATGAGACCATCGGTTCTGAGGAAAATCAGAGCTCCTTGCCTTTGCGGCTGACGCATTGGGGAGGTCAAGAGTGCTTGCTCCAGCAACTTCTTTATGCCCTGGCTTAAAAGAAATTTCTCCCAACACATTCCTATCCCTAAAGAACATCCCTGCTTTCCTTTCCAGCACAATTCTTTCTCTAACAGCCAGACAATTGATACTAACCAGAGCTTGACCAGCCCTAGAATCCAGTTCCTCTCCCACATTACTTAGTCATTTTTAAGCAAAGAAGACTTCATGTGTGCTAAGTCAAGCATTCTTAAAGAAAGAATTTTTTAAACAGGAGTTTAACAAATGGCATTTCCGTAGGGCTTTTCTTTTTCCATTCTTAAGGGCAAGTGCGCCCGGAGCCAAAGTGTTTACAGCATCCTCTCTCATCCAGTAACTACCAAGCCAACTTGAAAAGATGCCCGACAGTCTTTCCTTTATAACTTGATTTCTTTCACAGTATTTTATGCTGTGGTTTAGAGTCAGACTAAAAATGGGCCATTAGCTCCTTGCCTGAGGAAATGGCATGTTCTGGAGGCAGGAGCCTGGAACTCTATTCTGACCTAAGCTGCTCTCTTGGGGCAGCATTGGGATAAATCAGTCTGGTTTTCTGTGGCTCAGGTTTTACCTCATGAAACAGGAGAGTGGGGAGTGATAGACCCAAGAAGGCAGACTCAGGGACTGCTGTGCAAATTCTGAGCTGAGGCTGGCATCTTTATGGAGCCCCAGTCCCCATCCGCACGGATGAGCTGAGCCTTCTAGAGGGTCTGGGATGGGATTCGCATGAGCTCACAACACCCCCCCTTCCCACTGACATTACCCACCACCCTTTGTGAGCTTCACAGGAGCAGCCACTGGGCCTTGTATACTTCCCCAACGGCACTGGCACCCAATGGTGGCACCCCACACGGTGTCTGGCAGAGAGGGGTCACTTGGTTCCATGGTGTTCCTTTGGGAAGATGATGTGTAAGGCTACAGTTTCCAGTTGACTTTTTCCCCCTCAGTTAACTGAATTCAGGTGAGGGAACGACAGGCAGTAGGAAGAAGGGAGTATGGTCCGCAACTAAAAATTCTAGGAGGTCAAATGTCTCAACTCTTATGGTTATTTTAAATAGATTTTGATGGTTTTTTCTTTCCTGGGGGAAGTTGCTTAGCCATTTCAATTTTTGATATCTACTAAAAGCATTGCACATTTTTAAGTACAATTAAGTTCTTGCCATAACATCATGGAAAAATAAATCCTAGGAACATGATTTCCCCTACTCCTGCTTCCTCGCACACCCTGCACCACACAGGTTCTCTGGGCTTGAGCAAGGCGTGGTCCCTTCTGTCTCCTGACCTTAGAAAATGTCAGGTTTCTTTGTGTTAAAAAAAAAAAAAAAAAGAGTATTCTGGGGGCCGGCCAGTAGCACATTGGTTAAGTGCACACGTTCCGCTTCGGCGGTCTGGGGTTCGCCAGTTCCGATCCTGGGTGCAGACATGGCACTGCTTGGCACGCCATGCGGTGGTAGGCATCCCACATATAAAGTGGAGGAAGATGGGCACAGATGTTAGCTCAGGGCCAGTCTTCCTCAGCAAAAAGAGGAGAATTGGCAGCACATGTTAGCTCAGGGCTAATCTTCCTCAAAAAAAAAAAAGTATTCTGTTCCCTTTGAGTCAAAAACAGTCTTTTTTACTTTTTAATTCCATGATACTAGCATCCTTGGTTTGAATGGAAATTAAACATGAGACCAAATCTGTGCTTTACATAAAGGAGCCTACAGACTTGAAGTGATACTGGAGGCCAGTGTCACCTTCCTCCCCATTTCTCCTGCTTATCTCTCTGTCATTCACCAGGAGCCAGTGCACTGTGTCCCTAGTTTCGCTCCTATCCCAGGGGTCAGGATATCAAGGGTAGGACACCCACCACACTGCATCCTAACAGCCTAGTCACTTGTCTGTATTCTCATCAACTCTTGTCTCCATGAGCCAGCATGGTACCTAACACTGTGTAAGTGTTTAATAGGTTCCATAAAGATAAAAAGAGAACTCTCACATTTACTCAGTTTTTGCTATATGTCAGCCACCATGCACCATCTCATTTAACCCCACAATAATCCTAGGATGTGAATACTACAGTCATGCACCATATAACATTTCAGTCAATGACGGACCACATGTACAATGGTAGTCACATAGATTGGTACCATACAGCCTAGGCGTGTAGTAGGCTACACCATCTAAGTTTGTATAAGTACGCTCCGTGATGTTCCCACAGTGACGAAATCACCTAACAATGCATTTCTCAGAACATAGCTACGTCATGAAGTGACTCATGACTGTATTATTATTATTCCCACTTTTCAGATGAGGAACCTAGTGCTTTAAGAGGTTCACATCTTACCCAAGATATACAGCTCTCGGGCAGAGCCAGGATTCAAATCAGGCCCATGTACCTCTGGAGTTGCGCCCTCACCTCCCCGGTGAATCAGTGAAGTCACAGTGTTCCATTGAGCCAGTGGAGGGAGGGGAAGAGGGAGCAGCAGTCTAGGGACAGAGATGGCCCTGAGGATGGTGGAGCAGAGACCCCAGGAAGCCGGGGGCTTGAGGTGAACTGTCACCCGGAGGGCTGTCCCCCGATGGGCTTTCAAGTTACATAACAAATAAACAGCCTTACTCTTTAAGCCGTTTTGAGCTGACTTTCTATGCACAGTGATACACGGGCCAGCTGGGTCTGGGACCCTTCGCCCATCTGCCTCCTCTGCTCACTAACTATTTACCGATGTGCTTTGTTACGGCAGAACATATTCTTTAATGAAATTTTAATTGATATTTATCATATTCCACTTGGAAAGCAAACTACCTCAATAGATGAGTAAAAATGTGTTCACACGCTTTTGTTTTCATGAATTTTTTTTTTATCTTTTAACTTCTCTGTTTATTTCACGCCCCTGAGAGTTTATGAAAGTGTCCGCTCTACACTGAGGAAGAGACGGCCTTTATTTCTCGGTGGTGCGTTGCAAGCCGACTCTGGTCACAAAGCCGCTTAGACTCACTTCCCAGCTAATTTATTTCTTTGAGAGCCGCACAATCCGAGCCTTGTGGGACGAGATTCCACCACACTCAGCTAGCAGTGCCTGGTTTAGAAACGGTCTGTCTTTGTCCAGCTGAAGTCTCTTCTGCATCCTTGATTATGTCTAAATGATGCTCTTATCCTTAAACAGAGCCACTTTCTCAGTCTAGCCGGAAGCACTTGATTTGTCTACGAGGGTGGGAGGAAGCAGCAGTCTAAAGGGTCGTCACATGGCCAGGTGAGCTGCCACCGAGCTGTGGCCTGGGAGGAAATGGTCATGAATGCTAAAAGAGTTTGGTGTCATGTCAACCTGTTTACTACGGAACCTGCTTGACCCTGCCTGGAAATTGGATGAGCAGGCAAGAAAGAATTCAGAACACCTCCAAAAGGGGACACTTGAAGCAGGTGTAATTGTCCTGGCCAGGGGGGACAGCCATGAGGGGACAGTGCCTGCGGTGCATATGGCCTAGAGGAGAGACCTGAGTGAATGCAGGCCTTCACAGCAATCCTGCACTGAGCGGGAAGAGCCCTGGGTCCAGTGCCCACAGAGCCCTGATTTCCCTAGGGCTGTGGCTTAGATGACTTGCATGGGGACAGGTACAGCCAGCGAACAGGATGGCAGGACCAGGTGCTTTGGGGAGGACAGATCCTCTGAGGGAGTCTCGACTGGGAGGCAAGATGACCCTGGTCCATCGAGTCTTGACATGTCTACACTGCTGTGTGGGTTGAGGAGGACACTGTCCCCTGAGGGTCAGCTGGGGCTCTCACAAGGCAATTCCAGGCCCAGCTGAAACATTAGGGTCTAATAGGACTGCTCTTAAAACTTCATTCATTCATTCATTCATTGAGACCTACTATGTGCCAGCCAGACAATGTGTTAGAGAGTAAGTGTGTATGTTTGTTGGGTGCATGGGAAAGGTGGTCTGTGTTGCAAGTCTAATAATATTTTAGCTTATTGTTCAAAAAATATTGTTATAATTCCTTTCCTAAAATGAGAAATTTTATAATTCAAAGTCATCCCATTTGTAAACACTGAGCGTTCAAGAACAGCCCACTGAGGGGCTGGGAAGCCTGAGAGCAGCCAAATTCGGCCTCCGAGTTTGCTTAAAAGGAGTCCCAGGGATGTGGGGCCAGAGCCACCACAGCCCCTGAAGCGTGCCAGGCCAGCAGGGCGGCACCCGCAGCTTGGCTCAGCTCTCACTCTTCTTCCCGGCTTGGCCGTGTGCCACTCACTGTGACATGTCCTGTGATGTCCAGCTGAGGCCACAGAGTCAGCCCACACCTCTGCGGATGAAAGAGGGTTGGGATTTCCTGAAGGAAATTCTGGAATTTCTGATCCTTCTGGAATCATCTGGAAAGGGGCGGTCCCCAAACCAGAACAAGGAGAATGGGACCCCAGGAAAGGTCAGGCCTCCTGGTCTCCAAGTTCTGTTTACTCTGGTGTGTGCACGGAGCCTGCAGGACCCCTGCGCTCCCTCGTGCTCCAGGAGCCACAATTTCAGGCGCTTGAACATTATTTCCAAATGAAGTGACACATCCAGTCCCAGACAGAACCGACGAGAATGCAAGATATTCATCATACAACCTCAAAATTGTGTCCTGTTCCCAGACCGCATACCTGTGGTGCACAGGAACAAATCTACCCTTTTTTAAGTGCAGTAATTATTTCGTGATAGGCACAATTATACTGCATTGTATCTGTGCAGGCATGATAAATTTGTTAATTTGTTAAACTGTGAACATTTAAAATAAGCCAATATTTTTGTAACTGCTTTGGCATTTCTTCATTTTTTAATATATTGGGTGATTAAGAAAAAAAAAAGGACAGGGGCCAGGCCGGTAGTGTAGTGATTAAGTTCTGTGCTCTGCTTCAGTGGCCTGGGGTTCGCAGGTTCAGATTCTGGGTGTGGACCTACGCACTGCTCATCAAGCCATGCTGTGGTGGTGTCCCACATACAAAATAGAGAAAGATTGGCACAGATGATAGCTCAGGGCCAATCTTCCTCAAGCAAAAGGAGGAAGATTGGCAACAGATGTTAGCTCAGAGCTAATCTTCCTCACCAAAAAGAAAGAAAAAAAGGACTGGCCCTGGACTTCTTCAGCCTCAGAGAGGTCCTGCCTGGCCTGGACGTGAATGTTCCCCCAGGTGGAGGGGGGCCTTGCTTCTCAAAGCGTGGTCCCTGGCCCGCACACCTGGAACTTGCTCAAAACACAGACTCTGCCTTTCCACGAGATGGCCGGGTGATTTCCAAGCACTCTAAGTGTCTGAGAAGCATAGCTGTGGGGAACACAAGATGAGTCTGCCACAGGTGTACGCCTGAGGAGGCGCTCTGCCCTCCATCTCCGTGGGCCCCGCGTCAGGGACAGTCTTCAGCAGCTTAGTGTGTGCGCTCTGCCCCCTTTGCTGTGTTTGGGGTTAAGGAGGGAGTGCATTCTGAGCAGCACGTGGAGGCCCCACAGAGGAAGGTGCAGGTCATGGAAAGCTAGGCCCCCAAATCTAGACACTCCTCAGCTCATTTTCAAAAAAAATGTACTCAATTACCACGAGCACATTTTAAATTTTGTTAATAAAAAATTTACGGAAATTTGTTTTCTCTCTTGTTTTATGTCAAATTCATTGAGGCAGAAAGTAGAAGGTGGTTGCCAGGGGCTGGGGAGAAGGGCTGGGGAGTTGGTGTTCAACAGAGTTTCAGTTTTGCAAAATGAAAGAATTCTGGAGCTGGATGGTGGTGAAGGTTGCACAACAAGGAAAATATCCTTAAGCCACTGAACTGCACACTTAAAAATGGTGAAGATGGGGAATTTCACCTTACGTATATTTCACCACAATAAAAAGAAACACTAAGGAGGTACATCAGTGGGACTCTGGCACGTTGGACGCAGGGATGGGGTCAGGAAAGAGTGGGAGGCTGCTGCCCCGCCAGCTCCAGGGGCCCCCACGCCGCGTCCACCCTGAGTTCATGCCGACTCCGGCCCACTGCCCTCCACCTTGTCCTGCCGCCGCCAAGTCCCCGGCCTCCTGACAGCCGCTCGCCGCACCCGGCCCGCGCCCCGGCAGAGCGGCAAGCGCTGGGACAGCGATGGAAGAGCCGCTCGTCTCCGGGACAAGAGGTCGGGCGGCCCCGCTGAGAGCCTTCGAGGAGCGCGGGGCGCGGGGCGCGGGGCGGCCCTTCCTCCGAGCACCGGCCACGGCGCCGACGCGCACGGCAGGGCCCCGGGGGGCGGTGGGGCCGGGGGGCTGGGCAGTGGGCGGGCAGTGGGCTCGCGCGCAGGGGATGCGGCTGGGAGCCCACCGCTTCCAGGCCGGGGTTCAGTGGCCCTTCCCTCCCTGTGTGCTCAGTGTCCCTCGACCCTCTAAAGCCGTCCTTGACGAAAGGCACCTGCAGTGGGAGCTGCGGGCCAGGGAGATGGCGCTCACGGGGCAGCACAGGCCGCTTGCCGAGCGTCCGAGGGGCCGCGCTGGGGGTGACCTTTAGGGTCACAGGGCAAGATCCAGTTCCACAAATCAAAGAAGGAAGTCCACCTTTGGGGGGAGTTCGTGCTGTGCCGCGGGCTCTCACCTGGGTTTACCTCCTGCGTCCTCAGCCCTCTCCCACCCAGTGTTTCCTGTGCAGTCTGGGTTCTCATGACACCCTTTGCTGGCTTGGTTTTCTGAGGAAATAAGACATGGCAGCATTCGTCAACGTGACACACTTTCAACAGCCCTTGTGGGTTCAAATGGAGCCTGAGAGGACAAATGGACTGCAGATGACGGACTGCCACTTCCTGGACACACCAAACCCATGCAGGAATCTGTGCTTTCACAAATACGGTCCGTTCACCTGGCATGCTGACCCCTCGACTCTTCGTCTTTGCCTTAAAAACTCCTGGTGAAGCTTCAAGACACTTCCAGCTGCTTCTGTTCCCTGATACCTTCAACCCTCGCCCAGCCCTGCCCTCAAGGCCCGCGGCCATGGTTGTAGCACCAAAAGTTGGATTAGAACTTTTGATGCGCCTGCCTGCCTGCCTGCCTCCCCCAGACTGCAAGCACTTTGTGGGGAGTCAAACCCGCTTCTTTGAGAGGGGCAGGGGAGCAAACCTGGTGTCAGAGGGTATCATTTCTGGCTTCTGTGACAGGCAAACCTTGAGGCCCTTAGCCAGGTGTTTTCAAGGGCAGGTACCAAGGACACAGTGATGGCCACGAAGGTGGGAGCTGGCCTGTCTGCCTGCCCTGGGCCTCACAGCTCAGCTCGGCAGGCCAGGGCTGCTGGGAGCACCCAGGGCGGCGAGGAAGAGAGGCCGCGCAGGGAGCTGGCATGTGCGAGGGACTCAGGAGGGGCCTGAGGACACAGGCGAGGGTTTCCCTAAGAGCTGGCACCTCTCAGGGAGGAGCTGCCTTTGGGAAAACGCCCCACCAAGGCTCTTGGGCGGAAGGTGAGGCCAGGGTGGAGGGGTCAGCAACGGGCCAGGCCACCAAGCGGAGGGCAGAGTCTCCAAGCAGAAGACTTATTTGAAGGGGGTGGAGGGAGGGTGAGGACAGACAGGAGGGGAAGACGGTTAGTGGGCCCACGAGTAGCAAAGAGGGTGATGAGCCAGGGGAGAGGCCCCTGTGACCGGAGGGCAAAGGCCAGTCAAGGAACGAGACACTCAAGTTTGCAGTTGTGGCAATGTGATCTAAACCTCTTCTCTGGGTTCCCATGACCCCAAATGTCACGTATGCGTGTGTGTGTGTGTGAAGGTGAGAGAAGAGTTTCACTTCTGGTCACAGGAGCAGGAGCTCAGAGGCGGAGGCCCGTGGGCACACGGTCAGGAATCCGCAGGAACCGTAGGTGTGAAGCGGTAGTTCTCACCTGGCCCCACGGTACAGTCACCCAGGAAGCGTGTTTGAAAGCAATGCCTGGCGCCCGCTCCCCTCCCCAGATTCTGGCCTAACTGGTGTGATGGTGGCCCCGGCGCTGGTGCGTTTAAAACACTCCCCAAGGTATGGAACGTGCAGAAGGGCTGAGGACCCCTGGTCTGAGGGAGTGAATCAGGAAGGAAGCAGGACCAGTGAGCGAGGCTGGAAAGCAGGGACGCTGGGGCCAGGGGTCAGGGATGCAGAGAGCTGGCCTGGCAGTGGCTCCTCCTGCGAGGAGGGACCTTCTGGGGACACGCAGAGGCCGGGGGACCCGGCACTCGCAAATCATGCTAATAGCCCACGCGTCCCGAGCCAGGCCCTGCGCAGGGCCCTGCTCCGCGCTTCAAGCGCTGAGCCGCGGGAGCCGCGAGCTCTCCCTTCGGCACAGGAGGCCACCGGGGCGCTGAGAGAGGCTCCCGAGGAGCGCCGGGGCAGGGGGTAGGGTGACCCAGAAGATGCGGGGGTGCGGGGTGGAGGCCGACCCCCCGAGTGATGGCGACGCCTACCCGGCCCCTCGCGCGCCCCTGCCCGGCGCCGCCCGCAGCAGGGCCAAGAGCCGGGTGCTGGGGGTGCCGGGAGACTGCCCGGGGCGGCCCCAGGCTCCGTTCAGCTCCGGCCGCACCCTGGTGCCACCATCGGGCAGTGCCTGCCTGCCCTGAGCACCTGCCTGTCGCGTCGGCAGAGCAGACCCTGCCCGTGGTTGCCCGGAGCTCTGATCTTGGTATCAGCTTTTCTGTGGCCTTAAAATGATTGCTATTTTAAGTCTGTATCTTAGCTCGTGGAAATGAAAAAACAATCTTGGTTGCACGAGTCTATAGATCTGGTGGTGTTTACTCCTAATTATGCAAGGGGGTATAGAGATTTCAATAAGTAAAATTCACGGATAATCACCAAATCTAGGAGTTGCCAAGAACTCCAGTGTCAGACCTTTCCAGACCCTGGAGTTCACAAACGCTAAACCAAAACAGGCCAGAAGGGAGAAAGGAAGAGAAGTGAACCGTTTGAATCAAATTCCTGGTCTCCACACGGAAGATCTGGATTCTAGGCTGCACTCAGGAATCTGTATTTTAAATTCACTGGTGATTCTGCTGCACCAAGGCTCGGGAGCCGGTGGCTGGAATGGCCGTAAAGTAGAAATCTGCATCCCACTTGGCTTTATTTCCCTGTAGAAGCATGAGCGACTGGCTTTGGCTACATGGAGGCGAGGGAAGAGCCCCTGCTGGGAGCCAGAGCGCTGAGGTCCAGTCCCGGCTGGTCCTTACTGGTGGACAGTGCCGACACAGTCATTAGCAATGGAGGACCTCAGTTTTCTACTCTGTGTAATATGAAAATTGGACAAAACAACCTCCAGCCCTTTCCTGTTATGAATTTATCAGATTCTATGAGATTTGAATTTCTTATTATTCATGAGGGTAAGGATATTTTTAAAGGAATGGGGATCAATCCCCAGAGAGGTTTTGTCATATTTTTAGTATCTCTTCCTGATTCTGCTAAGGCGTTTGACAAGACCTTCTATCCAGCTCTCATCTTCCTTCCCTTCCCATCAGAGGGGCCCCCTGTGCCAGTGACCTCTGACCCATAGACCTTTCACTCTTTGCCCAACTCTCGTAAATCTCTCCTCTGATTCTCCTCTTCTTTTCCTTGGAAACTCCAGAATCACAGTTTTCAAATCTGGCCGTATATTGGGATCACCTGGGAAACTTTTGTGAAATATTGATACTTAGGCCCTATCCCCAGGCAGTTGAGTCAAAATCTTGGGGTAAGCCTTAGGCATCTGCATCTGTAAAGCTCTCCGCATGACTGTGATGCATGAGAAGGTTGGAGCCAGCTCCGCAGGGCTGGTCTGAACTTAGCAGGAGCGACTGGCTGTCTAGGTACCTCTCTACCCAAGGAAAGGAAGGGAAAATGCAGAGTTGAATTTGCTGTGTTACTGGGTCTTCTCTGCCTGGGCCTGCATGCCAGCATTTTAGATGCACCGGCTCAATATCTACAGGATCAAGCACCAAATATACTGTAGAAGTGAAACGAAAAAGCCAGCCCTACAGGCGCCACCACATACCCACTAGTTGACGTGAGTCAAGCCTCCTGATATTCAGTTTGCTCATTTGCAAAGTGAGGCCAGCATCTCCCTCTAACCTTGGAAGGTTGATAGGTGGGTCAAATGGGATAACGAATGTGAATTGGCTTTGTAAACCATAAAGTGCTGGACAAGTGGAATGGGTTTAAGCACCTTGTATGTAGAAGGAGTTCACGTGTCCAACAAAAATTATGCCATTTCTTCCAAAATTAATGTATAGATTCAGTACAATACGAATAGCAATCAAAACTCCAGCAAGCCTTTCTATAGAAATCAACAAGCTGATCCTAAAATTTGCATGGAAATGCAAAGGACCTAGAATAGTCTAAACAGTTCTGAAAAAGAAGTATAAACTTGGAGGACTCACCCTCCCTGGTTACGAAGCAAAAGAAGTCAAGATAGTGTGGTGTCGGCATACAGACAGGCATGCAGCTCAATGAAGCAGAGTGCTAAATCCCCAACAGACCCACATGCAAATGCATTTGCTGTCTGACGAAACCACAGAGACAGTTTAACGGGGAAAGGATAACCTTTCCAAAAATGATACTGAACTCCTGGATAGCCATTGTCAATATATATTTTCCATGTATACATATAAAATCTTGACCTTTACTTCATACCATTTACAAATATTAACTTGAAATGGAACATGGGTGTAAATAAAAGAACTGAAACTATAAAACTACTAGAAGAAAACAGAGGAGAAAAGTCTTAGTGACCTTAGGCTAGGCAATGATTTATTAAATAGGACACAAAAACCAAAAATTGGTAAATTTTACTTCGTCAAAATTTGACTTCTGCTCTTCCAAAGATAGTGCTAAAAAACTAAAAAGCAAGCCACACACTAGGAGAAAGTATTTCCAAAACATATATCTGGCAAAGGACTTGTATCCACAATATATAAAGAATATATAGAACCAAATAAAAAGAAAGCAAACAACCCAACTTTTTAAAAAATGGGCAAAAGACTTAAAATACATTTTACCAATGAAGATATGTGTATGGCAAATGAAAATATGAAAAGATTAATATCTTTGATTAGTGAGAGACCACTGCACACCCATCAGAATAGCTAAGATTAAAAAAACTGTGGCAAGGATATGGAATGACTGGACCTCCTATGCAAGGTTAGAATGAAAAATCTTATGGTCACTTGGGAAAAAAGTTTCGCAATTTCTACTGAAACTACTGAAACATACACTTACCATATGAGCCAGGAATTCCGCTCCTACCACATGTCCACAGCAAATTGTACTCAAACATTTCTATCAGCTTTGTTCATAATGGCCAAAATCTGGAATATCTTAAATGTTCATCAACCTGTGAATGGAGAAACACATTATGGTATATCCATTCAATGGAATACTACTCAGAAAAAAAGGAATGAATTAGAGACACCAGTATGGATGAATCGCTAAAATATTATTCTAAGTGAAAGAAGCCAGACCCAAAGGCTATATACTATTTAATTTCACTTATAGGAAATTTTACAAAAGGCAAAACTGTAGTGCTAGGAAGCAGATCAGAGGTTGCCAAGAGTCAGGAGATAGGAGGAGCGGATTGACTACAGAGGGGCCTGAGGGAACTTTTGAAGAGATGGAAATATTCTACATCATGATTGTGATGACGGTACACAATTGTATACATTTGTCAAAATGCCCTGAATTGTTTAATTAAAAATTAATAAATTTAATTGTTTAATTAAAAATTGTTTTTAAATTATATTTCAAGAAAGGTGATAAAAAAAATTCTTGAAGTCTTCTGCCTGTCAGGCACCGTGCTGGGAACATCGAGATGAATCAGACATAGCCCTGCCTGCAAGTGCTTACAATCAAAAGAATAATGCAATAACACATTGCAAGTGCTGTGATAGAGATCTATGCACAGGATAGAGAAAGGTTGATTCTAACCAGAGGAAGGAGAGCAGGCTAGATGGTGTTTGAGCCACATCTTGAAAGATAGGTAGCTATTTGCCAAGTAACAAAGGAGAGAAAAGCAATTCTAGGCAGCAAGAGCAGAAGAACAAAACCTCACAAGCCAGAAATAGTTAGACATGTTCCAGGAAATGCAAGTGGTCGGTAGAAACAGAAGGTTCCAGGTAGAGCATGTCCGTGGCTGAGAATGTGGATGGCAGCAGAGCGTGAAGAGTCTCATGCCACATACTAGGGCTTCCAGTTTTATCCTGCAAACAAAGAGAAGCTACTGACTAGCTTCGAACTGTAGCAAATATATTCAGTTTTGTGTTTGGAACTATTACTCTGGAAGCAGAGGAGGGGACAGACTGGAGAGTGGTGGCAGCCAGATTGAAGGCTGAGAAACCAATAAAAGACTCTTGCAGTCATTCAAATAAGATAAATCGTGAGCTTTGTTCTGTGGAGTAGAGTGATGCAGAGGGGAGATTAATGAGAGGCATTAGGGGAGTATAGCTGCACAGAACGTGTTTGAGGTGCTGTAGAGGAGAGTCAAAGGTGGCTCCTTGGATTCTGGCTCAGATGACGGGGTGGCTGATGGTGACATTTATCAAGGTCAAAAATGCAAAGAGCAAGATTGGGAGGAAAAGATAAATTCAGTTTGGGGCATGTTGAGTTTTATATGGTCCATTCTAGAGTCTAAAGAAATTGAATACCCAAGAGGAAAATTCAGAAGAGAGATGTAGGCTAGAATAATGGTTCGGAGTAACCCACACTTAGAAGGCAGTTGAAGCCAAGGAATGACTGAGAGTGACCACACAGAGTAGCAGGGACGGTGTGTAGTTATGAAAGAGATGAGCAGAGAACACGAAGCCTTAACAGAAGCTGAGAAATAATAGTCAACGAGCTGGGGATGAACCAGGAGAGTGTAGTGTAGAGAAATGAAGGAAGAAGGGAACGTTTAGAGAAAGAGATGATCAAACCGTCAAATGCCACATAGAGTTCAAACATGATGAAGACAAGAAAGAGTCCACTAGAATGGCCAAATTGGGGGTTGTTGGTGTTCTATACCATAGTGGTTGCTATGAAGTTGTGGTGGCAGAGCCTGATTGCAAAATGCCAAGTGATAAGCGAGATGGAACGACATGGAGACAGTAAGCAGGCAGTCTGTTTGTGAAATGGAAGAGAGAGGAAGGTAGCAAGTAGGTAGGGAGAAATGCAGGATGAAAGCATTTGTTTTTAAAAATATTGAAGAGACGTGACAAATTTCATAGGCTGTTGAGGAAAAGCCAGTGGAGCAGAAGTTGAAAATAAAGAAGAGTGGCCAAATGAAGAAAGATGTTAGTCATGGAGGAGATAACAAGGACAGAAATAGGAAAAGAACACCTTTCCTCTGGGAATGCAGGAAGGAAGCGGAAGGCAAGTATAGATACAGATGATTTTGGACATTTGGGTCAGGAAGCTGAGGGAGTTCATGACTGAAGTCTCATTGCTCAATGGGTTTAAGGAAAGAAGTGAAAGTTGGAATGGCTGTTACAAGGTATTGGAAAGGGAGCTGATCTGTGAATTGACAAGAGCAGTGAAAGTTGGGCTCCACACATCTATCGTGTCATCTGAATAAAATGGTTATGATTTTTCTGCATCGGCATTGAACTGCCTATGTGTGGCAACCAGGAAAACAGATTATCAGATTGATCCAAGATTTGAATGTAACAAGGATGTGGTGGAAAGGTATGGTGGTGAGGACACTTGGAGATTTATTAACAGAGAAAGTGAGGAACTCCAGGAACTAGGCTGGGGGAGAACAAGAGGAGCCATGGTGGTAAAATTGACGGGACAAAAACAGAGAGAGCAGAGGTTTTGTGGGTCTTGGTGAGTGTGGTAAACAGGTAAACTGATAGACCAGGATGATAGTAGGTAATGGTCAAGAGTAGGGTACTCAAGTATAAGATTTCAGAGAGGGGCCGGCCCCGTGGCCCAGTGGTTAAGTTTGCACGCTCTGCTTTGCCGGCCCAGGGTTTCACTGGTTCGGATCCTGGGCGCAGACATGGCAACGCTCACTAAGCCATGCTGAGGTGGTGTCCCACATAGCAGAGCCAGAAGGACCTACAACTAGAATATACAACTATTACTGCGGGGCTTCAGGGAGAAGAAGAGGAGGGAAAAAAAAGAAGAAGATTGGCGATAGATTTAGTTAGGTGCCCATCTTAAAAAAAGAAAAAAAAGATTTCAGAGAGAAGACATTTCTGGGTGATGTCAGGTCCAACCAGGCTGTGGGAGTGGGAGACTGAAGTGAAAGAGAGAAAGGTCATTGGTGCCCAGGCTACAATGTTGCATGAGTCTTTCCATGAGTGTTAAAATCCCCAGGATGATGTGGGTAGAGAGGAGTATCATGAATGAGGTGTCAAAGTCCTCAAGGAGTGGGGGAAGAGAAGATAAGAAGGTCAGAAGATGTCAGCCACACCTATGGCGAGTCTGGCCCGGATCAAAGGCGAAGTTCGTACATGAGAGTAGCAGAGTCATGGTCTGAAAGAAGCAATAGGGAGCAAGGGTGCTGCTACCCGAAGGCTCCAAGATGTTGATGGTATAAAGGAAGACGGGGTCTCCACCTTAGAGAGAGGTGGGGGATGTTCTTAGGGCTTGGCCAGGTTTCTCCTAAGGCTAGGACGTGGAAGAGTTTGAAGATGGTGGGACCACTGATCTGGATGACAGCAGGGCAGGGGTCAGGAGGGAGGGGAGTAGCTGCCGGGCTTCAGGGAAAGGAAGCGCAGCCTGGTCTGGGCGTGCGAGGACGCCGTGAGGCCCACGTGTTGGCTGGTGACTTAGGATGGCAGGGATGAGAGGCACAGGCAGGGTGTGTTGGCCGCAAAGTTCTGGGCAACTGCATGTGGAGGCCTCAGGGGTCTTAGATCCAAACAGAGCGATGAAGAGTTTTGCTGATGTCCTGGAGGAGGGAGAGTAGGAGACTCTGCAGAGATCATGCCCGGAAAAACTCCTCCCCAGGAGGTTGCAGAGTTCCCAGGACATTGACCACTTGCTGGAAAAAAAACAGTTGCTTATGGTTACTTCGAGGACAAAGATATTACTTGTAGACTCTTTAAAGGGCAAAGATTAAGCCGAAAGGTCTCTTAATGGATATTAGTTTAAGTGAACTGAAATAGAGAGTTGAGCTCCTCTGTTACTCATGGAATACGAGAACTTCAGAGCCGGAGGGACCCATAGGAGAGCATCCTCTCCTCAGCATACACTTTAGCGGTCTCCACCCTCAGCCCCCGTCTCCTGCTCCAGCTTGTCCCCCATTACTGCCGGGGGGCTGCCCTTCAGCAGGCTCCGACTCCTGCACCTCCTTGGACTTGTCAAGCTCCCTCATAGCCCCCTGATACGAGCGCATGCTCTTGTCTTTTCTTGGAAGAAATCTTCCCCACTTCTGTCTGCCTAACTCCAACTCATTTTTCAAGCCTCAGAGCAAAGCCAAACTTTCCTCCTGTGTAAAGCTCTTTCTTGCTCTCCCCGGTGTGCAGTGTTCCTGCTGCGCTCTCTCATGCTTCCATGAAAGCAATGATCTTATCACAGTAGAATTGCTTGCTGCCGCATTGTGATTTCTAAGAAATACATATTTGGTCATTCAGATGACCAAACTTTATTTCTCATATATGTTCGGTCTTTGTCCACGGTTCCTGGCTCACAGCTCTCAAATTTCCTGAGCAATGAGAGTAATGGGAGCATCTTTTATTATATTTGGCCTCTTGTCCTCAGTTCCTGAAACTGCTTTAGAGCCATAAAGGTGAAATTGGTGTCTTGTTACTCATAACAAGCCTCTTTCCGTCACAACTGGGTTTATACTAATGAAGTGACTTTTGGAAAGCACGTAGGGATGGGGAGTGGTTGCCAGGAGAATCAACCATGAATAGAGGGTTGGAACTTTCAGCTGCCCTGACCCACCATCCAAACTCTGGGGAGAGGGGAGGGGCTGGAAGTTGACTCAATCGCCAGTGGCCAATGGTTTAATCAACCGTGTAATGAAACCTCCATACAAACCCAAAAGGACAGAGTTCAGAGAACTTCCGGGTTTCCATGTGCCTCTGTGCCAGGCCCCAAATACCCTAAGGACAAAGTTCCTTTGTTTGGGGCCTTACCCTATGTATCTCTTCATCTGGCTGTTGATTCTTATCCTTTAATATCCTTTGTGATAAACTGGTAACCTAGTGAGTAAACAGGTTTCCTCAGTTCTGTGAGCAGCTCCAGCAACTTAATCGAACCCACGGAGGGGGTTGTGGGAACCTCTGATTTACAGCCAGTCGGTCAGAAGCACAGGGAACAACCTGGCCTTGCACCTGGGCTCCGATGCAGAGGCCAGTCTGATGGGACAGAGCCCTTTACCTGGGGAATCTGAGGCTATCCGGGAAGATAGTGCCAGGATTAGTTGAATTGTAGGACCCTAAGCTAGTGTCAGAGAATTGCTTGGTGGTGTGGGGGAAGCCCCCATCCACACACTGGAATTGGGTCCAGAACCCCATTCCTTGCCTATCTCTTAACTGGACTGTACACTCTGAGGTTGAAGACTGTCTTTTCACGTTATATTCCTAACTCCTAGAACAGCGACGGACAGTACAGATTCCCAGTAACTTGTTGGTGAAGGAAGGAATGAGTGAGTGACTGAATGATCGAATGAACAAACGAATGAACAAGAGAATGAGTAGTGGAGAGAGACTTGGGAGTCTCTGACCCAGGGGGGTAACGCTTGCCCGGCGTCGCATGAACAAGGCGGTCTGTGTGTGTGGTATTGTTCAATCCTCGTAGTAACTTTGAGGCAGATGCTTCTAATTTATTAGTTAGTCTTCACTTTACAGGTAAGGAAACCAAGGCTCAGAAAAGATAAGTGATTGTCCAAGGTGACATGGAATCTCATTTGCAGGATGGGGCTTTGAACTCTGGTCTGTGAAGTTCTGTGTCTATTATGCATCTTCACACCCAGCTCTTTTGAGCCTCAGGGTCTCAGTCAGTGATTAAATGCATGGATTTTGGGGCCAGATAAATGCTGGACTCAAAGCCCAGCTCTGCCACTTAGGAGCTGCTGTCCTTAGGCAAGTTACTTAGCCTCTTGAAGCCTCAGTCTCATTATCTATAAAATGCTGCGGGTGGCGGGGGTGGAGGAGGAGGAGGTCGAAGCGGAGGGGCTGCAATAGCGCTGTTCTGAAATCTAAGTGAGACCACGTATGCCAAGCTCTTCGCACAGGGCCTGGCCCATAGGGAAGTCTCAGTATATATTAACCTTCATTTTGATTGCTGGTTTTTTAAAAAAAATAAATTTAGAAATTTTCTTACAACCTAGATCTAGTCAAATCCTGGTGAACAGATTCATACCACTTTATAAACCAGGATATCAAATTATTAATTCACAATAAGATTGCCGGGCAGACCAGACACCATGTTACCCTCCCAACCTCTTCCCTGGGGACAGCGCCAGGGACATACTGAGAAATTCTCATTACTCACCTCACGCTTTTTTAGATTCTGTTATGACTATTATTCCTCTCTTTGCAATGTCATTTGAGCTTCTTTGCATACATGTGCATACACATTTCCGCCTTGATTTACATGGAGCCATGCTGGTGAAGGTCTCCTTAGTTAAACTTCAATCAAAGAGGATGCCCCTTCCCTGACCTTTGAGCATACTATCTTGGGCTCTGTCTCCCTGTGAGAACTGAGGTCCGTCCCCGTCCATTGACGTCGCATCCTGTTTATCCTCCAAGGAAAGGAAGGCAGGTTTTTATTTATGGGCCAAATGACGTATCATATAGAGTTGCAAAGAATTCCTCCCTGGAAAGCTCAGCAGCGGAGGGCCAAGTTCATCAGTCAAAGACACTACTGATGTGAAGGGAACAGGACCAAGTGTCCTCAGCCGCCCTGAGAACGCCTTTCCTGAAGTATTTGTCTGAGAGGAGGCCTGACGTTTCTGCCGTTTGCGAAGGAGCCCGTGGGGCTGCTGTCTTAACTAAGGAGGCAGCTGGTAGCTCTCTCCTCCAGTCGGCCCTGAAATGTGGTGAAATTCCTTTGTTTTCCACAGCCAGTGGAGGGGAGCTGAGAGGTGGGAGCGGGGGTCAGTACAGAACATTCTTAAGTCACACCTGGCTCCCGGCCCCCAGAGCCGGCCAAGCAGATTCTTTACGGTCCTTCTCTCTGTCTTTCTTTTTCTTTCCCTTCCACCCTTCCTTTTACTTTCCTGTGTGTGTGAACCTACATAGACCACTTTAATAAACCTATAATGAAGATTAAATATATTTAGGATAAAGTGTACTTTTACTGTAATTCTTTTTAAATTAAATAAAAATTCTGAAAGGTCAAGGAATGTATCATAGGAGTATCAGGAAAGAGCAAATCTCCAACATCTTATTTGAGAAAAGAGATTTCAGATGTGAGTTGAGGGTTGCAGTCTTCACAGAACCGGGTCTCAGAGCTTGGCCTCGCCTCTGACGACACGTGGCCGCGTCCAGCCGCGTGCTGGTTTTCTCCTGGGTGAGAAAGCACAGGGTGTGTTGTATTTGGGGGTCATGTCCACTCTGACTCGTGATGTGCCTTCTCGTCCAATTCTTGTTTGGATGACTGAGTGCTCTCCTGGGTAACGGGATCGAGCAGTTTTATACAACTCAGGGATCGCCACCACACGTCTTAACATCGGCAGTGATGAAACTTCTAAGGCATTAAGCCCAACAACTCAAAGAAATACCATAACATATGTGAGGGTTTGGCTTTCCAGCTTTACTTGAAATTATTTTTTCCCAAGAATAATTTTTTTCTTGGTTTGACCTAATCTCTTTCAGTTGCTGGGATGTGCAGTTGATATTAGCTCAACGGAGTCAGGTGGGTCCATGCAATGATGCTTCCAACATCCTGTCCTCACGCTCCTGCATCCTCTGTAACCTCTGTGTCCCTGCGTGGCACAGTGACACCTGGGGCTTCGCTACACCTTGGAACTGCTTCCCTTCCCTTCTCCCAACGGCCTGCCCCTCTGCCTTAACGCACTTTTCAGTCTGTCCCTCCATGGCACTCATCTGTCCAGCCTGGAAACATTCTTGCCTTCTCCATCTTGATCGTGGTAGTGTTTAACAACTGGTAGGGGGTGAGGGCGGGTGGCTGACTTGCAGCATTTGCCAATTTCTGTAGTAGAAACACTCTCATCATGGGAGTATTTCAAGCCAGTTTAACAAGAAGCTCACAGAATTCCTGAAAATTTAATAACCAGCTCTCCCAAAGGTAGAGGATTCTGGTGCATCATTGCCACCTTCCCTTGGCTCTGCGCTTACTTGAACTTTCTCCTTCTCTTGGTTGTGAAACTTCTCAAAAAGCAAGTATAATTATTACTTATACTTCCTGACTTTATACTCTCCCCTTGAGTTTTTATAATCTGGGTTTTTCCTCTTTAAGATCATTAGTAATTTTTGTTGTTGTTGTTGTTACAAAAGCTATCCATTCAAAGTTCAAAAGCAAAAGTAAATTCCATCAACAAAAATGAAAAAGAGTACAAAAGAGACATGGGGGCCGGCCTGGTGGCGTAGTGGTTAAGTTTGTGCACTCCGCTTCAGTGGCCAGGGGTGAGCAGGTTTGGATCCTGTGTGTGGACCTATGTACTGCTCATCTAGCCATGCTGTGGCAGCATCCCACATACAAAATAGAAGGAGATTGCAACAGATGTTAGCTCAGCGACAGTCTTCCTCAAGCAAATAGAGGAAGATTGGCAACAGATGTTAGCTCAGGGCCAATCTTCCTCACCAAAAAAAAAAAAAAAAGAGAGAGAGAGACACCATCGAGGAACTTAGAATTGCAAACCTACACTCTTGTTTCTCATTTTCTCTAGCTTCTCTGCCCCTCTGGTCACTAGTGACCTCCCTCTCTCCAGAAGCTCTCCTTTCTTTGGCTTCCATAAGGCTGAACTGTCCTGTCCTCCTGTCTCTCTGATGTACCTTTCTCCTCTCTCACTTCTTCCTTCTCCACCCTCACAATGTCCATGTCCCAGAGCTCTGTCCTTAGCCCTCTACTTTTCTCTTCATCATCCCCATCAACCTTGACGTTGATGACTCACAAACAGATCTTTCCATATGGGACCTCTCTTATGAGCTCCAGTTCAGTATCTCAGGCGCCTGCAGATCCTTTCTTCCCAGAAGTCTAGATAGTCCAGAATAGACTCCATCAGCTTGACATCTACATCTCTGCCACCCGTATTTCTCCTGTTTCTGTTAAAGAAGGCACCATCCTTCCAGCCACTAAGGCTACAAATATCATAGATATGGCTTCCTCCGCACTCTTCACCCATACATCCTACTTAACGAATTTCTCAGCTACCTTTTACTCCACTTTACCTCCACAGTTTAGACCATTATTACCTGCTGTCGTATCTTCTGGCCTCTAGAATTGATAAGAATTCCTCTCCTGTTGATAAGAAACCCAGCTATAAGATTTATATTTATAAAGCATAGCTCTGACCAGTCTCACCTTCCTGCTCAGAAGCATTGATTACACCTGAGGTTGAACCCTAGCCTAGCATCAAGGCCCTCAGTGACACGGCCCCTGGTTATCTCCAACATTATCTGCCACTCCAGCATTCACCTGCCCCTGGACCTTGTCCATGTTGTTCCCTCCGTCTGGAACTCCTCGTCCCCTGTTTCTACATATCTAAGTCTGCCCATCTGCAAAGTCAAGTTCACATGCCGCCTCTTCCATGACTCTTTTCTGAGCTCCCCAGCTGTGAATAATTGCACCTCCATTCTCTGCACTCTTAGAATGCTTTTCTTTACCTCTCTTGTGACACGTCACTTTCTGCCTTGCACTAGAGTAATTTGTGGAAGGAAGGAGGAAACTAACATGTATTAGACGGTCACTGCGTTAGGACTTCTTATTACCTCCTCCAATGTTTACACAGCCCTGGGAGGTGGATACTACTACTGCTTGTTATAGAAGAGGAAACAGTGGCTCAGAGTGGCACCATGGACTTGAACTCCTATGATGGCCTGACTTCACATCTGTGCTCTTACCACTCCATCGTGTGTATGCCTTAACTCTCCTCTGGACAGTAAGGTTCTTGAGAGTAAGGACCATACTTTTTTCATCTTTATACACTTCAAGACTCCCAGTACAGGGCTTGCCACTGGCCGGCGCTCTGAATGCTGAGGGACTGAATGAAGGATGGATTGGCTGGTTGGTCCGCCCATTGCTCGTTTCCCAGCTGTGCTGCGATTGCAGCTGTGCATTCCAGAGTTACACATGCTATAAATCTCTTGCGGCCCCTTCACGTTTAGATGTTTTTCCTGCTCTCTGTGTCCTACTTATGTGTCCCTCTTTGATTGGCGAGCTTTGAAGGAGGCTGAGATTGAATCTGCAGTACTCTTTTGTCCAGATCCTGAGCATAACAAGCAACAAATGATTTCTGGAGATGAAAACAAGTTGTTTTTCAGGATGATATTATGCTGCTTTTTAGACAATTCTACTTGCTTCTCATTTCCTCCATCTCATTTTAACAGATCAAAGTGTTTGTAGAGTCCACTGTGATATCACTTCTCTTAGGAAAACTATTTATTCTCAAGACCCCAGCCTATTGTGACCTGTGCTGCTGCTCCCGCCATCCACCCCCACTCCCCGCTCATTGTTCTCCAGGGGTCTGTGCAGGTGTGGGCCTTCCTACGAGCCACACCTCTGGTCCTGACTCCCTCCCACCGAAGCTTACCTGTCCTGGTCTCTGCTAGATCTACTTAACTAATCTTATAAATTAACTGGGACTAGACAAACTTTCCCAGGATTATTGCATTAATTCCTTACTCTTTCCAGTTGAGCAGTGGCTTTATGGAATAATTTTATTGAAAAAAGTAACTGTAATGGTGGGCATTCAGGCATCACGGTCTCCTGTTGAGAAAGATATTTTAGGGCAGGGGGACTTCTCTGAGGAACCTCCCATTGCACCAGCTACTTGTACATCTGGCCCCATCCACACAGCATCTCCCTGCTCCCACCTCCAACACTCCACACTTGATTTGCAGCCAGGAATGGACAACGAGCAAAGCTCCCATTGCTGCTCCCATGACCCGTCTGATACGCAATATGACTCGCAGACCAGGCTGATGAAACTGGTGACAAAGACAAATGTGATTTCCCCCAAGAGCAAGAGTGACAGACAGCCCCCGTGGGGCTGGGTACTGCCCGGCCTAAGGGAATGGTCATCAAACCGGTGGAAGAGCCTCAAAGAACAGCAGGGCAGAGCTGCTGCTCTCCTGCCTCCCTGTGTATCAGCCATGCCTCTGACAGGAGGTGATGCTGACCTGCGCTGTGTGGCACACCTTCTTGGTGCCTTGTGAGACAGACAACGGGGCCCCACAGAGACACAGAGCTCCTTGGCAGGGCTGGAGGGGAGGGCACCACACTTTCACTGCCCTGCAGATAGTGGGACAAGTAGGACTCACATTTGCTTTTGTTTTTTCAAGAGCTCCAAGGAGTCTCTCCCGCGGTGTGTTGCTTTGATATTAGAAAATCCTTGTTTGCCTCCGAATGCATGAAGAAATCCCACCAAGGCCCTGGCTTCCTGGGGGTGGATTTCACAGGCATCGCTGGCCCTGAGCAGCTGTTGTGGGATTTCTGACTTTTGAACGCACATTCGTTCCCATGAGGAGCTCCAGGGACATCTAAGCCCTTGGATCCTTCCTCCTCTGCCTGTCCTCGCTCTGTCCCCAACATGTATTACTGCAACGGCTCTGGGCTCGTTCAGTAAAAGGTTGTCCCTTTTAATCCAGCATTAATAAAATGTGTTCTAGCTAATTTGCATGTGTTTATCTGAATCTCAGTGTATGAAATGTAACGCTAAGAAGTAAAATTGTTCTACTGTGACTATGGATAATGTTATTATTCGCCTTTTTTTGGATATGGGAAAAATTTCATTTGTGGCAAAGTGATATATTGAAGAAGAGAGAGCGTATGCCCCTGATAAAAGGGCTAAAAATTCACCAGATAAATGTCAGGCATTCTAAATAGACAGACAGGTAGAAAACTGGATAAAAATATATACACATTATATATGTGTGTGCGTGTATATATATAATTATAGTTATAGAGAGATGCTAATCTTAAGTACTAAATGATGGGGGTTCAAACCTCCTTTTTCTTTAGGGAGAAGGAAAACTGAGGCCAGGCTGTGAGACAGAGGAGAATGGGCTGATCTCCCATCAGAGATGGAATCTAATCTCTTGCATAATTGACCAGAACAGTTGTTTGTCATGTGCTGGCTCCTGGCCCTGACACCATGGATTCACCTACGGGGCTCACCAGTTCAGGAGGGAAGCAGAGGTCCAGGGCTGTCCCCAGCGTCTGCAGAGGCAGGCCATGACCAAGGGTGTGCTCACAAGACAGGCCACGCCAGGGCCCCAGGAAATTCCCCCTGAAACATCCTGGGAGTTCAGCCTTTGGAAAGGCCTGGTCCGCGTGTACTTGACCTTTCAGCTGCCACGCAAGCAGGAAGTAATCCCCAGCAGCAGCAGCATCCTTGAATATGAAGAACAGCTCAGTCCCAACTTTGCCAGCAGTGTTAAGGAATGAGAAGCTCTGAAACTTAATCTTCTAAGCTCTTTAACATTTTGAACAGTTTCTTGACCTCTCAGAATCATCATTATGAAAAACCATAAATGCAATCTTCACTTTAGAGGCAAGATCATCTAATCTAGCTGCTAGTCTCAGGACTAGCTACATGAAATAATCTGATAAACTTGCCGAGAATAGATTCCTACCTCCCATTCTAAATTCTAGTAGTGGGTCTGGAGTGGTCCTGGAATCTGCATTTAAACAAGCTGATGTATAGCCAGATTTGACACCAGCCTGGTCTAACTCTCCATGAGCATAGAAATCTCTTCCACAATATTTCTGGGCCAAAGAGTCTTAACCACATTGTTTCTCTTACTGAGCTGAAATCTGCCATAAAGAAATGTTTACCAATGTGTCCTCGTTTACCCCTTAGCACAATAGATCAAAGCCTCTGAATTTGAGGGGTTGCGAGAACAGCCCAGGGCAGAGGAGTTGGTGCGTTGTGAATAGGACACTGCATGTGTGCGCATGTGTGCTGTGCACAGAAATGCATGCCTGCACGTACTGGGGGCACTGGTTGGAATCAGGCATGAGGCAGAAGAGGGAAGCTAACATTTAGAGACGAATTGAGGGCTTGGAAAATCCATGTCCAGCAGCCATCAAGATCCAAGGAAGCTGAAATTGGGGCAGGATGAAAAGGACAGGTGTGCAAAAGCAGAGCAGTGCCAACAAAAGACCAACTCACCCAGAGACTCCATCAATGATGTGGCTGGTGGAGGAGGAACAGAGCCCGATCTTCAGAAATGGGGGACTGGAAGAGAGGGGGCAGGAAGCTGGCATCAGGCACCAGCTGATGTTAGGGGAACTGGTACAGGGAAACCTCCAAATGCCCAAGAGTCTTGAGCAAAAGGAAGCCAGTCATTCCTCCTAGCTGGGGGAGGAGAAGGAGTGGCTGGCTTAGAGTGTCAGAGTAGCATCAGAATTGTTTCTAGCACAGATCCCATTAGCTCATGGGGCAAGAGCTGTCATCAGCATGGGCCCTTTCATTCTGAGAAGTGACAGGGGACCGGACAGAGGGATGGGTCTCATTTGGGGCTTCTACTGTGCTGCCAGGATGGAGCAGGCCCCAAATCCTTGGGTCTGCAGCTACTTCTCAGTTTTCATGGACCCTTTGGTTAGGCACCTTCAGTTACCATATTCCAGAAGCAGCTTAATCAGTGTGGAATAGAGTGGAACTAATACCTTCTTTGTTCTGGACATCACACTGCTCTTACTGTAGCTCCCAAATTGCTCTTTCGACTTTTAGCACTCCTTCACCAAGACTGGTATGCATTGACCTTCAGACATCTAAACCCCCTACAATCTTCTTACAGAACTTCTCTTAAAATCAGATTTGCATATAAGTGGAGACTTTACATTTTTCCCTATTTAGTTTTATCTTTTAATTTTGACATGCCGTTTCCAGGTTTTGGAGGTTTTTCTGAATCCTGATCCATGGCCAGTGTATTAGCTATCCCCCACAAGTTGATGTCAGTGGCAAATTTGATCAACATGACTTTGATGTCGTCATGTAGTTTTTAAAAAGAGTTTAGACAACACAGAATTGATATAAATCTTGGCGGTACAGTAGTAAGGACCTCTGCTCACCTTGATGTTGAATAATTGATGTTCTTCAACCAGAACAAAGTCACCTGCTTGCACTGTTGCACACAGCAGTTTGTAAATGACTCAATTACAGGATTTATCAAAGTGTATCCTAACTACGTCTTTACATAGCTGTCTCACTCACCAGGCTGACTTTCTCCGAGGCAAGGACCACGTTTTATTCATTTTTGTGATTTCAATGTCTAGCGCAGCCTGCCTCGTAAGTGTGTGACGTCTGTGGTACGGATGACTCGTCTGGCTGACGTTTCCCCAACTTGTCTACAGAGATGAGTATCAAGAAGACTCCTTCATCATCTTGTCAAAACGAAGGTCTTCTCTTATCCCGCATTTCAGTCTATCAAGAAATGGAATGAGGTGTGAGGTTAACTGGACACAAGTTAACTCCCCGGAATCATTCATGCTTCTCCGTAATGAATACGAAACATCAGCTTAATAACATGCCATCAGTTTGTTAATCTAACCTAGACATATGCTAATACTCAAGGTCACATTCATTGGTCTGTGTAGTTTTGGGTATCCACCTACTTCAGTGCCCCACCCCCCTGCCCCAGTTGAATATCTGTAGTCCTTTTGCCTCCCACCATTCCCTATGATTTCTCAGATTCCTAACTGTCTCTGCCTCCAGCGAGCCTCCCCCACGCTCCCCAGTTGTTCCTCGCTGGATCCTGCCTTTCTGAATTGCTGGACTGCCTTCAGTGCCAGCTGCCTATTTCCTCTCCTTTTTGGGGGGGGGGGGGTGAGGTGAGGAAGTGCCCCTGAGCTAACATCTATGCCAGTCTTGCTCTATTTTTTGTATGTAGGATGCTGCCACAGCATGGCTGGTGAGCCTTGTGTAGGTCCACCCCTGGGCTCCAAACCCGCAGACTCCGGGCCACCCAAGCAGAGCGTGCGAACTTAACCACTCTGCCACCAGGCCGGCCCCATCCTGCCCTTTCTTGAACCACACTTCCCTGTTAGCTAGGAGTCAACATAGGTCTCTGCGTTCAGGTCTGGAAGAGAGGGTGAGAATGTTGCCTGGGGGCCCGCGCCCTCTCATGCTTTGCCTGGCTCGGGGCAAGGAGCCACTGGAGAATACATGCAGGGCACTTTTAAGCACCCTCCCCCCAAGAATGCTTGAATAACCCTGCGGGGAAGAGGCCTCCACAAAATCATGGAGATTGGATTTCCTGCTCGCCCTGGAAGAAGGGGTAAGAGGAGGCTTGACGCGATTGAGAAAAATTGAAGAAAGTGGCTTGTCTTCCTTCATGAGCATCTCAGGGCTCATTTATACCATTACATAAGCATGTCTTCCCTTCTGGTTTTAAGATCATTTCCACTGATAGAGAAGACAGGGAGAAAGCTAGGACTGAGCATTTCTGTCTTCACCAAGCTCTCTTTTGCCATCAGGCCACCTGCCAAGCACAGCTTCGACGCTTCCAGGCTTTATGCTTCCTGAGTCTAGTCTCACGTTCGCATTACTCTGTCCTTTGTGTCCATCCTCAGCTGTATGTTCCCATCTTATATATTCTTTCAACAAAGAGTTATTGAGTGCCTGCTGTGTACCTGGCAGTGGGCCGGCTGGAGGTCCAGCACTGAACAAAACAGGGAACAAGCCACCATCAATCCTGCCCTTATGGGGCCTATGGTCTACCAGGATTCAGACACAAACAGGACACATGAGGAAAACAACTGGTATGTTGGAGGGTGAAGACTGCTGTGGAGGCGAACAAAGCCGAATAGGGGATTGGGTGCTGGCGTCTGAAGGACGAGGAGTTGAGATGTTAAATAGTGTGGTCTGGGGAGGCCTCACTGAGGGTATCTGAGTCACCTCAAAGGGGAGGTGGTGGGGGAGCAGGCCGTGCAGGTGCCTGGGGAAGGGGGTTCCGGGCAGAGGGAACCACAGGCCTGAGGTGCAATCTACATGCTTGTTCAAGGAGGCCAGACTGACAGGCGCAGGGAACTGGAACTGGTGCTGTTAAAATCGGAATTCCCCAGAGAACCTGCTAGTTTCTCCTTCCCTGTGTCAGAATAGACTACTCCGGACTCTGAGGCAGCAACGCTTTAGGGGACATGGAAGTAAGCATCCAGGGCTCTGTCCCACAGGAGGTGGCCCCAGGTGGTTATGCTTTCTGAGTTTTTGATAATAGGTCATCTGCTGTCATTTTGTTCATTTGTTACATACATAATCACTGTGTGCCCATTATATAGCCATGAATGAAACATTCCCATCCCTGACCCTATGTACTAGAGGATGCCAAGAATACAAGCAATTATGCTGATAGAGGACACACAGAGAGGTCCAGGTGGCTTCTGGTGAGAAATGATGTCCAAACCGCCTCTTGAACACTGGGCAGGAAGGAGTGGGCCAGGCAAAGAGGTGGGGGAGAGCCTTCCAGACAGAGCCTGCCCAGGGTGTCAGAGGGCCCTGCACTCCTTCAAAACACTCTCAGATAGTTCCGGATGTCCACGAGGATGTGAGGGTGCTGAGGGTGAGTGGGGGGAAGGATGCAGAGAGACAAGAGTGGCCAGGCCTGGTCATGTCGAGTGGTGTCAAGGAGGACTGGATTCTAAGTAGAGAGGAAGTCATTGAGCAGTTTGACTAGGGAGTGACATGGTCCCATCTGCCGTCTCTAGTGACGTGAAGAGAACAGATTGGAGAGAAGCATGACAGGCAGCAGCAAGACCTGCGGGAAATGATGGTACCTGAACTTGAGCGGCCTTAGAGGGCAGAGAGACAAAGGGATGGACTCAAGATTAGGCACCTGGTTTGCAGGTCTCAGGTTCATTTGTTGTCTGGCGTCGGGGAGAGTGGGGAGTCACAGATGACACCCAGGTGTCCGATTTGAAAACAGTGGGTGGTGGCGCCTCAACACTTCCTCTCTTCCAACCTCTCAGTTCCAGCTCAGCTTTCCTAGAAGCAGAGACTGAGAGGAGGATTCTGACACCCACGGTTTCTTGAGGGAGTCTCTCAGGAGAAGGGCAGTGGAGGGAGCAGGACGGCGCAGGGAGAAAGCTAAGCAAGGGTGTGGTCCCAGCCGGAGACTGCTGCACCGGAGCTCGAGAGCATGAACTGCACCCAGTTTGGTGGCACCTTGAGGTAAAGCAGCCCACCTTTATCAGTCAGCCCCTGTATCAGTCAGCTGTTGGCTGTGGGCTGCCTGGGTGGGGACGGTAGGATGCTTATAACCCCTGAGTGAGCTGGATCTTGTTCTGCCAAAGACAATTCTCTTAAGAAGGGGACACCTGTGTGCCAATAACAGCTAATATTCCCAGGGGGAAAGGGGAGGCAGGAGTATATGCCCAATGAAAGTGGCCTGGGAGGGGCATCCACTCTGCTCTCATGCGCTTCTCGTCTTCTGCTGGCTGGGAAACCAGATAACCAAATAAGCAGATAACTGATTTGGGGGATGTTATGGACTGAATGCTTATGCCCTCCCCCCAATCTATATGTTGAAATCCCAGCCCCCAATGTGGTGGTATGAGGAGTTCATGAGGATGGAGCCCTCGTGACAGAGATCGTTGCTCTTATAAAAGGGACTTCAAAGAGCCTCCCTGACCCCCCACCATTGAAGGTACAAGAAGAAGGCAGTCTGCGGCCCAGCAGAGGGCTCTCACCCCACCCTGACCACGCTGGCACCCCGGCCCTCGGACCTCCAGCTCCAGAACTGGGAGTCATAAATTCCTGTTGTTTATAAGCCACCGAGTCTGTCATACTTTGTGACAGCAAACAGGAGATGTACCAGAGACTGAGGGCCTGATTCGCTTGCTAATGAGTGATTTTGAAACGCTGGCTTTAGAAATCTTTATTTCTACTTCAGAAGGTTTGTCTGCTCCCATCCAGTTCTTATTTGTGTTTGGTATAGTTGAAAAAGTAGGTTCTGGGTAAATGAGCTGTTGTTTGGATCCCAAACAGATTGTCCCAGTCTTACTGCAGGAGGACAGCTGTGGCGCAAGACTCTGGAAGGCGACATTCGCATCTTAGCCTATGCGAACAGCGCCCCCAGGAGCTCGGGGTCGGGGGGTGGTGTGGCCTGCGCAGCCCTGTGCGGGGGCCCAGGGACGTCCGGAACTCGGCACCAGGAGATGCGCGCCAATCCTGCCTCAGTTCGCTCCAGGCGCAGCCCTTGTTGCTGGCTGGAGTGGGGCTGGCAGAGGAGTGGGGAGAGGCTGCTGGGCACGGGGCGCTGCCAGCCTTGCTGCTCCGTGAAAACGCCGCAGCGCCAAACACGGATTACGAAGGTCCGAGGGCCCTGCAGGAGGCCTGCGCCGGGCCTCCCGCCCGCGGCATCCGACGCGCGACCGTGACCTTGCCCCCGCCGGACTGTGGCTCTTTCACAACATCGCTGGGACGTGTCCAGGTTGCCCTGGAAACATGCATGGGCTCTACTGTCAAAACCCAGACCCCTCAGACCTGCTGCAAAATAAACAAGATGTACAAGGCCAAGGGCCTGTTTCCGCGGCCCCCCCGGGCTGCGGGGAAAGGGCTCGGGAAGGGCCACAGTCCAGCCGCGGGCCTCTTGCTGGAGAAGGTGCCTCTTCCTCCCTCCAGGAGGCTCTGCTCACACAGTGGACTTTCCCTTACAGGGAGCTAGGAAAGGGAGTGAAGGGGCGTGGAGGGCGGAGGGCTTCGGGATCCGGAAGGCTGGATTGAGATTCGGGCTCCTGCACCCACTAGCCACCCCCTTGTCAAACAGGCCCCCCACCCATCTCCCAGGGTTGTGGTTGGGCTGAGATGAGAGCATGCGGTCAAGCGCTGAGCCTGGCGCGGGCGCATCCCTCCAGTGGCAGCTGGTGAGGGAGCTTCGTAAACGGCCTTCTCCCACAGCCTCGTGCCATTGGCGGATTCGCGGAGTCCTCGTTGGCGTCGGTGCCCGGAAGCTTGATAAACACCGGGACTCTGCTTCTTCCGAGGGGATTGCTGCTTCCCTGAATGGCTCATCCCTTGACATTCAGTCTAATTATTGCCTTTTTAGTTTGCCTGCAATGATCCACATTACGCAAGAGCTCAGCCTGGTAAACACCTTTAATGTTTGTAACTATGGTTTCTTTTGTGTAGTCCTTTTCACGCTCCAATAAGGGAGATTAAAAAATAAGGAACTCTAGTAATACGTAATTATTGTAGAAAAATTAGATAATATAGATAAGCAACAACCAAAAATATAATTAAAATAATCCTAATCATTCCGCCCAGAGAACACCACTGTAACATTGATTCCAGACTTTTCCCCGTGTAAACATATGTCGTTTTTAAAACAAATTTGGTTCATATTCTACGTATAGCTCTTTAAACTGCTTTTCCAACTTATATTTGCTGAACATCCTTTTAAATAAGTAAAGATAGAACCATAATTCACAGCATCATTTAAAACGGCTATCTACTTCTCTTTTACAGATCCTTTACCAAATATTCAGTAAGTTTGGATAATTTTTGCTACTATAAACAACACTGCAGTGAGTAATCTTGCGCATCTATCTTCTGCGTTTATCCACTCGTTTCCTAAGAACAAACTCCTGGAAGTGGAATAATATAAAGAGTATGCATCTGTCGAAGGCTCTGATGCACATTGACGAATTCTTGCACAAATGTGCCTATTTCCAGTCCCTCCAGTCAGAGAATGTGGGTCATTTTTCTCATACTCACACCAACACTGGTTATTGTTCTTTTAAATTTTTTTCCAGCCCAGTGTATGAAAAATGCATTCTTGTTATGTTTTCTTCTGTTTGTTTAATTACTAAGGAGATTTGTCACTTTTGCTACTTATCGGCCCTCTGTCTTTCTTATTTTATTAAATCCTTCTTCATTACTACTCCTAGTCATTTTCCCATTAGGGTGTTTCTCATTCTTTGTTGATTTGTGTGAGCTTTCTATAATAAACTCTTACACAAACCTCCACCCAGGGTTTATTCTCCTTAGGGCGTATGAGAAATTACCGCGGGAACGCTCTGGCGGAGGTGCCGTTGAGCTCAGGTTCCCTCAAGGGGGCCTTTAAAAGAGAGAGGTCACTCCCACTGGAGGGTGGGGGGGCTCCAGGGCTTCTTGTGTTTACTGTTGAAACTAGTACTAACCAAGAGGACTGCACTTGGGGGGCAGCAGACCCAACATTTGGCCTTGGCAGGACACTGGGTCCAGATGCTGCGAGGTGGGGATGTAGGTGGCGCTGTGCTGATGTGTCAGCTACACTTGTGGTCCTCAGACGGGCAGCATCGGCACTGCTCAGAAACATCTTTAGCAATGCAGATCGTCAGGCCCCAGCCCGGGAGACTTATAATCACTTGTAAGACTTGGTAAAATGTGCAGATGTAAAATTTACCCTCTTAACCATTTTTAAGTGTACAGTGCAAAGGCGTTAAGTCTGTTCACATTGCTGTGCCACCATCACGACCACCCATGGTAGAACTTCATCATCCCAACTAAAACTCCATACCAAGTAAACACTGACTCCCTCCCCATTTCCCCCTCCCCCAGCTCCTGGCAACCGCCATGCTACTTTCTGTCCATGCATTTCACTTCTCTGTCCCTCATATAAGTTGAATCATACACTATTAGTCCTTTTGTGTCTGGCTTATTTTACTTAACATAAGGTCTTCAAGGTTCATCCATGTCACAGCCTGTGACAGGATTTCCTTCCTTTTTAAGGCTGAACAATAGTCCAGTGTATGGACATACCACATTTTGTCTATCCATTCATCTGTTAATGGAGCTGACTGCATTTTGAGGGGCAATATGCACATGATTCAGCGGGGGCAGGGTTAAACGCAGATTTTAGTCAATTATTTCTGGGATGAGGCTTAAGACTCCACAGCAAGCCTCTGAAACAGCTGTCCTGCAAGCCAGGCCAATGCTTCACCTACTGCGTCCCATCCCACTCATAAAAATAAGACACAGCACCAAGGGCTCATACCAGTGAGTGAGTCCCACAAATCTTACAGGAAGCTTTTTAAAAATATAAATTGTTCATTTTGTTCCAGCCACCACTGCCGTCTGACAGGCCAGAGCAGGTCTGAGTGCCTCTCGGCCAGACCAGGCCTCCTCAGCTGGCCTAGTTCTCAACTCCCTGTAGGCCCCCCAACCTGCTTCACCCTCCCCCCCACCAGCACTGTTTTCATCTGTTCTGTATATTTGACTTCTCTCATTTTGAATGAGGATCCTGAGGCTAAAAGCCTGTGTTGTGCATTCATTCATTCAACAAATATTTATTGAGCCTTGCTATGTGCAAAGCACTGTTCATTCTTGATATGGAGGATACAGCAGAGAACAAATGAGACGAAATCCCTGCCTTTATTAGCTTTCATGCTGGTGGGGACATTGATAAGAAACAAGATACGCAAGCAGAATATTGGCTAGAAATCCATATTAAGCATGACAAATAAAGCAGGGGAGACAGAGAGGAATTTCGGGGGTGATGTTGACATTTTAGAGAGGGAGGCCAGAGCACTCTCCACTTAGGAAGTGACAGTGGGGTAGAGACGTGAGGGAGCCAGCCATGTGGGTATGTGAGAGACTCATTCCAGGCAGAGAGAAGGGCATGTGCAGAGATCCTGAGGTAGAAGCTGCCTGGGGCATCTGAGGAGCATCAAGGAGGCCAGTGTGATGGGGACAGAGCGAGGGAGGCAGAGGAGGGAGGAAGATGAAGCCAGAAAGGCAGCAGGGTTAGCTCATGGAGGGCCCTAGGTCAGCGCTGCCCACTAGCAATGTGAGACCACAGGTGCACCTTTCAGTTTTCTAGTGGCCATTCTAAAAATGTAAAAAGAGACACGTACAATTAATTTTAATGTATTTTATTTAACCAATATATCTGAAATATTACTATTTCAACATGTGGTTGCTACAAAAATTGTTAATGAGATATTTTACTCTTTTTTTGGTATCGTGTTTGAAGTCCAGTGTGTATTTTGTGTTTACAGCGCATCTGATTGTTGACTAGCCACAGGTCAAGTGCGCAATGGCCACATGTAGTTAGTGGCTACGGTTGCAGTGGGCAGCAGAATCTAGATCATATGAAGACCTTGACTTTTGCTCTGAGGGTGTTTTAAAATGTAGGTTTTATTATTATTCAAGTCTGGCAAGGCCAGTGGATCAGGATACGGCTGCCATTGAAAAGTTAGTTGGTTATACCCACAGTTCCCAAGAGAAAGGGGCACGCCATACCATGGGGGCCACACAGCGAGGCACCAGGTCAGTCAGGAGGCAGAGGGCAAGGGGTAAATGTGAGCAAGAGCCTTCATTGTAGTTTCTATGGGAAGGAATGAGAAAGTCCGGGCAACAGGCTTAGGATTGTCTAGTTTGGATAATCCCAGTGGGCTCTGGGTGCTGAGGGCAGGGGAATAGTGGCTCAGAGTGTGCGAGCTCCATGGAGGAGGTGGTGGGAGTGTGGGCTCTGGACTGGCTGATTTGCCTAGGAAAGGCCAGTTGTTTGCTATCCCTAGGAGCTGGCCAGCTCCGGGAAGAATAGTCTCTCCATGGGCAGCAAGGCCCCCAGAAGTCAAAGTATCAGAAATATGAGGTTAATACAAAGAGAACTAGGAGCACTGCAGGGCTGGAGCCGGAGGGGTGCGAGCTGGCTGCCGAGTGTGCCGGACTCGGGCGTCCAGTGGAGGGGAGGCAGAAGGGCAGTGAGGGTGGAAACAGGCACATCTGGGAGGCTGTGGCAACCCTCCGGGGGACAGGAAGGGGCCTGGGCAGGGATGGAGGCTCTGGGGGTGGGGGCTGCGTTCTAGACAGAGACAGACAGACAGACACATGAGTAAAATGATTCCTCACATGAGCACCTGGGTGCTGAACTAAATGAAAATAAGCACTTCCCAGTGTAGTTTTGGGGAAGAGCAGGATAACACATTTGTTGAAATACTTAGGGATATTTAGGAATTCCATAAAATTCCGCGAGAGTGTAGACAGTGAGGTAATACTGAAAGAGACACAGAGTTATTCTCCGCTGGCTCCTCACCGCATCGGGACAGTCCCTCTGCCAGGCCTGGTTGGGTCATTACATTTCCCGGCGTCCAGTCAAGACATTCCAGAATTACTTGTTGATATTTTCTTCGTAATCTCAACAGAATGCTTTGGATGCCTGGGGTCTGGCCTCCTCGTGCATTGTCACTAACCCCAGGCCAGCTGCAGGAAGCACAGCCTCTGGGGACATTGCCCCTTTGCATTCAAAACAAAAGTGAGTCAAGCCATACCTAGAGCTCACTGAGCCATGAGGTAAGAGAGAAGCACTGAGTCAAACGGAAACCACCGCTTTCCTGGAAAGCAGGTGCCGCAGCCGGGGACTCTCTTTATCTCGGGTGACTAGAAAGCCTCAGGGCCGATCTGTTAGCACCTGTGCCGGAAATCACAGACCAGGGAGGGGCCGCTTGAAGGAGCCCCTGCAGAAGTGATATCCCTATTCCGAAGTTTTTCCCATGACTGGAGCACATCTGGGACTCGCTTCTCCTTGGCAGTGGCTGTCAGAGTCCATTTAAGCCACATTAGAAACCCCATCTCATTTTTTAGAAGAAAACTAACGGTGTTACCCATTTTGATCTCATGTTATCTACTATATTTGACTCTAAATTATGTTTTTTTGTTACTTTCTGAGTCCATTAAGAGAAAACAACAACAAAAGGCCCATGTCCTTTACATCCGAAGTAATTACATGCAAAGGCTACCAATTCGTTCAGTTCATTATTTCATCGCTGAAATAAGCATATCGTTCCAACTAAATATGTATTTAATCTCTTCTAGAAAAATTATTTATGGAAAGATTATCCTGAATTTACAGACAGAAAAGTTTACAGATCATATGTGTACAGGCTGGTGGATTTTCAGGAACTGAACCAGGGCCCACACCGCCACACAGAATAGTGGCCTGGCTGGCCCCTGTGCTCCTCTTGGGCTAGGTATTACCCTGACTAAGGCCAGGGTCAGGTGTAGCAAGTGAGGCCCCCAGGTGCAAAATTTAAGGAGATGCTGGCTCTCAGAGAGAGCGTGTGAGCCTCCTTATGTTTTGCTGGAGGCACCTGAACTTCCCTGTCCCTGGTCCCAACCTTGATCCTGACCTCTAGCAGCACAGGTTACTTCTGCCTGCTTTCGAGCTCTGTGGAAACGAAATCATCCCATATGCACTCTTGTGTGTCTGACGTCTTTCGCTCAATGTTATATTTGTGAGATTCATCCATATTTTTGTATGGAGCTGTAGTTTGATCACTCCTGTTGCTGTAGAGCAGTCGTTCTCAAACTTGGGTGGACACCAGAGTAACCTGGGGGCTTATTAAAACACAGACTGCTGGGCTCCATTCCAGAGCTTCTGATTCAGTAGGTCTGGGGTGGGGCCTTAAAGTTGGCTTCTCTAACAAGTTGCCCCATGATGCTGATTCTGCTGGCCCAGGGACTACACTTTGAGAACCACTGCTGCATAGTATCCCACTGTGGAAATATCCCATCAGGTATTTGTCCATTCTAATGTTGACGGGCAGCTGCGTTTCCAGTTTTGGACTATGACAAATAGCGCTTCTCCAAACAGTCGTGTGCATGTTTTGTGGTGAACTATGTACCTGCTTCTGTTGGGTGTACCCCTAGGAGTGGACTTGCTGCGTCTTAGAGTGTGCATATGATCAGTTTTGGATAAATACTGCCAAACAGGTTTCCAAAGTGGTTGGATCAATTTGCATTCCCCTAGCAGTTTATGAGGGTTTCTGTCACTCTACATCCTTGTCAACACTTGATGCTGTCCATCCTTTTTCTTTCAGACATTCTGGTGAGTGTGTACTAGAATCTCACTGTGGTTTTAATTTGCTTTCCCTTGATAATGAATAAAGCCGAGCACCTTTTCCTATTGTATTGGCCATTTGGATATCTTCTCTTGTGAAGATCTGTTCAAGTCTTTGACCCGTATTTCTGTCGGTGTCTGTCTTTTCTTCCTTGTCAGCAGGAGTGCTCTGTGAGTCCTTTGTCAGATGTATGCACTGCAAATACCTTCTCCCACTCTGTGCTGCTTTCTCACTTCCTTCAGTGTCTTTTGATGAACAGAAGTTCTTACTTTTAATATAGTCCAATTTACTATCTTTTTTCTTTATGGTTAGCATGCTGTGTCCTCTAAGTTTCCAGATGACTATTTTGAATTAGGCATCCAATGCTCACTTGGAAATGTAAGTGTGGGTGCAATGAACCCAACCTTTTGAATCCAGAGCTGTCAACCACCATGTGTGCACTTTCTTCTCATCGTGGGTTGTCCTCAAGCTTTCCCATTTGTGCTGCATCCTCACCTTGTCTGCTCCTACCCTGATCTCCTCCCTCCCACCCTCCTATCGAAGGTTCTTCCATGTGGCCTCATACAGCTCCTGCAAAAAACACACCCTCTCCAGCTGGCAGTCTCCCTCCTCTCAGGTTCCTAGAGCTCATGGCAGGGTCCCTGTTGGGCTGTGGACTTGGGCTTCAGTCCTTGAATGTCCCCTGTGATGATAATGGTAGTGACCTGCTCCACAAAGCCCACTGGTCCATAGCACAAGATGGCTGATTGGCCTAAGTGCTCCTGAGTCAGACATGACCATGGGGTCTCCTTCTCAGGCAAGAGTCCTTCCTTCCAGGGAAACATCTATCTCTGTTACCAGCTGGTGCTCTTTCATTACTCTCCCCATCCGGATGTCCAAAATCCCAAATGTCATGACTGGATTTTAGAATGGAGTTCAATCTCTTAAAGTTGGATTAGGTCAAATTCAATTCTGCAGATTATATTTATCACACCATGAACATGCCTCCCCAGTCTACCAGGCAGGGCGGTGTGGGTCCTGGGCAGAGCCAGCCCCCTCAGGTGAGCAGGACTCACATGGGCTCCCACGAGCAGGTGGGTTCAGCATGTTTGTGTTTGGCGAGAGGGTGAAATATTGGTGACCACGAGCTCACAACAAGTGGCCAAGAGGAGTTCACAGATAGACAGTGAGGCTGTCAAGGAAGCACTGAGAGGCATAATCATGGAAAGGAGTTGGGACCAGGAATAAGCAAGTCAGGCACTGGATTGAAAATTTCTCTTCGAATGTGCTCTGGATACCTTTATTATCAATGTGTGGTCTTCACCTATAGGGATCTTGATCCACTTCTGACACAATAAGCATCACTCTCCCCAGGGCTAATAGAGTTCATTAAACATGCACACCCCTCTTCCTTGACAGAGTGGGAGATGAGGAAATGCCCCAGCCAGGCACCCTCGATATATGTCTATTACAGAGAATTTTAGATTTTCCATATTAGTGGGTAACCAGAGGCAGACAACAGAATATTGAAATTTGTTTAGGTTTTACTTTGTAAAGCATTAGATGAATTCTCTCAGCAGAACTGCATCTTTTTTATGTTTTGTCAAGTTGAGTGTTACACATTTTCATATTTCCTGAGCACACATCAGCGGCAGGGGCTGTGGGCAAGGGCCAGGAAATCAGCTGGATACGGTGAGTCACCCGACAGCTCTCGGTGTACGGCAGACACGCCAGCTGGGCCCCTGGGGAGTATCAGCGTTTTGCTTACCAGTCATATCAGGTCTTAAAACTGTGGCCCTCTCTCTCCACTCCTTTTCAGCAATCATAGTCTTCATTCCTTAACTCTCTTTACTTATCTTTTTATTTCCTTACTTGTTTTCTGGTGGTTTCATTTTCAGCCCAGCCATCCAAGCTGTGGACATCCTCCCTCCTTTGCCCTCATCCCTCTCCCCTGGTTAATTCCATCAGTCCTCCACAAAATCTCCTCCTCACAATCCAGTCCTACAGGTGAGTACTTTAAGACTCAGCCCATGATTGCCTTGTTCCTGCTCCCTGTCTGCTTTTGATCATTTATTGCTTTTCATCATTTATTGCTTGGGAGTGTTGGGAGTTTTCCCCATTCACCAGTGGTTAAAGTTAAATTTTAAAAATCAAAATTTAATATTCCAAGAAAATTATCATGAATATATGCAAAAGATTATCAGGTTGTTCATCACAACATTGTCTAGAATAGCAAAAGAAAGAAAAAGAGGTTTTGGCTGGAGGTCCAAATATCCATCTGTAGAGACTTAATTAAAGTAAGGTGTGTTCTTACAATAGTGTGTTAAAAGCTATGCAAATAATGCTGTAGAATAATATTTGATGATGTGGAAAGTTGTGTATAACATATTGTTGGTTAGAACCAACATGTAAAGGATGACCCTATCTTTGTAAATGAACCAAAATTAAGCATCTCTGGTCATAGAAAGGAAAAAAACAGCGTGAATGAGAAATAAGTGTTAATGGGATCAGCTCTGAGTGCAGGAGAATCATTCTATTTCCTTATTTTTCTTTATCTATATTTTCTACAAAATCCACATGTAAGTTTTCCAATAAGAAATAAATGAGGAGAAGAGGGGGTGGAGCAAAATGGCGGGGTGAGCTGATCCGGGATTCTCTCCCCTCCAAAATACAACAAAAGATTGGAAGAACTGAATTTCAGAGAATAAACATAAGGCCAGCTCGTTAGAGACCTACAATACCAAGAAGGCAGAGATCATAAACCTTGCTTACACCCTCGGAGGCACCAGAACGTAGGAGAGAACATCGCTCCCTCCCCTAGAGTCTGCGATCGCTGCAGCGCGGGTCGGGAAGGAGCGGGGGAGGGGCCGCGCAACCGGGGGATCATCCAGGACTCCTGCCGCTGATTCAGTGGAGACCCACTGACGGGGGGAAAGCTTCCGTCCGCGGGGACCCTATAAATCAAGGGCCTTGGGAGACCAGAGAACAGAACTGATCTCAACCCAGACCGGCGCATGTGAGTAACAGCCCCTCCCCCCTAACAAAGCCAGTGGGCGCAGCCATCTTGCCCCAAGGCAGAGAGCTAACACGCCACTCTCGACCCCCATCTAGTGGCGACAGGCTGTAACTGCAACTGAATTCTACCACCATGAGAAAAAACCGCTCCTCTACCATCCAGCAATTTATAAAAGCCCCAGACCAGAAGGAAAACAATAAAAACATAGAATTAAGTCCTGAGGACTTGGAAGTAGGTAAACTAAGTGATAATGAGTTCAGAGCAGCTATAATCAAAAAACTCAATGAGGTAGAAAGATAGAGAAACAAGCCGAGTTCTGGAGTTACTTCACAAAAGAGATTGAAATCATAAAGAAGAATCAAACAGAATTACTAGAGATGAAAAACACAATGGACCAGATAAAACAGAATACGGATTCCCTGAATGCCCGTGTAGACAACATAGAGGAGAAAATTAGCATAATCGAAGATAGACAGGCTGAATGGCACCCGACAGAGGAAGAAAGAGAACTAAGAATTTAAAAAAATGAGGAAAATCTCCGAGAGATAATGGATTCAATGAGGAGAAAGAACATAAGGATCATAGGAATTCCCGAGAATATGGAAAAGGAAAATGGAGCAGAAAGTGTGCTTAACGAAATTATTGAAGAGAACTTCCCAAATCTAGGGATCAACGGAGAAATGTGTGTAGAGGAGGGTTTTAGATCTCCTAGATTTGTCAATGTAAAAAGACCTACTGCAAGGCACATAGTAGTAAAGTTGGCAAAAAGGGAATATAAGGAAAGAATACTCAGGGAAGTAAGAAAAAAAAAGAGAATAACCTATAAAGGAGCCTCTATCAGACTGTCAGCAGATTTCTCTACAGAAACCCTACAAGCTAGGAGAGAATGGAGTGACATATTCAAAGCTTTAAAGGATAAAAATTTTCAGCCAAAAATACTCTATCCAGCAAGAATTTCCTTCAGATATGAGGGAGAAATTAAATCTTTTCCAGACAAACAAAAGTTAAGGGAATTTGTAACCAAAAGCCCTCCATTACAAGAAATCCTCAAGAAGGCTCTCATACCTGAAAAAAGAAAAAAGGGAGAAAGGGGACACAATCCACAGACTAGGGAGACCGATGGATAGAACCAGAACAGGATAGCAAATATTCAATTATAGCATTAGGGTAAAGGTAAGGAAACTACCAAAACAAGGACGATCTTAGCACTCTAACTACCAATTAATAAGATGAGTTGGAATAAAAAATGAAAATAATTATTTAGGAGGGGAAGAGCAAAGGGTCTTAATCAGTATTGGTCAAGTAAGTAAGAGACCACCAGAGAATAGACTATATTATACACGAGATTCTAAATACAAACTTCAAGGTAGACACTAAAATAAAGTACAGAACAGAGTCACAAATGATAAATAAGGAAAAATCTAAGAAACCCAGCATAAGAAATTGCAGTATTAAATGGGTAGTCTAAAGCAAACAGGAAAAGAAACGCAGGAAAACAAGATAATGAGCGACAGATTAACAGCACTAAGTCCACATGCATCAATAATCACTCTCAATGTGAATGGATTGAACTCTCCAATAAAAAGACACAGAGTGGCAAAATGGATTAAAGAACACGATCCAACAATTTGTTGCCTCCAGGAAACACACCTCAGCCCCAAGGACAAACACAGACTCAAGGTGAAGGGTTGGAGGACAATACTTCAAGCAAATAGCAAGGAAAAAAAGGCAGGTGTTGCAATTCTCATATCAGACCAAGTGGATTTCAAAATAAGACAGGTAAAGAGAGACACAGAGGGACAATATATAATGATCAAAGGGACACTTCATCAAGAAGAAATAACGCTTATAAATATCTATGCACCCAACACAGGAGCACCAAGATTCATAAAGCAACTATTAACAGACCTAAAGGAAGATGTTAAGAACAACACAATAATAGTAGGGGACCTCAACACCCCACTCACATCAATGGACAGATCATCCAGACAGAAAATCAACAAGGAAATAGTGGAGCTAAATGAAAAACTAAAACAATTGGACTTAATAGACATATATACATCACTCCACCCTGAAAGAGGTGAATACACATTCTTCTCAAGTGCACATGGAACATTCTCTAGGATAGACCATATGTTGGGAAACAAGGCAAGCCTCTACAAATTTAAAAAAACTGAAATAATAACAAGCATCTTCTCCGATCATAGTGCTATAAGGCTAGAAATTAATTACAAGAAAAAAGCTGAGAAAGGCACAAAGATGTGGAGACTAAACAACACACTACTGAACAAACAATGGATCATTGAAGAAATTAAAGAAGAAATGAAAAAATACCTAGAAACAAATGAAAATGATAGCATGCCATACCAACTCATATGGGATACAGCAAAAGCTGTATTAAGAGGAAAATTCATCGCAATACAGGCACATCTTAACAAACAAGAAAAATCCCAAATAAGCAACCTTAAAGCACACCTAACTGAACTAGAGAAAAAAGAACAAATGAAGCCCAAAGTCAGCAGAAGGAGAGAAATAATAAAAATCAGAGCAGAAATAAATACTATTGAAACGAAAAAGGCAGTAGAAAGGATCAATGAGACAAAGAGCTGGTTTTTTGAGAAGATAAATAAAATTGACAAACCACTAGCCAGACTTACAAAGAAAAAAAGGGAGAAAGCTCAAATAAACAAAATCAGAAATGAGCGAGGAGAAATAACCACAGACTCTGCAGAAATACAACAGATTATAAGAGGATACTATAAAAAGCTATATGCCAACAGAATGGATAACCTAGAGGAAATGGATAAATTCTTAGACTCCTACAATCTCCCAAAGCTCACTCAAGAAGAGGCAGACAATTTGAACAGACCAATCACAAGGAAAGAGATTGAAACAGCAATCAAAAACATCCCAAAGAATAAAACCCCAGGACCAGATGGCTTTCCTGGGGAATTCTACCAAACTTTCAGAGAGGATTTAATCCCTATCCTTTTCAAGCTATTCCAAAAAATTAGGGAAGATGGAACACTTCCTAACACATTCTATGAGGCCAACATCATGCTGATACCAAAACCTGACAAGGACACCACGAAAAAAGAGAACTACAGGCCAATATCACTGATGAACATAGATGCAAAAATTCTAAACAAAATTTTGGCAACCAGAATTCAGCAATTCATCAAAAGGATCATACATCAGGATCAGGTGGGATTCATACCAGGGACACAGGGATGGTTCAACATCCGCAAATCAATCAACGTGATACACCACATCAACAAACTGAGGAATAAAAACCACATGATCATCTCAATAGATGCAGAGAAGGCATTTGACAAGATCCAACAGCCATTTATGATAAAAACTCTGAACAAAATGGGCATAGAAGGAAACTACCTCAACATAATAAAGGCCATATACGACAAACCCATAGCCAACATCGTACTCAATGGGCAAAAGCTGAATGCCATCCCCCTGAAAACAGGAACGAGACAAGGATGCCCTCTATCACCACTCTTATTTAACATAGTACTGGAGGTCCTGGCCAGAGCAATCAGGCAAGAAAAAGGAATAAAAGGAGAGAGGATCCAAGATGGCGCCGTGAGTAGTCCTCTTTGTCTCTCACCCTTCAAGTCTACAATTATTTGGACACTTATCGCTTGACAAAGGATATCCAGACAACATCTCAGGACGTCTGAGACACCCACGCGACTATACATCGGAAGGCGGATGGACTTTCCTCTGGGAGGATGTGGAAATAGGTGAAAACTCTCCGACCCCGACGGGCAGCCTAGTACCCGCAAGCGGCTTTCTTCCAACGGACGCCCCCAGAGGATCCACACACATCTAGGCCAGGAGCGAGAACACAACAGAGGAGCGACGGTGGAAACAGGTGACCAGAACCCTACCTAAACCCCCCGCAATTACTCCTAAACGCAGAGGGAAACTTTGGAGTTGCACACCTGAGCCCGCGGGGAGAGTCTCTCCCCGCCATTGGCGGGGAGACCCAGCCTGGTGCTCGGGGCGCCCGGAGGGTCCCAGAGAGAGACACGGAGGGCACAGAGGTCTCCCAGCTGCCGTTGCCCGCCCCGTGGGACTAGGGATTGCTGGAGATCTCGGAGAGGACCGGGGCGGGGGGAAGTTTCAAAGGCCGGTTCTGCGACCCGGAGAGGAAGCACCGGAGCTCCGCCCGGGCAGCAGACAAAACTCTCTGTCTGCCGTTAGCAGAGGGGCCACGCTGAACATTCACGGCTCCGGGAGAGGCCCGGAGAGAATCCCAGAGAGCGGGGCGACCCCCAGCTGCCGTTGCCCGCCCCGTGGGGCTAGGGATTGCCGGAGATCTCGGAGAGGACCGGGGCGGGGGGAAGTTTCAAAGGCCGGTTCTGCGACCCGGAGGGGAAGCGCCGGAGCTCCGCCTGGGCAGCAGACAAAACTCTCTGTCTGCCGTTAGCAGAGGGGCCACGCTGAGCATTCACGGCTCCGGGAGAGGCCCGGAGAGAATCCCAGAGAGCGGGGCGACCCCCAGCTGCCGTTGCCCGCCCCGTGGGGCTAGGGATCGCCGGAGATCTCGGAGAGGACCGGGGCGCGGGGAAGTTTCAAAGGCCGGTTCTGCGACCCGGAGGGGAAGCGCCGGAGCTCTGCCCGGGCAGCAGACAAAACTCTCTGTCTGCCGTTAGCAGAGGGGCCACGCTGAGCATTCACGGCTCCGGGAGAGGCCCGGAGAGAATCCCAGAGAGCGGGGCGACCCCCAGCTGCCCTTGCCCGCCCCGTGGGGCTAGGGATTGCTGGAGATCTCGGAGAGGACCGGGGCGGGGGGAAGTTTCAAAGGCCGGTCCTGCGACCCGGAGGGGAAGCGCCGGAGCTCAGCCAGGCAGCAGACAAAACTCTCTGTCTGCCATTAGCAGAGGGGCCACGCCCAGCATTCAGGGCTTCCGGCAGAGGCCCGGAGAGAAGCCCTGAGGGCGGGGCGACCCCCAGCTGCCGTTGCCCGCCCCGTGAGGCTAGGGATTGCCGGAGATCTCGGAGAGGACTGGGGCTGGAGAGAGTTCCAGAGACCCAGCTTAGTAGCCTAGTGGGAAACCCTACAGGCTCACAGCAGCCTTAGGGAAAGCCTCTGCACAGCACCAGTAGAAGGCACCCAGCCGCCAGCCACAAGGCTGGAAGGCCCCAGGGCAAAAGCAGCATAGCTAGGTGTACTAACCACAGACTGTAGAAGATGCCAATAGCTCTCCTGCGACCCATAGAGGACAAGTGAGTTTTGGTGGGTGCAGAGAGCAACGGAGCAACAAATATAAGTGATCCCACCCCTGGCCGCTGGAAAAGCCCATAACACCGTTGCAGACCCCAAGGAGAGAGCACATCTAGGTGGGCTGCAACAGTAGGCACCTGCAGCCTGAAGCCCCCCTGTGACGGCCCCCACGGCAGAGGAGGGAATACAAAGGGCCACTGTGGCTACGAAGAGGGGCCCAGGCCCAGTTAGCAACTACGGACAGGGTTCCTGGTTGGTGAAGTATAAACAGCGGCTCCCCCCACCACAGCAGCTGAAACAAGTGAAAGGAGCAACTAAACTCTATCTCCATGCGGAGGCACAAATCAACAACATCAAGCAATATGAAAAAATACATTAAATCTCCAGAACAGAAAGAAGGTAACAAATACACAGAAAACAATCCCAAAGAAAATGAGATATATAACCTAAATGATGACGACTTCAAAACAGCCATCATTAAGATTCTCAATGAGTTAAGAGAGAACTCTGACCGACAACTCAACGAGTTCAGGAGCTATGTCACAAAAGAGTTTGATACGATAAAGAAGAACCAAACAGAAATATTGGAAATGAAGAACACAATAGAGGAGACTAAGAAAAATCTAGATGCTCTGAACAGTAGGGCCGATAATATGGAGGAAAGAATTAGCAATTTGGAAGATGGCAATATAGAATTGTTGCAGGCAGAGGAGGAGAGAGAAGCAAGACTTAAAAGAAATGAAGAAACTCTCCGAGAATTATCAGACACAATTAGGAGATGCAACGTAAGGATTATAGGTATACCAGAGGGAGAAGAGAAGGAGAAAGGGGCAGAAAACCTATTCAAAGAAATAATGGCTGAGAACTTCCCAAATCTGGTGAGGGAGATGGATCTGCAGGTGACAGAAGCCAATAGATCTCCAAACTTTATCAATGCAAGAAGACCAACTCCACGACATATAGTAGTGAAGCTAGCAAAAGTCAACGACAAGGAGAAAATATTAAGGACAGCCAGGCAAAAGAAACTAACCTACAAAGGAACCCCCATCAGGCTATCAGCAGATTTCTCAGCAGAAACTTTACAGGCTAGAAGAGAGTGGAATGATATATTCAAAAATCTGAAGGACAAAAATCTACAGCTGAGAATTCTCTACCCAGCGAAAATATCCTTCAAATACGATGGAGAAATAAAAACTTTTCCAGATAAACAAAAATTAAGGGATTTTATTGCCACAAAACCTCCTCTTCAGGAAATCCTCAGGAAAACCCTCACTCCTGAAAAATCCAAAAAAGGAAAGGGGCTACAAAACCAAGAGCAGAGGAGATAAGTAGCAGGACAACAACAGAGAGTAGCAGCTCTACATCAGAACAGATTAAACCATGGGACGAGAAACAAAGGAAACTGAAGAAAACCGGAAAACAAGACACAAAATGGGAGTGGAAGGCCCCCACGTCTCAATAATCACTCTAAATGTAAATGGATTGAACTCCCCAATCAAAAGACACAGAGTGGCAGGATGGATCAAAGAACAAGATCCAACAATATGCTGCCTCCAGGAAACACACCTCAGCCCCAAAGACAAACACAGACTCAGAGTGAAGGGATGGAGAACAATACTCCAAGCTAATAACGAACAAAAGAAAGCAGGTGTCGCTATACTAATATCAGACAAGGTAGATTTCAAAGCAAAACAGATAAAGAAAGATAAAGAGGGACAGTATATAATGATAAAAGGGACTCTCCACCAAGAAGACATAACACTTATAAATATATACGCACCCAACACAGGAGCACCAAAATTTGTAAAGCAACTCTTAATAGAACTAAAAGAAGACATCAACAACAATACAATAATAGTAGGGGACCTCAACACACCATTAACACCAATGGACAGAACATCCAGACAGAAAATCAACAGGGAAATAATAGAATTAAATGAAAAATTAGACCAGATGGACTTAATAGATATATATAGAACACTTCATCCAAAAACAGCAGGTTACACATTCTTCTCAAGTGCACATGGAACATTCTCAAGGATTGACCATATTTTGGGAACCAAAGCAAACATCAATAAATACAACAGAGTTGAAATAATATCAAGCATCTTTTCTGATCATAACGCTATTAAACTAGAAATCAACTACAAGAAAAAAGCAGAGAAAGGTGCAAAAATGTGGAGACTAAACAACACGCTTCTCAACAAACAATGGATCATTGAAGAAATTAAAGAAGAAATCAAATATTATCTGGAGACAAATGAAAATGAGAACACGACATACCAAATCATTTGGGATGCAGCAAAAGCAGTCCTAAGAGGGAAATTCATTGCAATACAGGCTCACCTCACTAAACAAGAAAAAGCTCACGTAAGCAACCTCAAACGACACCTAACAGAACTAGAAAAAGAAGAACAAACAAAGCCCAGAGTCAGTAGAAGGAGGGAAATAATAAAAATAAGAGCAGAAATAAACGATATTGAAACAAAAAAGACAATAGAAAGGATCAATGAAACAAAGAGTTGGTTCTTCGAAAGAATTAACAAAATTGACAAACCCCTAGCCAGACTCACCAAGAAAAAAAGAGAGAAATTGCAAATTAATAAAATCAGGAATGACAGAGGAGAAATCACAACAGATACCAATGAAATACAAGAGATCATAAGAGAATACTATGAAAAACTATATGCCAACAAATTGAACAACCTGGAAGAAATGGACAAATTCCTAGACTCCTACAATCTCCCCAAACTGAATCAGGAAGAAATGGAGAATCTGAATAGACCTATCACAAGTAAGGAAATAGAAACGGTAATCAAAAACCTCCCCAAAAACAAGAGTCCAGGACCAGACGGCTTCTCTGGAGAATTCTACCAAACATTCAAAGAAGACTTAATACCCATTCTCCTCAAACTGTTCCAGAAAATTGAGAAAGATGGAGAACTCCCTAATACATTCTATGAAGCCAACATCACTCTGATCCCCAAACCTGACAAGGACAACACAAAGAAGGAGAACTACAGGCCGATATCACTGATGAACATAGATGCAAAAATCCTCAACAAAATTTTGGCAAACCGATTACAGCAATACATCAAAAAGATTATACACCATGATCAAGTGGGATTTATACCAGGGACACAGGGATGGTTCAACATCCGCAAGTCAATCAATGTGATACACTACATCAACAAAATGAAAAACAAAAACCACATGATCATCTCAATAGATGCAGAGAAAGCATTCGACAAGATCCAACACCCATTTATGATAAAGACCCTCAGTAAAATGGGTATAGAAGGAAAGTACCTCAACATAATAAAGGCCATATATGATAGACCCACAGCAAACATCATACTCAACGGACAAAAGCTGAAAGCCATCCCTCTGAGGACAGGAACAAGACAAGGGTGCCCACTCTCACCACTCCTATTCAACATAGTATTGGAGGTGCTGGCCAGAGCAATTCGGCAGGAAAAAGAAATAAAAGGAATCCAAATAGGTAACGAAGAAGTAAAACTCTCGTTGTTTGCAGACGACATGATCTTATACATAGAAAACCCCAAAGAATCCACAGAAAAACTATTAGAAATAATCAACAACTACAGCAAAGTAGCAGGGTATAAAATTAACGTGCATAAATCAGTAGCATTTCTATACACTAATAATAAACTAACAGAAAAAGAACTCAAGAACTCTATCCCATTCACAATCGAAACGAAAAGAATAAAATACCTTGGGATAAACTTAACCAAGGAAGTGAAGGATCTATACAATGAAAACTACAAGACTTTCTTGAAAGAAATTGACGATGACATAAAGAGATGGAAAGACATTCCTTGCACATGGATTGGAAGAATAAACATAGTTAAAATGTCCATACTACCTAAAGCAATATACAGATTCAATGCTATCCCAATCAGAATCCCAAGAACATTCTTCACAGAAATTGAACAAACAATCCTAAAATTCATATGGGGCAACAAAAGACCGCGAATTGCTAAAGCAATCCTGAGCAAGAAAAACAAAGCCGGCGGAATCACAATCCCCGATTTCAAAACATACTACAAAGCTACAGTGATCAAAACAGCATGGTACTGGTACAAAAACAGGTCCACAGATCAATGGAACAGAATTGAAAGCCCAGGGATAAAACCACACATCTATGGACAGCTAATCTTCGACAAAGGAGCAGAGGGCCTACAATGGAGAAAAGAAAGTCTCTTCAACAAATGGTGCTGGGAAAACTGGTCAGCCACATGCAAAAGATTGAAAATCGACCATTCTTTTTCACCACACACCAAAATAAACTCAAAATGGATCAAAGACCTAAAGATTAGGCCTGAGACAATAAGTCTTTTGGAAGAGAATATAGGCAGTACACTCTTTGACATCAGTTTCAAAAGAATCTTTTCGGACACTGTAACTCCTCAGTTGAGGGAAACAATAGAAAGAATAAACAAATGGGACTTCATCAGACTAAAGAGCTTCTTCAAGGCAAGGGAAAACAGAATTGAAACAAAAAAACAGCTCACTAATTGGGAAAAAATATTTACAAGCCACTTATCCGACAAAGGGTTAATCTCCATAATATACAAAGAACTCACACTGCTTAACAACAAAAAAAAAACAACCCGATCAAAAAATGGGCAGAGGACATGAACAGACATTTCTCAAAAGAAGATATGAATATGGCCAATAGACACATGAAAAGATGTTCATCATCGCTAATCATCAGGGAAATGCAAATCAAAACTACACTAAGATATCACCTTACCCCCGTTAGATTGGCAAAAACATCCAAAACCAAGAACGACAAATGTTGGAGAGGTTGTGGAGAAAGAGGAACCCTCATACCCTGTTGGTGGGAATGCAAACTGGTACAGCCACTATGGAAAACAGTATGGAGATTTCTCAAAAAGTTAAAAATAGAAATACCCTATGACCCAGCCATCCCATTACTGGGTATCTATCCTAAGAACCTGATATCAGATATCTCAAGAGTCCGTTGCACCCCTATGTTCATCGCAGCATTATTTACAATAGCCAAGACGTGGAACCAGCCTACATGCCCAGAAACTGATGATTGGATAAAGAAGATGTGGTATATATACACAATGGAATACTACTCAGCCATAAAAAAAGACGAAATTGGCCCATTCACAACAACGTGGATGGACCTCGAGGGCATTATGTTAAGCGAAATAAGTCAGTCAGAGAAAGACGAACTCTATATGACTCCACTCATAGGTGGAAATTAGTATATTGAGAAGGAGATCTGATCGGTGGTTACCAGGGAAAAGGGGGGGTGGGGGGAGGGTACGGAGGGGGAAGTGGTGTACCCACAATATGACTAACAAAAATGTACAACTGAAATCTCAAAAGGTTGTAATCTATCATAACATTAATAAAAAAAAAAAAAAAGAAAAAGAAAAAGGAATAAAAGGAATCCAAATAGGGAGGGAAGAAGTGAAACTCTCGCTGTTGCAGACGACATGATCTTATATATAGAAAACCCCAAAGAATCCATTGGAAAACTGTTAGAAGTAATCAACAACTACAGCAAAGTTGCAGGGTATAAAATCAATTTGCATAAATCAGTAGCATTTCTATACTCCAGTAATGAACCAACAGAAAAAGAACTCAAGAATACAATACCATTCACAATCGCAACAAAAAGAATAAAATACCTTGGGGTAAATTTAACTAAGGAAGTGACGGACCTATATAATGAAAATTACAAGGCCTTTCTGAGAGAATTGGATGACGACATAAGGAGATGGAAAGACATTCCATGTACATGGATTGGAAGAATAAACATAGTTAAAATGTCCGTTCTACCTAAAGCAATCTACAGATTCAATGCCATCCCAATCAGAATCCCAATGACATTCTTTACAGAATTAGAACAAAGAATCCTAAAATTCATATGGGGCAAGAAAAGACCCCAAATTTCTAAAGCAATCCTGAGAAAAAGAACAAAACGGGAGGCATCACAATCCCTGACTTCAAAACATACTACAAAGCTACAGTAATCAAAATAGCATGGTACTGGCACAAAAACAGGTGCACAGATCAATGGAACAGAATTGAAAGCCCACAAATAAAACCACACATCTATGGACAGCTTATCTTTGACAAAGGAGCTGAGGGCATACAATGGAGAAAAGAAAGTCTTTTCAACAAATGGTGCTGGGAAAACTGGAAAGCCACATGTAAAAGAATGAAAATTGACCATTCTTTTTCACCATTCACCAAAATAAACTCAAAATGGATCAAAGACCTAAAGGTGAGACCTGAAACCATAAGGCTTCTGGAAGAAAACGTAGGCAGTACACTCTTTGACATCAGTATTAAAAGGACCTTTTCAGACACCATGTCTTCTCAGAGAAGGGAAACAATAGAAAGAATAAACAAATGGGACTTCATCAGACTAAAGAGCTTCTTCAAGGCAAATGAAAGCAGGATTGAAACAAAATAACAACCCACTAACTGGGAAAAAATATTTGCAAGTCATATATCTGACAAAGGCTTAATATCCATAATATATAAAGAACTCTCGCAACTCAACAAAACATCAAACAACCCAATCAAAAAATGGGCTGGAGACATGAACAGACATTTCTCCAAAGAAGATATACTGATGGCCAATAGGCACATGAAAAGATGCTCATCATCGCTGATCATCAGGGAAATGCAAATCAAAACTACACTAAGATATCACCTTACACCCATTAGAATGACAAAAATATCTAAAACTAATAGCAACAAATGTTGGAGAGGTTGCAGAGAAAAAGGAACCCTCATACACTGCTGGTGGGAATGCAAACTGGTGCAGCCACTATGGAAAACAGTATGGAGATTCCTCAAAAAATTAAAAATAGAACTACCATACGATCCAGCCATCCCTCTACTGGGTATTTATCCAAAGAGCTTGAAGTCAGCAATCCCAAAAGTCCTATGCACCCCAATGTTTATTGCAGCACTGTTTACAATAGCCAAGACGTGGAAGCAACCTAAGTGCCCATCAACAGACGAATGGATAAAGAAGATGTGGTACATATATACAATGGAATACTACTCAGCTGCAAAACACAACAAAATCATTCCATTTGCAATAACATGGATGGACCTTGATAGAATTATGTTAAGTGAAATAAGCCAGTGAGAGAAGGATAATCTGTGTATGACTCCACTCATATGAGGAATTTAAAATTATGGACTAAGAAAAGTTTAGTGGATACCAGGGGAAAGGTGGGGTGGGGGGTGGGCACAAAGGGTGAAGTGGTGCACCTACAACATGACTGACAAACATTAATGTACAACTGAAATTTCACAAGATTGTAACCTATCAATAACTCAATAAAAAAAAGAGAAAGAAATGACAGTTTTAATTTTTTTAATTTAAATTTTCAATGAATACAGACATAGTCCTACTAGGGCCTATGGAGGAGGCAGATGGGGAAGCAAATGCTCATTGGACCCCGAGCCCATGCTGCCAGGTAGGCCCGTGAGGAGGCCTGGTCTTCACAGGACGCCCAGGGGGAGTCTTACCTGAATTAGGACTGCAACTGACGCCTTGCAAGAGGCCGTTGGAAGACAGGACGCAAGTTTAAAGAACAGATGCTCAGTGATACACCAGATGTTTAACTTCCTCATCAGTGGGGAAGCTTGTTCCTAAACAGTGCTTGCATTAGTCTGCTGGGGCCGCTGTAACAAATACCACAGGCTGAGGGCCTTAAACAACAGACATTTATTTCTCACAGTCCTGGAGGCTGGAGGTCCAAAATCAAGGTGTCGGCAGGGTTGGCTTCTCCTGGTCTCCTCCTCAACTAGAACACGGCTGCCTTCCCACCGTGTCCTCACATGGTCTTTCTGCTGTGCACCATGGTCCTGGGGTCTCTTTGTGCGTCCAAATTTCCTCTTGTTATAAGAACACCAGCCAGATTCGATCAGGGCCCACGCTCAAGGCCTCGTTTACCTTAACTCCCTCTTTAAAGGCCTCATCACCAAACACAGCCCCATTCTGAGGTACTGGGGGCTAGGACTCAACATATGAACTTGAGGGGAACTCAGTTCAGCTCACGGCAGCAGCGCTCCTGTTTTCCGCGTGAACAATGAGCTCAGGCAAGCACTGGAAGCAGCCTGCTGCCTAAAGTCAGAAAGAAGGGCATCACCTCTCTTAACATTACACGCATTTTTACCTCTGTCCACCAGAGGGCAAACTTTTAAAGGGCTTATTCAAAAATGTTAGCCTTGATTTTTAGCCCTTTCTATCCTAAATAGTTTCTCTTTTAAATAGAAAATTGTTAGAAGTAGATAACACTGTGTTGTTTATTAACATCACCTACTTTCAGTTCAGGGCTCAACAGGCCATTCTTCCCTTTCTTTGAAAGTTCAAGGTCATAGACTAAGATAATTTTCTATTACTGAGCGTGAATATCTTGACTATTTCAAAACCAGTTGTTCAGGAAGGTGACTTTTTCTCATATTATCTTTTATTATAACTCCTATAATTTTGTTTTCATTATCTCATCTCCTAAACACCTTATGAGATAATGGAAGACTTATCAGGCAAGAGTGGAAAGAAAATGGATTTTCATGGCAGACTACTTGGATTTATGTGTTTGCTTATTCAATTATTCATCCAGTCAACAAACATTTGTTGTTGTATGCAAAGCAATGAGTTGGGTGCTGGATTTAAGTACTAGTTCTGCCACTTGGTGGCTATTGGGACCACAGACAAGTCAAACTTCATACATTTCCACTTCCTCATTTGTAAAGGGGAAATGATACTGACCTTGAAGGGCTGTCTTAGGACTCAGTGCAGACAGGTACTTGAAGAAGTTTGGAAAACTTCAGAGTGCAAAGCCCCTGCGGTTGTCACACACTTCCAAGCTGAATCTCCAGTTCATAGAGCAGTTTCTGGCCACCTGCTTCTGTATCTCTGGGGTGTGTATATCAGGGTGGGGTCTTAGCCCAAACCTTCTGATTGAGAATCTCTGGGGCGATTGCCCAGGAAAACCCACCTGTTAATAAGTTCACCAGCTAAAGCAAGTGCACCAGGAATCACCACTTTATCTAGCCGCAGTTTCTCGATCGCAGCACTCCCGCCATTTGGGGCTGCCTAATTCTCAGTTGCGAGGGCTGCCCTGTGCATTGCAGGGTGTTGAGCCACATCCTCGGCCTCCACCCATTAGATACCAGCACCACATCCCCCTCCTCCCCCAATTGTTACAACGACACAAATGTCAGAGACGTCACCAAATGTCCCCAGGGGTCCAAATTGCCCCTGGTTGAGGACCCCTGAGCTAGAAAAATGGAATTGGTTACATTGCCACCAAGCAGAGCCATAATCCAGTCCGGTTCCTCTGTGGGCACAGCACAGTCGGTCCACACTGCTCACACCATCATTTCTAACCTACTCGTGACCTCAGCTGCCCTTCATCACATGATACCACGTGCCAGGATGCTTTACAGAAATGGGCTCAATGGACACTTACAACCTCTTGGCGGTGGATATTAGTGTGAATTCTGGCTTATAAGTCAGGAGCCCGAGGTTCAGAAACCTGTGCCCAAGGTCACAGGTGAGTCCAGATCTGTCCCTGAACTCAATTCTTTCAGCATCACTACATCCACCGGCAATTAACAACACCCTGCCTTGTCACTCACCTTCAATAACTTACCTAATCCAATGACAGGCTCTTCAAGGACAGGAGCTGCTCTGGTGAAGAAGCTAGACAAGGTGCCTGCCTCCTGAGCCTCTGCTGGAGGTGGGCAGACAACAAAGAAGCTTCCAGGAGTAGTAAGAATCGTGAAGGAAATTTAATGCGAAGTGAAGGGATAGGCTGCAGAGCGACAGAGTGCGGAATTGGATGTCTGGGGAACTTAGCAGAGAAGGTGGCAGGCCTCTGCTCCAGGTTTTTTCTTTCTAAAGGTGGAGTTGAGTCAGGCAAAGCTGACCTGCAAGAACAGGCAGGGATGCAAGACCGCACGAGGCTGAGAGCCGTGATAAGGCAGAGAAAGCCCCTCCCTTTCTTGGGCAGGTTGATTGTAGGGAGTCAGGGTAGAGAAGTAAGCTACAGGACTGTCATAATTATTCAGCAAACTCTGTGGAATAGCGAGCGTTCTTAGTCATTCTGGGGCATCTCCACCTGTGGGGCCACCAGCAGCTTGTCTAGGGACACTCGAGCTGGGCAAGGATATGGTATCGGAATTCCACCTTCAGATCCTTGGGGGGGGGGCTTCAAACCCAACGGAGGGTTTGTATGAAGGACCCTAGTGGGCAAAAAATCAAGATGTCATCTAAGTCATCACAGGCTACCACAGCCTCAGGAGCTGCCTGGTCTCTGCAATCTTGCCGTATCCCCTTTGCTGGCAAGAAAGTTGGACAAGGCTGGCGAGGCCAGTGGCATCTGGCAAAACTGGAGGGAAAGCTGGAGTGTCTACCGCCCTCAGCTGGCAGCGCCTGGAGCCTGCAGGGAAACCCAAGGGAACCGCAGGGAGACGAGCCCAGGAAGTATGTCTGCAACAGGTGACAGGCCTGGGCAGGATGGGCTTGTCAGAGAGGCCCAGGACGAGGTGAAAAGTAAGCAGAGGAGGGGTTGGAATGGTCCAATAGATACCCATGATGGCAACCCCCAGTGAATTGTGCGGGCAGACCCGACCCTTTCAGGGCCCAGCACGGATGGCACTGACTGGGGGAGGCTCCTCCCCGGATGGAGGTACAGTGCCTCTGGTTGGACTTGAGCAGGAAGCCTGGCGCTGAGTCTTCTGCGAGGACTCGTGGCAGGAGGGCATAGAGAGGTACATGCAGAGGCACGACCTGAGAGCTTTGCTGCAGCCACCTGCTGTGGCTGGTGCTCAGCTTCTCTCCCCCTGCAGGACCAGTAGAGGGTCCCTCCTGGGGTGGGGCCTTTCCCACTCTTTCCCTTTATGAGGAGGGCCAGGGGGAAGCCAGTGGGGCTGGAAGCACACCAGCATGAGCTCTGCCTTTCTTCACCACTCAGGTGAGTGAAGACCAGCGCCCTTTGCCAGCCTCTCCGCAAGGCTGGGAGCCTGTGAGAGGGGTTTCTGCTTCCGACACAAGTCTTGCCTCCTCTGAAAGAGCATCACGCTCGCCACAGGGCATCATAATCGTCTTTTTGCTGGTGAGTCCCGTCACATGCACATTTAGCTCAATTGAATTCAACTGTAGAGGCTCAAAGAAAACTTTAAACAATAATGTAGATGAAGTGTGTGATTCTGCCCGCCATCCCCATCATGAGCATATGCCTTGGAGTATGAATCTGTGAACATTTGCATCCAGGTCTGATCTTCTCACGCTGGGAGCATCTCATACACCAATGTTTAAAGTACGATACATCCTTTTCATGCAACGTGACCTCAAAACGCAAGCCAAGCCAAGCACTTCCTCTGGTGCTCAGCCACAGAAACAGCTGTCCGTTCCGAGGCTGCGGAGAAACTGGCTGCACTGTATTTTTGGAGAGGAGGCAATTCAGAGGCCAATGGACCACCTCCCTGAGGGATGTTTTTCCAAGGATAATTTTGATTATACTTGATTTTCTCCTTGATGTTGACTTGAGAATTTACCTAACCACTGCCCGAGATGCAACTGCCCTCTGGCTTTCTTCCCTACTAAGCAGTGAGCTCCCTGAAGGCCAGGCCATGTCCAACTCATGTTTCTATGCCAAGTGCATGCCTGGCACACAGTAGGCATGGTACCAGGAATGGACGAAGAGGCAAGAGGGTAGCCAAGGCCAGGCTCCTCACAGCCTTGCTCATTTCCCTCGGGGTGGGTGGATTGAGATCTCAGAGGATTATTTGGTTCTCCTTCCAACGGGGTGAAGTGATGCAGCTCCATCTGTGCGGTGTTCCCCACTTCATCTTCTAATGTTTCTTTGGAAGGTCGATCTTGTGTTGGTGAAACTGGAACAACTGACACACTGTAAACTATACCGTATAAACTCTTACCTTTTCTCAAGGACTGCAGCCTGATGCACGGTAAGTACTCGGTAAGTACTTGCTGAGTGTTGAGTGAACACGTGATAGATGAATGAACCCACCCACCTTGTCATCTACAATGCAACTTGCTTACACTCCTTCCCTCCGAGTCTCTGGTTCCCGCTAATATGCAGTCCGCTCTCCCCAGGGACAGTCTTATGAGCTTCCTAAACACAATGTCTGAATGGAACCTGTTCCTTCCTCTCCTGATTTGGGTTCCTCCCAGCAGGATGAATGTAACACCCAGCAGGGTGAATGTCTGGCTACAATAATGATAACCTTTTTGCCTCTATTCTATATATTCCATAATGAGGAGTCTTACTCTGTAAATCTGAGTGCTAAGATGGCTAAGGACCACGGCCTCCTCCTTACTGCCCCTCACCCCCACCCCAGGATTTAGACTGGAGGGCTATTTTCCGAAGCTCTGTATTCTACAGATTGTTATGTTAACCTAAATACAAAACCCCTTGCCAACATCAGGTGTGGTTTTAATGGCACGGCCACCATCCTACTGCTTTTCCCTAGCCCAGTGTTTTTCAAACTTGGTGCCATTGAATCACCTGGAGAAAGTTTTTTAAAGGCTGATTCCCATGACTTAACCCAAGAGATTCTGATACAGTTGGCCTGTGGTGGGGCCCCGCCATCGGCATAGTGTAAAACTCCAGTAGTGATTCTAACGTGTGTCTGGGTTTGAGAACCATTTCATGTCGTCACTTCGTCCTGCCACTCTCTGGAAGGTTGTATCACACCCTTTCTTCCCTCTGTCATTCCCCTTCCAAATGCTCACCACCAAGCCAGCACAGCCTCGTCCTCCCAGTGCCGCATCCACACACCCACGTTTGTACCCAGTGCTCCATCCTGGCGTCTGCAGCAACCACTCTGCTCGCGCACTGGACCCACCCATCGCCAGCTTGAGGGCTTCACTCCCACACGTGTGGCACTCACAGCACACTCACAGCACACGGTGCTATCAGATCTTCTGTCTAAAACACAATTTCCCAGTCCCCACGTCCCCTCCAACCGTGACCGTGGCTCAGCGCCTTCCTCGTGAGTCTCCCGAGGGGTTGCCAATTCTCCCGGTCTCCCCTTCCTACCCCGCTGTTCTCTTCCTCGGCTCTTCATCCCCGGTATTCCATTGCTCTGCTCCTGTCAAGGGCACCAGTGACCTCCATCCAGCCCAATCCAATGGTCAGATCTCAGTCTGCATCTTACTGACCGTGGGCTACATTTCCCCTTTGGCGTCTAGGTTTCCACACTCTCACTCTCGTTTGCCTCACTGGACGCTTGGTCTTGGGCTCCTCTGCTGGATCCTCCTTCTCTCCTAACCGCTAAACACGTGAGAGCCCCAAGCTCAGCCTTTGGTTCTGTCCTCTCCCCTGCTCCAACTGCACACGCATTTCCAGTTATCCTGCTCAGCCCCGTGGATCTCAACACCGTCTAGCATTGTGCTGTGCAGTGTGCTAGCCGCCAGCCATGTGCGGCTACTGAGCACTTAAAATGTGATGAGTCCAAACTGAGATGTGCTGTCAGGGTACAGACACACTGGATTTTGAAGACTCAGTATGGAAAAAAATGTAAACTATCTCATTAACATTTTTGTATTGATTACATGTTGACATGATAGAATGTTGGCTCCATTGGGTTAAGCAGAATACATTAAAATTAGTGTCACCTGTTTCTTTATACGTTTTTAATGTGATTTCTAGAAATTTTAAAATTATCTATGTGGCTCGCACGTTATTCCTATTAAATGGCTCGTATGTTGATGACGCCCAAATTTCTCTCTCTAGCCTCTTTTCTCTGAGTTTTAGAGTGCTTTATCAGTCAGGGTTCTCCAGAGAAACAGCAACCATTAGTATGTGTGTGTATATACGTATATATATGGAGAGACAGAGAGAAAGAGGGAGAGGTTCATTTCAAGGACTTAGCTCACACTCTGGTGGGGCTGGCGAGTCTGGTCTCCCAGCTGGCTGGAGACCCGGGTTGCAGTCTCGAGCCTGAAGGCCATCTGCTGGCAGGATCCCTTCTTCCCCAGGGAAATTCTTTTCTCTTAAAGCCTTCACGGATTGGATGAGGCCCACCACATTATGGAGAGTAATCTGCTCTACTCAAAGGCTGCTGATTTAAATGCTAATCTTATTTGAAAAAATACGTTTACAGCAAAATCCAGACTGGTGTTTGACCAAATATCTGGACACCACACTCAGCCAAGTTGACACGTAAAATGAACCATGACGAGTGGTCTGGCCTGCTTGGTATCTGCACACTGATGTCTAGCGGCCATCTGAGACTTCAGATGTCCCAAACAGACCTCTCCGCTCCTCCCCCACCCTGCTCCTCCCCATCCCTGACAAAGACCACCCTGGTCCAAGCCACCACTGTGCATTGTCCAAACCATCTCCCTGCTTCCCCTCCCACCCCCCACCCACAGATCTCCACACAACAGCTATGGTCCCCTGTTTAAAACGCCAACTGACCAAGTAACCCCCAGGCACAAAACTCTAATGGCTTTCTGTAACATTCAGAAAAACATAGAAATCTTTACTGAAGCCCACAAGATGCAAAGAGCAGCCCTTGCCAGTTCCTCTGGTTGCCTACCCTACTACTCAGCCCCAGCCAAAGAGGCCTTCTTGAAGTCTCTCAGACACGCCTCAGAGGGCATTCCTGTCTCAGGGCCTTTGCACACTCGGCCCACTTCCTGGGAGCACTCTTCTTCCTGGTCTTGCTCCTTCCCTCCCGTCCTGTAGTGCTGAGGCGTCCTGCCAATTCCGCCCTGCTGCCCAGCCACCTCTCTGGAGCCCATCCTCGCTCCTTCGCACACCATCAGGGTGCTGTGTGCGCCCTTCCATCTCTCTAAGGGACAAGGCTGAGAGGTGACCTCACTCACCCTGTGCTGCTGGCTGCTGGACTCCAACTCCAGGCCATACTCAGCCTCTCCCAGTCTCAGTCTCTCATCAGTAGTGACAATAAGAAGAGTTTCCATTCTGTAAGTTTGTCTTGGGGGATTAAAGTGGTAATTCTCGTAAAGCGATGGCACATAGTAAATATTCAACAGATGCCAGCTAGGACCTCAGTGATTTTATTAGTCAAATGTACAGATCAGGAACTGAGAGCCTGTAAGAGGACAGTGGCAGCCTATAATCCAGGTTTGTGACTCTTTGTGCCAATTCACCCCTGAATAAGAGACTAAGCAGTAGAGTTATTTTGGGGGTGGATGGGGGGAAAATGGGGTCACATCATCCAGTTTTTAAGAGAGATTCAAGTTTCACATTAAATACAAAGTTAGCGTTGGCTACCAAGGGAGGGTTCCATGTCTCCCCTTTACTGTGTTAGCCATACTGGTTTGAATCACCACTGCCTTCCAGTCTTCCTTGTTTCCAACATAGCATGTTTTGCCTTATGGTCCCAGCAAGTGACATATTGAGATATATATATATTTTGTTGAGGAAGATTGGCCCTGAGCTAAGATCTGTGGCAACCTTCCTCTCTTTTATAAGTGGGGTGCCTCCACGTCATGGCTTGATGGTGGTGTGTAGGTCCACGCCCGGCATCTGAATCCACAAACCTTGAGCCACTGGAGTGTGCAAACTGAACCACTGCCGGCCCCAGTGACATACTGACTTTAAGGAGAAATTTGGTATCCTGGCCAGTTAAGAGTACACTGGGAGGGCAAGCTTCTCCATGAAACTGATACATAAAATGGGAACTGCAGCCTCTAATCAATGGGAAGATACAAGAGGGCAGCATTCGGCTTGCAGCGAATCCAGCCTCTAGACAGAGGAGCTGTAGCTGCGGACTGCTGACGGGGTTTACAGATGTCATCTCGGAACCACGTCTGTAATCTCCGAGAAACACAAAACGGGAGGAGCACCAGGGACTGGAGACAGAGAATGTCACAGGAATTTTCAAAATGCGGAAACAATAAGAATATACTGCATTAGACTGAACATAACTTAATCTTTCTTTGGTGATCCAGAGGGTGACTTAGAATCATTGGGCTGACGAAGCACTGTGTGCTGTAAATGGACAGATGTTCACACTTGCACGTGAGCTGTTCACAGTTAACAGCTTCCTGGACAACAGGGGTTGATTTGTTAATACTCTCTTCCATTTATTGGGCACCCTCTGTGCCAGGAGCAATGCTGAGTGCTTTCCTTACATTTTCCTGTTTAATTCTTTCTGCCACCCTGTGGGGTGTGGGTTATGAGGAAAGCCAAGCTTAGAGAGATGAAACAGCTTGTACACAGCTATCCGGGTAAAATGAGAGGACCTGAGACTCCAGCACAAATGTGTCTAATTTAAAAGCAATTGCTCTTGACTACTACTCGATCCTACCTAGAAAGAGCCAGGCTGTGTTTCAATGAGCAATAGGCCCAAGAGAAGTCAACAAAGGAGACGGAAAATCAGCACTGTGGGGAGAACAGGCAGGCGAGGTTCTGTGAAACGCCTCCGCCCTTTCCACCAGGGTGGACTTTCCCTGCTGGACGGAACAGATTCGTACAGGACAGGCGCTGTTCCACGTGAAAGGCCATGAGAGGCTTTAAACCAAGGTTCCAACTTGTGTCAGGTGAAGCGGACCTGATTGGGTGGATGGGAATCTGGAAACCTGCCCTGTTTATGCTATAGTTATGGTTTCCCATCCACACTCCTAACACCCTTCCTCTGGGACCAACACATCATTTATACTCTGTTCACCAAAACAGTCCTGCCACTTTCACATGTTCTACTTTGAATTACGTATATTTTGTTAGTCACAGGTCCTGGCAGGAAGCAAACAGAACCTCAAACTAGATAACTGAGCAGGGTTTAATGAAGGGGCTAGTCACGAAGGTCCAGGCCGGATGGGGGAAGCCAACAAGGTCATGGCGAAGATGTTTAGCTCCTGAGCTCCCCTGGCCTAGAAGGACCACGAGCAGGGGGCAGATTCCAGAGCTGGGGAGGGCAGCTGTAGGCAAGGCTGTCTGACCCGAGCCCATGACCCGAGCCCATGCCCGCACAGGATCAGCAGAGGGGGAGGGGAGGCCTGGGGGCCTGTGTAGTCTGACCTCACTTCCTTCCCAAGCCTGAGCCCAGCCACCGCCTCTCAAAGGAAGTCACCCAGTAAGAGAGCCTGTTGCTGCTCCCAGGACACAGAGCGGGGCGGACAAAGATGGAAAATGGATTTGAGTGGGGTTAACAGGAGACACCTAGCACCACCCTCTACTTCCAAAAAGAAAAAAAGGAAATTGGACTCATTAAAACAAGAGCAAATAAAAAAAAAAAAAAAGTAATAAAATGAAGTGATAAAATTCTTTTAAAAAATTAAAACAGAAAACACTCATTGAGAGGTCACCAATAGGCCCTTGAGCAGAAAACAGCCCCAAGACTATTTGATTTGGCCTGGTACGTGTCATACACATCTGAGTTTATTGCCAGAACTTAAATACGGAGAGATTTTACACAGAAATCTGGATTTCCTGCTTTTCTTGAACAATCCAAAGATCCTGCGGCAGTGGCCCCCCCCCCCCACCGGGGGCTGCTGCCCCCTGCCGGGAAGGCCCAGCCAAGCAACCTCCAGGTCCCAAAGGTCCCCATCCTCCCACAGTACAGATGTCCTAACCGCGCTGGCCCCTGTAGGCAGCTCTAACTCACACAACTGAGAGAGGCTGATGCAACTGAGTAGAAAGATAATTCCAAGCTTTGTGGCCACAAGGCAAAGAGGGAACTGGAGAAGGCTCTTTGTGTCGTAAGAGTAAGCACACCAACGCATCAAAGGCAGAAAGGTTTTTCTAGTTCCAGGGTCTGAGAAGATGGCACAGAGGCAAGGCACTTCCACTCCCCTTTCTCCTGCAGCCTTTAATGTTCACGAGAATCTCAGGCTGAGGGGCGGAAGGAGGCAGGGAGCAAGAGCAGAGGAAATGGCTGTAGCTACTCAGACTGCAGACTTTTCTGCTATGGGGGCCTCATGCTGCTCAGAACTCTTTGATGGCTCCCTATTGCCCCTGGAACAAGGGTTTTCAACAGGGGGTGATTTGCCTCCCCAGGGGACATTTGGTAATGTCTGGAGACATTTTTTATTGTCATGACTGAGAAGTTGCTACCGGCATCTTGTGAGCATAAGCCAGAGACACTGCTGAACATCCCACAATGTACAGGACAGCTTCCCGCCCTGCCCACAACAAAGACTTATCCCGCTCCAAATGTTGGGAGTCCCAAAGCTGACAAACCCTGCTCCAGAATAGAATCCAGATTCTTTCACCCCCCTTTCAAGATCTCCAGCATCTGCCCCTGCTTTTATCAACCATCTCCTGCTTCATCACCCACCCACCCTGACTCACACTCTGTACTCTGTGGCCCACTCCTTTTGTGCTCCCTTGTGTGTTTGGGCCTTTGCATAGGCTGTTCCTTCTGCCTGTAACACAAGCACATTTGCCTTCAGCTGCCCAGGAACAGTCTACATCCCCCAGGGATTACCTTAGATGCCACTTCACTTCCTCTGCGGAGTGTGGTCTCCAGGGTTCTTGTGGCATCTGCATGCTAGTAATGATCACACTGCGTCATCATCTCTGGACTAAACCTAAAAGGGTAGCGACCGGGTCTGTCTTGCCTATTGTATCTGCAGGCCTGTGCATGACAGTCACCTGCTACCACTGGATGAACACATGGCCACACCCCGATCCCTAACAGGGTTAAAGAAATCAAAGCCAAGTCCTATAAACAGCCCTAATTTTGTCTCCAAGAGAACCAGTATGGAGCCAGCGGCTCCTACAAGAAAGTGAATGAGTTTGAAAGGTTCACCAAGTCACTTCCCAGCAAAGACGGGCTCCGGCAAGCCCTGCAATTCCACCTCTCACGAGAAAACGTCGGGTTTATAGGTGGTTCTGACTTAGTTGGCTTTGAAAAACCAAGAGCCCATTGGATTTAATTATGATTCAGAGTTAGTCAGCATGGATTCACAGAAGTCCTCACTCCACATATTTATTAAGAAATCCATCGACTCTCATTTTTCTGGACAGGGCAATTTCAGACACTTCCTGTCTCCAAGAAGTCATTGCTAATATTGAATTCCAATAGTATGTGAAACTGTGGCTGGCAGCCAATAAAAGATGCTTTAAACCCCAGCCCTCCCTTGATAGCCCAGCAATTTGTGAGTAACCTAACAGGCAGCGGAATTCATTGAACTCTGCTGGCAAGAGCTGAGTGAGGATTGATCGCCCCAGAGGAGCCACTCCCGGAATCAAAGCTGCAGACGTTCATTCGCCCTGGGTTCACGACGGAATATTATTTTCCCAGAGGACTCGAAAATGTACCCTGAAGTGACAAGGGGAAATGCTAGAACACGTTTGCTTTCTCCAACTGGAAGGCAGATGCCGTTTCTAGACCCGAGCCCAGCAAGGCAGGTGTGGGGTGGTGCCAGCCAGCTCGGGCCCCTGCCTGGCACAGGACCTCAGGTCCCCGGGAGAGGAGAGGCCCCATCTGCTTGCCCAGCACGGTCTCACTGTAATGTGTGCAGCGGGTACCTTGTATTTCCTCTCTGTGGGGATTTAATGTAATGTCTGTCGAATGCAACCAGAATCTCAAAAGCACGGAGCTTTAGAGAAAGCGCCTCGAGCTGTAAATAGCAGCCAAATGAAATGCTGTGTTTTCTGTTGACTGGTGTTCCCTGGGGAAGGATCCCCCCTCCCAGGAGGAACCACATCACCAGAATCTTCCAGCAGCCCTGACAGTAGGACATGACAGTCCACAAAGAGGTGTAGAGATGACTGCTCTGTTATTACAATGAGATTAAATGTGACTCATTGTCAGGAGCAGGAAGAAGCAGTGGAGATGTTTTTCTCTCTTTCCCTGGGAAATGGTCTGAGCTGCTGGATTGCGCATGGTCTCTAGAATTAAGTTCATCATGCAATTAGCAGTTGGTTTCATAGAATCACAGGCTGTTTCAGCTCCAAAAGAACTTTGAGACCACATAGTTCAAAGCTCTACGATGTGCGTCTCATGGATAAGGCACTGGAAACCCCGAAAGCCTGAGAGATTTCTCCCAGGTCACTTGGGGAGTTAGAAGCAGAGAGGCGACTAAATTTCCTAGTCCAACCTGCTAACCCTCATATCATGCCACCTCTCAGCCCTGCCCTGAGGACACAGCCCTGCACACCTGCGGCTTAGGAACAAGCACTGGGTTTAAGCGTCTCTCTTAGTCCATTTGAGCTGCTATAACAAAAACACCATAGACTGTGTGGCTCAAACAAGAAACATTTATTTCTCACAATAAAGTCCAAGATGAAGGTGCCGGCACATTTGGCATCTAGGGAGGGCTCCTTCCTGGTTCTTAGATGGCCACCTGCTCCCTGTGTCCTCATATGGTAGAAGGAGCAAGGGGTCTCTCTGGGGTCTCTCTTTAAGGGCACTAATCCCACTCATGAGGGCACCACCCTCATGACCTAACCACCTCCTAATACCATCGCCTTGTGTTAGGATTCAGCGTGCGAATTTCACAGGACACAATATTCAGTCTATGCAGAGGGACAGGAGGTACCCAGGTGTGCACAGGTGCTCCACAGGCGCTATTTAGGCATCTTACTGCACTGGCGCTGCCTCCTCCCTGCTTCCTGCTGCCTTTCTTTTCTCCTAAATCAAAGATGGCAAAGCAAAGGGCAGGAAGGTTTCCAAGATCACAGACTGTGCTGTGATGGGTCTGTAAGTCACTAGGCAGCCTGAAGCTTTCTGGCGCCCACAGGTTCCCACATCCAGCCCATCCCGCCAGCCTCTTTCAGACGGTGTGACCAGGCTGGCCAGGAAGTTCAGCCGTTTCCTCTTGCCAAATAAATACCCGCGGAGAGGACAGTGTCAAGGAACCCAAGAGTTTTTTTGTGTGTGTCAGGAGGGTGGGGTAGGCGTGTCAGACACCCCTAGATGAAAGGCAGACTGGGCAGGAAGAACGAGCAGGTGGGTTTCCACTCTTAGAGGAACCAATGGCCTGACAGCTTGTCCCCAGCCTCCATCTCCGTGTTTGCTTCCACAGCCAGCTGGTGAAGGAGCTCCCATCTCTGATGCTGGAATTGGGAGGATGAGCTTTTCCACCCAACGCTTCAGGGGGGCTAATGAGCTCCTTGGCCTCAGGGCAGGTGTGGGAGGGATGTGCCGGGCAGGGAGGGTGATCTGATGCCCAGGTCTTCAATTGTCTGAGGCAAACTCCAGTGTCCAGGGCGATCCTGTCTTTCCTCGGGTGTGCTGGCAATCATTAAAATGGGTTTCAATGATAGAGTGGGGGAGGGCTAAATAGGACCCACAATTCTCCTTCCTCTGCAACTGGATGTGAAATACAGAGGATAGAGTTCAGGGTATTGAGGGAGAACAGAGCACGTTCACTCCCTCGCTCTGTCTACCGCCAGGCGGCCGTGGAGACGGCACCCTGCTCCAACAAGGAGCCAAAGAACTTGGCTCTCAAATTTGTTAAGTTCTGCCTCATCATTAGCTTCCCCAAGAATATTTGTTTTAAAAAAATTTTTTTAATAATAAAAATTATTTTAGAGTTTACTTGGAAACGGGTAACTTGATTGTCTTGCAAAACAGCTAAGACTGTTGGTCCCTGGTAAAAAGGTCAATCTTGTCCTTACTCCAGGGTGTATGTCAGTCTGCCTCAAGGAATTTACCAAACTAAATAACCCTGAATTCTGAAAAACATCTTATTATATATAATTTATTTATTATAAATTTATACTATTTATTTATATTATATTTATATATTATATTTAATATATTATATTATTTAGTATAATTTAATATTTTTAATATATTATATTTTAATATTTAATATATTATATTATTATATATTATATATAATATAATAATAATCTTATTATATATTATATTAGCATGAAAGAAGAGTAAACACTTTAAGTATTTAATGATAGGGTAATGGTTAAGTAAACTGTCTAAATCCCATGAAGGAATATTACTAAGCCATAACAAATGATGAAAAATGCTAAGTTCACTGAAAAAAATCAGGATATAAAATTAAATAGTATTAGTGCACCTCTATAGAGACATAGAAAACCTGCCATAAAATCTGCTAAAACACTGACAGTGATTGCCGAAGGGTGGCAGGATCATGGACGATTTCTTCTCTTTCTTTTCTAAATTTTCAGTACATAATTATATTTTTATAACATAAAGTATGAATACAAGCATACCTCGCTTTATTGTGCTACACAGATAGCGCATTTTCTACAAGACCTTCCACCAGCAAAAAGATTACAACCTGCTGAAGGTGCAGATGACCGTTAGCACTTTTAGCAATAAAATGCTTTTTAACTAAGGTACGTACTCAATGCTATTTTTAGACATAATGCTATCGCACATTTAATAGGCTACAGTGTAGTGTAAACATAACTTTTATATGCACTGGAAACCAAAAAAGATGTGTGACTCATTTTATTGCATTGCTCGCTTCATTGCAGTGGTCTGGAACCAAACCTGCAGTATGCCTGTGTAATTGTCCACAGAAAAAATATCCCACTGACCCACTGAGACATCGGTTCTTCTGGACCTGGGAGGTGGCGACCTGACTTGAAAGGAGTCCCCAGGTGGAGGGTTTGGTAATTTAGTGACAGCGTGAGTCAGCCCAGTGTGAACCCTGTGAAGCAGTTGCTACAACAGCTCCTGCTTGTTAGGTGGTATTGATAAAAGTGTGGTTTCTAGAATTCCTGCTGTTCTCTGCGCTGGCCAGGTAGCGTGCGGGGTTTCCCATGCAGAAGTGCATGCCAAGACAAGCAGAAAGCGCCCAGGGGTGGGAGGTGGAGCAGGGAGGAATCTGAGAGCCGCACGATGGGGCAGCTGAAGGAGACGGGGCGTGTGGAGCCGGAGGGAGAGAGATGCAGTGATGGCCTGCTGCTTGTCTTCAAATATTTGGGAAGCTGGAGCCTTGTTTTGTTCTTAACGTCTAATCCCTCTCCACTGGGAAGCTGATGTCTTTATCCAAGAGTGAGCAAGGGAAAGGCCACTCTTCTTCATTTGTGGCCCTGGTTCTCATTCTGTACGTGGCCTGCGCTGTTTCACACCCAGTGCCAGCTGGTGAGACAATCTAACTTCCTTATATCGAGGTTGATTTGCCAATCATAGACAGAATTCTTCCTCTGTGATTGCTTAAATTCAGACACGGACTATGAATTCTTCATCGTTATTTCTATGGACGTAGTCACCGCTCTTTCTACTTTGTTACTGCACGTCCATGCTGTGCTAGAATTTGTCATTCATTCACGTCACAAATATTTTTGTGAGCACTCGACACATGCCAGCCCTGAGGAACTTTATTGCACAAAACAGACAAAATCTTTGCCTTCAGTAAGCTTAAGTTCTAGTGAGACAGGAAGAGTTAAGGTTTACTGGGTATTTGGGTGTGTTACCTTATGTAATACTCATCCCAACCCTATTGGATAAGTACTGTGATTATCTCCATTCTAGAGATGAGGAAATGGAGGCAAAAGACGTTGAGCAAGTCATCCAACAGACAGAACCGAGGGTCCTCACTCTCACCCAGGGCCTGGGTTTGCTCTCTGTGGCTCGAGCTCACGGAGACTCACACTTCTCTGACTCAGCTGCAGGGTTGTGGCAAGTGTCTGCTGTGTGGAAATTACTTCTCTCACTCTGCTGCGGTGAGGTGGGAGGTGTCGGAAGGATTGGGGTGTGAAAAGAATGCCTTGGAAGTTGAGTACCACTTGAAGACTTGATTACCTCTCAGTGACTGTCTGTGTTGCCGTATCCCACAGACTCAGTGGAGCAGCCTCAGACTTCCTAGGGCCAGCTCAAGTGACATCACTTACATTAAATCTACAAAAGTAAAAGATTTCTTTTCAAGTAAAGTATTGTTTGTGTGTACCACACGCTGGAAAATATGCCCTAACCAACCGGATGACTGCTAAATACAAGTGGGAACCAGCACCTGAGAACCCGCCTCCGCAGGAACTGGGGGACACGGACCACCGTCTGCTAGGTGGGACGGGATTCTGACATCACCTCAGAACACTGATTTCTTGGTGATGGTGTAATCTTCATGATAACTTATTAGTTCAATTACTAACTTCTTAAGGGTATGAATATAATGGGAAATGCTAGGAGCTCTGTTCATCTTATGTCGCCTGTAAGCATTTTTATGGTTTTCTGATACACAGTCTCAGATTTCGGAAAAGATCCTTGATGAGAAAGATGATTTTTTTCCTAGCTTCTGGTATCAAATTAAGGGAGAAGCTATCCCATGTAGGGTGCTCTCTTAAAGATTACATACATTCCTTTGCTTTTAACATTAATTTTATTTATTTCTTCATCAACCTAATATTTCTTGAGTGCCTACTATGTGTCAGGCATTTTTCTGGGCACTAGGGGCCAGAGGTAAATAAGGCAGACAACAGCCCTCATGGAGTTTATATTTTAGGGGGGAGAGAGCTCATAAAAAAACACCAATAAATGTATCATATAAGGTCAGTTGGTAACAACCACTCTGGAGGAAAAGAAGACGGCTGAGAGGAGAGAACTCGAAAGGGAAGGCGGTTGAGGTGGACCTCGAGGGGAGGCATCTCTGAGGAAGTGCCAGCACCACAACTTGAGTGATAACGTAACCCGACCTGGCTGGGCACGAAGGCTTACAAGCTGTGTGACCTTGGGCAAGTTACATAGCACCTTTATTTTCTCATCACTCATCAAATGAAGACAGTAATAGAACTTCATCATAGGGGTTTTTATTAATCATTCAGTTTTTTAAAATTTTGAATTCTCTTCCTCTCCTTGTCTGCTTATTTTTCTTACAAATGTATAGTGATTGTATTTTCCAAAGAGAGAGTAAAAGGTGAACAGGTGCTTTTCCAAATGATTTTTTCTGCTGTGTGATTTGAACTCTTACAAAAAGTATAGAAAACAAGTCACATTTTGATGCACGTGTAATTCATTTTATAAACTTTTATTTTGAAATAATCATAAACTTACACGTTGTTGCAAGAATAGGACAGAGTCCCATGCACCCTTCACCCAGCTTCCCCGTGGGGACGATTGTATAGCTGAAGATGCGCCGTCCTGGGGAGGGGCTGTGACCGTGGGCGTGCGCCAGGCTGCGGGTCAGCCGTGCTGTGTCCGGCCCGGGCCTGGCTCACTGGGCGCTCGCTCTGTTGGTGTTAAACCGCACCCACGAGCTTCGTGTATTTTTCAGCACCTTATTTTTTTACAATTTATACAGGGTTAAGAGAGAGAGAGAATGAGAGAGCAAGAATGCAATCTCCTGGAGAATTCTTCTCTGTTCTCTCATGAAACTGCACTAAGATGGCAGTAAGGCAACTTTGCCAAGTATAAACTCACAAGGGTTAAAAATGGAGGAGGAGATGACAGGATAATTCAGCAGATATTTGGAGGATGAAATGAGTGAAACTAATTTAGCAGAATGGGAATTTCCGAAACCTCACTATAAACCTCAGTCCCTGTAAAGGCGGCGAGGGAACTAGGACAGGCCAATAAAAAGCAAAAAACCCAATAAAAAGAGTTCTCTGTAGGGGCAGGGCAATGGGGTGGGAAGGAGAGGAGGCAGGGGCAGGACTTCTCAAAATGTACACCGCTTGACAGTGTTTGGACTTGGGAGACCTGTGGGGTCTGATTACCGAGTGAGGAAGAGCGAGCGGGGGCGCGGCGGCGGCGGCGGGGAGCAGGGCTCGATCCCGCGGCAGCACCGGGAAGGCCGGCTGGGCGGCGCCTCTCCCGGCCCGAGGCGGGTGGGCTGGGCCGGCGCCGGGCGGGGTCCCGGGAGCGGAGCTGGGCTCTCGCTGCCCTCCTCCCTCGCGCTCTGCAGAGCCAGAGGGCTCAGGGGCGCCACACACCGCGTGAGGGGACATCAAGGCAGGGGACCTGAGTGATGAGACCCGTCTCCCTCCCCACGGGCTCCCAGGACTCCGGGAAGCCCGGCTCAGCCTCCGTCCCCAGCGGGGTGGCGGAGGATGTCTCTGCGGGAGAGACGACCTGCAGGGACGGACGGAAAGTCCCAGCCCAGTGAGAGGGCGAGGGGCCGGGGCGGCCGCGCCCCCGGAGCGGTCTTCGGTCTCCGGTCTCCGGTCTCGGGGACCGAGCCCGCCCCACCCGCGTCCGGGCGCCGCTGCCTGCGCCTCCCGCTCCGCTCCTTGGCCTTGCCTCCAGCTGCTTCGAGCTTTCAAATAGTGTTTGCAATCTCCTTCCTTTCTGTGCTCATTGTGAGGTTAATTCATATTCTTTAATCAATAAACTCTCTTTTAGAGCAGTTTTTGATTCACAGCAAGATTGAGCAGGTGAGAGAGTTCCCATATCCCGGCCCCCTGCCCCCGCCCCCACGTGCATAGCCTCCCCATGATCAACACCCCGCCAGAGCGGAAGTTTGTTACAACCGATGTACCCACACTGACACATCCTAATCGCCCGAAGGTCGTAGTTTACGCGAGGGTTCATCCTTGGTGGTCTACACTCGCTGAGTCTGGACAAACTGTCATCACAGTGCTCATCTTTAAGGTGTACAGAGCGGTTTCGCCGCCCCCAAAATCCTGGGCTCGGCCTATTCATCCCTCCCTCCCTGGGCCTCTGGCAACCACACATCCTTCTACTGTCTCCATAGTTTTGCCTTTTCTAGAATGTCATATAGTTGGCATCATAATTAATACTTTTAAAATAATTTTTTATTGCCTTACTGTCATCTTAGCAGAGTTTGGGAGAAAAAGGGTTAGAAAGCTGATGTTTTGGGGCTAGCCATGGCCGAGTGGTTAAGTTCCCGTGCTCCACTGCCGCGGCCCAGGGTTTCGCTGGTTCGGATCCTGGGCGCGGACATGGCACCGCTCGTCAGGCCACGCTGAGGCCGCACCCCACATGCCACAACTAGAAGGACCGGCAACTAAGATATACAACTGTGTACTGGGGGGCTTTGGGGAGAAAAAGAAAGTTGGTGTTTAATATGCCACATCTAAGTGAAAGGTAAGTGAACTCTGTTTTTCTACTAATTCTTTTTTAACCGCAGATGGATTCTCCATGAAGAGAAAAATCTTCCTTAGGTTGAGTTCAAAACCTGTGAGAGAGGCTTCCCTGTGGACAGACCCAGGAACTTTCAGTCCTGGGGGTGGGCTGGTAGTGCTTCTGGAAATGGGCAGGGGCCACCCTCGGGGTCGTCACAACTTCCAGGGGAAGCAGGCGAGCCCACAGTATCCAGTGTCTACATTCTCACCAAAAACTCTGTTATGGGCTGAATTGTGTCCCCCAAAAAAGATACATTGAAGTCCTGGTCCCCAGTAGCTCAGAATGTGACCTTATTTGGAGATGGGTCTATACAGAGGAAACCAAGTTAAAATGAGGCCGTTAAGCTGAGCCCTGATCCAGTATCCCTGTGTCCTCATGAAAGGGGGACATTTGGACACAGACGCACAGAGGGAAGAGGATGCGAGGGCACAGGGAGAAGATGGCCATCCACACTGGAGGAACGCCTGAGGCTGGCAGAAACTAGGAGAGAGGCCACAACAGATCCTGCCCCATGGGGCTCAGAGGCAGTGAGGCCCTGCTGACACCTTGACCTCGGACTTCTGGCCTCCAGGACTGTGAGACAATACATTTCTGTGGTTCTGAGCCACCCAGTTTGTGCTGCTCTGTTCTGCCAGCCCCAGGAAGCTAAGAACCCTACAGCTGGAAATGCTGCATGATGAATTCGCTAAGAAGAGGCTGGTTGGTTGTTTTGTTTTGTATTGCTTTGTTTAAATGGCATTGGTTTTTAAAACATAAACATTAAACTGGACACCACCACCCCAACCCCGGTCTGGAAAATTCCTTATCATTTGGCTAGAGCCCTTTGGAAGAGGAAAAAAATGACAGGTAGTTAAATACCCAGGTCTGTCTTCTCTCTGGCTTTGAAGATGAAGAAAAGCAGCTTAATTGGCTCTGGACTGTCTTGGGGGTGATTTGATATCCTTTTTAAAAATAGAGAGTGAGGAAATTGTCTCATACTGAAACGCAGCTCCGTCAGCCTCTGGTTTTCAAGGAGCCTCCAGGACTCCCACCGCCCCCCAGCCCCCAGGGCCGGCTGGAGAGACAGCTCTCCATGCTTCCCCTTAGCTCACTCTCTCCCATGCCTCCTCCATTTTCTCGTCATTTTTAGGATTTCCCCCTTTAAAGATATATCAGAATCCTGAGGAAGTTTGGAAGTGAAAAATCCCCATGCTTTGTCTTAGCCCCGCGGTCACTAGCCTCCAGTGGAGCAGAGGGAGTGCCGTCTCAGAGGGACCCTGTGCTCTCTTGCAGCCCACCCACCCCAGCGACCAGGGCAAATCCCCGGCTTTGAGGCTCCATGCAGTTGCTCAGCGCTGCCATGGTAAGGGCTTTAGCCTTCACGGCAGTCCAGTGCTGCTAAAGTGTGTTACGCATCATTAGCTTCCCATCGCCCTGGCTTCTCAGTTCGCGTCATTTATTCCAAGTCATCTCTGGCAGCTTTAGTGGAGCATAGCCCTGGAATTTGAAGAGGAGGGGAACATTTTGAAACCTCGTTAACTGTTGGTGTTTCTTCTATTAGAAACTCAAGGTCATAAAAATGCTTCATTTGGGTATTTTTTAAACGCCAAATTCTTCTGTGCCCTGATGAATTCCAGGCCGCTTCTCTGCATACACAATTCAATTGTACTCTGATGAAACATTGAAACGATTACATGACCAGATTTATTGATAACAAAAGACCGCCAAAAAATCTCCCTTTCACCTCGGCTTAATTTAAGACTGTCCCCGAAGTTTCTGGTAATAGTGTCTATCTGTTGTCGTTGGCACTTGACTAAAATGGCAAGATGGAGGGCCTGTGGGCAAATTTAAAATTTTTGTTTAGGGGCCGGCCCCCTGGGCGAGTGGTTAAGTTCGCGTGCTCCACTTCCGAGGCGCAGGGTTTCATCAGTTCTGATCCCGGGCGTGGACATGGCACCACTCGTCAGGCCATGCTGAGGCGGTGTCCCACATGCCACAACTAGAAGGACGCACAACTGAAATACACAACTATGTACCGGGGGGCTTTGGGGAGAAAAAGGAAAAGTAAAAAAAAAAAGAAAGTCTTAAAAAAAATTTTCTTTCTTTGGTTCTTTCACTGGATGTGCTAATACTTCAGAACACGGAATCCTTCATGAAGGTTTGTGTTAAGGGGAATGCAATATATAAGGGAAGAATCAGAGTAACAATACTGTTATCACAAATTACAGACCTCTTTGGAATTGTTTGCTGCGAAATTATAGTCTGTCTTCAACTTCCTTTTTGCAGCTGTGAGCTGTTTACTATTTAACCATGCAACCTTAAATTACAGAGAAGATGGAAAAAAATCCCTGTTTGGGGCATAGGCCATACTCATCTTTGCAGATACCTCGGAGTGAGCATAGCATAATATTCTTACTAGTTGTTATACAGGTTAATTCTAACATACACCTCCTGGTTGCACGTGTGGTTTTGTTTTTTTTTAAGGATTGGCACCTGGGCTAACAACTGTTGCCAATCTTTTTTTTTTTTCTGCTTTATCTCCCCAAACCCCCCCTGTACACAGTTATATATCTTAGTTGCAGGTCCTTCTAGTTGTGGGAGCATGTGTGGTTTTGAAACCACACATGGTTTATTATTATGGTATATTCATAAATAACAAAAATCTGGAAAATCTGGAAAAATTTCAAAGCTGAAATAAAATGGTTGTGATCTGGAAAGGCAAATCAAGGTTTTAACCTTTAAAAAAAATCAACTTTGTTGTTAATTTCCCTTCAGACATTTTCCAGATCTGGCAAAGGTAAACTGCAGAAAGGTCAGCCAGATTGCAGTTGGGCAGAAAATCTTATTTAGGCAGTATTATCACAACCAACTAGCACTCTTTAGAAGTCAGCCACGCGGTCAGGGACGGAGGAAGGACTTGTGACTCTCACAGCGGCCCGCCAGCCCCTGGCTGCTGTCAGTGCCCCGTGAGCATCTGCTCTGCGCTGGAGGCACAGGCAGCAGCACCGGCTTCTAGTGCCACTTCCATCCCCCAACAGCTGGTGGCCTTCGGGAAAGCATCTTCATTTTGGAGGATTCAGGTCCCTCATCTGTAAAAAGAGGGGTTAAGAGAGATGATCTTGAAGATCCCTTCCAGTTCAAAAAAGGTTCTGATTCTAGGTCATTTTCTGATTCATTAGCTGACATTGCGTGTTTATAGGAAGTTGTCAAGGAAAAAATGAAATTTGAGCAGCGTCGTGAAAATGTAGTTCAAGAGTTCCAGCGGATTCTAGGCTAGAAACTAGTCTAACTGATGCCTTAGGGATAAGTGAAGACACAACACCCTTGGAAGGATGGATTAAAATTCTTGCCCTGCCATTTCCTTAGCTGTACCAACACCTAGAGATAATGTGAAACGCCTAGCACGATATCAGAAGCCTTGTAGAAAAACATGAAATGGAAGCTATTACTGATAAGTCAGTTGCCTCCCATTGAAGCAGGAAGGGAGTGTGTGCCAAAGGAAAATACAGAGAGGGAGAGTTGTTGAAAAAGTCTGAAGCCTTTAGTGACAAACTGTAAATTACTGTGAGGGGCAATTGTGAACTATCTAGGGGTCAAGAAAGATAATCTAGAAGTCACTGCTGGAGAAGTGGGGCCACATGGACAAAAGAGGGATAGGCCACCCAGCTGGGAGACACTGGGTGTGCTGTGGTTTATCCTAGCATGATGTGGGTCTGGAATTAGCCCTAGAAATTCCCTTCAAGTTGATAATGATGAAAAGCATACAAACAGCCATGCCAAGGAACCCAGCGCCATTGCAGAGTAGAAAAGTCCTGGGAATGGAGCCTTGGAAGCCAGCCCTGGGGAGTGTGAGACAACAGGGTCCAAAGAGGGGCTGCAGAGGACACAAGTCAATAAGGCAGCCTCACAGGTTAGGGGGCTCCTGCTCATACTGGACACAATCAATTTTTATTCATTGACGGGCTCAGTGGATGGATGGATGGATGGATGGCAGCCTTGAAGTTGAAGATAGGGAGGCAGGAAAGGGCTGAAGAGTCTTTAAAAAGGTGGAATCCGTGTTTGAGAAATCTCCATTATTTCCTTCTGCCCTGATTGTTTTTTGGCTCCTCATCTTCTTGCCTGGCTGAGGACTATCTCAGGTGTCCCCAAACTTGGCTAAGCCCACAGGTTCCCTGACTAGAACCTTGAAGAGAAGCCTTTAACACACGGTAACAAGTCATTGTGTCTCTTTCAATCTCCCTGTCTCTTACTATTCTCACTGCTATTTCCCTAGTCAGGCTCTCATTCGCTGACTTCTGGCCCCACAGCCTCCAAACGGGTCTCTGCCTCGAGGTTCACTCCAACATGACCTGTTAGATCACTTAGTGTTCCTGCTCCGAAACCTGCCCAGGCTCTGCATTGTGTATCAGGTCGGACACCAGTTGTTCTGTTTGACATGCCATAATTTGTCCGAGCCCACTGTCCCAGCGTGTCTTCTACTTTCCTCCAGGAACCCTCCAGGCCAGTCAGAACTCCCTTTTCTCAAACACCCCCTGCCAGCAGTGCACCCTTGCCTGCAAAGTCCTCAGTCCACCTACCCACCCACCCACCTATCTTGTTTCCTACCAGCCCTCAGTGCTGACCTGTGCATCCTGGCTCCTCCCTATTCACACCTCTCCCTTTCCTGCCTAGACTCCATTCCTCCCCTCACTTTCCCCTTTCCCTTTGGTGATTATGCCACCAATCACAACTCGATAATCAACAGCTGGAGGGTCGGGATTACGTTTTCTAGTCCCTTCCCCATAGTACCTAGCATTGTCTGATTAATAGAAAGCTTTCTTGGCATTGATGGGATTTCTGAGGCACTTGTGAATTTACAAATTCATTTCAAATAAGTTTTACTAGTTAAAGTGAAGGAAACTACATTTCTGAAGGCCATATAAAAATTGACTTAAAATCCAAATTCCCATCTGAGTAATAAATTCAATTAAATTTTTGGACTAAAAAAAGATGCCATATTGGTTTTTCATTTCTTTGCTAGTTGTTTCCAGGCAACCTTGAACTTGTCAAATAAAAGAGTCTAAACAGAAGACTGTGAGATATATGACCTTACTTTGAAAATCCTGCCCTTGGCAGGCTAAGAACACTATTCAGCATTATGACTAGGTATTCCTTAAAGGCCAGCTCTCTTTTCTCATATTAGGTTTTTCTTGGGCGATTTTAGGAAAAAAAGTTGGTGTAGTAAAGAACATAGGATTTGGAGTATATGCTCTGAATAATTTGAATCCTGACTGTATTGCTGTGAGATTGGGAAAAAATCCTTCAAACTTCCTGAGCTTTTTAAATTTAATTTAATTTTTAATTAAAAAATTTTTTTAAAGATTGGCACCTGAGCTAACACCTGTTGCCAATCTTCTTTTTTTTTTCTTCCTCTTCTCCCCAACGACCCCCAGCACATAGTTGTGTATTCTAGTTGTAGGTCCTTCTGATTGTGCTGTGTGCTATGTGGGACGCCACCTCAGCGCAGCCTGATGAATGGTGCTAGGTCTGTACCCAGGAAGCATCGAAACCCTGGGCCACCGAAGCAGAGTGCACGAACTTCACCGCTTGGCCGAGGGGCAGCCCCTCAAACTTCCTGAGTTTTGATTTCTTTATCTCTGAAATAGGCATACTCGCCCACCCTGCCCACCTCACAATGAGGCAGCTGTGTGACGTGACTGAACAGTTGATAGAATCAGAAAGATGCTTTTTTGTCGTCATCATGATCACATCATCATCATCCCGAGAAGAACCATAGAAAGGGCAGAGGAGGAGAGGTGGACTCTTGGAATTTCTGCCTGGCTAGGCATTCAGAAGCATCCCTGTGGCTGCTGTCTGGCTGTGATTGCTAGGGCCAGCACACATGCAGCTGCAGCCAGTTCCTGAGGCACCGCCATCTCTTGCACAGCTCTGCAACCCAGAGCCACCTTTGCGTAGCCAGAATTAGAATCAGCTTGGCTGCACCTTCTTGCCTTCCACTTTCTTAATCCTTGGCCAATGGTGGCTCACTCCAACCCACCACCCCCTTTGGCCCTTGGCACCTGGCTATGGTCTTTCCCAGCCCTGGGACCATCTGGCGTAACCTGGGATGGCAATACGAATGGCGATTCCAGCCCCACGTGGGATAAATCAAAGAGAGGCCTTCGCCGTTTGCTCTGAGCTTGGTTTTGAGCCCTGATGGCTCCCCAGCCCTGCATTTGGCATCTTTCCTCTCCCTGTTCACAGAGGAAAGGAACAGTTATGCTCCCTGTGAAAATGGGGAGGCCTCTTTTGCCCTCCGTGTTCTCCTGCAGCACCAGGTTGGAACAGACGAAATAAGAGAGCCGAGGAGAACCCCTGGGGCTCTTAACTTCCACAAACCCCTCTGGTCTTCGGAGTGATTCTGTGGATGACCAGGAGAGAATTTCTAAACAAAAAGAGGGAATACTGGATTTATTAAAAAGCTTCTTCCTCCTTGCAGGGTAGAAGGAGTTCTATCTCACCACAAAATATGCCATTTCGGGAGAAAGCTAACGTTTTTCTATTATGACAAAATAAAACGTTCCTTTGTCAGGAATGGGTAAACATCACAAACGGTAGCCCATCCCTCCCCAGATGTGATGAGTGACTTCTATACTTTCTGCCCATTTTATGGTCATAAAAATCCCTCACACAGGATTTGAGAGCAACAGTGGAGGGCAATTTCTTCTGAAGAGAGATTTTCAAAGGGCATTTTAAGTCCTCAAGGACAGCTCCCAGGGCTGGCCTAGCCCTCCCCTGCGGGCTGTGGCTGGGACGGCGTCATTCTGGACTAACCTGTTACGATGGAACATCATTATTTCTCATCCTGACCCCATGAAGCCTATGAGACAGGCCCAATTATTGAGCCATATGGCAAAGAGAAATTTGGGTAAACAAGTTTGTATTTCAATAAAATTTAACAGTCCCATAAAATATAATAATTAAAATGTAAACAACCGTAGATGTACTTGCTTAAAGCTGACTTTGTAGCTCGCCAGATGGCGTGTTGTAGGTGATTTGGGTTCCGTGAGCAGAGGTGCAGAGGCAGGTAATATTTTCAATATTCCCTTCTGTCCGTTTTTCTTTTGGGGACATTTCTGGCTCGTTGTCTCACCCCCTCAGATCAGCACTATTTTACAGAATTTCTTAGGGCACATATCAGCAGTATATTGAAGGTTTTCTGTTTTTTTAAAATTTTCTTGTTTGCTTATCTGAATTCTCTCTTCCAGGAGTGGAGGGAGAGTGCTTTTCCCATAAAAAAGAGTGTTTTCCCCACATAATTCCCCTCTGTGTCCCCATCTCTGATTCCAATGCAAAGCCGCAGCGTGGACGGCTTTCCCACCCTCGCGGGGAGGTTAGAGTTAAGTTAAAGGGACAGCAGCTGTTTTTCAGCTGCAGGAGGAGTAGGGAGGGAGAGCTAATCAGCTTTCTCTTTTCCACGTTCATCCTGTCCCCAGTCTGCTTTTTCCTTCTTCGTTTCTCAGCCTCTCCTTTCTCCCCTGGACCAAAGCTACTGGGGTGGGAGCGGGAGGGGAGGGCCAGGAAATGAGAACACCAGGCGGTGAGGTTAGTGAGCCATGTATTTCTCTCCCGCCTGGACCACAGGTGCTTAGACACGTGGAGCACTTGAAAGTGAAGGGAATCCTAACTCCAAGCCTCTGTCAATTACGTGAATATCATCTTTTCTCACTCCCCTTCAAACGCACACAGTAGCCTGCAGCCTCGCTTCCAGCAGTCTTTTTCTGAAAGCAGCACTAACCAGCAGGGAGATGTTAGAAGATCTAGATTCCAATTAAGGTCGCCTCTGATTGTGCTAGACAAGTCCCTGCTACTTAGAAAACAAGGCTGAAAAATCTCAGATTAAGAAGGTTGTAGACGATAGCACAGATCAGGACCAAGGGGATTGTGTAAACCCTCTTCCTGTGAAAATTATATGAAGTGGGAGCTATAGAAGTCATCAAGTAAAAATTAAAATATTCAGTAATAACACCCCTTGCTAAACCCTGAGTTAAGACAGAGCACAGGGCAAATGGTGGCTTCCGAGCGTTACAGCTCCATCTGGTAAACCCCTGATGTGGAAGGATTATGGACCACGAGGATGAGGGTGGGGTCAGAGGCTGTGGAGGCCTCCCCTTCAACCAGCACTATTAAATGGTTCTACCGCAGGAGGGCACACAGGAAAAAGGAGGCCCAGTTTCCTCCAGCTGAAGAGCGAGAGCTGGGCTTTGCTTTTCCATATGTGGAACCAGGCAGAGTCTGATGGCCGTCGGGAATACCTTCACCCCTTCCCTCAGTGGCCACACTGCTGGCCAGAGTTAGAGCCCTGAAACTTAGCATGCTGAGTATGCACTTTAAGACTGAAATTATTCTAGTTAATATGAGAGGGACAAGCTAGACTGATGACCAGAGAGCTGTCATCCAATAAAAATTGGATTGGATTAAATTAAATGAATATGTGAATGAATGATTGCTTGAATGAATGCATGCCGTATTACCGGTGGCTTGGTGCCTGCCCTGTTGGGGTTTAACATCTAACAGGGGGGCCAAGACGAACAAACAGGAACACGAAGCTCACCATCGTGTCCCCTTGGCACTGCTCCCCAACCGAGTTGCCAGACGAGGCGGGGTGTCAGCTCTCACACTGGGCTGCTGAGAGGGCTGGGCCAATGTAATGGCTTCCTTTTGACTAGTGGAAACCCAGAAGCCCAGCAAGGTTGAATGGCTTCTCTGGGCCACTGTCAGCCATTGGTAAGCACTAGATAATCCTAACTACTTATCCACAGGATAAATATGTCTGTATCAGGATTTATTTTTAGTAACTTTTAATTTGAAAATACTTAATTTCAAATTTACAGAAAAGTTGCAAGGATCAGAATAATACATAAAACACCCATATCTTCCAGGCTCACCTATTGTTAATATTTTGCTCTATTTGCTTTATTATTTGCACACTTTCTATGTTTATATTACATTATGTCATGGAATATATGAGTGACAGACTATTTTATCTGAAGTATTTGAGAGTCAGTTGCATATATTTGGTCCCTTAACATCTAAATACTTCAGTGTGTATTTCCTATGAATGAGACTAGGATCAGCATCCTGATCAGCATCCTCCACAGGCACTCCCCTCCATGTGGCTAATTTGGGCTTCCTCAAACATGGTGGTCTCGGGGAGTTTGAACTACTTTCATGGCTTTTGAGAGGGAGTATTCCAAGCAGCAAAGGCAGAAGGTGCAGATCTCTTGAGGGCCAGCTCAGAAGTCACAGCTTTACTGTGGCTCATTCGTTAGTCCAGACAAGCCGCAGGGCCAGTTGGGTTCAAGGGCAGGAGAACACAACCCCGCCTCTAGTAGTAAAGAGTCGTCGGCCATCTTGAGTCCACCACAGCCTCATCACTTTCTATCTTGTGGTCTAGGCATTTATGTATGATTCTCCGTTCTCCTACTCAACTCTAAATAGCAAGCTCCTTGGAGGCAGGGCTCCCGTCCAACATCTTGGTCACCTCTCCCATGGTCCTCAGCTCAGTGTCTTGGAGATGCTTAATATCTATGGAATGAATACTGATTAAAAATAGACTCCTCAATAGTCCAGCCTCCTCACATTATTTCTGAGAACACTGAAACCCTATGAAAGCTCTTTGATAGTCTCAAGGTCACAAAGCCTAATGACAGTCCTATAAATCACTGTTCTAGTAGGGAGGTGTGACGGGGCCCAAGGAGGACTGCTAGGGGTCGGTGGGGATGTGGTAGGAGAGGGATTGTTGGCGTTCTCTGTCACTTGGTGCCTGTGTTTTTGAGTAAAAATCCTGCCTTGATTGGGTTAATTGGCTTATTTGGGCCATAATCTATCCATAAAATAACTGGAAACATGTCTTTTCTCTATATCTGCTCACAGAATAAGGATAGCAGATTTAAAATGCCATGGGACAGACATGGAGGGTAGAAGGATTATGGTTCTGGTACGCCCACTACTTGCAGTGGAGAGGGCTGAAAGCAGCGCCTGTCCACTTTATCCTTCCCTGGGCCACTGTGACTGTGCTTAGGAACCTATGAAAAGAGCTTGGTCAGTGGACAGGTGAGAGGTTAGCAAGTCAGGAGCCCGAATACAGCGCTGCTCAGAGCTAAACAGGAGGCGTTAGTGACTTCACTTAACGTAAAGCACACAGGATGGAGCATTCTTCCCTTAGGGACCAGAAGGGCCCCCAGCCCCATGGGAGCCAGAGCCAAGTCAGAACCAGTGCCAGAGGCTTCTGTCTCCTGCGCCAATTTGCTCAACCTCAATTTTGGTCCTCAAGATTTTTGTTTGACATTTAAAAAATTGCCTTCCCAGTCTATGGGTCCTGATTTGTGGGATGGTTCTGAATGAATTCTAACAAATTAGTGTATCTTTCTGGATCTTTATAGAGATATAGGAAGATAAATTGCATCTGTCTTCCTTGCGAGTTACAAATTCAGCAGAATGTCAGGCTGGGAAGGTGAGAAGGGAAGCATTCCTGACAGCAGCTCCACGGAGCAGCCAGCACATGCTGAACGACTGCAGGCTCTCTGACGAGGCAGACGGAATTCAGGTGAAAAATGTAAACAAACCTCACATTCTGGACCCTTGGGAAACTATTTCACACCTACGGAGGACTCTCCATCATTTTGGCCAAAAAAGCATCTCACTTATCTGGCAGCCATTTGCATGGCCATCTCAGCTATCTGTGATGCTGCCAAAATCCAGGATGGAAGTTAAAGCATCTCTGAGAAGTTAAAAGAGATGTCAAAAAATTTGTGCACAAAAATCCATGAATTTTTAGATAAAATTCCAACAAACTTGATTATCTGGTGTCCAGCTCACTGCCAGTAAGAACCACCTTTCAGAAGAATGCAGAAGGCTTCTAGAGGCAAGCATGTGAGAAGAAGGTGGCAATGACAGCCTGAGAGAGGGGAAGGAAACCAAGAGAAAACAAAAACAAACCCTAAAAACAGACGAAAGTCCTCAATAAGCATAGCATGCTGGGACCACTCTGGGAAGAGGCGGATAATCCCGTATTCTCAAGACCCTGAGGACATGGCAGGGCCACATTGCAATCTGATATAAAATGAAGATAGGACAGGGCCCGATGGTAGGAGGGGGTTGAAATATGCTCATTATATTGCCATTTATAGATACTGCTTAGAAATATGTCCTTCCAAAATGATTAGACATTTTGAAGGTTTTTACACTTAAAGGAATAGATTTCAGTTGTCTGGAAAATATGTTAACTCACTGTATTAGTCTTCTCGGGCTGCCAATTCAAAATACCACAGCCTGGGGGACTTAAACAACAGAAATCTATTTTCTCACAGTTCTGGAGGCTGGCAGTCCAAGACCAAGGTGTCGGCAGGGCCGGTTTCTCCTGAGGCCCCTCTCCCGGACTTGCAGGCAGTCACATTCTCCCTGTTTCCTCACATGGCTTTTCCTCTGTGCACATGCTTGTCTGGTGTCTCTTCCTCTTCTTACAAGGACACCACTCAGATTGGATCAAGGCTACCCTAATGACCTCGTTTAACCTTAATCACCTCTTTAAAGGCCCTGTCTCCAAATACAGTCACATTCTGAGGTACTGGAGGTTAGGACTTCCACATATGGATTTAGGGGAACAGAATTTAGTCCATGACACCAACAAAACTTTATTCCCTTATTTATGCTGTATTGTGCATCAACACAACTAGTTCAGCCTCAAAAAAAAAATTAGCAGAGCTACCAGGTAATCCTCTTATTCTAGTTATTCTGAAGCTATTGACAAGAAGGTTAAGAAAATAGTTGTTTTTAGATGGCTCTTCCACTTTTTCACACCTCTTAACACACGCGCACATGCACACACACATGTCTAGGAGATCATGTCTGGTTTATTCTATTTTCTAAGCATCTTTGAAACTTCTCCTCTCTCCTGCTACTGCCTTTGTTCTGATCCCCATCATTTCTTTCCTAAATGACAGCATCCTAACTAGTCTCCCTGAGGAGCAGGGGATTTCCCCAAAACACAGGTCCCATCATTGCCATTCTCTGACCTTCACCCCTTCAGCAGTGCCCCCATTTGCTGCTAGGATTAAGTTCAAACTCTTCAGCATGGTTTAAAAGTAGGGCATCCAAACCGATGATACCAAGGTCTGGTGAAGATGTGGAGCAACTGGAACTCTCCTGTGTTGCTGGTTGGAATGCAAAATGATACAGCTGCTTTGGAAAACAATTTGGGAGTTGCTTATAATACATACTTACCATATGGCTCGGCAATATCACTCCTCAATATTTATCCTAGAAAAATAAAAACCAACGTTGACACAAAGACCCGTACTCAAACTTTCATAATGGCTTCATTCATGATTGTCAGAACCTAAAACAACCCAATGGATAAACAAACTGTGGCGTATCCATAAAATGCAATACTACTCAGCGATACAGAGAAGCACACTCCTGAGGCATGCAACAACATGCATGAGTCTTACATGCATCATGCTAAGTCAGATTCAAAAAGCTACAGACTTTATGAATCCATTTATATGACACTTTTGCAAAGGCATGGCTATAGGGACAGAAAGCAGGTCACTGATTTCCAAGAGCTGAGCTGGGGAGGGGTTGATTAGAAAAGGGCATGGCAATTTTTTGGGTGGTGAAACTGTTCTGTATCTTGACTGTGATGGTGGCTGCATTTGTTGAAGTTCACAGAACTGCACACAAAAAAGGATGACTTTTTCCATATGTAAATTGTTCTTTATTTTTAAAAATGAGAAAACAAAAGTACTAACCATATGTCCCTATTAGCAAGTACACTTTTGCTCTCAAAAGTGTCCCCAAATTGTACAATCACAGACTTAGCCCGGGATAGACCCAGAGGGCAGACCCTAAGATAAGGACTTGTGGGCAGATACTTTGTTTGGGAAGTGATTCCACGAACAGGAATGGGAAACTGGGAAGAGTGAAACAGGGACAGAGGGAATGCCAATAACCCAGGGATGCCCCCGATGTGTAACTGGGCTTTGTCTCCATGGGGTCCTGGTCCTCGCATGGTTTGGAAGAGGAGCATTTGTCCCCTGTTCCCATCCTCTCATCCCATGTTGGCCCAGTGAGGCCCATGGAGTGTAACTTCCAGGCTGTATGTGCCTGAGGACCACATGGGTCACTGCAGGCATCCTATTCAGCATCAGAGAAGCCCTGGGATGCAAAGGGGAAGGTACAGTAGAAGCTGAGACGTGGTTCTGTCAGGTTACGCCTGAGTAAAGCTAGTTGCTGCAGCAAAGGTTGGAGTAAAAAGTAGGTTGAGATGATGTGAGGTGGAACACAAGAGATGTCACATTCAGACATCTTGCTTACAAGGCCGTTTTGTGCGGCCCTTGAATTCCTTTCTATCCTTACCTCCACCTACTCCTTCACATGCTCCCATCCCAACCACCTGACCTTGGACATTTTATGCTCTCCCTTGCCTCTGAATCCCCAAGCTAGTCCTTCTTTAGGGCTGCAACCCAAGATTGTACAGGTTGTACACTGCACAAGGGCTCCTGGCCCAGGGGACATGTTATGGCTGATATCCAGCCCAAACTCCACTTACCAAGCCAGATACCCACAGAGCTGTGTCTAACCTGAAAGGGTACCTTTTTCTGATTTGCACAAAGTCACCCTATATCCTAGAAGCAAGCCCACTGCACCTAGCACGTGTCCTCTGATCTCCACACCCTCATGTCCTTCTTTGCCTGCCTAATACCTACTTATCTTCCCAACTTTGCCTTAGGAAACATCTCTTCTTGGAAGCCTTTCCTGATCCTTGCCTACCCCACCTCCAAGCAATTAAATACCCCTAGCTGTTGTTGAATTTTGTTCTTCCAAAATTCTTATGTTGAAGCTCTAACCCCAGTATCTTGGAATGTGACTGTATTTGGAGATAAGGCCTTTAAAGAGGTGATTAAATTAAAATGAGGCCATTAGGGTGGGCCCTAATCAATATGACTGGTGTCCTTATAAGAAGAGGAAGAGATATCAGATACACAAGTGCAGAGAGAAAAGGCCACATGAGGACACAGGGAGAAGGTGACCGTCCACAAACTGAGGAGAGAGGCCTCAGGAGAAACCAGCCCTGCTGACACCTCGATCTGGGACTTCCAGCCTTCAGAACTATGAGAAAATAAATTTCTTTTGTTTAAACCACCCAGTCTGTGGTGTATCATGATGGTGTCCTGAGCTGACTAATGTAGCCCTCCTTTGTGCTCCCATAACACCTTGAGCATACTTCTATTAGTTTGTATCCCAGAGTTTGAGAATCACTGGTGTTCTTGCTTCCTCCCCCAAGATCGTGGGCTCCTTTAGGACAGTTTGATCTCGTTAGCGTTTGCTCCCCATCACCTAGCACAGTGCTCGACATCGGTATTTGTAGAATGAATGACTAGGCAGAAAAATCCTTATGTCATTTGGCATCCTGAGAAACTGCAGCTGCTGGTGCCATTAGAGGCTCAAATGAGAGGAAAAAAAATTATGAAATATGTATTCAGGAATGCAGTTTTATTCCATAAAATGTGTACGACATAGATAATACAGTGCCACCAGAGGGAAATTATGGCTTCCCATTAGTTATGGGATTGGCTTCTCTCTCTGCTCCAAATTTAACTCATCAGATTTGCCTTGATCATTATGCTGTAACAAAGATTGGCATTTTGCTGCTTCTTCTACCTTCCTCTGTCCCCAACCACTCCTGCCCACCACCCACACACAGCACGCTGGGTCAGACGTCCTTGCTGGTTCTCAAGCTGCTCTCCAGGCCTGGACTGTCTCTCCCAGCTTCCCCCTGATAACTCAAACTCATAGGACTTTGCCCAGGTTTCATGTGCTCTAGGGACTCTCCCATGACTGATTCCAACTAGATCAAATACATCTATATGCTGTCTTTACACCCTGTGAGCACAACAATCGTAGCATTGGCCACAGCACATCAAAGTTACCTGTTCTCAAGGTCATGTCCCCAGTACACCATCAATTCCTTGAAGGCAAGGACCTTCTCTCTTCCATTTAAAAAAATCTTTATCCTTGGTGTCTGGCACCATGCCTGGTATGTAAGTCACTCAACACAGGATAGCCGTTATTATGTTAATAAAATAGTAATAAATCATGAGAAAGAAAGTTAGGTGTCATATAAGTTGGTATGATTTATTTACAAACTAAATATTTTTTCCTTTCAATTTTACTTCTTTTTTTCCTGCTGATTTCTTCCTACCATAACTTGTTTGCAAATCACCGAATCTCTAAGATCGCTGAGAAAAAAATAGGAGAAAGAGCAGAGAATGAAAGTTAAAGAGAGTGAAGGAGGACATAGTTAGAGACCCTCAAACACACACACACACACACACACACACACACACACACACACACTCAGAATTGAGGATAAGGATTTTACATGCTTAGATACCCCAATTCCATCACTGGCTCTCTTGGCACCCTGAGGTGAAGTGCACGTGGTCCTGAATCTCTGAAAATAGAGATACCAAATACAACTCTTTCAACAAGGAGCTGAATGTATTAATTAATGCTTGCAAAGTTCTTTGAGGATGAAAATTTGCACACAAATCCTTATTAGTATTAGATATGGTCTCTATGATAAGCCTTAGATGTGAAATTTATGCAATAAGTCAAGTAACATGGCTCAAAAATGGAAAAGCATGTTCAATGTACAGCCCAGCATCCACATTAGTCACATAATCAACAACTCCCAAACACTCATTCCAGACCAAACTATCAATAATCTGAATTTTAATCCTTGCGTGCATTCCAATGTGATTATTGGCACAGTGTAGGGCTTTTAATCTCTTCTAGAAGATTTCCCTTTTTTGTGTTAGACACATTAAAAAGACCCCAGTTTGAAGTTTTTTTCCAGTGAAGGAAAAAGTTGACAGCACTAAGAAAATTCATATATTTCATTTTATGAGATTTGAAATGCTGGGTTTTGCCATTATGCATCCATTGTAGAGGTAACAACTAGGTTATTATAATGATAATGATTTCTTCTGTCACTTTTCTTCAGTATGGATGAGAGTCCTTAAGCTCTTTATAAGAAAGATCTACTTTTTACTTCTCTGAAACAGGGAGATCCTTATAGGTGATAACACTCCTGCTTTATGGTAATTGCTTACTTAATGTCTGTCTTCTCCCCCAGATGGTAGCTTCGTGAAGCCAGGAACTATGCCTGCCTTCTCACATGGTATGTGGCACACAGCAGGTGCTCAGTCAACCTCCTACACAGAGTGGAGGGCATAGGTGCGGAGAAAGAGAGAATGGATATTAGCAATATCAATACTATCTAAGAGAGAGAGAAAGAGATGGAGGGAGAGACAGGGAGAGCACACAGTCTAGAAGGCTGTAGAATAAGGTTTTGAGATTGAACAGAAGGTTCCTGTTTGCTAAGGTTGATAGATCTGGGTTCAAACTACCCAATTATGTGCATTTGGTTTTGCTAATACTTAAACCTATGATGTGAGGGGGGAAAAAGGATAGCAAGGTTATCTTTGAAACTTCTTTCCCTAAAGGGCAAGTATACGGCTTAGGGCAAGTCAGGTAGAAGGCCAAGCTCTCTGGAATTCACAGTCTCCCTCATTTTGGGGTGCCAGCAGCACCTTGGGTGGTACTTTTCACCTAGTTGTTTCTCAGTATGATGTATGGGTTGAGTGGTCCTATTATCACTGACTGTCATTTATGGAGTCTTTACTCTTTGTCAAGTTGAGCTTGGCATTTTACATGCTTTATCTCCGATCGTCACTATCATGCATAGAAGACATCCTCACTTTCATTTTACAGAATGAGGAAATTAAAGCCCAAATTCCACATAGCTGTTAAGAGGCAGAATGTAGATCTAAACCCACTTATTCTAAGTGATTCTTTCCCTACGCTCTGCTCTGTTGAGGGTGAGACTGCTTTTCAGATTTAAGCACGTGACTTGAACATGTCATTTAACTTTTATGAACATCCATTTCCTCATCTGTAAAGTCTCAGTGTGAAAACAGTTAATCTTTCAGGTCTGTTTTCCTCTGAAATTCTACAAGTAGAAGAACGAGGCAGAGAAGAGACTCCCTGCTGTGATGGAGCTGTCCATGGTCCTGACAAGACTGGAGCCAATAAAGCAATAATCAGCTTATCAAAGAAAGAAGCACAAGAGGCCAGAAACGCCTCCATTAATAAAGATCTTGCCGTTATTCTCTGGGTCTCTTAAGTAATTAAGCATGCAATCTCTCACTGCTGAGTGTATGGATTATGCCAGGAACCAAGCCACTGCAAATGAAAGATGTAGGTAGACTTGCACACCCTCTCCCTTTTCCCCACACCTGAAATAGCCCATGTGTTCCAGACAAATGAGCTGTAGTACATTTTGTCTCCATTTTTTTATTCTTTTGCCTTAAATTACATATTCTTTTCCTGGGCAACAGATTTTCTTGAGCCTGATTTTCAAGCTTAGCCACCCTAAGAACCAAGTGAGAGTAATTTAATGAGTTCTCTACAAGACCAAATAAGTTTGTTTTAGCATATCTTCATTGCCTCTTCCATTTATTCATATGTCACATATGTTTGTGTCAAGGGATATATACTTACTATATAAGCAGTAATATCGATTTCACTTCAAAAAAAGATGTAGTGGATAGAGGGATGTGAAACATATAAGATGAACACCCACTTACACTTTTCTCTGTCAACCATGGCTTGTTACTGAATTTTGTACCATCATTTCTTATCATTTCCAACTTGACCCTTAATGTATAATTTAACTTGTAAAATAACAATAATAAAGCTCTGGTATTTTTGAAATACTTTTACTCCATTATGACCTTGGCAAAGTTTAAAAAAGTGGCGATATTTAAAGGCATAAGGAGATCTTTCCAAACATATCAAAATAGTGTGTCCCATTCAGAATTAGTTGTAAGCTGGAACTACATTAATAAGGATGCAGTGGACCACAGTAAAAGTAAAATTCCAACAGGAACAAGCGGTAAAATCATAAAGTGGGAACAGCCCTTAGTGTTTGAGTCCCTTTTTGAACTGTTTGTTCACTCATATGCCTATATTTGTAACTATGGTTTTACACTTTCAAATATACATTCATATATTTTCACATATTCATGTACAAGTAAATACGTATGGTCGGATCTAAGCTATTTGCATAGATGTGGGGTCAGAGAAGACTCATTTTTTCCCCTCCAAATTATCCTCCTGAGTGATTTACAAGGGGAAAAGGATCTTCAAGGGGAACATTTTGAAGGTTCTAGGAGCAAGCAATGAACAAGGTGAATTCCTAAGTGAAGGCAGGGCAAGAAAGCAGAGAGCCTAGTATTGGTGCTCACCCCAGCTCCAGGGGCTAAGATCAACCTTAGGGAGGGGGAACATTTCCCCCAATTCATGTGCAAATAGACAGACTGGCGCTGGGAGGTCTGGAGGAAGCAGAAGGCTCTTTGGGCTCCTAGAGAGTCTGCAGCCTTGGGAATGTTGGAAGCGGCCCCCTGGGCAGGTGCAGCACCACCTCAGGAAGCTGCGGCAGAAACACCTGGCAGGAAATGGAGGGTGTCCAGCACTCAGGGTGGATGACCACAGGCCCGGCCAAGCAGAGCAGCCAGCAGCTTGTGCAGACTGAATAAATTCCTTGGAAGGCAGCAAGGACCTAGGGAATGCATAAATTTAGCTATGTTTGGGGGAAACAATCTCAACCTCCAGATTAGTTACAACATATTTTTCTCACATTATTGTTTATACTTATTTAAAATTTAATTTTCAATTACATTAGTAATGTATGAATGTATGCTTCTTTAGAAAACACTCAACAATTGGAGAAAGACTAAAATCCCACTTGCCATCACCCCAAAACCTGATTCTCTCTCCCTTTCTCCAGAAATAACCATGATTTATTCCTGCCATATTAAGGAACATTTTTCCATCAGAAAAATTATTGACTGGAAGTCAATGAGCACGCAAGTTTTAATACTGCCCTGACATCTTTTTTTTAAGAAACACCTGAAACATCAAGAATATAGGCAATACAAAACAGGGCAAAAAAAGAGCTTCAGATAAGATGCTGGAAATATTTGCCTCTGTGAGCCCAGTGTCTTAAATACAACACTTCTCAATGGAAGGAAAATGGAGGAGTGGAAGGTTTGGGCCTAAATGAATAATTGATGTGCCATTCCAAAGTGTTCCCATAGTGGAAGAAAAAAAGAGAAAAATCACATCCCTGACATTGTATCTACATAAGGCAAGCCTCTGCTGATAATGTCTAACCACTTTTTCCAAAAAGCTGTTTTAGTTCCACACTGATGGCTTAGGGCAGTTACAAGGTAGAAGGCAGCCTATGAACAGTTTATCAGGAGACTGATATTTGAAGATTTTTATAAAATGAGATAAAATTCCCTGGTTTGAAACATTTCACAAAGCAGACGGGATTCCTAAGGGACGGAGTAAATAGTCAAGGCCTCCATGGGCTGGTTAATTCCTTTTTCATATATTTCAATGGAGCCAGGTGATTATCTTATTATAATATGCTCTAATTGTTCTGAAATAGTCATCTGGTAAGTGGTCCTTTCATGGCCTAAAAGAATTAATGCTGCCTCCCTCTGGCTGACTGTCCAGGGGCAGAATCGTTGGCACCAGGGCATTTTGTTCTTTTTTACAGATCAACACAGTGCACAACTCAGAATGTATGACTTGGCCGTTCTCTGAAGTGCCAGGCAGAGGAGACAGTAATTCCTTCACGTATATGGAAGATAAGTCAAAGATGAGTGAGCCGGACACTTGTGGCTGATAAATTCCCAGTTATATGGAGTCCCTGCTTTTACAGCCAGTATCTTAAGAGCACCTTGCAGGACGCTTGGACAATCAAATCATCAGCCACTCTGTGCTTTCCTTCCTGCAGGAAAACACTCGGTGGGCCTCTGGAGAAGAGATCACCCTTGCTTTCTCTCTCAGTCTCTGATGCTCTGGCAAACTTGGTTTATGACCAAGTTCTTAGAATTTATTTGGTAGCCAGATTATTTTTGGACTGATGTAACTTTTAAAGGATTTGTTAAAACAAATGATTAGTTGAGGATTACAGTGACCACACACCTTGGGGGGAATGCGTCTGTGGCCGGCTGCCCTGAGCCTCAATTCTGGATTGCCCTGTTACGTATGGATTTGGGGAGAAAAAGAATGCCCCCTTGGGTAACCTACAAAGCTGGGGCGAGGGTCCCCCTATAGGTGAAGCTTCTCCTAACCACCAGCCTCCGGGCTGAGAATCTGGTCCACCTCTTCCACAAGCTGTGCGGCATGAGGGATGCCAACAGGAATACAACCCAGCCCCTGCCCCAAAGGGAGCGACACCGTGTACCTGAAAGATGAGGATGGTTGGTTCATCACAGGCCTGGTCCGCAGCAGATGCTCAGTACATTTGCCTTAATTCAAGTAGTGAGTGTGGACAGGGTGCTATGGAGGCAGGAAGGACAGTCACAGACTGTGCCTGCATGTCGGGGGCAGAGGTGGTGGGGTCAAGGAGGGCTTAAGGGAGGATTTGTAGCAATAAAATGTGAGTAGCATTTTGAGAAGTACAATTTGGCCACATGGACAGATTGTGTTTGAGAGCACTGCCTTTGGAGTCAGGCAGGCCGGTTTCAAAATCTGACTGCCACTCACTAGTTATGTGACCATGGGCAAATTTCAGAATATTTCTGAGCCTCAGTTTCCTCATCTGTAAAATGGGATCAATAATTCCCACCTTGCGGGATTGCTCTAAGAATAAAAGGAGATAACATGTTAAGCCTTTAACATGGTGCCTGGTACACTCGATAAACAGAGGCGATTATTATTACGTGAAAGCTAGGGAAGAGTGGTGTGTTCAGGGCACTGTAAGCACCTTAATAACGGTGGAACTGGCCACAAGGGAGAGGAGGCTGGAAGTGGGCAGGGTCATCTCGCAAGTGCCTCGCAGATCAGTGTTTGGGCTCTGACCTACGTCCAGAGAGACTCAGGGGAAGGGTTAACTGGGGTAGAAGTGAGGGGTGGACGACAGCCCAGTGAGCTGGATAGCGGAGTGGAGAGGAGAAGAAGGGGAGGAGCCAGTCCCCACCCAGGCCCGCTGAAGGGTAAACACAAGGGAAACGCAATTATCTGCTGTACACTCCTTACAGGATTGGAAGAGAGAAGACGACAAGATCAGAAATACTCACTTTGCAGCCGATTGGCAGTGTCACAAGATCCTACATCCTTTTGTTACGTTTGCATACATACGTCTTAACGACAAGTGGCATTTTCTTGCCCTACGTTTAGGGTAAATGCATAGAGCAAAGATCAAGCGCATGGGAAGCTGGTCTGGAGCTGCACACATAGGGGCTGTCGTTTCACTGGACTCTTCTACTTGGTCTGATTCTCCCACTTGCTAGCAAGAGGATACATGGAGCCACTTATTTTCTACTTCCAAGTTTTCTGTAATCTTCTGAGGTGAATAAAGATGTAGGGAATATAAATACTGATCTTAGGGCCAAAAAAAAAGAACTTTCCAAAACAAGAGTTCACCACCTACCAGCTCTCTGATCCTAGAGGAGTCACAGGGCCTCAGTTCCTTCATCTGCAAAATAGGGATAATAGTACTTACCTCATTAGGGCCGCTGTGAGGACCCACAAGAGGAACTGCCTGGAGGGCCTGACATACAGAGGCATTCAGTAAAAGGTAACTGAACAGGCTGCTGCTCCTGATGATGCGGAAAGAGACCCTCACACCCACCCACAAGGACTCAGAGACGAGAACGCCAGGATAGAAAAGCAGTTACTACAACACATCTCTCCCTTCTGTCTCTTAAAAAAACAAAATCAAAATCAAAACAAAAAAATTTTCATTCAGAGCGTACTCTGTACAAAATTTCAAGAGGCAGAACTTATTTTTGGCTTTCACTACGCTTAACTTTTTTAAAAACTGTGATAAAATAGACATAACATAATATTTACCTTTTTAACCATTCTTAGGTGTATAGTTTAGTAGTGTTAATTATATTCACATTGTTGTGCATCCAAACTCCAGACTTGTTTTGTCTTGCAAAATTGAAACTCCTTATCTGTTAAACACTACTCCCCTTCTCTCCCTCCCCCAGCCCCTGGCACCCACCGTTCTGCTTTCTGTCTCTATGAACTTGACCACTCTAGGTACCTCATGCAAATGGAATCATACAGTATTTGTTCTAATGTGACTGGCTTATTTCACTTAGCATGATGTCCTCAAGGTTAATCCATGCTGTAGCATGTGCCAAAGTTTCATTCCTTTTTAGGGCTGAATAATATTCCATTTTATGTATATACCACATTTTGTTTATCCATTCATGTATCAACAGACCTCTTGGCTACTACGAATAATTTTGCTATGAACAAAAGTGTACAAATAACTACCCTTCTCTGCCTCTGTCTTTCTGTAATGTAACCCAAGTTTCTGGTGCTTTCACCTTTACTCCATATTCTGTCACCAGGAAAGGAGATCTGAGAAATCATTAACACCTTGGTGCAAACATGCTTAATGTGCTATCCCTAAATGAGAATGTCTGGATTTTAAAAAGAAGACCAAAGGGAAAGGAGCAGAAGGAAATGAATATCAAGCTGTTGGAGTTCATTACCAACGAAAGCAGGACTCTGTTCCCATTAGACCAGAACTTCTTTGTCTTATGCGCCAATTCTAAACCAAGTCCATTTTAACCATTAAACTCACAGAGGAAATGTGAAAATTAAGCATACACTCATCTTAAACTGCAATCATTTAGTTTTATACTGGGAGGGAAAATCCTTATCCTGGAGAAAGCTCATTCTGGTCAAATTATGGCCCGAGTCAAACCCTAGCACCTTCCCTCTCACCCAGCCTTTCCTTGCTTGGGCCTCTCCGGAGCCTGGGCTCCTGCGCAGGTCTCATCCTCCCACCGTGGGCTTCCTTGTCTACTGTCTTTTCCTTATGACAGCTCCTGCTCTGCTGTGCCACACCTGTCAATTCATTCTCCTCTCACAGTTACCCACCACGATGGCACTGTTGCCTGAAACACAAATCCTCCTACAGCTAAAGACGTGCAACCTAGGAAATGTTTTTCTTCCGACAGACTTTACAAGCTACATTCTCAGAAAATGTTAATAAGCTGCACGAATTCTTGGTTGTTCAATGGAATCTCACTCTTCTTTCTTCAATCGTAATGCCACAGTCATTGCCCATCACATGCAATCAGTTCCAAGATCTCCGTGTTTCTTTCTCGCAGTGCCTCTCAGATCCTCCTCTCACTGTCTGGGGTGCGGGCCGACCAGAAAACAGTGAGGACACAGCACCTCAAGTCTGGAAGGCAAATACCAACCGTGGAACCACAGCCAAGTCAGTGACTGAGAGTTGGGGAGACTGACCAAGAGCTGCGGGGGGTCTGGAAAGTGGGGGTGGTGGGTTGTGGGGGAGAGGGCTGGGTGCCAGGAGAGGGGACCCTGAATTCAGGAACTGTTGTGAAAATGAGAGAGCAGGAACCAGAGACCCCAGGAGGAAATGGAGAAGGGAATTTAATCCTGTAAATAGCTTTTCGCGGACGGCCTTTGAAAGAATCGGTCTACTGCTCGGCTGTGTGTGGGGTGTGTTTCCTTTCTCTAAGACTCTCCCTTCTCAGTTAAGACTGTCATGGTATTTTAAAAATATCTTCCTCAGACCAGTTAAATCAGCCTCTGAAGGTGGGACCTAGGCATTAACTGAAACACAGCCACTTCCCAGGCGATTTTGAAGTCCGCAGAATTAACCACTGCTTCAGCCTCTCCCACTGTACCCCCATCCTCCATTCTACTTCCAGATAAATCTCTCCAAGTCTCATGTTTAGAACCCTTCAGTAGTTCTCTGTTTGCTTCTGAGTTTGCCCAGGTTCCTCGGCCTGTCGCTTGAGACACTTCGTGTCACGGCCCAGCCCACCTTACCCCTAGCCCAGTAGCTTGCTGCATTCCTCTCCCTGCCTCACTTGTGGTTTTCCCGCAATGTCCTTGGACGTGGTTGGCTGTAGCCTGGTTAACTCCTGCAGCGCAGAGGCCCTGGGAGGGGCAGGCCCAGGTACAGGGGTGGGAAGGAGAGCCCACCTGGCTGGCAGAATGCGGTGTCTGAGTACAGGCCAACGCAGGGCCTGGAGAGGTCCTGTGAGGCGCGGGGAGGGATATTCAGAGGTTTGAGCTGAAAGGAAGATCACCGATCAGAGCAGGCTCCCAGCCATGGATTTGTGGTCCCCAAGCCACGGAATGACTGATTATCAAGCCTAGCTGAGCAATGAGAACAAGGTGGCACGTCAATCGCAGCCCCAGCCCTGCTGCGTGCCAGTCTTTCATAAGATGCACCCAGAAATCTGCCACCCGCTCCCCCTCTCCCAGGGCAGCAGCATCTGCCCCTGGAGTATAGCTGCAGCCCTGGCCCCATCAGCAGGGCTGGCACAGTCTTTGGCTGCTGCACCCTGAAGGCCGGGCAGGCCGCCCAGGCCCCTGCCTGGGCGTGCTCTCCTGCTTCCCCGCCTGGCCCGGCCCCTGCTCTCCTGCACCTCGCTGCCTGGCTTTCTGCACTCCCTGGCTGGCTCGGCTCTGAGTCTGGCCCTCCCATACACTCTGCTCTGCCCTTTGGGGTCGCCCCAGCGGGACGAGATTTATAATCGTGAGTCCTTTCCAAGGCCACGCCTCCGCTCCGGCTTCATCCTTTGTCTGGTCAATTCCAGGGCCTTCTTCCTCAGTTCAGACCCCAAACGACCCCTTCCCCCACCCGCCTGCTCTGCCTCTGGCCTCATCTAGCCCTTTTTACGAGATGACACAGAGGGGACGTTTCAACATCAGACTATAGGTAAATATTTATTGATGCAGACAGATGTTTGTGTTGGTGCTAAGTGAGAAAAGCAGATTGCAAGATAGTTTGTATTTGTATGTGTTCCCCCAGGTGTGAAACACGTGCAAGGGCACTCAGCAATGTGCTAGGAGTGGTTGTCTCTGAGGGGTGGAATTATGGAAGTCTTTTCGTTTTCTTCTTTTTGTTTGTCTCTATCATCTAATTTTTCTGCAGTAAATAAGTACTGCTTTTTTTTAAATAAGGAAAACAATAAAAACATATCATTTCTACAAATAAACTGTGTAAGGTAGCTCCAAGGATCCTTGTTCTCAGAAGCAAGGCAGAGGTCCAACTGAGAGGACTGGTCCAAAAGCAGCGTCAAATTAAGAACTAGAGGTGGCAGCTGAGTCCCAAAGTGCTGGGCCCAAGCTCCCAAGGGCAGGGTAAGGGGGTGCTTAAGATCGCAACTGTTAGCAGCTTGCCTGAGTTTGAATTCCAGCTCACCACTTGACAGCTGTGCAACCCTGGCCAAGTTGCTTAACCTCTCTGTGCCTTGTTTTTCTGATATGAACAATGGGATAAGATTATTTTATGGATAATCTCATAGGAATATTTGGGGATTGAATGGATCATATTACGTAACAAATATTTCAAATGGTGCCTGGTGCGCAGTAAGTATGCAATCATTGTTAGCTATTATGGGAAATAAGGCAGGCAGGGCTGGGTCGAGAACTCACCTGGGCCCCTAACACTCTCTTCATAGCCCTGAAATCCCACCCACTCTTTAAAGTGCGTCTCAGATGCCACATCCTTCATTCAAGCCTTCCTTTTGCGAGCCTCCGACCAGGAGTGGCCTCGCTTTCCTCCGCGTCGTCTGCAGCACGCCCCAGCCCGGATGTGCCTGCCTTCTCCGCTGGTGGGGTGCTTGTTCTGTTTCCTCTTTGGAACTGTCCCGGGAAACAGTGCCGCACCTTCTACACTGTAGCACACGTTCATTATTCGAGTTCAATTGCCCATTTTGAAGACGATCAATTTGCCCTACAAAAATGCTCACTGCCTTCTCTCACCTGGAGATTTACTGCTCTGATGGAAGCGCGCTTGTCACTTCACACATACAAGAAAGACTAACGGTAGTCCTAAAATTACGATCCTGGTCAGATGTAAAGGTTTGATGTGTCAAAGAGTACCACGTTAACATCTCTGTTATTTGCAAACTAGGTTATAAATAAGATTGCAGGTTGTTTGAGTAAACCACTATCTGGCCACAAACTAGCAAATGTCTGTGATGGCATCCAAATGTCAAACGGTGATGGTGTCTCATTCCCGGCCAGTTTCAATGGGAGGAACCGTCAAGGCTGTGCTGTTGGCCTGTAGCCAGCAGCGTTGTATTTGGAGAAGGAAAATGCTAAACTTGCTCTAGTTTTGTTTTATATTTACTTCCTACATGTCTTGGCAAAGAAACTATAAATCGTTTGTTATCCTGCATATAGACCATACTTCCTTTTCAAATGTTTTTGTATTACATTTGCCAGAGAGCTGCAGAATCTTAATTGTAGTGCTGCACGGAAACCCATCAGTGCGAAGTGGAGGGGGTGTTGGCCCCTGTCTGCACAGGGCGCATGTTAGCTACACACCCTGAAGTGACGTATGTGAAATGAGAGCTCGGCGTCACACCCCTGACGCGTTACCTGGGTTAACAGCACTGCACACCGCCTCCTGCCCAAAGCCCACTGAGAATTGACCAGAGTGCTGCTGTTGCCCTGAGCACAGACTAGACGCTCAAGAAATGCTTATCGATGAATGCCTTGTGACACTGATTTAATGCTACTTTTTGAAAGGCAATGAATGGAACCTACAGAAACAGTGTCTGCACGTATGGAGCCCACAGTTTTAATGGGATGAAGTACTTATGAGCTGGGCTGGAGAAGGGGAAAATGTAACACAGGTAAAGAAAATTAAAATGTGATGGAGGGTCGTGCAGGGCTTTGGGACCCCATGGCCTGTGGATGGGCTGTGTTGAAAGGCTGAGCCCCACTTCTCTGAGGCATTTCTGAGCAGCAGGAGGTCGGGGTGACACGCAGCTGGTGGGAATATGTCTGCCCCGCTGTGACCCTGGGGTCCATGTTTATCCGGAAGCATTCCTGCTTTTCTCCTTGGCTCTCAGGACTCCCTCCCTGTGTGTGGGAGGGACTTTAGGCATAGACGCATGGATGGAAGGATGTCGACTCAGTTTGAAAACAAACTTTTAAAACTGGGAAATAATGTGGGTCAAAATGGGTAAAGTGATTGGGAATAAAAATGTCCTGTTTATTGATTCAGAAAGGCTTTTAGCTTTCATTTATAATTTTAAAAGTACAACAGGGATCATTTTAAAAGAGAAAATGACTTCACTTTGAGTCATTTGAAGAGAAATACTACTATTATTATTGCATGTGGGGTGACGCGCAGAGAGTAGTAGATTAATGCTCTCTTAATTTGCAGATCTAAAGGCCCAGTTGTAGGGAAAGGAAGAGAGGAGGAGGTGGACCATGGTGGGAGGACGGGACAGAGCTACACACCCAAACCTGCCCAGTGTGTGGAGGACAGATCTGTTTGCGCTCACTACGCACGTCCGTAGCCATCATTTCACAGCACCTGCCCGAAGGTTCTCTATTTCAAAAAGCCAGAAGTACAGAAAGGCTGTGGGGCCCCGTAGTTTCCTAGCCTGGCTGAGCCTGACCTCTCCCTGGTTTCCGCTGGCACTGGAGTGGGACACTGCTTTTAGCAGGGCTTCACTGCAGTAATCTATAAGTCATTTACTGAGTTATATTTAAACCTACAAGAATCAATCTCTAAGATCTCAGCAATTATTATTGACATAAAGGCCAGTTCCCTAAAAAATCCTTAAAAAACAATGATTTTAGATCTGGGGTGGGGGTTTGCTCTCCTCCCATCCCACAGCTCCGATTTGTTGCCTGGGGCAGGGATGTGCTCCCTCATTGCCTTCTTCTTCAGAGCACGTGTCACTGGGAGGGTCTAACAAGCAGGCCTGGGACGTATCTTTCACACGTATTGGCGCAGATTCAGGATCAGAACCCACCGTATGAATGTACTAGAAGTTGAAGCCAATGTTTTCCAGGTGGACTTTCTTAGTGGTGCTGTCATGGGCTGAACTGTGCCCCCTTGGAATTCATACGTTGAATCCCCAAATTCCAGTACCTCAAAATGTATCTATATTGGGAGATAAAGTCTTTAAAGAGGTGATTATGTCAAAATTAGGGCGTCAGTGTGGGCCCTCATCCAACATGACTGGTGTCCTTATAGGAAGAGGACGAGATGGCAGGGGGTGCGTGCACAGAGGGGAGACCATGTGAGGACACCCCAAGAGAGTGGGGTGAGAGCCAAGGAGAGAGGCCTGAGCAGAAACCAGCCCTGCTGACACCTTGATCTTGGACTTTCAGCCTCCAGAACTGTGAGACAATAAATTTCTATTGTTTAGGCCCCCAGCCTGAGGTACTTTGTTACGGCAGCCTGAGCAGACTAGTACAGGGGCTGGATCACTTCTGGGCACGTTTGTAGCTAAGCATTAAGCAGACATAATTTCATGGTACTTATTTTGCTGGGGAGCAGATTAGGAAGCATTTCAGACAGAGTCTTGTTAGAACAGATGGTATGCTCCAAGGGTGTCACTGAAGAGAGTTTAACGAAGGGATGACTTACAGACGTGTGGGCAGGGCCGAGGGGACTGAGGAGGGATGGGGCAAACCCAGGGACTAGCAACAGTGGGAAGCCATTGGCACACCTGGACCCAGAGGACAAGGGGAGGGAATGGTATTGCTGGAGCCCCTGGAGAGCTGTCGCTACAGAAGAGCATGAACGTCTCAGAGTAGAGAGAAACGGGCAGAGAGTGACGGGGACTGGGCAGGGGGTAAGTAAGCTGTCTCCTCTCTTCTCATACCCTCTCAACTCTGCCAGCACCTCCCCTGCCTGACTGTGTGATGACACAGTCCTCCGAGGCCAGCCCCCGGTCTACAGTGCGGGTCACAGAGGGGTGGGGAATAGATGAGGGCAGGTGTGAAGAATGGCCAGCGCAGGTGAGCTCGTGGAGATGGTTGGTGATCTCTCATAGATCCACTCCAGACAAGCTACAACATTCAGAACGAGGCCCCCACACCCTGTGCTTCACTGTGACTATAGCATCTTTCTTAGTTTCAGTTTCTTCATTTTTAAAAAGTGGGAATAATAAATATCTCCTTACGGGATTGTTGTGAATGAAACAATCTTTTGAAAGCCCCTGGCACAAAAGAAGTCCTCTATTAGTCATATTTATTCTTGCCCACTCCTAACCATCTCCCACCCTGAATCTTCTCTAGGTTTCTCTTTAGCCTAGTTTAGGTCTATGCCAGATTGACTAGAGTGGCTTTGTAGCAGGTTGGTTTGTGCTACAAAAACAGGACAGGAGGAAGAAAGGAATAGGTAAGCAAGTAGTTTTGTACAGCAGCTATGGAGATAAAATAAAGGTCCATTAAAGAAACAGGGAGGAGGAGGCCAAAGTAGGAAGAAGAAAAGGTGCAGAGAATTGATCACAAAATAAGAAACCAGTGACCTCTGGCCCCACTTCTCCCCAAGGGATGAAATTTCAGTCCTGTGGAGGGAAGGAGAGAGCCAGGGCAAGAGGAAGGGAGCGAGGATGGGTGGGTGGGTGGATGGAGGGATGGAGGGATGGAGGGATGTGTTTGTAGGTAGATAGATAGATGTATGGATAAGTGGATGGAAGGCTGGGTGGGTTGGTAGGTGGATGGATGGATTGATGGATGGGTTGGTAGGTGGATGGGATGGATGGATGGGTGGATGGGTGGATGGATGGATGGATGGGTTGGTAAGTGGATGGATGGATGGGTTGGTAGGTGGCTGGCAGGATGGCTGGATTGATGGATGGGTTGGTAGGTAGGTGGATGGATGGATGGATGGATGGATGGGTTGGTAGGTGGCTGGCTGGCTGGCTGGCTGGATGGATGGGTTGGTAGGTGGATGGATGGATGGATGGCTGAGTGGATGGATGAATGGATGGGTGGAGGCTTAGGTTCATGATGGTATATAACTTCTCTGTTCCAGTAACAACATTATGATTTAAGAGTCATAGAAAGAATTCTTAAGGATCCTAAGCCAGGGTTACGAAGGAAATCCTTACGGGAGCATCTAGGAACTGTTTTGAAGGTAATCTAGTTGCCAAAAGTAGATGGAAGGGTGAAAGAAAGGGGTGAGTATTATTAAGAATGGATACAAAAACACAAGGTGAATTTTAGCTCTCAATTTTCTTTTTGAAATGGGATCCATAAGTAATCACAATCTTACCCATTCTTCATCCTTCTTGGCGTCTCATAGGGAACCGTTATCTAAGTACATAACACGCATAGTAAGATCTAAGCCTCAAATAGAGTTTATACCAAAAATTAGGAAAACTTTAAAAGTGTGGTTGATGGGCTGGCAAGAGTGCTTCTCACTCAGCACGATGTCTCCCTCAGGCCAGCCCACACAAAGAAGGGGCAGTGACTGTGTGTCCAAGAGAATGGGAGCCTCAAGGATACTTCTTGGTATCAAAAAGAATGTTAAGTGAATCTCAACTCTCATCGAAAACACCAAAATGTGACTACTAATAATAGGAATTAAGCCAAAATCTAATTAGTTTTAACATGTCTGAGATAATGTCATTCTTTTCATAAGAATCTTCCACTGTCCATCTGCGTTATATTGCTCAGAATAAACAAGTATATGGAGTCCATTTGGTAGCATATTCGACCATGGGGACCACAGGACTCTTGGTCAAGTGAGCTGTTGAATGAGGTCTCCTAAACCTGTCCAAGTGAAGACCAGACTCTGGGCCAGCCTGTTCCCACCACACGCTGGACATCCAATTAAGCTGCACTTGCTCTGCCCGTTTTTCTGCCTGTTTCCATTTCTCAAGGGCAACCCTGGCTATGCACAAATTCCACCCAGTCCAGTCGTCCCCCCTTATCCTCAGGGAGTACGTTCCAAGACCCCCAGTGGATGCCTGAAACCACAGATGGTACTGAACCCCATATATACTATGTTTTTTCCCAACTAACAGGCTACAGGCACGTAGTGTATACAGCATAAATACGCGGGACAAAGGGATGATTCACGTCCCCAGGTAGGACATAGCGTGATGGCTGGAGACTTCATCATGCTACTCAGAACGGGTGCACAACTTAAAACTTATGAACTGTTTATTTCTAGAATTTTCCATCTAACATTTTCCGACCGCAGTTGATGGAGCGTACCTGAAACCATGGAAGATGAAACCTTGGATGTGGTGTATATACTAAGTATGTCTTCCACTGACAAGTGTAAATAACTGAAGGTCATTTTCTGAGACTGAACGGGGCACCCTCAAGGTGTCTGAATTAAAGGCAAACCATCCCTAATTTCGGGTACCAGCTGAAAGCAGCAGTGACTGTCAGGGCAGGAGATATTGGGCTGGAGGCAGCAGGCCTGGCCTTGCTCGGAGCATCATATTACCCTTTGCCCCCTAGACTCTCCATCTCTGTGAACACAGAGGGAAAACAGCGTGGGAAGCCAGACAAGATTGAGGCTGTTGTTAGGATATCTACTACTGTTCGCTTTCTGCTAATTTTCCTTCGTTCTCTTCATTTTAACAGAAACGTTGGAGTTTCTGGAGTACATTAGCTTGTCCCTCAAGATACTTTAGGTGCATTACAGCTTTGATTTACGTGGTTTTCATCGTCCCTTCTTATATTTTCAATATTCCTTCTCTTCCTCTAATTTTTGGAATGCTTAGATTTATTTTCTTTAAAATTGTTTTCACTTCGAATTCTATTAGTTTTCGGTTTTGTTTTTCCTCTTGATCTGTTAGTTTCTGTAATGCCTTCTGGTTTATATTTTTTATTTTGATTGCAATAATTTTATCTTTTATATCCTTGTTCTTAATTTTTTATTCTTTGTATTTTCATTTTTTTTACTTTTCTAGACTTTTATCTTTTAGCCTATATTGTATTTATCCTATCTCTATTTTTTATTTAAACATTCTTTGATTTTCAATCTTGATGTGATTTAATAAATTCTCCTACTTAAAATGTTTATTAAATGTTTTAAAATACCATTAATTAATCTTAGCTTATTAGAGTTCTTCTCCTCTTGAATGACTACTTTCCCCTTTATTCTTTTCTCTGACATTTTATCTACTTTGTGATTTCATTTTAGGGCTCATACATAGTTTAGGATTTTTGGGGGGATCAGAAGGACTAGATAGGAAACACAAACATGTGCCTCAAGCCAGATGTAGGTAATAGGGGAGCAGGCAGCATGGGCACCTAGAGATGGCATGTCTTGCCTAAAAGATGCAGATGAAGAAAAGACCACTGAAGCAAATATCTAATAAAAACCAGATATTAACAGTGCTAATTTCTGAGCAGGATTATAGTATTGTTTCTTCTTTTAGCTTGTATATATTTTCAAAATCTTACAAATGTATTGCTTTTGTAATAATGGGAGAAAAAGGAAAAAACAACAGTAAAAGACAACAATAACAAAACAGTATGCCAGACAGGCAGAACACATCTGCTGGGGGGATGTGGCAGGCAGACTCCACTGTGTGACCTGGATTTGTTTTCATATCGTCAGGAAAGAGGCTCTCGTTGCGAACAGAGGAGCTGGGGGCCTTGCTCCTTGCTGCAGCCACCCTCTCTCCCCCTCTTCATCAGGCTTCACGCTTCAATGATGGTTCTCCCCAAATCTTCACTCGCCAGGTTTCAATGCTCCTATCACCACAATTTCTTTCCAGTGAACCTACATTCCAAGTGCCACTGTTTCTTCTGAGCAACTGAATATTCTTTACATTTAATAGATATTGTGAGTCACGTTTCTTCCTTGGGTTGGAGCTATGAAGCTCAGAGCCAAATAGGTGACCCACCTTTAACTGATATTCCTAGTTTCAGCATTATCTCACAAATATCCACCCAACATATGTTCGGTCTTTGATTTCCTCATTAATTTTTTAATCCTGTTTTGTTGAATATGTTATGAGACATCTTACATCTTCTTTATAATAATATAATATATGAATAATTGATTAAATGAATATGACCTGCCTCAGTTTACCTCCTCAGTCTCATCTCTGTATAAATCTTTCCATACTTCTCTCCATTCCCTACCAACACACACACACACCCCTCCCCACATATATCAGTTTCCTGGGGCCATCCAGAATTAGCAGAGATACCTAAATTCACCACATATCCTTCATGCCTTGGCATTTGGTATATCTTCTGCCTAGAGTTGGCTCTTTGCTTAACCTTACTGGTTCCTACTCATTCTTTAGGAGTTTGAATCTTCTCCTTGAGAAACCTTCAATCAGTCTCCCTCTTTCCTACATTTCTGATTAAGATGCTTCTCCCTGCTCTCAGAGAACCCTCTGGAATAGTGTGTATCCTAACTACAATAGTTCACTTGCTTCTCTTGATCTTCTCCACTAAACTGCGAGTTTCTTGGTGGCTGAGACTTTAATTTTTCAAACATTTCCGGTAAGTGCAAGTAAAATGCTCTCTGGACACGTGTCCACATTGAAATGAGTGACAAAACATAAAATAGAAACCAACAAGAGCAATTTTAGAGGCAAGGACCTTTGTTTGGGTGAATTATATTCTTTGTAGATTTTGATCTAGTCATTTTATCATGAATCAATGTCAACGAATGACGTGATTTAAAATGGCTTGGCTTCCCTTGCAGAGTAAGGTTTCACCTATTAATATCTGTCATAATAGATTATTTGGTTTGATAGGGATTGACCTTATACTCAGTTTTATAGATAGGGAGTTCAAGTTTTCAGATTCTAACAAGTAAACATCTGCACAAGTATATTTTTGAAGCATTTCTATCTTGTCATTTATATAGCAGCCAATACATATTTCTTTAGTATTTACCATAAAACTCCAGATGTTTTCCTTCAAACGTGCTCCTTCTCCTGTCTACCCCGTCTGTAATAATATCTTCTTCCTCCTCCTCAGAAGCTTGAAACCTTGAAATAACCTCTGACATTTTAATCTCCTTCTCATCTTGCTTCCAGTCAAAGGCCAAATCCCACAGATTGTACCACGGCAATACAACACATATCTGGTCTTTTCTTTCTATTCTCTTTGCCATGTTCTCAATTTGGGCCTTCATTACCTGTCACTTACTGTGTGAACTTTATAACTCCTCTCTTTGCCTCCTATCTCTCTTCTCCAAACTACTATGCCTGGATGATAGAAGTCTTCACAATGCACACAGCTCTTCCTTTCACTCTCCTCCACAGAGCTGGGCCCAACCAAAGGGCTTAATACACTTCCTTGAACAGATAAACTACCTTCAGTGGCTCCTCAGTCTATGCAATAATGTCTGAATTTCTTAGCAAGACATTGATGGCCCTACATAGTTAAGTCCTAATCTCTTCTTCCAGCTTCACCACAAATCCCTCCAGCATTTTCCCAACTCCCCAGCTTCTCCCCACCTATGCCATTGTACTCAGTGGAGCGCCCTTCTGCCACCATCTCTGCTCGTCAAAATGACCTCTACCCTTTAAGGTTCAACTTTAAATGCTACTTCCTTCCTGCTTCCACTTAGATGGATATATTTTCCCTCTCCATGGTGTTGCAGTGGAATTTAATTCATAATCAACTTCTCTCCTAGAACCTACCACATTTTTTCTTGACTTACAATTTTTGCGTTTGAAAATATGCCTGAGTTTCCCCTTCCATTCTAGGGATTCTCCTTGATGGCAGGAAGAAACACTTGACGTGGCATCCTCCAGAGCACCTTGCAACCCAATGTCTCCTTTTAGAAATGTTTATTGAATATAATTAGCAATTTGTAGTAACTAAGAAAACTTGTTTATCACTTATGGGTAGTGAGGGCTAGTGGATGTGACATGGGACTCTTAAAGATGAGTAAAACACAGCCCTTTCCACCAAGAATGACTCACACTGGGAACTGAGGCAATCAGGAAATCTTCCAGGATGCGTTAAAATAAAAATCCTCTGTGACCCAGGCAAGTCATTTGAATTTTTTGTGTCTTAGACGACTTATCTGTCAAATATTCTATCTTTAAGGGCTTTTCTGAGGAAAAATAAAATTTTTAAGACATCCATTCAGATCTTTAAATTTTATAGGAAAAGTCATTGGATAAATAGCCCACATATAAATGGGTTTGGAATGGTTAACTAGCAAAAACCCCAGGCCCTCATGGTCAAAGAGAATGTCTGATAATAAAGGCAAGTTGTTCAGGTAGCGTCAGTCTGGGAGTTATTTCCTTCCTGTCAAAGCCCGGGAGGCTTATATAACTCTACCTTACTACAGCACAGAGATAAAAGCTGTCCTGGGCAACTGGAACAGTTAATTTTGCAGACTACGCATTGCAAGGGAGTGTTGTACGTTTCTTTCAGGAGCAAATTAGGAACAGTAATAACCCAAGCAATAAAATGAAGACTCTGTAGTTTAATAACTGAATTTGGAGCAATTGCTCTTCAATTTTTGTAATAATATGAAAGTAAGGTACACGTGGATCTAAAAACAGCATAGGTCCCAGATGAGGATGAACAAATTAGAGAATTAGAGGAGGGTCCATATGGGACCAGCACAGGGTCATCGTCGTCAGTGACATCAGGTTTTAGGGTTTGGTTTAAAAAAAAATTCCTTATTGTAACACATCGGACCATCCTACACTCTATTTGTGTTTGTTTAATAGCAAGTGTACAATGAACTTTAATGACAATGCTTCGTAAGTTTTGGTTCTGTCATTTCCACGTAACGCTTCTGTGTTGTTCGTAAAATACTGACTTCAAACAGATTTCCTTGAGGCGGTGAAAGGAATGACCTAATCAATCACCAAGTGCAGTCTTGAAAGGGAGAGGGGTGAAGAAGGGAATAATTAATATGCCCTGAACACTGGCAATTGTATGACTACTTTTTTTTTAAAGATTGGCACCTGAGCTAACATCTGTTACCGATGTTTTTTTTTTTTTCTTCTTCTTCCCAAAGCCCCCCAATACATAGTTGTATATTCTACTTGTAGGTCCTTCTGGCTTTGCTATGTGGGATGCCGCCTCAGCATGGCCTGATGAGCAGTGTCATGTCCGCACCCAGGATCCAAACCGGGGAAACCCTGGGCTGCCAAAGCGGAGCATGCAAACTCACTCAGCCATCAGGTCCATCCCCTGTATGACTACTTTTATGCTTATTTTATATGAGGGCAATGGGGGCTCGGAGACATTCAGTTATTTTCCTAAGTGAACGGTAGATGTGGACTGTCAATCCTGAGTGGTTTAATTCGAGAGCTCATGCTCTTTGCATCCCATCTACCTGCCTCCCGAGGTTCTGGGGCCCAGAGTAAGCAGACAACAAATGGCGTCTAATTATGGCCTGTGCTTATCTTGCCGTAACACACGCAGCAGCCAGGTAACTTCAGATTCTCCCTCCCTTCACCCCCCAGCAAGGTCAGGGCTCTAGGTCTGTTGGATGAGGGTCAAGAAAAGCTGACAAGCATCTGGTGGGGCAGTGTGGGAGTGGGCAGCATACACAGGCCAATGTGTCTGGGGCTACACATGCGGCCAGACACCCAGCTGCCAGGGACGCCTCAACCTTCCTGATGCTATTGCCCTCAGCTTCATGCCTTCGTGGGGGATGGAAGCCTGTTTTCCACAAGCTACCGTGGAACTCTGTAAGCCTGATACCTTGGAGCCCTCTGTCTTTGAGTGCTATTTGGGTTGCTTGGATATTAGTTATTCCTATGATATCATGAAAATCCATTCAACGAATATTAACTATATGCCTGGCATGTGTTAGGGGCTAGGATTCAAGATGAATAAGAAACAGTCTCTGCCCTATAGGAACTCCCTGTCTGGTGGGGGGACCATGAAGTAACTGTGGTAGGAAAGGCCTGTGAAGGAGTGCGAGGAGAGCCAGAGCGGGCGTGGACGACTGCAGGAAGACTCAAGCGAGGCTGACATCTGAGCTGGGCTGGGCAAGGTGAGCTTCCCAGGTGAAGAGGGGCAGGAAGGGTATTCAGACAGAAAATGCCCAGCACACGGGGAGAATGCTAGTGTGCAGGATGTGTTAGGAAAACTGGTCAGAGGTGGATAATTATTAAAGCTTATTTGCCTTTCCTGTAGATGGTGGAAGCCTTGGAAGGTTTCTGAGAAGCAGAAAGATGCAATCAGACCTATATTTTAAAAATCACCCATAAAATAGTGTGAAGACAGACTGAAGGGGAACGAAGCCAAGGGAAATGTGTTAGAAATACTGTCACAGCACAGAAGGTGATGACAGTGACCTCAATTTGGGTAGTGGCAGTGGGAAAGGAGTGGGGGACAGGCTCGAGGGAAGCCCTGGCTGGGTGTCAGAAGAGCACGTGCCTGTTGCTCTGCTGTCTCATTAGCAGCTTCCATGGCTGTCCTGGTTCATTGGAGAAACAGCTTTCCCACTGACTCTTCACTGGGTAACCCTGGGCAAATAACGTAACTTCTCTGTGCCTTATCTGTAAAATGGGCCTAACACCATGTAACCAGCAGATGTTACGAATGTTAAATATAACAAGTACACTGTACCGCAGATAGTGAATTCTCAATACATGTGACTTATTTTCACTTTCCCATAATTTTCCTCCTTTTAAAATAAGATTAAAACAATATACTGTCCTGCTCTCATCAGATAATTGGGTTAATATTCCAATTTGAGATAAATTTCCTCATTTTTCTGGGGAGGATTTTCTTCTTGTGAGATGTAGGTATGTAGATGTGGGTATTTATTTCACTCTAGTGTCAAGATAAAAATAGACACTATCCTTCAAAAGAAGGCTAGAGCAAGTGGAGCGTGTTTATAAAGATTTATGTATGGAGCTAAATTAATTCTTGAGAACTGAGGTATTTGTAATCATTACTTCACTTCATTCTGAGAACAAGTACAAATGAACATGTCAAAAACGATGACAATTATTATGCTTTTATAATTTGATTTCTTACATATTCTAATTATATTCTTTTAATTAGCAACCAGTCTTTGTTCGTTACTTCTCCAAAGTGAGACTGAACTCAGTTCCTAATGCAAAACAGTTTGTAATTTTTATGTAAGATGACACGCTATTAAGTAAAAAGAATGACAATTGTTTTTCCACTAAAGACTTAGTAATGATAAAAGAGAACTTAAGCAAATCACTGAGCAAGTATCTAATTTATAAAGCGTCTTGAAAAAGTCACTGTGTCATCACTATCACATTCATCGGATTCAAAGTAAAGATGACACTAAAACTGCCTGCATTTTAACTTTGGAAATTTATCCAACATTTTGACCAGGCAAGGGTAAAGAGGAACAAAGATGGCACATTTCAAGAGGTTTTAAAAATGTAGTTGTGAAGATCTTATTAGGACCGTGTTGGAGAGCTGGTTCATATGTATGAGAGTTGTAATAGCACTGGACAGCACGCGTTCAGCTCACTCGCGGGTCCAGGCCCATGTACCACATGCTTCACACGCATCAGATCACGGAACGTGAATGATTGATTGCCTTGCTGCACCGGAATTCTCTTTTGCATGATGCCATGTCACCACCTCTCTTGCTCCCAAATTTAATTTTACTACCTCAGCATGATACCACTTCATGGGGATAAGGGCATTGTATACGAGGTTGGACAAAGATTTACAGAAAAAAAAAAAGGGAGTAACAGAGTCTTGGGCAGTTAGAAGTAGCTAGTCTCCATGACCCCACTTTACAGGCTCTGTGTGTCTTTTATATACTAGAACAATTACATGTTTTGTTCTTGGAGATACACGCTGAAGTATTTAGAGTAATGTGTCTTGGTGTCAGCAACTTACCTTCAAGTGGTTGAGAAAAAAAGTCATGAGCACATACAGAGAGAGAGAGAGAGAGAGAGAGAGAGAGGGAGGGAGGGAGAGACTGTGATGACAAATGAAGCAAATGTCGCTGTGTGTAGACTATCGGTGAATCTGGACGAAAGGTATACGGGTTTTCATCGGACCATTCCTCCAAATTTTCTTTACATTTGAACATTTTCACTATAAAAAATTAGAGGAAACTCCCCCCAAACTAAAAAAACATACGTGATGAAGAACTTTTTAAGATTTAGCAGTAGTTGAAGGGCAACAGAATTTGTACGTTCTATGGATTTTGACAAATATATAATGTCGTGTGTCCACCATTATAATATCATACAGAGTATTTTCACTGCCCTAAAAATCCTCTGTGCCCTGCCTATGCACTCCTCCCTCCCCCTAACCCCTGGCAACCACTCAGCTTTTTTACTGTCTCCATAGTTTTGTCGTTGAGATGGAATCATATAGTGTGTAGCCTTTTTAGACTGGCTTCTCTCATTTAGCAATATGTATTTCAGATTCCTCCACGTTTTTTCAAGGCCTGACAGCTCATTTCTCTTTATCATTGAATAAAATCCCATTGTCTGGATAAACTACAGTTTGTTTACCCATTAATCTACTGAAGGATATCTTGGTAGCTTCCAGTGTTTGGTGATTATAAATAAACATTTGGTTGTAGGCGTTTGTGTGGGCATAAGTTTTCAACTCCTTTGGGTAAACACCCAAGAGCACAATTGCTAGACTGTGTGATGAGACTATGCTTAGCTTTGTAAGAAACCGACACACTGTCTTCCAAAGTGGCTGTACCATTTTGCATTCCCACCAGCAGTGAATGAGCGTTTCTGTTGCTCCACATCCTTGCCAGCATTTAGTATTATTAATTTTTGGATTTTAGCCATTCTAGAAGGTACGTTGTGGTATTTCATTATTGTCTTAATTTGCAATTCTCAGACATATAATGTTGCGCATATGCTATTTGCCATCTGTATGTTGCCATCTCTACTTTGATGAGGTGTCTGTTCAGATCTTCTGCTCTTTCTAAAATTGGGTTGTTTTCTTATTGAGATTTGAATGGCTTTTTTTTAAGCGGGTCATCTCATGAACAGAGTGAGGGTTCAAATGTATTCATTTGTTTGGTAGCTACGGCAGAAAATGCATTTCCCTTCTCCCTTACTAACAGAACCCTGACAATGTTGTAGATGAGGTCCCTAGCTTAAAATACTTAGTATTTCAGAATTGCAGTTAGGGGTGGTCAGTGTGACATGGGTCTGGCCAATAAGAAACAAGCAGAAGGTGCTGGTTGGAGCTTCCTGGAAAGATTATTAAAGGGTAAGACTTGGCTGGCATGCACCTCTTTGATCTTTTGCCTGTTGTGTTACCCATCCCCCTACCATTTTCCAGAATGTGATACAATGCCCATGAGGGGAGCAGCCATCTTGTAGGATGAAGACAAAGTCACATGTCAAGGACATTAGAGGCAATGGATAGAAGGAGCCTGAGATAGATTGACGTTGTGGAGACGTTGAAGAAACCCCAGGGCTCTCTCCAGACTTTTTATGTGATAAGAAGCACCCCCATGTGGTAAGCACTTTAGTCAAGGTTCTGTCACAGGCGCCTAATTCACTCCCTGATTCGGCAACATTTTTCAAGCACTATTAAGTGTGAGGCCCCCTAACAAGACTACTCTGAGCAATTTTTATTTAAAGGACTGGCTCACAGAAGCACTATATTTGAAAGAATTTCTCTATATTATGGACACAATACTAAGGATAGAGTTATAATTACTACATGTTCAGCAATGTACTAGGCATTATGGGGGCAGGAAACAGGAGAAAAAAATAAGGACCTTACCTCATGGAACTTACCATCTAATTAGAGAGCTAAGACTGGCCTACATGATACAATCCCAAACACCTCAGGACAGTATGATTAAGGGCTAATAGTGGATGCCAAACTCAGTGTAGCAGCAGTTCATATAAGGCGGGGTTACTGAAGAGGGAAGAAGCAAAGGAAATGTGGTTAGCAACCTTGAAAACACACTCTGGGTAGCCTATACCTTCACATTTCTGAGCTCTAAATCAGTGACCTAAATATAGACATGGAAGCTGTTTTCCTGGGTAACTGAAGACAAAATGAAGGAGAGTCATTTTAATTTGCATGCCAATTCAGCTTTGAATTCAGCAGAAATTTATCACTCTGGTTACAATATTTCAAATACAGGGACACTGTAATCATTCACTAAAATCCTGTTTACCCTATTAATTACCAGTATATTTCATGGCGACAGAATGTGGAAACTAAGTATATGTCATCTTAAAATAGAGCTTTTAAAATCCTTCCTTTGGAAGCAGTGTAGATGAACAGATTACACAGGAAGACGGGTGCGTGATTTTTCCTCTGCATTTCTGGTTCTGCAAACTTTGCTAAAATTGTTATTACCTCTATCCATTTTTCCTACCTTTTAGTTGCTGTTACAGCTGGAACAGGTGTGGATAGCTATCACACGTCTGTAAAGACAAGAGCAAAACAACCTAAATTAGTTTTTATTGGACTCTTTATTGGAATTTGAACCTTTTTCCTAAAAGTTTTTCAATTTAGTGATCTTGTTTGTAGCTAATAAAGAATAAAACCATGCAGATAAAATAAAGACAACATTTCTATTTGATGTTTTTAAACTCCTTTCCTTCAGGACCTAGGAGAACAGACTTGGCTTTCCTTTCTTTTCTTCTCTTCCTTTCCTTTCCTCCTCCCTTCTGAAGTTTACGCCGGAGTCATCAAGTACCACCTGGCTATGTTTCCATTGTCACTGGGCTTAGCTTGGGAGTTTCAGGGATATCCTGTATCTAACAGTTACTGTAGATTTTCTCACATCTGGGGTAGACGGTGTTTGGAGATAGGGTGAAGAAAAAGGGAAGAATCTGTAGAGGGAGATGAGAAGATTTTGGCAGAACGTTAACGGATTTGAGAAGGGCATAAAACCAACCGATGACATGGCTATAATTCTCTCGGGGTTGCCTGAACCCTCGGCCCTGCAGGACGTCTGACACTACAGGTAGACCTCTGTTTCCAGGAACCCTCAAAACCCAGGTGAGCCTAGGGTATAGGTGGAAACTCAAAAGGGACTGCAGTGGGCACATTGTCAGCAGGGGTGATACAAGGCCCCTTCGATAAACTCGGCTCAAAGTATCCCTACCCCTTCGCCCTGAAAGGGAGCCCGGTCAAAGCCTTATCGCGAGCCGGCGGCGGAGGACCAAGGGTGAGAGCCACCTCCTCCGCAATCCCCCGCCCCTCGGCGCCGACGCTCCGCCGCTCTTGTCGCTTCTCCATTGGCTGAGACGCTCGCCAATCCTGGTGCAGCGGCCCGGCGAGCGGGCCCTGGTTGGTGGAGCCGGCGCTGAGCCTCCCTCTTGCTCCGGCCGGGCCCCCCGCCGGGAGGGGGCGTGGCCGCGGCCGTGGCCGGGCCGGAGGCGGCGTCGCGGGCGCCGCTGCGTGCGGTGTGGTGCGGGGCGGGGGCGCCGGGCGGCCGCGGCGCGGCGGGACCATGGAGCTCGGAGCGCTGCCCCGGCGCCGGCGGCGGGCCCGCGGACCGGTGAGTGCGGGCTGCGGCCGGCCGGGCTCCCCGGTCCTGAGCCCTTCCTTCTCGGCTGCGGGCCGGGCGGCTGCTCCGGGGGAGGGGCGGGCGCGGGCCGGGCCCCCGCAGCCCCGCGGCCAAGTGAAGTTGCTGCATCGCGCCGGGCGCGCTCGGCCGGGCGGCGGGGCCCACTGCGGGCCGCGGCGCCGCCCCGCGCCTCACCCTGCAGCCCGGCTGCATCCTCTCCGCCGGCTCCCTCGCCGACCGGGGCTTCCCGCCGGCGCGGCCCGGCGGCCGTTCTCTCCCGCGCCGCCCCTCGGCTCTCGGGCTCCGGCGCTGCCCGGTGCGCGCTCCCCGGGCTGCGGAGCAGGCGCCGGCCATCCCGGCCCCAGGTGACGTGCGGGCCTTGGCTCACGCCCCGTGCACGGCGCCCGCGGCTGCCCCGCGTTCGGGACCTCCACATCCCTCCGGGCTCCGCGCGCCCTCCTCCGCGTCTGGCCCAGTCCCGCGTGCCCCCCGCCCCGGGCTCCGGCCCTCCCCAGCCCCGGCTTCGCCCTCCCCGAGCCCTCTGCGCCCCAGGGCTGCGGGCCTGCGGGGCTCCCGGCCTCAGCAGCGAGGCTTGGCTCTCGGAGGGCAGGGAAGGGGTCGGGCAGCCCGCGAGAAGCGTGCTGCTGGGCGAGGGGAGAGGGCTGCGCGCCCGGAGCCGCTTCGCCCGGATGGCTCGTCCCCGGGAGACTTTCCCTGCGCGGCGGGCGGGGGCCGCGGCGCCTGGCTCTCGCGCCTCCTCCGCGCCAGAGCTTCAGCGAGTGGAAAACCTTTTCCTCTCCGTCTGTGATACTTAGGGGCAATGGCGATTTCTTCTTCGTTTAGTCTCCTTGCGAGGGATCGTTCCCGGGTGGAGAGCAGAGTTCTTAATTATTAAGAAGCTGAGCAATGGGCTTAGGGAGGAATGGGAGCATCTCATTTTCTTAGCTGCTATTGGACGGAATAGGAGCTCTTTCTCATTTGGGGATTAATTTTAAATTCGCGGTTACTCCCAGCAATAATTTTTGAGTTTTTGAAAACTGAAAATACAAAAGGCCAGTTTTTGCCTTAAAGCTATCCAAATCAAATGCATAATGGGGCATGAAATTTTAATAAGATTCGGAATCCACATTTTATAAGGGGAGAGGCTAGCCATTTGAATATTTTGCATCCTAAAAATTAGGTTTGTCTAAGGCTTAAAATGTCTGCTTGTCTATCAAAACTAAGTTCAAAGTGTTGTAATTGACTTATCTTTCTATTGCCTCTTGGGCAAATTCTGTTGAACATTGGTTGCTTGTTTTTGTATTTGCTTTACCCAACTTTCCTTTTCTAGCAGTGAAACAATGTAGTGATTCTTTAAAGCTAGTTCTTTTATCTACTTGAGAGGTTAAACAAAAGAAAGCTGGGTTTGACCTTTCCCGTAGGCAGTTCTTATTGTGTCTGGTCTCCTTTCTAATAGCATCCACATAGTACTCATTTTTCTTTATATTTAAAGATCTTAATTTCTATTCACAAAAGCTGTGTCTTTTCAAATGTTTGAAGCTCATTAGGTTAGAAAGTTTGATTGACTTTATATATTTATGGTCTGACCTGTATTCACTGTTTTCTTGAAAAATTCAAAGAAGCTTGTTCCTGAGCTCTCAACATATACAAATTGTTCTTGCACTTCCAATTGCTGACATGAAGTTGCTTTATAAATTGTTTTATCTGTTTGCTTAAAATTTATGACGTAGTAGACAATGTTGTGCTCACTATTTTTAAAAATTCTGAAAATAAAGGTGAAACACTTTGCTAAGTGGTCATGCCAACATTGTAGCCTCCTAGCTATTCTCAATGTGTCTTCGTAGACATACTTTACACTTCCCATAGAAACCTGCATGTGGCGAATAACCATTTGGTTATTGGAACGTTTCTGCTAAAACAACGACCTATGGTAAGTATTAAAAGAATTGCCTGTACTAGTGGGCCACTGCTAGTGGTGTCCTTTTAGAGTTCCAAGAAGTTTCTTTGAAGAATACTTACAGATTATGTTTTCCGCTCCCATGTGCTGTTATCCTTCCTTCTGTTTTCTTGGGAGTGCCTCCACATTGTTGTACAGACCTTAAATTCTCAAATTCTCTTTTCAGTCCTTTTTTCTTTAGTACCCTGTTTTCCTCTTTGAGGCCGGGTTTTCTTGAGACCTGCCCTTGGGCATTTGGAACCAAATGTTGCTTGAGTCCATGTCTTCTTCTTCAGGAGTGGTTCTGTACCCATGACTTAATATTATGCTGGAAATACAGGAATGTTGTAGACCAGAAACGCATAAATAATGAATATTGTGAAATAAATTTACTGTCACTATGGAGATATATGGAGTAAAAAGTCTCAGTTCCCTTTTCCTCTTCTTATTGCTGCCCTTGTCCTGTTTCTTTCCCTAGAGGTAACCACACTTAATGTTATGGCATGTATACAGCCTTCCAGAATTTTTTCAGTAACGTTTTTTATTCAAAATCCACTTAGTGAACACCTCCTAAGTACCAGGCACTGTTTTTTCCCCCCTGAGGAAGATTCCTCCTGAGCTAACATCTGTACCAGTCTTCCTCTATTTTTTAGTATGTGGGCTGCCAGCACAGCATGGCCACTAACAGTGATGTAGGTCCACCCCTGGGAACTGAGCCCTGGCCGCTGAAGCGGAGCGCGCTGAAGTTAACCACCAGGCCACTGGGGCTGGCCCAACCAGGCACTATTTTAATACTGGGATTGCAGAAATAAGAGATGAGAGCTTTCAAGATGCTCCTAGTCTACTGAGACACACAGTTTCTGTGCAGTGCAGTAAGCGCCATGAGAGAGTCAGTCAGCAGTGAGGGCTGTGGAGCATCCATGAATGACCTAATCCATTCATTCACTGGCTTTATTCATTTAGTGTACTTCAGAGTTTATAATATGTGCTGGCGATGCAAAGATAAACAAGGCAGATACCTCTGTCAGCCCCAGATGAGCTGACTGCTGAGCTCGGTTCTCAGAGAGTTTTAACCGTTGGTCACAGTGCAGTGTAGGATAAGTGCCCTGAGAGGGGCTACCTGCAGGAGCTTGTAGGATGCCTACAAACCCAAGCTTTGGGACTATTCAGAGATGAGAGAAGCCTCCAGGAGAAGTAGGAGAGAAGGAATCCGTCAAAGTCTGGGTTGAGGAGAGTGTACAAAGTCTTGTTGGGGAGATGGTGCATTGGAGCAACTAAAAACGAAATTTAGTATGGTGGTGCGGTAGAGTGCAAGGGCAGGAAAGTGGCCAGAGATGAGACAGGAAAAGTAACTAGGGGCCTGGCCACATAGGGTCTTGTGATTCCTGTTATGAGGAGTTTGGACCCCTTTATGGGCAGTAGGAAATGGTTGGAGGATTCTGAGCCAAAGGAGGACAGAATCAGATGTACCCTTTGGAGAATGGATGGATAAGAGGGGGCAAGGCTGGAAGGAGGAGGTAGGATTGCTGGGACTTGATTGTTGGTTGGATGTGTGTGTGTGTGTTTGTGTGTTTGTGTGTCTGTGATGGGGGAGTTGGGAGAGGGAGGAGTTCAGGGCAGTGCCAAGTGCTGGCAGGATGGTTGAGTGGATCATGGTGCCATTCTTGGGGAGCGGGAGGGCCAGCAGCAGCCATTTTGGGGAAAAAATGATGGGTTACACTTGGCCTTGTTAATTTAAGGTGCCTGTGGGCCGTAGTGTTTGGTTGGCTACCTTAGGGATCTAGAAATTGGGAGGGGTCTGGCCTAGAGACACATATTTGAGCTGTTTGCTGAGGTGCTGCGATGAGCTCACAGGGAGACTGTGGGATATTAAATTAAGTGTTGAAGGAAACAGCAGTACATGACGTGTCGAACCCTGTGGAAACTACTAGCTCAGAGTAGTTAAGTCTCTGCAGTAGGTTGCACTGCATTCCTTTAATGATGTCGTCGTTGTAAAGCTGGGTTTTCAGTGGTTGCTGCCCTTTGTGAAGATCAGTGTGGAACAGGAAATAAGGGAGGTGGTATCCAGTCTGACTCCTAGGTTTGCAAAGTTGTGAGGTGCTCAACACATGCACACATACCATTAGTAAATACTTGTGGTTTATTTAAGAATGGAATAAAAATACTCATTTTCTTTCAATTGAAGGGTATTTTTTCAAATGGGTACTAAGTTGTTGGGGGCATAAATAGTTAAGTAATTAAAACTTACCTAACGATTCCATTAATCATTAGGCATTTCTTTGGCCTGAAACACTAGGCGCAGTGAACAGAGAAAGTTCTAGAACCTCTGCCTTTGCCTGTATTTGTTAATGGAGGCTTTTGGAGTAGATAAAGTTATTCAAGAAGCGTGTATGGAGTGAGAAGAGGAGTGGTGTAGAAAGTGATCAGAGGAACTCTTGTGTTTAAAAGTTAGACAGGAGACTAGGCTCCCACATTGAGTCTGAGAAGGATGAGGCCTGGGGGCATGAACGGTGGCTTGGAGGCCATGGTCCAAGAGAACCTCAGCCAAGAGGTCATTAGTAATATAGGTGACAGCAATGGCGACACAGTGATGGGGACAGGAGCGAGATGGCCAGTTTGTAAGAGAACCCTCTTACATAATAGTGGGTGGGAGCAGGAAGTGGAGCCAGTGTGTGTGGACCACTCTTAGTAAGTGTGGTGGTAAAGGGTGGCTATAGGAGGGTAGGTGAAGGGGAACCTTTTCTTCCTTTAAATGGAGGGATTTGAGCGTGTTAAAGAACCACGAGGGAGAGGGTGCTAGAGAGAGCTCCAGTCAGATAGTGATTTCAGAGTTTCCATTGGATTTAGCTCTAGGATGTAATTACTGATTTTGGCAAGAGGAGTCTCGGGGGAGCCTTATTACTGTGGATTAAGGAGTGAATGTGCCAAGAGGGGAAGCCAGTCAGGCAGGGTAGACAGTTCTTTCTAAAACTTGATGATAGAGAGGCAGTCACTAGAGAGTGACGTCTGGTGCAGGGTGGTTTTTTTTTTTTTTTTAACATTGACTTTATTTTCTCTCATTAAAAAAAATTAAGATTCTTTTACTTCCTCTCTCAAGGCATGGTTTTCTTAGGACGGGTTGGTCCTTCTCAGGGTGTGTTCCCTGGGCACGCTTGCCTCTTTCTAGGTCCTGGTGTCCTCTGGAGGTCGTATTCTCTCTGTGCCTGTCCCCTCTTGCTGCCCTATTCTCTCTGAGGCATCCTTTCTCCTGCCGTGCTTTCTCTCCTGCTTCCCTCAAGGCCAGTTTGTTAGTTTGTTTTGTGTCAGAGCCTCTCCTCCCATCTTAATGGATGTCCCCAGATAAGAATGTTTTTCCATACGCAGATTTCGCTCTTAATCTTTGGAGCCACCCTGTTCTGTTTCTTCTTCCTCTTCTCTTTGAGCTTAGCTCTTTTCTTCCGTTGACTTTAAAAAAAAAAAATTTTAAACATCTCAAACACCCCAGAGAATTTTCTCCTCTTTCAGGTCTACTAGAGCTTCTTGGCCTTGACCCTGAGCTCAGCATCTGGGATCATTTTTCCACCTTTCACTTGTGAAATTTCCCCTTGTGCCTGTTCTTAGGATGCTCTCCGACCTCCTGGAGCAATGACCTTGAAATTAATCCAAAGATATCTTCTGTTGTGTTATATATTCTTGAACTTTTTTGGTGTTTCACTTATTTAAAATTTTTCTTTCTTGTAGTTTTTGCTTTATGTTTCCTTTCAGTTCATCCACAAGTGGTTGAATGCCTCCTTTGTATCATTCTGGTTACTGGGAATAGCAGTGCTGGTATGACCAAGCTCCTGTCCTCACAAAGCTGGAGAGATAATAGAGGGTAAATTATCTGGCTGAGTAACCATAAAGTGCTTGTGGGCAGGAGCCAGACAGCATGGTGCCTTGCACACATCAGTGCTTAGTGGGTGTGTTCCAGCTTTGTCAGATAATCTCATAAACGTCGTGGTCCTGTCAAGACTGTTGTCAGGCCGTAACCTTAGCTTACAGGGGTAACAGTCAGTGCTTTCTCCCCTCCAGCCGGCCATATGCCCACAGGCTTTGTGATCTTTGGTCTTTGAGTCTTCTGTTTTCTAGCAATTGAAAACCATATTGAATTTTTAAAAGGTGTGCTCCGGTGCATGCTGAAGATTTTATTGCTGTGCTGCAGCACTTCCATTTTAGGTCGTCTCATAGCATCCTCTCACTGAGTGCTGTTACCCATTTTCTGTGTTTGGTGGATTGTATTGTAATATAAAAGTATGGGTGTGGGGGCTGGCCCCATGGCCGAGTGGTTAAGTTCGCGCCCTCTGCTACAGGCGGCCCAGTGTTTCGTTAGTTCGAATCCTGGGCGCGGACATGGCACTGCTCATCAGACCACGCTGAGGCAGCGTCCCACATGCCACAACTAGAAGAAGCCACAACGAAGAATACACAACTATGTACCGGGGGGCTTTGGGGAGAAAAAGGAAAAAATAAAATCTTTAAAAAAAAAAAAAAAGTATGGGTGTGATTGTGAACTAGAATCCGTGTGGCCATATTCTGTCAGCTAAATGGAGGAGTGGTGTATTCTTTGCACATAGTAGATCCTTAACAAATATTTTTTCATTGACTGAATATGTCACGTGTTTTGATTCATGACCATGTAGTAAGCTGAACACTATCACAATATGTAATTTTAAAAACTTAGCTGAGTCATTTTGTCCTACTCATATCACGCTTGTTTTTTCAGCCCCTCAGAATATGTACATGACAGGTTGTTTTGTTTCTTGCCTGTTTTGCTGTGTAGTCCTGTGTTAGGGAATTACTGAGGTGGAGTTCAAACCTGGTTTCCCTTTGTAAATCGTTGCTGGGCTGTATTCTTTCCTAGGTTTAGAATTAATGCTTATGGAGAGGCTTATGGATTTAAGTTGCTCCCTGTGGTGCATGCGAGGAATAGTGTCTAAACACTTAGGGAGTAAAGCATCTAGTCAAATTTGAGGGATGATATTAACTAGAAAGGTAGCAAGTACAGAGAGGGAGAAATTTATGCTTATGTTTGTATCATTCTGAGAGAGGCTCTTGCACAGCTTAGAATGAGGAGGAACAGACAGTAACATCTTAATTTTAGGAGGAAGGTTGTAATTTTCTAATATAAGACACATGTACATTTTCAGTAGAAATAGGAAAACACTTTTTGTTTTATAACCAACCCTGTTTAAAACATAGCTTGGTTCTTGGTTTTCCATAGGGTTTGTCTCCTATTTTTGTGAGTCTTTTCGAGTTAAGTATCCTGGTTTTTGATTTAAATACTAGAAATACACATAAACCCCCAAATTCCCCAATCACCATTCTTCAGATTTTAATTACACGCTGGAAACAACATTGTTTCCAAGGTCTTTACTAAAATGTGAATTGTTCTGTGAGATATCCCAGGGAGGAACTTTATTAAAATGTTACTCCTTTTTAAAAATTGGCATTGTAATTTTGAATAGTTACAAAGCTTATCAATGATAATGAAGTTCATACCTGAGCCATCATTCGAGTTTTCACAGCTTTTGTGCTGTCTGTGCATTGCATTACATAGGCAAATTAAAAGCTCCCTTCATTTCCGAAATGTTCAGTTCCCTCCCTTTTTGTTGTTCGTGCCATCCGGTCAGTTCTGATTCTTAGACACCCTGTGTACAGCACAGTGGAACTCTGCCCAGTCTTTTTTGCTCCATCCTCTTACCTCCTGCACTCTATCAGACAGTGCTCCACTGCTATTCACAGGGTTTTCATGACCAATTTTTCGGAAGTAAGTGTCCAGGTCCTTCTTTCTAGTCTTAGTCTGGAAGCTCCACTGAAACCTGTCCACCATGGGTGACCCTGGTGGCATTTAAAATCCTGGTGGCATAGCTTTCAGCATCACAGCAACATGCAGCCACCACAGTGTGACACCTGACTGACAGGTAGTCTCGTTCCCTGACTGGAAAACGAACCCAGGCCACGGTGGTGAGAATGCTGAATCTTAACCACTAGACCACCAGTCCCTCATAGTACTCTAAAAAAAAAAATTATGGAAATGACAAAACCTCAGGGACGTCATTTGAAAGAATTGTATAGGGATTAGGTATTAAAGGATTTAGAACAAAGTTTTTCTTTTAAGCTGCATTTGTGGTTACTCTTTCTTGCTAGACAAGAGTTTAGAAGTTTGTGGTTTCATTTCTCAGGCTATTTGGTTTCTAAAGATTGTCAAATTTCGTTTGAGACAAAATATGTTGCTGCGCATTTTAATATTTACTCAGCATTCTTTCCCTTTTTGGACACTGATATAACTTAGATCAACTGCATATAAGTGAAAGTTACAAATAGAGTTTTAAGTAGAATATATACTTTACCCTAATTTCTCTTGTTTGAGATGCTTATGACTTTATTAAATGTAAACAGTGGAGGCTTGTCTCACTTGTCCTCCATTAAATAAAGATTTGAGTTAGTTTATGGGAAATACTCACAATAAAGCTGAATATAAATAATGGGAATTAAAACAATGTGAGGATCAGGAATTAGAACAGTAAGACCTATAGTTTCAACAAGATTGAGGGCCGCCTGGTTCAGTGTTTTAGACACGCGGGGTTCTAACTGCTTTAATAACTGCAAGATTTCAGTGACTCGGCACAAGAAATATCTATTTCTCACCCATGTTGAAGCTTAGTGTTGGGGTCCCCGTGGGGTGGTCTTGCATGGGGCCATTCAGGTGGTCAGACTTTTTCTACCTTGTGGCTTAGCCTCTGGTAGGAAGCAGGAACCTGCTCAGTTCAGCTGGTGGCTGAAAGAGAAGCCCTGTAGGGGACATCTTAGGGGCCAGCACACAGCACCTCTCATCCCACTGGCCGTACTCATTTCTTCAGAGGGTCAAACTAACATGGTTTATGTGCTTTCTAGTGTAAGAAAGGACGCATTGCATATCCTTCAAACAGCCATTCGGGAATAAAATTAATCTCAAATAGATTTTTTGGTAAACGGTGTATAGAAACTAGTTTGAAATAATCTTTTTTTTTTTTTGAAGATTAGCCCTAAGCTAACATCTGCTGTCGATCCTCTTCTTTTTGCTGAGGAAGACCGGCCCTGAACTAACATCTGTGCCCATCTTCCTCTCTTTTGTATGGGACGCCTGCCACAGCATGGCTTAACAAGTGGTGCGAAGATCTGCACCTGGGATCCAAACCAGCGAACCCCGGGGCCGCTGAAGCAGAACGTGGGAACTTAATGGGCGCGCCACCGGGCAGGCCCCTGAAGTTATCTTCTTGATGAGCTTGAAGTGCTGGTATTTTGTGTTGTTAATTAAAAATAGCTTTAAAGACCAAGAACAGAGAGATGGTTGGTTAATTCAAAGTCAATGTACTGCATGATAAGCTTTTTCCAGAACAGGGGTTGGTAAACTGTAGCCTGTGGGCCAAATCTGGCCTTTTGCCTAATTTGGAAAGAACATTTTATTGGAACATAGACTTGCCCATTTGTTACGTATTGCCTGTGGCTGCTTTCAGGCTACAAGGCAGAATTGAGTAGAGTTAAGTAGTTCCAACAGGGACTGTCTGACCTGCAAAGTGTAAAATATTTACTGCCTGACCCTTTCCAGCCAAGCTTCCTGATCCGTATTCCAGAGGGTGAATTTCTGCCCTTTCTTCTGGAGATCACATTCTTCTAGGGAAGAAGGACACTAAATAAACAACCTAAGTACGTGTAGTAATAACGGCTATAAATAAAGAAGCAAGGGGAGAGAGTTTCAGGGAACTGCCATTTTTATCGTGTGGGCGGGGCAGGTGTCTCTGAGGTGACACTTGAGCAGAGGTGTGACTGAAGGTGAAGGAGTGAGCCGGTCAGGCATATATTTTTGGAAAGAGCTTTATGGAGGAAGGAGTAGCCAGTGCAAAGCCCTTTCAGGTGCAAGGAGGGCAGTGTGAGTGTGTGTGTGGTCACAGAGGCAATAAAGGGTCGGATCTGTGGGGCCTAATAGACCATGGTGGCTCTTAGGGTTTTATTCTGAGAGAGGTGGAAAGTCATTGCAGGGTTTTAAGGGAGGACATGATATCATTTGACTTCGATTTTAAAAGGCTCACTTCTGTGTAGAGAGTAACCGTAGGGGACAAGAATAGGAGGAGAGTGTCTCGGTGTGCTAGGCATTGTAGATGCTGAGGATATCCAGGCGAAGCAAACAGTCCCTGGTCTCCAGGGGCTGATAGTGTAGCGGAGAACAACAAGTAAGAGGTCACTGTGGTGTAGTGCTGTAGGTGGAGAAGAAAAGGTGCCCTGGGATTGCATAGGAGGGGTGCTTGATCCAAACTGGGAGATGACGCTTGACCTGAGAAAATGGAGGACACTAATCAAGACTGATTTCATGGCTATTCTATACCTGAGCTCTGAGATTCTTGGAAGGAGCACGTGAACAGACAGCCAAATCATCAAAGGTTCTAGCAGAGGTGGCAGAGGGTTTCAGATCCTAACGATTGATCTGTGGAGCCCTGTGAGAGGATGATTCTAAGGCAGCGTCGAGGCTCATGGGATCCACTGCAATGGGCACTAAGGGGCGAGGATGATCTTTGCCATCTTTGCCAGAGAGCAGGACCAAGGTGATTTTAGACTGAAGAGATTAGTACCACAGGGCTGTAGAGAAGTCTTGTGTTTTTCTAGGGAATGTGTTGTAGAGCGTGCTAACTTTTCTCATGAGCCCAGCAGCATGAATTAGTTGCAAAAGGTACTTGTGAGTAATTAAACAAATTGGTCTGCTGTCTGGTGTTATTAGATAGGACCCAGTTAAACTTTGGAAGTTATCCATAAAAATGATATTTATTTTTAAGGTAGGTGATGTTAAGCCATTTTGGATAATAATTAGCTGAAAAAATTGCTGCCATTTTTATTGGTGTAGAGGAGGTTATTCACCTTTCTCTTCTCTATACTAGAGTGTCTAGATCATCCAAAAAGAATTTTACTGATTACAATACAATTTTTAAAAGAAATAAGGAGAAAAAATAGATACATTCACAATCAGAGAGGGAGGTTTTTTTTTTTTTTTTATAGTGTCTTTGTAACTAATAGAACAAATTTTGGTAAGGATATGGAAGATTTAAACAACAGTTGATAAACTTGCCTTGCATGTCTAGATGCTGACCCTAACAACTGCAGAATGCACCTTCTTTACTTGTGCATGTGGACATTCACCCAAACTGTTAGCCTGCAGGGCAGAAGCAAGGCTCAGAATATTTCAGAGGATTGAAATTGAACAGAACAGTGTTCTCTAAATTAAACTAAAATCAGTACCAAAATGTAACTAGAAAATCTTTTCTAAATAACCCATGGGTCTTAGAAGATGTATTCCAATGGCAATTAGAAAAATTGAGAAAATATTTTGATGAGAAGTAATACAAGAATACTGTATATCAGAATTTGTGGGGTGCAGCTAAAGTCATGCTTAGAGGAAAGTTTATAGCCTTAAATACATATTAGGAAAGAAGAAAGACCAAAATTAGAAAAAGAACAACAAACTAAACACATTACAAGAGGAGAAATTAATAAAATAGGAAGCAAATATACAGTAGAGAACATCTTCAGTGCTAGTCGTTCTTTTGGAAAGACTGATCATGTCAATAATTTGGTGAGAGTAATCAATTTCAGAAAGATAGAGGCACAAGTAACCAGTATCAGGAATGAAAAAGGAAGCATCACAAAGGATCCTACAGACATTAAAGGTATTTAACAAAATGTGCTAATAAATTTTAACTTTCAGTTAAATGGTGAAATTTCTCCTGTCATTGTGGTTTTGTTATTCATTTAAATAAGACCTGGGTTCATTTGTTTTAGTATGTGTTCGGTTTTAGGTCTTTCCCATCCTTGTTGATTTGATTTTCTTTCAATATAATTTAACATGCTTCCAAAAATCAAAACTATACAAAAAAGTATGCTCAGAGAAATATCACTCTTTCCTATGTCCCTTTAACTCTGCCCTGCCTTCCCCCTTGCAGATAACTGACTTCACCATTTTCTGGTTTCTTTTTGTGAAGATATATGTATGTTTTCTTATTTGCCTTTCTTTCATATGCAGAAGGTCATATACTATATATGTTCCGTTGAACTTTACTTTTTTCACTTAGGAATGTATCCTGGAAAGTACTCCATATCAAACCCTAGAGCTCTTCAGTATTTTATTAATTTGTTTATTTTACAGGTGCATAGATCTGTGTATATAATGTGGTATGGCCACCCTGGCTTCTATATTTGGGCATTTAGTTAATTTCCAATATTTTGCAATTACAAATAATGTTGCTATGAATAACCTTGTGGATATGTATTTTTGTGTTGGAGCTCTAAAGGTTTTGTATGGAGGGTAAAGTTCTAAAAGTTGGATTTCTGGGTTGAAGGGTAAATGCATATGTCATTGTGTTAGACATTGCTAAGTTCCCCTCTGTAGAGGTTGTACGATTTTGCAGTTCTACCAGCAGTGTGTGAGTGCCTCCTTTTCTACACAAGCTTTTGAATTTTTGCCAATATAATAGGTGAAAGGTGGTTGCTTTGGTATAGTTTAATTGCATCTCCTCTATTATGGCTGAAGTTGAACCTCTTTTCATATGTTTAAAGGAAATTTTAATATTTTTTGTGAGTTGCCTATTCACGTCTTTTGCCCATTTTTCTATAGGATTTCTGCTCTTTTTCCCTTCAGTTTTTATTTTTATTTTTTTTAAACATTGGCACCTGAGCTGACATCTGTTGCCACTCTTTTTTTTCCCTTCTTCTTCTTCTCTCCAAGACCCCCAGTATGTAGTTGTATATTCTACTTGTGAGTGCTTCTGGTTGTGCTGTGTGGGGACGCTGCCTCAACATGGTGTGATTAGCAGTGCCATGTCTGCACCCAGGATCTTAACCGGCGAAACCCTGGGCCACCAATCGGAGTGCACGAACTCAACCACTCAGCCACGGGGCCGGCCCCCACTTCAGTTTTTAAAAGTTCATTTTTGTCTTAGGAATAATAGCCTTTTATATGTGTTCTATAGTGTAACTGCTTTCTGCCAGTTTATTGTCTTTTGACTTTTCTGATAGTGTTTTTTGCCAGGCAAAGATTTTATCTTCATGTTGTCAAATTTATCAAGCATTTCTTTTATTGGGTGTGAATTTTAAGTCAAGGTCAGAAAATCTTTCTGTACACCTATGTTATAGAAGGCTTCACCAATGCTTTCTTCAGGAGCTTGAATACTTTTCATGTTTAACGTTTAGATTTCTGATACAGTTGGAGTTTATTCTGGTGTGTGGTGTGAGGAATAGATTTATCTTCTTCCAAATGGCTTTTCAGTTGTCCCAGCACCATTTGTAAAGTCCGTCTTTGCTGAGTTATTTGAGATGCCACGATTGTTATAAGATTTCTGTATGCAGCTCGGGTCTGTTTTTGGCTTTTCTATTACATTCCGTTGATTGGTCTCCCTGTTCATGTGCTACTACCACAATTTTTTTTTTGAGGAAGATTAGCACTGAGCTAACATCTGTGTGTGTGTGTTTGTGTGGGACGCCTGCCACAGCATGGCTTGATGAGCAGTGCTAGGTCCATGCCTGGGATCCAAACCTGTGAACCCTGGGCCACTGAAGCGGAGTGTGTGAACTTAACTGCTGCGCCACCAGGCCAGCCCCCCACACTTTTATTCACAGAGCTTTGTTTTAATATTTGGTAGGGCTAGTTCTCCTTTATAGCTCCTCCTTTTCAATCTTTACTAAGCTATTCTGTGTGATTTTCTGCATGAACTTTAGTATCAACTTGTGTCGTTACATATAAGAGCTACTGTGTAATTTTCATTGGTATTGCATTGTATGTGTAAATTAATTTAAGGAGAACTGACAATCTGATGATGTTGTGATGTCTTAACCAAGAACAATGGATACTCAAGTCCAATTTTGTGTGCCTTTAATGAGTGTATAAATCTATAGATTTCTTCATATAGGTTTTGAATATTTCTTAAGTTTATTCTTTTCTGTTGCAATTGTAAATGGGATTTTCTCTTCCGTTACACCTTGTAACTGGTTATTATTTGTGTATGTGAAGGCTGTTGTTTTTTGTTTGTTAGTTGTATATCCTGCTACTTTGCTGATTTATTTTTTGAGTTTTATTCTTTCGGTTTTTCAGGTTTACTGTCATGTCATCAGCCAATGGAGGGTTTTATTTCTTCTGTCCATTGTTCGTGCCTTTGTTTTCTCTTGTCTAACCGCATTGGCGAATACCTCCAGGACAGTGTTAACAGTAGAAGAGATAGTGAGCCTCTTTGCTTTGTTCTTGACCTTAGTGGGAATGCCGCTAGTTTTACCCACTAAGATGTTGGTGCTCGTGTTTACATGTGTGTGCGTACATGCATGTTCTCTCTGTCTGTCTGTCTGTCTTTCTATCTAAAGTCATGTTAAGAAGTAAGTATTCATCCATTCCTATTTATTCAAGAGATTTGTTTATTAGGGATGAATGTTGAATTCTGTCAACGGTTTTCAGCTTCCTTGGAGTAATTATAGGACGTTTCTCATTAGACTTAGAAGTGTGGTGAATCATATTACTAGACTTCCAAATACTGAACCATTCTTGCATTCCTGGTGTAAACTCTTAATGTGGTGTTGGAGTCTATTCTTTAATATTTTATTTCAGATCTTTGCATCAACGTTCATAAGTGGTATTGGTTTGTAATTTTCCCTTTTTTGTGCTATCTTAATCAGGTTTAGGTATTAATGTTATACTTGATTAAGAAGAAGAATTTGGAAGTTACTCTTCCTTTACTATGTTTTAGAAGAATTTATGTAATATGGGACTAGCTGGTTTCTAAAGATTTGAAAGAATTCTCTGTGATATTGTTTAGATTTGGTTCTTTTTACATTTTTTTGGTAGCTTAGTTTGATAACTTTTTCTGATTCTTCTAGGGAAGTTAGTTGGTTTAAGCTTTCTGTCTCTGCTGGGGTCCATTTTGATACACTATATTTTCTTAAGAAATTATCCAGGGGCTGGCCCCGTGGCCGAGTGGTTGGGTTCGTGCGCTCCACTGCAGGTGGCCCGGTGTTTCATCAGTTCGAATCCTGGGTGCGGACATGGCACTGCTCATCAAACCATGCTGAGGCAGCGTCCCACATACCACAACTAGAAGGACCCACAATGAAGAATATACAACTATGTACCGAGGTGCTTTGGGGAGAAAAAGGAAAAAAATAAATCTTTAAAAAAAAAAAAAGAAATTATCCATTTCATCTAGGTTTTTAAATGTATTTGCCTTTAAGTGAGTAAAGTAGTATTTTATGATTTATATTTTTTTATGTTTGTGTATTTGCTCCTTTTTTCTTTGATAAAATTTGACTGCACTTCCTTTCAGTTTTTTATTGTGGTAAAAAGTATATAACATAAAATTAACCTTTTCACCCATCTGTAGGTATGCAGTTCAGTGGCATTAAGTACATTCATTGTTGTGCAACCATCACCTCCATCCGTCTCCAGAACTTTTTCAGCTTCCCACACCAAAATTCTGTACCAATTGAAAGTTAACTCCCCATTCTCTCCTGGCCCAGGCCCTGGCAGCCACCATTCTGCTTTCTGTCTCTCTGAATTTGCAGCATACTAGGGACCTCCTATAAGGGGATTTCGTTTTTTTAAGAACCAGAATTTTTATTAATTTGATCTGTTCTCCTCTACCACATTAATTTCAGCTTTTATCTTTATAATTACCATCTTTGTGCTTTCTTTTGATTTACCTTATTTTCATTCTAGCTTTTTGAGTTAGAAATGTAATTCATTTATTTACTTTTTAAAAAATTGCGTTAGGTGCTTAGGGCTCTGAACTTTCTTCTGATTATTAAATTCTTCCGTGGACTCTGATGTGTACTGTTTTCATTATCATTTTTCACAAATTCTGTGATTTGTTTATATATTCTCTTTCATCCAAGAGTTTAAATTTTTAGGTGCAAAGGCTTTTTTTGGTATTTGATTTCTAGTTTTATTTTTCAAAAATTTTGTAAGTTTTATTGATACAGAGAAGTCTACATATCAAAAGTGTGGAGCTTAATGAATTTTCACAAAATGAATTTACTTGTGAAACCAGAACATTACAGTGCCCCATTCAAGTCATGACCACCCCACTCTCAAAGGGCAGCCACCATGCTGACTTCTAACTTGATGAGTTTTGCCTGGTTTTGAATTTACATGATTATTGTATATGGTTCCGTGTTTAGATCTTTTAGCAGTTTTGTTAAATCCTTCTGTGTTGTTGCAAGCACTCATAGATCATTCATTCTTTTTGCTGTCTTTTATTCCATTGTGTGACTGTAGCACAATTCATTTATCCATTTATCCCTTTGGAGGGTATTTATATTATTTCCAGTGTTTTTTATTTCTAGGTTTTTTGCATTGTACTTAGAGGATATTGTTTGTAATGTTTTTATTTTGTGACTGTATTAATTATTTCTTTGTGCCTTAATATAGGATAAATGTTTTGGGTTTGTTCAAGGAAGGTATGTTCTCTATTATTAGAGTGTAATGTCCAATATATATCCAAAAAAACTATCTTGTTGGTTGTATTGTTTAGATCCTTTATGTCTTTTACTTATTTTTCCCCCTTGTCCTGTTTTGTATTTTGTGGTGTTTGAGTCTCTTATCTGTAGTGAATTTCTGTTTCTTCTTGCATTGGCTGTAGTTTCTGTTCCTTGGTTCATAGATATTAACATGTTTTTTCATTGTGAAATACAGCTTTTAAGATTTGTCCATTTGGGTACTTTTGTTTAAATTTTGTTTTGTCTGTTATGATTGCAGCCTAATAATAGCTTCCATTTGCCTGATAAGTTTTTGTCCATCCCTTTATTTTTAGCCTTTTTGAATCATTGCATTTAAGTTTGTCTCATATATACAGCATAGAGCTGGGCTTTGCTCTAAGCAAATTTGAAAATCTTTAAAATAGGCAAGTTAAACTTATTCACATTAATTGTTATAATTGATATATTTGTTTTCTGTTCTCTCATCATCTATGTTGTAATTACTGTCTGTATTATACTATGTTCATTCATTATTAGACATGTTTTCCTTGAGTTAAAAAAACCCTTCTTTTGCTGTCTAGGGAGGACTGAAGTTTTGTTCCAGTCGTTACCTTTCAGTTGTACAAGTTTCGTAGTGCCTTTGGTTCCCTTCTCTTTTTAGACTCTCCTTTTACTATCTTGTAGGTCAGCTTTAAATGGCATCCTTTGATTCTGACCTATTACCCATACAGTGGTCAGCGATCTTACTCTGTTTTCTCTTTTCTCTCCTTTCTCATCCCATTATTTTATTTGCATTTTTCTACTTTGTCAGGACAGTTGTTTATATACCGTTCTTCTGTCCATGACCCCGGTCTTGTTTTTAGTGTTAGTTCTGCAACATAAATTGCTCACTTCTTCATCAGTCCTTTTGTTTAAATTTCTTCAGTCATCCCTTGGTTGGATGTAGTTCAAGCCCAAATGCATCCATTGAATGTAATGGATTAACTTCTTTTCTGTGCATCTAGGATTATATTACTTGTGTATCTTTGGGAGTACTGAGGAAATAGTCACTCAAATCACTTTCTGTGTCTGTGACCCAGATGATGATCCTGGGTTGAGAAAGGTGATTAGAATCCTCAGGAAGGATGCATGTCTAAGTATTTTGTGAGTTCTCTCTTGTCCACGTATTTTTTTGTGGCCTTGATGGTTGAAGGACATCTTGGCTAGATATAAAACCCATGTTTTCACTTTTTTCCTTAAGTGATTCCTTAAAATGATTTTTTTTCTTTTGTCTTGCTTTGTATATTGGTTTAATAAGTTGATGCCAGTCTAATTCTTTTTTCTTGTAAGTTATTTCCTTTTTTAGCCTGGAGGCCCTGAGGATCTTTTCTGTATCCTTGAATTCTTATGGTTTATTAGGGTACATTTTAGAGTTGTTCATTCTTGGTCAGTTTTCCCCAGCCCCCAGGAGCTGACTCTTTCACTGTGTAGATCCAAGTTTTTTTTTTTTTTTTTTAATCACCAGAAAGTTTTCTTGGATAGTTGTTTTAAATGTTCTGTTTCAGTGTTTAGAATATCTTCTTCCAGAGTCTGGTATATATGTACCATGGAGCACGTGTACCTCCAATTATGTGAATGCTTGACCTTCTTGCCTGTTTTCTATTTCAGCCACTTCTTTTCTGCATACTTAGTTTATTTTTCTTTTTGTTGGTTTCTTGTTTTTTCTCAATGCCTTTTGTTAAATTTTCATTTAAATTTATTCTCCTTTAGGCGTATTTTTATTTAATCTTCATTTCTAATATGATTTTTTTTCTTTTGGGGGGAAGTTTTATTAGCTGAAATGCTTTGCTTTGCATTTTTTGTTTTCTTACAGTAGTTTTATGTGGATGTGGGATTTATTGATTGAGAGAGTGAGTGAAAATCAACTTTTTTTTGTTTTTTTTTTTAACGCAGATTTTCCCTTCTCTCTCCATCTAATTCCGCATTTACTTGCCCGACTTTCAGTGGAAGTCCTGCCTCTCTGTAAAGGCTTTGACAGCATCAGACCTCATTAGATTCCTTTCTTCTGTACTTTATAGCAGCAGTTCTCTAAGTGGTATGGGGACTCCTGGTGGTCTCTAGGACCCTTTTAGGGGTCAGTGAGGTCATACTTATTTTCATAATTATGCTGAGACATTATCTGTCCTTTTTACTTGCATTCTCTCAAAGTGTACAGTGCCGTTTTCAGAGGCAACATGATGGAGCCATAATTACCTGAAAAGACTACTAAACACACCTCCAACTAGATATCTGTGTGAGACTGAATTGGGTTCATATACAGTCATGTGTCACTTAATGGTGGAGATACATTCTGAGAAATGTGGTGTTGGGTAATTTAGTAGTTATGCAAACATCATAGAGTATATTTACACAAACCTACATAGCATAGCCTACTACACACCTAGTCTCTATGGTACTAATCTTATGGGACCACCATTGTATGTGTGGTCTGTCGTTGACCGAAATGTCATTATGTGATGCGTGACTATACTGTAACCAAAACAGCATATCACAACAGATTGAATTCAGAAAGCAGATATGAAAATCTAGCTGTCTTGTCTTAAGGCAAACCTTAAAGAAACTTGCAAAAATATAATAGTGCCAATAATTTTTTGTTTTGAGAAATACTGTTATTTTTCTTTAGAATATATTTATGTTAACACATGAGTTTATTTTGTCCTCTTCAGTGATTTAATAAGTATTTAGAACATTCTCTCTTAATTTCTAATGTGGTAAATATTGATGAATACAACTAATGAATGATAGCCCTTTGGGGTTTTAAATTGTAAGAGGTCCTGAATGATAGTTTGAGAATTGTTGCTTCATACAGCAGAGGTCCGTGTAGGGAGTTTTGAAAATACTGATGCCTGTGTCTTAGTCCCAGAAATTGTGATTTAATTGGTCTGGGGTAGGCTGTTGCATGGGCTTTGAAATTTCTAACTGATCTCTAGGTGATTCTAATATGTAGATACACTTGGGAATTTTACTGATATATGGTTGGGAATGATGGTATATCATATGCTTATTTAACTTTTGTACTTGCTGTCTTGAAAAGAGTGTAAAACAGTGGTTCCCAAATTTGCATAAAAGAATCATTTGGGAAATCTTAATTTCATTTTTGATTGTTGCTCTTATGTAGAAAAACAATAGATTTTTTTAAAATGTTTTATTTTGAAACAATTGTAGACTGGGGAAGTTGCAGAAGTAGTACAGGGAGGTCAGCTGTACTCTTCACCCTGGTTTCCCCAATGATAACATCTTGCACAACTATGATACACTATCAAAACCAAAAAATTGACATCGATACAGTCTGTAGGCCTTATTCAGATTTCACTAGGTTTTACATGCACTCATTTGTGTGTTTTGTGCAACTTACATGTATAGATTTATGTAACCACCACATCAAGTTATAGAACTCTTCCATCCCCACAAAGGAACTCTTTCATACTTCCTCTTTGCAGTCACTACAGTTGATTTTTCTATATTGATTTGTATCATTTGACATGTTGAACTTGTTTTTTAGTTCTTGTAGTTTTATTGTGGATTCCTTAGGGTTTTCTACATATAGGATCATGACATGTGCTAGTCATGAAATGGACTAAGACGACAGTGTTACTTCCTTTCCAATCTTGATGGTCTCCCTCTTTCTTTCTTTTTTGCCTTGTTTCACTGGATAGAACCATTATTATAATATTGAATAGAAGTGGTTAGAGAGAACATTCTTGTTCCTGATTTCAGGGGGCAGGCATTCAATTCTTCATACTATTAAGTATGATGTTAGCTGTAGTCTTTTCATAGATGCCCTTTATTAGGTTGAGCAAGTTTCTTTCAATTCTTAGTTTGTTGAAAGCTTTGTGTTTTCTTTTTGCTGGGAAAGATTTTCCCAGAGGTAATATCTGGTGCTAGTCTTCCTTTCTTTTTTTCTTCCCTCTCCAAAGCTCCAGTACATAGTTCTGTATTCTGATGTAAGTCCATCTAGCTCTTCTTTGTGAGCTGCTGCCATAGCACGGCTACTGACAGACGAGTGGTGTGGTTTTGTGCTGAAGCGAAGCGTGCCGAGCTTTAACCACCAGAGCTGTCAGGGCTGGCTCTGTTGGGAGTTTTTAATCACAAATGGGTGTTGGATTTTATGAGATACTTTTCCTGCAACTATTGAGATGGTCGTGTAGTTTTGTCCTTATTATTTGCTATATTAATTGATTTTTGGAGGTTACACCAACTTTGCGTTCCTGGAATAAATCCCATTTGTTCATTTGTCAATTTTGTTGATCTCCTACCATCTAGGTAGGATTTAGCCTCAAAGTTGTTAAAAACAAAAAAAAAGGTTATTATCTGATGTCTGTGACTGCATTTTAGACTATAGAATTTTAGAATGGTGATTGTGTGGGACTATCTTTTGAATGTGAAACTGATATTTAGTTCTTGTAAAAATATCAAGGAGAGAGAAACTAGGTTAAAACGCAAAAGTAAGTAAAATAGACAAGCTAGAGAAGGGGAAGGATGGTGATGATTCATTGTAAAGTATTTAATTACAATAATTATTCTTTGCTTACCTTTCACTGAGAATTTTGGATGGTCGACAAATAAAATTAAAATATTTTAATGTTCTGTGCATTACATAGGTGAGTAGTCTGGTTCCAGACAAATGTTAAATCAGTGCCAAGGATAGGAAATAAGGTTGAAAATAATAGTTGTCCTTTATTGAAGAGATATTTATATGTATTTATATTTTTAAACTGTTATTTTTTGTCTCTGTGAATTCCTGGAAAAAAAAGAAAAGATAGAAAAAGATGATTCTCTTTGCAACCCCCCTTTCTCCCCATCCTATAGTGATCTATAGACATGATATATACACCCTTGCAATGACCCTTTTCTGCCTTGAGATGACATTCATAATGGTTAGTGTGAATACTGACTATGCTGGTCGTCAGAGATCAGTGAACTGGCAGCAGAAACTAATGAACGAACTCAGAAAAAATGAAACCAAATCATGCTGAAAAGCTGATGATTTCTAGATTGACTGCATTTCTGAAACCTCAGATGTTGAAAATTGGAGATGCCTGCATTTCCAGTAATTTCTTACTGAGTATTTTTGGCTTTCCAGTACATAAAATTTCATTTAAAAATAACCTTTTAAACTTTTCCTTTTAGAAGAGTATTAGGATAGACTCTTATAAATGTGTTTGAAAGTTGGCTTTCTGTTTTTTCCCTCAGAAGTGCTGTAGCATAATGCAGTTTAAAAATATGTGCAGTTTTCCATTTCTGTCAGGAACACCTGAACGAATCTCAGTGAATGGTGTTAACAGTGTCAGTGGACTTTGTACAAAACTGGCCAAGCATTAGAGTTGTATTCTTTTGTAGCTCCAATTAGCATTCAGATACTATTTCTGAAGTGTTGGATTTCATATATTTTGGTCCTTGTTGACTTTCTTTTTTCCTAATTCTAGTGTCAGCCTCAAATTATTTCCGGTAATTTTGGAATTTTTTTTCTCCCTCTCTCTCTGTTTTAAGATTTTGTTTGTTTTGCAGGCATTCGCTGTTAATGAAATGAGGAACCCTTGTCTAGATGGGTGGAATGTGATTTCTGTTCCTAAATTGAGTATAATTTGATTTTTCCTGGTATTCTCATAGAGTGCTAAAATAAGTCATAAAATTTAGCAAATTTCATTTAAATTTAAGTTTTCAGAATTTCTGAAGTGGTAGGAATATGAACAATTAAATAGTTAAACCACATTTTTTTTTTTAAGGTGTGCTTTTTGATGAGGAAGATTGGCCCTGAGCTAAGGTCTGTTGCCAGTTTTCCTCCTTTTTCTTCCTCCCCAAAGCTCCAGTGCATAGCTGTATACTCTAGTTGTAAGTCCGTGTAGTTCTTCTGTGTGGGACACCACCACAGCTTGGCTTGATGGGCAGTGTGTAGATCTGCACCCAGGATCTGAACCAGTGAACCCCTGGCTGCCGAAGCAGAGTGCGTGAATTAACCACTGCACCGCTGGGCCGCCTCCTAAACCACATTTTTAAAAAGTCGAGTAAATAGAAATCCAGAGTGTTTTGACTTGACCACAGTGTTTCGATCTCTTCCCTTCCCTCTCCCCCAGTACAGAAACGATAAGTGCTGTATCCTAAGGTTATATTTTAATGCTTTCTCTCTGGTTATAGTGTATTGAAGTTAAATCTAGCATAGTTCTGTAACTTTTTTTTAGTCGCTAATATTTTCTTGCTGCTGTATGTAAATTGCTTCAATTAACTTTATTTTCCTAATGTGCTGTTTTTCCTTTCCAATGAGATTTCTTGTATGTGTGTCTATATATGTATGTATTTGTTTAATAGGCTTGTTACCCTGAGTTCAACTTGTGTTGGTAATTGCTTCTTTTGGAAGGAAAATAAAGGAGAAACTTCACAAATTCATATTGTGGTAGAAAGATCGTTAGGAGATAGGTGAGCTGTGAATGTCAGAGGAGGACAGGGTATAGTCACGAGTGACCTGTCAGGTTTCAGATAAGTTAGTGTAGGGAAATCAGGTGGAAGCCTTCCACCCTTGTTCCAACCAGAGTCACTACCTTCTAGCTGCTTGACATTCTGATGGAAATTTTATTAAAAAAAAAAAAGTTCTGTTAAAAAAAAGTTACAAAACCACTGCTTTTGTGGGTAGGGGGTCCCAAGTTATCTTGTTATTAATGGAAGACAATAAGAACTTCTTGGCTTTTTGTGTTTAATTACCATTTACTAGAGATTCTTTTCTTGACCATCATTTGCTATAAACTAGGCTTTGCTATCAGAAGAACAGAGGGGACATTTGGAATGTTGAAGAAGGAGGAATATGTGGGGTGATTGTTCAGTCTTTGCTTTGAGACGTTAACAGGTGCAGACTTAAACATGTTTGCTGCTATTGCTTTTGGGTCTTAGAAGTGGGAATAGAGGTATTTTCCATGAGTGGTTCATAGATTTGTGGCTTTTAAACACTGAGTTCTGTGATGCCTCAGCTTCCCCTTCTGAAGTTCTTGAACCAAATTTGTGGTGCACCTGAAGCATGTGTATAGGATTTTAGGGGTGCCTTTTGCATGCTTCATTTCTAGCTCATTTAATACTTCTATTCTTATTTTCTTTTTCACCTACTTCCCATAAAATGCTGTCTTGCTTTTCAGCACACAGTGGCACGTACATAACTGCAGTCGTACTTGGGTGGTTCCTGACTAGACCTGCCCCTGTGCAGGTTTCAGGTCAGGGCTAGATGATTAACTTCCCCCAGGACCCAATGAGACAAAATTACAGCCCGGTCAAGAGCAGGGGCTTTGGGGCCAGACTGGTTTAGCTTCAGATCTCGGCTTTGCCGTTAATTGGTTGGGTGATTTGGGGGGCATTTCTTAACTTCTATGAGCCTTGATTCCCTCGTCTAAAGAAGAACAACGCTTACCCCACAGACTTATTGTAAAGAAGTAAAGAGAGCATGTAAATAATAAATAAAGGGTTGAGTAGTGTACCAAGAATAGAAAATTGTCCAGAACTGGCAGAATAAAGAACCACAGCAATAGCAAGAAAATCCCTAAGAAACCTTCAGCTCTGTGTGTGCGTGTGAGACCACACCTTGAAAGAGGGGCAGAAACAGCCTAGATGTCCTTATCAGCTATTGATGTATCTTCTAATAGGGTAGATACTTGGAGGGCATAACTAATCAGTAAGAAAGATGCTGGCAGGCACCTCCATGATGGTCAAAATGGGGCAGGAAGAAATTAATGTAAGTGGGAAATTGGAAGCCTGGGGTCTTAGTGAAAAGAGAATAACAACTATGGTAAGGTATTGATAATATGTGTCAGTGTATAATGATTTATGGTGTTAAATGTCTTAATTACATGATCACATTTGATGTCACAACAACCCTGTAAAGTAGCTTATTATTCAGACCATCCTGGTTCCTGGTTCGCATGGGGGCAAGTTCCAAAGGCAGTGGGGAACAAGCAGGGATCGGAAAAAGTAAAAGTATTTTCCTTAATGGTGAGACACAGGAAAGTTCCCATGGTCAGTAACAGCCAGTGAGTGCATAAAGCAGGTCCCAGAATTCCTGATTCTAGTGTAAGGCTCTTTCCCCTGGAGCGAGTATGTTATTCTGTCTCTGCCCGAATGGGAATACATGAAGATGCACAGTAGTTCACAGTTAGTCAGTGTGGGCACGGCGAGGGTGGAGCTGAAGCCCAGGGATCCATAAACCCAAGCTGGCGTTCTTTTCTGCTAGGTGGTATTTTAATTGAAAATTCCTTATTCCATTGAAAATTATTTTTTTAAATTATCAAATTGATTATATTCCTTGTTTTTGTTTTTTCTTTGAACAGTTTTTCAGAAAACTGGCCCTGAACACAGTGTGCTCTGGGCTTGGACTCTCTTGGAGTCACCTTCTGTCTTAGATTCTCGGAGTGTCCCTGTTCCTGAAGGCCCGCCAGGCGTTTGAAGCTGCTCTGGCTTTGTTGTCCTTTGTTTGCTTGTGTGGTTGGGAGGCTGCTGAAGACCATTCAGTCTCCTTGGATAGCCACAGCAGAGAGTAATAGGAGTCAGGGGGATGGTTGCCACCTGAGTGAGTGGTCCAGAAAGGTTTGGAGTACAGAAGCCAAAAGACTCACAGAGAAGTGATCCACCCGAAAAGGTCCTGAGAACTCAATTCAGTGAAGTACATTTTGGGGTCAGTGCATTGAATCTGTGACCTCCTGTAAAATACTGCATCTTTGCCTAATGTTTACTGAAACCCCTAACTTTATTGGTACCCCTGGTGCTCTCCGTCTTCCTCCTCCCCCTCCAAAAAGGACGCACTTGGTTTTGCAGGATTATGGAGATTCAGCGCCGCCTACCAAAGACACTTCCTTCCAGGTGCCTCTTTTTCCCTCGCATCATGGATTAGTCACTTAGTTGCAAGGGACCAGTAAATTAATCAAATGGTGGAGGCTTCTTCTTGTTTTTTCTTGAGAGCTAATGGTTTCTGCTGGAGTACAAATGAAAAATCTCAGGATTTTAAAGATCTGTACTATGAAAATCTCTGGCTGTGGCAAATGAAAGTATCTTCTTATTAATTCCTGGGAAATACTTGCTAAGAGTACTTTTCTAGAGAGCTTAGTTTTAGAGTAAAAGTGTGATTTTAATTTCCAGTACCGTGCAGTGAGCACAGTTTTTATGAAACAGTAGTCATAGGCTCTGGAGTTGACTCCATGGCCTCTGTTAACCTGATCTGCAGGACATGTAGAGTTCTGGTTGTAAATCAGTGGAATTTTTTATTACAGAAATTTATTAAGGACAGCTTATTGGCATTGTTATAATTTCAGTCGTTTCTTCCTAATTATCAGGTAAAAGGATGATTTGAGTTCGAGGACTTCCTTACATTAAAATAAGGAACTTGTAAAAATATTCCTCAGTTTTATGTTCGGTTATCTAGGGAACTTTCACGAGCCACAAAGAAATGTGGAGAATTTTAGTTGCTGGTGTTTGTGTTCAAGGTCCATACAGGACGAGGTTTTGGAATCTCTTTCAAAGTGTGTATTGCCCTGTAGACGCACCTTACAGAAAGTCATAACTGTTTCAGAGTCTTCGTAAATGAAAAAGTTAAATCAGTTATTACTCCTTTGGTAGTTCTGATAGCTTGTGCTAAATGGCCAGGGGAGTGGGGGGAGACTAGCTTCGCATCCTCCAGGACAAGAGATGATGGGGTGGCAGATTCCCTCTGAATTGGAGCTTCCATCATAAGATACATAAAATAACTCTCCAGGCAATAGCGTAGGAAGCAAAAAAAGGAAGAAAAACCTTTAAAAAATTTACTGAAATGAGCCAATACATAATTATAATAAATAATATTTCCATGTCAAGAAGGAAGAATGAATTGATAAGAACTTGGAGAAATACCATATATGGATAAAGGGGGGAAAGTCTATGGAAATAAAAATTACCTGGTTTTTGGATCACGATGATACTGCACTGAGATCCGAATTTCAGCAGCTGTTCACGTGACCCTGTGATGGAGTGCCTCACTCCGCAGGCATGCTGTTACAGGAGTGCTTCAGGTGTGGGCTGAAGACCCATAAACTTGTTTTAAAAAATCAAATGGTTAGATCTGATTTGCTTGTAGTGGTAAGTTAGATAACTGTCATTTTGCTTTATTTGGCGGGTCATGTGGGGAGATTTGGAGACTGAAGCATAACATGTACTGCTGTTGATGAGCAGACACCCTTTCCTCGTGGTGTGTTTGCCTAATGAGGAGTTAGATGGCACGCTTCCGTAGAGCAGGTGCTCAGTAGTCTCTGTCGATAGTGTAAATTTGGTAAGCATTCACTGCTGAACCTGCGTGTTGACAGTCAGAGCACATATCCTAAAGCGAGCTTATTCTGAAAAACTATTGGCCTCTGATTGCTTTACTATGTGTATGTTTTGCTAACACTTAACTGTGGCCCCAAATGCACAATGAAAGACATTGCCTCTTGTTTGTGAGTGGAGGTAATGAGTGGTGGAGGATGTTGCTGTGGAAATCTCACTTCATAGGCCTAACCCAGAAAGAAAGGTTTGGAGTGGATTCTGTTAGAACTGATTTTTTGTTGTGTTAAAACTTCCTTCTGAGTGGTTTGGGATTGTATGGAATATGGAAAGTGTGTACTTGGATGGCACAGACCCTGGGTTTGTATGCTGGTTAGAATTGTAATGCTGCGAGAAGACCTCATTTAATGCAGTCTTGCCTTTGTTTATAGAATTTTCTATAATGAAGTAATATTTGATTTTTTCAAGTAGTTTAATGTTTGGCTCCTGTTGTTTTTCAGTCATGCTTTGAAAGACTTTCTCCACTACAAGTTATTAAAAAAAATTCGTTTGTGTTTCTTCTAGTTCTTTAGTAGTTTCATTTGTACATTTTTGCTTCATTTGGAACTTCTTTTGGTAGAAGGGGTAAGATGAGGACCGAATTTGATTTTTTCCCCTTTATTAGGTACTCAGTTGTTGTTACAATAGCATTTAATGAATAATCCTTACCTAGTGATTTGAAATGCCGCATCCATTTTGTACCGAGTTCCTGGTTATGTATTAGTCACTTTCTGCATTTTCTGATACCTTCCATTATAGGTTTATTTCTCAGAAGTCAGCACCACACTATTTAAATTATTGTAGCTTTATAGTGTTTCAGTTTCTGATAGGGATGCTCTCTACTCTTTAGTCTTCCTTTTCAGAGTTGTCTTGTCTATCTTTGCTTGTTTTTCTGTAAGAACTTTAAAATCAGCTTGTCCAGTTCCTGAGAGAATTGTTGGAGATACTTAAAAAACCTTCCTCCGTGCTGAATCATGCTCTGGATTCTTAGAGCCCCATCTGTATTCTAGACCTAGTTTGGACATTAACTGGCTCTGTAATAAAACATTAGATTCATCTTTTACTATTTTAGAGATGTTTGCAAGTGCTTTTAAAGAATTACTGCGTACTGGTAGTTTTTTCCTTACTTTCTCAATTACTAGATACAACTATTGTAAGAATCCTCAGAAGTTTTTAGCATTGCAAAGGGATCCTCATACTTGCAAAAGTTGGAAACCACTGAATTAGAGTCCTCTAAGCTCTTTTTTGTTCTAAATAAATAAAAGGTGGTATATCATCAATCCAATCAAGGATTGAATTTAAATCTTTGTAGCCACTGAAAGGGCTACTCTACTGAGAGAAACTGCAGAAATGGTTCTTGGCAAGATCATTTTTCTGTTTCTTTCTTTTCCTCTGTAAGCATTTGGTGTTTTGAAAGGAAGCATATTGTCTAGATTTTCAAAGTTCTCTAAAAACAGGATGGGGGAGTATGTTATTTCGAAGCATGTAACATGATTGCCTCTTCAGCAGAATTAAGTGCTTTGAAAGCTTGAATTCTCTGTGTTGTCATAGTTGACTATTATGATTGAAATAAGAATGGACTGTGTATCGTCTTCCCTTTCTGAGTGTTCATTGTTAGGTTGAACGAGAGCCTAGAGCCTCTGGACGGAATGATTGGCTTATGGGAGAAGATAGTCAAGGCTGTGATAATTCTCAAAAGTCAAACTTTACATTTTGAAGGGCAAATCAAATCTATAGTTTGTGTAATTCTATAACAGATTGGAAAATAATGGAACAAATGAAGAGAGAAAATTGGCCTTCATCTGTTGGTGAGAGGCAGTCACCATTAAATTAAAGTGAGCTTTTAAAATGAAGAGCTGACAATTTTTTTGGCCCCCTTTGGAAAATTACTTTCAGGATTCATTGATTTAAAATTGCTACAGGACTTAAAGAAAAAACAAACCCTAACAAAATTTATTGAAAATCATGTAATTCTATCAAGAATAATGTTCTGAAGTAGAGGGTGAAGTTTGGGATTTGTTAAGTGCAGTTACACCGCACTCAGTCTAATTAAGAATATAAATAATGTTCTTAAGCAGGAGTAAACATGATAAACAGATAAACTGGGATAAATTATCATTGTTGAAATTAGAAAGATTAAAGGAGGGAATTTAGGGAAAACAAGAATAGAAGCAAAAAAATAATCCTGGAGTATAAATTTGAAAAATTCAACATGAAAGTCAGTGTCCCGAGTCCTCAAGTGCTGTCTGTGTGCTGAACAGGAACGCAGGAGGCCAGGCGGCGGGGCTTCTGGAGGGAAGCTCTGGCTAGGAGTTTATGTTTCCTTCAGTCCAGAGTGCGTGTGACCAGAGTAAACCGGGATCAGAGTCCCATCCCACATCCCTGGCAGGGAAACTGACTGGCCCGTTTTGGGTAGTCCCTCTTGGTGCAGTCGGCTGTGGCCAGGAGGTGGGGTGGGGGCCACAAAGTCCAGGGCTTACAAGGATCATTAACCCCTCGTGTTTCTACTAAAGTCAAATAGTATCCCCCAATTGACTTCTATATCAGTTGTTAACACAGATTACATTTTGGGAAATACGTATTTTTTTCCTTGGTGTCTAGTTTGATCTTGTGAACCCTTGGAGTCTTAAAAAGCTTATTTTACAGTTTGTACTTATACCTGTAAAGTGTAAGAGTGCCTTTGTACCCCCATCCTGGCCAACACTGCGATTTTTCATGTGTTTTAATGTTACTAGTCTAATAAGTGAAAAGGGTATAACACATTGCAGCTTTAATTCGCATTTCTTTAATACTGTGTGCTGTTGGGTGTTTTTCATGTCTACTTTTCTGTTGATCACTAGATAGGTCATTGCTTGGTTCCATTCTGTTTTTGTTCAGCCAAATTTGTGGGCTACAGGAAGTCTTTTGTTTCTTGAGAGTATTACTTTGGAAGAAGTTTCAACTTGTTCTATCAGGCACCAGATTTAGTACTAAAAATGGTTCATCTCAGGACAGGCATGGGCGGAGTGGAGTGGGCAAGTGCCCGCAAAGCATTAAAGGGAAGTGATCACGGAATGGGGTGTCATGGTGGGAACCATTGTGATTGGTAGACAGCAAAGCCTTACTGCAAATTGAGCTCAGCGGGGTTCACAGACTGTATGGTTTAGAAAATTACTTATGTAGGCAAATGGGAAAGTCCTGTGGAGGCTTAGAGATTTCGGCCTGGTGTGGTGTTGTCAGTAGATGCGTTTGTATGAGGGGTTTTGCTGTTTAATGTTAGTTGAATGTTAATAAAATTGGTACCATGATAATACTTTTAGGATGATTTTTCATATATCTAGTATTTAAACCTTTCCTTTTCTTATTTCTCCAAAGCACAGCATAGCTGGGCAGATTTATGTGTGTACTTCTCTTGAACACAGTTTTGTTAGTGTAGGTTGGGGTGTAGTGTACCTTCTACCTCTGAGAGAATGTTAGAGCTCATGCTCTGGCTTGTCTTGAACACAGATACATACACTCAGTTTGGCTAGACGTTTCTGTAGATTTTGATATTCTTGAGACTGTTGTCGTGCTTCTTATGTTGAATTAAAGCCAAAGTCGTGCTGTTGAAGGCATTTTCGCATTTCTTTGCATTAGTTCTTCCTTGGCTACTCTCCATTCCTGGGTCTCTGCCCCTGTACTCTTCAGCTCCGTGTCCAGGAGAGAATGGAAAACATAAGCAGGCCTTTGCTCTTGTCTGTGTAACTTTCCCCTTCCCCTTTGGAACTAGTTCCTTTGAGACTGCAGACCCATATCTGAATAGCATTCTAAGTGTGTTTCTCATTAATATGCTTTGTCAGTCCTCCATTTGCAAGACATCATCAGGATGTTCTTGGTGTGAAGCCTGCATGCTTTGATTTCCATCCTGTTAGTTTCTTATCTGTGACCCTCTGTGGAGCAGGGTTTTTCCCCCCTATTTAATCACACTCAGAAAAAAAGGTAAGACTTCTGACATCTCTTTTTAATTGCCTCTGTACTGATAAGATTGCTATCGCTTACTCTCTATATAAAGATGTAATACGCTATTTACTTTTGCTTCAGTAATTTTTTTGAATTTTGACCTTTTTTATTTGAGGAAAAAACTGTAAAGGAAGTCATAAGATGGAAAATTGTTGATTATTCTCTTTAAATGTCCTTCCTCCTACAGATGTCATCTTTAAATGTAGATCTTAAGCCAGAAATAGCCTCTAAAAATCTACTCGTAGAAAGTAATCTGGATGAGATTTAAGTGTAACATAGATCTGGATGAGATCACTAGATGAGATCACTGAGGACAAGGTCCAAATAAATATATCTAAACTCTGGCAGTCTCATAATTCTCTAGTTTCTCCTGTATAAGAAGGAGTGAAATGCCACATGAATTTCATTCTTTCAGGAACGAGTTCTTGAACACCTACTGTGTGCCATGCCCTATTCTAGGCCCTGGGGAATCCACCAGTGAACAAAATATTTAGAACATCCCTGCCCTACCCTCACAGAGCTGACATTTTAGTGAGAGAAAGAAGCATTAAGGGGGAGAAATTAGTAAATTACACACACAGTACACACAGAGCATATGGGAAGATGATGGGTGTGTGGAGAAGAAACTATTGAAGAAGGACAAAGACTGGCAGGAGCTGCAGTTTTATTTGGGGTGGGGTCAAAGAAGATAGTATTTGAGCAGAAATTTGAAGGAGGTTTGAGGGACTAAGCCACAGGGTGTGGGGTGTCTGGGGAAGAACATTCCAGGAGAGGTCGAAGCAAGTGCAAAGATCTTGGGGCGGGGTGCTCCCTGGTGTGTGGAAGAACAGGGAGGTGGCCAGAACAGGGAGGTGGCCCGAAGTAGAATGAAGGAGAGAGAGAGTGAGAGATGAGGACAGAGTGGGAAAGGGAAGGAAGGAGGCATCCGGTCATGTAGCTCTTTTGGGTCATTGTAAGGGTTTTGGCTTTTACCTGAGTGAGATGAATGGTTGTTAGAGTGTTTCAAATAGAGGAGAGATATGATCCAGTTTTCTCTTTCACCGAATTGCTGTGGTTTCTGTGTAGAGGAGAACAGGCTGTTGGGGGCAAAGGGTAGAGGCAGGAGCCTAGGTGGGAGGCTAGCAGAGTCATCAGGTGAGAGCTGATGGTGGCCTGGGTTAGGATGGCAGCAGTCAAGGTGGGAGAAGTGGTCTGACTTTGATGTATTTGGAAGGTAGAACCACTAATAGGATTTTCTGGTGGATCTGATGTGAGGTAGTGAGGGAGAAGTTAAAGATAGCCCCAGGGTTTTTTATCTGAGCAGCTGCCAGTATGGAGTAGTCATTAAGTGAGATGGCGAAGACTGTGAAGGCCAGATCGTGGATGGAAATGAGGAGTTCATCCTGGGTAAGTTAAATTTGGAACGTGTTTTAGGCGTCTAGGTGAAGATGTTGAGTTAGCTGTCCGGTATACCGTTTCGAAGTTCAGAAGAGTGGTCTTGGCTGGAGATGTAAATTTGAGAGTTGTCAGTGTACATTTGGCATTAAAACCATGAGACTGGATAAGATCATGAAAGGAAGGAACGTGGATAGAAGAGAGAAAAGGTCCTAGGACAGAGTTGTGGGTGCGTCAGGTTGGGGAAGCTTTAGGAACATGACTTTAGCTCTTGGTTACTCCTTGCGGTGCTTCCTTCTCTACCTGGCTCTCCATTATGCTTTAATCCCAGTGTACTCAGCTGTTACTCCAGAGTGGCTGTCTGACTGGAGGAAGTATTAGGTAGTAGTTCAAACGGATCTGAAAGGAAGGAGGAAGTTGTTTTTCTCTTTTACTTCTGCATCAGAGTGATTCTAGATTGTTCTGGTCTTTGCTTGATCTTTGTACTGGTAAGCTTTACTGCATTACAGTTTTAATGACGTTTGTGATGTCACCACCCTCTGCAAAGTACTTTATTTAACCAGTCTCTAATACTATCTCATTCTGACAGTTGACTTTTTCAAAAGCAGGTAATTAATGTTAATTTAAATCTTATTTACTTTTCAGGAAATATTCCAGAATACTAGGAATATTTTTGTGAGGTTTTTTTGGGGAGTGAATCCTAGTAGTTTTTTTTTCCTGAAATTATGTAGTATTTTTACTTTACAATGTTTTCTCAATTTCTCTATCTGTAATACGAGGACATTCTCATCCGTTATCCACTGAAGGGTAATTTTTTGAGGATAAATGTCATTCAGCTGTGTGTCTGTTTTAGATATAGATAAATTATTTTTAAAGGGTGTTTCTGCAATCTGTTGTACAATTCATGTCAGTATTTTCAGTGCTTTCCCTCAGTTGTAGTCTTTTCCAAATTGCTTAAGCAGTCTAATGTTTTGCGTAATGGAAATTAGTCCTTAAGTTTCTATAGCATTTTGAGTACTGTTGCCAGGGGACGTTGTGATTTTAAGCGAGTCCCTGCCATACGGTATTGGTTCAGTGAATAAATGAACTTAGGTGAATGTGTGTGTGTGTGTGGAAGGAGGGAGAGGGTTGTACTGTAATGAAAACGCAAATGTAAAAAATATCGTCTTAGCTTGTGTATGGAAGGATCGCTTACCTTGTGAAATTTTGTACTTTAGTGTTACTGCTGGGTGCATGTTGCTTTCCTGCGCTTCTGAGCTTTTGGTTTGAGGGTGAGAAAGACTCGAGGTTGAGCTCTGCCTCCTGAGAGTGCTGAAGGGTAAACCTGAGGGCCAGCACTTCCCATTTGTAATCACACCCTTGTTTTTCTAGGCCATTTACTAAGCCACCTGAAATTTGCTGTTTTTAATTTTTATTTTACATTGTTTTTTACTATTAATCTTGTGGTTAATTTTTTTAATTCAATTTCAGATATTTTTATGTAATTGATAATGTTCTTTTATTATATCACCTGTTGTGTGTGTCTTCTTGGCATTTATTTCAGATGAGATTCTCTTGCAGACTTGTTTATTTACCCTTTCTAGGTCACTTTCCAGTAGAATCCAGGCGCTACAAAAAAAGGGAATTGTCTGTCTTTCACTACATTTTATCTCTCGTATCTAGGTACTAGTAGTAGTAGGTACTGAATAAATATTCTTGCATAAGTAAATGCCGTAGACACTATTTGTATGCTTTTCCATTTAATGGCATGGCATAAGAATTTTATCACATACTTAAAATGTCTTCTGAAATGCTGCATAGGTGGTGGCATAATAATTTATGCATCTAGCATAATTTGCTTTAAATTAATTCTTTCATTTGACATATTTAGTTTCTTCTGTATTTTATTATTATAAATAACACTGAAGGGAACATCTTTATGTATAAATCTTTGCCCTCATTTGTGTTTATTCCTTTAGGATACATCACTAAAAGCATTATTAGTTGAAATAATTTAAATAATTTAAGTCTCTTAACATATCCTGACAACCACGTACAACAGTTTTTACTCCCACTGGCATTTTACAAGAACTGTTTCTGCTGAATTTGATCTCTGATGTTACTTTCTTCCTGTTTGTGTGCATTCCCCTTGGCAGCCCCACCTTGTTGCTCCGTTCCGTTCCTCCACCAGCCAGCGCTGATGACTTGTGGCCTCTTGCTCTAGGCTCTAACTCTGTGTTTACTAGGCATCTGCCGGTTCCCCCTGCACCTCGAGCTCACCCTCCCCCAGAGTGTAATTATCATCTTTCCATCAAAATCTGCTCCTACTGCTCTGTTCCCTTTTGAGGTAAATGAAGGTCACATCTTTTCAGCACCCAAGTCGGAACTGTGGGTGTGATTCTCAGTTCTTCCTTTTTCCCCTTTATCCTTAACTAGTTTGTGTATTCCCTTTTATTTCTGTGCTCTTTGCTCCTGCCTTGGTTTAAGCTTATTACCACTGCTTTCCTGGACTATTATATTATTGCCCTAACCTCCTCCTATGTCACTTTTCTCTAATACATCATCCTCACTGCCAAAGCTATCTCCCTACATCTTCTGTTACCCATCTTCTCTTGCTTTCCTAATTAAATTAAATGCCTTCAAATTCTCCCAATTGCTTGCAGAGTGATGTCTGAACTCTGCAGCAGACTGTGTGCTCTGCCTGCCCTCCTCCCATCTGCCCCTCATCGTTTCCTCGGGAGTTTCCTCCCCCTTATTCCCCAGGTATCTTGAACCCTTGGAGCCCTGTGTGTCTTAACTCGTTTATACTTCTGTGGCTGTCCTCTGGCTGGACCCATTGCCCAGAACACTGTCCCTCGCTTGTTCACTTAACATTCACTTGCAGATTGAGCTCCCAGAAGACTTTCTCTGCCTACCCTTTTCCAATGACAGCTTCCTTTTCTGTACAACTGCCGGCATTGTTTAAGTACTTGTGTGACAGAATCTTTAGTATTATCTATTGGTAATATTTACTTACAGGTTTGTATGCTAGGCTGTATGATTGTAGGAAAGATATTTAACAAATATTAGTTGAATTAATGAATATCTCAGTAGAAACACACTTTGAGTAGATGCCTTTTCGTGTTTTTCCTGCTGCTGTCTGGTGTCATTTTGATTCAGCCTGATGAACTTTAGTGTCTTTTGTTGTATGGATCTGCTCAGCTTCGATTTATCAGAAAATGTCTTTGGTTTCTTTTGAAAAAAATTAAACCTTTTATTTTTAAATAACTATGGTCTTACAGGAACTTGCAAAAAAATTAGAGTCTCATGTACCCTTTGCCCAGCTTCCCCAATGGGGATATCTTATATAGCTCGTAGCACAATATCAAAACCAGGAAATTGACGTTAGTACATTACCGTTACCTAGGCTACAGACCTTATTCATTCTTCACTGTGTTAAATTGCATTCGTGTGTGTGTGTGTGAAGTTCTGTACAATTTATCAGGTGTGTAGATTTGTGTAACCAGTGCCACAAACAAGATACAGTACTGTTCCATCATTGTACAAGATCTCCCTTGTGCTATTTCTTTGTAATCTCATCTACCCTACCCCCTGTTCCCTGTTCTCCATCTCTATAGTGATGTCATTTTGAGAATGTTATATACATGGAATCATACTTTATGTAACCTTTTGAGATTTACCTTTTTTCATTAAGCAAAATGCCCTGGAAGTTCATTCAGGTTCTTGTATGTATCAGTCGTTTGTTCCTTTTCACGAGTAGTGTGGATGTACCAGAGTTTGTCTAACCATCCACCCAAACAACATTTGAGCTGTTTTCCAGTATTTTCATATTATGAATTAAGCTGCTATGAATGTTTGTGTGTAGGTTTTTGTATGAAGATAAGTTTAATTTCTCTGAGGTAAATACCCATGAGTGTGATTACTGGGTTGAATGGCAAGTTTGTATTTTGTTTTATTATAGGATCTTGCCAAACTATTTTCCAGAGTAGCTGTACCATTTTACATTCCCATCACCAATGTTGGTGATCCAGTTTCTCTGTCACTAGAATTTGGTATTATTGCTATTTTTTATTTAACTCTTCTAATAGGTGTATGGTGACATCTCACTTTGGTTTTAATTTGCAGTTCCCTAATGGCCATTGATGTTGGCTCAGTGATGTTGACTGTTAATGTTAATGATGATTGTCATCCATATCTCCTCTTTGGTGAAGTGTTTCTTTATGTCTTTTGCCCATTTATGATCGGATTTTTTGCCTTTTTTCCTCACTGCTATGTTTTGAGAGTTCTGTGCATGTTCTAGATATGAGGTCTTGGTTACATATTTGGTTTCCAGATGTTTTCTCCCAGTCTGAAGCTTGCTTTTCATCCTCTTAAGACAGAGTCTTTCACAGCTGAAGAGTTAAAAAATTGTGTGTGTGTGCTTGAATAAGACTAACCCTGAGCTAACATCTGTGCCAGTCTTCCTCTATTTTGCATATGGGTTGCCACCACAGCGTAGCTGGTGAGTGGTGTGGGTCTGTGCCTGGGATCCAAACCCGCAAACCTGGGCTGCCAAAACAGAGCGCACAGAACTTAACCACTATGCCACAGGGCTGGCCCCAAGAGTTTTAAATTTTGATGCTTTTTTTTTGAAACTGTTTTTGCTGGATAAAAAGTTCTGTGTGGCTGATTTTTTTTTTTTTTTTTTGTCTTTTCATTCTAAACATGTCAGTCCGTTGTATTCTCACTTTCATTGTTTTTGATAACGTGTAACCTTCTTAAATGTTGTCCTTGTTCCTGTTCCCTATATCTATTATGGCTTTTTTCCTCTGACTGCTTTCAATGTTTCTCTCTCTTTGGTTTTTAGCAGTTTGGTTATGCTGTGCCTAGGTCTGGTTTTCTTTGTATTTATCCTCCTTGGAGTCGAGTGAGCTGCTTGGATCTCTGAGTTGAAGTCCTTCATATCACATTTGGAAAGTTCTCAGACATTATTTCTTCTGTCCTGTTCTCTTACCTTCTGGGACTCCAATTACACACGTATTCAAGCCAGTTGACACTGTCACACAAATCTTAGGAAGTTTCATTGTTTTTTTCTCTTCAGATTCACAGAACCTTCTACTGCTATGTCCAGTTTGCTGTCAAGCTCATTGAAGTAGAATCTTGCCCACAAGATTCTTTAGTGCATTTATCATAGTTATATCTGCTGATTGCAACATCAAGGTCATATATGGGTCTATTTGTGTTGACACTTTTCCCCTTTTTTATGACTCATATTCTTCTCCTCTTTTCTCAATTTTTTGTTGTATGCTGGACCCTGTATGTAAAAAATAGTAAAGACTGGGGACTATCTAACCCCAGAAAAGGGCTTGTCCTTTTTTTTGTCATCCTGCTAATGTGGGGCCTGAGCTGGGTTTGGACTTCATAGGAGCAAGGGTTAGCTTCAGTTCATCACTAATGTCAAGCATTTTGAGAGTGGGATCAGGACTTTGTTTTGAGCAGAGCTTCAGAATGAGCCCCAGCAAGACCCTGGAGATCTCTCTGTGCTTGATAGCCAAGCTGCCAACTTTCTGAACAATGATCTTTGTTTCATAGCTTGGCTGCTAGTTTTTTTTGGACGCTGATGGGTTCTCTCTGCTCTCCAGTCAGTGGCTTTCTGCTCCTCGAGAGATCTCTCTTTGCCCTGCTCTTCGTTAGAGGAGTTTCCCTCAGCTCTCTTGCCTTCCCCTGTGTTAGATAGCCTGCTGCTCTGCATCCAGGGAAGTTCACGGGTGCCTGAGATAGGGGTCTCTCAGCTTTTCTGTTCTGTCTCCTTGTGCACTACCCATTCTACTTGTTGGAGACCTGGGAGAAAGAGTGGCAGATGGCTGCAGACTTGCTCTGTGTTTGGGGCTCCTTGGGATTCTAATCTGTCATTTTGGCTCATATGTAGACATTAAAAGTTGGTTAGCAGTTCCGCTGGCATTTTCTTATGCCTACAGATGATTCTTCTTCCTGTCCCGCAGCCAGGCCTGAAAACAGGTGTGTGTCACTTCTCTCCTGGGAAGGCCATGTCAGTAACTGGTGTTTACTTCATCTGCGTTTCTTTGTGTTCTAAGCTTTCTTATGGTTTTTTTTCTTTTGTTAAACTTGTAGTTTTATAGCTTTATCCAGCTTATGTTCATTGTTAGCCAAATTTGCTTTTTTTTCTTAGCTATAAATGTGTTTAACATTTCATTAGTGAAGTATTGATGGTATCTGTATTAATTTCCAATCCTTAGGCAACCTCTTCCCTTAAGCAGTGGTCTTCAAAACCTTTTGATTGTGTATCTCATCATAAAATAATAAAAACCCCCAATATATGTATGTCTTGTAAATTCTAGATAAGTACTAGTTTATTGAACTTTTTTCACTCTTTTTGAGGAATATTAGCCCCGAGCTAACATCTGCCGCCAAACCTCCTCTTTTTTTGCTGAGGAAGACTGGCCCTGAGCTAACATCCATGCCCATCTTCCTCTATTTTATTTGTGGGACACCTGCCACAGCATGGCTTGCCAAGTGGTGCCGTGTCTGCACCCAGGATCTCAACTGGCGAACCCCAGGCTGCCAAAGCGGAATGTGCAAACTTAACCTCTGTGCCACCAGGCCAGCCCACTTTTTTCACATTTTTAAGACCTTAAACATTATAAGATTGATAAAACTTAAAAGATTTTATTTTTATTTGATATCATTATTGATGATAGTGGATATAAATATCTATTTCAATTCATTGTTTTGATGATTTTGAAAAAGTTTTCTTAACGAGTTTCTTGTAGATCTGTTTAGATCATGATTGTTTTTAACTCATCTAGCTGACAAGAGCAAGTCATACCTGGAGAAGTATCAACTTTGCCATTTTCTTGTTATTCGTATATTATCAGAATTATTTGTAATCCTTTTTTGTTGTTGTTGTTCTGGGAATCTTATCTTTATACCTGTCTTCTAGTTCGTGAGGATTAGTTTTGTTAAAACTGGTTAAAATGGTTTGTAATTCCACTTGCCTGGGCCCCTGCAGAAAATCATTACCAGCGACAACCTGTGGAGCTGAAACTCTGCTTTCCTTACAGGGTGATTTTGTACCTTGTGTGATACGTGACTGCTGACCTATGGTGCCTAAGAAGACATGATGTCTTATGTATATTAAATATCAGTAGAATTTTCTTCTCTCCCCCACATCAGTCATTGTGTGTCTCCATCCCCCAGTGCTCTGCACTCTGTAGATCATTGATTGACCCAGAGAACTGAGACCATGCATATGTTTTGGAAGCAACTCCTTTCGTGTTCTCAGAGGCATCTTTGCCTCTGTCCAGGGAGTGGTCTCTCAGACCCTCTTAGAGTAGCCGTTTCCCGGGCCCCTGACAGGCCCCCGTCTAGAGCCCAGCAGGTCCTTCAGGAAGGACGCCCCCTGTTAAGTCCTGCGACCACCTGTCTCTTCCTAACGTTACAGAATGGAGGTTACAGTCATCTCATGGGATTCGATTTGTTCAGACGAAGTGGATGAAATATTTCCAAAGGCATCATCTACTATAAATGGACTGGGGAGTTCAAACCTTGCATTTGTCACTTAGAAGCTTGTGGTAATATTCAGTTATTTACTCTCCGAAAATGGCTCACGTTGTTACCCGGGGGTTATCATACCCACCCCTACCCTCCTCTTCAGGCTCTGAGGATTAAATGATGTACTGTATGCAGCAGTGCCTAGGAGACATCCCACGGCTTGACTGGCTTACCTAGGATTATGGTGGAGAGACATTTTGAGATTAACCTGTAATAGTGGAGTGCACAGTAAGGTGAGTGGAGTGGATACCCAATAACTTTCCATTTCCTGAGTTGTCTTTACAATTTACAATTTAAATTTAAATTATTATTTAATTTCAAATGAAAGAAGGTGGGATAGTGGTGAAAAGCATAGTCTCTGGAAGCAGATTTTCTGGGTTTGAATCTCAACTCCATTATGTACTGTGTGACCTTGGGCAAATCATGTAACTTCTCTGTTCCCTAGTTTCCTCTTCTGTAAAATGGAGATAATAATGGCACCTACCTCATGGGGTTAGTGTGAGGACTAAGTGATAGACATAAGCACAGAAAGCACAGAAGCAGAGTGCCTCGCTCAGCGTTGTGGGCTCAGTAAGTGTTAGCTACCATGCTTCTCATTTTTTCCCTGTCCAAACGCCCCTGTGTGAGGACAGATATAATCCTGGGTAAATTTCAGCCCAGCAGAGAATGCATGATAAAATCCTGCCTAAAAATGGGTTTTAAATAAGAAATCTCACAGTGTTCGTGGGAGCTGGGGTGCTCTTTCTTTTGTTGGGTGGCTAGTATTGGAAGCCAGGTGTTTTCAGCTCTTCTTTCCACGACTTGAATCTCCTTGTGTTGGAGTTATCAGCAGAAGAGGAGCATACCCACCCTGCCTCTCTTACTACCCTGAGAAGCAGCAGTCCCCAGCTCTGGGGGATCTTGGTGTTGCTTTCTCCTCTCCACATCCTCTGCCCACCTTCTCCCTTCCGTCCTTCTTTCTCTCCTCAATTGTTGCAAGAATGTGGTGTGTACTGGTGGTGATTGCTTTCTTGGTGGCAGGCTACCCTGGTGGCAGTCTCTACAGACTATCAACGTATGCTTCTTTTAGGTTGAAAATTCTTGAGTTTATACGTTATGTACTAAGGAGGGCCATGATGTGTTGAAATTGCATGATTTTGTCAGTTTAATGTCTTCAGTATTTTTAGATGCAATAACTCATTTACTTGTTTTCAAATGGATTTTAAATATTGCTTACTCCTTTTATGTTAAGATTTAAGGGGTCCTTAATTTTAAGCATTGAGATTGATAAAAATGGTGTTTAATCTATGTAATTACGTGAAAATTAATACAACTATGCATCTTTGGTATCTAAATTATACAGTATTTATTTTACATATTTAAATTTCCTGGAGTTTCCACATATTTAAATTTCCTGGAGTTTCATTTATCCCAGTAGTTTTGAGGGGAGAAGATAATAATTGCTTATGAAAGTTGCTGGAGTGCATTTTGACTTCGAGTCTGTTGCCTGTCCCTGTGTGTAGGTTCTTGCCACATTAATTTCCTCATTTAGTCCTTTAGTCATGATCCCTGTGCTGGAAGGTTCCGTGGAGTTGAGATCTGCCCTTGGGAGGGTGGGCTTTTTTCGACGTTGAGAGAAGAATGCTGTCAACTCTTAGGGATTATGTTGGGCAGTGGAGGGAATAGAAGCAGAATCTGGATCTTGATATCTTGATTCCTTCAGGGTTGACACATTCAGCTAGCATTTAATGCAGAATTCAGAGTATTAACAGAAAACTACAGAAGTAAAAGGAGCTTTCATTAAGTAAAATAAACACTAAGATTTCAAGTATCAAAATACCTCTGTTTGGAATATCCACATTTCTGTGCCCTTCCAGTGGGTAGATTGGCCGTCATTATCCTTTCCCGTAGAAATCAAAGAAGAGCTGGGTCAGCCACGTCCAGTACGTTGGCTACTTGCCACAAGCATCAGCTTTGTCACCTGGAGACAGATGGTGCTGCTGCCATAACTTGAGGAGGATGAGAAAGTGGCGTGTTCTCTGCGTACACAAATGCGGTGGTATCAGCACTTCCCCTTTGCCACAGCGGCCTGGGTGACTCCCGATTGTGGCGGGTGCTTTTCCCCTCCTTGTCTGATGACAGGTGTGTGTTTACCTTTTTGTAGTAGGGGGTTAGCAGCTACCATTTATTAAGTGCCTCTGCCACCTTGCTGTGCCCTGTGCCACCCCCGCCCCCCCCCCGGCCGTCTTTACACTCTAAGGGGAGGTACTGTTGGCCTTATTTTACAGATGGGGAGATGGAAGCCCAGACAGTAACTTTCCCAGAGTCCACTGCTTTGGGTGTCTGATCCAGGTGTGTAACTCAGGTCTCTGATGCCCACACCTCGTTCTCTGCCCTTTGCATATGTTTCCCACGAGATCGTATTGGAAGCCACTAATTAAATGATTACTGCTTAATAGGAGAGGGAATTTAACATTAGAAATATTTTCAGTGGTAATAAGTAACTTTCTAGGTGACTGAAATTTTACATTCATTTCTGGGTGGTGATAATGTTTTTCCTTGTTTTTGTCTTCTCTTGTAAGCTGTGGTGTTCTTGTAGTGTGGTGGGGAGCCGATCAGCTCCCTGGTTTCTTTAGATATAGTGTGCATTGGGTTTGATTGGAGGCTCGGGAGAACTGAATGTAGTCGTGTTGTAAAACGTTACTGCTGAGCTTGTCTGTCTTGTTTGAACACACAGTCTCCCCTGAGGGTGGGAGTTGATGGGCCCATTTGTTATAGTGGCTGTGACTGGAGTTCATCCTCAGGGAGAAAAAAATAACTGAAGTTACTTGTTGAATTGCACATGAAATCTTTATGTCAGCTTTAGTACTACATGGCTAGCTTTGAAATATATTTTGATTCTGGGATATGTAAAAATTATCATGGAAATGAAAAAAAGCCCCTGCAAAACCTGCAATGCAGCGTTTACATCTGCTGTTTTCATCTGGTAATCTGCAGATTTCCTACATATTTTTGTGCATTTAAGTAATAATTTTCTGTGTCCAAATTTAAGATGCCACATATTTAATGAAACTAAGCAGTAATCCTGATTAGGTTGTGATCTGTTTGGTATCCAACAGGATGTTGATTGCTGACTGCATGGTATTGTAGCCTAGGTTGTCATGTTGTTTAGTATGAGTTTGAGGGGGAAGGATATAGGGTCATGGAGAGGTGAGTGTCACTGCGGCTGGTACCTGTGTTACATTGGTCTTTCTCTTGAAATAGCTGTGGAAATGCAGAACTCTAGGTTTAAGCTGAAAATAAAAAAAAGACAACAGTCTCCGTGTTTTGGCCAGTTGAGGAAGGCTCGGCAGGTCCCTGTGTAGGGGCCTGGATGGTATCTGTGGTGGGAATTGGACTGTGGTTGATGTGAGGACGGGTTGGAAAGTCAGGGTCAAGAGAACCAAGGTGGGCCTGGAAGTTACAGGTGTGGGTCCTGGCATGAACAGAAACCAGGTGGATATCGAATGAAGGCAGGTCATAGCAAGGAGTTAAAAGCACAGACAACCAGAGGATCAGGTTCACAGGTGCTCAGGAACCAACATGCAGTCAGAAAACAGGGACAGTTTATGGGTATGGGAGAAGGGCAGAGACTCAGACCACTTAAAGATGGAAAGTAGCTTTAACCATTGTTAAGAAAACCTCTTGCATATTTATTTATGATGGCCTGGAAATGACTTCCAGGATTTTCTAACCTAGCTGCAGCTCGGAAGGTGGGGCCAAAGCAAAGAGTAATGCCGTAGTTGGGATGCTGAAGTTAGGAAAAGAGAGACACTAGTCTGCTTGCTGATTCTTTGATAGATGGCATCATAAACAATAATTTAGTGTATGCCTGTTATGTACATGGTGTTGTAGACATTAAGAAATGTAAGATTCAGTTTTTACCTTCATGGAGCTTCTAGTTGAGTCGAGAAGACAGAGCATGTGCATCTGAAGGTAAACCACATGGAAAGTGGATGTGTTGGGTATCACATGGTGATACTCATCCTAGTTCGGCTGGGCTGAATAGTCCAGAAAACGTGGGGAAGAAGGGAGAGTGAGTCACAGAGGAGCTGAGTGAGGCATTCGAGGTGGGACGTGGGGTGAGGAGTGCAAGGGAGTGCCTCTCCCACCTTGGCTTGCTGTTTCGCTGTGGCGCCTGTTTCCTGATTTGTGAGAAAGTTAAAGTAATCCCCACCTTTCGTGTTGGTGTCAGGGTTGTTGTGGAGATTAAATGAGACAATTTATGTGAAAGCCCTTTGTAAATGGCACCCTGGATTCTAATGGAAGTTGTCACTAATAATTTGCCGTTTGCAGTGGAGAGCCTGTTGGATAACAGCTTTGTTTAATTCACTCATCATATGTAAATGAGATTGCACTCTTGCAATCAAAGGTGTTTAATGAAGGTCATGATTAGATGTAGAGGAAGAGTTGAGACTGTTTTTAAGTAAGGGTTAGTATATGTCTGAGATTTCACTTATAAACTTATAAATAAATAATTCGTCTTGAAAATTAATGTTTCATGTGTAACTGAAGTGTTTTACATTTTTGGTTAATAAAAAGAGGAAATATATTTGAAGAGTAAGCTGCTGAGCTGTGAAAAAAATAGGAGTCCATTTAGTAGCAAAATTACGTGATGCTTCTCATTCTCCATTCTAAAACAGACTATTTTTAGCATCTCTTTGAATCAGTGATGAATTCCAGTTACAGGATTCAGTAATTAAAGCAGAGAAAAATATAACATCGTTGAGGCAAGAAAATCTTTTTACTTGAGTTGGCTCTGTTTCAAGGTTTAAACTGTTATCTTTGGGGGCCTTCCTGGAATCATTCGTTTGTCATCTTTCTGGGGTCAAAAGCAACAGGAAAAGCGCCAGAACGTCAGCCAAGGACACAGTGTCCTACTTTTTAAGAAGGGACGTTTAAAAAATTCTGGGATTTCTTAACGAGTAAGTTTGTTGTATCTGTGTTATCTGCAGAATTCTGGAACAAATTTTCAGGGGTCCCTTGGCTTCACCCTGTTTTCCTGTCCTCAAGTCCTTCCTGTTGGTCAATTCTCTCCCCTGTCAGGAACTCTGCCCCTCTGTTCCCTGTGTCTGTCCTGCCTGCTCCTTTCTTTTCTGCATTCTCAGGCTGCCCCTGAGTATTGCGAAAGAACATTGCGAGATGATGCCAGTTGGACCGCTCCACATTCGTATTTAATGATTGTAGATTGTTCTATAATGTTGCTGAACAGCTTTTTAAAAACTTGCTCCTAGTCAGCAATCTTTCCTCAAGCTGGAAGCTTCATTTTATTTTGAGCAAGTTATTATTATTATTTTATCTTTCCCATTGCACAAAAGCTCATTAACTGTTTGGTTGAATTGAAAGAATGAATGTTGTGTTGACCCAAATTCTCCTGCTCTTTGCCTGGGTGGAGCCCAGCGCTTAAAGTGGTGACCACGGAGCCAACATGAGGTCACCAATGCCAGGCATGTCCAGCATTTATGGTTGAAGTAGGTCAGGAAGATGTATTGGGATTGTTTTTTTTAAACCTAGGCATTCAAGAAAATCCACTTATTTGACAAATGTTTTTTGAGTGTGGCTTGTGTGCCAAGCATTGAACCAAGTACTAGGAATTACAAAAAAGAAAGTGAAAAAGATACTTCACAGTGAAGAGTGGAGTTAAGGGTCAAAAGTATAAGGTGGCTGCCCAGGGCCAGACCCCTCTACCATGAGCATTAAAAATGCCAGAAACAGACAAAAAGCTTAATAGTCACATGTAGCAGAAGCATTGTACGACTAGATAATCCATTTTTCCTTTGAGAACTGATTGATTGTTGTAAATTTCTGAACATTTTCAACCTCTAAATTCTTTGATCTCTTAGCAGTGCAGTACTTTTTGCCATGGTAATGATTAAAATAGGCAAATTTAAGAGTAGAACTAAATCTGAGCATCTTCAGTCGTCTTGGTTTTAGGTTTTTATGCCCATTTGTTTGTTCACTGTTTGGTTTGTTCTGAACCAAACACTGAGGAAGGGGTTGCCATGAGCTCCCTTCCTTGAGAAGCCCTGGGGACCGACAGGCGGGGTGTCCTGGTGTGATGGGGGCAGGCTGTGCAGGTGGTGCCTGGAGGTGGCCCGGTGCTCAGTGGGAGAAGCTGGCAGGGGCGCTTCGCTGCTTGTGTACTGTGCCCGAGGCCAGGCCCCTGCCTCGAGTCAGCTCAGTCAGTTCTCAGGTCTCGTTTGTGTAGTTCAGGGAAACTTAGACAGACTGCTCGGAGCCTGAGAGGGTGTAACTGGGGCAGCCAGTTTGAGCTTGAGTCTGGCTCGAGAGCCCACTGCACTGTGGCGTTTTGTTTTGCCCTCTGGTTTAGTGGGTGCAGAGAAGGGGGAAGTGGACCTGCCAGGGAGCTGAGCAGTGCCCTGCAGTAGGAGTGACCAATGAGTTCTGCTCCCTGGTCAGAAAGGGGCCTGGAGGGGTAGCAAGTTGGGCAGGGCAGGTGTGGAGAAATGCATGTGTCGTGTCGCATTGGTGTGACTGCAGCAAGAGGAGAAGGGAGGGGAGGCCGCTCTGCAGGAGGGAAAGCCTAGGGATCCTGTTCCCAGGAATTGGCCTCCGCTGCCCCATCGTGGGGCAGGGAGGGGTCTTTCTGAGCAGGAGTGTACCCAGTGTGGCAGCAGCATCAGGAACTGGAAGATTAAGCCAATCAAGCACAAGGACTGGCAGTGTTTGTGAAAGGGCATGCAGCTTTCCTCAGGGCACAGCTGATCGATGTGGTTCTGAGCACTGCATCTCCTAAAGGACGCCCAGAGAGCACCTGGGAGAGGCTGCAGGGACGAACATTTAATCCTGCCCTCAGGCACTGGGGAGCTTCTAGATGGGTTTCAGTGGGCAGAACAGAGGGCATTGGTGTGAAGTTATAAAGTTGTAGGCTTCAACAGAATATAAAGAAAGCCTTATTTCAAACAGTGTTTCTTAACGAGCGGGGTTGCAAACTCCTGAGTTCGCTGGCCCTGAGCAGTGCTGGGCAGGGCGTGCAGGGATGTGGTAGAGGGGGGCCCTGCACCCACAGGGGCGGGTCTGCCAGCCCCTGCACCTCTCGCCTTTGCTGCCCTTCCAGCAAGTGCCTGAGAGTGTCCCCTCGCCTCCCTGGAGCCTGGCAGGGGATCCGACACACCTGACTTCCTGACGTCCTAACATTTAGGTGGTGAGACAGCACTTATCTCTACATTAACCTTGCATGCTCTGTGCCTCTCAAAGGACAGTAATCAGTCTCTTGGTGTCACTTTGTTCCACATGCAAATTTTAAGTCTTTTCTTGTTATTGCAGCTGGAACTAGTCCTCTCTCACAGCACTTTGCGTGTGTCTTTCTTGCCACTTAGTATTTTCGAACTTGCAGTGTGGTGACTTTCTGTATGTAGCATCGCCTTTGTCTGATTCATGGTTATATTTCTCACACATAACAGGAGGACAGTAAATGTTTGAATGGATCGATGAGTAGTTGATGTGGCCCAGATCTTTATCTGGGCTACTCGATTCTCTGGCCAGGGAGTGTTAGCCCAGAGGGATGGGCCAACCGTGGATCTCTGCAGTCGTTTTATATCAGGAATTGACCCTTCTTTCTTTATATTTTACTAGGCAGTTATTGTTCATCAAGTGAAGGGGAAGAAAATACTGTTTTATGACATTTATATTTAAGTCTGTGATAAACAATTTTTAAATGAACAACTTACTCAAAACTGGGGGAGTGTTTCTTCATCTGCACTCTCAGGATAATTAATGTGGCTTTGTTAATTACTAACTGAAAGCATACCTGGCTGAGGATGTGACACACGTAGGTGCTCATAGAACGCCAGCTGGCTGACATTTCCATCTTACTTACAGCAGTCCCCCTTCTGCTGCTTGTTGTATGTTTTTTGTGTTTGTTTACCCTTCCCAGCAATGGGAACTGGAGCTCAGATAAGCACCCTGAAGAGGCCAAGGAGGCGAGCACAGAGATTGCTGTTTTCTCTTGTTCTTAGACATGCGCTTCTTACTGAAAATATTCATGTTGGGCCTTCTGATGAGAGAGTAGAGGCTGCACGTTCTGAAGTGTCTAACGCTCTTGTCAGTAGAGCTTTATATATGAATGGTTAGCAGCATTGATGCTGTGATCTCATGGAGAGGAGCTTACGGTTTGACTCTGGTTAAGAAGGTAGCACTGGGAAATGCAGTGGGGAAACATCTGAAACACGTGTGCGTGTTACACTCACTTCTCATTTCAGGAAAACTGGAATTTGGAAGCTTAAGAGAGGTGGCAAGGACCAAAATAGTAAACAAATCCTACTATAATCAGATTAGGGTAATGTTGGCAGATTAACAATGAGTTGTTTAGATACAACCTGTTCTCAGGTTAAACATTTTCTTGTCACAGTTATTTATTTCCTATTGACTTTGGATGTTGTGGATATCTGAGATTAAAGGGCATATTGCTAGGGGAAACTTTATTATCATTGACCTTTTAAAATGCTCTATAGAACAAAATTAGGTATTTCATGAGATAAATTCAGTCATTTCTCTCACCAGAGTACACAGGAATGTAAACTGAACTGCTTAGGAGGTGAATGCTCTGTAATATATTTGAAACTACCTGAACTCATCATAAAACTTTCTGGTCCTCTCTCCCTCCCCCCTTTCTTTCTTTTTTTAAAAAAAGTCATGTTTTACTAGATGGTTATTTATCCCAGCTTGATTGATTATCTTTGGTCTGTGATTACTCCCTAAGTTATAGCTTGATATGGTTTCATAACATAGTTTTCTTTTCTTTTTTTTTTATACTGAATGGCATACGGGGTTTTAATTAGTAGTAGTATTTTAAGAATTAGCCTGAGATCTGTAGACAACATAAATAGATTTTGATGCCACCATATTGAGGGCATTATTTGAAACCAGGATGACCAAGGATAGGTACTTCTCTAATGGGATTTTTAAAGGGAGGAGTCCTTAAAGATCTCCCGGTTTGTTCCTCTGTTTGTTGATTTGTTCATTCATCTATTCGACAAATATTTGTGTCTCTGTATGTTTTTCATCTTGGTATTTCTTTTCTCAGATACTGTAGTAGCCCCTCAGCTCACCTCAAGCCTGAACCCTAAGAGCTGCCTTGTTCAGTACAGTAGCTACTAGCCACATGTTGCTATTCCAATTAACATTAATAAAATGAAACAAAATTAAAGTTTGAGAGGGGCCAGTCCCGTGGCCCAGTGGTTAAGTTTGGTGCGCTCCACTTCAGCAGCCTAGGCATAGACCCTTCACATCAGCACCTTTCATGTCAGCAGCTGTGCTGTGGTGGTGACCCACATACAGAATAGGGGAAGATTGGGCATGGATGTTAGCTCAGGGCGAATCTTCCTCAAGCAAAAAGAGGAAGATTGGCAACAGATGTTAGCTCGGAGCCAATCTTCCTCAGCAAAAATAAAATAAAATAAAAAATCAGTTCCTCAGTCGTACTAGCCACATTTCAAGTGCTCATTTGAGTGCTCTATGTGGCTGGAGGCTGCCGTATTGGACAGCGTCCATCTATAAAACAGGTCCATCATTGCAGGAGTTCAGCTAGACAGTGCTGCCTTACTGTTCCTTGTCTCCACCCTCTGAGACATCTCAGAATCCTGTCCACTTGTTCAGTCAACACCTACGTCTCAAGTTTGTTCCCTTTAGAAAATTCTCCTGTCTTATTTTAAGACATCATCATCTGTCATCTAAGTTAAGGCTCCAGTATTACCAGGGCTGTGAAGCCTTTCCTGCCACTTCCTCCCTCAAGTGTCGGCCACTCCATCCTTCCGCTCTCTTAATACCGTGGATGCATCTTTATCACGCTGAATGCTAATTCCTTGCTTACTGGACTTTTCTGGTGGACCAAGAGGTTCTTAGGGATGCCGGGTTGCCCTTTGATTTTCCAGAATAGGGACACCCCCAGTGCCTGACACATTACCACAGTAAGTAAGTGTTTCTTGAGCAGATAGAGAAATGAGTGGGTGGTGGAGGAGGCTGCACTGTGCTGCGTTCTGAAGCCTGGGGACAACTTGGATGCCTGGAAGCTAGAAGAGAAGAGGGCGTTCATGGTGGAGGAGCCTCTTAGACTCAAGCCAAGTGCCAGGAAATTACAGGGCAGCTGTGCTCCTAGACTCTAGCCGTAGAGGAGCATTTTCAGCACCACTCAGAGCTTCACCGTGGGACACAAACTGACTTTGAATTCTGGTCTTACATATAAACATGTTTCCCTGTGCTTGATAATATGACACCTCTTAGTAGAGGTGCTGAGTTTCGCAGTTAATAACCTTAACCTGTAACTTCAAAAGAGTTAAAGATATGCTTTCCCCTGTAAACTTAGGCAACACACTCATAAAATCGAGTTAATTCTTCAAGACTGTTCTGGTTCCTGATTTACGTTAGACATTTTAGCAGCGTAGTAGGAAAGAAAAATGCATGTGTACACCTCAAAAAGGAGGCCGTCTAGTACAATAATTCAGAAGAGAGACTGGAGCGAGACAGACCCATCCTGATCCCGCCTCTTCCAAGCTGTGTCATCCTGGGCAGGTCACCTTCAGGTCCTCAGTTTGCTCATTTTTTTTTCTTTATTCTACATGAGGGTATTTTTTTAAGGTATGCTTTTTGGTGAGGAAGATTGGCCCTGAGCTAATAACATCTGTTGCCAATCTTCCTCTTTTTTTTTTCTCTCTGCCCGAAGCCCCAGCACATAGTTGTACGTCCTAGTTGTAAGTCATTCTGGTTCTTCTGTGTGGGGTGCCACCACAGCATGGCGAACCCTGGGCCACTGAAGCAGAGCACGTGAACATAACCACTCGGCCACCGGGCAGGCCCCTCAATTTCCTCATTTTTAATGGCGATTTTGCCTGCCTCATGGAGATTAAGTTAAATGTATATGACATGTTAGCACTATGCTTAATCCTAAGTAAAGCATTCACAAAGTGATAGCTAATAACAAAATAATAGTTCCATACCCTTTCACAAAATGGGAAAATTCATAGTTGTGTTTCCCAAAGAAAGAGTTATTAACACGATTGCTAAACATTAGTGGTCTGTGTATCGGACCCTTTCCTTGCCCTTATGCACAGCTAGATATAACCATCTCTAAAGCGAAGTGTCTGTAGTGCTGGTTACTTTCAGAATAATGCAAATAAGATGATCTGGTAGAGGTAAAATTTGGCCTTGATAGTCTAAAATGCAGGAGTAAGTCTCAGTATTTGGAAATAGGTGATCATTTCTGCAAATTACTTAGGAAAAACTCACTTTTCTCTTTTACTCTGCGTAATTGAGACCATGCTGTACAGCTGCTTCTAAAGAAGGGGGAGAAAATTGTGTGCTGCTTTTAAACAAGCAAACTGGTAGGAAGTGTATAAATTAGCGTATCATTAAATGATCTGTTTTTTCCGTCCTTTCAAAAGGATCGTGACAGTCTTCACTTTGTGGGTTGTCCTTGTCTCCCGGCCTACATGTGATTCATGCACGTCCAGGTAGTTTTCTGTAAAGTTGCTTTTCTTGCAAACAGAAGCTGCACACTTCTCCTTGCCCAGCCTCGCTTTTCCCTCCCTACCCTTCCTGACTTCCTCCCGAAGCTGTCGATACAGCCCACCCCTCTTCTGGGCCCCATGCTCTTGCTTTCCTGCATCTGCCTTGTTGTATTACAATTATCTGCGTGTATTAGTCACCCTCACCAGCCTGTGAGTTCTTTCAGGAGCAGGCATTTTCTTACTCATTTTTGTGTCTGCAGTGTTTAAAGGGGGCTGACTTAGACAATCTTGTAAAGATTTGCTAAATGAATGAATGCTTATTCACTAAATTTTTCTTGTATGTATTCTTCCATAACTCTGTTTGAGTTGGAAGCTATATCATATATTTTAGTACCTCATAGCTCCAGCACATTGGTAAACCATATCAGATTGTTCTATAGGCTTCCTGTCAGTATCACTTATCCTGGAAACACTTTATAGGGTCAATTCAGCAGGTATTAAATCTTTGTTACTGTTTTATCCCCATATGTGCTGTTAAAATATTTATAAAGTGATCAAGATATTTATCAAATTTAAATACTTTTGTGTGAAAAATTAATACAAATGCTCCTATCTGATACAGTTCTTGTGTGAGTGATCAGTATTCACTTCACTCTGCGCAGTCTCAGAACCTAGAATGTATGTGTTGTTGAGTAAATGCATTGAGCGGTTCAGTTGAATATACCTATAATATGCTTGACTTTGTTTTCTGCCCTTTGGTTATTATTTACTGTGACTCCTTGAAGTTAATTTCAGAGCTTATTCCAGGATAGGGAGTTGGAAATACACATGAATTTCATATACCTTATTAGCTCCTTGCTTAAACTAATTAAAAAAGATCGAGTTCTGGGATTAGAGCTGCCTTGATGAAGTTGTTGAAATGTGAAATCTGAATTTAAGACTTTCTTGAAGACTTGAAAGCATTTTACTTACTGATAGTTAACTTTGTTTGTTTGTTTTAGTTTTAATTTTGATTGCTGTTACTACTGATGCTGAGCCAAAGTGGTGATGCTGCCCGAGGGGAATTTCTGCAACCCATGAGTCAACAGTTTCACGGTAAGAGTGTGTGCCTTTTACTCTAAAGCCATTTAATTTCTATAACATGATAGTTTAGAATTTTAATTTGAATCAGAATAGTATAAAATATTTTAATATTTCAAAATATTAAATGCTAATATATTTTAATTATAGCAGATAATACTCTAGAGCTTTAGATCCTAATCAACAGTTGAAGAATTTGAAAGAGAAAAATGTAATTTGATATATTCATTTCATATTAATTTAAGTGTCAAAAACAAATATGGCTGTATAGTTTATGATTTATTAAACTGGGGTCTCATTTTCCTCTTTATGTAATTTTCCCATTTACTTTTTATTTCCTGGGGTTTATCCAGTACTTTATTACCTGAATCTTGTTAATAATGAATGGGCATGCGAAGTCAAGATGACAAAACTTAAACATAGTTGGGTTTTACTCTAACTTGCTCTGAACTGAGGTGGTGGTGATTCCAACAGCAGCTAAAATGAGGTTTTGAATTATTTATGGTTGTAAATTATCCACATTGCTCTATCTTCGAGGGCTAATTCAAGAGCAATGAGACATAGCCAACTAGAAGGCAAGTTATTCCTTTGAGGCTCACTTTCCTCACGTGCAAAAGGCTGTCATTCATTTGTCTTCCCTGTTTTATAGAGTTGTAAAAATAAAATGAGATGCTTTATGTGGAATTGTCCTTTTTTTTGGAAGAGTAGAGGGAGAGAATAACAAAAGTCTTTTGGTTTTGAGATGGTATTGAGAGAGAACATATTGTTCTTAATATCCTTTAGAGAAAAAGATGAAGACTTATTCTCTGAGTTTATCTCACCTTGACCTTGGGCATATCATTACATTAATTTGCTATCAGAAAATTGGATTTGATTCCCATACTTAGACCTTATGGGTAAATTTTTATGAATATATCTGTATTATTTGACCACAATGGAATTAAGCTAGAAATCAGTATCAGGTATCTGGGAAATCTCCAGATATTTTTAAGTTAAATATCACATTCTAAAAATCCCATGGATCAAAGAAGAAGTCACAAGAGAAATTAGAAAACATTTTGAATTGAATGAAAATGAAAAGACAACATATCAAAATTTATGGCATGTGCCTAAGGCAGTACTTCAAGGGGAAATTTACAGTGTTAAATGCTTCTATTAGAGAACAAAAGTTTTGAAACAATAATCTAAATTTTCACCTTAGGAAATTAGAAGCCAAAGAGCAAATTAAACCCAGAATAAGCAGAAGAAGGAAACGATAAAGAGCTGAAATCAATGAACTATAAAACAGAAAAACAATAGAAAAAAATCACTGAAGCCAAAAGCTAGTTCTTTAAGAGAGCAATTAAATTGATAAGCCTGTAGTCACAATAGTCAGGAAAAAAAAAAGAAATAGACAAATTTCTAATATCAGAAAAGAAAGAAAGATCATTAGTACAGATCCTACAGATAGTAGAAAGATAGGGAATATTATGAGCAGCTTATACATTTGATAACTTAGGTAAATGGACAAATTCCATCAAAGACAGAAGCTACCAAACCTCACTGAAGAAGAAATGGATAACCTGAATAGCTCTTTATTAAGGAAATTGAATTTATAGTTAAAAACCCTCTCCAAAAGAAAACTCTGAGCCCCAAAGGACTTACTGGTAAATTCAATCTACCTATTAAGAAAGAAATAATACTAATAATTATATACCAACTCTTCAGAAAATAGAAAGAAGGGAACACTGTTTTATGAGGCTGGTATTAGTCTGATACAAAAATCAAAGATATTACTCAGCAAAATATTAAGGAATTGAGTGTAGTTTATATAAAGAGGATAATGCATCATGCCCAGGTGCCATTTATTCCTGAAATGCAGGGTTGGTTCAACATTTAAAATCAATCAGTATAGTTTACAGTATCAACAAACAAAATAGCAAAAATTTAAAAACCCATATGATCATCTCAATAGATATAGAAAAAGCATTTAACAATATTCATTCATCTATTCATGATAAAAGATCAGGAAAATAGAAGGGAACTCGCAGAAACGTAGGAATGGAAGGGAGCTTCCTCAACTTGATAAAAGGTATCCATGGAAAACCTGCAGCTAATACAAACTATAATTATTGGTGAAAGCCTAAATGCATTTGTCTGATGTTAGGAACAAAGCAAGGATGGTCACTCACCAATCCTATTCAGAATTGCCCTAGTTGGTGCAGTAAAGCAGGACAAAGAAATAAAAGGCATTTAGACAGGGAAAGAAGAAAAGTCAAATTCAGGATTCCCATAGCCAGGAACCTGAGAAATGTAGATTTTAGCCTTCTAGCCTCTGTGATCTAGGGCAGAGGACAGAAAGAGATAGGCACAGATGTTGAATGCCAGTAGACAGTATCTACCTCATTTTGGTTTCTGTGGTTATCATCTGAAAATCATAAAAGCAAGGCAACATTTAAACTTGGGGTTTTAAGATACTGTTTTCTTTAACATGAAAAGTTCAAAGTCAGCATAATCTGTTGAGAGAGTCTTATTTCAGTGTTTTCTTCTTTCTGCTAACACAACTGGAAATCTGTATGTAGCACTTAAAAGTTATGTGTTGGTTTAAACTACATTTAATAGCTCTAGTTGTTTAATTTAAAGAAAAAGGCTGTCTGAAACAATGTTAGGATGTCCTCTTGAATTCTAAGAGGGCAAAAAAAAAATTATTTGTTAAATCTGTTGTAACTATCATTTAGCTTTGAAAGAGTTAAAATTTTTTATGTTTGCTGTCTCCATCTTAGAATATATTGACACGTTTTGTAGAATAATATAAACACATATTATGCCTGTAGATTTCTGCTAAGTAATTTCCAAGTACTAGCTTATTTTTATGATAGTTGGCAGTATAAAACTGAGGAAATCTTGAGTCTTGGTTCCAATTGCCTGGGGTAGTTATGTGACAAGACAGTGTCTCTGAATGTTTTTACTGGAATTGTTTCTAAGTCTCTTGTAGTGAAATAGTTTTTCAGCCTAAGTAGAATGCTTACAAAGTTAAACAAATATGTAATTCAATAATTGTGTGCATTTCTACTTTAATTACATGTTATTGGCCATATCACTTGATGCTGAGAACTTGGTGCATGGCAGAGTGGTATAGTAGAGGGAGAGTGAGTTTAGGAGTTAATGGAAAATCTTGAATTCAAATGCTAAAAACATACAGGCTTAAGCTTTTGAACAAAATCCACTTAAATTCTTGATCCTCATTTCCCTCATCTGTAAAAGGAGGATAATAATCTTGATGAGCTGCTGAAAACATTAAAAATAATACTCAGAGCATCCAGCAGACAGTGGGCACTCAAATGACGCTAATAGCAGATCTTAGTTGCAGAAACATTGTAAGACTTTGGCATCTGACAGGACTGGTTTTGAATTTAAGTTCTTATACTTAGTAATTTTGTCAGTTTGGATAAATTACTTTTTAAGCTCTAGTTTCTTTATCTGTTAAGTGGGGGCAATACAAATCTATAAAGTTGTAGTGGGACATAAATGACATAATACATATAAAAGTGGTAATTTCATATGGTTCACCTTGATATTTCAGGGTGTGGTGACTTTTCTTTATACACTTGGCAAATCATCTAATTTTGTAGCGTATAGTTTGTTTCCTCTAGGAACTTAAATTTATTTTTAATGCATTTTGCATTTTCTTTGTTAACTTGTTTGGTGAATGTCATTCTTAAATAATTGATGCGACAGAGTAGAGTAGAAAAAAATACGTGATATATCTTTCTTAACAAAAAGAGGAGATAGTAACTAATTTTTGAGAAGACTTTTAATTTGTGGTTAACTAGATAATTAGAAACAAAAACTAGAGCTTTTAAGAATTAAACTTTGAGGCAGGTAGATTCTGAGTACCTGAAAATTCTTGGTGAATTTTTCAGATTCTTTGAGATCAGTGTTTTTCAAAGTCACATCTTCCCAGCAAGTGTTACATTACTCTTGATGGTTTTAGCTCCTGAGTGTTTGTTCATGTATTTTATATTATAATAGTAATGCAACATTGGCTTAATTTAATCTTGTGTTTGTAAAATGTTTGTAGATAGTATGTTTATTGTACCTTGAATAAGGAGCTAACAATTTTAGTTTTATTTAAAAGGGCATTAATTTAACAAATATTGAATGTGGGTTATAAATAAGAATAATAATATTGCAGTTAACAGCTTATGAGCTTTTCATATTCATCACAATGTGATTACAGGCTGACTGGTGCTGATAAATGGCTTCCTCCTCTTCCTATCCAATTAAAGTGAAAAAGGAGGCAGTTAAAGTTTTTTTGACTTGGCAAGTAAGCATCCTGAGCCAATAACAAACTGACTAACAAGGGATCATTTCTTCCTGGAGAGGGGGCAAGACCCTGGAAGAGAAGCAGCCCTAATGAAAGAGAATACCAACCAAATATGCTAACATAAAGTATATGGCGGCGTAGGCAGACTCTGAACTCACCTTCTCCTACGATCAAAAGCAGGTTACAACTATTCTTGGAAAAATTACCTTGGAGAGAGAACTGAAAACTGGATAAAAAGAACTCCACAAGGGACAGTCCTGACTGAGGCAAAAGAGGCAGGAATTCCTTCTGGAGAGAAAAAACCCACCTTCATGAGCAGTGGAGCTTCACAGCCGGCCAGCGGGGAGGCACCCTAAGGTATGCAGCTTTCCCTAGAGGAGTGGGGACCTGAGCCGGGGTCATGTTACCGCTATAAGCATCCTTCAGACTCAGCACAACTGAGATAAGTGTCCTGCTATCTGGCTTCACTGGCTACTAACTACAATGGGAAATACCCCCAGAAAAGCTGTTGACTTAAGCAGAATAAAGCCAGCTCTTAAAGGGCTCATGCACAAATTCACCTGTCTCAGCAACCTAAAATCACCAGAAAGAAGGCTTTACAGTCCTTTGGTGAAAAGAGATTCACCTGGTAGGCTCTGAGTGCATCTCAGTGAGAGGTGAGACCTCTCCAGAGTCTGAGACGTTGGTGGCGACCATTGTTGTGACCTAGTACAGGCCTGCTCACACAGACACTGGTAGATACCATTTAAGTTCTTCCCCTGCTGCTACCCCAGGATCTGCCATATCCACTAGAGCACAGATTTAATGCAGGTCAGCCAGGTGGCAGTGCATGCTAGGGACTGACCTCACCCACCAGCAAGCCCTCGGGCTACTGGTTGTCCTGCAGAGACTGGGTGCCTTGATCCCCTACAGGCAGGTGAGTATGTCTGCCTCTGTGGGGCAGGGCCAGTGTGAGGACCAGGTGAACTGTAGGGTGCATTGGTGGAGAGGAGGGGGCCTCTGCAATGGGGGGATTGGGTATGCTCCAGGGGGTTGGAAAGTGTGCATGGGCCAGGACTATGTTGACGAACTGTGTGGACCTGTGGGAGGTGGGGTTTACCAGTGGCAGAAGACCTGTGCTTCACAAACAGCCACAAAGGGGATCAGCCCCACCTCCCAAAGCCTGAAACAATTGGGTGCTCCCGTGCCTAGGGCCAGCCCCACTCAGCTGCAATCCTGAGAGAGCTAATGACAACCTTGCAGGCCTAAGGCCTACAGCAACTGTAAGCCCCTGAGCCTGGCAACCAGGTACACTGGGCAACCTACTCATTTAACGGGAAAACTGCAACAGGAGTGTGCTATTAGACCTTGTAGCCAATGGTGCTGGGGATCCCGAACCCTATTTACAAACAACTGGCCACAGAAGCAAAGACTAGACTCCCTGGGTACCTGCATTAAGAGCAACCCTGCCACAGAAGAAGGACACAAGCAACCCACACAGGGCTCACCCATGGAACATTTAGACTGGTGATGAGAGGGAAGCATGTTGCTGGGCCTCAAAAGGCGTCTCTTACATAAGGCCACTTCTCCAAGAACAGGAGACATAGCTGACTCATCTAATACATAGATATAAGCACAAAGAGGCATAATGAGGCAAAAGAGATACGTTCCAAGCAAGGGAACAGGACAAAACCCTAGAAAAACAACTAAATGAAACAGAAATAAGAAATCTACCTGGGGGCTGGCCTCGTGGCTGAGTGGTTAAGTTCGCGTACTCCGCTGCAGGCGGCCCAGTGTTTCATTGGTTCGAATCCTGGGCGCGGACATGGCACTGCTCATGAAACCATGCTGAGGCAGCGTCCCACATACCACAACTAGAAGGACCCACAACGAAGAATATACAACTGTATACCGGGGGCTTTGGGGAGAAAAAGGAAAAAATAAAATCTTTAAAATAAAAAAAAAAAAGAAATCTACCTGACAGAGAATTCATGCAAAAACTCATGAGGATGCTCACTGATATTGGGAGAAGACTGGATGAACACAGTGAAACCATCAACGAAGAATTGGTAAATATAAAAAGGAACCAGTCAGAAATGAAGAAAACAATACTGGAAATGAGAAGTTCACTAGAGGGACTCAATAGCAGGGTAGATGATACAGAAGAAGGAATCAGCTAGCTGGATGAAAGACTAGAAGAAATCACCCAAGCTGAACAGGTAAAAGAAAAAAGAATTAAAGAGAATAAGAACAGTCTAAGAGAAATCTGGAAAAACATCAAACACACTAACATTTGTATTATAGGTGTCCCAGAAGGAGAAGAGAGAGACAAAGGGGCAGAGAATCTATTTGAAGAAGTAGTAGCTGAAAACTTTTCTGACCTAAGGAAGGAAACAGACATCCAGGTACAGGAAACACAGAGAGCACCAAACAAGATAAACCCAAGGAGGCCCACACCAGACAATTATAATTAAAGTGTCCAGAATTAAAGAGGGAATCCTAAACACTGCAGGAGAAAGGCAACAAGTGACATACAAAGGAAAGCCTATGAGGCTATCAGCCGACTTCTTAGCCAAAATCCGACAGGCTAGAAGAGAGTGGCATGACTTATTTAAAGTGCTGAAAGGAAAAAGTCTACAGCAAAGAATAGTCTATTCAACAAGGTTATCATTCAGAATGGAAGAAGAGAGAAATAATTTCCCAGACAAGCAAAAATTAAAGGAGTTTATCACCAAGAAACCGGTTCTGCAAGAAATGCTGAAGGGACTTATTTAAGTTGGAAAGAGAAGACCACAAATAGGGATAAGAAAATGATTTTTTTTAAAAAAACCCACTTGTAAACACAAAAATACAGTAAAGATAGATCAACCACCTATGAAGATAATATGAAGGTTAAAAGACAAAAGTATTAAAGTTACCCATTTCAATGATAGGAAGATGATGGATACACACACAAAATAAGAGATTAGATAAGATTTCAAAAACATAAAATGTTAGGGGAGGGAAGTAAAAGACCAGAGCTTTTAGGAAGAGGTCAAAGTAAAGACTACCAGTTCAATATAGATTGCTATATAAGTAGAATATTGTATAGGAACCTCATGGTAATCACAAACCAGAAACTTATAATCAATAAACAAATAAGTAAGAGGAAAGTAATCAAGCATATTACTAAAGAAAGCCATCAAACGACAAGGGTGGAGAGCAAGAGAAGAACAAAGGAACAGAGAAGAACTACTAAAACATCCATAAAAAAGGTAACAAAATGGCAATAAATGCATATTTATCAATAGCTACGTTAAATGTTAGTGGACTAAATGCTGCAATCAGAAGGCACATGGTGGCCAATTGGATAAAAAAACAAGATCCTTATATATGCTGCATACAAGAGACACATTTCAGACCTAAAGACACTCACAAACTGAAAGTGAAACGATGGAAAAAGATAGACCATGCAAATGGCAATGAAAAGAAAGCTGTGGTAGCAATACTTACATCAGACAAAGTAGACTTTAAAACGAAAACTGTAACAAGAGACAAAGACGGGCACTACATAATGATAAAGAGAGCAATCCAACAAGAGGATATAACACTTTTAAATATCTATGCATACAGTACAGAACCACCTAAGTATATAAAGCAATTATTAACAGACATAAAAGGAGAAATAGTAATACAATAATAGTAGGAGACTTTAATACTCCACTGAAACCAATGGATAGATCATCCAAACAGAAGACCAATAAGGAAACATTGGCCCTAAATGACACATTAGGCCAGATGGACTTAGTAGATACATATAGAACATTCTATCCAAAACCACAGAATACACATTCTTTTCAAATGCACATGGAACATTCTCTAGAATAGGTCACATATTAGGCCACAAAACAAGTCTCAATAAATTTAAGAAGATTGAAATAATACCAAGTATCTTTTCTGACCACAAAGGTATGAAACTAGAAATCAACGACAGAAAGAAAACCAGAAAACCCACAAAAATGTGGAGATTAAACGTAATGCTAGTGAACAATGATTGGATCAATGAAGAAATCAAAGGGAAAATTAAAAAGTACCTGGAGACAAATGAAAATGAAAGTACGACACACCAAAATCTATGCAAGACAGCAAAAGTGGTTCTAAGAGGGAAGTTTATAACAATTCAGGCCTACCTCAACAAACAAGAAAAATTCCAAATAAATAATCTAAGTGCACCTAAAGGAACTGGAAAAAGAAGAATAAACAAAGCCCAAAATCAGCAGAAGGAAGGAAATAATAAAAATCAGAGGAGAAATAAACAAAATGGAGACTAAAAAAATATACAAAAAATCAGTGAAATCAAGAGGTAGTTCTTTGAAAAGATAAACAAAATTGACAAACCTTTAGCTAGACTCACCAAGAAAGAAAGAGAGAAGGCTCAAATAAATAAAATCAGAAATGAAAGAGGAGAAATTACAACAGACACCTCAGAAATACAACAGATTATAAGAGAATACTATGAAAAGCTATACGCCAACAAATTGGATAATCTAGAAGAAATGGATAAATTCTTAGAAACATACAACCTTCCAAAACTGAATCAAGATGAAGTAGAGAATTTGAATAGACCAGTCACCGGTAAGGAGATCGAAACACTAATCAAAAACCTCCCCAAAAATAAAAGTTCAGGACCAGATGGCCTCCCTCGTGAATTCTACCAAATATTCAAAGAAGGCATAATCCCTATCCTTCTGAAACACTTCCAAAAAATTGAAGAGGAGGGGAAGCTTCCTAACTCATTCTATGAAGCCAACGTTATCCTGATACCAAACCAGACAAGAATAACACAAAAAAAGAAAATTACAGGCCAATATCATTTATGAACATCGATGCAAAAATCCTCGACAAAATACTAGCAAATCAAATACAACAATACATTAAAAAGATCATACATCATGATCAAGTAGGACTTATTCCAGGGATGCAGGGATGCTTCAACATCCACAAATCAATCAACGTGATGCACCACATTAACAAAATGAAGAAGAAAAATCACATGATCATCTTAATAGATGCAGAGAAAGCATTTAACAAGACACAGCATCCATTTATGATGAAAACTCTAAATAAAGTGGGTACAGAAGGAAAATACCTCAACATAATAAAAGCCACATATGACAAACCTGCAGCTAATATCACTCTCAATGGAGAAAAACTGAAAGCTATCCCTCTAAGAACAGAAACCAGACAAGGATGCCCACTTTCACCACTCTTATTTAACATCGTGTTGGAAGTCCTAGCCAGAGCAACCAGGCAAGTACAAGAAATAAAAGGGATCTAAATTGGAAAAGAAGAGAAACTGTCACTGTTTGCAGATGACATGACTTTATATATAGAAAACCCTAAAGAATCTAAAAAACTTGTAGAAGTAATAAATGAATACAGTCAGGTTACAAGATACAAAATCAGCATGCAAAAACCAGTTGCATTTCTATACACTATGAAGTAGAAGTAAGAATACAATCCCATTTACAATTGCAACAAAAAGAATAAAATACCTAGGAATAAACTTAACCAAAGAGGTGAAAGATCTGTACACCAAAAACTATAAAATACTGTTGAAAGAAATTGAAGAAGACACAAAGCCATGGAAAGATATTCCGTGCTTCTGGATTGGAAGAATTAGCATAGTTAAAATGTCCATACTTCCTAAAGCAATGTGTAGATTCAATGTAATCCCTATCAAAGTTCCAACAACATTTTTCACAGAAATAGAACAAAGAATCATAAAATTTATATGGAACAGGAAAAGTCCCCGAATAGCCAAAGGAATCCTGAGGAAAAAGAACAAAGCTGGAGGTATCACACTCCCTGATTTTGGAATAAAGCTATAATAATGAAATCAGTATGGTGCTGGCACAAAAAACACACACGCAGATCAATGGAACAGAATCGAGAACCCAGAAATAAACCCACACATCTATACAAGGGAAGCAAGAGCATACAACGGAGAAAGGAGAGTATTTTCAATAAATGGTGTTGGGAAAACTGGACAGCCACATGCAAAAGATTGAAAGTAGAATGTTATCTTATACCACGCACAAAAATCAACTCAAAATGGATTAAAGGGTTGAGTGTAAGACCTGAAACCATAAAACTTCTGGAAGAAAACATAGTATGCTCTTTAACATCGGTCTTAGCAGCATTTTTTCAAGTACCATGTCTGACCAGGCAAGGGAAACAATAGAAAAAATAAACAAATGGGACTACTTCAAACTAAAAACTTCTGCACAGCAAAGGAACCATCAACAAAACAAAAAGACAACCTAACAATTGGGAGAAGAAAGTTGCAAACCATATATTAGTTAAGGGGTTAATATTCAAAATATACAAAGAACTCATACATCTCAACAACAAAAAAACCCAACAATCTAATTAAAAAATGAGCAAAAGATCTGAACAGAGATTTCTTCAAAGACGATATACGGATGGCCAACAAGCACATGAAAAAATGTTCAACATCATTAACTATCAGGGAAACGGAAATCAAAACTACAATGAGGTATAACCTCACTCCAGTCAGAAGAGCTGTAATTAACAAGACAGGAAACTAAAAGTGTTGGAGAGGATGTGGAGAGAAGGGAACTCCATACACTGCTGGTGGGAGTGCAAACTGGTGCAGCTCCTATGGAAAACAGTATGGAGATTCCTCAGAAAATTAAGAATAGACCTCTCATGTGATCCAGCTATTCCACTGCTGGATATTTATCCAAAGAACTTGAAAACACAAAGGCATAAAGATACTTGCATCCCTATGTTCATTGCAGGATTATTCACAAGAGCCAAGACTTGGAAGCAACCTAGGTGCCCATCAAGGGAAGAATGGATAAAGAAGATGTGGTATATATACACAAGGGCATACTACTCAGCCATAAGAAATCATGAAATCTGGCCACTTGTGACAACATGGATGGACCTTGAGGATATTATGTTAAGTGAAATAAGTCAGAGGGAGAAAGTCAAATACCGAATGATCTCACTCATAAGTAGAAGAGAAAAACAGTGACAAACACACACATAGCAAGAGAGATTGGATTGGTCATTACCAGAGGGGAAGGGCAGAAGGGTGGAGGGTGAAAGAGGTGCTTAGGCACATGTGTGTTGTGATGGATTGTAATTAGTCTTTGGGTGGTGAACATGATGTAATCTACGCAGAATTTGGAATATATTACGATATACACCTGAAAGCTATATAATGTTATAATCCAATCTTACTGCAATAAAAAAATGAAAATAAAAAATAAAATGATGAAATATCTTCTATAAACGAAATCTTGGAAATGTAGACCAACTTCTTCCTTTTACAGTCAGTTGACCTCACAGCAGGTGGTTACGTGCTTAGTTCCATAGTGGGAGGGGTGGTGAGAAGGAGAGAGACTAGAAGCATGGAAGTCAAGGATTATTTGGATATTGAGGCAGACAGTTTTTGCTACCTGGGCTGCTTTTATGTACCGATAAGACAGAGAAGTGAAGGAGCCTTGGCTTCTTGGTATATTTTCAAGTGAAGGAGCCTTGGCTTCTTGGTATATTTTCAAATAGGACTTGTAGGAGGAATGTTTACAAATGAGAGTGTGGTAGGCAGAGCACTAGCGGAAGTCAGAAATTGAGATTCTAGTGTCTTCTCGTCCTTGGCAGATCTCCGCGATCCAGGAGATATTGCTTCTGTTTGTCTCAATCTCTGGTTGTAAAATGAAGAAGTTGGTCTAGATCTCCCAGGTTCCATTTATCCAAAGAAAGTTTATTACTTTATCAAATAGCTGATTTTGTCTGACTAGTCAAAACAGGGAAGGAAAATAGTTCTTAGTAAAATCATCTGTGAGGTTCTTAGATTAGTAACATGCATCAGAATAAATTTTTATGCATGACAAAGGAATATAAAACAAATGGAGCCTCAAATATAAAATGTATTCTGAAGTCCCAGATATACTGAGTATCTGGTCATATGCTCAGCAGACCCATCTAGGGACTCGGAAATAAAATAGGAATATATGTAAAAAATATTTTCCATCTAGTAGGGACTCAGTAATTTATTTAAAATTTAAAAAATCCAAACTAAAGAAGGACATAACAGAGCATAAAAGTCAATATAGATAAGTAGAAATAAATGGTGGAAGGTTCTACAACAAGTTTTTTCAAGCCTCTCTCACCCTCACTCGTGACACCCAGAAGAGAAGGACAGGGGTAAGAGAAAGGATTTTTTTTTTAACAGGCTCCCCATGTTGCTTTTCCATGTTCTCCTTCATGAGCAATTGTTTTTCTCCACCCTTACTGGCTTTGAGGTTTCTTTGCACAGCAGAGAAACGACAAGACAGGAGCCAATGGTGGAAACCTTGGTGGAGGGAAGTCACAACCTAGCTGTCTTCTCTCCACCTTTTCCATTAAAACCAGAGGTCAGTTTCCACCTGGAGTGTCTTAAGGTGCCATTTTGTAGCCCACAGAAGACAAATGATCACTTCTTGCCTCTGATATGTCCTCCAAAAATAGGTACTTGGCAGAGGTTTCAGATATGTCATCATGTAGACATAAATCTGCTTTGTTTCTTGGGATACTTACTATTTACTTGTTGAGGCTCTTCAGCAAAGACCAGAAAACTTTTTAAAACTAATGGCATGCTACTTGAATAAGAACACCGTTCTTCCACCCGCTGGTGTTTGTGGGGGAGCCTCCCCAAGCCAGGCACGGTGCCGTGGGAGTGCCGCACAGTGTGTCCCCACCCTGTGGAGTCTTTCTGGTTGTTTTAATTTCCAGGTATGAGAAATACCTTTAAGATAGTGCTGGTCACACTGGATTGTAACTTTATTTATATGTCTGTCTCCCTCATGAAACCATTAATTCCTTGAGGAAAGGGATTTTGTTTTATTTTTGTCTGTTTATTCTTTGTATTCCATAGGCTAAAGCATAATAAAAACGCACTAGCTGTGTGGAGAGCAGGTGAATCCAGTGTGGGTGTTTCTGAAAGGCAGCTGTGATTAAGAAGCTTGCACAGGGCCATGCAGTGTTCGAGGCAGTGCTGGCACTGGCACGCAGGTCCCCCAGTTCCTAATCCAGTGTTGTGTCACTGTGCCCTCCTGTCTCATCATGCAGAAACATACAGACCATGTTCTGAGTAGAAAACGTAAACTTTGATCCCAGTGAAACACTGTTGATTACGTCTCATGCCGTCTTTCCCCCTCCACCCCCTGCTCCATCACAACTTTCCTCTAAAGCTTAATTAAAAGAAGAGATGAGGCCGTGTAGCTCTAGAAGATAGTGTAGCAGGGTGGGAGTTGAGGAAGCCCACGCTCTTCCTTTGGCTGTGGGGATATGACATTCGTGGTGCATATCTCCTGGAGAATGTCAGTCGGCAACCAGGGTGCTGTAAAACTGGAGTGAGCAGACATGGCCCTGCCCCTCAGAATGAAACGGGCCCAGTGGGTAGTACCATGGGAAGTCAGGGGAAGGGCTCGGGCAGCACCATGCTGAGCTCTGTGTGGGCCTGGGGACAGGACCACTTCTGCCTGGATGACTTTCATTCTGAGGACAGAACTCGTACATAGGAGTCCGCGTGATTAAAAAGCCCAACATCTGCAGCAGGCGCACGTTTGGTTTGGTGTATGTGGTAAGGCTGTGCTGTGTGGCTGTGCTCTGCCAGGCGTGGCACTCCGCTTGCCTGGCACGCAGCAGTCAGAGCAAAGGTTACCAGCATATCAGAATAGGAAAGACAGAACCATTAACACCGTCAGGGTCTGCAAACTGTGCAAGTTCTCACAACCACAGGGTAGTCTTTATGGCTGCATAGTGGAGAAGAAAATCTGTCAGAAAATCTGTTCATTCAATTTTGTACACTCAACCAGCTCTAACTAGCCGTAAGTTTATAGTTTTAAAGTGTGGAATAAAGACAGTGCAGTTAATATAGTTACTCTGCATCCTATCAGCCCTTTCTACAGTCACAGTATAAATTGGGGAATGATCAGAGTGGCGGGTTTCAATGTAATTTATACTGCCCATTGCAGTGTATTCCATGCCTGAAAGCTGTGCTCTGTGCAAATATAGTAGCATTATTCTTTTCTTTCCAAAATAATCTGCTCACTTTGGGGTCTGCACACACAAATACTCAGAGTACACTCAAGTGTTCACTCATCAGAAATGTCCTTTACTTTCCTTCCTCCTTTGGGAATACAGTTAAAACTTCAAAGTCTTCTTAACTAAGAAGCTGATATGTTCATCTTGTTCTTACTGTGGTGGCTGAGAGTTTCTCTTCCAGTTAGGATGTAAAAAGTTAAAGAGAACATTGCTTCCATCAATAAGAAAGAGAAACCAGATGATGTACAAAGTAATCATTTTTCTTGAACTCTGAAGAGGGTCAAGGCCTCCTGAGGAGAGACGGGACACTTGAGACGTTTAGCAGAGCGTGGGAGGATCCGGTGTACCCCACAGAAGCAGGTAAAATGAGGTCTTAGAGGGTGAATGTGGGTTAACACGCATCAGTTTAGAATAACCAGGAGCCCAGGTACAAGGGAAGTTCACATTCGCTCAAAGACTCTTTTCTACAGGCTTCCACCAGGTGCTCATAGAAGGATTAGAGGCCTGGAGACCAGACAGAACCCCTCTTGGTGGTGGAGCCGTGCAAGAGCTCATCATGTTGGGGGTTAGGCACAATGTAACGTACCGTCTGCTCCCCCAGACCCTTCTCTCCTGTGGCATGAAAGTTGCTCAGAGGGCAGCAGATCCCCTAACCCCCAGGACCCAAGCAAATAGCTACTGCTTCTGGTGGGAGGCTAAGGAAACCCTTCTTCCTGCCCTTTGTAACCAGCAAAGATCCTCTGCTTCTGGGGCAAAGCATAGCAGCAAAAGCAGGGCCACCTCTTAGGCCCCTGATCTTTCACTGGCACAAAGCAGAGTTCTCCTTTGGCTGCACAAGGGACAGGAAACTCTCATGCCCAAGATGGGGACAGTTACGAGGCAGAGTTTAGCTGCCATGGGGAAGAGAGGCACAGGTGCTGAGGAGGCCCCACTCTGAGGTCCAGGTCCACAGGTCCTTCCTAAGATTTAGGTTGGGCCAAGGGAGCCAAGAATTTTCCCTGCTGCAACTGTGAACCCGGCTCCTGGAAACAAAGCAACAGCAGCCCTCTGCTGGATGGCAAATGTGGAGAGGGACCACCTTTGTGACACAAGTGAGAAGGGACTGCAGGGTGGAGCAGGAGCACTAAGAAAAATCTGGCATTCCAGACCCCATACAGGGCACAAGGTAATAGCCCATCGCTAGGGGATTTTGGTGCTGTGCTGTAGTAGACAACAATAGCAACATATCTGTTCAACCTTGAGTAGGTTGACTTAATCTAGTGATGGCAAGCCAGAAGACCATGTGAGCCCATTTCCAGGTGGAAATACTGTTTGCCTCATTTACTACTGTTCTACAAATGATGTCCATTATTCAGCAAAAACCATGGCACAAAAAAGGCGAGGAGGAGTGACCTGTTGTCAGGAGATAAGGCAGTGAACAGGAGCAGGCTCAGAGATTCCAGGTATGGAAACTGTCAGATAGGGACTTTAACTATGATTAATGTATTAAAGGATGTAGTGGAAAAAGTGGACAACATGCATGGACTCATAGAGAATATCAACAGAGATTAAAATTATTTTTTAAAAAAGTTAAATGGAAACTACTAGAAACAAAAAATATGATAAATTGAATTTGTCAGCAAACTAGACATAGCTGAGGAAAGAATCAGCTAACTGAAGCTTAAGTCAGTACAACATAAAAAGAAACATAAAATGAAACATAAAAAGAGAGAGGAAAAGAGAAAAGGAGAATGTGTAGGAAAAAAAACACTCCTCCTGTGTTTCTTGTCTGCTCTCAGTTCTCCACTGCACACACAGCACTGTGCCTCTGACACCAGGGTGTGTGTTTCCCCACATCAGCGATTCTGTGTGACATCAGCTGGTTGTCCTACAGTTCAATTCGATCCTGACACTAGTGGGAGTTAGTGTAGACCCCACAAGGTAAGGGCTCAGTCCCACAAGACTGCCTTTACGTCATATGCCCATGACATGTCATATGTCACCTGAGCTTCTGACCAGCTGGCTGTAAACCAGGGTTCCCAGAATAACATCTTTCAAGTACCGAAAGACCAAAATTGTAAAAAGCCTCAAATCCTGTCAATCCAGAATTCTATACCCAACAAAAGTATCTTTTAAAAATAAAGGCAAAATAAAGACTTTTTCAAACAAACAAAAGCTGAGGGAATTTACTGCCAGGAGATCTGCACTATAAGAAATGTTAAAGGAAGTTCTTTAGGCAGAAGGAGTACCAGACGGCAGTTTGGATCTACACAGAGAAATGAAGAAACCCTGAAATGGTGAAAATGAGGGTAAATATGAAAGTCATATTTTTCATTATTTTAAACAACAATTGTCCAAAGTAAAAACAATAACAATGTATTGTGGGTTTATAACAGAAGTAAAATAGGACAGAGCACGGGAGGGAGAAATTGGAAATATACGGTTCTAAATATATGATGTTCTCTCACTATGCATGATGTGTTTTAGTATTATTTGAAGGTGATAAGTTAAACATGTATATCGTGAGCCCTAGGGCAGCCACTAAAAAACGTTAAAACAAAAGTGAATAAAAGCCAGTTGTGGAGATAAAATGACATCATAAAAAGTAATTAAAAGAGAGCATAAAGAGAGGCAAAAAGGAGAACAGGCACAAAAAGGCAAAGGCACAAGAACAGATGGGACAAATAGAAAACCACTAGAGAGATGGGCGGTGTAAATTCTACCATATCAGCCTTTACATTGAATGTAAATGATCTAAACACACCAATTAAAAGTGCAAGGTTGTCGGATTGCATAAAAAAGAAAGACCCAGCTATATGCTGTCTAAAATAAACCCACTTTAAAGACATGGAAAAGTTAAGATTAAAAGGAAAAGGTTTTACTATGTAAACACTGATCAAAGGAAGAAGGAATGACTTCATTAATATCAAAATAGACTTTGGGACAGCAATTGTTACCGGGGGTAAATGGAACATTACATCGTGACAATGGATTCACTTCACCAAGAAGACATGATAATCTTAAATTTTTGTATATATTCAACAGCAGACCTGCAAAATACATAAACAAAAACTGATAGAATTCAGGGGAGAAATTGACAAATCCACAATTATTGTGGCAGCTTCAACACTCCTCTCAATAACGCGTAGAAGAAGTATACTAAGAACCAGCCAAGGGAGCAGAGGGACGCAGCATCGTCATCAGTCACTGCAACTGTATACACATTCCTTTGAGGTGCACGTGGAACGGCTACCAAGGCAAACCGTTTTCTGGGCCATAAAACAAATCTCAACAAATTCAAAAGAATTAAAATCAGACAAAGCATGTCCCCTGAACACAATGAAATTAAACTGAAAATCACTAACAATAAGATATCAGGAAAAATCCACTAATTGGATTACTAAGGTGACTGCTCATCGCAGAGACACCTTCCAGGTGGTTCAGTGTGGACAGGAATGGATATGGAAAGGGACATTCAGAGAGCTTCATACTGTTTTAGATATTTGTTGAATTACTTCTATAACTTTTTTAGAAACTTTGCAATTAATCTCATTATAGGAAAACTTAAGAATTTCAGTATATGGAATTTTAAAAAGAGGTTAAATAAGTTATTGGAAGATAGGAGAGGTGCTTTAAAGTAGAAAACACATTGATGTGGTTTTGAAATTCTTTAATCATTTGACTTTAATTAGACGAGTCCTACTTGGAGAGGTTAGTGCCATTCAAGCATTAGTTGCATAGTAAGTAAAATTATAGGAAAAATTCAGGTTACTTGTACAATAAATAAAACTAGAGGGAAACTATTAAGTATCTTATTTTAGTAATGAATGTGATGTTAATATTAAAATTAAAGTAATAATATCATTAGTACTATACATTTTTTGCCCAGCGCACGTTTTTGTGTCAGGCAGACAGGGAAGATGTAATTAGTGTACGCAGGGACTCACGAGGTTAATTTGATGAGGTAATACATAAATCAGAGTTGCTCTGTATTCAACATTCTACCCCATTTTCTGTAATTAGTATCCACTTTATGTCATTTTCTGCTGGTCACCCATTCTCCTTTTTGATTTTTCACTATACCTAGTCAACGTTTGATATGTGTCACTGTTTATCATTCGAAATACATTCGAGGACTGCGTTGGGGAGGGTTATGGGGCAGTGAAATGTGATGCATTACAGTAATGAGGGTCAGAGATGAGGGGAGGGATTCTTAAGAGATTCCTCACAAATGACATTATGAAGTGAAATTAGTTACTCAGATTGCTATGAGCATGTACAAATGCTGGATGAAATATAACCAAGTGTGTGCGTGTGCGTATACAGCTTTTAAAAAATATTGCTGTGCTGGAAAGAACGAATTGGCAGCTCTGCTATAGCTGTTAGAAGCTAAGGGAGTTGAGCGGGGAATGGACACTGAAATGGATGCCGGAGGCTAGGTTTTCATTTCACATCCAGAAATGTGTCTTGGGCCAGGCTGAGGCAGTGAGCTAGAACTGAGTCCTCAGAATGAACGCTGGGGTTTGCAGAGGGTTGTCAAATCCCTTAAAAGTTGAGTAGAAAAACTGTGCTCACCAGCCCTGAGAAATAGCTTGCCATCTGTCTGGGGCTCCAGCAGTAAGAAAAAAAGCCAAACTCTTCCATGACAAATTAGAAGTCCAATTCTGTGCCAGAGTCTCGGTAGAAACAAAGACCAAATTTCTCTATGAGGAAACTCTCGTGGAGCAGGGTGCAGAGAACACACCCCAACTGTGAGCAGTGATGTGTGTTGACTTAGTAACCTGGCTGACAAACAGCTCATCATGGGGAGCCTTGAAGGCCTGGTCCCTTGGTATTCTATCTTCTCTACCAGGGCCTGGTAATACACCAAGAACTTTTTTCTAAGGGCGAGCAGTTCTCTACTGTGATGGCGTGGGCATACTTCAGAATCCCAGGGGCATGTGTTTGATTCTCTCCCTGGAGCTTGCCATGGGCTCCATACTGCGTCTTTTCCCACCTCTGACACCTCCATACCATCCAGGGTCCACTGGGTCATGTGGCCTAAACAGCTCGCTTACACCACGACCTGGTCCTGTTGCAAAGTCCTGTCTTGCTGCAGGCCCCACTCAAAGCTGGCAGCTGCCATGTCACCCAGTCTAGGGGCCAGAGCAGTATTCATAGATGCGTTGTTCCCAGGACCCAACCTAACAGGCGCCATGCTTCCTTCTTTGTGGTGAGGGATGTTAAATTTGTCTTTTACTTAGGAGGGGATATCCCAGCATGCCCCTGACCACTGGGCCCCTAGAATCTTCACTGTAGTTGCCAGACCCTGAGTCTTCATAGGGTTTATCTTCCATACTTGGGAGTGCATGTGTCTTACCAAGGTCTCCAGTGTACAAACCACCCACCACTCGCTCGTTCTGTTCATTCAGCATGATGTTGTCAATCTCTTTCCTCCCTCATCAGGCCCAGAACTAGTTATCAACTTGACATCCAGGAGGAGATGCCTGCAGCTAATTGCAGAAGCCACCTGCTGACTTGTGGGAGAGAGGCCTCTGCAGCATCTTCCAGCCCATTGGTGTGCTTACCACTTCTAGAGGGTCCTAGTGGGGCAATGGGGGGGTGTTTAGACTCAACATCATCATGGGCATCCATCAGAAGTCCCTATTCCAGTTTTTAGGATCCCAGCTTTTCTCTCCCATAGCCTGGACCTGCATAGTAGACCTACCTTGACTGAGTATTCAAATGTTTTGAGTTCTATAACTCTCACAGTTGGGTCTTCAGCTTGCAGTTCCATTACAGGTCATGATGAGGACCCGCCAAGAAGGCTCTGATGTTCTCACACTTAGCTATTAACTGTGCTAACAGCTTGCAGTATCTCATCCTTATGCAGGGTATCAGTACAACCTACAGTAACTAGCCAACTCTGCTGTTTTTGTAGGTGTTTTTCCTTCTGTATTTTCCAAGTGTCTGTGTTATTATGCCTATCACGGCATTTTACTCCACCAGGACATTTTCCGGGACACTACCAGTGAAATCTTTAGCAGTTGGATCAGGACCTTGCAGCAGGGACCATCAGTTAGGACAGTATCCTGTTCATCTGCAGAGTGGTACATGAACAAGTCCTGAATCCCCATCTTGACAACCTTTTTGCTCAGATCACTCTCGGGGCCACTTGTATTGGTCTGAGTTCTTTGAGAAACAGATGCCAAGAAGGGATCCACACCTGCAAGGATTTGATTAGGGTAAATGTCTGTGTGAAAGGAAATAGAGAGGAAGCTAGAAAAGGCAGGGAGGTGCAAGTCTGACCCTTAGTGAAGGGGAGAGGGGAGCAGTTTCTCTCATAGTTGTCTGTGGTCCAAGGGAGATTGGGCAAAGCTGTTGGGGAGTCCTTGTCTGTCTCTTGTCTTTGCCAGTTTCTCTGTTGTCGTATTTCTTGCTGCTAACTTTGTCAGTCTCCATTTCATGTGGTGAAAGAGTTACCCATCTCTGCCATTCAAGACAGTGGCAGCTAATCTGGGTATCATGGTCCCACTTCCAAATTCCTAGGGAAGGACTCTGACCTGGTTCCACCTGTGTCTTGAATCTAGTTCACAGTTATGTGAACCAGGCTGTGTCTCTCTAAATTGAGACGTTTCCCAGAGAAGTTGGACAAACTACAGATTTACCAGTAATACCTTATGTAACCTCTAATAATCCTTAAATATTTGATCAGCAATCTTTGATTTTTTTTTCCTAGCGTATAGAATGACTTTGAAGAATGAGTTGGATGGGTCATAGTTCTTCCGATGAGGGAACTGAGAGGCATACTAAGTAGTTCATCGGTGACTAATTGGGTTAATGCGTTATATGTTTGTTTTTGTAATTGCAAACCATTTTCAAGAGTAATGACTGACCCAACATTTTCTCCTTTACCTCTTCCTTGCTCTTCAATTTATTCAAAAGTGGATTAGTGTCAGATAACATAAAGGCTATCTGGGAAAAAATGCATCTATTAGAGTACTTCACACTGAATTGGAAAGCCATGAAAGTCATTTCTAGGTGATTAGAACTTTAAAAAGAAACTGCAAAACCCTATTTCTAAAATTGTGAAGACAGTAGCATGTCCTCTCTCTGTTGTCCTTTGTATTTAGACAAGTGTGGGAGCTCCAGATAAAGGGATAATGATAGTGAGAACTGAAGGCTAGGATTAATTAGCAGAGCTGAAATACTGGAACAACAGGTGAAGAGCCCAAAGAGAAGGCCAAATAGGAATATGTGTATTACATGTGAGTATAGTCGGCAGACGATTTTTAAATGTTTGAGTTGTGTTGTGGACTGTGAAAGGCATTGTGGGGAACACAGAATTTGTAGACTCAGTCTCTAAATTCAGGTAGTTTATAGTCCACCTTGAGAGAAAAGACAGTCGTCATTGCTTGCCCAGTACCAGGCACATAGACTCCTGCAGGCTGCTTGGAATAATAAGTGAGAAATGAACAAACAGCTGACATGTTGCCTCTTCTGAATCCTTCTCAGACCTCTCTACTGTTTTAAAATATGATGTATTAATAGAAAATGTGAGGTATAGTGAAGCCAACACAGATCAAGAGACGATTACCACTGGAAAGATTGTTACAGATCCCAAGAGGAGGGGGCAGGCCGCACCACAGGGGGCCACATGGTGAAGCACCAGGGTTGGTCAGGAGGCAGGAGTGAGGGGGAGCTGGTGTAAAAGCCTTTATGATGGTTTTTGCATAAAGGAACAGGTGAGGCAGGGTAAGCAGGTTCAGGATTGGCTAGTTTGAATAATTTCAGAAGGTGGTAGGGCACAGTGTTGTCCCTAGTTGTCTGGTACCCGGCCCTGGGGTGATAGTGGCCCTGAGCATGAGAGCCCGATAGAGGAGGTTGTGGGGGTATGGGCTCTGGGTTGGTAGGTTTGCATTGAAAGGTGAGCTCCTGGGTGAGTTTATTAGCTCCAGGATTTGGCTAACCCTGGGAAGGGCAGTCCCTTCAGGGTCAGCAAGGTCCCGGGTGTCGGAGCATCAGAATACAGAAAATTAAAGACATGGGGGGCCTGCCCGGTGGCGCAGCAGTTAAGTTCACATGTTCTGCTTCTCGGCGGCCCGGGGTTCGCTGGTTCAGATCCCGGGTGTGGACATGGCACCGCTTGACACGCCATGCTGTGGTAGGCATCCCACGTATAAAGTAGAGGAAGATGGGCACAGACGTTAGCTCAGGGCCAGGCTTCCTCAGCAAAAAGAGGAGGACTGGTAGTAGTTAGCTCAGGGTTAATCTTCCTCAAAAAAAAAAATTCAAGACACGATTAATACACCTAAAGAGTTAAGCCATTCTCTTTTGTGCCCTAATACCATAAGCAAGTCTCTAGGTCAGTACTTTCAGTAAGTCTCCCACATACACGTGGAACCTTCCTGTGCCTCCCGTTTTAAGTCAGCAGTTCACTGTGACACGAGAGGGCGGTGTCTGAAGTATAAAACTGAAGGCTTTTGGCAGGGATGGAGTGGGCATCAGAGCAGATGAGAGCACTTCTAACTGAGAACGTTGGGAAAGTCTTGTGTGTGTTTTCAAGACTGACTGTGTGGGAAACAGCCTGTGCCAGCTCCCAGGTATGCCAGAGTCGCGGCACGTCTGGTATTAGGGAGCTCCTCAGTTCAGGGGAAGGAGGAGAAGGTCTTTAACTAGCTTTGGCCACGCTGGTGGGACCTCTGTGTGGTATGTGTATAATTAGGATTCTGTGTATTTGAACAATTGCAGGTCCAAAGAAGTGTGCGTGGTGGGCTGGGGAGATGCTGTACTGGGATGTTTCTGGGCATGTCAGTTAAAAAATATGGGAAAAGAGTGACATTTCATCCTGAATAAATACGAAATGAATATGGAAGAGGGGACTGTTATATACATCGTCAGCATTCAGCTCCTAAATCTTGTGTTTATCCCAAATTCTTGTAAAACCCTTTTTTTGAGAAATGATTTAAAAACTTGTTCATGCTTGGGCCAGTTTCACACACCAGCAGTCTGCTGATGACTTGAGAGCCTTGTGTCCATCGGGTCGTTAGCCCACCTGTGCCACCTTTGGAAGCGTGTGCCGCCCGTCCTCCCATCGGCCGCTCCACCTGCAGTGCTCTGTGCTTCTGTGTGGAATCATGGTTTTTGTTGCTTCATTTCCTTCTAGTTCTCCTGGAGTGAATCCCTGCTGACCAGTTGTCAGTATTTTTCTTTCCCATACTTTATGTTTTCATTAAGTTTATTAATGATTTTTGCTTTTTTTCCCTATGAGGAATTCTAGTTTTCTAGTTTGTTTTATTTTGATTAGTTACCATCCTATTGCTCTAATCAATTCTCCCAGAAAGAAAAGACAACTCATGGTAAATCTTTGTACTTTCACCTAGAGACTTGTAGATCTAGAATTTTCCTATTTTAGCACTCTTTCCTTGGGGGTGTACCTCTTCTTTTCATAATTTTTGTGTAAGTATTATCTATTTTCTGTAGTTCAGCATTATCCTCGAACAGTAATCTGTTCCTTTTTTATTCCTATAAGAATAATTAACATGATAACAACATATAAGATGTAATAAAATTAATATAATCAGTGAAATTTTTTAATGTACTATATGCCAGGCACTGCTGTGAGTGATTTCTAATAATGTAATAACTCATTAAATCCTCCCTCTCTAAGGTAGGTGCTGTTATTATCTCCATTTTACGGGGAGGAAACTGAGGCACAGAGAGGTGATGTGCCATAGGCAGTGCGCCTGTGTCCACGGGTGAAGTAGTATTTGAGTCTGAAAATAAGGTCAGGACGTTCAGCGGCCACCTTACTGGACAGAAGGCAGCAGTAGTCATAAAAACACTGGATAATTGAACTTTTCCTTTCCAGCTGCCACGCATTTTTGCCCTCCTCTGCCTCCTTCCCCACGTGACCTCTGCCCCGGGACCCTTTGTGAGTTAGCCCTTATTCACCCTTCAGATTGCAGGTCAGCAGCCGTGGGCTCAGAGAGGCTGCCCATGACTCCTCAGAGAGGTCAGCACTCGGTCCCCACAAATGGTTCCATGACCCCAAGCCTTAACCTGTGCTGTTGGATCAGGGTCGCCCTTCCTTGCCAGAATAAAGTTCCACTGGGGACCTTGTCTGCTCTCACTCCCCACTGGGTCCTTGTCACCTCAGATGCTGCTGTGTCTGTGGTGGGTGCTCAGCAAGTATTTATTGGGTACATGAAGAAAGGGTTTGAAGAAAGGAGGAAGACAGACAGAGATTGATTACGTGCTTACCGCATCCCCGGTTCTTTAGGCGCAGGATACCGTGCCGTGTGCCATTCCACTGTTGTGCCGAACACCCAGCTAGAGGGCTTGAAACAAATAGGACATTATTTGTCTCGCATAACAAGAATTCCAGATTGGCGTTTCAGGGCTGGCTTGACTGCTAACAGATGTCACCAAGGTCCTAGGGCTTGCTGTGTTTCTGCTCCTGCAAGTTGGGCAATATGATCGTCTTGTCAAAACGACAGCCACTGGATTTTCTGCTGCTGTGTGAACAGTAGATTTGTTGCATGAGTCGTAGGTTTGAAACTGTGCATACTTCCTGAAAGAGAAAGTTGAGATTTTATTTTATTTATACTGTGCTTTCTGAGGAGAGGTGAAAGTAATTCGCAGGATAATGAAGGCGGCTTTCCTGAAGTGCCTCATGAGCCTTTACTGTCTGTTCTTATTTAAGGCACTGAAAGTTGATTGGAAAACTGCGTGTCGGGAGAGGTGATTGACAGGTGTCCTGTGGGTTGTCCTAGTTGGCGGTTTCAGCAGGGGAAGTGCCCTGCCCCAGCATCAGTGTTCGTAGATCTCTTCTCCTAACACATTCTCCAGGGAAAAATGTTCCAGTCTCTTTGTAGGGGGAGTAAACACAGGCTGCCAGTGTTCAGGGAGCCAGGTGGAGAAGGGAGCTGGGGGTGGAGGAGGGGAGTGGTTGCTCTGACCATTCAGTATGGGCTTTGGCTTAATACTCCTGGTTTCAGTGCATTTCCTACCCCGACCTTTAGCTGTGCCTAGTGTCTCAAGTCCTGATTCTTGAATTCACCTTTCCAGAGAGTAAATCATGGTGGATGGGGTGGAGGAGGGGCAACACAGGAAGGGAGAAGGAATTCACCAGTGGTTTTTTGTTTTTTAGTTTTTGTTTTTGGTGAGGAAGATTGGCCCTGAGCAAACATCTGTTGCCAATCTTCCTCTTTTTGCTTGAGGAAGATTATCACTGAGGTAACATCTGTTGCCAATCTTCCTCTTTTTGCTTGAGGAAGATTGTCACTGAGGTAACATCTGTGCCAATCTTCCTGTATTATGTATGTGGGATGCTGCTACAGCATGGCTTGATGAGAGGCGTGTAGGTCTGCACCTGGGATCCGAACTCACAAACCCTGGGCTGCCAAAGCGGAGTGTGCAAACTTAACCACTATGCCACTGGGCCAGCCCCCACGAGTGGATTTTTAAAAGCCAGTCCTGTTCTCACACGCCTCCATTTCCCCTGCTCCCCTACTTCATAGGTACTGGCGCCTCCTCTTCCCGGGCTTTTCTGGGGGAGGTTCTGTGGTGCAGGTGGGCTCATGTCCGGCCTCCCCCTGGCAGCCTCAGTCTGGCCTTTCTGTGTCTTAACCTGGTCAGCTCTGCCCACAGTGTCGGGCTGTGGTGTCCTCTCCTGCTCTGAGTGCTTGTGGGCTTGTGCCTGTTCTGTCTCTTGCCATTTTAGTGGAGAGGGAGGGGAGGTGAAAATGCATGTGTTCATTTGCTCGTGCTTAACTGGAGGTCTGGCATATATTATTTTTTATAAAAATAGGAGTGTACTGTACGTCAGTCTTTGAAATCTATAAAATTCATTTTAGTAATTCAGCATCTATTACATATTTAGCTGATTTTCTCGTGTAGAAATGATAGGATAATGAAACTTCCTGGGAAGGAATCAGTTTTCAAGAGAATTAAAACTCTAGATTTGTTAAAATGTGAATGTGAGCTTTAAAAAAGTCTTTTTAATTTTCAGCTCGTGAGCCATGCCGCTAGTGAAGAGGAACATCGAGCCCCGGCACCTGTGCCGAGGAGCGCTGCCCGAGGGGATCGCCAGTGAGCTGGAGTGCGTCACCAACAGCACCCTTGCTGCCATCATACGCCAGCTGAGCAGCCTGAGTGAGTCTCTCATTTCTAGAATCCCTTTGTTCTGACCACCAGTGACATTTTATGAATTTAAATATTAAATTAAATTTGATTTAATTTGATCTCTGTTCAACAATTATGTGATTGTCCAAAGAAGAGACTGTAGCTGTGAAGGAAAGAGCCTGCCTTGCTCCCTCCCTCCCGAGCTCCCAGTGAAAGGGACGGCTGCGCCCTGCTGGCCTTGCAGTACCGCTCTGAGACGATGTCCAGTTAGAATGACCAATTCTCAAATGATTAGAGAAGACCAAATGTGTGGATTTAAAGTCGTGTTACTTTTTAAAAGCTTATTAAAATGAAGATAAGATAAGCGGTGGTTTTTAAAAAACTTTTAATTATTTTGTTAAACTTTGGACGAGACTAATTGTTTTTTAAAAATGTAATAAACTGAAAGCGAGTTAATACTTGTAATATGCCTGGCACACAGTAGATGCTCTGTAAGTATTTGTTGATTAAATAATATTCCAAATGAATCGAAGAATAAAGCCCAAAATTAGTGAGATCTGCTGATTTTAGCCTACTAAAAGTTCAAATGCAGGTGCTGACTTCCGAATTGAGGTCAAATATGATTGTTAGGTATATACAGTACCATGTATTACATACCTAGGTCATGTACATACAAGCAAATGCAAACATAGGGAAGAATAGACTTTCTGTTATTCTAAATTGAATGTTAATGTGAATCACCCAAAGGATATTCCATGTTTTAAGACCCAAATATGCATGAAAATGCTTTTCTCCTCAAAGCTTTTTGAAGTTGTAAAACATTCTGAGAAATGCTTTGTTGGGTGATTTCGTTGTCCTGTGAACGTCATAGAGTGGCTCACACAGACCTCGGTGGTACAGCCCGCTGGACGCCTAGGCTGTGTGATCCTCGTCTTACGGGACCACCGTTGTATGTGTGGTCCATTGTTGGCTGAGACGTCGTTATGCGGTACGTGGCTGTGTTTCTTCCTTATTAACTTTTACATTTATGTTGTAATCTTGTTCTCTCACTTCATCCACTCCTTTTTAGTTTAGATGGTTTACACGGCATTTTGGGTGACACGTTTTCACAGTTAAATTTTTCAGGAATTCTGTTAATAACTGGAAAATCGTCCATGAAATTTCACATGCTAGTAGCCTCAAGCACAGGAGAATTTTTTTAAAAACCTCAAGTACTTTTATTTATTTTGGAGAAGAAGCATTGTGATAAGTATATTTTTCTTTAAAAGAGTTGTACTATATATTGTTATTGATAGATTTTTAATATATCTGCAACCATTGACTAAGGCAAAAGTAGCTTGGAAATTACTTAAAATGTGTTTTCGAGTTCTTCTAGAATCTAAACTAATTACAATTGATTTTTGGTAGTGGTTGTTGATGAATGTGGAAATTCATATAATTACAGGAAGATACCTTGTAAATTATTGAGGGGTGGAAATGTTTCTGTTTGCCTTCATACATTTTTGTAAGAACGTCTTAGTCTCTTGTTTTTATGGCTGAAATGTCTATTGGCGTAGAGTATAAGTGATGAAAACCAAACACAAACTTAAAGTTTTAATAGTCAAGCTATATCGCATGCATAATATTCAGCATAGTGTTATGTTAGCTGTGTTTATGGTGCCTGCTTGGCCACAGTCTCTGGTAAGTTGAAACTACCCACAGAGTACGTTTTGTTCCATGTAGTCCACTTGTGATAGAATAATGGTAGCCCGTCCAAAGACGTTCACGTCTTAATCTTTGGAACTTGTGGATATGTTATGTGACGCAGCAAGGAGGAGTTAAGGTTGTTAATGAGCTAACCGTAAGAGGAGGAGATTTTCCTGGATTATCCTCACCCATTGTACTCACTGGGGTCCATTAAGTGCGGAAGAAGGAGGTAGAAGATCACTGTGAGAAGGATGTGACGTGAGAAAGACTCGGCCATTGCTGGCTTTGAAGATGGAAGGAGACGCCGAGAGCCGTGGAATGCAGGCAGCCCCTGGAAACTGGACAACGGCAAGGACACAAATCTCCGCGAGAGCCTCCAGGAGGAACACAGCTCTGCCAACACCTTGTGTCAGCCCAGTGAGGTCCAGTTCAGACTTCTGACCTCCAGAACTGTAAGATGATGAATTTGTGTTGTTTCAAGGTTTGTGGTAGTTTGAGCCAGTAGGAATAGCAGCCGTAGGAAACTAACGCACCACTCTGGCCTTGGTTACATTTGTACACACGAATCACGGTAGCCTCTGAGTGGACCAGGGACTGGTACTGGCCTCAAGGGCGGTCAGTCCTTAGCTGGGCTCCCTCAGTGAATCTCAGCTCCGCCTCTAGTAGAGTCTCGTGGGGAGCTTTGAAACAAGAGGCTAGGAGTCACTTGAGAGATTGTGATTGGAGTGTGTACCAGCGATGCGACCTGCGACATTAGACACCATGTGTCTGGATTGAAAAGATGAGCTGCGTCAGTCATATTCTTGCAGCAAGTTTGAACTAAGAAGCACAGTGAATTTGCTGGTTTATTATAGGATCTACTGCTGAGATGTCATCCAGGACTGAAGAAGTCCTGATGGCCACCTGCAAGCCGAAGTTGTAGAGGGGGCAGAGGTTAGGAGAAGGGAGAGAGCCAGCTGGTAAAGAAAGGGAAAGGAATGTGCAGAGAGAAACAGGGGCCGGACGCGGGAGAGACACAGGGCCCAGCACGGTGGAGAGAGCAGCTGGCCCCTAGACCTGCCCAGGACGGCTTTTCAGCTCCTGTTCGGGGAGCAGTGCTCAGCTATCCTGAGAGAAAACCCTCCCCGACTTCAGGGTCCTCGTGTGCATCTGCGCTTGCAGCCCAAAGAACCTTACAAAAAGAGGAGTGAGAGTATGGGGATATGTACACCAAAGATATAATTTTAGGAAGCTAAGATACTAAATTATTAATTGATGATAGAATAGCATGATTACCAGTAATTTATTCATTGGTGTTCATTCACTCAGTAGCCTTCTAGGTGCAACATACAGTAAATAAAATCAATTTGGTGAGTACTTAGAAGTTAAAAAGCATGTATAATTGACATCAATATGGTCATAAAATAGGAAACACTGAATTATTATGACTTGCTACAACACTAGCACTTAATAAATGACACCTACATTTTGGGTGAATCTTTAGTTTTTGTGGTGTTTTCCACTAAGTAGAAATATATTATGGGAGATGAGGAAAATTATATGCAATTTTTTTTATGATCTAAAATTGTTAGGAAGAATGCTAGTTTGAAAGAATATTTTATGTTATTTTCTAATTTTGTAATCATTCATCAGGTTTTTAAAGCAGAATTTTAGGAATGAGTGAATCTGTCATATTAGAAGTCTTTGTTTTACTGAGTATTAATTCCCAAGATAAAGTCAAAACAGAATCTACTTTTTTATTCCTTTGAGTATCTGACCATTATTCAGTAGGTCCAGATAAAAATGGACCATCTTAATTTTCCTTACTTCTCTGCCCACCCTCCCATACCTGTGTTAACCAGCACCCCCCACCCCAAAAAAAACCCTCCACTCCTCAGATGTGGGTGGGTGATGTACACTTAACTGAACTTCCTGTAAGTGATACAGAGAGAGACTAGACTGTCTACAGATGCCGTCTTGGGGGGGAATCTCGGTGGGAACTTTTAAGGATTTGCCTTGCCCCTAGGCTAGTCATACCTGCCTTAAGCAGCGTAGACTTGCCCTGGGAGACCTACTCTGATAATCCAGGGTGATTAATTCTCTAGTGGTTCTAGGGAAGGAAGAACAGACCTGGAGTCTAGAAGGAATTTCTTTGTTTTTTCCCAAAAAGGAATATTAGCAATTGAGGCCTGATTCACCCGATCGTTCTGATTCTCATCACATCTCTGGGGGCAGGTCAGGGTTGTGAGGATATAAATGACTTTGCATAAAGCAAGAAAAGATACCAAATAGACCTCTGAAGCCCCTACAACTCTATATAACGTTTGGGAAATCTGTAGGTTTTTACCAGTTGCCATGCTCCCATTACATCCAAATTAGACACTTGACTTTAAAGGGCCAGAAATTTTGTCAGTATTAGATTTTTACCAGGCTCTTCAGGGAATTGAAATATTTTCAATGAGAAAATATTGATATTGGTATTGAGTTTAGGAACAGTCATAGTAGTGAAAGAGAGGAAATTTATAACTTGAATACCCTTATAGTTAAAGAAAATGGATCAAAAGCTTTCACATCTTTATCCAATAAAATAAAAAAATTAGTGTTTAATAATTTTCATATCTTTGTTCCTTTGAGTGTTACTAACTTCTGATGTGAGTGATAAGGCGGCAGGAAAGCCACTTTTAAAGACAGTTTTGGTTAGTAGTGTGTTACTTGGTTTTCTAGCTGTAGAATATTGATTTTTTTCTCAAATATAACAGTTTAGTGTAGCAATTAACATTCAATCAGGAGAGCTTTTCATCATTTTCCTTGATTAATAATCTGAGTGCTCTTGTTCCTATCAGCTAGTTGCTCAATTAAAATTACAGTGTCTTGCAATCAAATTCCTACTGATAATATAAGGTAATTTTAATATAGTTTGCTTAAAAAAGGAAATGGGAACGTAAGGCATATGTGCCTAGGGTGACACAAGTCCTTTTTAATAGACTTGGTTTTATACTTCTTTTCTCTTTGTTCTTGTGAGAATAACTGTCTTATATTCTCCCTCTTATGAAGGTTCCCAAGATGTCACAAAAAAATGAATGAGACCTTTAGTGCATCCCCCCACCCCAAGGTTTTTGGTTATATTTGATGGTACTAATAAGATAATACAGAGAACTTAGCACAGGAAAACACAAAGGAAAAAAGATACAGAATTTTCATTAATCAGAGGAAATCAGTGGTAATGCTTTGTATATATCTTTCTAATGATGGTATTTTATTATACATATGGTTTTATAGCTTATACTTGTTACTGAGCGAAGGCCTGCTGCCAGATAGAAGCCAGTACTGTGGCACTGGCTTTTGAGAAAAGAAAGAGCTTTATTGTATGACTGGCCAGCAAGGAGACAGGAGGCGAAGCTCAAATCTGTTTCCCTGAGCAAAGCAGGGACAGACTTTTCAGGAGTTGGGAGTGGGAGTGGTTATGCAAAACACTAGCTTGGCAGAATCTGATGGGATGGTGAGAGTGTAAGGGTCTTATAAGTCCTGTGTACTACAAATCAAGGGACCCCTGCTTCTTACTAGAGCCACTTTCTCATCACGTCGAGTTCCATGGTTAGGGAACTTTGGGTTCCTAGGTGGCTCGAGGTCATCTGAGGACAAGGTTTCCATCTTCTCACATGCTTCAGCTACATGATTTGCAGTTGTTGCTCATTGGGCCTATAAGATAACTTTGATCTTTTGTTGTTGATACAATAGGGCCAGTAAGAATTGGTCTATCATGGTTACGTACTCAATATATCATAAACATCTTTATTAGTTCTTCTAAGACACATTTCTTTTTTTGCTGAGGAAGATTTCCCCTAAGCTAACATCTCTGCCAATCTTCCTGTTTTTGTACGTGAGCCACCACCATGGCATGGCCACTGACAGACGACTGGTGTAGGTCCGTGCCTGGGAACCAAACCTGGGCCGCTGAAGTTGATGCACTGAACTTAACCACTAGGCCATTGGGGCTGGCCCTAAGACAGGTTTTTTGAAAGCTGGAGATTACTGTATTATATTGATATACCAAAATTATTTAACCGTTTTCCTACTGTTGGATATATACATTGTTTCTTTATGGGGGGAACACTATCAAATTCTTGTATAAAATCAGTACATACATCTCTGGTTATTTTTGGCGTCTTTTTTTTTTAAGCTTTTTTATGTCTTACACGTCATCAAATGTCCTCATAAAGAGCAAAGATAGTTTTTACAAATGGTCCAAATTTCTGAGACTCCATTACTTTTAAATATACCTCTCTTTAAAAAAAATTATTACAAAATCTATTTTCCATTAATTTCCACATTTCAAGTAATTGCATAAATGAGAAAGGAAGTCTGTTTTAGTCTAAAAGATTTTAATAAGTGATTAATATTTTTATTAATGCTCCTTATGGTACATGTTATGTTTCGTATCAAGCTGAATTCTGAGTCGACATAAAAATGCCTCCTTAAGGGCTTTCCCTGTTGTCTTTGCTTTCTGTGGTTAGATCTGGAATTCGCAGTTGTATTAATTGATTATACCAGAGCAGTTCTATGCAGAATGGAGATTTAAATATTCTGAAGGCGTGCGCTGAATAGATTTCTTGAATGTTTTTAGCCAAATGGGATTTTGAGAGGAAAAGGGGAGATTCAAATGCAGTATATACAGAAAATAGATCACAAGTACTTTTCCATGCAGGTTAAGGCTAGAGTAAAGGGTAAGTTAAGAGAAAATGTATTGATAAATCTGGACAGAAGGTGACTAGAAGAAACAGTAAGAATTAAAAAAAAAAATTAATGCCTCAAACTGAGGTAAGTATTTGTGTTTCTTGGAGACAAAGAAAACCAGAGAAGGGAGGTAAGAAGTAACGTATAGTTAGGAAGCTCTAGGGTAGAAGTTCTGTCAGGATTAGAACTGGAGGCAGATGGAATGAGAGCTCCTAAGCCCCAAGGATTGTTGGAAATTGAAGCACTTTCCCAACACACTGTTGGACCTGGAATATCAGAAGTACTTCCTCAAGGGCGTTGTAGAGGTGATTATGAGTTAGATGGCTTTTCATTTCTCCTTTCCCTAGAGAGATTTCAACACAGCAGGATTTAAATGTAGAATGATTCTTAAGAACACAAGTTGGAGAATCAGGCACATCTGACATTCAGTCCTGCCTGTCATTAAACTTTTCTGGTGTTATCATCTGTATTCTTCCCATTTCGTGAGTTTATAAGCTTATGGAAAAGTGTCTTACGTGATTTATAGCTGTTTTTCTGATTGTTTTGATTTGCACTGTTATTAGAGCAGATCGTATAAAAACTTTGAGGGAAGATTTCAAAGGTTTTTAATTTTTTCTAAAATTTTATTAACTATCATCACTGTCATATCAGGTACCTCATTTGATTATCAGCAGCCTAAAGTAGTATCCTTCCTTCAAGCAGGCCCTGTTACAGGAGTAAACGTTCTTGACGTCAGTCTCTACTATTCTTCTATACCCGTTGTTCAGCAAAACATGAAAATATGAGACAAGGAGAAGAGGAGAAAAATGTGACTCGTAATCATGAGAAAAAGAAGTTAGTAGAGACAGGATCCACAAATGACTCCAATTTTGGACTTAACTGACCAGTACTTTAAAATAGCTATTAAAAATCTATTGAAGGGATTTCCAGTTTCTAGTCTAGTGATTTAAAGAGCTTAGAAGTCACTCCCACCCATACAGTGAGAAAGAAACTGAGCAAACTGAAAAACCAGCTTTTCTTAGATTTGTCAGAGAACTGAGGTCACAGGACAAACTGCTGCACTGAAATTTGGAGAGTCAGACACTTGGATTCAGAGGCTCACAACGGACCGGGCAGAAATCACAGGGAGGTTTGCGGGAGCCAGTGTCTGCGTAGGGAGACCTGCCCTGCAGCTGGAGAAATGCTGGAGGTCCAGTGAGAACAAGTCTGAGGGTCAAAAGCTCCAAGGGGGCCCAGTGTGAGTGGGGCTCCTACACTTTTGTAAGTTTTCCTGTCTGGTGCCCTCGCAGGTTCTCTTGGTGAGGATCAGAGAAAAATCCCGTTGTGCTTCCTTGAGAGGGAGGGGAAGAGTAACTATTTTGAAATACAGCCAGAGCCTTCTGTTCTTAAATACCTGCCCTCAGAAGAAACCTTTTCACCAGAGCCTGAGGCAGTTGGATTTTATCAGAGCCTAACAGACCTGGGGGAAGGGAGAGACCCAGCTCCAGCCCCTTCTTGACTCCCTGTCTCACCAGAGGGGTAGGGGGTGAGACTCAGGGGCCCAGCTCATAGGATGACTGAGACCAAGTCATATACCATCGACAGACGAGTGGATGAAGAAGATGTGTATATATATGTACAGTGGAATGTTATTTAGCAGGATTATGAGACAGGAAACAAGAAAGAAGGAAATCCTGCCATTTGCGACATGGATGAACCTAGAAGACCTTATGCTAAGTGAAATAAGCTGGACAGAGAAAGACAAATACTGTGTCATCTCGTTTATTTGTGGAATTTAAAAAAAAGAAAGTCAAGCTCATAGAAACAAAGAGTAGAATGGTTGTTAAACTGGAGGTGGTGGCAGGGGGTGGGGGGCGTCTGAGAGGTGGGGGACCTGGGGGAGATGCTGGTCAAGGGTATAAGCCTTCAGTTATAAGGTGAATAAATTCTGGGGATCTCATGTACAGCATGGTGACTATAGTTAAAAATATTGTATATTTGAAATTTGCTAGGAGAGTGGATCTTAAGCATTCTCACCAAAAAAAATATATATATATGTGATGTGATGATGTGTTAATTAACCTAATTGTGGTAATTATTTCACAAAGTATATGCATATCAAATGACCACATTGTACATTTTCAATGTACACAATTTTGTCAGTTATACCTCAGTAAAGCTAGAAAAAAAGTTTTAACACTCTAGAACATTTCCCCTCTCCCACACCTTACGAACACATCGCCGAAGGCCTCCATGCTCCAGTTCTTTTCACTCAGTATGCCATGTCTCTGGCTTTCTACAAAAAAATTAAGAGGCATATTAAAAGACAAAACACACAGTTTGAACAGAGTAAATGTCAGAACCAGATTTCAGATATGGCATGGATGTGGGGAATTATCAGACCAGGAATTTTAAGTAACTATGGTTAAAAAGCTTAGGACTTTAATGGAAAAGTAGACAACATTCAAGAACAGATGGGTCATGTGGGCAGAGATATGGAAATTCTAAGAATAAAAAAATACATTGAAGAACAAACTGGGAGAGGTGAACAACATGCATGAAGAAATAGTTAATTTCAACAGAGAAATGGAAACTATTAAGAAAAAAATACTAGAATTGAAAAATACAGTACAGTCATGCATCATTTAACGACGGGGATACGTTCTGAGAAATGTTTCGTTAGGTGCTTTCATCATTGTATGAACATCGTAGAGTGTACTTACACAAACCTAGATGGTACATAGCCTACTACACACCTAGGCTCTATGGCACTAATCTTACGGGACCACCGTCATATACGCATTCCCTTGTTGACCTGAATGTCATTGTACAGCACATGACTGTTATCAGAAATAAAGAATTCACTTGATGGGCCTAATAGCAGAGGTGATCAGTGAGGTTGGAGACAAGTCAATAGAAATTATCCAACTGATTGACAAGAGAAAATGAATAAGAAAAAAACCCAGAGCATCCAAAATATGGGACAATATCAGATGGTCTAACACATATGTAACTGGAGTCCCAGAAGAAGAGGAGAGAGCTAGAATAGGGCAGAAGAAATTACAGTTGAGAATTTCTGAATATTGATGATAGATAGCAACCAACGGATCTGAAGCTCAGCAGATTTCATGAAGTGTAAATGAAAGAAAACTTGACATCTAGTCACATCATAGTAATGTTGCTAAAAGAACAAAGTTAAAGAGAGACTCATAAAAGGAGTTGGAGGAAAAAAGTACATTACGTGTAGGGAGCAAACAGTGTCAAGAATGACGGCTGACGTCTCATCAGGAACAATGGAAACCAGAAAACAGGGAATAAAGTCCCAAAAGAAAAAAATTGTCATGCTGTTGCTAATTAAAATATCCTTCGAAAGTGAAGTAGACGTAGCTTATTCAGACAAAATCTGAGCAAATCAGTCTTCAGCAGACCTGCACTGCAAAAAATGCTAAAAAAACTCTTTATGCTGAAGGGAAATGATACCAGATGGTAGTCTGGATCTGCAAGAAGGGAAAAAGATCACCAGAAAGAGTAAATATATGAGTAAAAATAAAAAGTTGTACAGTTCTGTGCCCAATTACAATGTGTGTGGGGGTTTCCCCACAACAAAAATTCTCGGTGACATAATCTGGGTGTCCTCTAATTCATCTCACTTCTGACACTGTCTACCTGGAGGTAGTGTCAGATCCCACAGGTGAAGGGCTCAGTCCCACAAGACTCCGCCCATGCACACACTCTTCAGGTTCCGATTGCAAGTCCAGTCTGTCACCTGTGCCTCTGATCAACTGGCTGCAGATTGGAGGTTCCAACAACCCCTTCCTTGAGGTTAATTTGCCAGAGCAGCTCAAAGAACTCAGAGAATCATTTTACTTTACTATGTTACCGGTTTATTATAAAGGAATATAATTCAAGAACACCCAGATGGAGGAGATGCCTAGGGCAAGATGTGGGGAAAGGGCGCAGAACCTCCGTGCCTTCTCTAAGCATACCCCTCTCCCCAAGTCGCCATGTGTTCACCAACCTGGAAGCTCTCTCCTTTTGGGTTTTTATGGAGGCTTCATTACATGGGCATGATTGATTAAGTCATTGGCCATTGGCAATTGATTTAACTTCCAGCCACTCTCCCCTCCCTGGAGGATTGAAAATTCCAACCCTCTAATCACAGGGTTGATTTTCCTGGCAACCAGCCTTAGGTGTGGCCCAAAAGTCAGCTCATTAACATAAGACACCTTTCTGATTCTCATCACTTAGGGAATTCCAAGTGTTTTAGGAACTCTATGCCAGAAATGAAAATGAAGATCAAATATATATGTTTTTTATTATAAATCACAAAAATCACAGTTTATTAAAAATTACATATTTGTATCTTGTGTTTAAAGATTCTTGACTATTTAAAATTTATTGTAGAGTTTATAACCTATGTTAAATTAAAATGTATGACAGTAAGAACTGTAGGAGTGGCAGGAGGTAAGTGGAATTATACTGCTGTATTTTACATTGTTTATGTAATACTATATTATTTGAAAGTACTTTAGGGTGAGTCGAGGATGCATATTTTAATTTTCAGTAACCTCTAAGATAACACATAGAGGAGATAAAATGGAGCCCTCATAATTATTTGATTATCCTAAAAGAAGGCAGGAAAGGAAGGACAAAGGAACAAGGACCAGAAAGGAGAAATGGAAAACCAATACCCGGGTGATAGAATTAAACCCAGCCATAGCAATAACTGCATTAAATGAGAGCATTGAAACACTCCACTTAAAAGGCAGAGGTTATCTGGCTGAATAAAAAAGCAACACTAAAATACATGCATTTTTAAGAATGAAGACAGATTTAAAGAAAATAATTGAAAAAATACACTATGCAAACACAGAGCATAAGAAAGCTGATGTGGCTATATTATTATCAAGTAAAATAGATTATAAAACAGAGATAAAGAAGGATATTTCATAGTGATGAAAGAGTCAATTTGTCAAGAACACATAATGTATATATAGCTAATAAGAAAGCTCCTGAGTACATGGAGTAAAATAGAACTGAAGGGAGAAATAGACTAACCCAGAATCATAGTTGGAAATTTTAATAAAAACCTCTCAGTAATTGATACAAGAAATAAAAAAGATCTTTAAGGATATAGGAGGTTTGAGCAATACTACCAAGCACTCTGACTTGATTGACTTTTATAGAACACTAACTCCCACTCTGTGGAATATACGCTCTTTTAACATTCACATGCAGTGTTCAGCAAGATGGAACATATGCCCGGCCAGAAAGTAATACACTTGAAAAGATTGAGATCAGAAAGAGTATGATGACAATGAGATAATTATAATAATCTTTTAAAATAATTCTCAAATATTGGAAGATCAGTATCTTCTAAAATAATCCATTGGTCAAAGAAGAAATCAGAATGGAAATTAGAGACTATTTCTGACTGTGTGATAATGAACACACAAAATACCAATGTTTTTGTAGGATTTAAAGAACTGCTTGGAGGGAAATTTGTAGCTTGAAATGCTTATATTGGAAAAGAAGATTCAAAATCATGAGCACGTTTCTCAGGTGAGCCCTCGCTGTTGCTCAGCAACCATGCTGTAATTCCTTTCTTCATTAGTTTCCCTGCCCTTATGGTGCCTATTTCATATCTTCTCTTTCCACCTTAAACTTCTCCACTCTGGGCTGATACTTCTTATTTCACTGGGAAAATAAAAACAGGAGAGAACTAAAGATTCCCCTTCTGTCGCATGAGCCCGCTGATCTGATCTGTACCAGTGTGTGCTGTGCCCCCTCCTTTGGAATGAATGATGTTCATGTTTCTAAAGCACTGGACTCCATTCCCTCATGCTCACTCCAGGACTGTGTTAGCCTTCTCTCTTCCCTGCGTCATCTTTTCTTCCTGTGTCTACATCGTTCCTACCAAATGTAAATACATTGAGAACTATCCCAACTTAATAAATCTCAGATCATCCTCTACCTATCTCCTTTCTCCCCTTCACAGTAAGTTTCCTTGAAAGAACTATTCATATCTCCACTGCCTTCACTTCTCTGTTGTCTCTTGTCCCCATTAAAGTTTTGTCCCATCGACTCTTGAAACTGCTTGTCGGTGTTACCAGTGACTTCTCTGTTTCCAAACTCAGTCTCGTCACTTATCAATTAGCGGCATTTGACTCAGTCGACGACTTCCTCCTTCTGGAGAAACTTTCTTTACCTGGCTTCCGGCCCAGCACACTTGGGTGTTTCTCCTACCTCACAAGCACTTCTTAATAGTCTCCTGGGGTCTTCCCTGCCTCTGCGTGTTGGAGTGCTCCAGGGCTTGGTCTCTGAAGCTTCTCTGCCTGCTCCCATTCACTAGGCAGTCTCTTCTGGTCCCATGGCTTGAAATACCATCCTTACCCTGATGATTTCCAAATTTATGTCTTCAGTTCTGACCTGTCCCCTAGACTTCAAATTGGTATATACAATTGCCTACTCGATATCTTCACTTGTATTTCTAATAGGCATCTCAAACTCAACATATTTAAAACTGAATTAATGATTTCTTATCTCTCTCCTAACCCCCCTTCTCTATCTTAGCATGTGGGAACTCTAGTCTTCCAGTTGCTTTTGATTTGTCTCTTCTTTCTCTCATTCCAGACATCTTCAGAATATGTACCAAATCCGTACACCTCCCCAGCCACTCTTCTAGTCCAAGCCACCTCAGTCTCTCACTGCCCCCCAGTAGCCCCCTGTCTGATGTCCCTGCTGCCTCGCTCTAGTCACCCCACTCCAAAGGGACGGACATTTGTTTCTCGGTCCTCTTGTGCACTTTTCCCTCTGCTCACTGGGCTCCAGCCATACTGGCCTCCTGGATGCTGCTCTCGCACTCCAAGTGTGTTTCTGCCTGGGAAGTTACTTTCCGAGATGCCGGTGTGGTCCCCTCCCTCATGTCACTCAGCTGTCTGCCTAAAATATCACCTCATCAGAGAGGCCTTTTCTGACCACCTGAGTACCAGCCACTGCCTGTCACTCTCCAGCACCTTACTGTCTTGTTTTCTTCATAGCACTTAACATCATGTGATGATGCATTATTTGTGTATTGTCCGTATAGAATATAAGCCTTGTGGCTGTGTTCACTGCTCTCTTTCTTCAAGTGCCTAGGACAGTGCCTGATGCCACAGTGGGTGCTTGATAAATGTCTGCCGAATAAACTGAATTAATCAACATCTATTATCTTAGTTCTTATAAAATTCTTAGAAAGAGTATTGTAAAGAAGTATACAAAAAAGTTAACTATGGTTAACTATGGGTGACATTTTTTAGTTTTTATTTTTCTGAATTTCCTAAATTTTCTACCGTGAGCACTGTATTACTATTGTACTCAAAGACGTTTCAGAGAGTCAGGGTGTATACTGTGGTTTTTGACTTTTACACAGACTTATAATCACAACAGAGACAAAAGAAATAAATCAGAATGCTAACAGTAGCTGTCTGAGATTGGACTTTTGGACATTTTTCCTATTGCTTACTTTTCTGTATTTTCTATATTTCTTATAATGAGCATGAATTGGTTTCATAGTAGAAAAATAAAATTTTAAAAAGGGAAAAAAAACTCTTAGGGCCCAATAATTGTTATTTTATGAAATTCAGTGGCAACTAAATTTTAACTACAGACACTGTAATAAAGTTTCTTTTTTAACTTTTTGTTTGGAAATGATTTCAGACATAAAAAAGATCAAAAATAGTGCAAAGAATTCTCATAAACTTTCACCTCTACATCATTTTACCACATTTTTCCTTTTTGTTAGACACTTCTCTCTTTTCTTCTTGCCCTCCTTTCTCCTCCTCCCTCTCCCCCAATATGTGTGTATATATTTAATGTTTTATATATTATATATATTTATATATTCGCCTCTCTCCTTTAATCTGGAGCAGTTCCTCAGCCTTTCTTTGACTTTTATGACTTGACATTTTTAAAGGGAACTGGTCATTTATTTTGTGGAATTCCCTTGGTCTGGATCTTCTGATGTTTCCTCATGATCAGATTTAGGATGTTGGCAGGACTGTCACAGAGTGATGACACATCCTCAGTGCATTTTCTCAGGAAGCTTGTTATCTGTGTGTCCCATAACTGCCCACATTAACTTTAATCACCTGGTTAACACTTTGTCCATAGGTTTCTCTACTGTGAAGTTTTTTTTCTCTGTGTAATTAAGTATCTTATGGGGAAACACATGGAGACTGTACTCCCATCCTGTTCCCATCCCACTTCTACGCACTAGTCTTAGGATCCGTTGATGATTCTTGCCCCGAACAGTTATTGTGGTGGTGGCTGCAGAATGGAGATTTTGTAATTCCGTAATTTCTTCTACATTTATTAGTTGTCGTTCTGCTCTAAGTGCCTTCACTTCTTTCCCTATTATTTACTTATTCATTCATTTATTTATTTATATTGGTATAGACTCAGGGATTCTTATTTTATTCTGTGGGTTATAATCCATTGTCTGCATTATTCATCTTGATGCTCGCATCTTCCCAGGTTTGGCCAGTGGGAGTGGTTTGAGGTTGGCTTTTCTGTCTTTTTGACATGTCTCCCCACCCCGACTCTGAGTACTTCTTTACTTTTTTTTTTTAGAAAAGCAAAGCAGGCTATCCTTAGCTCATCTTGTGCTTTTCCACCCTCAGCCCCAGAATCAGTCATTTTTCTAAGGAGCCTGGTTTCTTTTAGTGGAGAAGGAAAAGCCAAAATCTTGACAAACCAAGATCTAGATGCTAGGTGTGGTGTTAAAATTTCTGAAGGACCTTGTTATGGCTGATTTCTTGTTCTGCAGAAAGGACTCATATCAGACACTCTGATTGTTTCCAATAAATCTTCTTTCTTTTAAAATCAGTTGAAAATTCATGCATAATTTTTATGCTTTGGCAGTTTGGACGCATACTTCTCAACCTGACCTATTTGGACGCAACTTCATAATGGTCCTAATAAATCCATAAGTGGATTGTTTGTCAGTAAAGAATGAGTAAATTGCCTTTACCTCAATGTGGTTTTTAACTCAATTCAGAATTATTTTAATTTAGCTATTAATGGACTTGCTGTTGAAAGAGTGAGTAAAATTAAGCTTTTCAAATAAGTTGCTGTTTGCAAAACTGAATACTGTAATTGCAACACTTTATTCTTGTGCATCAGAAAATATAGTTTCTTCTATTTTCTTCTCTTTAGTCACTTGTCAGCTTTCAGCAGCTGGCCAAAAATTAAGTATGCAAGTCTTTAATTTCTGTTTCTTTTTATAAATTGAGAACTTCCAGTGGAAGTATAGTATCAGTTGCATGTTTTTTCAAATAGGGTTGAGCATTGAAGACAGAGGGCACATGTTATTTATCCTTTTCAACTTGTACAGAATCTAGCAGAGTGTGGTTCTCCACAGTAGTTGCTGTGCTTCGAGAATGTTGGTGTAACTTTTGCAAGAGACTACGATATGTACTCCCATATTCTTGGTGATCTGTGCTGTCTCTATTAATTAGATTTCTGCATAGCTGAAGGGAAAGGCATGGGATTTTTTGGAGTTGCATGGGAATTTTTTTAACTATGAATAGTCAAGTAGAAAAACAAAAATCAGTTGGTTACATTTTGACTATGCCTGACATTGAAAATGAACAAGTGATAGACTTGATATACAGCATTTGGAACATGGTGCTCTTTGTCTTACAGAACATCCAGCTGAAGGGGCGGCCATTTTCTTGAATGGGCTTCATAAAACCATAGTTCTGAAAGATGTTATTAGGTGTTTCCAGGCCCAGTCAGTTTGAAAATAGAGTATGCTGGATGCTTCTCTTGCAGATTCCTAATGCACATTAGCATATTAAAGATTTTGAGATGCCCCAAGGCATAGAAACATCTTTAATCTTTTTAGCCCAGTATTTCCCAAACTTACTTGAGCAGGGAGCATTTGTTGGTTGTGTACTTGTTAACAAGAAAACACTGTTATAGACCATGTGTTTTTTATCCAGGAGAGACTCCCTGAGCATTGGCTCAGCACTGGCAATGCAGAGATAAAAAGCAGAGATAAAAGCCCCAAAGAATTTGCGTAAATAAAGACAAGATCAGAGTTAGATGGTGAGGCCTGTGATTGAGGATGCTTAGGGTAATGTGGGAACACAGAGAGGAGCATCTGGTCTTACATACCCCAGTCTGCATCCTGAAGCTCATGCATTTTTATTCATTTATTACAAAATCTTTTCAAGCACCTACTGTAAGCCGGGCATGCCCTCGGCCTTGGGCAAAAGCACAGAACGAAGGAGAATCCTGACCACTTGGATGGTACAATCTAGTGAAAGGAAACAGGCAAGAAACAAGGTGAATAAGTACAGGTGTATAATTTATTACACAGTGCCAAGTGCTAAGGAGAAAACCACAGCAGGGCGGGGAGAATGGTGTGTGTGTGACTGTTTGGTGAGGTGACTGCAGATTAGCCAGGGTTGCTAGAGAAAATCTCACTTAGAAGGTGACATTTGGGTAGAGACTGGATGAAGTGAGGGAGCTATCCAAGTGAATCTCTGGGGAAATGGTCCAGGCAGAAGGAAGAGGAAATGCAAAAGCCTGAGGAGAAACAGATATGGTGGGTGTGTCTGAGAAACAGCAAGGAGCTAGCGTAGTTGGAGTGGAATATGCAAGGGAGAGGGAGTAGTTGCTGAGGCCAGGAAGGTAAATGGAGCTAGGTCACATAGGACCTTATTAGCCATTACATGACCTTTGGCTTTTATCCTGAGCGAGATGACAAGGCATAGAAGAGATAGAAAATGCAGAGGAGTGACGGGGTCCATGAGGAAGTGGGCTGGGTTTAGGGATTGCACATATTTCTTTCGACTGGAGCATGGGAAGGGACAGACGTGAGCTGTATGGGGCCTTCTGTCCCACTGAGAGGCTTCGATTTTTATCTTGAGTTGACGAGAGCAATGAAGAATTTAAATTGGAAGGGCACAGTCGGATCTTTCTTGTAGAAAGATCATTTGGCGGCAGTGTGATGAATGGATTTGAGGGTGGGAGGTGAATCTGAAAGCAGAAGAAACAAAGTTGTTGATGTAAACAGGGAGGGTCTGAGCTGAGGGGGTGGTGGGGCTAGAAGTGACGAGATCTGATGTTGAGTTAGCTGGAGAGGGAGCAGTCACAGATCACTCTTTCTGACTTGGGCTGCGTTCTGAATGGTTGATGCCTTTCAACATGGAGTTGCAGGTCTGAGTTAATGTGAAAATGAATTCCTATTTGAACTTGTACAGGATTTGAGATTCTTCATAGGGCATCCATGTGGAGATGTACATTAGCTAATTAGATGCTCAAGTCCAGTGCTCAGGTAAGAGCTTATAAGGTAGCGAACATGAATTCTGGTACCACTCCAGATACCACCTAGCTGTGGTCTTTTAAAACATACAATTTGTGTGAAGACTGTTTTATTTCTTTGCCTTCTTGGAACCATTCTCTATACCGTGGGAGTGGGAACTGTGGGCAGAACTTTATGTGACTCCAGAGAACCATACTGTAGATACTGGGCTTCAGGGGAAACTCTTTACTGCTCCACTGAAGTCAGTGGTCTGGGGCAGGAGAGGGTGTGCTTTTTGTTGGTCTCTTTATTACTCTTATTTTCTAAGAGAAAGTTCCTCTTGTTAAGACAGTTGCACCATTAGAATTTATGAAATTGTACTAATTTTAAATTCATAAGAAATGCTTATTCAGTGTCTGGGAGTAAGCATTTAAGCAGCAAAATATTTTAGTCCACTTCATTAAGTAAACAGGAAATTACCAAATATCTCATGGCCTGAAATAATTCATGGAAGTTGCTAATTTTTAACCAAGAAAGTTCAGGGAAGTATGTGATAGAAGCAGGGAATTTGAAGTTAGAAGACCAGGTTTTTGTTTCGTCTGTTTTCCCCACTTACTAGCCCTGAGGCTTAGACCACCTTTCCGAGGCTCAGTCTGGTCATCTCCCTGTTGACTCAGGAGCTGACCTGTCCGTCGCACAGGTGTGTCCCAGGAGGCCTTGTCCTGGGGCCGGGGCTGCAGTGCCGAGCAGGCAGACAGGGTTCTTCCTCTCCTGGAGCTTACAGTCTTGTGGACTACAGCAAAGCATACGGCAGGTGGATATGAAGCATTGTATAAATTGAAAAGCACTATGAAAACATTAGTTATTCTTGCTTTAAGTAAGTTTTCTCCTGGAAAGTTCAGGTTCTCTTCTTATTTGAGTGATAAATTGATAGAATGTACAAATAAAAAGAAGTGGTCGGGCTGCACACAGGCCTTACACCCTTCACGAGAATTTACTCAAAAATGGATCACAGACCTAAATATAAAACTATAAAACTCCTAAAAGTTAACATAGGAGAAAATCTAGATGACCTATGGTGATGACTTTTTAGATATGACACCAAAGGTGCAATAATGAAAGAAATAATTGATAAGATGGACTTCATTAAAATTATAAACTTCTGCTCTGTGAAAGATCTATCAAGATCTTTCTATTATTAAGAATAAGAAGACAGACCACAGACTGGGAGAGAATATTTGCAAAAAAAAATTTGCATAATCTGGTAAAGGGCTGTTATGCAGAATATACAAAGAGCTCTTAAAATTCAATAATAAGAAAATTTAACAACCTGATTAAAAAATGGAGAAAAGACATGAACAGATACTTCATCAAAGAAGATGTACAGATGGCAAATAATCATATGAAAAGATGATCAACATCATATGTGATCAGGGAAATAAAAATTAAAACAAAATACCACTACACATCCACCAGAATGGCTAAAATCCAGAACACTGACACCACCAAATACTGGTGGGGATGTGGGGCAATAGAAACCCTCATGCATTGCTGGTGGGAATGCAAAATGGTCCAGCTACTTTGGAAGACAATTTCATTGTTTCTTATAAAACTAATATACTCTTACCATATGGTCCAGCAATCAGTTGAAAATTTATGTCCACACAAAAATCTGCACCGAAATGTTTATTGATAATCACCAAACACTGGAAGCAACCAAGATGGAGACAGTAAAAAGATAGTGGTTGCCAGGAGTTGGGGAGAGGGGATGAATAGATGGAGCACAGAGGATTTTTAGGGCAGTGAAACTATTCTGTATGATACTGTAAAGGTGGGTACATGTCATTATAAATACGTCAAAATCCATAGGACGTACCAAGAGTGAGCCCTGTTGTAAACTGGACTTCGGGTGATAATGATGTGTCAGTGTGGGTTCATCAGTTATAACAAATGTACCACTCTAATGTGGGATGTTGATAGTGGGGGAGGCTGTGCGTGAGTGGGGGCAGTGTGTATATAAGAACTCTCTGTGCTCAGTTTTGCTGTGAACCTAAAACTGTTCTCAAAAATAAAGTCTTGAAAAAAAGTGGTATCTCTGTCAGAGAAGATAGAAGGCAGATAATGCTTTGCACACTCAGAGTAAGGAATTATTAAATGTTTGCTGCATAAATAAAGGAGTGGTGTTAGGGTTTGGAAATTTACTGTAAGCTGGTACTGATTCCTGTCTTGCTTGTTAAATTTTCATAAATGTTATTAATTACATTCTAAGAAAAGTAGGAGTATAGAGGTGATCCATACAGAAAAATTTAACTCAAAATTCAAAATATTGATTTTTAGAGAGTGCCAGAGTCAGCAGTGTATACCTGGATTTCAAAATATGAACTGGAATTAATGGTATTGGAAAGTGTTAGGCACAGTATATCTAATGTTTCTGATTGTGAATGAGATAAAATCCTAAATTTAGAAACCAACATGATTATCTTGGAAAGAAGAAGGAGAGTTTATGTCCTGAGATTCTGTTTATCCATAAAGCATGCAAAATGAGAGTAATTTTTTTCCAAAGAAATTTAATTTAATGGGAAACAACTTGTGTGATAGCTCATGTGGCAATTAAATGAAAATATTTTATTATCTGGAGCATTTAAAAATTCTGCGACTTTGGGTTAATTTCACATATGTATGAATGTCACTAATAAATTTTCAAAAATTCTGAAGGCCTTTGACTCTGACACTTTATTTTTGTAATCGTTTGCACAGAATCCCACGTGGCGAGATCGGCGCTGGGGAGAATGTGTGAAGGCCGCTTCAGCAGTTCTTAACAGATGGCTTTCTCCATTCATTTTCTTCCATAGGCAAACATGCGGAAGACATATTTGGTGAGCTGTTTAATGAGGCTAACAACTTCTACATCAGAGCAAATTCTCTTCAAGACAGGATTGATCGCCTCGCTGTCAAAGTTACCCAGCTGGACTCAACAGTGGAAGAGGGTAGGTAATTGCATGAAAGCAATGAGCTAGAAGTGATGTTGACAAGATGGTAGTAATTAATTGCAGGGTAATTACTGCTTTTTCTTTGGGGTGGTATGCTGATATTTCATCTTCTCTTTTCCTAAAAGGATATTGAGGGGGGAAAACCCCACAACATTGGGTTAATTCGTGATTAAAAGATTCATATCTTGTTTGCCTCATATGCTGTACTCTCTTGTAAAAAAAAATTACGCATATGGTATTTGTTTTAAAGGATTCTTCAAATGTATTCAGTATTAGAAGTCCTAATTTAGGTTATTGGTAGTTATTTTAAAGATACTTTCTTTAAAGAAATCACTCCAAAGGCATGGTCCAGCTAAGAGGGCTTATATATAGGTAGAGAGACAGAGTGAGGGCTTCTACCCAGTACTCTTGTTGAGGTTGATGCCTGTAAATAATCTTGGAGATCCTGCTGATTTAACTTCTCAGAAATAGCATTTACTGAAGGCCTTTAGGCCTCAGGGTTTAAGAATAAACTTAATATTGACAGGCACTATTCAGTTAACTGATAATCATTTCGATGATACACTCTGAAATGGTGGCAGTTTCAACAAAATTAAAACTCAACAATCCCTTTTTAAAAATTTCACCTTCTGTATCTTTTAAATGAAAAGCTGAGGTTAGACTGGGAAAAAATCTGCAACTTTTTGTATTAAGAAATGCCATTTCGTATTTACTTTAAGAAAAATGTTCAGATTAAAAATTATTTCTAACTTTATATAACATAGCTAAAGTTTCTCTTGTTGCATTAAAACAATCCTAGCATCTGATTTTTCTACTAGACTTATAATAGTAGTGTTAGTAAAAAATGAAGACTTTACTTTTTAAAAATGTAGTTATTTATGGAATTCATACCTCATCATTTAAAAAAATGTTTACTTGTGTTCATGTCTTTTTCAAAGGTCAAATTTAAATTAAGTGAATTAGAAATTTAATAAAAATATAGAGCATTGAAATTTTAATATCTGTTATGAATATTCTTTAATCAGATTTTTAAAAATTATTTGGAAAAAATAAAAATTTGAGTAGCTACTTGGTCTATTCAGATAACGAATTTTTAACATCTTCAATCATTCATTCATTTCAAATGATATCACAAATGATTTTTAAATATTTATTCATCTTCCTTTAGTTTTTTATTGGCTCTTGCCATTGGAATGCTTGTGATAAACCTTACACTGGAAAGGGTTACTCTGTAGATTAAATTTCATGAAGTTTTACAGTATATTTCACATCCTTAATTCCCTTTCCAATCAAGATTTTTCATTGTGACTTTCCTTGGTACAGATGTTGTAGTAGAAAAAACAGTTGACCAAGTTAGGGAATCTGTATTCTGTTTTGAGTCTGCTACTTTTCTACTGGGTGATCTTGGAAAAGTCACTTAACATCCCTGAGTCTCCTCTTCATTGGTCAGGTGGGTTAACGGACCAGTTTGCCCGCCTCAGAAGTGTGTCAGAGTCAGATGAGTTAATCCATGAGATGTAAAGTGTTGTGCAAACACGAGAAATAGGTATAATCAGCCCTGATTGTCTCACTCCTTAGTGTAGTTTTATATCATGCTACTTAATTTCTAAGACTATATGTATGTTGAAAAGCTTTGCCATCTTTCCTTAATGTTAGTGTCGGAAAACTTAATGTAACTTTGACATTTGTGTATTTTTTGCAGAAGTATTTCCCGCATGTATTATAATTAAACTGGTATTAACTGTTTGAATGTTTTTTTCCCCTAGGCTACCCAGATCTTTGTATTTACATGCCTGTTACACTCAGCTGTGTTCCTGTGTGGTCTCTGAGAAATGCTGTTAAAGAATGGCGCTCTGATATTAGTGCAGGGAAATAGATCACCACAAAGGAAGAGCAGACAGGATTTGACTTCATTTCATAGAGATAACAGTTATTTAGAAGAAGGAAGGATGGCTTCCAATGAACAGTTACAAACACTGTTGTTCTAGGAGATGTTTGTGATTGTGGCTCAAATTATACTTATTTCTAAACAGTTAAAAATATTTCCATGTGACTCAACTTGGGGGACTTTTCTCTAAATAGTGTCACTACAGGATATCAACATGAAAAAGGCTTTCAAAAGTTCCACGGTCCAAGACCAGCAGGTGGTTTCAAAGAACAGCATTCCCAATCCCGTGGCTGACATTTACAACCAGAGTGATAAGCCGCCTCCTCTGAACATCCTCACTCCCTACAGGTATGGATGCCCGCGCTCCCGGACCGGCTCAGCACCGCGAAGTTGAGGGCGGTGGACAGTGCTGTGAAAGTACTTTTTCAAACTTTGAAAATAAGAATTGCAGTATTATACACAGTGAAATTAGTTATTTGTACAGAATTGCTAAAGTTTTAGTATGTCAAAATATAAATAAACTTACCAAGAGAGCTCTAATTTTAGCTATTAAATGTAGATATTTTAAGCATCAGTGGGTACATTACAAAACAATATTGTGTGTGGTTAAGTTGTTCCTCATATTCAAAGTCAATTTTAAAGGAACTGAATAATTCATTTATAATGCAGCAAAATACCCGTCTCAGCGGTTTAGCACTGCAGAGACATTTGTTATTTAATTCAGAAAAATTTGTTCGGCAGCATTAGGGATTTTTAAGAGTGAATATTAAGTCAACAGGTTAACCTGTTACTGTTAAATGGTAGGACACATTATCAGGATCAAACTTCCCAAAAACAGAATGGAAAATAAATAGTGCAAAAAATTCATGTTAAGAGACCAACTAAAAACACTTTTTAAAAACAGCTCTCCTACCACAGTAGTGTTTTCTCTCCGTAGTTTGTCCTTCTTTCCAACCTCCCTGCATGTGGTTTCTCATTGTTCCTCCCTGCACATCTTGTTCCTCTCCCATCAGTTCACCCTCCTGTCAGGCTCGTTCCTTCAGCCTCTGAGGAGCCTGGCCTGTGATGGGGCGTGGTCCTCTCTGCCCCCAGGCTTAGCTCCGCCGAGGATGCTCCTGCGGACGCCTAGAATCAGTGAGTCCTCTGCTTCTGCTTCCATTCCTGCCTCCGTGGGCCCATTGGTCCTTCTCAGGGAGGGCCCAAAGCATTTCTTGCTCCGAATCCCGTCCCTTCTCAGGGTCCAGAAGGAATGTTGGACCTTCCCTTTATTGCAGCTCTGCTGGGGCAGCAGCACTTCAGGCTGCATCCCTTTCAGCATGGACGGAAAGTGTCCCTCACAATCAGGTGGTAGAGATTCTGTGATGCGAGGGGACCAAGATGCCACATTTCTCTGTGAAACAAGTACACTTTCCTGGGGGTTTTAACACACTTATTTAAAAATTAATGATAGATGTGAATCATGGTATTGTCAACCTAATGTTTAACATGTGATTTGCTTTGGTTCAATAGGCATTTTTCTGGGGCAATTTCAGTTTTGCTTAGCACTGGGATCCTTGAGGGCTTGCTTATTAAAATTTTCCTAAGAAGCCTCACTAAGTATTCTGTTCTAAAGGAACAAAACCAGAACACTCAATGAACCACTTATATTTGATTAATCAACATCATGATTAAATATTTGTGGTGATTTAAAAATTTTAATTGCATAAAAATGAATTGACTTTCATTTATATTGTCTGTGTGTATTCAGTTTTATGGAAAATAAAAATGCCTTTGACTTTTTAATAGTGTGTTTAAGAATAGCAGTGCCAACTCTAATCTACTTTTTGTTAATACAGTAATATTTTGGGTATATAAAACACATAAACAAACTTTTGCATTTGAACTTGTGTGACTCTGTCGCAACACAGTGTTAACATAGGACAAGTGCAGTGTGACTGAAAAATGAGTACTTAGTTACTACAAACATAAGACGTTTCTGCTTATATTCTTATGTCAAGGTTAACTTCTGTTTACTTATGTGAGTTTCTGCTTTCATTAAAGTATTCCATTTTTTTAAAAAGTGTGCATTTTATACGTATGTCTTAAGTTTTACAGCAAGTTACTCCCTGGTTTTTCTATATCTTTACCTGTATTGAAAGCCTAGTGTCTTGGGGAATCAAATTATATTTTTCACAATGATGTTATTTATAAAATCTCCATAATGCAGGTCCCTTGTCACTTAGGAAACTTAGAAAGGAAGGAAGGATTTTAAGTAAGTCAAGGTTAGCGAATGGAGTGAGTTGTGCTGGTTGGTTAGTGATTTTCAGTGAGAGTGACCAGAATCGCCCACATGGGCCTTGGTATGTGAGGATGAGAAGCCCAGCAGGACGTGGCATGGCAGGAACTTCAAGGACACACAGGTTTTTCCCCCGAATAGTTCAGTCAGCTTTCTTTGACTATTTGGGCGTAAATTCTTTCCTGTACTCATTTCGCTGATTTTTGCTTTCTCTGTGTGCCTTAAATGACTTCTTGAAATACTAATTTAAAATGTAAATATTCCACTTCCTCTTGAAGGTAATCTACAGACCACTTACTTTTTAAAGCATTAGTAGAATAGTGTTTACTTCATATCATGATTACTTGGACCTTTACTATTGATTTATATTACAACTTTGGATTCATATTGGCTATATTATTATTGGTTTTATGATAAATGAATAACTTATATAAGACTTGGACTGTTCCTTAGACCACAGTAATTGTAGCAGTACTTGAAAATGAAATGGCTAGAAGTGAATTTTCTTTGTGGGTTAGTACTTCCACTTAAAATATATATAGTTCATCACTTTTTCCCGAGTCACATTTATATACCATCAACAGTCTGCTTCTTTCTCAATTGAATTTATAGATGTTTGGCAAACCTGATTAAGAAAAAAGGACAGAGAACTTACTAATTTTTATGCTGATAATGAAGCTTCAGAGTAGAGGTGAATGTAGATATCCTAAAAATCCATCCCTGTCTGTGTATAGCCCCTCCTGGAATAAACAAGACAGTTCCTCAAATAATTGAGGTATTAAATATTGCTGTTTATGAGCCATGTTGTGATCTTTTAGGAGAATGTTTTTATACTGAAGTCCAAATTTGCAAGAATATTTTTTACCTAATTATTCTAGAAAAAGTTACTGTTCTTGCATGTTTACATGTTTTTTCAAATAAGGAAATTTGAGACTCGACTCCTAGCGACTCTGTGAACAGCAGAGCGGAACCCTGCCTGGTCTTTTTGCGCCATCCTCTCACCTTCCAGCGCTGTATCAGACAATGCTCTTCACACGGTTTTCATGGCCAGTTTTTTTGGAAGTGGGTGGCCAGGTCCTTCTTCCTAGTTTGTCTTAGTCTAGAAGCTCTGCTGAAACCTGTCCACCATGGGTGACCCTGCTGGTGTTTGAAATACTGGTGGCATATTTTTTAGCATCACAGCAACATGCAACTGCTACAGTATGACCAGCGATGGGCAGTTGTGTGGTTCCCTGACCAGGAAATGAACCCCAGGCCAAGGTGGCGAGAGCACCAAATCTTAACCACTGAAGCAGCAGGGTTAGTTTAATAAGTATAGGACAGTTAAAAGGCCCTATGCCGATATTATAATCTCATGAGTTAAAATTGAAGTAATATTAACTCTATATGAAAATAATCTAACAACCTTTTTTTTCCCCTGACTTGTAATACATTGACTTATAGAGATGATAAAAAGGATGGGCTGAAGTTCTATACTGATCCTTCCTATTTCTTTGACCTCTGGAAAGAAAAAATGCTACAGGACACAGAAGACAAAAGGAAAGAGAAAAGGCGTCAAAAGGTAAATAATTCTCGTATGGAAAACTTGCATATAAATGTGTAAATGGGATTCTTATTTAGAAATAAATCAGTAAATTCTTTATTTAAATGGTTGAGATGTTGGACTGAGTGCTGAAGTTTCTTCAGAGGTTGAATTTTTTACATGAAGATACAATTCAATCTAACACAGTAATACCATTTTCAATAAATACTGTCTGATTTTTTCTTTAACATTTGCTTTGCATTAACAAAAGTAGTGGCTAAAATTTCAGTTTTGTTTGTAACCATGTCTTGTAACTTCTTCTGCTCTTTCAAAATTGATAAAGCAGTCAACGTGCCATGTCAGATGTAGTGACCTGCTTTCATGTTTTTAAAGCATGCTTAACTGTTGGTTGCCAGCTAGCTGCGTTAACACCTTGGCGAGATGCTCACGTTGGGCTGAGAAGGCGTGTGAGCCGCACGTTTAGGGGGTGCATGTGCTGAAAGCGAGGCTCCTGTGGTGGGTGCAGTGGGCGGGATGCTTGCAAGGCTGAAGGGTGAGAAGCATCTGCATGGCCAGCCCCCTCGGAAGGACAAGCCCCCTCAGGTTTGGCTACTTCTGTTTTGAAAATTGTCCCTTTGTGGCCCAGAAATTAGACTTAAGCCATTCAGAAGAGTTAATTCTCCATAGGCAAATATTTGCCAATGCTTTTATATGTAAGCTTTGTTTTAAAAAATGACCACCTGTTTTGTTTGACAGGCATCAGAGTGCTTCAGTTAACACAGATGCTGTGCATGTTGTGGGCTGGCAGCCTTCAGATTTTGAGGCGTTTAGGTGTGTTGGCCCAGTAGGAGTGACAGTTTGGGGTGCGAGAGAATTTGGGATTTGAAAGCAGGATTTAAGAAAGGGAACAGGAAAACATTTTGCAGACTGCAGTGTAAGGTGTTACCATGGAATTCTAGGAAAGAATTCCAGCGGCTTGGTCATTCCTGCTCTCTTTGTGCTGGCGAGTTGGGGAGATGAATTGGGAAGTCTTGCGCAAGTTGCTGAGTGTTCAGTTGGAGAAGATACAAAGTATTCAAGTGAAGAAGAGAAAGATCCTAATCTCTTGAATGGAAAAGAAACAGATATTTAAAGGCATGTTGGTCTTAATCCCCATACCTTTTTATAGCAACAGGGCAAACACTCCAGGGTTTTAAAAGAGTACCTGCCGGGGCTGGCTCCATGGCCAAGTAGTTAAGTTCGTGCACTCTGCTGTGGCGGCCCAGGGTTTCGCTGGTTCGGCGGGTCCTGGGCATGGACATGGCACTGCTTGTCAAGCCATGTTGAGGCAGTGTCCCACATGCCACAACTAGAAGGACCTGCAACTAAGATATACAACTATGTACCAGGGCGGATTTGGGGAGATAAAGCAGAAAAAAAAAAAAAAGAGTACCTGCCTTTAAAATATGCCTGTCCTTTTTTTTTTTTTTTTTTTTGAGGAAGACTGGCCCTGGGCTAACATCTGTGCTCATCTTCCTCTACTTTATATGTGAGACACCTGTCACAGCGTGGCTTGACAAGCAGTGCTAGGTCTACACCCAGGGACCGGACCGGCAAAGCCCGTGTCGCCAAATTGGAGCAATGTGAACTTAACTGCTCCGCCACCGGGCCAGCCCCTGAACATGCCTCCCCTTTTACACATCCTTCCAGGTTTCCCTTCTCAGGGGAGTACTTTTGGCAAAAGTATTTAATTTTTTCGCCAGTGTTCTTCAGAGGAAAAGTCTTAATCTATATATGATTATTGTGTCTTTAAAATTACTTGTCATTTACTTGGCTGTTTTGTCTCCTTCTGCTGTTCCTCAAACACATAAAGTTCTGATAAGAATTTCCTATTCATTCATTTATAGAATGAATCTTTTTGTTTCTAATGCCTTTAAATGCTGGATGCACAGTGGTGAAAAAGAGAGCTGTTGCCTCGTGAAGATTAGAGTATAGTGGGAGACAATTATCATGCAGCCCCTGGAACTCATAAAGAGGCAGAGAAATTTGAAAATTCTAGTACAAATCTGCTTTATATAGGAATAGAAGATGAGGCAGGATATCCTTCATCTCCCGGGATTTCAGGAGCCCAAGTCACTTTCAGTTTGGAACTAACAAATTTATCTGGAGGAAAAATTAGTTTGGAAAATTTGGGGATAAGAAATCCATTGTTCTTGAACTTTAAGTTTCCTTAGTTTCGTTGTTTAAAAACACTAAAAAGTATAATTATTCAAATAAATATGTAGTTGTAAGTATGTGGTTACAATGCTGGATTGTTGTGAAGGAAAAAAATGGGGTGCTGTGGGTGAGATGACAAGGTGGGGGGCTAATGTGAATGAAGTGGAGTGTCAAGGAAGGCCTCTCTCGAGGGTCGTTCACGAGATCCCAGGATGGATGACAGCATTGCAGCAGTAGGTGTGTGGGAGCGTGTGTGTGGGTGAGGGCATGCTGGAGGGGTGAGGGCATGCTGGGGGGGTGAAGGCATGCTGGGGGGGTGAGGGCATGCTGGGGGGGTGAGGGCATGCTGGAGGGGTGAGGGCATGCTGGGGGGGTGAGGGCATGCTGGGGGGGTGAGGGCATGCTGGGGGGGTGAGGGCATGCTGGAGGGGTGAGGGCATGCTGGGGGGTGAGGGCATGCTGGAGGGGTGAGGGCATGCTGGGGAGGTGAGGGCATGCTGGAGGGGTGAGGGCATGCTGGGGGGGGGGGCGGTGCTTCAGCGTCGAGGAGCAGTCTGAGCAGAGGTAGCTCAGGTCGTCCTGGAGTAGGAACAGTGTGGCATATGCTAGGGATTTGATGTAGGCCAGTGTGGTTGGGAGTATAGATGCATCACTGTTAACATTTTGTCAGAGTTGGTTCACGCGTATGTGTCACATGTGTGTTGATGGGTAGATTTGGGGGCTGACCGTTGTAAAGAAAGTTGCAGATATCCTAACACTTAATCCCTAAATATGTGAGCGTATACACCTCTTAAAAGTAAGGGCAGTAGTTATCCATTTAATACAGAGCTGCTTAATCAGGACGTGTATTGGAATCACATTGAAATCTCCTTCTCTTTTTTCTTTTGGTTTTTAAAAGTATACAAACAATACTGCTGGTTGTAAAATGCTCAGATAACACTGAGGGAAATAAATCAGTTTAGAAAACTTGGGGATAAGTTTCTCCCTTCCCCGAGCATAACTAACCACTGTTAACAGTTTGGTGTGCGTATTTTCCAACCTTTTAAGCATTCATAAATATATGCATACACATTTCACAAAGTATTTTTATATACATAGAATTGGACTACACATGACTTATGCACACACATACAGACATATACATATGTTATACATATATTGACATCATTAAAGATGTACTTCATTCTTTTTAACAGTTGTGTAGTATTCCAAGGTATGGATGCTTCATAAACTATTTACCTGTTATTGTATTAATGAATATCTGGGTTGTTCTAGCTTGTTGCTGTTACAGTACTGCAGTGGGTACCCCTGTACTCATGTGTACTCATGTCCTCAGGATAAATTCCTAGAAGTCGAATGTGGGTTTTAAATTTTGAAAGATACCATCATATTGTCCCTGACCTTTAAAAGACGAACCAATTTATACTCTTAGCAAGCTTACTCCAGTCCTGGATATTATTATTGTTATTTTGGTGACCTCCGCCCCCTCAAAAAAACTTAATTTGTGTTACACAAATTAGTTAATAATATCTTTATTAACCATTTATATATGTTCTGGGAATTTCACGTTCACATCCTTCGCCAGTACATTACCTACGCCTCCTGAATACCTCAAAAGCGGTCCACTTCTCTGTCACGCTACCAGCCGTGAGCCGTCTGCCCTCCTTTCACCTACCACCTGGGTAGCTTTCTAACTGGTATCCCTACCTTTCTCCTTTATCTGTTCTCCACAGGCATCTTTACAAATGCCTTGGTATGTCATCCCTTCCCTTCTGATTCTTCAGTGGTTTCCCACTGCTCTTGGGATAAAGAACAACATTTTTAACCTATCCTTCAAGGTCTTGCCTGCCCTTCAGCTCTTGAGAGCCATTCACCCTAATTCACCAGTTACCTTCTCTCACTTCTCCTAATGTGATGCTCTCCCCTTCCTTCTCAGAGCTGTTGCACATTCTGTCCGCTCTTGGCACATGTCTCATCCGTACTCCTTTGCAGAATTCGTGCCCACTCACCCTACACATCTTGTCTCTCAGGCACTCCAGGATACCATCCCTGACTTCCAGACTAGACAGCATTCTGTTTGTAATGCATTTAAACCTTTTACCACATTTGGTAATTAGTCATTTATGTGTATGATTTTGTAGGCTTCCCCCACTGGACAGCAAGCTCCATGAGGGCAGATACCTGTCCCTTTTTTGTTTGCTATTTGCGTCATCAGTGCTTGGCACAGTGCCGGGGACATAGTAGGCACCGTGAGCTCATGGGGCTCAAGCACTGAGTCACATTTACTGAGTGTGTACTCTGTGAAACCATGTGTGGAGGTCCCGTAGAAGGAGCGTAGGACTTAAAAGCACATAGTTCTCCTTAAAGATCAGCAGATCTTATGAGGGGAGCAGGGAAAACTTGTTAACACACAGAGAAATAACTGTCCTCACCTTTAAAGAAGCACCTATGTATGTGTTGAATCCATTTTTGCTGGCAAAGTAGGACCAGAGCAAGCATGATTCTTTGTGTGGGCAGGTAAGTTGTTTCTTGTTTTTGTTTTATGTTAAGCTAGTTAGCAAGATTAGCTTAAATATTCTGTAATAATCATAGAAACTGGAAATAGAACATTTTGAATTGTTTTTTGCAAGGTGATTGCATGTTAACAAGTTAGTGAGAATTGTGTAGTGGTAGGAAATGATTTCTCTGGGTGGTGTTGCCTGATGTCGTCCGTATAATACAGAGCTAACAGGTACAGTACGTGTCAAACAGCTGAAAGCCGAGGAGAGTGAGGATTCCTTACCAAAAAGGGTGGGAACGGCTCTTGCGGTTGCATCACAGTAAGTTCCGCTTATTTAGGTTGAACAGTTAAGTGTAGTTATTTTTGTTGGGTCTGTGTTAGGGTTTTCTTGACGTTGGAGTGAATGGAATGGGGATGTCTCTTGTGTGCACGTCAGGCTTGTTACCTGTGCGTTACAACTGCATTAACCTGCTCTTTTCCTTCCCTTCTGTCTCGGCATGCTTGCCTTCTTTTCCTGGACATCAGGAGCAAAAGCGTATAGATGGCACAACCCGTGAGGTGAAAAAGGTTAGAAAAGCCAGAAACAGGCGCCAGGAGTGGAATATGATGGCATATGACAAAGAGCTTAGACCCGACAACAGGTTGTCTCAGAGTGTGTACCACGGAGCGTCTTCCGAGGGATCCCTGTCCCCAGACACTAGGTGTGTGTGTGTCTTGTGGCAAAGCCTCTGAGTAGTACTTGGTTTATTATAAATGGGAAATGCACCAGTAGCTTTGGTGTTTATATGACCGACAATATGTCTCAAAACTTTCCTTAAAAATTAAATATATATATTTTTAAATTTTGAAATAATACTTTAAAACTTTTATTTTACATTGGGTTACTTTGTATGATTTTCCATCTCTGACTTACCTTTATTGTTCAGTTAATCTAGATGTAGTGTTTTAATAACATCAATTCTGAATTTGGGCTTAGGAACTGCCAATGAAGTTCATTTTAATTTTAATAACCGTTTGATTCTTTCTCCTCCTCTTTAGCTTAGAATGTTGAATTTCCTCTGCCCTCGGTGTCTAGAAATGATTGATAGGTGGCAACTGATGTGATTAAGGAGTAACTTCATTGTTATTTTCGATAACCTTTTCAGAAAGTGATGAACAAAGGAGACGCTTATTTCCTCGGTTCACTAATCTTACGTATTCTAATTCCAGGAGAAGAATTCTGTTGGAGTTTACTTTAAAAATTTGTTAGCAATTAAGTAAAAATATTTCTTGCAGGTGTGAATGATGTGGTCACTGAGTCACATTTGTCACAAAAGGGATTCGTTGAACAAGAGGAACTGACTAGTCAATTTTAACTTAGGGTTTAATTTCCTATTTCTGCTTTTGTGAAGGGCTCATCTTCCATTTGCATGAATTCTCAGAGCCTTCCATCAGCACTAAAAAAATGTGAGGAGAGTTTGTACACGATCCAAGAAGGTTTCAAAACCAGCCACAACCTGGACATTGTGTTGTATCAGTCCTTTTTAAAAAGTTTTTATCTTTATAACCTCAATGCTTAGCACAGACTCTGCATACAGAAGATGCTTAACATTTGGAGTGCCTGTAAATATTCCTGCCGTAGAAGGGTTGTAGTCATTGGTTGGATACGAGGCAAGTTCTAGGTAATTTTTCTGTACAAGCTGTTATCTGTTAAATATTAGAAAATTATTGGACTTTGAGCTCCAACCTCAAGTTTGAATCTTTTTGTCAGCTTATTTCTATAGAAAATAAGATGATGATACAATTCTGCCCATAGTTCTTTGCGTGGGGGGGGAGGGCGGAGTACTTGAACTTGATGGCCCCCCGGGTGTCAACTTGCTTTTCGTTTTTTTCCCAACTACTTTAGTTGTGATTGTTTACTCGTGCAAAACATACACTTTATTTTGTAATACTACATATATACTCATTTTATTTCAATAGGTACAGATAGAAAATGATTTTTTTAAATCCTCGGTTGAATGATTGATATTCATTCTGGCATCTGAGATTAGATTGATCCATGTTGGGTTTAAAATTGATGGTAATTCAGATTATTTAGTATTCTGCCTTCATATTTATGTTATTTAGATATATCTTTCTCTCATTTTTTGAAAAGCAAATGGAATTATATGTTTTATTTCTTTATAATTTCCTTTTGTCTTTTATTGTTCCCTGTGGCCTCTCACTATGTTCGTGCACCAGGTAAATAGATTAGAATTCATCACTGAGCTTGGATTATGTCCCTTAAATTAATTAAGACATTTTTATTTTACTTAAGTGTATCACTTTTTTATTATAAAATTAGATTATCTTTTTATATTTGGAAATTACAGGAAAAATTAAAATGCTGTCCATAATCCTATTAAAGAGGCCACTGTTTGCATTTTATTGTATTTCTTTCCTTAGTCTTCTTTCTGTACACAAGTATGTTTCTCTTTTACAAAATTGAAGTCATGCTCTATGTTTTCTATCTTTTAACTTTTTTATTTCTTATATTCATGTTTTAAGTATTATTTAAAAACACGGTTTTTAATGTATGTATCCAGGATGACTGAGGGAAATTTGAATGTCAGATTTCATGGCATGTGTATAAGCTGTTCGTATAAGTAATAGATCTTGACCCAGTCCACATAGACTAATCATCAGTTTTTGTGGTCTCTATAGATGGTCAGGAATGTTTGATTCCCAGTGTGAACTTAGGCTGAGAACTGCTGAAATGCTTGCCCGCTGCTCTCTTTCACGTTATTCAGGAAGAGCGCTGCCTCCATGCTGACCGTCCTGTGTTTTTCCTCATCCTTTCTGGCCCTGTGTTACAGCACCCTGCTCTGCCCATGTCTCCCCACAAGACCCTGGGAGATTCATTTCCTTCTCCCCCGGGTCTCCGCTGCTGTACTTCTCGTTTCCACGTCGTCTTCACTCCCGCCAGCTCTGTGTTCTGTAATAGATAATTACTGACAAGCAGGAAGCGCCAGGACCACCCCACTCCTCTCCACATTGGCACAGTGTCATCTGTGGCTGATTCCTACCTTCCTGTCGGGGGTCTTTTTCTCCCCGCAGCTGCCCTCCTCCTCTTGTCTCTTCCAGCCCACTGGTGTCCCCGTTATGTCCGTGTCCACTCTTCAGTGCACCAGTCGCCTCTCCTGCCTGCCCTTCGTCGAAGTCCTGCCCTCCCGCACACTGCCACAGTGCTTGTCCACCTCACACGCACTGCCGTCCTTCACTCCCTCCTTCTTCGCCCCCGTCATTCGCTCCTTTTGGCCTGGTGTCACAAAGCTGCCTTATAAGGACAGCACTCTAAATTATGCCAGAATATTTGTAATTTCTGGCCCCTCATCTTATCAGAAGCACTGTGTATTTAGCTAGATAACTTTGTTTCCTTTAGAAAGTTGTGCCCAGTCTGTAACAGTCACACATACAGAGTCAAGCACACGTCATCAGTGACTTCAGAGTTTTAGGTGTTTACATTTTTAAACTCTGCTAAATCTAAATACAGTCGCCTTCTTCCCCCATTAAACGTATTTTTAACTCACTTGCCAGTTTTCATAGTTCAAAAGACAGTCATAAGCTCACCGTAATCTAGAATTTATGCTGCAATTAGGGAAGAAAAAAGAAGAAAGCAGTCTCTTCTCATTTAGAAAGCCTTTCTGGGCTGCGCCACGCTCCGGTTAAGGGAGGCTGCGTCTGAATCCACAGGTGGAAGCTCATGGGTGTCCTCCTCGCTCCCTCCACATCCCCAATGTGTGTTTGCCTGTTTCCTTCAGAGAGAGAAACACAAGCTGAATCCTAACAGAAACCTGCAAATAAATGTGAGAAAAGTAAGAACAAGAAGAGAAGAGTGGGAGAGAAGGAAAATGGGCATTGAGTTTATGAGTGACGCAAAGAAACTGGAGCAGGCAGGGAGCACGAAAGAGGACAGAGTGGCCAGAGGGTTTGTCGTTTTGCTTTCTTGGGTTCCCAGCCCTGGTTTCTGTCCTGCTTTGGCCGTCAGGGGAGGACGTGCAACCCCTACTGACAGTGTGTCCTGTAACCGTAACCCGGGCCGGGAGCACTACCTGTTACTAACGCCCATGGCGCCGTGCGGCTGCGGCTCTCCCGGGTTCCCGCGCTCCCTCCAGGGGCCCGCTGCCGTCCGGGCACCAGCCTCTCGCTCAGCCCTGCGAACTAACACCAGGTCTCTGTTCCTTTCCAAGCCTCGCTCAACTGCGAATTCAGAGGAAGCAGGAAGGCCTTTCCATATTGCACCACATTCTCTCTTTGTTTTTTGGCTAAACAGGTTTCTTCTGTTTAGGAAAAACACAATTCACTGTGTTGCATTCTTGATTTCTTTTTCTGTTCTTACTGTTAATGTTTATCCAGTTCACCTGCCATTTTATAATTTCTAATTATATACTGTCAGTTTCATTGCCACTGAAATCGTCTGTCTTAGATGCTGTTTTTAAATTAAATGGAATTTATCTTGTAGCCTTCTCTCTGAGAAAAAAGTGTGCTGAAATATTCTGAAAATGGGGCTCTGCGGTTTCCCGCCTGCCGATCTCTGCCTGACTCACTTCCAGGCTGTGACTCTGAATCCGTGTAACCCTGGGCTTGCTGCTAAAGTCCTAATTACGTTGTTGCTTGGAAGCTCGCACGGGGCTGGACTAGTTGATAGTAGAAGAAATAAATGTGTGCTTTCTGTGCACTGGCAATGTTATTGTTCAAATATATGCTTATGCCTGTTAGGGGGAATCTTTTTAACTTACTTTAAATTTCTTCCACCCCTTTTTCTTGACCCTCAGGTCCCACGCATCGGATATTACAGATTACTCTTATCCGGCCACTCCCAACCATTCTCTGCACCCGCAGCCTGTGACGCCTTCTTACGCTGCCGGTGATGCGCCACCGCACGGGCCCGCAAGCCAGGCCCCCGAGCATGAGTACCGACCGCCCTCTGCCTCGGCGAGGCACATGGCCCTGAACAGACCTCAGCAGCCGCCACCGCCGCCCCCGCCACAGGCCACAGAGGGGTCGCAGGCCTCTGCACCCATGGCTCCAGCAGACTACGGGTAATTCAGAATGCCTTGTGCTCTGCTCGCTGCTTGGAATCTTGCTGTGTGCTGTGTAAGAATTTTAACCGAACAGTCATACTTTAGAGGCCAGAATGCAGCCAGGAATGACTGGATAGAGATACTATCAGTTATGACAAATTCTATGTTAAAAAATATAGTGTCAACACTCCCCTTTTTTGTTACAGATAAATCTCAGGTTTGTGTCTGTATTCACGTACACATCCCCTTTATACACATATTTGTGTATATTTGAATGGATCCTAAGCCAAGGTGTTGATAAAGGATGATATGCCAATTTTATGAACCTGTCCTACATCCTGAAGTTTCTTTACATATCCTAGGTGAACCGCAGAGAAATATGGCAAATGAAAACTAAAACACAGCACCCCAGGCGTCACTTCTTATGCTTGGCTGGACAATCTCCTTTCGTGGTCTCTTGGTGCCCTGACATTATTCTGGCACCAGTCTCTCTTGTTTTCTGTCATTGGAGTAGAATTCAAACACCTCCTGAAAAAGACCCTCATGTTCAAATGTTTCTTAATTTAAGCACCTGTCTGTGTTCTAGCAGGCTGTCTTTAGTGCCCTCATTTTTCGCTTTGACCCTGATCCTTAAAGAGTTAGTCTCCTCAAAGTCAGTGCCCAGGAAGGTTGAATACGTGTTTCCGTTAACAAGTGTATTCTTTAATCCAGAGTGTCATGCTTCACTTTCTAAACTTGTGTCCCTCAACTTTCAGCCGTGTTCCCCCTGCCCACACAGTCCTGGGTTCTCTCTAAGTCGGGATTCTCAAGTGTGTTCTGAGGCTGTGACTAAGTGTCAGGCAAAGACGGACAGGGTCTCTGGTCTAGTTGGTTTGGAAAACCCTTGGCTAAATAGAATACAGCAGATTTCTTGGTGTAGGACTTTTCAAAGCATTTGATATTCTAATGGGCATTGTGGGTTTGGGGATTTCCATGGGATGGGATATAAAATACAGAAATTTCCGAATCTGATTGACCACAGAACCCTTTAAGACAGGTTTGTGAGTCACCCACTTCTGAGATGCCTGGTATAAAGGATGCCTTTTTGCTGCTTTTCTTAACCTCTGCCCTCAACTATTTTGTTCTAGCATTCCGCAGAAGATGACTTTTTGAGTGGTTATCTTTTTGGCACATTTCAGTAGATGATCTTGAGTTCCATCATAGTGAGTAATGTAGACCTGTGGAAATAACTGGCCCTGTGTGGATATTTACATCCTGCCATGGTTTAAATTCAAATGACAGGATGTATTGTGTTTGGGGGGAGCCTTTCTGTAAGGCATATGCGAAGCTCAGGGGATGTGACCTCTGTTGCTGCTTTGGTGACTGTGTGTTTCGTCTCTTTTTCAGGATGCTCCCGGCGCAGATAATTGAGTATTACAGCCCCTCGGGACCGCCGCCCCCACCGCCGCCTCCCGTGATTCCCTCAGCACAGACTGCGTTCGTCAGTCCTCTCCAGATTCCCATGCAGCCCTCCTTCCCGGCGTCGGCTGGCTCCTCCTACACGGCTCCTCCCCACCCTCCCTCCTCGGGGCTCCTGGTCACAGCCCCGCCTCCTCCGGGCCCCCCACCGCCCCCACCAGGCCCCCCTGGCGCAGGCTCTTCTCTCTCTTCCTCCCCCATGCATGGCCCCCCAGTAGCTGAGGCAAAGCGACAGGACACTGCACAACCACCGATAAGTGACGCCCGGAGTGATCTGCTTGCTGCTATTCGAATGGGTAAGTGGAGCACCCACATGCACACGCATCCTCAGAGAGATTCACTGTCTCCAACCAGCTACATCCTAGTCTTCTTCAAATATCTACTCTCTACACTCAGTCATCTTTTAGAATAAAATTACAGCAGGCTTGTTTGATTTTTTTTTTTAAATAGTAAGTGTGTTTTACGTAATGATAAAGAATTGAGAATTCAAGGAAGCTTTACTTGACTAGCAATAGGTAATCAAAGTGATCATTAATTAGTTGGATCTTTTCTCTGCATTCTACTCTAAGGGTAAAAGTATAAGTGAAAGAAAATGAGCTCATATCAGTGATCTAGTTTTTAAAAAAAATCTAGGATATGTCCTCGACTTTTCATATTTTTAGCTCGATGCGCTCAGCCAGTAGTTTTTCAACCTTTATTCAGCAGCAAATCTCTTTTGTCAGATGAAAGTCCTGCACTGAACCCCAGAACATGAAGCATCCAGAAGTAGAGCATCTCTGGTCAGGTCAGGGTGGGAGCCCGGCTGCTCACCCATGTGGGCCTGCCCCTCAGAGCCACATTGGATGTCTCTTCCACATCACGTGTTCTTCACCCCAGGGTGTGGCTCTGGCGGTCAAGGGCCACCCTGAGGTTGTGGGAATACTCCAGGCGTTCCTCATGCAGGGGTGCTGCATGCCTCTCGGTCACAGTTGTGTGGGGATGACTCAGGGGAGCCTGGCTGCAGCAGCAGCGGCATCATTCACAGGACAGGACGGTACGGCCGCTGCCTTTGCTCGAGCAGCCTGAGTGAGGCACACACGCCTTCCTGCAGGTCCCAGGGCTCTCTGTGTGTCTAGAACATCTTTGACACACTTTGATTTTGTCAAGAAAAGAGTCCCAGAGTTATAATACCTGGTTGATAAGGAATTTGGGGTCATAGTACGACAGTAGTTCTGCTTTTTCACGCCTGTAAGCCCTGTCCAGTAAGAGCGACACGTAACCTGGATCTGATTGTGAGGAAACCTCTGACAAACCCAGATCAAGGGACATTCTACAGAAGAGTTGCCTGTGTTCTTCAATAACGTGAAGGTCATAAAATGCTAAGACTGGAGAGCTGCCCAGATTAAAGGACATTAATGAGGCGTGGCAATTGATGCCACGGGTGATCTCGCATTGGATCCCGAACCTGGTGGAACGCTTTTCACTTGCTGTATTAGGTCTATTGGCAAAATTGAAATAAAATTTGTAGAATAGATGGTATTATTGAATCTATGCTATTAGATTGTATCTGTGCTAGTAGTCTGGTCTTGATCATTGTTTTTTTTTAGGAATTATACATGAAGTATTTCAGGGGCAGAGGGACATTATATGCCACTTATTCTCAAATGGCCCAGCAAAAAGTATGTGTGTTTGTATAAATGAGAATGACAGAGAACGACTGCCAAAACAAATGTGATCAGGTGTTACCAGGTGGGGAATCTGGGTGTAGGGTATATATGGGAATGTTCCTCTACCAGTCTTACAGCTATTCTGTAAATCTAAAATTATTTCAAAAGTTAAAGAATTAATACATTAAATCATCAGATATTTTGTTACTTATTAAGCAAGAGAGTAGACAATTGTATTTTATATTCATTTTCAACAATAAATGTTGAAACAGAGGTTTCTCGGTTACCTCGCCAGGTTAGTCAAGAGCTACTGGTGTAGAACACTGGTCCCCAAGCCTTTAGAGTACAGCGCTGTCCAGGAAAGTGTTCTGTAATGGTAGAAATGTTCCGTGTTCTATGGTCCAGGAGGGTAGCCAGTAGCCACAATAAACTTACCATCACATAGCCACCCATGGCTGGTGGCTGCCTTACTGGATAGTGCACCTCTGCCATTTCCACATGGTGTCCACGTGCACAGAAATTCTACTTAATTTTTTTATATTTCAACACGTTACTTTGCTATAAAAAACTTAGGACTTTGAGTGCACAGTCTTTTTTTTAGTCATGAAACTTCCATTTCCCAAGCTTTCCTCCTCTCAAATTTCCAAAACTTTTCATCCTTAGTGTCAGTAGAAAGAAAAAAGTCAAACAGACTTGCTAGTTTGTTTTAATTTGGAGCAGGCAGAGGGTCTTAACTCTCCACTGTGTGCCGTGTCTTCAGGAATTCAGCTGAAGAAGGTGCAGGAGCAGCGAGAGCAGGAGGCCCGGCGGGAGCCGGTCGGGGACGACGTGGCCACCATTCTGTCCCGGCGCATTGCCGTGGAGTACAGCGACTCCGACGACGACTCGGAGTTCGATGAGAACGACTGGTCCGACTGAGGCTGTGCGCAGGGGACGGCTCGGTGACGAGGCCGGTGGCCCACCAGGAGACCGTGTGTTGGAAGTGTATCGAAGATCTTAAGTGGTCTCAGCACTCACATAGTGATATTATAATCCTGTAGCTTAGCAACTTTTGTATTGATAATGTGATATTGCTTTTGCACATCCAAAACTTCTGGGTTTTTTCAGTATTTACTGTGTAATACTTAAGTGCCACTAAACATAGCAACTCGTGCTGCACATGAGGAAATGCGCTGTAACTACTGCGTTGTCCTGAAACAGCATTCTGCTTCCTTTTTCTTGGCCATGAAAGTGTTCAGTGCAGTTTGGGTTTACTCTCACTGATCATTATAATCTTGCAGACTTGCCCTGTGTTTGTGAAGCTGCCTGGTGTTAGGTCTTTGCAAGATTAACGACTGTGTGTCAGAGTGATGTCTTCCAATCAGTGAGTGATATTGTTTCAACTTTTGTTTTTTTAACGTGTTTCAGAAGAAGTTGGTTCTAGAGGGAGAGGTTTAACAAGTAAGGAGAATCAAATGTTTCTGCTTTCAGTGTTTTGCTTGGTATCCTCTGTGTGAATTTGGATGTTCTGTTGAAGAATTTCATTTTCTTTGCACGCTCTCATGAGGTGTGAAATTGGAAGGGTCATTTTCAGGCAGGATTCCCTGTGGGCGTTCACTTAGTCCCTGCTTCTTGATGATGTTTGTAAGAGGTTTCAGCAGCTCAATCAGAATGAAAATGAAGAACAGGGTTCTTTTTCCTCCAGAGGCCACTGGGGATGACACTCAAACATTTGACACCGCTTCGGCTTGGGGGCCCGCCAGCACAGACACGAGTGGTCAGGGGCTAAGGGCCGAGGTGGGCAGAGCTGCTGGGTGTCAGCCCGGGGAGCACAGGAGACCTGCCCATGTTATTTCCCGGGAGCCCTATCCCGGGTGCGGCCAGCTGGAGTTTTAGCTCCTCAGCGTGCTGCAGAGAGCGCTTCACGCGGTACCTCACTCCACCTGTGCTGAATTTTAAAAGCTTAGACTTAGGTGAAAGTAGGTATTGACAGCTATTCGCATTTCCTGGTGCTGTGGCCAGATTAGGGATCGACCACCGAGTAGGGCCTTCGCTCTCTCCTAGAAGCACACGTTCTCTGTCCTCACTAATGTTGTCGTTGGCACATTACGTTTTCAGAAGTACCTCAGATTGGAGTAGACCTGTAGCCGTGGCAAGTCCTTCTCCTCTCACCGTTGCCCTTCCTGTCACTCTTCCCCATGGGAATATGAGAGTCCCACGGGGTTTGCTTTCCTGGCGACTGCGAACCATTGGGAAACCCGTGAATGAGAGCTTATATTTTGTAATTCCAGATGAAGGATAACTGCTTGTTTAGAGTAGATAAATGCCCCAGGCTTTCACTGTAGATATGATTTCACAAATACACTAAGACACTTTACTAACTAAGGGATTCTTACCTGTGTACAGCATTTCAAATGCGTTGCAGTTATTAGTGACTCTGTCGTAGCGAAGGCATCTTTAGCTAAAGACAGTTGTTTGTATTGATGGAGGAATGTAAACAGGATGTGACTCATGGGTTTTTGTTACTGAGTTCTCCTGAGGAAATCAGGCTGCCCCCCAAATCTTGTCTGCATGTCACTGAGTGCACACTTGGGGGTTTGTGGGTGGTCATCACATGAAGCCTGTCCGCTGGATTTTAGTCACATGGATTTTGAAACTCTAAAATGCCTAATGTCTGCGTCTGCTTTCCAAGCCCATGTTTCCACCAGGGCAGCTGAGTCTCCTCTGCCAGACGAGCATCTTGGGCACAGCCTCTTGAGTTTCTGTTTCTTGGAGCTAGTCACCAATTGGCTGTCACCATAATTTTATTGAATATAAGTAATAGTCATTAATGAACTTTTAAGTTTCCCTCTCTAATTTCTCTCCTTTTTCCCCCTCCATGTAGAGGCCTACTGTGTTAGCATTATTCTTGGGACTTTTACCATTATAGTCTTACTTTGTGTTTATTACAATGTTTTGTCTTTATTGTTATGTTGAATTAGGAGCTCCCTGTATAATTCTAGAACTTGTATTCGGTAATGCTTCTTTGTTTTCTATGTTCCTTCTCTTCTCAGGATGGAGAGAATGCATAAAGCTACCACCCATGTCAGGATTTCTTCTGTTTATATCTATTACAGTAATATTAGTGGCACTTTATTCATAAATATTCATAAGCCTATTAATTATTAGTTGTCTTCCTGTAGCTTAATCAACCAGTTATTTTCAGCTTGATTTTCTGACTGTGAAAAAGCTGTTGCCCTGATGTGTTATATAGCCTTTAAAAGAATGGAAAAGGACTAAAATCCAGTTTAGATTATTTTTGCAGTATTTTTCTCAGCAAATTTGATTTATTCTAAAATTTAAGTCCAGGCTTTGTCTAATATGGTATTACATGAAAAGGAGAAAGTGAAGATTTTGAATTTTCGGTTTTCATTTTCAAAAAGGATTTACGAAAAAAATGGAAAAAAACATTTAAAAGTATATTTCATATCTATGAATTTTACATTTTAAAGTAGTTATATATGGTAAGGTTATTTTAAATTGTCCCCAGTTTTTTCTCCATATATATTTGAGTTTAATTTCCTGTAAGCTTTTTTCTCATGTCGTAGATTTAGGCAGGGGGGTGAGAAAATCACTCAGTACCACACATTAGCTACACAGACTCGATGTGGTTGAGCAAAGGCACATGATTTTCTGTTGTTCACCCCAAACCATAAGATTTGGTGCACTTATGTTTCTCTTTAGTAAGTATACTGTTAGAGAATTAACATTTTCAGTTCAGTAAATTTTAGAATATCAGAATCTTTTCTGAGCACCAAGTGGCTAGGTTGTAAAAGTTTTGTAATAATTTGCAACTGAAATACATGATACATTTAATCCATTAAAGACTAGTGGGAATGTATCAGCCAGAGTAGCAAGTAATTTTCGTTTTATAAATCAGAGTATCTGTCATCTTGGAGTATTACCAATGCTGTTGTAAATTGAATTTAAAGTGGTGTTAAAAAAACACTCCTGTTAAACAATTTTTATCTGTTTGTATATCTTACTATAGATTATGTACAAGTAACATCTAAATAAAGTTACACTTTTAACCCTAAAAGGTTTTGCTTATTTATAATAGTATTATATGTTTAACTCTTTTGGGGGAGGAAAAGTTAGAATTTGGGGAGGGTGGGCTTTTTAATTAAGGACATTTAATTTCGTTATTAGATTACAAAAGATACCACTCTGATTTCCATTTAAATTTCTACATAATCTGTGTGTAGCCGAGAGTTCAGGTGGGATTCCGTGAGTGACTCAGAGAAGCCCCAGCGTAGTTAGAAAGCAGCAGCCATTTCGGGAGCAGGAAGCAACATGTTCAGAAGATAAAGGTGTTTTAACCACATCTAGTCGTGATAATAACAGTGACTAATTACTCTGTAGCATTCATTGCTTATAGGATGCTTTCGTTTAACCCTTAAAATAATCCTGTCAAAGGAGCTTCCTCTCTCTTACGTATATGAGGGAGCTAGAGTGAAGTCAGGATGCTCGCTCAAGGGCCCAGTAGACAGAAAACTCAGTCACGGGGTAGAGTTGCCTGTGGGGAGCAAGTGGGTGTTGAGATTGGTGGGTGAGTGGGGCCGTCCGTGCTGGGGAAAGCAGCCTGGCGTCAAGGCTTCTCTCACAGCCACCTTTGAGCTGCCCGCACACACGGTGTCCCCCTCTCCCGGAGCCCGTGTCACCCAGTGTCAAAGCAGCTTCTTTGTGTGGTCTCCCCCGAGACTGTGTTCTGCGTGAACTGCATTCATATCCTGATAGCCTCAGTACAGGGTCCCATCTCCTGGACAGTGAGCGGCTCCTGTTGAATGATTAGGTGAATGATGGATTTCTGAGAGTTTTTTTACAAGAAAGTTTATTGTGTGTAACTTTAAAAATGTGAGGTATTTTACCAGGAACCATGTGTGTCCTCCCTATTAGTACTTGTCACTGGATGCATAGCCCACTTTGTTTGGTGTTTTCCCCAAGAGACCAAGCTCGGTGAGCAGGCATGGGGCCTCTTGTGTCCTGTTACAGCCTCTTTATCAAGCCCAGCGCCTGGCGCTGAACAGGTGTTGACAAATATTGAGTGACTGTCGTTTATAAAGCAGAACGGGGGGCTCTTTGCCAACAAGTGTTTGAAGGCCTAAGCGAGCATATATGTGGTAAGACATGTAGCGCACTAAGAAGAGCGCCTGACACTTGCGCACACTCGGTGAGTGTGAGCCATTACTGTCGTCTCCAGGTCACTTGCTGGAGATGAGGGAACAAGCCAGTCTCTGCCCTCATGGAACTTCTTGTCTAAAGAGAAAGAGAGACGTTAAATATTGTCAGATGAGTAATTTAGATCGTGTTCTGTGTTGCTTTCATTGGGGCTGGGGCGGGGAGTGTCCAGGCTGGCTGTGGGCCCAGGGAAGAGGCGGCCTAAGAATGAACAGAAGTTAGCGGGGGCCAGGGGAAGGCAAAGGAGCTTCTCAGTAAGTAGCGGGAGCAGCATTTGCATTCCCTGAGGTGGGAAGGACAGTATGAGGTGATAATGGGACCAAAGTATTAGCAAAATGGAAGAGCAAGTGTCATGAGGTGGGATACAAAGATGGTGGGAACCTTCCCGTGCCCAGCACTCAGAGCTGAGGGAGCTTTTTGCAAACACACCACAGCAGCAGGTAGGGACGTATAGAAAATCCCTCCATATTTGCAGCCTGTTGGTTATTCATTGGTCTTGACAGCCTCATGCCTTAGACAGTACTAACATTACATTTAGAAGGCATCTTAGATCTATTTTACTTATGTATTTGGTTTTTTGTATTCTCTTTAGAAGGCATCTTAGTGCTCAGCTAGTCCAGCTCCCTAGCATAAAGATGGGGAGACTGGCCATTGCTTGCATTGCTTGGGTCTCAAAGCTTGATCTCTTAGCTTCAGTTTTCAAGCTATGGTCTGCCTGTTCCACAGCAGACCGTCAGGAGTTAGGTAAATATCCCCAACCCCAACATTTTATTATGAAAAAATGGAAACCTACAGGAAAATTGTTCACTAAATGCCTGTATGCCCATATCTATCCATCCATCTATCCATCAATCCACCTTATTTTATGCATTTCAAAGGAAGTTCCAGTATACTTCACCCTGAACACTTCAGTATACATATCATAAATTAGAATTTAATATTTTTATTTAGTATTTTAAGGTAAAAGATACTTAGTTAAATGCACACATCTTAAGTGTACCATTCAATGAGTTTTGACAATGTATACACTCGTGTAACACAAATCCCGTCAAGACAGACAGTATCACTATGACCTCAGAACTTCCCCTCGTTCCCTTTCAGAGTCACTTCTCTCCTAGCCCAGTTCCTGAAGCAGCTACTGTTCTGGTTTTTCTTTTTACCATAGATTGATGTAGCCTTTTCTAGAACTTCATATATATGGAATAAGACAGTATGTACCCTTTTGCGTCTGGCTTCTTTCAGCATGATGTTTTGTCTTTTTTAGGAAAGTCTTGAGAACCATTCTTTTTTTTTTAAGATTTCTTTGTTGCCTTGTTTTTTTGTTTGTTTTTGGTGGAAAAGATTTGCCCTGAGCTAACATCTGTTGCCAATCTTCTCTTTTCTTTTCCCTCTCCAAAGCCCCAGTACATGGTTGTGTATAGTTGTGAGTCCTTCTGGTTCTATGTGAGCCGCCACCACAGCATGGCTACTGAGAGGTGAGAGGTGTGGTTCCATACCTGGGAGCCAAACCCTAGCCACCAAAGCAGAGCATGCTGAACTTTAACCACTAGGCCATCAGGGCTGGCTCTCAGCATAATGTTTTTGAAATTCATTCATGTCATTACATGAATCAGTGATTTACTCATTTTTATCACTGAGTAGTGTTCCACTGTATGAATATACCACAGAGGGTTTATCCATTCTCTTGGATAAGAGTAATACAAGTCTTTTCTGGACATACGTGTTCATCTATCTTGGATAAATACTTAGGAGTGACATTGCTCTGTTACAGGTAGGTATATGTTTAGTCTTACAAGAAACTGCCAGACTTTTGAGAAGTGGCTGTACTATTTTACATTCACCAGCAATGTTACTCCACATCCTTAGATGTGATTTTTTTTTTTTTAATTTATCTTGCTTGGGGTTGACTGAGCTTGAATCTGTAAATTTATGTCTTTTATGAAATTTGGGAAATATTTGGACATTATTTTTTCAAGTATGTTTTCTGTCCATTTCTGTCTGCTTCTTCTATTCCTATTACACATATATTAGACCTTTTATGCTGGCCCACAATTCCTTGAGGGTCTTTTGATTTAAAAATTCTTTTTCTCTCTGTTGTGCTGATTGGATAATTTTTATTTATCTATCTTCAGGTTCACTGATTCTGTATTCTGTCATCTGCAATTTGCTCTTAAGCCCATCTAGTAAATCTTTTATTCAGACATTACTTTTTTTGTTCTAAATTGGGTATTGGTTCTTTTTTTATTGTTTTGTTTCTCTGCGGAGATTTCCTACTTGCTCCCTTATTATAAGCTTGTTTTCCTTTACGTCTTTGAGCATAGTTACACGAGCTCTTTAAAAATTCTTGCCTGCTAATTCCAACATCTGAATCTTTTTGGAATCAAGCCCTATTGATTGCCTTTTCTCCTGAGTGCATGCCTAGTAGTTTTGGATCATATCCTAAACTTTGTGAATAATACATTTTAGAGAGTCTGGATTGTGTTAGGCTCTTCTGAAAAGTCCTGTCACCTGCCGCCCAGTGATGTTTTGCTCCATGACAGACTGCATGTATAACAGTGGTCCTATGATCCTAGTACCATGTAGCCCAGGTGTGTAGTAGGCTACACCATTTGTGTTAGTGTAGGTACCCTCTGTGACGTTCGCACAAGAATGAAATCACCCAATGACGTACTGCTCAGAACGTATCCCCGACACTAAGTGACGTGTAACTGTACTGATTTTTTTTAAGAGAAACAATCAACATGGCTAGAATTAAGCTCCCGCTCTTCCTGCACGATGCCCCCTGCAATGGACCACCGCAGGAATCTCTTCGGTTCTTTGGCTTAGCCAGGCTGCCCGGAGTCTGCCTGGCTCAGGCCTGGTTGCAGGGTCAACCAGACGTTTGGGCAGTTTTGCACAGAATTCTTGGATCCCCCTCTGGCTCTTCTTTCTAGTGTCTTCCCTCACTTTCTGTCTGCTCTGCTCACTCTGAACTTGGTCCACTTATTTTTTAAGCAAGACTGGGTTTTCTATTCAAGTTTAGCTGTCCTGCTTGGCAGGATGAGGCCTGTCCTCAGGCAAAGAGCCATTAAAAAAAAGCAGGAAATGCACCCAGAGTGCCTTCCAAGTGTCAACTCTCTTCCAATGACTTTCTGTTTCTGATTCCTCTCCATTCCGGAAATCTTCAGTAGTTGTGAGATGTGTTTTGTCCATTTATAATCGTTACCTGTAAGGAACTGGCCTAGAATGGGCTCGTCCTCCATTCCCAGGAGCCTCATTTTATAAATATTTGATGTAACATTTATTTTTTAAAATATTGTTAAATGTAATTTTTTAAAATGCAGACTCTTGTTGAATACCAGATTATAAGAGATGACCAGCATTTTGGTTTTTCTGCCAGGCAGACTTGTTTTTGCAAGGACCCTGCAATAAGACTTGTGACGTCTTTTTTAACTAACCCAGTGGTATCCGAGGGTTGTGTGCTGTGCTGTGAAACACTGGCATTTGCATGTCCTTATGTCTGTGAACCAGAATATTCTCTAAACTGTGCAAGCAAAACATAGTACATAAATAATGTGGAAACTGAGACTATTTTAACAAATTGCCAGCCTTAACCCCAGTCTCAAATTTTTATGTTCACCAGATAACCTTAATGTTTTCACTTGAGTATTATAAGTTTAAATTTACGAGTAAAGCTATACAAATAAAATACTACTTATTTTTTATTATTGGGGGTTCATTTGAAAAAAGGGTTCCACTACCTAAAAGTTGGAAAACTGCTGCTTGACTCATCTCGATCTGATTTTCTTATCTTCAGACCAAGAAGTGCTCCCACCGTTCCAGCACGTTGCACTGTACTCTGATTTTGAATTCTCTGAAGACACACAATACAGAGGTGTGTCAAAAGCTTGAGAAGACTTACATAGTTAATTGAGAGGTATCTTGACAGGGGCTTAGATGATAAAGAGATTTGCTTTCAAAGTACGCTTTCTTCACAGACCTGACACGTGGACGTATATTTGCCAAAACACAATAGCTCTCTGTTGGGAATATTTGCATATGTCATCTTTCTGAACCCCCCACCGCGTTCATCCTGTGCGCTTGCGATTTGAGTAATTAGCTTCAAATACAGCACCATTAGTTAGAAGTGGTGAATTGGTAGGTGATTTACCATGAAGAAAAATTAAGAAAATATGCCCTTTGAGAGTAATATAAAACCTACCAAGTGGTACTTACCATGAAGTGACATTTAAAAGCATTTAATATTCTAGGATGTGCTTCAGCTGTTCTGGCCAAAAACCAGTTTAAATAGAAGTCGAGCAATTTGAGAGTATGTGACCTACACAGCCTGAAAATGTGAGTGTGGCTTAGCATTTACAAGGATCAGACGTTGCCTTTTGTGTGTGCGCCTGACTGTGGCTCGAAATGTACCTTCTACCCTGTTGAAATCAAGACTTTATGATCTTGATAATTAAGTTAGGGTGTCAACTTTCAGCTCCTTTGAAATGCCTTTCACATTTCAAGGACTTAGGCATTCATTTGATTTGCAAGTTAGAGAGTTGTACCGACTCGATGTGCATCGAGGTCGAGGTCTCGGGAAAGAGCACACAGTGGGTCGCATTGGATCCTCTACCCTGACAGCCCGTGCCGCCCCACCCATGAGCTCCTGCAGCTGCAGGAGCTCTGTCTCAGGCCATTTGGACCCAGCCGCAGCGTTGTTGGGGATCCAGCCAGCCCTGTGCCCCTTCTTTCCCAGTTTCTGGGTGACTCCCGTGTCACTCTCCAATGTAAGACGTCCTCTACCTACACCACCCTCCCTTTTGCCAGGCTCCTTCCTCACAGTGGCTGTCAGCCACGTGGCCCTCACCCTCCATCTCAATCACCATCCATCCTTCCGCGTCTCCACCTCCCCCCCCCCTCCCCGCCCCCCGCCCCCTGCCAGCTTTTGGTTTCCTCCTCTCCTCTTCCCGAATGCTTTCACTTCCTGCCTGACCAGACCCTGCCACCTGAGTTTTGAGGCAACATTGGGGGTGTGGAAGCCCAAGGAAGTTAACAGAGGAGCGAGCCCTGTCAGAAATGGTTATGAAATTGTCTGAGCTGAGGTGGTCCTGACCGGTGCAGAAGGAGCGGAGCCCGACGTCCCCTTCACTGCCTTATCCGCTGAGTCTGTTTTCTTCAAGAGTGTTTCCCACACCACCCACATCAGAGTTACCTGGGATGCATATTAAAATGCAGATTTGGGGGCTCCATCTCAAACGGGGATGAGCACGGGGATCCTGGAATCCACGTTTACCCAGTAACCTGGAGAGAGGAACACTGAAGTTTAGGAAATACCATCTTAGCACTTGACCTTGCCTGGCTGCTGGGAGCCCAAAGATGCCACCTGCAGTGATCCAGGCTATTGGTCCAGCCTACTGATCACACCAAATGGGCTCGACACTGGACCCCAGACCCCACCAGAGTCTGGGGCTGCCCATCACTAATGCCTGAGTGGTGGCAGAGGGGCACTGGTGCCCACGGGGTGACTGAGTTATGACTGGTCCTTTTCATCTTTAGACCTCGGGTATAGGGACACAGAATTGCCATCCTAATTTCACACCTGGTGGCCCAGTTCTGTCTTCCTCTCAGAGCAGCTGTCCCTACCTGCTGACCCGCCCCCCAATTTCTCACTTGTTTCTGTCCACGGGTCTTGGCTGCACAAAGCACGTGGGAGACTTTATGGTCTGGAGCAGATAACGTAGAAACTCCTTTCAGCTCTTGTCGTCAAAACCCAGGGAGGAGAAATGCTGGGGTCTGATCTTTGCCCGTGGGCTGTCCCCATTGATGTCGCTCCCTGGATAGGCCTTCTTTCCCTGGCTGGAGTGGGAGGTGTTAGTCTAGTGTCTGTTCTGGGTCTACCGCCGTGGGCTCCTCGGGGTGGCGCTGGCAGGTGCTGCGGCTCAGCCCAGGAGCTCCAGGCTTCTCTCGTGGATGCCCCCGTCTCCCCTCATGGCCCCGTTTCCCTCCCTGACTTCTTCCTGGGTGGGTTTGCTTCGTGGGTTTCCCTCCAGATCCAGCCAGCTCCTGGCAGCATGGTCCTCCTCTGCCAGGCAGCTCAGATGTGTGAGGCAGGAGCTGGCAGTGGCGGGACCTCTAACCTCAGCCCCTGCTGGTGCAGGCAGCATCAAAGGAGGCACACAAGAAGCAGGGCACTTCTTTGACTTTCTTTAGATCCCACATTCTACAGGCTGCTTTTGTTGGGGGCTGGCGGTGGTCTGTCACACTGGCAGTGAAGTGGAGAAGGAAGCGTTCCTCTCCCTCAGGGTCTCAGTCTGGGGAGCTGACCAGAGCAGGCAGGTCCCTAACTGGTACCCTGCTGGGGGAGGTCCCCAGGAGTGTCCTTCCCCATTTAGTTAACTGGCTTTAACTGGGAAACAGAAAAACCTTCTTGGGTTGGCCCCACACCTAGTAATAATGGTTACCTGCCCTCTGCTAAGACAAAAGGCCGAAGAGACTGACTGACACCCTGGGGGCAACCTCACTATGAAAAAGACCCACATCTGCCTTTAACCTGATGGTCCAGGACGCACAGGGAGCGGTGGGGTGAGTGGGCTGGTGCCGGAGCCCCAGCAGCCCCTTCCCATCTCACCCGCTGGATTCATTCCTGGCGACCATTGAGCGAGGGAGCCGCGCAGTCTGTTCTGAGGCTGTTGCGAGAGAGATTTTGAAAGTAGGTTAGCACAGATGTGTCCCGTCGGGACTCGTGAGGGCGGGAGGTGGGCTTCCTGTGGTCCGCTCCTCAGTGGACATTAACCAGGGAAGATGAGCGTCAGCCGGGGGGCAAAGGAGGACAAGCCTTCCCCTCTGTGGTAGGGGCCACCAACACCGGAGCTGGGTGAAGCTCGGGGTCCCATTTAACCCAGCACGGAGTGACTCGGTGATTGGCCCTAATTGGGGATGGCTCTCAGGGCCTGACACTCAGACTGTGCCTCTGCAGGACAGAGGATAGCAGGAAGCAATTGCTGCCTCCCGGAGGGCCCCATAGGTCAGCTGAAGAAAAGAAGTGTGGCTGGGCTTGGTGGAGGCAGGCCCGTGACCCCGTCAGCATTAGTGCTGCTGAATCTCGGGCTGACCCACCCTGCCGGGAGTGTGGCCCACAAGGCTGGAGCAGCGCCTGCATTATGAGGTTGCCCCTCTGTGCCAGGCATCCCACTGGGACCTCTGCATCTGCCACCTGACTCCATACAGCGGTTCTGGGAGTGGGGCCGCGGCCCGTTTCCCAGGTGAGAAAACCGAGGCCAGGTGAGCAGCCCCGGGTGGCAGAACTGAGATTCAAGCCATGCCTGCTTGATGCGGCTCAGCTCCTCCCGCGCCAGCGCAGCCCCCAGGTGCTGGGAGGGACCGTGCAGAGGACCTGGGTGGTCAGCTCGTGGGCCCTCAGCCGGCAGTGCCTCGAAACTGAGGCAGGACTGCGACATCAAAGGCTAATGGGCTGGACTTGCGTCACTTGGGTTGGGGCCTAAAGGGCCTCCCCGAAGTGGATGGGCTTGGTGCAAGCGACAGCGTGGCCTCTTTTAACGGCAGGCTGCAGGGCTGGCTGCAAAGGCCGGCTGACCCCATGACTTGGACTAATAGCAAATTGTTGAACGCTCAGAAACACTGTGCTGCTTCCGGGGACTGTCGCTGACTCCCCGTCCCCGCCCTGAGCTTTGCTCTGGCTCTCGGTGGTTGAGGTGACATCCGACTGCCTCATTCGCTTTTTTAGTAAGTTCACGCAGTGGAATCATGCTGACATCAAAGCTGCATCATCAAAATGTCCTGCGTCTTCCTGGCCAGCGTGTAAGAAGTGGTGTTTAGGGAGGCAGTGAGCTGACGGGACTGTGGGGCCCGCCTGGGAGAGCAGGGCTGGCTGCTCAGCCTGACCCGTCTGTGACTGGGGACCCGTCCCCGTGTGAAACACCAGCAGCTCGTGCGCAGCCACCTCTGTGCTCGGGCGGCAGCGGCTCCACCCTGGCCAGTGGGTGGATGGGGAGACAGGAAGGTGGGTGTCTCCGAGAGCAGGCCCAGCGAGGACCGAGGGAGGAGGCGGGGATGTCAGGAAACAGGCCGCTGTGCGGATGAGTGACCTGAGTAGTGGGCCGAGGATCTCAGGATGTGGAGTTCAGCAAGCAGACGATGGGGACAGAGAGAAGCAGGGTGGGGCTGCCTGGGGAGATCTGGAGGGCAAAACCTTGCTTGATGTCCCCAGGATGCCACACCTGAGCCACCGGCCCTTCCTGGGTGGGGGAGACAAGGCAGGCGAGGTGTGGCTCTCTGTGGTTCCGAGCCGTCCCTGGAAGCGCCCAAGGGTCCTACATGAAGGACAGCGTGGGAAGGAGCGACCGGCCTGCAGTCACCCTGGGGAGGTGCCGGAGGGGGGCCTCTGCCGGGCAACATCTCCCGTTCTCCCAGGACCCAGCAATCCCCGGCATTTGCAGGCTTAAAACTAAAACCGTTTGGAAATCTGCCTTTGAAGGACTTGCCTCAACCCCCCTGAGGCCTCTGAAGAGGATAGGTCAGTTCTGAGCTCTGGGCCTGTGGTTCTGGGCGGACTTTGAACAAGAATCAGAGGTCTCCTGTAATAAAGAACAAAAGAAATGGAAAGCTGTGTTTCCCGTCTTCCCTGCTCCAGTCTATCAAGTGCAAGGGGGGGCTGGATGGCGGGAGATTCTGGCCCCTTCCTCCTAAAGCAAATGTCCCTGGAGTGTTCCGGATAAACCTTTCAGAGGCACCTCCACGCTTCTGCGGGAACACACTGCCCTCCAGTGGCTGGATGATGACGTGCTTCTCTGAAGACCAGCTTCAGGTTCATGCGTTCACCTCGCTCGCTCACTCACTCATTTGTTCTTTCCATCAATCCTTTTTTCATTCCTTCATTAAAAACACACGTGTTTCTCGTGCACTGAGATTGGGAGCGGATTGGTACACATTCTCTTTGAAGGGCATTAGCAAACATCGGTCAAAATTAAAACTGTACATACCTGTGATGGGGCAATTCCATATCTAGAAGTATACCCGTGGCACACTGGATTTTCCAGGAATGTGACCACAGTATTTCTGAGCCCACATTCCCTTCCAGAACCTTGCCACTGCACATGGAGAGGCAGCTCTATGTCTCTCTCTTTGAAGCGGGGTGGGGTTTGGGGGCCGCCCGCTGCCTGCCTGACTCTGGAGGCTAGGTCGCAAGAGGAGCGAGGCCTGGCTCTCTCAGCATGCCGCTTCTGGAGCTCAGCCACCACGTTGTGAGGAAGCCCAGGCCACCTGGAGAGGCCGCAGGCAAGGGTCTGGTCCAGGCTAAGGTCGCAGCAACAGCCAGCATCTCTTGCCGGCCCTGGGAGCGGGCAGGAGCTGCTGCTGCGGACGTCCAGCGGAGCAGAGGTGACCGGTCCACGGAGCTCTGCCTGGGAAACTGCAGATTTGAGCAAAAATAAGTGTCATCATCGTGTTAGGTTACTAAGATTTGGGGTAATTGTTATACAGCTTTAGTAATTGAGAGATATATTTTAGTAACTGGTATGTTTTATATTTTATATATTAAATATTATATATATTTTAGTATGTTTCAGATTTCTTTGCACATGTCCAAAATGACATATTCACCACAACGTTGTTTGAAATAACAAAAGATTAGAAACATCCTACTGTTCTCTCAATAGAATATTGATTATAGTATAGACACAATGGAATATTCTGGAACCATGCGAAGAAGGAGGATGTTTAAAAGGAATTGATGTGATCTTCAAGATACATTGTTAAAGTGAAGAAACAACGAGCGGAAAAAAGTGCGTATGTGCTATTCATTGGATAAAAGAGGGAGAAATAATATTTGTCTTTATATGTGCATAAACATTCCTGAAAGGATCCACAGAAAGCCATAGCATCCCCTCGGGGGAGGCACGGGGCGTGGGGGCTGGACCTGGGGGCTGGAATGGAGGGGAATCTCCGCTGTGGACCCTCTGAGTGCTTGTGAATTTTGTAACCAAGTGAATGTTCGCCTATCTAAAGAACATACTGATTATTTTTAAATGTATAAAATGTTTTTGGCATGCTAGACATGGGGATATAGAGAAGAAAGACATAGCTACTGCTCACCATCATAAAATTTATCTTCTTGCTCTCCTAGCAAGGCAAAACAGTAAAGCAGGAGGTGAAGAGTGAAGCTTCTAGCATCAGGCTGCTGGCTGACAATCCTGGCTTTGCTCTGTGACTCAGGCAAATTACTCAAATGACCAATTCTGTGGTTTCCTCCTCTGTTCAGTGGGGGAGAAAAAGGTCGTGTCCCAAGGGGTTGTTGAGTTTTGAGCCACTGGCTGTTGATCTATTCGGATTTTCTACTCCTTGTGTCACTTTAAGCATTTTTAACTTTTATAGAAATGTGTCCGTTTCATCTTTTATTTTGCTTTATATTTTTGTTTACTTGAATCTCCTCTCTTTCCTTGAGTAGTTTTACTCCTGGCTTGTCTACATTAGGATTCTTTTCAAAGATCCAGTTATTTGATTTTATTCACCATCTCTGTTTCTGCATTATTCCCTAATTCTTTTATTTCTACTCTGCCCTTTGGGGTTTTTGTTTGTTTGCTTGCTTGCTTGCTTGGGTTCGCTCTTATTCTTTTTGGAGTTTATCGAGTCAGAACTTAACTCATTTGTTGTTTTCTGTTGAGTGTTTTTAAAACCAATTTTACCTTTAAATATCACTTTAGCTTTCTTTGTTCTATACATTTTGACATGTGGTGTTTTTATCGTCATTCAGTTTAAAGGATTTAATAATTTCCCTTATTTCTTCTTTATTCCAAAGATTATTTTGTCATGTTATGTTTATTTTTAGTTTTCATTCATTTTGGGATTGATTTTATAAATTGATCCTTTCGGTGTTGGTTTATTCTATTTCATATAAAGTCGGAGAAGATAGTTGGAATGATGCTCATTCTTTGGCATGTGTTGAGTTGAGCCTCTGTCTGTGGCCTTACGTACAGTCTGCATTTCTGAGTGTTCCCTGTGCACTTGAAGGCGATGTGTTCCTTCCGTAATATCTAATTGATCAAGCTTATTAGACACATTAATCAAATCTTCCATACTTTCATTATTATTTGTCAGCTTGTTCTATCAGTTTCAAAGGGCACATTTAAGAATCTCTAACTCAATTGTTGATTATCTTTTCATTTATAATATTCTTTCTTTTTCTAACTGATTTTTAAAATTTTAGTCTTAAAACAGTTTTGATACCAAAATTGCTACACCAGCTTTCTTTCCTTCTTTTCTTTTTACTCTGTCACCACCATCAGAGCAGTGGCTGGTCCACAGCAAGTGTTAATATGTATGTGTGAATGGAAGGGCCCAGGGGACGGACAGGCCTCAGGGAGAAGGAGGGGCACCTGATCGGTTGTAATGGGAGTGAGGATGAGGAAGGCAGGCGAAAAGGTGGGTGGGCTGGTTGATTTGGTGGTGGGGAGACAAGGGAATTCCCACTTGAAAGCTTCTAATTTTTTTTTTTTTGGTGAAGAAGATTGTCCCTGAGCTAGTATCTGTGCCAGTCTTCCTCTATTTTTTGTATGTGGGATGCCACCACAGCATGGCCTGATGAGTAGTGTGTAGGTCTGCACCCAGGATCTGAACCCACAAACCCCAGGCTGCCAAAGCAGAGCACGCAAAATTAACCACTATACCACCATACCACCAGGCAGGCCTCCGCTTTCTTTTGGGTTATATTTGCCAGGGACATGTTCAGTAACTTTTTGTTTTAACTTTCTGTTTTCTTTTGTTTTAAATGTTTCACGCACATATGTACATATTCACATATATGTATAGATTCATATCACTTAATTACAGCATTATTTCTTCTTCTTTTCTAATCTTTATAGCTTTTATGTCTTTTTCTTGCCTTACTATATTAGTGGGTCACTATTATATATGCTGTTTGCTGTAGATATGTCACAAAAAAACCCTTCATCACATTAATAAAGTTCCTTTCAATTTCTAGTTGATAAGATTTTTGAAAGAAATCATAAATAGGTGTTGAATTTTATAAATGACTTTCTGTATTGATTTAGACATTCCTGTGATTTTTCACCTTTAATCTGTCGACTACAGATTCTATTACTCTGTTCATATTTTGCTTAGAGGTTTTGTGTTTATGTTCTTGGGTGAGATTAATCTACAATTTTCCTTTCTTAAACTACTGTCAGGTTTTGGTATCACGGTTCTGTTTGCCTTACGAAGTTAGAAAGGAAGTACTTTTGTTCTTTCCTGTTCTGTGGAGGCGCTTGTGTAAGGCTGGCGTTTGGGGTCCCTGTTTAAGGTTTGGTAGATTTCAGGAGGGAGGGAGGCCTGCTGAGTCCGGCTTTTCTCTGTGGAAGGTTTTTGCCGATTCAATTTCTTTAATGTTTATAGGGCAATTTAAATTTTTTATTTCTTCTTGAGTCATTTCTGATAAATTATCTTGCTCTGGAAATATGACTGTTTCTTGTAAATTTGGAGGAAAAGTTGCCCCGTAGACCCTCCTGTCTTTCTTAATGCCAGCAGCAGCTAGGGGCTGCCCCTTTTTTGTTACTGCAATATGAGTGGTTTCTCTCCTTTTTTCTTATTCGGGCCTGCTGGAGCTTTCTCAATTTTATTAGTCTTTTCAAAAAAAACAACCTTTAGCTTTGTTGATTCTCACAATTATGTTTGTTTTCAATTTCATTTATTTCTGCTCTGAATTTTAATATTTCCTTAGTTCTCCCTTCTTTGGGTTTATTTTGCCATTCTTTTTCTAGCTGCCTGAGATGGAGTCTTAGTTCATGATTTTTCAGCCTTTCTTCTTTTCCAACATGGTCATGCAGCGCATAAGGACGTTTCAGTCAACAATGGACTGCATACGCAATGGTGGTCCCATGCAATTTAGTACCGTACGGCCTCGTGTGTAGTCGGCTACATCATCCAGGTTTATGTAAGTGCACCCTGTGATGTTTGCGTAACAACGAAATCACCTAATGACGCATTTCTCAGAATGTGTCCCATTGTTAAGCGATGCCTGACTGTACACACGTTTCAGGGCTGTAGTTGTCCTCTAAATTCTGCTGAATTGAATTCCATTAATTGTGACATGAACTCTTTTAATTAACGTTTGGTTCAAGATATTTTTCTGATTTGCATGTGTGGATTATTTAGAAGCATGTTTCTTAATCTCCAAACATGTGAGAATTTTCTAGCTTTTTTTGGTTTCGATTTCTAGCTTTAATGCATGTAGTTCCAGAATATGTTTTGCCTGATTTATGCATGCTTTGCATGAAATTTGATGTGATTTACTTTATAAAGCAGTGTATAGCAAGTTTTGGAAAATAATGTATATGAAGTAATTGAATGCAATGCTTTTTATGTTTTGTATTGTCAACTGTTTTATATCATTACTGATTTTTTTTTAATCATTGAGAGGATGTGTTTAAAATAGCCCACTAAGAATTTGGGCTAGTATCTATTCATTTTTGAAGTTCTGCCTACCTTTCCTTCACACATTTTGATGCATGCTATTAGGGTAGGCAATGGCCGCTGTGTACGCACATGCCAGACGCTGCTCCAGTTACCTCAAGTGTAGCCTAGCTCGGCTGTCCTCACGTCCACCCTGGGAGGGGGCACTCCTGGAATCCCCAGCTCCATGTGGAAACTGAAAACTGCAGAGACTGGCCACTTTGCTGAAGCTTACACATACAGCAAGGAGCAGAGCTGCGATTGAAACAGGCCAACTCTGGAATCTGTTCTTTCAACCAAACTTTTACCTCTTTCTCCTGAACAAGCTTCTCTCATTATGGCACAAGCTTCTTTCTAGTAATTGTCTTTGCCTTAAATCTCCTGTGCCTAATATTGATAATGCTCCACTAGCTTTCTTCTGATTAACATTTTCTTTTTTTTGTTGTTTTTTTTTTCTTTGAGGAAGATTAGCCCTGAGCTAACATCTGCTGCCAATCCTCCTCTTTTCACTGAGGAAGACTGGCCCTGAGCTAACATCCATGCCCATCTTCCTCTACTTTATATGCAGGACGCCTACCACAGCATGGCTTGCCAAGCAGTGCCACGTCCGCACCTGGGATCTGAACCAGCGAACGCTGGGCCACCAAAGCAGGATGTGGGCACTTAACCGCTGGGCCAGTGGGCCGGCCCCTGATTAACATTTTTTTAGTATATCTCTCTCTGTCCTTTTACTTTCAACTTTCTGTATTCTTATGTTTTAGATATGTCTCTTATTAGCAAATATTTGGACTTTTTCCTCATTCTGATGGTTTATGTTTTAAGTGGAAAAATTTAAATTTAATATGCCCTTTCATATGTGCTGTTTAGAGCTAATAAATGAAGTCGTGCTTTCTTTTCGTCTCCTATGTCTTTCTTTTTCCTGCCTTTCCTGCTTTCTTTTGGATTGATTTTTTAAAAATCATTCTATTTTTTCTTTCAACAAGTTAGAAACTCACGTACCGTTTCCATTTTTTGAGTCATTACTCTAAGAATTACAATATGGAAACTTAATTTATCAAAGTCTAGAGTTAGTCAATAATTTTCCCCTGTGGTAATAAAAGTATTTGTTTTATGACACACGTGTGGACCAATCAGAACCCACAGTGGCTAGTCGCTCGGGCTGATGTGCAAGTACCCAGAGCCAGGATACCGGCCCTGTCTATGCACTCCTCGGGCGCAGGAAAAGGGCCTTCATTCCATGCGTCCCTTCTTAGTCGGCTCAGCCTGCATAACAAAACACCGTAGCCTGAGTGGCTTAAAGAACAGAAGTTTCTTTTCTTACCGTTCTAAAGTCCGGAAGTCCCAGAGCAGGGTGCCAGTGGGGCTGGAGTCTGGTGAGGCACCTCTTCCTGCCTCACAGACGAGGGCCTTCTCTGTGTCCTCACATGATAAGGGGGGAGAGAGAGTGAGAGAGGGAGCTCTCTGATACCTCTTCTTGCAAGGGCACTAATCCCACCATGGGGGGCCCGCCCTCATAACCCCATCTAACCCTAATCACCTCCCAAAGGCCCCGTCTGCAGACACCTCACATTAGGGGTCAGCGCTTCAACACATGGACTTTGGAGGAGCACAGTTCGGCCCACAGCAACCCCTGTCTGACTTACATGTTTTTCTTCTCTTTTTTTTAAACCTCGTAAGATAGTATTGTTTCATGTAGTCAATGTTCTTTTAGATTTATCCCAATCTTTATCATTACTTTTGCCCATCATTTCTCTGTATATTTTAGATCTTCCATTTGGGATCATTTTGTTTTTTCCTGAAGTACATTATTTCACACTTTTCTTTAGTGAGGCTCTACTGATGGAAAACTATTATGTTTTCTGAGACTATCTTTATTTCACCCTCTGTTCCTGCTATTGAACAATTTTCTCTTATCTTCAAACCACCCCCTCCCCACCCCACCCCGCCCACACACTCTGCTTGGTGCCCTGGAGCTGGGGATCCCCCAGCAACATGCCTGCATTGCCAGCGGCTCCTTGTCTGGCTCTGCGGGGACACGCTGGGGGTAAGGGGCTGTGTCAGTCAAGGTCCAATCAGGAGACAGAAATTATGTCAGTTATTTGAACAGGGATATTTTAAAATAAGCAATTATTAAGTAGAACAAGGCAAGGTGGTTAATTACTAACAGGGGTTAAAGAGGACCCCAGGAAGTCCAGAGGTGGGAGGTACAAAGGAACAGCTGCTGCTTCTAGGCTGAGCAAGAGTGGGCAAGGAAGGAACCAGGGACCAGGAGAGGGAGCCCTGCCCACAAGACTGAGGCCTCTTCAAGGAGGGGGTGGCTGCCAGAGAAGCATGCAGGCTGCTGGTGGCGAGCACCAAACCAACCAAACCAAACCAAACCAAACCGTGCCAGAGGGTGTGGGCCGGCGCTGGTCTGTGGAGAGCCCACCATCCCTGGAGGACGCGGGCAGGCTGGAGCTCGTCTGACAGGGACCTGACCTGGCTAGAGTGGGGGGACAAAGGGGGGCTGGTCTCTAGAAGCAGCCCACTGCTGGTCGAAGGCGTGGGTGGGCCAGGGCTGGTCTGCAGAGGTGGAGGCAGAAGTGCCAGCATGATATTGAAGCAGAAGAACGAAGTCAGAGGGGGACACTGGCCAACTTCCAGACTGACTGTGAAGCTGCAGTCATCAAGACGCGTGGTCCCAGGAAAGAGCAGGCAGCGGGGCAAAGTACTGGGCCTGCACGTGCACCCCGGGACTGTGGAGGCCACAGGATGGACGGGAGGCCCTGACCTGGGACAGGGCTCCAGTCACTCACTGCTGTCACTTCCTGCGTGGCCCTGGGCAGGTCCCTCACTGTTTCTGAACCTTCGTTCTCCCGTCTGGAAAGTGGTGAGAATAACACCTACCCCACAGTGTGGCTGTGAGCGTCATGAACACAAAGTCAGTGACAGAAAGGGCGGGGCCTGTGCTAGTCGTGGTTTGAGTGCCGCTGTCACCCTGTGCTTATGAGCTGAGATGGTCCAGCCAGCCTTCGTGGGAAGCAATTCTAGAGGAGTTCAGAGGCTCTCCACAGGGTGTCAGTGGCGCCTCAGAGCGCCTCAGGAAGATTCCCTGTGTCTGAGTGTGTTTGAAAGGACTCAGCAACCCTGCGGGTCCAGGAGTGGTGCCTGGGGTCCTCCCCGCTGCCCTGTCACGCCCCTGCCCTCAGGTTACCTGGCCTCCCAGTCCCTAGGTGGGCACCTCCCCTGGGCCTGCCCTCCAGAGACCTGCAGCCCACGGCCCTCCCAGCCCGCCCGTCAGTGGAGTCGTCTAAGTGAAGGGCACGGAATTAGGGCATCCGCCCTAAAGCTTCTGCTTCCCAAGGCTCCTTCTGCTTGAAAACAGGCCCTTCCATGGGGGACCACCTGCCTGATGGAAGCTGCAGGAGGGAGCCTTTAGGCTGTGCGTGGAAGCTTCACGGCTCCCTTTCGCTGTTCTACCTGGGTCCTCATTCCCACTTGAGAGGAGCAGGCGTTTAACAAGTTGTCCCCCTGCACCCGAAAGGTCTTCAGATCTGGATTGAGACGTGCGTCCCGATGGCCGGGGCGCCTTGACTTCCTCCCTGAGGAGCCCGCGGCCGGCTTCCCGGGTGACTCTGTGCAAGCTGGCCCCCGAGGGTGCTGGTCAATGCAGGTCTCAAATAAAAATAGAGAATTTACAAGAAGTCCTGATTTGTAGCTTTTGCGGATTGCCGCGGTGTTGGGTCCCACCGAGGCGTTTGCACGCCCTCGGCGGGCGCCGATCACAGCAGAGCCAGGCGCGCAGTGGCCCGGGGCCCGCGCTGCCCCGTCTCCAACCGACCGACGTGGGGACAGCAGCCACGCTGCCTCCTGCTCGTCCACGTCCCTCACCTGGCACGGCCGGGCGCTGATAAAGTGCTGAGGAAATTCTGACTCTTGCCGCTCTACCACCTTGGCTCCTTCCGCCGCTGTCCCCTCCGCCTCCCTCCCGCCTCCCGGACAGAGCGCCTCCGGCCACAGACTCCTCAGGCTCGCTTCCCCTTCTCTCACTGCGGGGCCTCCTTCTGTCCACAGGCCTGTCCCCCAGTGCCAGGGCTTGGGGAAGGTGAGGTGGCTCTGCAGCCAGGACTACCTGGGTTGGATGCCAGCTCTGCCACTCACTAGGTGGGCGCACTTGGACAAGGAACTCACCCCCACGCCTTAGTTTCCGCAGAATGGGCGTGATACTCAGCTCGTGCTTAACAGGTTGTAGTGAAAATTACAGGAGTTGCCGCACCTCAAATGCCTGCATCGGTGCCTGCTGCACACGAGCGCGAGGATCATTACAAGTGGATTGGAGGTGAGTCCTCGGGAGCAAGACGCTGCGTCTCCGTGGAGTGTCACCTCAACGTGCTGTCTAAAGGCTGGCTGAGTAGGCGTGAGTGATGCTTCAGGAGACCTCGATGGAGCGCAGGACTGTATGGAAGAGAGCCGCGGGTTAAACGTGAGGAGGCTGTCACTTCAAACTAAGCAGCCGTGTGTGTGGAGTGGCCTCTCTACCCTGGAAGCTTCTCTCCGTGGTGTCCTCTCTGTTTCATGAAGCTGAGGAAGAGCTGCTGACACAGAGAAAGAAGTCACAAAAAGAAGAGTAAGTCAGTCCAGCATTCGGGGCTGCCGACCTGTCATACAAGACAGAAACCGAGGCAAGAGTAAGCCAGAGCACCCAGCCGAGGCCACCGTGGCCCATGGGCTGGACTTAGGGATGGGGAGTGGAGTGAAGGTGGAAACTCATAGACTTGTCTGAATCTGAGCTTTGGGACCCCAAAGTCGCTCTTGGGGATGTGGGAGGGGGAGGGAGAGAGGAAGGCAAGGATGGCTCCATTTTCTCGCCCGAGGCCCTCCACAGATGGCAATGGAGGTTTCTGGCTGTGGCTTCAGCAGTGTCTATCGCTGTCCACTTTCCCTCCCCTCCCTGACCCTCGCACCCCCCTGCACGTCCCTGGCTGACAGGAGTGGAGGGACCAGTTCTATGATGGAGGAGAGAAGGCGCTGAGCAGGGCGCCTCCTGGGCTCTCTCCTACACTCTGGTTAAATGGCCTAAGGCGGTTCAAGTAAAAGAACGAGTTGGTTTCTCACCTTCTTGTGCTACCTGTTTGGGTCTGAGAAACCACTCCTTACACAATATCGTCTTCCTGTCAGCAGTTTCTTCAGGATTCTTTAGTTTTCTGCTTCGTCTTGGAGAAGATTTCGGAGTACTTTTCTTTTCTCCCAGAAATAGAATTAAGCACATCCATGCTAACAGCCAATCTGATGTTGGAGGTAAGCCATTTTTATGTAAATTAATGCAGCAGGTGGGGTTTCTATTTAAGGTTTTGGAGGACTTTTTTCCGAATCAGTACTTTTGATCCTAAATATGTGACAGTGTGCGAATCTCAACAGAGCTGGTTCAGTAACAGCACAGCTCTGTCAAGGGCAAGGTGGACGGAGATTAGCCTAATCGTTTTCAAGTTCAAGTCTCTTCTGAAGCTAAAATCCACCTGTGAAAGTCAACACACATCGACAGGAAGCCGCCCCGCATCCACGAGCTCCTCGAATCTCTCAGGGTCGGTTCTAGGAAGTGGACATGTCAGTTTTGCTCTTGAACATGACCTCATCTGCTCGCCACGTGAGCCCTCCACATGGCCCAGGCTTCCAGCTGGCTGAGCACACTCCTGATCGCCCATGGCAGCTCTCTGCATCCTGAGCCTGGGCTCGTTCATCCTGAGCAGTAAAGGCGCACTCCCCAGGGCCAGAGCTTCTGGGGCAGTCTGGTGTTGTGAGGAGGATTCTGCCTTCAGTCTGTGCTCAGTAAGAAAGCTCGGCAGACAAAGGCAGGAGCAGAGCAGCTGGGGGCCTGTTCCGTGTCATGGTCCCTTGTGGGACGTGACCTTTCCCTGCCTGGGGAATGCAGGGCTTGAGGTGGGGGATTCCGAGAGCTCCAGGCCTCCAAGGATCTTCGCTGTGGCCAGATCTCCTCCTTGCTTCTGCCAAACAGCACCGACCGACTGGACAGAGCTGAAGCAGAGGTCCCATGATCCGCCAGCCAGCCAGGTGAACATTCGTAGCGTGAGAGCGGTGGTCTTTCTGAAGGAAAGAGCTCCCTGGGGCCGGGTCTCCTGAGTTCTGTGTCTACTTGGACTTTGGTGGCTGCCATGTGACACGAGCAACCCTCTTCCCACCACGCAGAAAAAGAGGTAACACGGCATGAGCCTGTCCAGATGCAGAATCATCGCTGGTCTCTTCACGTCCCCTGTGTGAGTCAGGGTTCTCCCGAGAAGCAGACCAGCGCAGCCTCGGAGCCGTGGCTCAGCCTTGGAGCCTGGGAGAGGGCAGCTTGGAGCTTATGGGAGCAGCCTGACTTTCCGGTAAAAGGATTGAGTTGCTTGAGAAGTGTTAATAATTCTCCTATATTTTCTTCACTCAAGACCACATCAATTCTCCAGCCCTGTTCACAAGGTAGCCTGAAGAGACCTCGGCTAGGTATTGGTGTGTGAAGGCAGGGGCTGTAGCAGCCAACGTCCATGGAACCGTGGCAGGCTAACCTACGAGTGTGCAAGTAAGATAAAATATCCGACCCTCCCCAGTTCTTGACAGGAGCCCTGGATTCACTGAGCCACTGACTTCATTAATCCTGCAGCTGCCTCCCTCTGGGCTACTTATTATGCATGACAGCAAATGTCCTTACGATTTAAGCCACTTTCATGTGGGTAATCTCTTTCCTTGCAGCCAAATGCATTGTGGAAGACAGAGCAGACTGGCCCAGTCAGCTCCCTTGCCTCTCCCTGGCCGCTGCCTCACTGCTGGAAAGAGCTGCAGAACCTAAGGCTGCATCCCCACCCTCCCGCAGAGGTTGGACTTGGCTTGAGGATTCAGCTTCGGCTGTCTGGAACTGCAGGGTTTTCTCGGAGAACATGGACATTCTGAGACAGAGGCTGCTCTTCCGCCTCATCTGTTGTTTCTGCATCCCAGCAAGGTGGTGGAGGCATGTAGAGTTCGTGCAGATGCAGCAGCAGAGGTCCTGGCGTCTGGTCCCCAGCTCCGTGGCTGCCTGTGTTGAGGAGGCATGGGCCACAGCAGAGGCTGCGTGGAGCCAGCAGTTGGCGTTTTACTGATCCCTCAGCTTCCTGTTAGGGGCGAGTCAACAGCTTCTTCAGTGAGCAGCTCAGCAAGGCTGTTCCGGGAGGGTCCTCAGGGCACAGCCTCCCGCTGCTCCAGCCCTGTCAGTGCTTATATACGACAGCTGACAACTGGTAAGGAAGCCTCTGCTTCAGTTAGCTGGGGTGGGTTCTGGTTGTTTGCAATTGAACACTGACCAATACAGCAGTCTGATGGCTACAGCATTCTGGTACAGGACACAATTGGACCAGAGGCTGAGCCAGAGTGAAAAGTGGAGGCGACCGAGGTGTCATGGCTCCCTCCTCCCCTCCCCCACTTCACTTCTTCCCGAGGGAAACAGACACGGATTCTGTCAGATCCACTTTTACTCCTTTTGGGGTGAGAGAGTTAAGCAATCTTTTGTTCCTGGGCACAAAAATAATATTTATCTATTGTAGAGGATTTGTAAAGTACAGTAATTCAAAAAAAAAGAAAAGAAACTCATCTCTATTCCTTAGCACTTTGATACGTGTCATTCCCATCACATTTTCTGGGCCTGATTATGCATTTTAAAATAACCAAATCACACATTACATGCCGTTTCATACCTTTCTTTTATCCCTTAAAATATTTTGTGCTTTTCGTCTCATGATCATGTTATTCTAAAAATTATTTTAAATTGCTACAAAGTGTCATGGGGCTATATGGCAGGACATTGATGTTGTTCCTAATTTTTCATTGTGACAAACAATAGCTTGGTGCACATCTTTGTATATCTATTCTGTCTAGACCCTACAGATCGCTGATTCCCTCAGGATGGGTTCTCGGAAGTGCATTACTGGGTGAAAGACTGCAGCCACTTTCAAGGATTTGGATGTATGCTGCCAAAGCATCATTCAGCTGGATCATGTCAATTAACTTTCCCACCAGCAATGGATAAGAGTGTCATTCTCAAAGCTATTAATATTGCACATCATGATTCTGCTTAATATTTATTAATATAAGTGAAAAATGGTGTTGAATATTTTAATTTGCATTCCTTGAGACCTGGTGTAATTAACATTTCTTTTCAGGAATTGACTACAGTCCTTCTTTCTTGAATTGTCTATATTCATTCCCATTTTCTTATTGGTACGTTAGGTTTTTTATCTTACTGATTTGCAGTAACTCTTTATATATTATGGAGATTAGCTCTTGATGAATTAAAGTTTTGTAAGTATTTTTCCCCAATGGTAGCTTACTTTTCAATCTTCTCGAGGGTATTTTCTGGGGTGAAAATTTTTTAAAGTGTAAAATCTGCCAAAATTGTCTTTTATTATTTTTACCTTTGTCTACTTATAAAGGCCTCCCCAAACCTGAGTCTAGTAAATTTTTTTTCCTTCAGAGAGGAGGAATATAATGAGAAAAACTCTGCATTTGGTGTCTGGAGACCTCCGTCCCAGTCACCAGCCTGTTGTGCAGTAATAGGTAACCGAAATATTGTTGTATCAGTTACTTTAAAAGGCGTGTTAAAATCTTCAGCTCCAGTTTTGGGTTTGTCTGTTTCTCCCTTAAGCACTGTTAGCTTTTCCTCCATGCATTTTGGAGTTCCTTAGCAGACGGACACACAGTCAGGACTGTCACATCTTCTTGCTGCAGTGACCCTTTCGTCACCATGGAATGTGCTTCCTTATTTGAGTAACACTAATTTTGAAATACTTTCTCTTGATTTTTTTGTTTCAAAGTCCACTTTGTCTAATATTAAGATAGTGACTCCGATTTCTCGTAACTAGACTTTGTGTCATATATCTTTTCCCATCTTACTACTTTTAACCTGTATATGTTTTTACCCTTAAAGAACATTTCTTCTAGACAACATATACTTGGGTTTTTTTGTTTTGTTTTTTTTTAAAGATTTTATTTTTTCCTTTTTCTCCCCAACACCCCCCGGTACATAGTTGTGTATTCTTCGTTGTGGGTTCTTCTAGTTGTGGCATGTGGGACGCTGCCTCAGCGTGGTCTGATGAGCAGTGCCATGTCCGCGCCCAGGATTCGAACCAACGAAACACTGGGCCGCCTGCAGCGGAGCGCGCGAACTTAACCACTCGGCCACGGGGCCAGCCCTATACTTGGGTTTTTAAAAAAAATCCAATCTGATAATGTCTGCTAATTGGAGTGTCTAGTCTTTTTATATTTGATGTTTAATTGAAGTGTTATTCCATTTACTTTCAATGTAATTATTGCTCTAGTGGGCTTTCATTCCAGCATCTTGCTCTTCATTTTTGTTTGTTCCATCTATCCTTTATTCCTTTTTTCCCCCTTCCCTGCCTTTGAATTGATCAGGTATTTTCCGGTATTCCATTTTACATCCTCCATTGGCTTTTCTACTAGACCTGATGGTTTCGTTCGTTTATTTTTGCTCCAGGCCCTGCAACCTAGGGATGCGCCTGCGTTCCTTACTATTCACAGTGTCCCTTGGATTACTATTGTGCCTCTTCACGTAGAGGAACCTGACCACAGTGCACTCTTCCATTCATCCCTCTCCCGACTTTTGTGCTATTGTTATACATTTTACTTCTATAAATGCTGTCAACCATGTAATACATTTTTGGGGGTTTTAAACAGTCTATTAGCTTTTCAAAAAATGAGAAAAACGTATTTTGTGTCTATCTACATGTTCGCCATGCGCAGCTCTCTTTAATCCCGTGTGCACATTGATGTTTCCACCCGGCATCGTTTCCCTTTGGCCTGAGGAACTTGTTTTAACCTTTCTTGTATTGCAGGACTTTCTTTCTATTGTATTTTTATTACTATTTTTTGCCTTTGTTTTTCTGAAAGTAAATTATTTATTTCACCTTCACTTTTACACTTATTTCACCTTCATTTGCGACTCTCACCAGCATAAGTCTTACCTTTCAAGTTTTGACATTTGCATGAAGACAGTGAACATGTTCTGCCTGGGTTCAGAACTCTGGGTTGACTTTTCTTCTTTCCTTTCAGTACAGGTTTGCTTTGTTTCTCATGGGAAATCAGTTACTGTTATCGTTATTCCACTGTATGTAATACGTCTTCTTTGTTTAAATGCAGTTAAGAATTTCTTTTTCTTGGAGCCGACCCGGTGGTGCAGCGGTTGAGTTCACACATTCTGCTTCAGTGGCCCGGGGTTCGCGGGTTCAGATCCCAGGTATGGACATGGCACCGCTTGGCACACCATGCTGTGGTAGGCGTCCCACATATAAAGTAGAGGAAGATGGGCACGGATGTGAGCTCAGGGCCAGTCTTCCTCAGCAAAAAGTGGAGGATTGGCAGCAGATGTTAGCTCAGGGCTAATCTTCCTCAAAGAAAAAAACGGAAATTTCTTTTTCTTTTACTTTCAGCAGCTTGATGATGATATGCCTAAGTGTAGTTTTCTTTGTGCTTATCTTGTTTGGGATTTGCTGAGCTTTTTGTGTCTGTGGGTTGATAATTTTCCTCAAATTTGGGGAAAAAATTAGCCATTATCCCCTTGATTGTATTTTTTTAACCCCAATGTCTCTTTTTTCTCCTTCTTGCACTCCAATTACATGTTTGATAGACTGCTTAAACTATCTCACTGAGCGTCTGTTTGTGTTTTTTAAAGACTTTTTTGTGTATGTGTGCTTCGGTTTTGATATTCTTCTATTGACATGTCTTTGTATTCACTGATCTTTTCTTCTACAGTGTTATGTCTGCTGTTAGCCCACTTGGTAAAGTTTTCATTTCAAAGATTATATTTTTTGAGTCTAGAATTTCCATTTGTTTTTTAGCAGTTAAGTTCATGTACTCTGCTTTGGTGGCCCAGGGTTCTCAGGTTTGGATCCTGGGCACAGACCTATGCAGCACTTATTAAGCCATGCTGAGACAAGTGTCCCACATATAAAGTAGAGGAATATGGGCACAGATATTAGCTCAGGGACAATCTTCCTCAGCAAAAAAGAAAAGGATTGGCAGCAGATGTTAGCTCAGGGCTAATCTTCCTCAAAAAATAAAAATAAAAATAAAAATAAAAATAAAAATTGTTTCCACTTCTCTACTGCCTCTCTATCTGTCCAGTCATTATATCCATCTTTTTCTTTACTGATAATAGCTGTCTTAAAGTTCTTATCTGCTAATTCCAACATCTGTGTCATTTCTGGGTCTGTTTATATTGACTGATTTTTCTTCTGATTAGGTCTCATATTTCCTGCTTCTTTGTGTGATTATTTATTTTTGAAGTTGTGTTGGGCATTGCGGACATAACGTTGTCGAAAGTCTCAACTTTTTTCTTCTTTAAAGAGTGTTGTGTTTTGTTCTGGCAGGTTATTTATTTACTGACTTGATCTTTTCAAGGCTTGGTTTGGGCTTTTCACACCAGCTCTTACTCTTGGCCTGAAGGAGTTAATCTCCTTTCTCTGATTTTATCTGAATGCTTGTTGTGCTTTGTGGGATCCCTCCATTTTGGATGGTCAAATCTATGATGTCTTTCAGCACTGTGTGACCTCCAGAAACTCTGTTAATTCAAAACACTTTATACGTTCCTTCATGTTTTCTCTGAGTAACACTCAGATTTTTAAAAATAGAAAATATGGAATTAGTTGGAAAAGAACATATAAGCTTAAACCCAGAAACACAGTAAAATTCACATGTCCCATGATCCGTGGGCGTCAAGAGCCAAGGTTTCATGCCTGCTTCTGATCCTTGAGGATCACTTTCTCTTTTCCTGCTCCTTAGTTCTCTTCTTCTTGGGGTCCCACTAAGGAAACTAGCTTTTACTAATAAAAATCTAACCCGGATCTGCCAAAATTAATGATGGAGGGAGAGTCTCTATGGGAGGGGTGGCTAGACTTTGCATATTTCCATTCCCCTTGGGGTTCTCTTGCTTGTTTACACTGCTAAACCGTGCTGGTTTTCTGGGAAGTTACTACTCCTCATTCAGCTAAGAAGAGACTTATGACTATTATCTTCATATCCCCAGGGTGTGGCTAAGACTGGGCTAGACTTTAAGGAAGACTTTACCTAAACCTAGGGAAGATTGAAAAAAAAAAAAGGAAATAGGGGCTGGCCCCGTGGTTGAGTGGTTAAGTTTGCATGCTCTGCTGCAGGTGGCCCAGTGTTTCGTTGGTTCAAATCCTGGGCACGGACATGGCACTGCTCATCAAACCACGCTGAGGCAGAGTCCCACATGCCACAACTAGAAGGACCCACAACGAAGAATATACAACTATGTACTGGGGGGCTTTGGGGAGAAAAAGGAAAAAAATAAAATCTTTAAAGAAAAAAGGAAATAGAGTAATATGAAGCTGGATTTTCTGAATTATAAGATATGATCTATTTATCTTCATTTTACATGCTTCTCCGCCTAGCTCCTGGAATCCCTGGTGTCATTTGATGTGACAGAGCCCTTCTGTGACCCTATCCTACAGTGGCATGAGCAGAGGAGCAGTTCTAGATGCTTTAGTATTTCTTCACAAGAAAATGAGATCCAGCAACTCGTAAACACCCAACTCTCACCAGCGTAAGTCTTGCCTTTCAAGGTTTAACATTCTGTATGAAGACAGTGAAAATGTTCTGCCTTTTCTTATAGACTCCAGTAGAACAGGGGTAGAGTGTAAGACCACAGTAGGACAATTAACAGCACACCAGAGTCAGCCCACTGAAGTGATTCTACCAGAGATATGCCTGGCTGTTCACACTGGACTGTCTACAGGACCTCCTCACTATCTCTATTGTTCAAGCTCTAATAATAATAGTACTTGGGCTTGCTACGCTTCCTGGGAAGAGCTGTCTATTATTTTTGCTCCCAACTTGCTGCAGTTGCCCTGTCTCTCCGCCCTCTGTGATCTGTGTGCCATGTGATCTCACACTGGTCTTTATTTCCCCTGTGCACTCTTCTAATGCTGCTCACTGACTCCTTTCTCAAGGTCATACTTTTCCCTTCCTGATCTGCCGTGTTCTCTAAGGACAGACTCTGGTTTCCTTGGTTTCAGAAACAGTCAACAACATTACTAGTCACATCTCTTTCACTGACCCCTGACCACGCTGACTGTGCTGGCTACTTTGGCAATACTTGCCAGTGCCATTAAGACCATCCCCATCAAGTCTGCATTATCATTATACCTCTCACGTCTCTCTATTTCTCTAACTCTTCACCACAAAATGTGAAGGGTCTATTTATTTACCACTTGGGAAAGTCTAAGTCTTTGTGGAATAAACCAAAGTCTAAGGGAACTGTTTGGAGATTGTTCCACTTGGAAATCAACAATCTTCCTAATTTTCCTTCAAAACTTTCCCTATGTTCTATTGATCCCACAGTTATCTTCACGGTTTGCTCATCCTCCCCTTGGGGGTTCACAAATACATCATTCTGAACCCTGATTCTTATGTTGGCAGGTCAAGCTTTCTGTGTTGTGCCCAGAATTGTGCAATAACCATGAGGGAGAAGTACCAAGATGCTGACTCTCCTACTGTTATTCAACTAAACTGAGCAGGCATTTCTTTCTCCCCCTCCTCAGGAACTTAGCCCCTACCTTTCCAGATAGGGTCAGAAGAAAAGCTGTGACTGGGGTCGGGGCTGGCACAGGATTAAAGGGCAGGGGCAAGTTGTCAAGTGGTCTAGACATCCTTGTCCTCATTAGACCTCCCACCCCAGACTCATTAAGTCAGGATTTCAGGGGTGGGATTTGGGCACCAATCTTTTCTAAAAACTCTGCTGGTGATTCTAATATACAACCAAGGGTTAAGAACCCTGCCTTTTTTTTTTTTTTTGCTTTGGGCAAAAGCCCCTGTGGGTACAAAGGTGACTGACTGTTTTCCCTCCGGGGAGTGATGTATGCAGGTAGTCCTCAAGCTTTAGCATGCGGCAGAATGCTCTGGAGCACACATTGAAACACAGAGTGTGGGGCCACTCCGACTCAGGCCGTCTGGCTGGGGCCGTGCGGACGATTCCCGGTTGCCGGGCTGCAGCTGGTTAGGCCCGCACTGGATGACCCGCTGCTCTGTGCAGTGGAACATTTCTGCCCTCGGTCATGTGTTTGTCCTCATCGGGGACGAGATGAGTCCCTCCCTCCGAGATGAGGGGTGTAAGCCTGAAACAGAACCTCTGTCTTACTGCCCCCTCATGACAGTTAATGCTGTTGGCTTCTTGGTGGCGTTTGGAAAAGTCATCGAGGAGTTGTCACCGACCGCCTGGCGCATGACATCAGGAGCTCTGGGTTGTCTCTCCTCCAGCTCCTTGGAGGAGGAACCCGTGGTCTCAGCCTTGGGTGGGAGGAGCCACCTGAAGGGCTGGCAGTCACAGGCTTAGGAATTCCCCTGCTTTTCCTGTTGTAAAGTGGGTCACAATCCCTTTATGTGCTCATTTCCTTGAACTTTTATTTTTTTTATTTTTAAAATATATTTTTATCTTTTTTTATTGTGGTAAAATATACATAACGTAAAATTGGCCATCTTAATCATTTTTAAGTGTACAGTTCAGGAGCATTGTGTACATTCACATTGCTGTGCAGCCATCACACCACCATCTCTAGGACATTTCCTCTTCCCAAATGGAAACCTGGTGCCCATCAAACACCCATTGAACACCCCCTCCCCCAGCCCCTGGCAGCCACCATTCTCCTTTCTGTCTCTATGAATTTGAGTGCTCTGGGGACGTCATGAAGTGGAAACAGACAGTGCTTGTCCTTTTGTGACTGGTGTATTTCACTCGGCTTGATGTCTTGATGGCTGAACTGTTTTGTTTTTTTTTTTTTCCTGAACTGGTCTTTGATCTCAGTCAGAATTTTTATACCAGAGTGGTGTAGACAGAAAGAATTTGGACTCAGAGATACCTGGCTTTGACTCCTGTCTCTGCCTGTCTTGGTTGTGTGACTTTGGATGATTTACTTAATATGCCTGGGCCTCAGTTTCCCCTGAACTAAAGCAAGTCTTATAATATTTATCTCACAGAGTTGCTGGGAAGACCGTGGGACAGCAAACATAGGCGCCCGGCCCAGTGCCTGACACATACTAGGCAGTGAGAGAGAGTTAGGGGCCTTCTCTTTACCAACCCGGGAAATGGAAGTTCAAAGAGGAGAGGCAGCTCAGGCAGGGGCGCGGGGCTGCCAACAAGCAGGGTCACGTCCTGAGTCTCGCTCCTTCCTGGGCTGGTGTTACTGTTTCCTGCAAGCAGAAGTCTTGTTTCTACAAAGCGAGCTTGGACTACATCCACGTCTGTAGTGCTGGCGTGTGCGAGGGGCTGCTCTTGCCTTTTAGAGTATTTTAAAGTGAGCTATCTGCTCTGTTCTTTTTTTCTCTCTCTCATGTTTAAAATGCAGTGCTAACAAAATATTTTTGGCATAGTAAGCATAATATACTGAGAGATTTTATAAAGGATTAATGTAACTTGGAATCCAATTAAGACTAAGAAAGCGTTTCTCATTAAGATTCCAAATTATGCCATGCACTACAATTTTATGATGATTAGGGTAAGCAAAATAGCAAGATAGCTGAATTTTCTTAGCATAATGCAAACTGGATATTGTGATCATTTAAAGCCGTCTGTGGTTGTTTCTCTGTTCATTTGGTTAGTGGGAAAGGGGTGCCTTAGGTAACCTGGGCCATGCTTCCCGATGCGGGCTGCAAACAATCACCTGGGGAGACTAAAAATCCCAATCCCCGGGTTGTGCCCTAGACCAGGTACATCAGGACTGCAAGGCTGAGAGCTTGGACCCAGGCATTAGGACTTTTTAGAGCCCCAGGTGATTCCAGGGTGCAGCCAAGGCTGAGAACGTGCTCAAGTCCCAGCATTCACCCACTGGTCCTTCCTTCAATTTTCTTTTGTAGTTTTCCTCATACAGATCTGGTACATATTTGGTTAGATTTATACCTATTTAATTTTGGGGGTGCTCGTGTAAATGGTGTTATGGTTTCAGCTTCACATTCCACTTGCTCTTAGCTGTGTAGAGGAAAGTGATTGACTTTTGTTTATTAATCTTGTGACCTGCAACCTTGCTGTCATTGCTTACCACTGTCCCAGCAGGTTTTTTGGCCAATTCTTTCAATCATGTCATCTGCGAATAAAGACAGTTTTGTTTCCTCTTTCCCAGTCTGTATGCCCTATCCCCTTTTTGATCTTATTGCGTTAGCTCGAACTTCTGGCGCTAGTCGAAAAGCGGTGGTGAGAGGGGACGTCCTTGCCTTGTTCCTGATCTTAGCAACAAAGCCTCAAGTTTCTCGCCATTGAGTGAGATGTCGATACTGAACGTCTTAATCTCAAGCTCGCGTGGCCTGATGCTCAGCAAGCCAAACGCTGAGACATCGGTGCTTGGAGATGGAGAAAATGTATTCAAATTGGCCAAAATGAGAAGGTGGGAGCCTGGGTTCCCTCAAATCCACCTCCCCAAGAACAGAAGGCAGGGGGTTTATGGAGCTGGGGGGCTCGGCAGGAGGAGCTTCGGAGAAGCAAAGGGGTCTCTCCTGTTAAGCCCCTGGGCAGTCTGACTTCCGGGCCTCAACCGCTGCTGAGGGCCTGATGGCCACCCAGTGATGGCACTCTCCCCAATGGCATTCTCCTTCTCCTGCAAACAAGCTCACAAGGCCTCGCGACCCCGTCAGCCCTCAAGTCAAACAAGAAAACAGCAAATTGACGGGATTCATCTATGTCTGCGTTGGGAACAAGGTCACAAGGCAATCATGTTCTTACTGAGTACCTACAGAAGCCCTCAGGTACCTGAGGCTTCAATGTGAGTGGTAGGTTTTTGGTAGATGTTCTTTATCAAGATGGGGAAGCTCCCCCTATGCCTGGTTTGCGGAGACCAGAGGTCGTTTTGTAGCCACTCACACACTGTCTCCCAGAGACCGACCCACAGCCCTCACCCACTCAGTTTGTGTGCGTGAGTGTGACTTAGTGTGCAGACAGGCTCGTCCACTGGTGGTCACCCATTCCTTCAGGCCACACTCGCTCACTGATTGTCTGTGACGCTGCAGACACAGCACTGAGCAGGAAAGAACACATAGAACATACATGCCTTTGTTTCTTTTCATCCCAATGAAATTGTTCCATTATTTTTTCTGATTATAAAGATGCTACCAGCAATACAGAAGAGAATACAAAATAAAAATAAAAATAGCTCATATCCACCACCCAGAGGCAGCCACTGTTAACATTTTTAAAAAATGTTCAACAATGTTTATTTCAAGAGTTTTCAATAGCAAACAGAACAATCAGATAAAATTGGAAACAGTAAAGGGGTCCATGTAGACTATATGTTCTGTTGAATAGAAGGATGTCAATAAAAATGGCTTTGCTCTTTTTAGCAACAGAAGTATTCATATCTAGCAACATGAGGAAACTCTGGGAATCTTCTTTATGCAGTCAGATTAAGGGCCACATGGAGTCTAGGGTCAGCAGAGTCTAGATTAGAATAGGTTGAGTAGAAATCGTGTGAAGGCCTTGCTGCTGTAGGGAGCAGCAGCCATGGAAGAATTTTGTGAAAGGGAGGGTTACTGGGAAATGCAGACTTGTAGGATGTTACAGTGGAAAGAGCACCGGAAAAAGAGTCAGAAAATGCAGGCGCCACCAGGTGTCCCTCTAAGGAGTTACATCCTACTTCTCCACTCTGAACTTCAGTCTCTTCATCTGTCAAATAAGGGATAGAGCCAGAGAAGACTGTGTTAGTCTGTTAGGGCTGCCATAACAGAATATCCTAGACTGGGGGGCTTAAACAACAGAAATTTATTTTCTCACAGTTCTAGAGGCTGGACGTCCAAGATTAAAGTGCCGGTAGGGTTGGTGTCTGGCGAGAGCTCTCTCCTTGGGTGGCAGACAGCCATCTTCTCGTGTCCTCACATACAGAGAGAAAAAGAGAGGAGAGAGAGAGAGAGAAGAGAGAGAAGGAGCTCTCTAGAGTCTTGTCTTATAAGGACACTAATGCCCTCAATCAGGGCCCCACCCTCATGACCTCATCAACGTTGATTACTTCCTTGGAGGCCCCATCTCCAAATAGAGTCACACTAGGGGTTAGGGCTTCAGCGTAGAAATTTTGAGAGGATACATTCAGTCCATAACATTTCCTCCATGGCCCCCCAAATTCATGTCTTTCTTGCATGAAAAATATATTCATTCTCTCCCAACAGCTCCCAAAGTCTTAACTCATTCTAGCATCAACCTTAAAGTCTAAGGTCCAAAGTCTCGTCTAAATCAGATATGGGTGACGCTTGAGGTGCGATTCATCCTGAGGCAGAATTCTCTCCAGCTGGTTTGGTCACATAACCAAACAAGTTATGTGCTTCCAACATGCAGTAATGGGACAGGCATAGGACAGACATTCCCATTTCAAAAGGGAGAACTCAGAAGGAAGAAGGGGGTGACGGCTCCTAAGCAAGTCCAAGATCTAGCCAGGCAGCCCCATTGGATCTTAAGGTTCTTTGGCCCGACGCCCCATCTTCCAGGTGGCTCTGTGGGGTGGTCCCATCCTCAAGGCTTTGGGTAGAGGCTGCCTGGCCTGTTGAAACCCAGCAGTGGCCCCACCCTTTGAAAGCAAGGAAGCAGCCCTGGTGACCTCTGAAGTGCCTTTGAAGTCATTCTTTCCTTCTCTTGACGAACAGCACACAACCACAGCCTAGCAGCTGCATCAGCCCATCCTGTAGACTCCAAAATGTCTAACACACAGCACAGCCTGCCTTCATCTTGTCCCGTCTCTGTCCCCTTCAGTTCAAACTGATAGCTCCTGTCACTCAAACTGGAAATTCCAGCAATTCTCCATCTAGCTCTGGGAGACCCCTGACCCCACTCCCAGGAGGGCCTGCAGAGTCTCTGTGGTCTGCTGGACCACTTTCCCTGCTGCCTCCATGAGACAAGAAGCCAGCATCAGACCTGTTTCTCCCCTGAGGAACAGCCTGGCCTTGGCTGTGCACTCCCAGGAAAGCCCCACTTTCTCCTGGCTCCTGTTGACACCTGAGGTCCAACAGCAGGATCTGGCTGGACCACAGCCCCTCCAGCAGGACCTTGGTCCCTGCCTCTGCGGAAGAAGTGAGCGGACAGGCTGGGTCACCTCCTCTTGCGGAGACTCAAGAGATCCCACTCCACCTCCCATCTCCAGTGCACGGCCGGGTGCTTTTGTGTTCTCCTGCCTTGGTCCAAAGAGTCGTCTCTCCACCTGCTTGTTTGGCTTCCCGAGTGCCCTGCCCAGGGGATACAGGCAAAGTGGCCCGCATACTGCAGTTATGAACTGTTTTTTTTTCTTTTTTCTTGGTGAGGAAGATGGTCTCTGAGCTAACATCTGTTTTAATCTTCTTCTATTTTGTATGTGGGATGCTGCCACAGCATGGCTTGATGAGCAATGTGTAAGTCCACACCAGGGATAAAAACCTGCAAACCCCAGGCCACCAAAGTGGAGCATGTGAACCTAACCACTGTGCCACCAGGCCAGCCCCATGAACTGATTTGAAGACATGAACATGAGGTAAAATTTAAGTGTCCAAACTTTGTGGGTGCCCCTGGCAATGTTATTCTGTGTAAACTTATTCAGCTTTCTGAGCCTCAGCTTCTTCATCTGTTAAATGGGGATAATATCACCCATCTCATAGGCTTACGCTGAAGATTAAATAAGCAAATGTTTTATCAAGCACTGAGAGCCGAGCCTGGCACATCATGGTATAGAATTGTTATTTAGTAAATAAAATCCCCTTGAATCCTCACAAAAACCACACGGAGGATGGAACTATTTTCTCCCTCTTACTAACAAGGATACAAGCCAGCTAGGGGCTCTGTGCCTCACAGAGTCGCACAGCTAACAATGGCAGCTTCGGAATCATGAGTGCCTGCAGTTTGAGCAGTCTACGCCCATTCACCCAGTTCAATGCTGGGATTAACTGATCCAGTGGCGACTTGAGGCGAGATGGGTTTTCTCTTTGAACGTGATAATTTTGCACTCTGCAGCACCACCCGTCAACTTTAACACTGTCCATTCATACTCCTGACTTTTTAGCCTGCTTCTCAGCCAGTCTACTGTTCTATTAAAACAGCCTATAAAACAATGTCTGAAGCTTTCTACCAATTAACTAAAAGACAGGGAGTGGAAAGAGCTGATGTTTTAGAAAGATGAACCATGTTAATCCCGTGTGTAGCCCTTAGCCACCTGCCAGTTTTTTAATAACTGACGTTTATGTTGGACTTGCTATGATCACTCTCCTAAATTCTCTCCACATGTTAACTTCTCCATGCCTCAGTTTCCCCATCTGTATTATGGGAAGGGGGAGTTGTTCTGAGGATTGAGTTCACATGCCTATGACTGTCACATGGTAAGAGGCTTTGAACCCTGGCATTCTGGCTCCTGGACCTCTGTTTCTAACCAGCCCACTGGGGACAAGTTGAGCATCCTCCCGGCCCTTTGTCTCATGTCTTCTTTGAAAGCCAAGTGCACCACAGGGCCCAGGCAAGATGGGCGCATCTGGCAGTGGGCAGTGTGTTATTCCTGCCCCACCTTCTGGAATAAGGGTGGCTTGGTCTATAGATGACGTCGAGTAATAATGGGAGGAAGGGCCTCACTGGATCCCAAATAAACCAGCTTGTGAGTGATGAGAGGACCCCCCTCGCTCCTGCCCTCACCGTCGCCCGGGGAAGCTATGGCTGCCAGCACCGTGCACGGGTTTCCTACAGGAAGGCTAGTAAACACCACCAGCAGGACCCACTTTAGAAAGGTCCATGAGCAGCTGAGGAGGAGCCAGCTGCTGCCGATGGAACTGACGTGCCCTTTGGGGTCTGCACCCGAGCAGAGGGACTGGGGTGGTCTCTGGTAACGGAAGGCCCAAGACATCCAAATACATCATCGTGGAGGCCTCAAAGGCTCAGAGACTGGGAGCAGGAAAAAGAAACAATTCCATCATCACTGAAAAAACATCTCTTAATCTCTTTATTGAGTGATATTGCAGCTAAATCCTTCTCTTAAGAACAAGATTCCCCATTTTTTGCAACATAGGCAGGCTGAGAATTTTCCAAGTCTTTAAATTCTGGTTCCTTTTTGCTTAACAATTCTTTCTTCAGTTCTCCTTTCTCCTCTCACATTTTACTGTAAGTAGTCAGGACGACCCAGGCTGCACCTTCAACGTTTTGCTTAGACATCTCCTCAGCTGTATGTCAGTTTCATCGCTCGTAATTTCTATCTTCCACAAAACACTAGAACACAACTCAGCCAAGTTCTTTGCCACTTTGTAACAGGGTTTTTCCTCCAGTTTCCAATAACCTGTTCCTCATTTGTCTGAGACCTCACCAGAATGTCCTTTAACGTCCGTATTTCTACCAACAGACCCTGCATATCAGTCAAGGCTTTTTCTAGTGTGTACCTCAAAACTCCTCCAGTCTCCACCATTACCCAGTTCCAAAGCCGCTTCCACATTCTTAGATACTTGTTACAGCAGCGCCCCACTTCTTGGTACCAAAGTCTGTGTTAGTTAGAATTCCCCAGAGAAATAGAATAAATAGATGCACACACACACACACACACAGACATATATGACTCATTATAAGGGATGGGCTCACATGATCGCGGAGGCTGACAAGTCCCAAGATCTGTGGGGTACATCAGCAAACTGGAAACCCAGGAGAGCCTGTAGTATAGTTCCCATCTGGTCTGAAGGCCTGAGACCCAGGAGCACCAGTGATGTAGTTCCAGTCTGACGGCTGGCAGGCTTGAGACCCAGGAAGAGCTGATGTTTCAGTTTTGGATCCTATGGCAGTGAAAAAACAGGGTGTTCCAGCTCGGAGCCATCAGGCAGGAGGAGTTCCCTCTTACTCAGCCTTTTTGTTCTATTCAGGCCTTTCAGTGGCTTGGATGAAGCCCACCCACACTGGGGAGGACCATCTGCTATACTCAGTCCCCCGATTCAAATGTTAATCTCATCAAGAAACACCCTCACAGACACAACCAGAATAATGTTTCACCAAATTAACCATCACAGGGACCAATCTGGGGCTGATGCCCCTTGGTGCGGGGGTAGGGGTGTTGAAAGGTGATCCCAACACAAGCACTTTCAACTCAACAATCCTCTTTTCTTCCCCCAGTAATTTTACTGAGGTCATAATGGTCTATATAACATTGTGTAATTTCAGGTATAAATTATTATTTTTCAATTTCTGAATACACTTCATTGTGCTCACCTCCAGTAAGCTAATTTTTGTCCGTCACCATACATCTGTGCCCCTTTACCCCTTTCGCCCAGCCCCCAACACCCTTCCCCTCTGGTAACCACTAATCTGTTCTCTTTATCCATGTGTTTGTTTATCATCCACATATGAGTGAAAGCATGCAGCATTTGTCTTTCTCTGGCTTATTTCGCTTAACATCATACCCTCAAGGTCCACCCATGTTTGCAAATGGGATGACTTTGTCTTTCTTTATGGCTGAGCAGTATTCCATTGTATATGCACCATGTCTTCTTTATCCGGTCATCTGTAGAACGGCACTTGGGCTGCTTCCACCTCTTAGCTATTGTGCGTAATGCTGCAGTGAACATAGGGGTGCAGAGATCTCTTTGGATCATTGGTTTCAAGTTCTTTGGATAAATACCCAGTAGCGGGATAGCTGGATCATATGGTATTTCTATTTTTAATTTTTTGAGAAATCTCCATACTGTTTTCTACAGTGGCTGCACCAGTTTGCATTCCCACCAGCAGTGGATGAGGGTTCCCTTTTCTCCACATCCTCTCCAACATCTATTGTTTTTCGTCTTAGTAATTATAGCCATTCTGACTACCTAAAGCAATCTACAGATTCAATGCAATCACAATCAGAATCCCAATGACATTCTTCACAGAAATAGAACAAAGAATCCTAAAATTTACATGGAACAACCAAAGACCCCCAATAACTAAAGCAATCCTGAGAAAAAAGAACAAAGCTGGGGGCACCACAATTCCTGACTTCAGAATATACTACAAAGCTATAGTAATCAAAACAGCATGGTACTGGCACAAAAACAGACATACAGATCAATGGAACAGAATTGAAAGCCCAGAAATAAAACCACACATCTACAGGCAGCTAATCTTGGACAAGGGAGCCAAGAACATACAATGGAGAAAGGACAGTCTCTTCAGTAAATGGTGTTGGGAAAACTGGACAGCCACATGCAAAAAAATGAAAGTAGACCATTATCTTACACCATGCACCAAAGTCAACTCAAAATGGATTAAAGACTTGAATGTAACACCTGAAATCAACAACCCTCTTATCTTGGAAGCCCTTGGCCCTTCCTGCCCTAAATCCTAGTGTTCTCTTGAGTCACTCGCTCGGCCCACAGCTTTCCTGTCTCTTTTCATTACAAAGAGGGATGATGCTGAGATCTTACTCTCTCTCCTGAAAGCTGAGTTTTTGTCATTTTTCAAAACATCACAGATGTGTTTGTCCCAAGAAAATGCCGGTTTACAAAGAGAAGCACGTAACCTCAGGAGAAAGATGAATGTCACGGCTCCCAGGGCTCCCGGCTACAGGCTCTGTCAGCTCCACGGCTGTGAAGGGCAGAGAGATTTTTTTTAAGAAGCAGAGCTTTTCCTGTTGATGAAGTTGTAATAAATATTGATGATGCACAATGAATTAAGCTCCTGAAGGAATGATCAAAATATTGGATCCCCTGCCCTCTGGCTCAAAATAGAAATATTCCCAATATTAATGTAAAGGTTGAAATGAGGTATTTGGCCAGATCTTAAAAGTCATGGCGGGTGGCTCTAGTTGACACACAGATATCAAAACAGGCTAAGGGACATAGGCAAATGTTTATGTGCTACATACATAAGACTCAATAACAAAGAAGAAAGCTCAAGATCAGACTTCTTCCCAGATGCACAGGGTTATGTGGGTCAGTGCTGGGTCATGTGAACGCACGCTCCAGACTGACTCTAGTCTGACTCTATCTCCTTCTCCCCTTCTCTCCATCTTCACGGGCCAATCCTTTATCCGGGTCAGAGTTTAATCTCCCTGACCCTCTGGCTCTCGGTGTCTCACGTCATCTCCTTCCCACTGGTCTTGTTCCTTCTCCTCCACTCGCTGCAATCCACATTTCACAGAGTGGCTGTGTGATGGCGTAGCATCCCCGATTGAACCACTGCAATTAGTTGTGTCGTCCAGTGGAATCATAACACAAACCACAGACACAATGTCTAGTAGCTAGAAATGCTATTGCGAGCAGCCAGGTTGAAACGTTTTTAAAAAGTGAAATTAATTTTAATAATATATTTTATCTAACCCAATACAGCATATCCAGAATCATACCATTTCAACATGAAATCAACATAAAAAGTTGCTGAGCTATTTGACATTATTTTTTTCTACTAAGTCTTTGAAATCCTGTGTGTATTTTATGTGTACGATGTAGCTCAGTGCCATTTCCAGTGCTCAGCGGCCTCCTGTGACAGCGGCTTCCCTCCTGGATGGGGCAGCCCCGGAGCCTCTGCGGCTGCCCGCCTGCGCATCCTCCAGGCTCACTGTGCTCAGATCCACGGCCTTTGGGTTTCAGCCCTGTATGTGTCAAGTTCTTTCCTCCCTTAGGTCCTTCCTACGTGGGGCTCCTTTTGCCTGGCCATTCGCTCTCACTGACAGCATCATCGAAGAAGCTCCCTTCTGCTCCCTTCTCTCATTGCACTTAATACAATTTTAATTACCAATGTTCTTGTTCACTTAGTGTCCATTCTCACAGTAGAATGTATGCTTCACGAGGTGAGGGATTATTTCCATTTATTTCACTACTGCATATTAGGCGTCTAGCCTGCATGGCACAGGGAGGTACTCACCATGATTTGTTGAAAGCATGAATGGATTCCTGAGGTATAGATTCCCTAGTCTAGTACTTTTCAAAACGAGAGTTGCAATATATTAGAAAACATGAAATCAATTTGGAAAGTCAAAATAGCATTAGGAAAAAAAACTAGAATAAACTGGTCTATGTGTTTGAGGGTTGTGGTGTATCATGTTCCTAGCTGTGGACTGTGTTCAGAAGTGTGTGAAGCACTTGCCCTGCCCTGTGCTCAAAGGCAAGAGGAGGGTTTCAGTCCATCTGGGCCAAGCAAGCCCTGAGTCCCCAGGCCTGTGGGACAGGGCTGGGGTTCTACCACACTTAGGCTGTGGCCAACCTCTAGCAGAGAAGTGGCCAGACAGGATGGGGGTCATTCCTCAGAAGGCCATTCAGCGAGGGGAAGGTGTTGGCCTGGTCCTCCCCACGTGCTGGAAACCCCTGCAGCTGACAGAGCAGCAGAATGTCACGGGCAGGCGCCGAGGGCAGACCTCTGTAGAGATCAGGATGGGCGCCCTCCTCTGTCTGTCCCTGGGCGTCTGTCCCCGGGCGTCTGTCCATGGAATAGCTGCCTTGCGGAGCACCAGAGTGACCCGGCTGCAGACTCTCTCCCCGTTGATGCAGGGAGTGTTCCACACACCTCTGCAGCTGAGTGAGTGTCCCTTACTCCCTGTCATTCCGTGGGCCTCCAGATCACAGATGCAGGCCCATCATGTCAGAGTTGTAGGGCCCAGGACCTAGAATTAGGTGCCGTAAACTGCCATAAAAGCTGACACAACATCCAGCCAGGCAAGCGGAACACAGCCTCCCCAACCGCCACCAACGGCCAATTGAAATCCTGACGTTGGGTCCCAGCTGCAGCAGAAGGAGAGTCCCAGCAGGTGACTCCCAGGCAGAGGACATCCAGAGGAAGGAGGGAGGGTTGAGGGCCTTCCAACACCTCTCCTGTATTTGGGAAATTCCCTGCATTGTGAGTCCCCCTCTCTAAGGGAGAAGCCAGAGATGGACTTTCCCAGAACCCCTTGCGGCCAGGAGACAGGAGCGGGCAGACTCTGCCAATCAGCTGTGCTTATGGTGGGTTTCAGTTTGGAAGCTGGTGATGGGGGAAGCAGGAAGACAGGGCACAGAATCCATGTGGCCTGACTGGGGCAGCACCTCCAGCTCTCAGACGCATTAATGACAAGTTTGACATCAGAGTCCATGATGGCGGTGAGGTCTATGGCCAGTGGCAGCAGCAGTGGTGGGTGTCTCCCTGGGAGCAATTCTGCAGGATAATTTGGATATTGCTCTTGGTATGTAAGTCCGGTTCTCTGGCCCTGTGGGGGTTTCCTAACATCTTTTAAAGAAAACTCCCTTCTGCTGAAAGTGGTCAGAGTGGGCTTCTGTTTTGCAAATGTGATGAACCCTGACTGAGAGAGGAAGTTACTAAGACAAGGACTCAGGCTCAGAGCAGCAATGCAAGAGTCCCCTTGCCAGGCCTGGGCCAGGACGGCAGCCGGGGCCGGGCTTAAGTCTGAAGACTAGGGCTCAGGTAAGAAGGGGCAGAGGCTGAAAACCAGGTGGAGCCTGGTGTCCCCTTCTCAGCCACGTGCATTAACGGCCAGTGACAAACTGTCTTCCCGGGCAGATGCCCCTCAGGCTCCTGGCCGGTGAGGTGAACAGCTACCCGGAGGAGAGGACACACAGACAGACACAGAGGGGACACGGCTGTGTGAAGACACGCAGGGATTGGAGTGATGCTGCCACAAGCCAAGGAATGCCAGGAGCCACCAGAAGCTGGAAGAGGCAGGCGGGATCCTGCCCCACAGCCTTCAGAAACGGCGTGGCCCTGCCGACACCTGGATTTTGGACTGTTCAGGCTTCCAGCCCTGTGAGGGAGTAGATGTTTGTCGTTTTAAGCTACCCGGTTTGTGGTACCTTGTTCTGGCAGCCCTAGCAGACCAGGAGATTGTCACAAGACTCAGCTTCTTTGAGGGCCGGGATGGACTTCCCTAGAGGCCCGGCAGCAGCGTGCCTCACCCATCTGAATGAATTTGTCAGCCAGCAAATTTAGTTAAAAGGCATTACGCACCTGTCTTCGGAGGAGCACGCGGTGCACCTCCTTGCAATCCTAGCCGTGTGAACAAGTGACAAGTGCGGGGTGAGAAGGGTCCCCGCCTGCACTCCCAACCACAGCTGTCTTTCGTTTAGTTCATGGAGCCACAGCCCAGGGCTCTGGTTTCTAGCCTGCCGCCTGGGACGGCATTCCCGGAGGGGACATTTAGTCTTGCAAATTGAGTGGCTGCTGTCTGTGAGCGCAGAGTTTTGTGAATCTGTACGGGTAACACTGGGATCAGTTGTGAGTTAGGGGAAAACCCAAAATTTTAGATTTGCTTTACTTTCAAGACAAGGTAGGTAGTCCAGGGCTAGTTTGGCGCTGGAGATTCGAGTGCTCCATTTTCTACACCAGCCCCCTGACCTGCGTAATTTTTTCCAAAGATCTCTTTACCTCAAAACACACACACACACATATATATATATATATATATACACACACATATTTTTTTTCCCTTGAAACCAGCATAGGGAGGCAGGGCTGAATTGTATAGTTCAGAATCCTTTTTTAATGCTAGCAAGAACACAGATCTCACGGAGACTATTCAGATTTTTTTTCACAATATTTTGAAAGCCTTAACATTTTTTTTTCAGTTCCAAAAAATCCACTCGTGTCACCCAAAAATCTCCTGATTAATGCAATGACCACTTCTACCTGAGACAAAAAGGGGAGTTTGAAAGGACTGAGGGCACTTAGAGCCCACGCTCGTGCCTCCCCGTGGCCTCCTGGCACCCTTTCCGGGGCTCCCCAGCAGGGAAGGGAGTCGGGGGGTTCTGGAGCACCAGCCGGAGGTGGTGGGACTACGATCAGAACAGCTTAACAACTCCCTTGAAAGTACAGACTGGAAGGAAAGAAACTAAAATTCAGGGTGTGTTAAACCTCAGGTGCCGTGGCACATGTTGTCTCGTTGGACGTCCAGCGAGACCTGAGGAAACTACGACAAAGAGGGGAAAGGATTGCTGAAGCCGCGTGTCCGTCCAGTGAGCGGGCTCCTGCAGCTGCTGGCCCTCCCGCCTCCCGCACGTGCTCTTCCCAATGTCAGGCCGCGTCAGGCTCCCCAGCCGCGTGTCCGGGAGGGGCTCCAGTGCGCCTGCGCCCTCCCTCGCTCAGCCCCGGGGCTGCGGGCAAGGCCTGGGGCATCCAGCGCCCAGGCGGAGCGGGCCGGAAGTGGAGGCACTGGAAGACAGGAGGCAGGACACGGCTTTGTGGAATTTTCCAGTGCGGAGTGGTCACGTATTCATTGTTTCATCGTTATAACATTTAGCACAGGTGGTTCTAGTTGACGCTGGGCTTTGTCCTGCATTCTCTGATGCCCTGGAGGTAGTGTTACCTCTGTAACCACGTAGCACGCTGGTCACCTGCTCTCACTGGAAACACGCGCACAGCTGGGCTGGAAGCTGCCTGGTCCGAGTCCCAGGCCCCACTCTCCCCTGGTCCCCGACGTGCATCCGTGAGACGAACAGCACGCGCGCCTTGGCAGTCAGTGGCAGGCGCTCTGCCGACACGCGGGCGGGGACGGCGGCGTGGGCCGCCCTGCGCTGGGCCCCAGCCCCTTGCTTGTCTGCGGCCTGTGGAACGCGCCCCACAGACGCAGGACGGACGCTCAGCCAGAGCCGGCTCGGGGCTTGATAGTGAGGAAACCGTGCACACGCCAGACGGCACGGAAAGGTCTGTCACGCCCATAAGGAGGCTTCCTGGGGAGGGCAGGGCAGGCTTACCGAGAAGGTCCCAAAATGTCCTGAGAGCCAGAGGAGCCTGGCCTGGGTTTGTGTGGCCTTTAAGTAGGAGGCCAGGGCGGGGAACTTGCAGCAGCGCGCTCCTGTGGTTTGCATCTCCCACAGGCGACAAAGGCAAGTGCTCCGCCGGGGCTCCCTGACCAGCCGTGGGTCTGGGTGGGGGAGAGGGCGAGGGGGAGGTGTCGTGGGGCCTTCTTCTCCTCCAGAAATGAGCTTCACCAGGGTAGCTGCGAAATGGGTGCAATAAGAGAAAAACATCCTGTCTCAAGTGGCAGAGATTTTCTGAAAAATGACTGAAGCGGCTTTAGATGTAATTTTGATTAGATTCCTGGGAGGTTTGGGTAGAGAGTGTCCTGGGCTGTTCCGTCAAGTCGAGGAGCAGGTTGCCTGGTGATGTCAAGCCCCTTTCTCACAATCTGTAGGACAAAATATCCCCACGCGGATTTTCACATTTAGATTGTGTTCTTTGCTTTCACCAAGCACCCAAGTATCTGGCTTACCTGCTGGTGAGTTTAAAAGAAATCATGTGAACACTAACATCAGTGCCAGGTGGCACGGGTCCATTGTGGAGGAGTAGCAGGGTCACCAGTGTTCCACCGGGTGCACCAGATCTTCCTCTGCTCACATCTCAAGTCCCTGTAATTTCCTCCTGGTCAGTGACACCTGCAGAGAAAAGAGAACCCTTGATGGTACCCTCTGTGGGGTGACCCAGCACATCACAGAGTCTGCAAATCCTGCTCCTCAGGTCACACACCCACCTGGGGCCACACATGTGGCCAGGGCGTCTTGGAGTGGGTGAGTCTAAGTACTAACACCCTTCTGAGCCTCGACCTGGAGAGGGTCTGTGTGTCTTGCAGAATCTCCTCCTCCCCTGGGGTGAATTTTCTCTCAGGAGCCTTGATATCTCTCAGTGACATCTGACTTCAGCTGCCACCCCCATCACATGTATCAAATGGGCCTGCAGATAGACATCTGAGAGCCAGCTGGAGACAAAGATGGTGTTCTCCCCCAATTGAAAGTCTTCGGGGCAAGCAGATTCTTGAGGAAGTGAGGACACCACCTGCTGGACGATTTGAGCCGCAGCTCAGGCCCTGCCAGGACACCTGGTTAAACCCGTTCCCCAACCCAGAGCTGAGGACAAAAAGGAACAGGAAGCAGCCACAGCAGAAATAAGCAGACCAACCAGTTAATATTGGACATGGACAAATCTGGACAGTTATTGTAATCTCCATGGTAACTACTAGAAGAATATGAAAAAGTGTGTAATGAGATAATAAAAATGAGATAATAAAAAAGAATCTGTGACATACAATGTCATTAATTGTAAATGTGATAAATGCTCTAATTAATACAAAATTTGCCAGACTGGATAAAAACACAACCCAGCTATGTGCTGTTTACAAGAGACACATCTAAAATATAGGGAAGATATAGCAAGTTTGAAAGAAAAGGGTTCAAAAAGATACAGTATGCAAACACTAACCAAAAGAAAGCTGGTGTTGCTCTGTTAATATTAGACATATTATGCTTTAGAAGGAAAACAATAACCAATACTATCATACGTACAGAGAAAGACTTCATAATAATAAAAGGTTTACTACTCCAGAAAGATGCAGTAATTCTTAATTTACATGCACAGAATAATATAGCTTTAAAATATATAAAGCAAAATTGTTAAAAAGACAAATTCACAATTGTAGGAGATTTTAATGTCCTTGTCTTGGACACTAATAAAGCAAATAGATTTAAAATATAGTAAGACTATGGAAGGCATGAACAATATAATGAGCAAACGACTTAATGAATCTATTAGAACACTACACTCGACAGCTGTGGAATACACAGTCTTTTTAAGGATACAGTGACACCTCGACCATATGCTGAGCTGTTAAGTAAGTCTCAAAATTTTCAAAGGATTCAAATCATACAGAGGATATTTATTTCACTTCAACCCAATTAGGCTAAAAATCACTAACAAAAAGATAATTGTGGGGCCAGCCCAATGGTGTAGTGGTTCAGTTTGCATGCTCTGCTTCAGTGGCTCAGGGTTCACCAGTTTGGATCCTGGGTGCAGACATGGCACCACTTGGCAAGCCATGCTGTGACAGGCGTCCTACATATAAAATAGAGGAAGATGGGCACAGATGTTAGCTCAGGGGTAATCTTCCTCAAAAAAAAAAAAAAGGTAATTGCTATTTGTTTGGAAATTAAGCACTACTTTTCTAAAGAACCAATGGGACAAAGAAGAAATCATAATGGAAATAGAAAACATTTTAAATTAAATTATGATGAACTATTATGTATCAAAACTTTTTGACACAGCTAAAGCCATGCTTAAGGAAAATTTATAGCCTTAAATGCTTATATTGGATAAGAATAAATGCTCAAAGTCAATGACCTAAGAGCCTATCTCAAGCAGTTTCAAAAAGAACAGGAAAATAAAGCCAAAGAAAGCAGAAGTAAGGATATAATAAGGATAAAAGCCAAAAATAATAACTCAGTAAAATAAACATGCAAAAGAGGATAAAGAAAGCCAAAGCCTGGTTCTTTGAGAAGACTAATAAAACTCACAACCACCGGGCAAGTCTGTTAAAGACAAAAAGGAAGTAAAAAAAACCAATGTCAGGAATTATAAAGGGGATTTTTTGCTAAAGACCTGCAATCATTAAAACGATAAGAAGCAATTCTGCCAATACATTTGAAACTGCAGGTGAAATGGACAAAGTCCTGGGATCACAGCATGGGTCCTGCAATTTATGTTAAGACTGAGACCATAACAGTCACCCACGAGCATCACGTCACCCACGAGCTTCGCTCATCTCCCCTATACTCTGGAACTTGGTCTTGGCAACGCCAGACCGATGTGCTTTAGAGAGACACAATCTTGGCACAAAATTCTGCCCTGGGAAGGACGTGGTCCCCTCTGACAGAATCCTCAGGAGCCTGTGAGGTGGAAGGAGGATCTGCTTTGCCCAGCGAGGCGGCCTCAGCAGCATCTACCACTCCCTGGCAGGAGAGGGGACCCAGGGAGCATTATCCCTCCTTATACCCCCCTCACGTCAATATCAAAATCAGTTACCGAGCCAGGCAGACTGCCTGGAATGAGCCAGCTCCGATCCTGGAGGCCTGTCCACCAGGCACTCATTCCCAGGGCAAGGGCTTTCTGCACCTTCACACTATTTAAAGGCACGTGCCGTGTTTGCCTCCAGATTGTTAGGACAACACAGATTCCCTGCACAGTCCCCCTCGTGGTGGCTTCAGACATTTCCTGGAACTGACTATTAAGGGCAGGCCCGCACGCAAAGCCGGCTTGCAGTGTATAACTGAGTGCAACTGGACTGTGGGACATGTGCGGGGCAGTGACCTCTGCTGTTCTGCAAAATGCCGACACTCAGAGCAGTCCCTGCAGGCTCAACGTGACAACAATGAGCATCATGTTTGTGCCTGGGTGGCCCCACCGAGTCCTCCTTGCGGAGGAGGCCCAGGGCATGTCGGTGGAGGGGCAGCGCCCTCTGCACAGCTGCAGGCCTGAGCTCCCACAGTTAGCCTCCGATTTCTCTCTCCGTGCTGCATGTGTTCAGAAACACAGCAGCTCATGTTCTAACAGTCGTGATGTGCTTTCTAACCGTGTCTGCCCAAGGAACAGCTCTAATAGTAGAGATTAGTGCTGAACAATGGACCTCACACTTGGGCTATTGTGAGCTGGCAGTCAAGGAAGGGTGGGTGGGTGGCCTGTGCCAGCGACTTGCTGATGGAGGGGACTATTTTAGACTATGCTTTATTTTCCCCTAAATACAGTATTTAGACTACCTTGACTGTGGTTGGTCTGCCTTTATGGCACTGTGCTTTTACTTTCATCTCTATAAGAGTCGGGCGTATTGACTCTGTTCCAACTGCTCATCCTACGGAAACTTCATTTTTTCCCAGTTCATCTGAAACAATAACATATCGAGCGCCTACTTTGTGCAAGTCATATCAGAGTATCTGATTTCGTATAGCTTGCTGCCCACGAGCACCTCCACCATCAAGGGAAGCACGGTGCGGGGGTGGTTGTGGTTCAGAGAGTGGTGCATGATAGGAAGATCTTCATCGTAAGAAGAGCTAGATTCAAATCCTGGCTCTGCTGGTCTCAACTGTGGGCCCCTGGGCGAGTTAGGAAACTGTCTGGGCTCAGCGCTCCTCCTCTGCAACGGGTGGAAGTCACTGCTCTCCCGAGGAACATGCTGGGTTGGGCTCTGGACACAGATACTCTCGGTTTCCTCATTCGAACCTCCTCTTCCTGCCATATTGGGAAATGACAACTTGGCCAGATTCTACATCTTTTCATCAACTTTGTATTTTTAAAAAAACAATAATAAATCTTTAATAGATTTTTTTCTTTAGAGCATTTTTAGGTTTGCAGCAAAATTACACAGGAAGTACAGAGCGTTCCCACATGTCCCCTCTCTGCCCACACACAGTTTCCCCTATCAACCCCAGTGCTGTACAGTACGCAGCCTTCTCAGGTTGGCTTCTTCCACTTAGTAATAGGCATGTAAGCTTCCTCCTTGTCTTTTTGTGGCTTGAGATCATTTCTTTTTGTCACCAAATAATATTCCATTATATGGATGTACCATAGTTTGTTTATCATTCACCTATAACAGGACATCTTGATTGCTTTCAAGTTTTGGTAATTATTAGTATAGCTGCTATAAATACTCAAGTGCAAGTTTTCCTGTGAACATAATTTTTCAACTCAAATGGATAAATACCTAGGAGCACCACTGCTGGGTCATATGGTAAGACTATGTTCAATTTTGTGAAAAACTGCCAAACTGTCTTCCAACAAGCCTGTACCATTTGCTTTCCCACCATCAATGAACGAGAGCTCCTGCTGCCGCGCATCCTTGCCAATATTTAGTGTTGTCAGTGTTCTGGGTTGTGGCCATTCTAAGAGGTGTGTAGTGGCGTCTCAATGTCATTTTAATTTGTGTTTCCCTGATGACACATGATGTGGAGCATCTTTCATGTGTGTATTTGCCACCTGCATGTCTTCTTTGGTGAGGTGTCTATTCAAATCTTTTGCCCATTTTTTAAATTGAGTTGTTTGTTTTGTTATTAAGTTTTAATAATTCTGTGTATATTTTGAATTCATGTGGCTTGTCTTCTCATTCTCTTAATAATATCTCTTGCAGAGTAAAAGTTTTTAATTTTAATGAAGTTCAACATCGATGTTTTTCTCTCATGGATTGTGCTTTTGGTGTTGTATCTAAAAAGTCAGCACCAAATTCAAGATCACCTAGATTTTCTCCCATGTTATCCTGTGGAAGTTTTATAGTTTTGCATTTTACATTTAGGTCTATGATCCACTCTGAGTTAATTTTTCTGAAAAGTGTGAGGTCTGTCTAGATTAATTTTTTGCACGTAGATGGACAGTTTTTCTAACACCATTTGTTGAAGAGCCTCTCCTTTCTCAGAGACCAATTGATTGTATTTGCGAGTTTTTTCTGAGCTGTGTTGAACCCCACTTTCCTGCCATGTAGGGAAAGGGCAGTTCAGATTCCATATGTCTTCACCAACTTTTGTTTTTTAAAACAGTCTCACCTCAGTAGATATTTAATCCTATTCTTGTTTGTTTGTTTGAAAGCGTCTCTCTTCTCCCCCCATGGAGGCCAGAGCTGTCTAGTGACTTTGAACGTGGTCGGAGAAGGTGAGAGTGTACTTTTTTGTTTTGAACTTTTTAGCACAACAAACACGCATAAAATTGTAGCAATCAGAAATAAACAGACCACTGAATTTTCACAAATGAAACCCATGTAACTAGCACCTAAATGAAGAAACAGGACAGTGCCACTGTCCCAGAACCCCTGTCATCTCCTCTCCAGTCACTGCCCCCACTCCCGGGGAAGATGCTAACAGCTGAGGTTAGTTCTACCTGGCTTTGTAGTTTTTATAAATCTGAGCATACCACATGTATTCCTGTCTAGCTTCTCTCACTCAGCATTCTGCTTGTTGAGCTGTCATTTGGTTGTTTTCATTGCTATAGAGTATTGCCAGGGTCAGTAAACTTTTTCTGCAGAGGGCCAAATAATAAATATTTTAGGCTTTGCAAGCCATATATCATCTCTGTCACATCATCATCTTCTCCTTTTTTTGGGGGGGGTGCAGTTTACTAACCTTTAAAAATGTCAAAACCATTCCTAGCTCTCAGGCTGTGCAAAAACAGGCCGTGGGCTGTAGCTTGCTGATCTCTGGAATATTCCGTCATGTGCATAAAGTTTATTTATCTGTTTTACTCTTGATGTGAACTGGGTCGGTCCCACCTGGGGGCTATTGCGAGTGGAGCTGCTATAAACATTCTGTTGCGTGTCTCTCGGCGAATATATCCACTGTGTCACCTGGAGTAAAACTGCTAGGTCACAGAGCGTGCCTATTTCAGCTTGAGATCTTCCAAGAACGTAATTCTTTCCAAGAATGTAACACTCCCAGCAGCGTATGAACATTCTGGTTGCTCCACATTTTCGCCAGTGTTTTCCATCTTTCTCAGTGATGCCATTTTGGTGTGTGTGTCCTGCTACTTCACTGTGGTTTTAATTTGCATCTCTCTGATTACAAGTGGAGTTGAGCACCTTTTCATATGTTATTGCCCATTAGGCTATCCTCTTTTATGAAGACTTTTGCCCATTTTTCTAATAAGGTGTCTTTTGCTTATAGTCCCTAATTTTTCCTATTTCCCCAGATGCCTGATGCCAGCAGCTATTCCCGGTGCCAATTTATTAGCCAGGGTTCTTAGCTGCAAGCAACAAAAACCAACTCTGATTGGTCCTACATTAGTCAGGGTTCTCAGGAGAAACAGAACCAAAAGGATGTATATTTATTTTATATATATGCATAAATGCATTTTTATTTATCATAAAGAATTGGCTTATGTGATTATGGAGGCTGACAAATCTCAAGATCAGTCAGTCTGGAGAACAGGAGAGCTGATGGCATAGTTCTAGTCCAAAAGTCAGCAGGTTCAAGACCCAGGAAGAGCCAGTGTTTCAGTTCAAGTCCAAAGGCAGCAAAAACCTGATGTCCCAGCTCGAGATTGTCAAGCAGGAGGAAATTCTCTCTTACTCTTGGGCGGGTCAGCCTTTCTGTTCCATTCAGGCCTTCAAGTGATTGGATGAGGCCCACCCACATTGGAGAGGGCAATCTACTTTGTTCAATCTACCAATTCAAATGTTAATCTCATCAAGAAACACCCTCACAGACACACCCAGAATAGTGTCTGGGCACACTGTGGCCCAGTCAAGTTGACACATGAAATTAACCATCATAGGTCCCAACTCTGAGACTTAAGAAATAGGAACAGGGAGATAAAGTGCTGGAGCGTCAGGCTCAGAGTCTGTCACCAGGAAAATGCCCACAATCACTCTGCAGAACTGGTCCTGTGAGGACACCAGCCTGCTGGTGAGCACCAGATGTGACAGGAGCCCCGTGATGGCACTGCCACCAGGCACTGGCCAGGGACACCAGCACTGCCTGTCCACCTGCTGCTGTGGGACAGAGTGAGGCATTTGCGGCTGTCACAGCTTGTCCCCAGCCCAGGCTTTGCAGGGTGTCTGCTTCTCAGCACCAGCTTCAATTCAAGCCAGAGGCAGTGCATCTGGTTGGCAGAACCCACAGCACATGCCCGGCCTGGTTGTAAGGGATGCCGGGAGAGTGACGTTCCAGCATCCTTGGCTTTGTAAGGAGCAGTGGGGAATTCATCCAGGTATTGGGAGGCATTCAGGAATGGTCAATCAAAGGCAATAATGTCGTCTACTACATCTGCCTTCCCTCCCCTCTCCCACCCACCTTCTGCTGGGGGGGTCTAGCTACTCCTTTGCCCTGAATTCTAACCTCTGTGTTTTGGGCTGTTCCTCAGTGTAAATCTACATCTAAGTTTGAGGATCCAAGTCCAAGCTCAGGTTTGGCTGTGATCTTGATACAGACAATTTGGGATAAAAATTGGGGTGGGTTTGGCTTGACCTAGTAGGGCTGATGTGTCTCCTGCCCTCCAGATGGCTCGGCCTGCCCCTGCGGGGTCAGCCTGCGGTGGCTCACTTGCTCCCTCGGCCCGTCCTCAGCACCTCTCACGGCTGCCTGCTGTGGCAAGTGCTCTTGCTGCATGTGTCCCAGCTCAAGGAACTCTGGATTTCTTGGATCTGTTTCTCCCAGCCACTTTCTAGGTTTTTACAAAAAGAAAATGGGACAGAGATCAGACATACGGAGAATGCGAGTTCAGCAGAGGCAGGAAATCAGAACAAAAGATGATTTGAAGAAACGGAATTCCCCTTAGGGTCTCCAGAGTTAGGGGGAGTGCACTGAGGAGGACCCGGGATTCTCCCATGCATGGGATGGGGCCAGGGTTAACTAAAACTGAATTGAGGCGTGAGGGATAGATAATCCCAAATAACAGTGATTTAAACAAATAGAGGGGGAATCCTTCTATTATTTACTTAAAGACAAGGCAGAATAAAAGTTGTCTGAGGGCAGTGCATACCTGGCTGGTAGAACCATGAATTGGCATCTGAAGAGCAATTTGTTAATAATGAGAGGAATCAATTTACTTGGTATAACCAGTACAGACTGGTATGGCATGCCACATTGTTGGGGACCCAGGTCATTCTAGCGTGATTCTCAGCACATGGGTTTCCTGTCATGGCTACAATAACTGCTGTAGATGCGGCCATCACATACATATTCCGGCCAGCTGGAAGAAAGAAGGGGGAAAAGGGTGTTTTTCTTTCAAGTACATTTTTAGGTAGTGTAGACACCAGTCCTGCTTATATCTCTCACTGGCCACCCTAGGGGCAAGGAAGGTGAGTAACTGTAGTTTTATTCTGGGTAGTTTTAATTTCTGTACTAAAACAAAGGAAGGGAGGACCTCAGGAGACCCAGGCCATCTGTTCTCAAAGAGGCTGACGCAAAGCCCCAGTAAGGCTAAGCTGAGTCCCACCTTAATAAGAACTCTGATGGATGGGCACATTTTTGGATTATTCATCATTTTGGATATTTTGTGCCATGGCTCACCTTAAAAGTCTGGTGTCTTACGAACTGTCTAGAAAAGATGAGCACTGAATCTGGCCTGAGGCTGATTTTAAATTCCTTTATTTTCGAATCCCACATTACCTCTCAAGAATTTCTCTTTTCCATGGCCACTGTTTTACTGAAAGGATAATGCTACCTGAAAGCCAAACTACAACTAAGGTCTACTTTGGAAAATACAGTAGCTGAGTAGACATAAAATTCTAAAAAGGCATGCTTCACCTTATGATGATGTGACCTGAAGAACCACGTCTGTGCACGCTTCACGTGTCTCTTCTCTCGCGGTGGCCTCGGGCGACTCCCGTGGACCATGGACCGCTGCGCACAGCCGGGCTCGGCGAGCCCCTCCCGGAGCAAGCGCCCTCGGAGCAAGGCTGGCTGTAGAGGAGTCCACAGGGAGAGCGGCGAGAGGGCCACCCTCACACACTCCACACCACCAGCAGCATTAATGCCCTTTAGATATTTCCGTTCTCTTCTAAAGCCGTTCTGCAGCGGCCAGTCCTGGGGTCTCTCTCGATCTCCCAACCCTTCCTCCCGCTCAGCCTTTGAGTCTCCCCACCCCCACCCTCCATTCTGCAGAGCCGCTCACGGCCGTCTTTTTAGTCTAGGCATCCACGGGCTTCTCAACAGGCAATCATTCACTCAAACAAAAGCAGCTCTCACTCTAGAGAAGATTCTGCTGACGAGAAAAATAAGCTTTCCCTAATTTTTGTCCCTGCTTCCAACTTAGGACCAACCGGAGAAAGTCAAATATGTCCCCTAACAATCACACAGGACGCCCGCTTCTAGTCGCCCTCCTGAGCTGCCCCTGGCTCTCGGCCGTCATCAGGGCTGCCCGGAGCCTCCCTTCTCTCGGTTTGGAGCTTTCCCCAGCCCTGCCTGCCTTCGGTCTCGGCCCACACGCAGTGATGGCGGCTGAGCCGGCTCAGGACAGATGGCCTTCACCTGCTCTGGTTGGTTGGTCGTCGTTTATTTCCGCATCACTTACTACTGCATGCTTGTGATCGTTCCATATCTTTACAGAAGAGCTGTCTCTTTAGCTTTAGTGGGGCATTGTAGTCGTTGTATGGGAAGAACTTAAGGTATTTAGGCCTGATTTTGCCATTGATTTTGGAATTGTGGACAGTGCTACAATAACTATCGTTCCGCTTCATCTCACACATGTATGAATCTAGCCACAGAACAGACTGGACCGGCTGAGGGGTGGAATGGGCCTTGTTCATTTATTCCGAGTGTTCCCTGAATGCCTGCTGGTTAGATCGGGTTCCCTGGGAAACGGACTTTGAGACAGAGATGGTGCAGGATGCTGCAGAGGAGAGCTCTGAGCGCCAGCTCCTGTGAGGACAGCAGGTCCGGCACACGGAGCAACGGCCTTTCAGTAATCCTGAACTGAGGCAAGGGTGCCAGGCCTCTACCTCGACCCTGCTCCTCTGGCCAGTCCCTGGATGGGAGCCCAGGAGGGACTCAGCCGTGAGCTGTCAGCAGCTGGGGAATGAGCCTGGGTCCTGGAGGGGATCTGCGCAGTGCAGGACACACCCACCATGGGTTAGGCTGGGGACTCAGGACACTCTGCCCTGGGTCCTTGCAGGACACACAGTTCTCTGGGGAGACAGACCTGTCACCAACCAGGGACAACCAAGGATAGTCTGGGCTGTGATGGAGGAAAGCCAGCGGCTAGAAGGGGAGAGACACCAAGCACACTACGAGGCTAACGTGGAATAGACTCTTCCTTCCCCACGCGAGGGCAGGACTCAGGTTGTCTTGGTCCCACCATTCTACTGCCAGCACCCAGCACGGGGCTTGGCTGGCACCCAGGAGGCCTTGCGATCATTTGGGAAGGAATATTTGAGAAAGGCTTCAACTCGGCACCAAGCTCTGTGCTGGGAGGTGTGAGAGCAGCCTCCTGCTCCCGGCCCTTCCCTAATTGGCCCCGTGACTGCATCCCCGGTCCCTAGAAGAGAGCTGGCCACATAATAGGGGCTCAAATGATGCTTGACGAGTAAAACCTACCTGGTAGTGCCTTTATTATTCCCACTTTACAACAGTAAGTTGCTCGAGAGACACGCTTGGGTCACATTCTGAAAGGCATGGCCACCGCAACTGAGTCTGGGAGACATCAGCTCACAGGTGTTAACTGAAGCCACAGGCCTGCTACGGGCAGAGGTTGTAAGCGTAGTGGGATGGAGGGAGCCTGTGGACGGCATGTCAAAAGCAGCAGCAAGTCTAAGCAACATGCAGATTCAGAAGTACCCATTGAATTTAGCAACAGAAAAACCACCAGTGACCTTGGCAGGAGCAGTCAGAGGGGCATGGTGCATTTTTCTCGATCCACTAAATCACTGAATCGCAGGAAGCATGTATAATAGCCCCCACCCTGCCTTAATTGGAACAGTCCAGTATTTTTTACATCTTTTGAGGAACGTCAAAGCAGACCCAATTCATGAACCCACAGCAAGACTCCAGGAAAACACTCATCACTAGCCCCTGACCCCTCCCCAGCTCTGACCCCTCACCCAGGCCACAGGGCTGTTCCATGTCTCTCCTCGGGTTCCTCCTGCCTCTGCAGTTCTCCATTCCTGTCCTGGAGAGGAAGCTGTCCTGGGCTGGAGTCGGGGGAGGAGGAAGTGAGTGAGTGGAGTCCTATTCTCCTTAGAAGAGGATTGTTGTGGAAAACCTCGTCTCCTACATGTGCACAGGGTTTCACAGATTGTGCGTTAGTCCAAAGTGTTAATTTCCATCTGCTTGGATGTGGAGTTTGAGGCAGCACCTGAGTAAATCATCACTAAGATGAGTTCACACTTCTCCCAAAATTCTGTTCAGCTTTTCCTGCCTCCCGGGGTCTGATCCCGTGGCCCACCCCTCTGTCAGCAGCAGCAGACCCCTCTGCCCTCAGCTTGTCGCTCTGCCTGCCGATGTTTTGTCCTGTGGAAACGGTAAGAATGCTGTCCCTCCAGATAGTGGAGAATATTATCCTCTGTTTCAGAAGTTCTCATAACAGTGTAATGTCCCGCCCGTGTGTCCTGAGCAAATTGTGACTGACAAGAAGGTGCTGGGGCATGAATTGTTTACTCTTCCAAATCACTTAAAACAGATTCAAGGTCGTCTCCAGGGTGACTGTCATCGTCACTTGCATCCCAGGCTGTTTTCTTGAGTGAAATTGAAACGGGAGGAGTTACAGCCTCTGTGCAGGTGACTGGGCTCAGGAGTGTGTCACCCGGGAAGATCCCCCGCCGTGGGTGCTGAGCTGGCGCTCTGTTACTCTCTGGCCTCAAGACGTTTTCATGCGGTGTTCTCTACCTGGAAAATACTGCTCTTCCACCAACCAAGAAAGAAAACGTAGGCCCAAGTGTGGACTGAGAACCATCTGAGACGCCGCGCACCCTGTGGGGGCAGAAAGGCTGCCTGAAATGCAAGCTCTGTCGGGTGGAATCTCAGCTAGTGGCACAGGTCCCGGCCAGTGAGCTTTGAGATTTAGGAGGGACAGACTATATGCAAAATTACACATGCTGTCTTCTGCCTACACAGGTTCTAAGCCCACATTTTCAACTGAATCTCAGGCACAGAGGATGCTTTAGAAAATCAAACTGCTTCTCCTCTCTGATGAAAGATGAGTTTTGGTATGACATCGTGCTTGTCCACCTTCATTTCCTCCTGAAACTGTGCACACCTCACTGGCCACTCCTAACCCAGGAAGTGGCTCCTGAGCTGAGCCTGGATGGCTTGCTCAGCTCCAGGCAAGTGGCCTCTTCTTCTTCTTAGACGAACCCACTGACCTTTAGCATCTTGGAGCCCGGGGCCCAGGCGACCCACCCAGAGGTGGTTCACGGGACCTACTGGAACAATGCTGGGGATGCTGGTTAGAGGTGGGTGGGCAGGGAAGTGGGGGTCCCAAGGCAGCTTGCGAAGGGGGAGGAGCTTTGCCAGGAGGTCTGTGTGGCCCATGCTGAAGGAAGTGTTTCTCTATCTTGATGCATGTTATTACATAAGAGGACTGGGAGTAAACGCCCTGTTCTCCGCAGCTGTGAGCCTCTGCCCTGGACAAGACCTGCTTTTGGAAGGTAAAGCTCCCACAGAGTCCTCAGGATTCGGGTAGGGGACGGGCTCTGGGGCCTGTGGGCCCACTGCTGCTCACAACAGACGAGCTGCAGAGCTGGGATGAGCAAAGAAAGGATTTCCTCCTGAAAGAGGCTGAGGGAGGGCGATGTGGGTTGACTGCCACCCCAGGAAGGAGGGGTGTGGGAAGCCTGCTTTGTTGGGATGGGGTGGCCGGAGATTAGGTCTGGAGAACAGGCATGTCCAAGGGGGACTAGGGATGAGATGACACACTGTACCACGGACCCTTGCCTTAACCCGCAAGTGCTGAGCAGACCAAAGTGTGTCACAGAGTGCTGGGAATGAGAGCCGATGACAGGACCAAGGTTTATGTCGCGTTTGCAAGGGAAGAGCTGATGTCTAGGTTACACTGATGCTTTAAAATGCATCAAGCGTTGACTGTACAGTGGGGACGGTGTATCTGCGTGGGTAAGAGCACGGGCTGGAGTCTAGCAGATCTGGGCTCAAGTCCTAGTTCTACCACCTTTAGTCAACAGACAGGAAATGTTTACTGGCACAAACTCCTTTCCAGACTCAGTGCTAGGTGTTTGGGTTTACAACAGGGGTTGGGGTACTAGCTCTGGGGCTTTGGCAAGTTGAATAATGTCCTTAAGTGCCCTGATGTAAACCGGAGATGAGACCTACGGAGATGACACCTGCATCAAAAGTTGTCATCAGGATTAAATGAACATTTTCATTGCATCCAACTGGAAGAGTCCTGCTTTAAGACGATCTATTCTTCTGATTCAGTATTTCACTAATATGGAAAAAAGCACTCTCTTTAAAGTTCCTTATCACTTTAAGACAGTAATTAGATCACTTACTGGCCTCCTTTTCAACAGGACAAATGACCCAATTCCTTTAATCTTCCCTCGTTGGGTCTATTTCCTGACCCTGTAACCACCTTTAAAACTGAATTTACTCCAATTTGTCTCCAATCATTTTCCAATATGGTGTCCCTGAATGGGCACAATGGACCCGTAGAAATGTGACTAAAGGGGGCAGAGGTGAGAGGAAAGGGGGCTCTCAGCCCCACTTCTGAGTTTACTAGTCTCCCCCCACCCCATGCTCTAGGCTGAGACAGAGCCACCAATAGCCACCACCAGGGTGTGACCTGCAGGGCAAGACACTCACTCAAGAGAGTCATCAAAGTCGTCTTGTCCTCCCTTTGTGTGCTCAAATGTATCTAGGACAGAATCGACGTCTATGGAGAACACTCGCATGTGTTGCTGGCAGGATTGTAAATGGTTATCTGGAACTGTGATACAATAATTCTTCTAGGACTTTTTAAGAAAAATCGTTGGTGTGGGCAAACGTGCACAAGGATATTCCTTAAAGCATGTTTCCAAGAATAAAGTTGGAAATCATGTGGATAGTCAACAAAAAGAGAGTTGGCTAAATAAACAACACTATTTCCATTGATCTAATTCTATAGAGTCTTTAAAAAGTATGTGGTTAAAGACTACATAGTCTTTATAAAGACTACCTAGGCCACACCTACAGAAATATGTTCATGTACAGTAAGTGACAAAACAGCATGTTAAAAAATTGGGTTGTAAGACCAAACGCAGGTAAAGACGTGGCACTTCTCCTGGTCTGTGAGCATTCCCTGTCGTCACTTTAACAGTATGATCAGAGGTTTCAGAGAAGCATTCATAAATAATGGGAGGAAATACATGACCATTTCAAGCGGTTATTAATGGGGAGAGGACTTATAGATTTATGTGTCCTCTTGGTGCTTTTCTGAATTTTCTGAAGTGTCGGCAATGATCTAGGACTTTACAGTTAGAAAAGTCTTGCTGAAGTCTGCTAAGCTGCCCAGCCCTGTGGCCCTAGACCGGTCTTTGACAAAGAGCTCTGCTCTGAGAAGTGGGAGGCGGGCCAGCCCCACTCCACTTCCTCGGGCTATGATTTTAGATACTTCCCTTTGCCTCTCTGGGCTTCGTCACCTGTTTAGGGAATAATATCTGACTTTCTTAGCGTAGAGGATCCTTGCTTATGCTGACACTCGGGAGAATTTTCATTCCCAATAATAAAAACAGCTCCACTTCTTCAGCCCAGGCTAGACGCGGCTGGGTCTCCATGATCTAATCATCTTCTAGCATATTCTAGATGAGGACATTCAGGCTTAGAGAAATGGAGTGACTCAGTGGGGTGAAAAGACAGAAAGTGAGAGCTCCAGGATTCGACATGTCTCTCCACCTGCAGTCACCGACCAACCACCCTAGTTAGCACAGGACAGTCGGTCCAGGTGACGTACCTTGCAACCAGCTCGAGAACATGACTTCTACCCAGGATGGTCTAAAAGAAAAGTGCCAGCGGGGTTGGGGGTGGATCTGGGCTGTGGTCCAACTGTAAGAAGGGGTGAGATGGTGTGGCACTCTGCATGTCTGGTGACATGGATCTGACCCAGACCTCAGCGTCCACATGTAGGACAGAGGACGTGAGCTGAGAGGATGGCCCTGTCCACACTGCCAGTCTGTGGTGAGGACACATTCCCACATACAGCCACCAGATCCTGAGGGCTAGAAGTGGAGAGGGCCGGTTCGGTTGTCTGGGGATGGTGTGCAGTGTCTGTTTGCTCTCCTTCGTGGCTCTGGGAGCTGCTGTAACCCCAGGGGACTGGGCCATGGGAAATCATTCTCAGTAATACTGGCCCCATGTCCATCGCTCCAGGAAGTTTCTGGGTGACCGTTCTCTAAATCTGACCCGGCATCCAAGGTCTTACCTAACTAGCTTCATCCTCAATCTGAAAGCTCAAAGGACCCGGGCCCCCCGGGGGGAGGTTCAGGCTGTCAGGCACACGGGCTGTGTGGGGAGAGGCCTTCCTCCTGTCTCTGGTTGACAGAGACAGAGGGAGACCCTTCGTGAGGCCACGGCCACCTCAGTTTGCATACAGTTTTACAACACCCTAATAATTCTACCCCAAATTTGTGCAAAATGTTTTAGACCAGAGAGAAGTAGATTTCTCTGTTTCTTTTCTCCCCAGCCCCGTGGCTGGAGACAGTCCCTCCTTCTCTGCGGTGGGGCTGGGCCCAGGTGGACCCCCCAGAAGTTCCTGCCAGGAAGGGCAAGGCCCCGCACCCCCGGCAGAAAGGGACACGAGTCGCCACTGGCAGAGACAGCCTCCTCCCAGGGCACGCCTGTGTGTCCCCCCATCTAGATGCGCAGAGAGAAAGGGAGTGCTGAAGCCAGACTCGGAGAGGAGGGTGCGCTCCGGCTCCCTTCCCATCCTCTGCAGTCTCTCCTTGTCGGGAAGAGGAAGGAGCTGTGGACTAACTGCCCTGAAATTGGACTCGAACACTTGCAGCTCACGAAAAAATCAGTGATGTGTGAGGGGGCAGCGCGCCATCTCAGCCGGCGTGTGAACCCAGTGTCTGCCTTCTTCCTCTGACTTGGTACCCTGCCCTCCAGGCGGGAGAGCTGGCGAGGGAACACCACCGTTAGCTCCAGGCACAGAATGACTCTATGCACGAACTCTGGTTGCTGGGAGAGGGAAGAGAGGCCGCGAATTCTGACCCACAGGAGAGGTGTGTTGCCTGGGTTTGGTCTTTCTCCACATGTACCCTCCCAGGGCTGTGCGCCTGCTGAAATCATCTCCCAAGTATGGGCCACGGTGGGCGCAGAGACAAGCAGGCTGGTGCCCCTCCCTCCCTGTGCCCACAGGCAGGCCCCGGGCTCTCCCCAGCCCAGGAAAGACTGCAATACACATCCGCCTAGAAATAGTCCTAAAACAAGCTACATCTTCAAAGGCAAGATCAGAACTCATTTTTGGGGATACGTGTAAGTTTTATTTGTTTGCAACTTAATCTGTGGCTCAGCCCCTGTAGTCTTTGTCTCAGATTTTGTACATTTTAAGTTGTTCAGTCTATGCAAAAATCAGTCTAATCAGGATTCTGTAGAGATGTAATTAAATGAAATTTTGTCACCTTTTCGAGGTTTTGTTTTTCTGAAACCTACACCTAGATTCTGAGACAACCTCTGCCTTCTAACAGGTGGGCAGGGCAGGAGGGAAAACTCACATATAAATGATTATATACATATTTTACATTCTTTACACTTTATTAGAGAGATAGGCGATCTCCTGTTTCTAAAGGGCACATTTAGAGAAACTGAAACAATCAATGTATCTATTCAACATTAAGAAACGCACAATCTTTTTAGGAAGTAAAATTTATTTGTCATCCATACCACACATAAAATGACCAGAATCTCATAGACAACTGTTTTGTTTTTAAATTGTTTTATTTTGTTTTGAACTAAGCTATGACAACAAGAGCTAGAAAACTGTACATTTTCAATTCAGCAACAGAGTTACAGCATGGTGCAACTGTGATATTTAATGAAGAATCACTTGTGCCATTTAAAAAATTAAAATAAGGTGCATTAATTATCATGTGAATCACACAAAGCTGATTTTAACCCACAGGTGAAACCTTGAGGACATTGAGGAAAGAATTTAATATATTTTCAGTATTTGACATTTTATTCATTTATCTTGTTGTTGTTGCTTTTTGGTGAGGAAGATTCGCTCTGGGCTAACATCTGTTGCCAATTTTCCTCTTTTTAGCTTAAGGAAGATTGTCCCTGAACTAACATCTGTGTCAATCTTCCTCCACTTTGTTTGTGGGTCACTGCCCCAGCATGGCTCAATGATTGGTGTGTAGGTCCCCACCCAGGATCCGAACCCATGAACCCCAAGCCTCCGAAGTGGAACACGAGAACCTAGCCACTATACCACTGGGCCGGCCCCCTGTAGTTATTTTTAAAATAGTCTCTCTTATAGTTGTCTCCATGAGAAATTTAGCATATATCTAGACATGTGCTGCCCAATACAGTAGCTACTAGTCGCATATGGTTTTATTTAATTTAAAAAATTAAAAATTCAGTTCCTCTGTCTCACTAGCCACATTTCAAATACTCAGTAGCTACATGAGGCCAGCAGTTAGCGTGCTGGCTAGCACACACATAGAACGCTTCCATCATCACAGAAAGTTCCATCAGACAGCCCTGTTTCAGAGTTTTCATAGGTGATCAAAATAGATAGAATATATAGCTGATAAAGCTTTTAAAATAAGTAACCATTTAGATTGGATAGTTCTATACTAAATATTTACCAACTAAAATTATACAATCCAAAATATGTAACATCAACAGGAAACACTGACATTAAAAATAATTCACTAATTATTGAATTGTCTGCTTTTAAAAGCATGTATAAATACTCCTCTTTTTAAGGCTGGAATTTATGCTTTCAGCTGCCACCTTTGAGGACATGAAGAATGAACATACACATAAAGCCCTTAAAATGGTGCCTAACACAGTGCAAGCTCAGAAAGTGTTGGCCCTTATAGCAATAATTATCATTCAAATTATCATTATAATTTCTAATAGTCAGTCTGTTGGCAGTGCCATCAAGTTGATTCAGACTCCTAGTACCCTGAGCACAGAGCGGAACTCCGCCCGGTCTTTTTTGCGCCACATCAGACAGTGCTCTGCCGCTATTCTCGTGGCTATAGGGTTTTCATGGCCAATTCTTTGGAAGTGGGTGCGAGGTCCTTCTTTCCTCATCTGTCTTAGTCTGGAAGCTCTCCTGAAACTTGGCATCATGGGTGACCTGCTGGTATTTGAAATACTGGTGGCACAGCTTTCAGCATCACAGCAACACACAGCCACCACGGTATGATAATTGACAGACAGGTAGCGTAGTTCCCTGACCAGGAAACAAACTCAGGCCATGGCGGTGAGAGCACCAAGTCTTAACCACTGGACCACCAGGGCTGGCTAGTCAGTAGTAACAGCAAATTATTCAGTCTCGGGAGGGAACACTAGACATGGCTTTTCACATTTCAAGATTTCCTTGTCAATAAAAATCTGCCCCAGAAAGAAGTTCTGAATAGGGAATCCCATTCTGGGTCTGTCGCCTCTGAGCCAACAACCTTGGCAAGGTCACAGCCCCCCTGAGTCTGGGCTTCCTCGTCAGGGAATGGAGGGGCTTGCAAAGTCCTTTCCAGCCTGAGAATGTGGACTCCGTGACCACTAAGACATGTAAAGGATCCATGTAAAACACAAAAATCCGTGCTATGTTTTATGTTTGACAAGTCTGCACATAAATTAACAGATTTAAAAAAATATAAATGTTTCTGAGGCTGGCCCGGTGGCACAGTAGTTAAGTGAGCACGTTCTGCTTTGGCGGCCCAGGGTTCGCCAGTTCAGATCCCCGGTGCAGACATGACACCGCTTGGCAAGCCATGCTGTGGGAGGCGTCCCACATATAAAGAAGAGGAAGATGGGCACGGATGTGAGCTCAGGGCCAGTCTTCCTCAGCAAAAAGAGGAGGATTGGCAGCAGATGTTAGCTCAGGGCTAATCTTCCTCAAAAATAAATACACAAATATCTCTAAAAGTTTTTTTACTCATGCAAATACCTGTCTATACAAATGCAACATGAATAAATTTTTAAAAATCTTACATTCACAAAGTTTACGAAGCACCTGCGTGGGCTTTTAGTGATTATGCTGAAGTTCATTTCAATAGAGTTTTCAGAAATTTTTTAAAGAATTGGTGCCTAAATTAAATGTAATTAAAAACATTCTGTATAGTCAGCCCCAAATCCTTTGCACTTGACTCCTGACTCCACCACAGCTCTTGCTCCCAGAGAATGCTTTTGCCTTCTTTATACTTACCTAGGCCCACCCTGCCCTTTGAGACCCATCAGCAGCCTACTGCCTTCAGAAGCCTGTCTACACTCCACAGCACACTATCCAGGCCTCTGAGTGTCTGCGGTGTATCTGCGCCACTCCTCTGACACTGAGCCGAGGCTACCTCCAGAGCCATCTGACCTTTCACACACAGGCCACTCTGTTAATTTGACTGAGCACTTCTTAGCAGGCACCGCTTGTTTCTAAGTATTCACAGTGCTTAGCACAGTGACCCACACAAAGGCTGTGTGATTTTAGGCAAGTCACTTAACTTCTCTGTGCATCATTTTCCTTATTTGTAATGGAGAATATCAATACATGCCTCATAGCATTACTGAAAAGATTCTTCGAGATAATGTATGTAAAACTTTTATCCAGTACCTAGCTCACCAAATAGTGGAAGTCATATTAGCAGTATTACAGTCATGCACTGCATAACAATGTTTCCGTCAACAACGGACTGCACATACGATAGTGGTCCTATAAGATTAGTACCCTATGGCCTAGGTGTGTAGTAGGCTACACCATCTAGGTTTGTGTAAGTGCACTCTGTGATGTTCGCACAACGACGGAATCGTCTAACAATGCATTTCTCAGAACGTGTCCTTGTCGTTAAGCACTGCAAGACTATAGTCATAATAACACTAATGAAAAGTAACATCCAAGTAGGTTTGTGCCTACATTAAACTATATTGACCCTCCACCTGTCGTCTCTCACCCAGTACTGCAAGGTGGGTCCCAGTGGCATGCTCATCTTATAGAACCAGACCCAGAGGCGAGTAACGTGCCCCAAACCCAGCAACAGCAAGTGACAGAGAGGGGACGTGAGCCCAGAGGTCTGTGTCCAGAGCCCTGTTCCTAGTCACTTTATTAATGAAGACTACATAATTACTGGTTTACATCTTTTCCTTTTACAATTATAAACCTATTTTCACTCCAATAGAAACAGCCTCTAGTGTCAACATTGCTTGTTCAAGCCACGTCCGTCACTCTGCCAGGTCTGTAGGCAGAGGCAGGGCCCCGAAGATGTTAGGTTTTCAACCTGGGGGACCTCCTGGAATAAGTCAGTAAGAGCCAGCTGTGACTAGATGTGAAACAAATTCTGAAAAGGGGAAGAAACTTCCTGCTGACAGACTCGGTAGAGTGAAATGCGCTTCGAAACACACGGTGTGGAACACACTCTCGGGACCTGTCAGCTGCTCCTGGACTGAAACAACCACCTTACGAAGAGTGGAGGCCTGAACCAGAACAGCCTGCGTCCGCTGCCCCCAAGCCCCGCCGGCCCTGCTCTCTGCTCCGCCCACAGCGTGCTTGTGTCCAGTTCCCCGGGGGTGTGGGGTGGGGTGGTGTGGGGAGGAGGCCCTGTCCCCGCGAGGCCCTTCGTGGGGATGAGAGCCTTCAGAAGGAGCGAGGCCCCCGGGCCTGTCCAGCTGCGTCTAGCCGGGACTCCTGGGTGAGCGCGCGGGGCAGCCAGGCCAGTCTTTTTAGTTACCTTGGTCATAACCTCTGGATTCAGATGTTTCCGAAATATCCGGATTTTCACTTGAAAGCATCCCAAATCCTCAAGTGAAAATGAACTCACATCCAAGAACTATTTGGTCACTGAGCTGAGTGAGTGGCCACCTCCGTCCCAAAGCCTATTCAGAGCGGGAAGGGGCCCTCTGTGTCCTTACTGCTGGATTTGCTGCTGCTCACGTGGGATCCTGAACTTAGAAAACAGAGCGTCTTTAATAATAAGCATTTTTGACTTCACGGAAGTCCTGCAGAAAATCTGACTACTACTCTTATTTCCTGATCTTTCTGGACTGTAAGCCACAGGGCCAGGAGGTTAGTGTAAGGGGGGGATGTGATGTCAACCAACCTGCATCCTAGGAACCATGTTCAGTAGGAATCACGTAAGTGTTTTTGTCCTGACTTGGGCTCGCCCAGCCCTGCCTCTGGGACACCACAGAACTAGCCTGAAGGTCACTCAGTCAACCTCACTGAGGACTCCTCATCTGGACATCAGAGAACGGAGGTGGAAGTACGTACAGTGACAGAGGAGGGAGAAGAGTGTGGCCATACATATGTAAGCGTGCCTGTGTACACATGTATGCATGCGCGCATACAAATCACTTACTGGAGATGGTGAGTGTGGATACAGAAGGCATAGCTGGATGACTGATCTGACTGTGGAATATTCTGGAAAGTTCACAGATAGGTCATGAACAGGAAAAGGACAGACTGGCCTCTGTGATGCCAAGAAAGAGGTCTGATCGGACTTTTTCCGTCTCATTGAATTGTCTTTTTACCAATTAAACTGTCATCCACCATGTCATGTGTCATCTCACTGTCATCCACCATGGCCTTTGTGGTGGATAACAGTGGTACCGTCCTAATGGAAGGGGCAGAAGTTCAATTGAGCCTGAGGAATTAGAAAACAACCTCGGAAACAGCAACAAGTGGCCCAGCAATCCGTGCGAGGAAGCACACTGCGAACCAGAAGCGTCTCTCAGGGCGCAACGTGAGGATGGCCTGGCATGGCTGGCAGAAAAGGCTGAGGGTCCTAGTCATGCTGAGACGTTAATGTCATTAGTTCTATTAGTCCAATGTTAGGACTCAGTCAGAGCCACGCGGCGTGGTCCTCAAACTCAAACTGCATCAGAACCCATCTACAGGGCTTGTGAGAAGGTTGTAGGGTCTCACACACTGAGTCCCTGAGTCAGCAGGTCTGGGGTGAGGGGACACTCTGCACTTTTAACATGCTCCCAGGAAATGCTGATGCTGCCGGTGGGGGCCCACACTCAGAGGCCCGCTGCTACACAGCAAGCAGAAGCCGGGGTAACAGATCCTCCTGCCCTTGGCAGCTCTACACGTCGTGGCTATTGTAGCCCAGTTTGGATTGCTAGAGTTGAAGAGGCTGAGAGAAATGGTAGACGATGCAAAGGATCAAGAAAATGATCAAAAGGATACAAGATAAAATAAATCAGAAAAAACGATGTAAGTAATTGGGACAATTTTATTTGAAGAAGAGAACAATATTGTTCAACTGATATTTTCAATACACAAATGTTGACTGTGACGAGGGTGTCTCTGCATCTCCAGCGCTGGGCCGACATCAAGAGAGTCAGCGTGTACCGAGGAGGCTGAGGCTAGGAGCGCTAACGCACTGCTCAGCGTGGAGGGGACGTGCCGGACTCCAGCTTCCGAAGATATCTTGACTTCGACGATTTAGATTGCACAGAGAAAATTCCACTCCATAAGTTTTCTTCCAACTGTCAGATTCTATAGTGTCCAAGAGTAAATCTGCTCATATTTCAAAAGGATCCCGGAAGGAGTAAGGATACAGTTGGATCAAACCCATTTCCCTCAGGTTTTAGCCCAGTAACCAAGATGTCTGTGAAGGACAGGCCATCATCCCTCTTGTGAAAGGGTTATGACACTGTCACCAACCCAAGAGAATCCCACAGATTCAAAGTACACTGTGTGGTGAGAAATGCAGATCCAAGCCTTTCAGAGAATGCCATAAAGATGTTCCTTTTCCTTTTAAAATATTCTACTTTTAACTGTCTGTTCAAATAGCCAACTACCAGGGAAATCCGCGCCCTGGGAAATGTTTTCATTTCTGCTCCAAACTTATTTTCAATTGAAAGTTTGTTCACTGGTGCTTGATGATACTATTTGAATCTTTATGATTAAAAAACTCCTAGATTTCTTCTGTAAATATTTTATAGTATGGAGACATTTAAGTTATATATTAAAATCCACTTCAACTATGTACTTCAACATATTTCTATTGGAGAAAAAATGTCGCCTCCTTGGGCAGAAAGGAAGCACAGTGGACGTAATGACCATTGTAGCTATTAACATAAATAGTATTTTTGATGCTGAAAAATAATAAACGATTACAGATAAACGTCAACATCAAGGTGGGATGTTTTTAAATTTCTCTGATGTACCTGGCTAGAAAAAGGTTGCTTTAGGATGATTTCAGTTGAATTTTAGAACATAGAGAACAAAAATTTTTACCTCAGTCATCTCAAGATGAATTCGTGCAAGCACACACAGCCCCCCAAACACAAACCACATGTGTCATAGAGAAAACAGTCCTTCTTGAAAAAATGAAGGTGGAAACCTTTGTTGCGGGGTGTACTCACACATGCACACAGAGACACAATGCATATATATAGATAAAGTTTCTGAAAGAGTTACCTCAAGATAATGGTGATTAGGATTTTAAAAAGTGAGAACATTAACATGGAAAAATATATTTGTAGATCTTTACTAGATATTGAGAAATTCTAGGAAAAGTTCAAAGTTCATATCCACTGAGCACAGACTAGTTATCTATCAATTTCTGACAAGAATAAACACTTTTAAAATATATATTACATAGATTTATATATAATAATATATTAATATAATACATATATATGAAGTGTATATATTTTAAAATTGCTTATTCTTGTCAGAAGTTAATACATTATATATATATACATACACACACACACACACACACACACAGTTTTTTGTGTTTTTTTATAAGATGCTGAGGGTATGACAGTTGTCCTGGCAACTCGAAGCGTTGTCTACAGACCATCGGCATCAGCACCAGCTGGGAGCTTGTTAGAAATTCAGCAATACTTCAGCCCTATTAAAGCAGAATCTGCATTTCAACAAGATTCTCAGGTGAATTAGATGCCCTTTAAACACCTAAAATTTGAGGATCCTTAGTCAAAATTACCACTCTTTTTTCCTGCATTGTTTGCTAGAGGACAGATCTGTCTGCTAATTCAAACCATGTTTTTACCTCCTTGATGTATATAAACTACATTTGGTGATTCCAGAAGTTCTAACCCAATTTTAAGGTTCCAGTCAGATATCAAAACCATGCAAAAATGATTAAAATTTTGAAGTGGGCAAGAAATCAATCTGTTCCTTTATTACCACAGGCATAGAATCAAAGTGGAAACACAACACTCTTCACTATGACACCACGGTAGTCACATACTTAATATGTATTTTACATCGGAAATGGTTAAGTCAACCTAATGTCATGAAATAAAGTCAATCATTATTTTATTAATAATATTAAGCATTTCTTTAAAAAAATGTTTACCAAATCTCCAAGATACTTTTGCTGGCACTAAATATCTTTATTTCTCATCTTTTCTTTTAAACTCCTTTAAATCATGCTTTAAATTCTGGGAGACTCCAAGACCGTTCCTTCACACCAAGTCAACTGAGGCACTCTCCCCTCCTGTACGTGGCCCTTCAATTGAGGCTCCAGGGAAGGAGGTGCTCCCCTCCTCCCCCACCCCACTCTGCCTCCAGGAACCAGGAAGGAAGATGGCTCCCTTCACCATCAAGAAACAAACCTGGCTGACGCAAAGAAATAAAGTTACAGGGATAAAAGGCAACAAAACCCTGGACAGCCACAACCTGGATAATTAGCCTCCAGCAAGGATCCTGGCAGGTCACTGAATTGTCCCCCTTACATGGATAACTCTTTCTACTGGAAATAATACAAATTCCTTGGTAGCTAAAAATGTTAAGCACATGGGTAAAAGATGACATGCTACCTCAGGACCGTAGGAAACATGATTGTTCTCCATGATGTATTTAGTCCTGTTGCAAAGTTAATGTTATTGAACATATATGCATATATATGTATACAAGCACACACATACATAAACATATACACATATATCAAGACATGTGCACACTTCTTCTTAACCCCATAGAAGCAAAGAAGCCTTGTAGGAAACCACATAAACATCCAAAAATCTTCACAATTTAAAGTAAACAGTAAGGACATGTTATAGTTGAATTGAAAAATCTTAGTTGAAATCAGACGCTTTAAAAACAGGGGTCAATAGCAACCATTTAACTGGTACTTATAAGACCATTACATCCTGAAGGAAGTGTATCATATGAAGTTTAAAATAATAAATGAAGGCAAGCTCTCTGTGTAATAAGAGTGCCCTCACCCCTTTGCACAAAAATATTGCAACGTGCAGAGCTCTGGGGGTTGGCTCCAAAGGCAGGAAAATGCTTAGTGAGGAAGAGAACACTGAAAACAGACCTCTTTCATGTCCCACCATGTTGACAGTCACGTCACATGTAATTTTAAACAGGAAGCTAATGTCTTACTTGTAGACGTAAAACTGAGTGACAGCAACATGTTATACCTCATTTCCCTCAGCCCTCATATCCGGTGAGGCATCAAGGGCAGCCCAGGGCAGGGTCGAGACAGGCGTGGACTTTGGAAAACCTGGATTCTGATCCGAGTTCTACCCTTGAAGCTCTGTGGCCTCGGATAAATTTCTTAGCTTTTCCTAGCCTTAGTTTTCTTATCTGTAAAAGTGTGTTTGGGTGATTATGGCCCCAGAGCCGGTGAAGCAGCCAACACAGGGCCTGGCACTCAACATGTTGTGAACACAGTGCATATTATTATCATTATAATTCTTAGCATTAGAGACATGCAAATGGGAACCACCCATTTCTACAAAAGCATCATTTATTGCTTTAAAATCTCACCACGGATCTATTTCCCAGCCCATGTCAGAACCAACTTACCTTAGTCATTTCTCACATGGAGATGCTATTAACTTTTAAATGGTTAAAAACAAACAGACTCATCAAATTCAATTACCAATTCCATCATATGTTGAAGAATTTTTTAAAGGCATCGACTTGATGGAATTGATCATACAGTGATACGTATTGAAAATGCTTTCTCCCTTCTGAAACATTTCAGTCCCTCCACTGCTTCCGTAAGCAACCTGAGGGAGGAGGCACAGATCCAAGTACGGGATTTATCCACACTTGTGCTACATAAGAAGGGGCTTTGGAGAGATGGCATCAGCATGCGGGCTGCCAGAATGGTCCTGAGACCACCATGGGCATAACATTTGGGACAAACCAATGAGGTTAATTTATTACAAATGATTCCCCAAGGACTCTGAAATACTGGCCTTGCACCATCTGAATGGGCTAAGCCGATGTGCTGTACAGAAATTCTTCCACTGGCTCTAGAGACACAGCGATAAATCCATCACAAATGTCGGGAAGGTATCTGTGCCCAAAATGTCTGAGCTAACAGAAGTGATGCCCAGAAGCAAGGATTTTACGATATGTTTAAAATTCTCTCTTCTGTGCCATTTCCTGACTAAATCCTTGCTCTCTGAAAACAGGCAATGCAGTTTTTATTGCATTTAAGTTGTTTTTTGGTGAAAAGAAGGAAGAAGAGTTCAAACTTATCTTCCCATGAGCAGCCACATGGTCATTCTGCTTGTGAATTTACACGATATAGCTGACAGATATCACAGTCAGGTATGTATGTTATGCACTCACAAACAAACCTAACCGATAAATAGACCACCTGTTTCAAATGCATTTCACACCACAGACAATAGGAACCAGAAATACTTGGTCTACAACATTTAATTCTATTTGTCTCAATCAAGAATAACTAATAATACATTCTTAGATATAGAGAGAAAGGAAAGGTGATGTTTTTCATATTTTGTGATAGCTTTACATTGAATTATTTTCAAAATAGACTAAAATAAATTTAATCTACTTTCAATACATGTTATTAATTTTTTTCTTTTGTTTCCTGAAAACAATCAGACTGTAGCTTGAGAAACTATAATGGTGAATCTAACCAATCCTACTTCGTATGTAAATTAAAGCAAACTTCCTAACTCATTTTAGAAGGATATATTGAAAACCTATATTGAAAAATGACTCATTTGATTCTGAATTTACATGGCAACATTTGAAACTAGTGGTCTAGCTGACACAGGCAACCATGCAGAAAGGGTTACAACATTCATTGAAACACCAAAGCAATTCCTGTGAACAGTAATTGCCAAAAGTAAAGAAAGAATGAATAAGAATGGGGTCCTGGTTTCAGTGTGGGTAACTTATTACTGAGTTCACGTTAATAAAATCAGGTCTCTTCCAAACATAATCATGTAAACTATTTTAATTGGCTTGAAAGAGACTGTATTCTGTTAGATACATGCAGCATTGAAAATCTACCCTGATGTTAAAAAAAAAAGTCTGGAAAAAGTAACTTCTCCTCCATTTTCCTCAATAACTCAGTTTTATTTTAAAGACCAGGTAAGAACTCTGGGACAGTTTACCTTTTATAACATCGTGGCCACATCATATCTTTTCCTTTCCCACCCACCAGCAGTCCTCTAAACGAAATATAAAACCACCCCCCCCCCGCACCCCCAAAGAAAACAATATTGAGCAAAGCACTCAACGATCTTTTTAGAAGGGTGAAAACACGGGTAACATGATTTTCACTTCAATCACTTAACTCATCTAAAGGAATGCTTCACGAATGCTAAGTGTTCTGTGGTTAAGAGACACTCCAACATAAAGAAGGGAGGGGAGCATCTCAGCCTCTTGGCCAGGCAGCAGGAGTGCTCGGTCAGTGCAGAACTCAGTGTGCAGGATCCTCCTACGTGGAACGCTGCTACACATCGCTGGGTGACCGCGCCCTCTGGGAGAGACTGGGTGGGATACAGCCGCAGCAGATGAGACAGAGGGCTTTCTGGATCTCTTGGTTTCTGAAAGCGTATATGACAGGGTTGATGATGGAGTTGTAGGTGGCGGGCAGGAGCGTGGCATAGGTGTAGATGGAGGGGTAGGTATAATCAGCGATCAAGGAATAGAGGGTGAAAGGCATCCAGCAAGCAGCAAAGGTCCCCAGGATGATGGCCAGGGTCGAGACGCCCTTCCGGGTGGTGACGTAGTGCGAGGTGGCCAGGAAGTGGTGCTGCAGGGCTATCTGATGGGCGTGCCTCATCACAATCTTACAGATCTGGATGTAGAGCTGAAGCATGAGCGCAAACATGAAGAGGAAGCAGACAGAAAGGATGGCTGCGTTGTTCTTGGTGAGAGGTCTGACCACGCTGCAGGTGGACTCGTCCCTGAGGCAGTTCCAGCCCATGACGGGCAGCAGTCCCAGGCAGATGGAGGTCCCCCAGAGCATGATGAGCATGACATAGGTAAACGTGACCGTTCTCTCCGAATGGTATGTCAGAGCGTAATACAGGGAGAGGTAGCGGTCAACAGTGATAGCCAGCAAGCTGCAGACAGAGGCAGAGAAAGAGGCGACAATGAGTCCGATTGTGACCAGCTTGGTGGCTTCTGACTGAAGCAGGTAGGCAAAAACAAAATTGATGATGAGGCCAATGCCGGCCAGCAGGTCTGCAAGAGCCAGGCTGCCTATCAGCAGGAACATGGGCGCTCGCAGGCTGGGGTTATGGAAGATGATGAGGACCACAACGGCATTCTCACAGGAGATGAGGGTTCCCGAGGTACACAACACAATGTCCCAGGGGTTGACAACCAGCTCTGGCTCTGGCTTTACGACAGGAACCTGGGAGGAGACGGCCGCCGACGCGTTCTCCGCAGCACCGGCATCTAAATAATCCCGAGGCAGCCCGCTTAAATTGACCTTCAGGTCTTCATTCATTTTAACCCCTGTCCTCTTCAACGAAAAGACAGGCTTTTTAATGTTTAGATACAGCAGGTGACAATCCCAGATCATGCAAAAAACACACAAACAGAAAGCCAGCCCCTATTCAGATACTACTATCAAACGCCACAAGCTTCGTGAATTATAAACTGCTACGAAATTAAACAAAAGCCAAAGTCTCCGTGACTTAAAACCCACAACAAAAAACGCCGTTCGGCACTGGGGAAAACACAGGAGCAGACTTCAAAGCACGAGCGTGAGTGAAGCAAGCACACACGGAATCGCGGCGGTCTGTTTGCTAAAGTGCTGGGAACACACATGTGAAAATCACGACTTGCATGCTGAAAACGAACAACTGTTTGACATCTGAGCTGCTGCCGAGGAGACCACGCCGCAGGGACAAGTCGCGAGCCGGGGGCGGCCATCCTCGATGGAATATTTAAATCGCCTGTTTCCATCGAACTCCCACCCTCCGAAAAAAATCCCTCGCGCGCGTGCACACACTCATACACACTCCTCAGCCAGAACAAAGAGGGGTCCCAGATTTCCCCAGGGTGCACGGGGCAGTAGGGGCACGGCCACAAAAGGCAGGTGTGTGCGATGGAGGTGTGGAGACAGACAGACAGACAGATGCCCATGCACTGCCGCCACTCCCCTAGCGGCCGGGACGGGCGGCGGACGCGAAGGAGACAGACAGGGAGCCGGGACTGGCGGCCCGTGGGGCCGGGGGTCAACAAAGGGTCACCTTGGCGCGTCCAGGCCGAGGGGCTCCTCTGGTGCTTCCGAAGCGCGCGGGCTATCGGTGTCGCATGTCGGCGCGGCTGCGGGGCCCGTGGCGGCGAGGGACGGCGGCCGCGCCCGGGAGTCGGCGGGCGGGCGCGGGGCGCTCGCTCCACGCCAGGTGAGCGGCGGGCGGCAGGTGAGCGGCGGGCTGGGCTCGTGCGCCCGGCTCTCCCCGCCGCGCGCCCGCCCGGCCCCCAAGCTCCCCGCATGCGCGCACCCCCCCCCCCCCCCGCGCCCGCCCCGCGCGCGCCCCCGCCCGCGGGAGCCCCGGGAAGCCAGCGCGTGCCCCACGGGTCGGGGCTGCGCCGGGGCGCGAGGGCAGGCGAGGCGGCCCTGCGCGGTGAGAACCCCGAGCGCTCTCCGGGAGGGAGGGAGAACCTGGAGGCTGAGAACTGCACCGTCACCCTCCCCGCCTGCTGCGCCCCGCATCCCACCCCGCCGGCGGTCCGGGGCTTGCGCCCGGGCAGGGCAGGGGAGCGCTGCCTGGGAGCCCAGTGACCTATTTCGTTCCTGAGGTCTCCCTGGGGAGTCCCAGGCTCCAGCGGCCAGCTTCTGCACGTCTTTCTTTAAACTGCCACATTCACGGTCAAAAGCATTGCTGGGGTGGTATTGAGGATCAGCCGCAGGGGTGCGGGGGGAGCAAGTTCGGGGGGGGGGGGGCAGATCTTTAAAGCAGCAAAATGCTCAGCCAGCTATTTTAGAATTGCTGTGGACCACGTTGTATTCCGATCCCAAAGCGGCCCCCTTCCTTAGGTGTGTCCTGGACCTGGATCATTATTACTGTTCCCTGGGAACATTTGCTTAACCGGATATATGGTGCTGCTATGTGAATCATCATTATCATCATCAAACTGCACTTATTAAGTGCTCCTTGAGCTATGTTTTCAAATGGAAATCATTTACTGAGTTCCTGCAGAAGCTTCCCGCAGATGCTGCCCAAAAACCAATTCATTTAGGTACTGTGGAGGCAGTGTCAATTTATTTTTTCGTTTTAACACATCACTAGTTTCTAAGATGAAGGACTTGATAGCCAGCTGGCTGCTTTTATGAGCCTATGTCTTCCCTGGATACAAAAGCCAGAGCACCTAGAAGGTGTTAAGTTTAAAGATGATCTCCCAGTTTAAACATGGTAGAAGGAAAAGGCACCATATGCTGCTCTTTCCCTGTCGGCAGTGAAGCTTTTCCCAATAGCTTTTCTCCACACTCGCAGAGGGGCTCCTGTGTGAACAGAGGTGGTCTGCAGGACACAGGACCCTAGAACTCCTTCCTACAGGAGCATCACACTCTGGTGGTCCTGCCTTCCCCTGGTGCTCACTGTCACTCCTTATTCCAGCCCAGTAGGCTCACCCACCCTTGACTTCTTCCCCCTTCTGCGCTCCTTCCATCAGTCGGCTCCTGCCTCTGCAAGACCACTTCAGCTCTCCCTGCACTCCAGTTCTGAACTACAAATCAGTAGTTCTGAGTTGGGGCCCAGATTCTGCATTTGCAACCCTCTCTCCCAGTGACCTTAATACTGCCGGTGCACGGACCACACTTTGAGAAGCAAGGTTCTATGGAGTTTTAAGAATCACTTGTGCCTGGTGGAGAGGCATCAGACACCTGTACCTGCCAAAGAACCACGCCAAGGGCTGGCACACAAATTCAGTAAGACGTGGTCTTTCTGCTCACAGGCATGTATAGCCTAGTGGCGACAGGCACGTAAAAAGCAACCATAATACTAGGCAACAAAGGCTGTAATAAAGGGATGTACATCTTCCTCTCAATTTCTATGATGAATTGAAGCTTTTGAGAATAAAGCGATGAAAAATAGTCATTTAAACATACACATGGCAGTTTCAGCATGACACAGTTCAAACTACCTGCCAAAATTTTATTCACAACAGCAGTGCCGTTTAGGGAGAGTAAATGCACAGCATGAGCCAGACACGGTTCTGGTCAATAGCACTGAGATGGGCCGACCTACAGAGCTGTTAGTAGTGGAATTTATCCCCTCTTTAATGTGTTCGGGAAATAGGAAAAAAGAAAAAACCGAGGGTTGGGGAAGAAAAAAGGCAATGAGGTGGATGGCAGAGATATGCGTGTTTTTGCAGTGAAATGTGGGAATAGTTAGAGGAAGAAACTGAGGGAACTTACACCTGACGGTTGGATACAGTTAAACGGCAGAATCGAGGAGCCAGGGGCTACAGCAGTGTGGGTGCCCAGCTCCTCCAGATTGCCAGGATCAGCATGCGTTCACAGTTCTGCTCAGTTACTCCTCTCCCTTCAATGATTACTTGTAACAAAAAGAATTTAAGCTTTACTGTACTCCTATTTCTCTGTTTATTGGTGTATTTGTTAGGACTTCTGTTGCCAAGGGGCAGAAATCCAAATCAAGCTAGCTTGATTCAAAATGGATATTGCTGTCTGGCATGTCTGGGAAAGGTCCCGGCGTAGCTCATGGAGACAAAGGAGAAACTGCGGGAAGAGAATTCTACCTGTGTGCTGAGGCCCCCAGTCAGTCGCTATTCCTGACTTATTTCTTATCTTTGCTGCTCTGTGCGTGCCGGCCTCGAACTGTGCTTTCCTAGACAGGCATCCCCCATGCAGCCATGGAAGTATTCCCAGGCAGCCCCTAGCTTGCATGCTGAGACCATCTTCCCAGCTGGGGAGAGGAATCCCCACAGAGAACTCTGGCCCAGCCTGTGTGTGCCCTGCTCTGAACCAACCGTGCGGCTAATGGGATGGAATGAATCTGTTGGCTAGGCCCAGATCGTGCATAGAGTCCTGCAATGGAATTGCCATCTAAACTTTGCTGAACAGTCATTTCCCAAGGAGGAAAAGAGAGGTGGGACACCAGGCAGTGGAATAACTGATGTTCTCTGCAGCTTGGAATCCAGCAGGCAGTCAAGAGATTTTGCACGGCCCTTAGTAATGTAGGTCATAAAGTAGCTGTCTGCCATGCTGTCTTCTCAATTTAGTCACCATCCATTACAGGACACTGCAGCAGACGCCTTCAGCATGTGATGTTCATTACCTTTCATCACTTATCATTTTTGTCACCTTTTTTTTAATAACTTTGGCAAGAAATTATAAACCTGCAAGCATGGTCTGGCATGTTCACAGCCTACACTAACAATTGCTGTTTTGTATGAGAAAGGCTCTGTGCCCATCTTAATCACACATTGTGTCTTTGCCAACTTCAACCCTGTCCCCACATTTACTAGCCCTTCCTTGTACTTGAATTTGTAAGTCATGGGGCTGTCCCAGATTGCTGGCTGGAGCAGGTCGTAAACCAAGCCAGTACTGTGCAGAGTGCATGGTGTCCGTGTGGAAATGTTCCTAGGCAGCTTCTCTCCTGCTTGTATGAAGGATTACTAGTCAGTTTCTATATATTTGATTCACTGGTGCACTAACCTGAACCAGACTGACCGTGCTTTATTCTGCCTAGCCAAGGCGCTATATCACACCTGAGGATAAAACATTTAAAGTTTAACTTTTCTTTCTTTCTTTATCTTACAGTAAATTGAATTGCAGGAGAACCTACATGAAGAAAGTGCATATTCACAAGCGTGCAGCAGGATGAGACACCAAGAGAATCTGCCTGTGTCATCATGAACCCTCTTGAGAAATAGAATAATACTGGTAATAGCAGCACCCCAAAGCCTCCCTCTTGCCCCCCCCCCCCCAGTTATCAGCCCCACTGGGAGAAGGACCCCACTTTTCCACACCTGAACACCATTGGTTAGATTTGCCTGCTTGTGAACTTCACATGAATGGAATCAGACAGTGTGTATACATTTTTCTATGGCTTCTTTCACTCGCCGTTATTTCTGTGAGATTTATTTATTTGTTGCATGGAGCAGTAGTTTATCCTTTTTTGTTGCTGTGTAGTATTTATTGTGAAATATGCCACAGTTTTTTAATCCATTCGCTTGTTGATCAGCATTGGGTTGTTCTCTGGTTTTGGCTATTGTGAATAAAACCACAATGACCCATCTCAGACACGTCACGTGACACACATATGTAATTATTTTTGTTAGGTGTGTTCCTAAGGGTGGAAGAATTGCTGGATCAAAGTGCACTTTTATATTTAATCTTCGATTTAAACAAAACCTGGCTGCTATTTGAGGATGGTGAGGGGCCTATGAAAAATCATAACACCTCCTCCTTTCCCCCTTTATAAGTCCCTCTAGACTTCCCATTTTAATAGAGGAGGAGCAGAGTTCATGGGAAGATCAAAGAGATACAGACAGGAAGGAAACATCACGTAAAGACAATATTCAGTCTGAGATTCTGCGAAAGGAGAGCTCTGTCATCGGTATCAGCATTGCCTCATTTCTATATATATTTTTGTGTTTTAAAAATTGTATAATTTTTAAAAATTAAATGTCTTTTTCTGATTGTAAAGTAATACGTAGTCATTATAGAAATTTTGGGGCCTGCAACTAAAATTAAAAAGTAAAATTACCTGTATTCTGACTTCCAGAAAGAGCCACTGTGAACTTTTTTAATAGGCATTTTTAATGGATTTATTTGGGATTTTTTTTTTTTGGCAGAATAACTTGAGGAATTATTTCTAGAAATATTTTCTTCTCATTGGTGCATGGAGCAATTATTTTAGTTTTCTTTGGATTCTGAGCTGCTGGTAGTCTGTCCCAGTGCCTTAGGATGCCGACGGCCGGGCAGGGGCGGTTCTGCTCACCCTGAGATGTCATGTACCGCTTGCTCTTCTCCCTCCGTCTCCTGTACCAGCCTTTCTTCAAGCTCCTCCTCCTGCCTCTTGGTCCTTGTGGTCAGCTGAATAGTGGCCCCTAAAGCTACTTGGTCCTCATCCCGGACCCTGTGAATATTACCTTACGTTGCAAAATGGACTTTGCAGAAGTGATTAAGTTCAGAATCCCCAGATGGGGGCATTATTCTTGATTGTCCAAGTGAGCCCCAAATATAATCCCAAAGGTCATTTTAGCAGGGAGGCAGGAGGACTGGAGTCAGTCATAGGAGATGTGAGGACAGAAGAAGAAGGAGAAAGATTTGAAGATGCTGTGGTGCTGGCCTTGAAGACGGAGGAGGGAGACCTGGAGCCAAAGGAGGTGGGCAGCCACTGGAAGCTGGAAGAGCAAGGAAACAGATTTTCTCTCAGCCTCAGGAAGTAACACAGCTCTGGGGACCCATTTTTTACTTCTGACCTTCAGCATAAATTTGTTCACGTGTTTTTATTTGAGGAAGACTGGCCCTGAGCTAACATCCCTGCCCATCTTCCTCTACTTTATATGTGGGACACCTGTCACAGCATGGCTAGACAAGCAGTGCGTAGGTCCACACCCGGGATCCGAACCAGCAAACGCTGGGCCACCAAAGCAGAATGTGTGAACTTAGCCACTGTGCCACCAGGCCGGCCTCATGTGTGTTTTTTAATTGATACACTATTATTAACTAAAGTCCATAGTTTGCATTAGGGTTCACTCTTAGTGCTATACATTCTTTGAGTTTTGGCAAATTCGCAATATCCTGTCTTCACCTTCACATTACCATACAGAATTGTTTCACTGCCCTAAAGATGCCCTTTGCTCCACATATTCCTCCATCTCCCCAACCCCTGTCCACCACTGGTCTTTTACTGTCTCGATAGTTTGCCTTTTCTGGAAAGTCATAGAGTTGGAATCATACAGTATGTGGCCTTCCCAGGCTGACTTCCTTCACTTAGTACCGTGGGCACAGGCGTTTGATACCAGGCGGAGGGAAGCCATGCCCCTGCCACTTGCTGGAATCCTGAGACCTCCTCTTACCCAGAACATCAGAAGCATCAGAGTGGACAGAGATGGGCACCAGTATCCGTGCCAGGGTCACCCACTGACGAGCAGGGTCAGCATTTCCACCTGAGGTAGGTGGGAGCAGAGGAGGATGAAATGGACGTGTGAGGATGAGGAGGCTGAGCTTGAGACACCTCTTGGGGACTCCCCAGATCACTAGAGGATGCTTTAAGGGCATCTCATTTTTTCTTTTTTTTTTTTTTTTTTTGCTGAGAAAGATTTACCCTGAGCTAACATCCATGCCAATCTTCCTTTATTTATTTATTTTTTTAGTATGTGGGCCAGCAACACACGTGGCCACTAACAGAGCAGTATAGGTCTGCACCCAGGAACCGAACCCCTGGCCGCCAAAGTGGAGTGTGCTCAACTGAGCCACTAGGCCACCGGGGCTGGCCCAAGGGCCTCTAATTTTTAGCAATCAAGTCAGTGGAGACCTGGGCCACTGTTGTTTGAATGTGAAAAGGAAGTGTTCACCTGGAGTTTCATTCAGGTTGTAAACAGAAGAGAGATTGCTCTTGTCTGGCCTGGTAACGAGGATGGTCAGTCCTGATTTTGGTGTCGTAGCCGTGAATGATAGCGTGCTGCCAGCTCAAGGTTGCCTTGCTCCATGGGTCAGAGATCCTGGAAAGGCATCTTCTTGGGCCTTGACACTCTTGTTATGTTTGCACAAGGACTCAAGGAGAGAGGCGGGGTGGTCAGGCTTGGCGTGGATTTTGCGAATCACTAAGGAGTGAGCACTGCTCACACAACCCAGAGGCTTTGTAGCTGAGGTGAGGAGTGGAACGTCTTCCAGGCCAGCTTGACAACACAGGGGATTTTTTTTGCAAAGGAACATTCCCAGGGGATGTGTCACTCGATGGGTTGTGAATCATGTGTTTTCAATCTCTCTCTTTTCCTGTGACCTACATTCAAGTGTATCTGATGGTCTGCTCTGTGAGGTTTGGAGGAAATGTGTACAGTGGGCAAAGATATGGCCTTTTCTTCTAAAGAGATTTTAAAATTATGGCATCCTCCCACTGTGCCTTCTTTCAAAGAGGAAATAGGGGCTGGCCCAGTGGTTCCATTAAGTTCACACGTTCCGCTTCTTGGCAGCCCGGGGTTCACCAGTTCGGATCCCAGGTGTGGACGTGGCACCACTTGGCACGCCATGCTGTGGTAGGCATCCCACATATAAAGTAGAGGAAGATGGGCATGGATGTTCACTCAGAGCCAGTCTTCCTCAGCAAAAAGAGGAGGATTGGCAGCAGTAGGCTCAGGGCTAATCTTCCTCAAAAAAAAAAAAAAAGAGGAACTAGAAGGCTAGTCCAAGAGTGGCCAAAAGGAGGAAAACAGTATATTTGGATGATGTGCCGCTTTGCTTCCAAATTTTCCTTTACTGTATCAAGAGGCTTAGGCAGCCAATAGTACTCAATAAATTTTAACCAAAACATGACTGTTCGGCGTGTCCCCCATCCTGTGGCCCTGGAAATGCTGTCGTGAAATGCTGGTGGGTGAAATGAGAGGACGGAGAGGCAGAGAGTAAGGGACCCCCAGGGCCCGGGAGGCTGGCTCAGTGCTCTGCCTTTGGCTTCTGTGGGGCGTAATGTATCTTTGCCCGACTCTACTCCTTCAGCGACCCGGACAGGTTGGGGCTGCTAAGTACACCCCAGATTCTGCAAGATGTGTACACGGGGTGGAACAATGTGCAACTGGAAGAGCTCTGGCAGTGGTCTTGTTGGCAGAAGAAGGATTAGTTCTATGGTTGTCTCTGGATGATGCCTACCTAGCCCAGGGTAATATGTGGGCAGGTGGTTAGAGCATGCTTGCTTGCTAATACAATTGACCCGTTCTAATCCTTGGTCATCCGACATCTGAGGCTCACATTTCTGGTTGCTTTACAGTCGACTGAGTTTACATCAATTATGGAAGATCAGTGGTACCCAGAAATTTGGACTTCTTGGATTGGTAAATTTCACCACTGGCAGGAACAACAACAAAACAGAGAGACTGACATGGAGTTTCCAAACTTTTATTTTGCTAAATGAGTTCATTTAAGCAAGCAAAGCTCTAATTACTTTCACTATTCTTTCATAGTGAAAAGGACATTTTTAGCACACACTCAAGACATACCTCAAACAAAAAGAGAGTGCTTTAAGTGAAATACCTCTGATTTTAAGAAAACTGACTGCATTACATTGTTCTGACTTTTCTCTGAACACCCATTTTCAGATGGGTGGAAAGCGGCACAGTCCAGGTTGGTCATCCGATGGCTCTCGAGAACCACAGATGGACGTGGTGATTTTACATCCACTCAAAGGAACCATGGAAGAGATTTCGTACTTTTTGTTAAATCCATAGGGAAAACGTCCAGGCAAATTTTCAGATGCTGTATAGTTTTCTTTCAGGCAGTGGGGAGCGTTCCTCTGCTCTCTGTGCTGACCACGTGTGTCTCTGGAGCACACCTGTGTGCCAACCTGCCCCGAGCCTTCGCTCTATGGGAATTAGAAAACATGCAACTGCTGCTAGCATGTTGGATGTTGTTGTTGGGGAAATGGCCAGCCGGCTGCCTTCCATGAATCTTCACATGGTGACATTAATTTCTCTGTGAATATACCCTGGTTTGCGGAGATTTATATTAATTAGGCTGATACGTTCCCATCAAAATGCCAACTATCATATAATAAATATTTACTGTCTCAGGAGCTAGGTATGAGCAGACCTGTGTGACCTTGACCAAGTAAACAACTCACCTCCATTCTCTATTTGTAAAATGAGAATGTTAACAGCATGTTCTCTCAGGGCTGGTGTGTGCTTGACCTGGGATCACACTCACAGTACACTTATCCCAGGCTGGCAGAAAGCTGTGGGTCCATAAATAATACTTATGGTTATTATTGTGGCCATTGTTAGTACCTCATCTCCCCGTCTGCTTGTGTGAGCGTGATCCACGTGAATCCTGCCCTCTCATTTGTGCTGGCCAAATACCTTGGCATCCTCCTTGGAGTCATGGCCCACAAACCATTCAACGTGTCGGGAAATTCTCTTACTTCTACCATGAAAACACATCCAGAGTCCATAGTTGCCAAAACTTGGAAGCAATTGAGATGTCCTACAGTAGGTGAATAGATAAACTGTGCTGCATCCAGACGGTGGAATATTATTCAGCACTGAAGTATCAAGCCAGGAGGAGACATGGAGGAACCTAAATGCATTTCACTAAGTGAAAGAAGCCAGTGGAAAAAGGCTACATGCTGTATGGTTCCAACCATGTGACATTCAGGAAAAGTCGAAACTGTGGAGACGGTAAAAAGATCAGTAGTCGCCAGGGGTTGCGAGGGAGGGATGAATAGCGGAGCACAGAGGATTTCTAGGGCAGTGGAACTATTCTGTATAATGCTGGAATGGTGGACACATGTCCTTATATGTTTTTCAAAACCCATAAAATGTACAACAGCAGAAATGAATTCTAATGCAGATATGGACTTAGGTGATAATGACACGTCAATGCTCCTCGTCAGCTGTAGCGCGTGGCGGCTCTGGTGGGGATGCTGAAGTGGGGCAGGCTGTGCGTGTGTAGGGGCAGGGGCTATATGGGAACTCTCTGTGCTTTCTGCCCCATTTTGCCATGAATCTAAAACTGCTCTAAAGGATAAAGTCTATTTTTAAAAACATTATAGAGGAACACTGTAGAAAATAAATTCAAACAATGAATTATAAGATTGATCAAATAAAAATGTTAAAAAGGAAAAAACTACCACTTCTCACCGCCTTCATTGTTCCCACCTTGATCCTAATGGCCACGATCCCTCGCCTGGACTCTCCCAGGAGCCCCCGCATCTCTTCTCTCACCCCACTCCAGCCTGTTCTCAGTGCACCTCAGTGATGTTATGTTTCCCCCCAGCCAAAGCCCTCGATGGGGTCCCATCTCGCCCAGAGTAAAGCCAAAGTCCTCATGCTGTCCCTAACCATCCAGCCCTCCGGCCACTCTCCTTCCTCCTAGCACCAGGCTCTTCCCCCACTGCTCCATGACCGGCCCCTGCCTCCCCCGGGTCTGTCCTCGAGTGTCACATCTTCTATGAGGTCTTGGCAACCCCGTCTACACTGTGCACCCCTGATCCCCCCTAGTCCTCTTGCTGCTTCATTTCTCTCCTGAACACTTGTCACCACTCATATGCTGGGTGTTTCATTTCCTTACCTGGTTGTTCATCTCTCTCCTGCCCACAACACTAGCTCTGGTTTGTTGCTGTATCTCCTGTGCCTAGAGCACTGCCTAGTGCATAGGGGGGCCTTATTGCCGATGGATGAAAACGGAAATGGAACGGGATGTTCGGGGACTCGCAGGTGGCAGGGCTGGACTAGGGTCACCTGCAGCATGCGTCTCACTGCAGGGCAGGGCAGCCCAGGGAGCCTGGGGCATTAAGAGTCTCATGGCCGGACAGCCGCTCTCCGGGCAACGCTGGGTGGGCCTTGGCCAAGGTTTCCCACCAGGACTGAAGAACTCCCTGTCAGAGCAACACATTCCTTCAGACGTGCTCATCGGTGGGACTAGGTGTGAGGCAAGTCTTGCTCATTTCAGAGCCCTTTTTTTTTTTCAAATGACTTGCCTTGACGCCAGCAGAGGGATAGATGGTATTAGGGACTGAACCGTGTCCCTTTGAAATTCCTATGTTGAAGTCCTAACCCCAGTAGCTCAGAATGTGACTGCGTTTGGAGACAGGGCCTTTAAAGAGGTGATTAAGTTAGAATGGGGTCATTAGAGTAGGGCAATATCCCTAACTGCTGTCTTCATGAGAGGAGGAGATTAGGACACAGAAAGAGAGACCATTTGAAGACAGGGAGCAGGCGGCCATCTACAAACCGAGGAGAGAGGCCCAGAAGGAACCAACCCTGTTGGCCACTTAATCTCTGACTTCTAGCCTCCAGAATTGTGAAATTTCTGTTGTTTCAGCCACCCAGTCTGTAGCGTTTGGTTATGGCAGCCCTTGCAGGTGAACACAGACGAGTATGAGCAGATGGACAGACTGGCAGGAGGTCAAGCTCTTCTGGAGGACCTGACATTGGACTAGAACAGAGCTTTCCAATGTGTGTCGAGGAACATTACTGTTCCACGCAATGCTAGTCCGTGTTTGGAAAGTGTACCAGGTGGCACTGATGCCTCGGGCATGTGCCCTTGCCCCTCAGGGCTCACCGGCCAACTTCCAGCACCCAGCACCTGCATCTCCTGTCTGAGGACTTTCTCTGGTCTAGAGCCTGCTTTGCCACCTGCTCTGCAGGGTGAAGGTGCCAGGAAGTTTGTGCCCTTGGAGCAGCCGTCAGCCAATGAGTGTGTGTGGGAATTGGTGTATATATACCCCAGCTCCCTCTCTCCTCTCTGGGTCTCAGTTAACTGGACTAACAAGTTGCTGTAGTCTTTTCAGATTGAGGAAGCCACCACAGCCTGGATGATGTGTAAATTGCTCTGGTTGCGCTGCCCCCTCAGTTCCAAGTACGCCAACCACTCCAGCACATAAAGCTTGCTTTCTATCCTGTTATTATTTGGAGATTTCAAACTGGAGCTCTCCAGTGTGTTTCCTTGTGGTCTAACCAAGCCCCTGGTGCGTGTTTTGCTCTGACTCTTAGCTGGCTTCAGCTCCAGTTACTCATAGCGGGAACGTATCAGTCAGCTCGAGCTGCCATAACAAAGTGCCACAGACTGGGCAACTGAAACAACAGGAATTTATATTCTCACAGTTCTGGAGGCTAGAAGTTCAAGACCAAGGTTCCAGCAGAACTCAGTTTCTGCTGAGGATCCACTTTCTGGCTTGTTGACAGCCACCTTCTCAGCGAGTCCTCGCATGGCCTTGCCTTGGTGTGTTTGTGTGTGCGTGTGTGCATGCAGAGAGAGTGAGCGAGTCCCTGTGTTTCTTCTTATAAGGAAACTAACCCGATCAGGTCAGGGCCCCACCCTTATGACCTCATTTAACCTCAGTTACTTCTGTAAAGGTCCTGTCTCCAATTGAGCCACACTGGAGGCTGAGGCTTCAAAATAGGAATTTTGAGGAGATATAAGCATTCAGTCCATGACGGGCAACTTGCTTCATAAAACCTGCTTATTGCCTGCTTTCTCTTTCCTTTCTCATTTCTCCACCCCCTACCAATGTTTCCTGGGATCACATCCAAAATAAATTACTTATACTAAATCTTTCTCCCAGGCTCTCTTCTAGGGGAACCAAAACTAAGACAGAAAAGCTGATGCTGTATGTCCTTCGAGGAAAACCATGGACCTTAGAAGCACGTGAAAGGCTCCGAGAAGTCTTCCGTGAAGAAACACTTCGTTGAGTTTAACCCAGAGCTTCACAAACTTTCTCAGCCAGGGACCCGTTCTCAGCCCCCTTAGAGTGTTTTTGCACATTTCCCGGAATTTAACAGGAAATGCTGCCATCGGGTTGGTAAAAGTTAGGAGCGTATGTAGTTGGCTTATTTCATGATTGTTGCTGGTGCACAGGGTGAAGTCTGGGTGGACCCGCAGGCTGCTGAAGCCTTAGGCGGAGGGGCCTGTATGAGACCAGAGGTCAGGGTCTGCTTGGCTACTGCCATCGGCATTTATAATTCATCCAAAGGCATTGGCCTGGAGGCTACCCGTACAAGACCCTGAAGGATGTGCCTCCTGCCCTCCCAGGGCTCGCAGGGTAGTGAGGGAGAAAGAGGAGTGAGCTGCATTACAGTGGAGCGACCTGTGACCCTGTAACTGGACCAGCCTTCCGGGTGCCCCGCGCCTGACTCCGGGATGTTAACAATGGAAAGAGGAGGGGTCACCCGCCTGTCAGGCTGTGCCTCTCTATCCTTCAAAGGTTCTGGGCTCTGGCCGTCAGTAGTAGGACAAAGTTTGATTCATCTGTTCCAAGATTTATTAGAATTTCAGTCAACTACTTTTATGGCCACTAAAAATGCCTCCTTCGTTTCCCCTGGGACAAATCAGATTAAATGATGTTGAAATAATGTCTTCAGTTCAACATTGAATTGCACATATTCATATTTCAACTATTTAAAAGTGTTATTTATGAGTTAATATTCTTCCTATTAAAATTAAATGGCATGAAATTTGAATTAGCTCAATTGAATTCGTTTCCTTCTCTAATGTGTTTATCCATGAATCAGAGGAGGCTGGGCAAAGGCCATCTTGGTTTCATTCGATAAGACACATTCGGCTCCACGCTGCCTGATTTGGGCTTTCAAAGGCCTCTGGGCCTGGAGGAAGTGAAAACACCCTTAGTCTGCTTAGCTGGGAAACCAGGATAAAAATGGTACCAGTTTCATAGCGCCTATGTTTTGAGATTAAATTAATTAACGCGTGTGAAGCCCTGGGTGCAGGACGGGGAGCAAACAGGTGCTCATGAAGTGCTCGCAGCGAGACGTTGTTCTCATGCCTGACAGTCTCCTTCCAGTCAGGCACCCGGAATAAGCCTTAAAGGATCGCACCGAGAGCTGAGAGATGGGATGCAGGTCTCAGCTTTGTCCCTGACTTGAGGGTAACCTAGGCCTCGTCCTTTTCCTTGAGTCGTAACTTTCTGATCCAAAAAGGCAGCCACACCTTTCTAGGTTGGAAGAAGCACCCACATGGCTGACAGATAATCACTGTGAGTGTGCTGCCTGCTGTGCCTAAACCGGGCTGTGGGCCTCAGATCTCCAGTCCTGGCACACTGAAGCTTCTCAGGGCCCCAGCATATAAGGAAAATGAGTTAGCAGATTTTTATATCATGTAATCGCTTGGAGGTCTCAAAGGCAAGGTTGTCTCTCTGTTGTCCAGCCTCGTCCCTGAGCCACCAATGTCTCCAGTCATCCTGCGCTCCCAGGTGGGTTCCTTGTCCAAGGCAGGCTTAAGGGAGTCGTGGGTCCCACTGCAAGAGCAGAACATTGTCATCTGCGTCCACTGTCACCCATGAAGTTTCAGACCCTTTAACCACGTGAGGTCTCAGGGATTTGCAGACCTAGGGCCACAGTCGTAGACGTTTACAAGGGGAAGGAACTGTGGAGACGACCACTTCAACCCCTAAAGTGGCAGATGGGGTGACGGGGAGCTGAGGAAACGGCTGGCTTCCTCGCTCTCCTCCGCATTCTCTTTGCTGCCAGCCTGTGCCCTGATTATGTGCACTGAGCGCCCCTCTCTCGTTTCACCCGACGTGAATCCTACGGGACCGCAGGGGCAGCGGGAGTTTTAAATTCATCTCAATCCGCCAGAATTACCACCATTCCAGAAATCCCTCTTAATCAGAAAGTGGGTTTTTTCACTGAACTTTTGTAAGAATGAGGCAAATGACAAAGATACTACCACATTCAATTTTCAAAACAACAAATTAATCCCAGTGCATGTTAAGGTTTATCTTTCCTCAGCCAGTTCTTTGTTGAGAATTATAAACCTGAGGTGTGGGTGGTGGTTTTCAAACTGTCCTGGCAGTCCATTAGTGGATCATGAAATCAGCGAGCAGAATTTCTCAGAAAAGAAAGCAGAAAAAAAATCGAAGAAAGAATATGTTTGCTTTTGTTTCAATTCTCTGTATGAACTTCCACATGCACGTGTATATATGAACTCTCTGAGCGGCGATCACTCAGCTGTGTCATTCAGTCAAAATAACGTGACAAACACTGATGGGGTCCGTGCCATCATTTTGCAGATGAAGACACACAGGTCCACGAGGATTGATGGCCCTGCACCCTCACTGGCTGAGCGTGAGGCAGAGGCAGGACTGGTCCTCAGCTCACAGACCCAGAGCGTTCCCTTCTGCATGCCTGGCTTTCTCCATCTCACCATGACAGCCCTGGATTGTCAGAGCTGTCACCTCGGGTCCCTGTAAGTTTCTATCATCACTAAAAAATTAGATTTCATTTAGCAAATAGTATTTATTCTTGCAGGAAGTTGGACTAATCCACTTTAGAAAGATTTACTGTGAGGGTGGAAATAAAATGGATTTTCTAGTGAATACTTCATCGGTTAGAAAAGACCTCTTCAGCTAGAACAACCTCATCTCAGTCTCAGGATTCTGGCTGACTGTACATTCTCAGAGCCTCCTGCCCCCAGCTCCGGTTCCACCCCCTGTTCTATAGCATCATGTCGAGCTCACATGCCAACTTGAATCTGTTCTGGAATTGCCTGGGTGGAGAGAACATTATCATCTTCCTGCTGTTCTGGGAGGGGTCCCAGTGGAGAACTGGGTGTTACAGGAACCCATGTTTAAACTCAGTTTTGGGGAAGTGTTCTTCAGCTCTGGGGTCTCTTGGCTTAGTCCAGACATTATTGACCAGTTGGATGGGGCAGCCCACTCAACCTGAGTCAACAAATTATAATGTGTTTATTCATGTTTTTATCTCATTAAGCCTTAATATTTCCATCATTCATTCTACAAATATTTCTTGAGAGCCCACTATGTGACAGGCGTTGTGCGAAGGGCGAGAGCAGAGCAAGGCAGAGTCCGCTCTCAAGGAGTTGAAAGTACGCCAGGGAAAAGATTCATCACACAAAGAGCCACTTAACTATAATTGCAGTGAATCATCAAAGAAATGCTATAGGGTTAATAAAAAAAGAAATATTAAGTATAGTAGGATTATTCAGCAAAGGAATAGTATAAAGTTAATCAATAAAAGAGTATTCTAGGGTATTGTGAGACCAAAAGAACCTAATGTGATTAAACATGGGAGGACAAGAGAAGCCGCTTTGAGGTGATACTTGAAGAAGGTGACAGCCAGAAGAGTGGAGGTGATGTTGGTGGAGGAGGAGGGGAAGAGCACTCCAACTAGAGGACAGCATATGCAAAGGGCCCGAGGTCACAGGATGTTGGTGCATGCAAAGAAAGGAGAGAAGACCAGTGTAGCCTATTGGCCAGAGGTGGAAGAAGAGAATGGTGAGATATAAGAAGTCTGAGGGGTTTCAGGAACAGGAAACTAGTACCCACCCTGCAGAGCTGCTGTGAAAATTAAACGAGTTAAGGAATCCAGTGTATCTAAAATACTTAGAACACAAAAAACTAGTAGCTATTATTAGGGGAATATTTTATACTTTTCAAACTATAGTTGAAAGCCCTTATTTTGGATACACCAAAATTTGTGTGGTCAGTGTTCTCCCCACAGGATCTCACAAAATAGCACTAGCATCAGCCACGCTGTTGCTCAGGCCCCAAACCTAGAAGGCATCCTTGATTCCTTGCTTGTTCTTACAGCTCACGTTTGATCATCAGCTTGTCTTACGGCTCCACCTCCAACACACGTCTTCAACCTCTCTATCTCGCCTCTCTCTCCTGCTGCCTCCCTGCTATCCACACAGTCTTGGGACAAGTTTCCCGGGAAAGTGCCCATGGTGGGGATTTGCATGCGGGAAGTTTATTGGGATCACCACCTTCACAGGTGGGGGCAAGGAAAGCAAGACTGGGCAGAGGGAGAAGAACTGAGGGCTAGTGGAAACAGAAGCCTCTGCCAGTCCCATGGGGAGCTCTGGGATGGCTCTGGATTGCCCCAGATCGAGGCAAGAAGACCAGGCCTTTGCACGCCACTCCTCATGGACCAGTCACTGGCCGTGGGCTGCCCCTGGGTGAGGCAGCCTGGAGAAGGGCTCAGCTGTGAGTCATGGCAGCCAGCCGTCCTTCCAGCTAGAATGATGAGTGTTGGGCCCCAAAGGGGATCTGCCTGCCTCCTCTAGAAGGCGCGTTCCCAGGAGGGCCGGCAAGTTGTCCTGTTCACCAATATATCCCCAGGATCTAGAAGAGTAGGTGGTGAATAAATATTTCTTCATTGGAAGCCAGTTCTTACATGAAAATTCAACCAATCATTTCGAGAAGTGAGGCAGAATGGGAGTGGGATGTGAACTCGTGGGATTTTTAAGGGAAGAAGCACAGAGAGGACAGAAAACAGAGGATATCTTTTTAAGGAGAAAACATAGGTAGTTTTTATTACTCTTGCAGATATCACGTAACGGATTATAGAATGACGTTCAAACAGTCTTCTCAACCGTGGGTCCCACAGAGTCTGATTTTGTTGGACTGGGGTACAGGGCTGGGTCTTGGGACATAAAAAGTCTCCCGGGTGATTCTGTGTGTGCCCAAAGTTGACAACCGCTGCTGTAAAAGGCGAGACGGCTGTGGAGAGCCACCGGGACAATCACCGTGTGCGCCGTGGAGCATCACGATGGCCACAGAGCGGATGCAGACGCTGGAGCAGCAGGAGCCACAGGGCCAAGACTCAGGGCTGCAGACACTTGAGGCAAATTTGATCTTCCCGGAATTTAGCAATTTGCCAACAGCTGTGAGCCAAGTTCTCTGGTTCATTTGACATGGTGTCTGCTTTTATTTATCATGAAGATAGTTGAGAAAAAATTCCAAATAAAACCAGTTGCACCTGTTTCTATAAATGATACTCTGTCCTGGTTTTCTTAAAGCTGAGATTTACTTGGTTCCCCTTTTGCAAAGTCATTACTGCTATAAATTCAAAATGGTCACACACAAAAGCAAACTGTACAAGACCATTTTGAAGATTTTCTTAGTGAAGGTAATTGATTCGATTTTTTTCTCTTGCTTTTTAGTTTTAGATATATGTCAATGACTTGTTCTAGCATTTTGGGTTCATGTTAGCACTTGAAACAGAAAGCATTTCTGCAAAACAAGAGTTACCTTTGTCAGCAGTTCCTTTTTTGATTGTGGTAAAAATCCGTAATATAAAATGTACCATTTTAACAAATGTTTAAGTATGCAGTTTGGTGGCATTCTGTGCATTCACATTGTGCAGCCATCACCACCATCCACCCCAAACCCCTTCATCTTCCCAAACGAAAACCCTGAACCCTAAGCAGCAGCTCCCCAGTCCCCGCCCCCAACGCCCAGCACCCGCTTCTGCTTTCTGTCTCTGTGGACGTGACTACTCTAGGTGCCTCATGTGAGTGGAATCACGCTGTGTTAGTCCTTTTGTGACTGGCTTATTTCCCTTAGCAAGATGTACTCAAGGTTCATCCGTGTTGTAACTTGTGTCAGACTTTTCTTCTTTCTTTTTCAATTGTAGTAAAATGCAGTCATGTGTCGCTTAATGACAGGGATCCATTCTGAGAAATGTTTCATGAGACCATTTTGTTGGCGTATGAACACCACAGAGTGTGCTTACACAAACCTAGATGGCGTGGCCTACTACACACCCAGGCTACATGGTACAGCCCCTTGCTCCGAGGCTACAAACCTGCACAGCACGTTCCTGCACTGAGTACTGTAGGCAACTGTAACACAGTGCTGAGAGTTTTTGTATCTAAACATAGAAAAGGTACAGAAAAAATATGCTATGAAAGATAAAAAATGGTGCACCTGTAAAGGGCACTTACCAAGAATGGAGCTGCAGGACTGGAAGATGCTCTGGGTGAGGCAGTGAGCGAGCAGTGAGTGAATATGAGGGCCTAGGACATTGCCATACACTGCTCTAGACGCTATAAACACCACACACTCAGGCTACACTGAATTTATTAAAAAATATTTTTCTTTCTTCACTAGTAAATTAACCTTTTTACTTTATAAAATTTTTAATTTTTTAAAACTTTGACTCGTAAAAAGCACTTAGCTTAAAACACATTATACAGCTGTACAAAAATATTTTCTTTCTTTATATCCTTATTCTATAAGCTTTTTTCCACTGTAAAAATTTTTTATTTTTTTACCTTTTAAACCTTTTTGTTAAAAACTAAGACACAAGCACACATTAGCCTAGGCCTACACACGGTCAGGACCACCAGTATCACTGTCTTCCCCCTCCACATCCTGTCCCACTGGAAGGTCTTCAGGGGCAATAACACTCACGGAGCTGTCATCCCCTATGATAACAATGCCTCTTCTGGAACACCTCCTGAAGGACCTGCTTGAGGCTCTTCCTGAGGAGGTGTCACTCGTTTCAGAAATATGTCCATGGCAGTTTACTTGGTTTGTTTCTTCACCATAGATTTGCTTGTAAGCAGATAATGTACCGCGAATATTTCTCTCTGTTAATGAAAACATTTTGGTGTTGGGGTCCATGTTTTCAAACTTTTCAAGGAGCTTGGTGAGGGCTGCAAAAGCTTCTGCTAAACCCCTTACTGTGAATTCTCTTTTTCTTCTCCTGCAGCTTCCTTTTCTTTTGCCTCTTCATCAGCTATACATTCCTGTTCCAGTTCCAACAGCTCCTCATTAGTCAATTCCTCAGGAACCACCTCTAGGAGCTCCTCAGTGTCATCCTCATCCACACACAGGTTAAAGCTGTTTGCCATCTCAGCCACAGCCTTGTTGATTTCTGCAACCCCCTCATCCTTGGCAAACTCTCGGAAGTCATGGACGAACCCCTTGATTGTGTTCTTCCAGACGTCATTCATACACTCCTTGGTGACATCACCCCAAGCCCAAGCAAGATTCTTGATGCAGCCATAGATGTTGTAATGCTTCCAGAATTGCATCTTTGTCTTCTCAGTGTCCTCCTCAGTTGCAGCAACAGCCTGGGCAGGGTCCTCTGTAGGTAGAAGGCCTTAAAAGCTGCTATAACTTCTTGGTCCATTAGGTTGGATCAAAGAGGTGGTGTCTGGAGGGAGAAACATAGCTTTGATAGTGGGATGAAGATCACCAATAAAAGGAGGATGGCCAGGAGCATTATCAACAATAAGCAAAATCTTGAAAGGTATGTTACTCTCCAGCAGCACTTCTCCATTTCGCTGGCACAGCAATTCAGGAGGGCATCTTGGAAGAGGAGCTGGGTCATCCATGACTTCTTGCTGCTCCTGTAGTACACTGGCAGTGTGTGCTGACTGATGTGTTTGAAGGCCCTGGGGTTCTTACTGTGCCAGATCACAAAAGATTTCCATTTTTAGCCTGCAACATTGCCCCAGTTGAGACTGTTATCCTGTCCTTAAGAGCCTTGAAACCTGGCATTGACTTGGCCTCCTTATGGATGAAAGTCCTTTCATGCATCTGTTTCCAGAATAGGGAAGTTTCTATCCATATTGAATATTTGCAAGTAATTTTCCTCCACAATCAGCTTATCTCGAGTTTCTAAAACTTCTTCAGCTGCCTTCATATCAGCGCACAGACTCACCACTCACTTTCACATTATGTAATGAGTAAGGATTCTGGAATTGTTTAAACCACCCAGAGCTAGCAGTAAATTCAGCATAGTAGTCAGGTCCAGCCTTTTCTTTCAACATTGCAAACAAACTTTTTGCTTTGTCTGTGATTGTCATGTGCTGAGAGGAACGCACTTCTGCGTCTGGTCTTCAATCCAGGTCATTAGAAGTTTCTCCATGTCTGATATGGGCCCTTCTCGAATTTTCGTTAGTCTCCTTGACTTGGATGAAGCAGGTCCTTCAACAGTTCTGTCACTTTGTTCTTGTCCTTCAAGATTGTAGCTATGGTAGAATGGGACACCCCTGACTGACGAGCAATAACCATCACTGATTTTCCACCTTCATAGTCCTTAGTCACTTTTAATTTTGTTTCCAGGTCAATTACTCAATGTGGCCTCTTACTGGCAACATTAGTGGTGGATTTTGTATGCTTAGGAGCCACGATGAACAAAACAACATGAGATTAAATCAAGCACAAGAGAAAGTGTACAATCAAGAGACACAGCAAACACAAGATGTAGGAGTCTGCTGCCAGCATAACACGGCGTACTGTTTTACAGTAAGCTTTTTTTATAAGTAGAAAAAGTACACTCTAAAATAATGATTTCAAAAGTATAGTATAATAAATGCATAAACCAGTAACATAGTCGTTTATTGTCACTGTCAAGTATTATGTACCGTACATAATGATGTGTGCTGTACTTTTATACGACTGGTAGCACAGTAGGTCTGTTTACACCAGCATCACCACTAACACATGGGTGATGCGCTGCGCTACAAAGTTAGGACGACTACGCTGTCACCAGGTGATAGGGACTTTCCAACTCTACTATGATCTATGGGACCACCATTCTATGTGTGGTCTGTCGTTGACTGAAGCGTTGTTGTGTGGCACATGACTACACACATAGCATAAAATTTGCCATCTGAATTCTTTTTAAGTGTACAGCTCAGTCGTGTTAAGTATCTGCACATTGTTATCCAACCAATCTCCAGAACTTTCTCATCTTGCAAAATTAAAACTCTGTATCTATTAAATAACAATACCGCATGTCCCCTCCTCCCAGCCCCTGGCAACCACCATCTACTGTCTCTCTCTCTCTGGATTTGACTCCTCTAGATATTTCATATAAGTGGAATCATACGGCATTTTTCTTTTTATCACTGGTTTATTTCACTTAGTATAATGTCCTCAAGGTTCATCCATGTTGTAACATGTGTCAGAATTTCCTTCCTTTTCAAAGTCTGAATAATATTCCATATATGTATATACCAATTTCTGTTTATCCGTTCATACCTCAGTGGACACGTGTTATTTCCACCTTTTGACTATTGTGAATAATGCTGCTTATTTGTTTGCACAAATAAAATTAGTAATTCTTGAGTGAATTGCGTAAGACACGGAGCCACGACCCACAACGGAGGCCACCCAAGAGATATAAAATCAGCCTTTGCCGGTGGGTAGAACAACTTCGTCCCCCTGTCTGAAGCATCTGCTTACGTTCTGCTGGGCTGTGTTTTGAGGGTTTTGTTTCCTGGCGTAAGCAGTCTCGTATAACTCCAGGCTACTTCAGAAAGTCATCCGCAACCAGAAAGCAGTCTTCGTGGAGTCTTGTGAGCCTGATTGCTTAGGAACCATTAGGTAATCCTCATTGACTTAACCAATGAACGAGGAGTGAGGGAGTGAGCTTTGCTTGAAATGTCCTTTTAAGTGTTAGCCCATCAAACACCAGAGGCCTTATTTTTTTGGTAAGTCCCTCAGTTTGTGGAGTCTGCAAAGCTGTGTAAGACAGAAAATCTGTTTCAAGAAGCCTAAAATCCAAGTCTAGACCACTTCTGTCTGTGCCCGAATGTTCTCTGTGTGCAAAGGGGGTCATAGCTACAGGATTTGAAAGGAAAAACTAGTTGGACAGTTATAGCTGAGATATTTAAGAATCATAAGATTGAGGAATGGCAAGGAAAAGGCTCCGATATCAGACCAGAATTATGAGCAAAGGAGGGAAGACATAAGGAAGAAAAAGATGTAGTAGTTGGTTTTTATGGGGCAAGTAAAAAACTGGGAATATAGGCCATAATTCATTATTTGCAATTCCAATGTCCAAAACCTGAGAGGTTTTTTTGTCTTTCTCATTTGGTGGCAAAATCTCACCTGAAATGACATGAAGGAAATTATGATCTTAATTCATTACGTGTAGGGTGACTGTTCATAACCTTTGCTACAGAAATGTTAATGAGTTTAATTATGAGTTACTGTCCTAGACCCCGGGGCTGTGACATAAAATATGTTATTTGCACTACACTACCTTCCTAAAATCTGACAATTTCTGAAATCTAAAACACATTTGGCCTCAAAGGTTTTCAATCAGGGGCTGTAGATCTGTTTAGCATACCAGAGGAAAATAGCTACCAAAAATGATGACTAAAGGAGAAAATCTAATTGCTTTTGGCATGCTGTTTCATCTGTATGGTTCTCTCTTTGGGAAATGAAATAACCTAAGTGAGAATTAGATCCACTTCTGCACTTGTTTTCTGGATGAAAAGGCTTCAGATGTGTGCCGTTTTCCCATGGCATTAAATTCTGAGCAAAAGTGTTGGATGAAGCGAATGATAAGAGAAACAGAGCCAGTCTGGGAGTTCTTCTGTGTGAGGCCAGCAGGAACAAATTTTGGCCCTCCCAGCTGCACCACACGTGTGTGTGTGTGTGTGTGTGTGTGAGAACCACGTGCTGATGACTCAAAGCCAGGCAAGTCATTTCCTGTTGGGACAGAGAAGAAAAGTAGGGAGTATGGAGTTGGAGGGTGAGAGGGAGAAGGGAAGCCTGAGGATCTGCGTCCATCCTTTAGTGAGATACGAAAAAATGATGACAGCCAATATATAAAAGGAAAGTGCAGAAGCAGAGCATGTGTGTGTGTCTGTCGCTATTTATTCTCAGCCTGCGAGCACAATCAGCATCCTAAGTAAAATTAGAGAGTTGTCCAACACAGATCTTCCTTGACTTCATGGGGTCACGTCCTGATAAACCCATCATAAGCTGAAAATATTGTAAGTCAAAAATGTATTTAATACACCTAACCTACCGAACATCATGGCTTAGCCTAGCCTGTCTTAAATGTGCTCAGAACACTTCCGTTAGGCTACAGTTGGGACAAAATCATCTAACACAGATCCTATTTGATAAAAAGTGTTGAAGGTCTCGTGTAATTTATTGAATACTGTACTGAAAGTGAAAACCAACATGGTTGTATGGATACAGAGTGGTTGTAAGTGTACCAGTTGTTTACCCTCGTGATCGCGGGGCTGACTGGGGGTGGCAACTCGCTGCCACTGCCCAGCATCCTGAGAGAGGATTGTACTGTATATCGTTAGTCTGGGAAAAGACCAAAATTCAAAATTCAAAGCACGGTTTCTGCTAAATGCGTATCACTTTAGCACCATGGTAAAGCCAAAAAATTGTAAGTAGAACCATCATAAGTAGGAGACTGTCTGTATCTGCTTCACACACAGAGTAATTTTCTTTAAGACCAGTTCTTTTACTGTTTATATCAATTTCAAGCAACCAAACTAATGTATCTCTTGTCTCAGAACCTTGGCTAAGGTCACAAAGCTGATGAAGAAAAATGACAAGAACTCCTTATTCAAAAGGAAGTTTCTAGACTCATTCACGCAGTTAAAATATAGCCAGGTCAGTCCAGTAACTACTACCTCAGTCTTGACAAAGAAGCTAGAGATTTCTTGAGGAGAAGTTTTTGAAAGGAATTCACGGACACAGAGGGCAGTGGTGGCCCTGCTCCACAGCAGAGCCGAGAGGGTGCTTCTCCCACCCACCTGCAGCCAGGTAAGGAGCCCCAGGAGAAGGCTTCACAGACACTGAGGTTACCTGTAGGCCCCTCATTTTGCTTCCAAATGCTTGCTGAGCTAGGGGAAAAACTTCTAGGCCTAGCCCATGCTGCTACCAGAGCAGGAGGTTCTTGAGAGAGCACAACATGTTCCTGGGAATGCAGGGGCACACACGCAGAGGGAGACGGTTACATGTCCTTCTCCTGGATGTCTCTAGAAGAGGATGCCAGGAGGGCATCAGTGGGAGCAGGCTGCCCTTAGACAGTTGAAAGGGCAGGGAAGCAGGAGGGTCTCCATTCAGGGAAATCAGGCCCATGTCATTCTGAAGGACCCTACCAAGGGGGCTGCCTGCTGGGACAAGGAATTATAGCCAAAAGAGACTGTAGGTGTGTAGTAGTTGCAGGAGCTAAAGGTGTGGTCAAAACAGAGTAGCCCAGGAGTGCAGCTCACAAAAGTACCCCAGAAGGGAAAGCAAGGATTTGAAAGTCTTTCAAAACAGAAGGCGTTTGCCAGACAAGTGGGAACACTACCAATGCCAGCTGAGCATAAAGGCCCCCTTTTTCCTCTCATTTGTGTGTTCCTTCCCTATCCCATCTTAAACATGCAGGAGGCAGAAGGTGTGGGGAAGGGATGGAGGTGGAGCAAGGAAAGTTAAAAGTCAGACCAACCTCCCCCTCATTTTCCTAACTCCTGGTCCCCTGAGCTGTGGACCGGGCCTGAACAAGGGGGAGATAGAGGTTGCTGGTTGTTCCTGTTGTTGAGTAGGAGGCTATCAATCTAATGGTCCTTCCTGGTTGGGGTATATTGTTCTTCCTAGATCTGTAGATTCACATTTTTCATCAATCTTGGAAAATGATCTCTCTATGTATTATCTCTTCTTTATTCTGTCTATTCTTTCCTTCTAGAATTCTGATTAGATGTATCTTAGATGATCTCATTCAATATTCCATCTCTGTTATCTTCTCTTTAATATTTTCCATATCCTTAACTTCTGGGTAATTTCCTTGGGTATAACTCCTAGTTCACAATTCTCTCTTCAACTGTGTCTAATCTGCTGTTTGACCGATTTGTTAAGTTTTTATTTCAATTATTGTAGTTTTCCTCATTTCCAGAATTTTAATTATTAAAACACATTGTTGCTAACCATTTCTTGGTAATTGATAATCTTTGTGGTTGAATTTTTAATTTCTCTTATTAGTAACACATAGCTAGTCTATATTCTGACAATTGCAATGTCCAAAGTCCTTGTCCATCTAAATCTGTTGTCTGTTGTTTCTGCTAACTCTCTCAGTCACAGTACCTTGCTCTCTTGTGTTTCTTATCTTGGATTTGAACTCATTGCTTGATCTTAATCCATGGGGCATTGTGAGCCTAAACTGGGGGTTTTGGAAGCTTTCCTGCAGAGAGTATTCATTTCATCTTTTGCCAGAAGCCAGGGTGCATCACCAACTGAGGATTATTTCAGCCCCTGTTGGGAGTCTAGGCTCAGTTTGGGAGTCCCTGACTCTCCTGCCTGACCTTTGTCTGACTCCGTTTCCCCACAGAATTGCTGCTATCAGTTATTCCTGACAGACAACCTCCACCCCTCCTGGCTGCCTGCCTCCCTGCATAATCCCCAGTCCAGCTGGTTGTTGCTCTGGCCTGAACCTATGTTGAGAGCTTTGGAGAACTCTCTGACCTCTTGTGAGACCAGCAGTGTGTCAACTGCTGTGTCTCTTCCAGGCTTTTGCTGTTTGGCAAGGGGAGAGTTCCTTGAAGTTCTTAGGCTGCTGTCCCAATCGACATGTTTAGTCAATACTTATAGTCATAGAGAAGCATTTAAAACATATGTATACATCTTAGCAAAAATTCCTAACAACAAAATCGTGTTATTCTTGCCTTTGATATTGGTTGTTGCTGCCACTTCCTATGATCTTGGGCAAGTTACTTAACTTCCTGAAGCCGAAGTTTCCTCATCTGTAAATGGAAATGCCAATATCCACTTCGTTGAATAATTAAGTGAGATAGAGTGAAACAGCTGGCAAGGTGCCTGATACATACTTCCTTACAGATGGAAGCCCATTTCTGGTAATAAATTTGCCACTGCAGCAAAGATATAAGGTTTAAAAATCTGTAAGGATTTTTTTAAAAATTCAAATTAAAACTAATCTTATATAGCAGATTTGTACAGCAACATATTGCCTTTCTTCAGAAAAGTATTCATATTGCCCTGTGGAAAATTAACCACGGGTATGGAAGCTTGACTTTCTCAAAAGCCATGTGAAGTCTAGTCTGATGGAGCAAGGAGCAGGGCTGGAGTGAGGTAGGACATGAGTCAGAAGATGGGGCTGGGGCACAAATGTCACCGATGAGGCTCTGGAGCCAGGATCTCTGGCTGCACGTTCTGCAGTCTCTCTCATGTGTGCTGCACTGCTCTCCCACAGCCCAACGAAGCCCCCCAGCTCAGTGTTGCCTGGGGTCTGGGCGTTAGCAGGGCTGGGTCAGGAACCAGGACCAAAAGCAGGAACTGGGAGTCAGGAAGGCACTGGGTATGCTTCGGGGTTCAGACAGGCTTGGAGAAGCAGGAATGTCAAAGGTCGAGGCAGCAGAAGTGCAGGGCTTAGACAGCCAAAGGTCAGCAGTCCAGGGAAGAGACCGCAGACCGTCTGGCTTTCAGGCGAATGTTCTCTGCACTTCATGTATGTCTCCTGGTGGAGGTGACCCTGTGACCGCCAAGCTACAGAACTCTGCAGGCACAGCTCCTGCTGGGGCAAAGCTGTAGGAAGATGCAGGCGCACTTGCTGACCCTCTGGGACCAGCCAACACAACCTGTCTTGCTCTGGTGAGCCCTGCTATGCTGTCCTCAAAGGTATGTGGGGCCCTGTGAAATGGCACCATGGGCAGGTGCCTGTCAAATCACGCTCCTCTGACACTCAGCAAAAGCTGGAAAAGTCTGGGATGGAGCTCATGACCTTCAGTTCAATGCAAAGTGTTTTATTCTCACCTGGAGCCCATTTAGTTAATTCCTCAGGGAAGCCAAGGATCCCCTTTAGTCTTGGGGTCCCCGTATCTACGTCCTGAGGGGGAAGACACGGGAGCACATGGAAAGCCTGAGCTGAGCTGTGGGTGATTGGGGTGGTCTCAGGTTTTGCTGTGCTCCAACTGCACGGTGGAATCTACATTTCCCTATAAGCGGGGCAGAGGTCGTTGTCCAAGAGTCACACTTGTGACTTGGGGGAGGTGACAGGACTTAGAAAACCCCAGGGCTGATGATTCTCTTTCGCCCTGAGCACGACCACACCAAGTATGGACAACCTTGGCTGTGGAATTAAAGTCTGAATATGAACGACAAAAGTGAGAACAAAAGCATAATATGGATTTTAAGTATTGCCAGTGAGTTATTGTTCATCAGAAAGGAAATGCAGTTTTCCTACATCTGACGGGTGCACGCGAGCCTCCGGCTCTTAGAGCAGCGGGTCAGCTCTCCAGCTTTAACAAGCTCAGGGGTGCAGAGGCCAGACAAGTAGGAACCCTGGGAATTAAAAGTGCAAGAGTCAGCCACTTAAAAGCATTTCTCTAATCAGCTGGATTTTAGCTGATTTTGTGTATGTTAATGTGGTCCTGCTCTCATTTACTGTTGGTTGCATAAAGCATTAAGGCTTCTTTTTCTCATGAAGCGTCTAAACTAATTCTGAAGACAATTCTGAAAGCCTTTTTCTAAAACATTTAGGGAAAAATGCCTACCAAGGTGATTATTTTGTAGAGAACAATATTTCTGTAGACGTATACTGCACCGTGTTCAGTTCCCCTCAGTACGTATGTGTTAAGCAGCCTGACGTGAGGGGTACAATGAAGAGGCCCCCAGTCCTCTGGAAGCTCATCACCTGGTGGGGGAGTCGGATATCAAGCAAATAAATGAACAATGATCGCGATTGCAACAAGTGCTGTGAAGGAATTGTTTTAGAAGCGGGCTTCTGTCAGGACAGGAGCTGGATAGCTCCATAGTCCTACCTCCTCTCTATATCATATGCCACACACCCACTCGCTGTCCTGTGAGGACCCACGACCCCGGTGGTAGGATGGGCTGGTGGATGGAGTAGAGGCAGTAAACAGCAGCTGAGAAGCTCTTCACTGAGCTCAGGACCCAAGACTGGAGAATAAGTCAGCGCCGCACTGAGGCAAGTAGTGGCCTGGCCTCGGGTATGTGTTACAGTGGGAGTTGTCTGCACTTCTCTGTGTGCTCTCTCGCCCATTCACTCTCGTACTTTGTGCTGGCTACTGTACTCCTTTAGGTTGCCAGGACCAAGAAAACCCTCAGGCTGCCTCAAGTGATAGGTCTCAAGGTACAAGAGAGGAAGAAGGAAATGTCAATGGCCATGCAGCAACCTGGAGTTGGCAGGTGCCACTCAGCACCTGGCAGGAGCCTGGTGGCCACCTGCAGCTCTGGGGTACAGAACCACCCCAGTCATCATCCCCAGGGAGCAGGTACCCACCCACTGCTCCTAGCCAGGCCCCATCTCCAGTGTGGCTCGGCCACACTGATGCTGCCACTAACCAGCCTGGCTCCACCTCGTGGCTCTGACTTACTACCAAATTCTCTGTGCTCTGTCCCTGCAACCCCCTCTCAGTCTCTCCAAATCATTTAAGATCCTATTTTGTAAGATTCTCACTCCCTAAGATCCTCTGCCCAGCTGGGTTAGTCCTCATCCTGTATGGAGCGTCAGTTTTCAGCAGAGCTTTTGGGCATCAGGGTAGTTCCTGGGCAACTGTCCCATTCTCTGGGTCCAGTGCCCAGGGCTCCTGCTACCGCCTGCAGTGTCTTCATGCTAATGGGAAAAAGACTCCCCTCCAGGACAGATAGTTACAAAAGGGTCTGTCTCTGGATGGACAAATTCAAAAAGAAGTCCCTTCCCAAGGCTCTTGCACCTCCAGTCAAGGTGTGTCATTTTGCAGCTGGGTATGGCCTGGATTTCAGTCCCCGTTGCCCTGGGCTATGTGCCTTATCCAAGGTACAACCTTCACAGTCACATGCAGTGGCCCCGCAGGTGTGCATCCTTGGTCCAATCCGCTTGCTCACAGAGGTGCAGTCAGGCAGTACAAACACTCCCTCTGAGAAAGGATCCACACAGAAGGGAGCAGTGGGCCCGGAGACCACAGGAACTGCCTGACCTCCAAGTGTTGCCTTGAGGCAGGGAGATGGCGGTATACGGAGCCAGGCAGAGCTAGACACAGTGTGACTCACTGATGGATTAATTGGTGCCTTGTCTTTTTTTGCAGCAGTGGGAATGCACTTTCCATTCATCTGTAATGGAAAAAGGTATTCTTTCCTCTTGCCCTGGGCCTTTGGGTTCCAGAGTTGTGGGTTCCCTTGCCCTAGGGGCAAGATTTTTCTGTTTCAGGCAAGGTTGGGGTAAGTAACCCCCAAAATCACCCCAGCCCCAAGCTGCACAGCTCTTTATTTGAAATATCTAGGCTGGTATAACTTACCCAAAAGGGAGAGGAGGTGGAGGCTGCAAGGGGAAAAGGGTGAGGGTATTTGGGAAAGGCGACAGGTTTGCAAGGTCCAGGGGCGGCAGAGCCCTGCCCCATGCTCACTGAACTGCCCAGGGTTCAGGGCCCTGGATGGGGGAGGCTGCAGAGATGCCTGGGAACTCAGACTTGTCACCTTCGTCTTGGGAGCCATGGTGAAGCATGGCCAAGCTGAGGTGGGGAGGTTGATCCCACTGGCAGAGCTTTCCACTTCCAAATGATCTATGAAGGGCAGGACAGAAAGCACAGGCCACAGTGAATGCTGACCAGCAGCTCTGCGACAGAACACAGAGTGCACTCAGACTTGCAGGGACGTTGTTTGGGTTTATTTTAAACACATAGAGAGTGCCTTCCTTTGGTGGCAATTGTAAAATTTTATAGCAACTGAAAAGCTAGAATCTAAAGAACTATGATCTACAAGCAATCTATTTTTTGTGGCCAAATACTTCAAATAAATGTTTCCAGGTGCCAGCACCCCTTGTTACGGTTTGACTTCTAGACAAGGATAGATGGCTGGCATTTGGGCTCATGCAGATTCAAATTCATTTTAGAATCAGGCAATAGACGCAGCTAAGCCAAGTCTTCTCTCGACAGAAACAGACTGTAAGCTGTGAAAAAATTCTATGACGCCTCTGGCCCATTTTTCATGTGTAAGCCCTGGAGTGACCCCAGGGATGGGGAGGGAAAGCATGACAATCAAATAAAACCTGGCTCCAGGTTATCACTCACTCCCGATGTTGAGTGGTCACTTGGAGCCGAATCTGGTTTAGTTTAAAAAAAAAGAAAGGGAGCATTTTCCACCCCTTGGGAGTCATGGGGCAAGTCACAGCTGTTACACCTGCTTTCTACCACCAGCTCCTGAGTCCACACAGCATCATGTCTTGCCTGAACCAATTCCAATAACTCCCTTGCCAAGCATGACTCTCATGCAGTGCCCTCCAGTACATTCTCCACACTGGAGCAGAGCGAACTTTTCAAGTTCAGATGTGATCTTCTCAACAGCCCTGTGCTTCTTCCCATTAAATTCCTCTTCAATGGCTTCCCATCGCTCTGAGCACAAAGACCCACATCCATAATGTGGTTTACAGGGTCCTACATACTCGGCTTCATTTTGCTCCACAATCCACCTCACTCTCTGAGTTCCATCTCATCACTTTCTTCTTTTCTCTTGAAAACACCCAAATCCCTCCCATCTCGAGCCACTGATACACACCATCCCTCTCCGTGAATGCCTCCCCTCCCCATTGAATGCACATTCCCCATCAGGCCTCTTGTCAACCCGCACTTCCCCAGGCCTTTCCAGAACCTGCTGCCTGGGTCAGATCCCATATTTATTCCACATCCTCAAGTGAGATGTACTTGTTCTTCATGCACGTGTCACAGTTGTAAGTACACATTGGCGATATGATTTCATTAATGTCCTTCCCCACAAACTCTAAAAGCCACTTAGACAGGGACCTCCATCAGCATTTGGATCTCCAGCCTTTACTCACTGCCAAGCCTTCTATCTCTCATGCTGTGGCTGGAATAACCAGGTCTTCTATACCTTGGTCAAATGAATGAGTGAGTAAGCAGAGAACCATGGGCATTTATCACCAGTGGCCCCTAGGCACTGCCGAGAAACCTTAGGATCCAGACAGGCTGAAAACAAAAGGCTGTATGACCTCTAAGGACCCCTCAGGGCACAGAACTCTATGACTACAAGGGAGGATTTCTAGGAAAAAGACTGACGGAAAGGAACACACAGGAAATAGGTTATCGCAGGGGAGAAAACAGAAACATGGCTGAAGGGTGTTCTTCTTCCCCAGCTGTTTGTGGTGATTTCCATCTCACCACTGAGGTCCAGGACTGGTCTTATTTATCTCTGTATCCCCAGCACTCAGCATCTCACGTGTGGCGGAAAGTAGGTATGCAATAAACACTTGTAGAATGAAAAGAGCAAGGCATCACTTAGGAAGATATGAAGGCAGTGACATTATTCTTCATTATTAAGTTAAATTTTATGTTAATAATTGATGTGGTCATTGAATTCTTTCATTGTGATTTCATTAACTGTTCAGCAAAGCATGTGTGTGTATTAACTTCCCGGCCTCTCTCATGTAATCAAACGTAATGGCTTGAAAGGGTTTGCGATGACAAGGTTAGGAAGGCTCTGTGCCCTCGGTTCAGCTGTCTGCAGTGCTGGCAGGCAGTGAGGGCTCACACATCCCGGGGCAGCTGTCTTCCTGTCCCGCCTGCCTGCTAGGCGCCTCCCACTCCCTCCACCAGCACTTCCCCTCAGCTCAGCCCTTATCCTGACTTCAGTCACGGATGCAGCAACCACTTCAAGATGGAAACACACAGAAGCTTTGGAAGCCACCAGCTCTGTTTCTGTGAAAATATATTTATTTAACTTAAGGATTTACCTCAACTCAGTTTGACCCACTTTGTTCAGAAGTGTCTGTCACTATCTTCTGGGTGGTTCTTTAACGGAGTTTCGGTAGAGTTTATCTGACTGACTTGCTACTCAGAGATCCAGAGCCAGGGGTCTGAACTTACAAACACGTGGTTGGGCGTTGGTGGTTGCCAGGGTTGCTCTGTTAACCTCCAGTTCCCTAAATGACCTGTAACTACAGGTCTCTGCTCATGCCGTTCCTTCACCTGGAATACTCTCTCTTGCCTTCCTTGCCTAAATAGGCTCGGCTCATCTTTGGGTTTCCAGGTTAGGCTGTGTTTCCTTCCAGAAGCCTTCTGGGATCCTCTAAGCCTGTGTGAGCAGATGTCCTCTGAGCTCCCAGCACCCCGTGGTTTACCCCAGAACAGTTCTCAACACACCAGCTTTATTTATTTCTATCCCCCATTAGACCTACGGCTGAGTGAGGGCAGGAGCTGTGTCTTAGCTACTGTCCCAGGACCTAAAATAATACCCGGCACACAGAGACTTCATGGATGTTTGCTGACTGTCAGATGAGCAGGTGTGCTCTTCCTGAAAGAGGCTCCCTGAGACACAGGGAGTGGACAGAGCCCAGTGTTTACCTTGGGGCCAGAGGTTCGGGACTAACCTGCAGTTGAGGGCTAGCCTGGAGTTCTCCCTACAGGTGTAGACAATCAGTTCAGCAAAAAGTAGCCTTTTTGCTTGTTATTTCATCAGAAACCTCCTTTATAACAATTTTTATTTTGCCATATACATTGATGACTCTTTAAATGCTTATTCCCATTAACCATAATAAAAATAACAAATAAAGTCAATGATGAAAAGACAGAAACCATTTAGCTATAAAAATGTCATACCCACTTGATTAACATAACTACATATTAAGATAGCACATCTTATTAGTTGTAACTAGATTTTTCCAAGAAGAGTGACTCTCACAGTTGCCGTTTAATTTAAGCACCTTTCGGGAGATGATTTATGTAAAAGTTTGAGTGTTTTTTAAAAACATACTCCATTCACATCCAATGTTTAAGCGAAACTTCTCTGCAGTAGATTCCATCACAGCCTGCTGGCACTTTACAATTCAAATAACTTGAATTTGAAAATTCAATTTGAGTATCTAGCCTGGAGGCTAGATAAGACCATTTTCATAACTTTAAAGGGAAGGAAATTTCTGTCCTTCTGCACATGTTCCAACTGGGCACTCACCTTTCAAGAGGATGCTGTTCCTCAGGTTGATTCAACACACACAGTGGGGTGTGGGACGTGTAGGGTGAGGCAGGAGTGCGCTCCCAGAAGAAGCCCCGCTCAGGACCCTGGTCCCCTACCAGCATCCTTTCTGTCGTCAGGACACAGGACATATTGTGTTGATAACAACATCCTCACCCTTTTAACATCAAGCGATGGTGACATCTGGGTTTTTTCACACACAATCTACATTTTGTGTCATTTGTAAAAACTTTTGGAAATGAGCATGGGCATTGCTCACAGGCACACAGACAGGAGGTCGGCATCATGCTGGCGAGCAAACACACTGCCTACGGGGTCCGGAGGACCATCACTATCTGGGATTTCTTCCGAGATTCTATGCATTTCCCCTCTGAGGAGGGTCGGAATGGTTTTCATTGTTACAGATGGAGCTTTCAGGGAAGACAGATTCAAAACTCGCTCTTCTCATCTAGAGAACGTCATTACAGCCTCACTGCCCTTAAGAAAAACTGACCTGTGAGCTGCAAATAACGGCATGGGGTTTGTACCACCGGAAGAGAGCCTCTGCTCCTTCTGATGTTTATTGAATTTCAGCTGCGTTGTTGTGTTGGGGCTGCAGGTACTGAGCAGGTGCAGCATTTCCAAGATCTGGAAACCCCACATCTGCTCTCTAGGGAGTGACATGCACATAAATCCTGCAGAGAAACAAGGAGGCATTGGAACGTGGAAAGTGCAGAAGAGGGAGGAGGCTGTGATCACAGGAAGCCACGCTGTGAGGGCAGCGGGCCCCTCACTCTCCAGCCAGACCCAACCCTCGGCTCCATCCCTGCGCCTGATGCCCACCCAGCCCCTCCGCCCACCCTGATGCTCTCCCTGCCACAAACTCCTGCCCCACCTCCCATGTTAGCAAAAATGACATCTCAGAAATCCTTTCGTCATGACAGCCCCCCAGGCCTAGACCAGGTCCCCTTATTAGTCCCTCCTGGTGTCTGCCTACCTCAGTGATGTGGTCAGATTGAGAGAACCCAGGGCCGTGTCACTGTCATGGGTCTCAGTCTTCCTGTAACCTCACTCTCGTCTTTAATTCATTCTGCATTGTTTGCAGTGTTCTTACCATTTCTCCTGGGATTCACTGAGCTGGGGTCCCTTCTGCCATCTTCCCTCAACCTGGCTAACTCCTTCCTATGCTTCAAGACCTTTGAGACATACACTAAGTACGACTCTCTTGTGGAAGCTTTCCTAGCACCCGCCTGTCCTGATCAGAGCAGCACCGGCTGTGTCCCTCCCTAGGCACCGTGTATGCCTCTGTCACCACCGCTCTGAGCAAAATGAAGCTCGGTCCCTGGCTTCTGCGTATGTCCCTCCACCGCCCTCCTCCTGTAAACTCCAGGACCGTAACCCAAGACCTACCACAGGGTAGGTACTCTGCAATCACTCTTGAATAAATGACGTCATCTCGTCTAACAACTTTGGGATCAAATGAGAAAATGAAATGCGAAGATGAGCAGTTTCTTGACTATGGTCACAGGGCTAGTCGGTTGCAAAGCTGAGACTAGAAGCTGAGAGTCTTTGGAGGGTCATCCCCATGCCTTTTTCTCTGTGTCTGTTGGTAGTCAATTCTAGGACGTTTTCAGTGGAATAACGTTTAAGGGAAGACTGGATATATAAAGAGATTTAAGCAGGCTCAAATGAGGATCCAAATAAACATTCATAATATGGATCATTCTGAGCTGTAAACCTAGCCCTATAGATTCGAGAACAAACCATCATTCAGGGTTTGTAACTTGAGTGTGTGAAAAAGAAGACAGAGAGTCCTTGTGGCCAGATTATGAATTGAGGTCGTGAGAGAGGGCGTGTTCATTCACTCCATTCCCTCACTCGCCTCGTGTTCATTGAATTCCTATTATATGCCAAGCACGGGTTAGGGGTGTATAGCCTAGTGGCAGAAGGTGGAGAAGAGGACAGATAATTTCAGTTTGTGTGGTAAGTGCTAGAGCGACATGAGGTGTCCTGGGAGCACAGAAGGGGGCACTTGGCACTCAGTCATTATTTTTAAATAAATAAAATCAGCTGGAGAGTCGGGATGGCTTCCTGCAGGGCTGGTACCCGAGTGGAGACTCGGAGACTGTGTAGCCCTTACGGGGAAGCAGGGAGAGAAGCGAGAAGTGTGTTCTAGGCAGGGGGCAGAAGACACAAAGGCCTGGACATGTAGGAGTGTTTTGGGCCTTGGTCCGGTTTGCAGACTAGGATGCGGGTAGAGGGAGAGTGGGGGGTCACAAGGCTGGACAGGCAGGGGAGACCAGAACGGGAAAGGCCTTAAAGCCATGGAAGGCCCTTCTCAGCTCAGGTTGAGCTCTGGTGACTTGGGGGATGTCTGTTGCTCTGTTCTGCCCCAGAACATTCTAACGCTAGAGGGTAATTGCTCAGTGTGTGTGTGTATGTGTGTGTGTGTGCACGTGTGAGAGAGAGAGAGAGCAGGAGCAGGATGGGAGTGCAGGGGTATGGGGGAGAATGCTAGCACGGCTCTAGCACCGTTGACTATTCCTGATAGCTAAATGTTCCTGAGCAGAAGTTCACAAGATGACGGCGTCCCTCGGCAGAAGAACTATCGAATGGCCAAATGGTTCTAGACGCACCCCCTTCATTAGTCAACATTTGTCATGTTTGAATATAATTCAGGGTGTTTGAAACAGGTAGTCATTGCAAAATTTTTTTTTAAAGGTTTTATTTTTTTCCTTTTTCTCCCCAAAGCCCCCCGGTACATAGTTGTATATTCTTCGTTGTGGGTCCTCCTAGTTGTGGCATGTGGGACGCTGCCTCAGCGTGGTTTGATGAGCAGTGCCATGTCCGCTCCAGGGATTCGAACCAACGAAACACTGGGCCACCAGCAGCAGAGCGCACGATCTTAACCACTCGGCCACAGGGCCAGCCCCATCATTGCATAATTTTTATATTTATAAAATGTTTGTGGAAATTCAAGACATTTTACCATTGCTTTAGACTACTTTTTTTCTTTAAAAAATATGTACACGCTTAGAAACTATTCTAGATGGAAGCTCATGACAGAATTCATTGTAAACCCTGGCCTTTCTGTGACAGGCAAGGCCATGTCAGTTCCTGAAATGTGCTCTTTCCAGCTGTTATGCTTAAGGCGGAGATCGTGCGCCCTGGGCTGATCCTGAGTTTTATGTGCTTTTCTGTGCCTTTCATGCCTGCTGTATTTTGGTTTTGTTTTTATTTTCCCAGATCCCATGTCTGTGACATAATTTATTTTAAAATTCTGGAAAGTTTAATTTTTAAATTGAAACAAAATTTTCAGACATTGATTTCATAGCTTTCTGACAAAGATTGCCTATACGTCATGTCACTGTGGTTATAGGCTTGGACAGTGTTCTTTTTAAGTTATAATGTGAGTTTTCTGGGTTTCCCTTTTCCTTGAAGAGCGTGCTGCCCTCGCCGCAGCCGCAGGGAGCTCGGAGGCGCCCTCCCACCCCCCCCCCCCCACCCCCCGACTTCTGAGCTTTCTCGGGCAGGAGGCATCTGCAGCCGGGGGTCTGGCCTCTAACCCCACTCTGGAGCTTGTTTCTAAACGAGCCATTTTCTCAGTCCATGTTGCCCTAAAATGTGCAAGGGACCTGGATTCCTGCACTTATCAAAGTCCTGTTAACCTACAGCTAGTTAGTGCGGCTAACCGTTAATAAAGGTTTGGAGAGTGTGGAGATAATAGAGAATTAGAGTAAATAAACAAGTCAAACAAATAAATAAAATGACAAGAAGAAGAAAACAATCCCAACCAGGAAACAGCTTAAAACAGCCACTTAATCTCAGCAATTGCTCCTGTGGCCTAATCTGACACTCACCCCCTTGTCTTCACAGCCACCTCCCACTTCTGTCTCAGGGGACAACTGAACATCCCTGCTAAGGGTTCCGCACTCAGTGCCAATGTGTGTGGGGTTTTTCCCTCACACCAACAAGGAAGCTCCGACACCAGCCTCCCGTCCTAGAATTCAACTCGATTATCACACTACCCACCCGGAAACAGCATCAGATCCCACCGGCTAAGGGCTCAGCCCCACGAGACCGCCCTCCACTTCAGAGGCCAGTTGCAGGTCCAGGTTGTTGGGGCCCCATGGCTCCCTCCTTGGGCTCGCTGGACTCAGGAAAACAGTTTACTCACTAGATTACCAGTTTATTACAAAGGATAATGAAGGATACGAATCAACAGCCAGATGAAGAGACACAGAGCAAGCCATGTGGGAAAGGGCTCAGGGTATCCATGCCCGTGAGAGCGCCACTCTCCCAAAACCTCCACGTGTTCACCAACCGGGGAGCTCTCCAAACTCTGTCACTTCGGGTCTTTACGGAGGCCTCAGCACACAGGCACGACTGATTAAATCATCGTCCACTGGTGATGGATTCACCCTCCAGCCCCTTTCCTCTCCCCAGGGGCAGGGGGCTGGGACTGAAAATTCCCACTCTCTAACTATGTGGGTAGTTCTCCTGGCAACTGGCCCCCCATCCTTAGGTGAGGTCCCAAAGTAACCTCATTAACACAACAAAAGATCCCTTTGTCACTCTCATCACTTAGGAAATTCCAAGGCTTTTAGCTCTGTGCCAGAAGCGGGGATAAAGACCAAATATGTATTTCTTATTATAAATCATAATATCACCCAGCTAACTGACAGCAGCCAGAGCGCCAGCAGGAAGCTGATAGAGGATGAAAGCATTTGACTGAAGACAGTTTAATGAAGGGGCTATTCACAGGGGCAAAGGGAAGTAACAGCAGGTGGTGAAGTCCCCAGGGATTAGCAATGGCGGGAGGCGGTTACTACCCCTGGGTCTGACCAGTGTTGCCAGAACCTGGTGAGGACTGCAGCCACAGAAGGGGCCCCGTGAGGAGCCGAGGCTGCACAGAAAGGCAGCCCACACTGGGCCCTTGGGGGCAGGTAGGGATTGGGGGCAGGGGGTGTGATACACACATACATCTCTCTTTCCTCTCCTCCTCTTTTTTCCTGCAGGTACCTCCTGTCATCTGAGCCCAGTGACAGCCACAGGGCAGGGGAGCCTGGGAGATGCACTCCTGGAGGCCAGCTTCCTTGGACACAGAACAAGCAGAGAGGGAGGAGCAATGTGGGCCAAGAAGACGATGAAAATAACCAGTGTGTTTGTTGTACAGGAGGTTTAACTCCCTCTTTGTATGACCTTCTCCCAGGCTTGTCCTATATTTGTGGTCCTTGAACAAAATCTCATCAAGTATTTTTTTCCCCCAAACTAAAGATCAGCTCTCTCCCTAGGAGGAATTCTGCTATTTGTCTAGAGCAACTGGTTCAAATCACACCAATGTAACAATATTTGTTCCTCCACGCTTCCTAACGTTCAGAGCATCACCTGTCTATACAATCTTTTACCTGTGTTTTTTAAATGGTCTTGTTGAAAACCAGACACACACACACACACACTCACGCCCTGAGCAGCCAATGGCCATCTTAGCTTTCTGACACACATCTGGTATGTTCTCTAGCTCACTAGCGAGTGTCTCTCACTGTCTTTGTTTATGAATACAGAGAAGGGGAGACGCTGATCATCATGTCTGATACGTGTGGGTATTCGCTGCCCTGCTTCCCAGGGAGGCTCCTCTTGTCCCCTCCGCCCCTCTGGGGTCAGAATAGCTCCGGCTGCAAGCCCACCTGTGACCCAGTACCCACCCTTGCTGTGAGAAACAGATGTGAGGGTCGCTGACTCCTGATTATGGACTTCCCTAATCCCTGCAGAGGAGTTAACATAAGATTGGAAAGGAAACTCAGTGACAAAGTAGGCAATTTTTTTTCCATGAGCAGTAAGTTCTTGCTGACTTGTCCCCCTGACAATGATTTGGCTCTGGAGGATGTGCCGGGGCTGTCAGCAGCGCTGCTAATGATATGGTGGGAAGGATTTAAAATGTCATTATTCCGCTCCTGTGAAGAAAATAGTTAAGGTCAATTATTCAAAATAAAATAAATAGAAAAAAACATTATTATCAGAGCAGAGGTATAACTAACGAAACTGCCTCCTGTCACAAAAGGATCTCCTCTTTTCTCCTTTCCCCTCCTAGAGCCACAGAGTTCGGTCACAGGAGGGGGAAGCCAGGAATCGGGGCCTTGCTGGAGAGGCGGGAGGTGGCGCGTCTTCCCCTGTAAGGAGGCTGGGGCAGCCCTTCGTCCACAGCTGAAGGCAGGATGCCTGCCCCAGGCTGCTCACCTTCCTCTGCCCTTTGTATTGGAGGGGGAGCCGGTGTCTGTTGAGGGTGAGGTGGGAGGCTGGCTCTTAAGGAAAATAAGGTTGCAGCTGAGAGAGAGCTGCCCTGGGACCGGTGATTCCCAAAGCAGAAAAGCCCGTGTCAGAGAATTTGCATCCTGATCACTGCTCCGCCACAGGCTCCATCTGTCAGTCCGTCTGTCCCTCTGTCCGTCTGTCCCCCCACCACCCTCCTGCCCCCCATCTCTGAGTCAAGGCAATGCTTTAGGTTAGTTTTCTTACTAGATCAAGACAGAAGCAGAATGAGCAGATATGACCTCTGCAGGCTTGGTGCCTGCATTCTATGACAGAAGATGACGTAGAAAGACAGTAAGAGCATCCGTATGTACCCACCTTCACTCTCAGCATCAATAGCTTCAACTCTGGGTAAAGATACTGTCTGACCTACCCACATGGATGATGAGATAAACGACATTAAGTACCTCCTGAAAGGGACAAGGTCCTATCTAGCAATGCTGTGGGGTTTCTCCTACAGCACTTGTGTGACCTGCTGTATTCATTTGACACTTTTTAAAGTTATTTATCCTCTAGAGGTCTCAGTTTCCTCATCTGTAAAATGGGAGTGTTAATAGTACCTACTTCACGGGGTTACGGTGAAGTTTGAATACGTTAACATATGTAAAGCTCTTAGAACAGTGCCATGATTATCTGTATTAGCCAGAATAGTTGGGCTACTTAACGTGTAGGAATTTACTTCCCACTCACACAGTCTTCTGAGGATCCAGTGACTCTCCAAGGCCGCTCCCTTCCAGGTGGTGACTAAGGGATCCAGGCAGGCTGCATCTTGTGGCTCTCCCATCTTGTGATAGACAAAGGCGAGAGGATCTTTCAGAGAAGAGAGACATCCTAGGCAGCCTTCCTCTCTGGGATCCCTGTCCACTTTCCCATGCATCTGTGAGAAATGCAGGTGTAACCCACACAGCCTTGGGCTTGACATGATGAGACAGTAAGGTTGCCAAACCAGGTTCGTTTCTGCCCACCGCCCAGAAAGCCAAACACCAAGACGACGAGATTGCAGCAGAGAGAGGGTTTACTCACAAGGCAGCCAAGTGAGGAAATGGGAGAATGAGTCTCAAATCTGCCTCCCTGAAAATAGGGACTCAGGGATATTTATGGGATGGGGGCAAGGTGATCTGAAATGTAGAGGTAGGTGATTGGAGCTGAGGAGAGGTGAGGTAATTGATCATCTGCACAAGCGTGGTCAGATTTCATGCCTCTTCATAGGACCCATGTTCACAAAATGGTGGCCTTAGAATGATCTGAGGGTGGAGTTTTTAGCCTCTTGACGTCAAAAGGTCACTTATCAGACATCTGTGTGGCCCCAGTTGATGAGTTGGTGGTCTCAATTGGCCTGAAGTGGACAAGGAGTTCTAATTCCTTAAAAGCAGCTTGCAAACCCATTACCATGGTGACCCAGGCTCTGGGGAGATGTTAGCTATAGGAGCCTAGTGGGAGTCAGATAGCATAGTGCCTAAGCAGCACAGTTAATAATGGGTGTGTTAAACAGCTAGAAGCTATAATCAGTAATTGCAAAAAGGAAAAAAACTTTAGTTGCTGGCTACTTAATCATCAATGGCTAACTGTCTGCCGGGTTCAGTAAGACCTAGGAGCTCAGCTCTCTTGGTAGATGTTCAGGACTCTTGCACAGAAGGATCATGATGTATAGATTCCGGACAGTCGGAACCCTGCTTTCAGTTCCAACTCCAAGCAGGGAGAATGGGTTTCCTCCCACCCCACCCACCCACCACACTCCAGCCCTTCTGTCATTGTAACAAAGTGCCAATCCAGAAGGGCAGCAACAGCCCTCGGAGAAGAAACTGCTGTCATGGCAAACGAAGCATAGGCCCAGACACAGGCACTCAGATGAGAGAGGCAGAGGCACAGAAGCCGGGGCACCTCTAGCCTTTGGAAGCTCACATCCAGGCAAAGCAAAGCCCTCCTTAGAAATCAGGAAAGACTCTACGCTTGCAAATACTACTGTAAGCAAGCATATGAGCAATTGCTAAGACTTCGTAATTAGGGTGCAGAATGCTGAAGTGGATGTTCTAGGACAGATATCTTGGCGTGAGAGCATCTACACGCAAAATAGGGAATCCAGGCTCGACTACAACTGTTTCTGCAGCCACAGAGATGACTGAGTATCAGGGAGACAGGACTGGAAATTCAGTGAGCGCTTGTAATGCACTATAAGTGCTTTTGGTGTAAAAACTCTCTGAATTCTCACAACAACTAATGAGGCAGGTACTGTTTTTATTCTTATAGATATATATAGAGAGAGAGGCTACCCAATTTTCCCCAGGTCTGGAGCAAATTTGGATACGACATTAACTTTCTCAAGACCACGGCTCAGTCAGGCTCAAGGCTTTCCCTCTCCCGGTGGGTGATGTGCGACAGCGCCCTCTGGGCACCTCTACAGAGTGCCGCGGATGGAGAGGCCCTCCCTGCTGGCGTACTTCCATCAGGGTTCTGGCCTGGTGAATTTCAGTAGTAGCTTTTCCCATCTGATGCACCAAATAATGTACAAATTATTAATGTTATTTTCTAGTGCAGAATTTAGTACAAATTATCGTTGTTTCCCTCACCCATGAAGAGAACCGGAGCACTTTCACAGCCAGAAGCAATTTCCATTCAGTTGGACCCTAAGCCCCTCACCTGCTGTCCTGCGCATGATGCTCCTGTGAGGGTCTGAAAGCTGGGTGGGTCATACCCACAGCCTCAGGCCAGGACGGATGGATGGATTCCCGCCACAATGCACATGGAGAGGCCGCTGGGGCCTGGAAGCCATTGCCTCTCCCTAAAAGTCTCTTTTTCTATCTCAGAACAATTCAGAGAGCAATTTAGGTCCAGGGAGAGCGCCATTAAACACCATCTAAACCCTCCATAGGCCGGGAGGGGAGGGGTCTGGCCTGACACAGCCTATGTTTATCAGAATTTCAGGCAAGTCTGGGCTTGTGTGGACGTTTATAGCACAGGCTGCCAGGTGCCTATTTATGTGACAGAACAAGGGCTCTCCTGGGACAGAGCAAACCCAAGGGAAGGAGTTCCGTGCACTAGGACAATGCTAGCTAGTGGGCTGTTGGGGGCACAGCAGGACCCCAATCCTATTTTGTCCTCCTGCCTGGCCCCATGAACTTGTTCCACTCTGAGCCCTGGGGAAGGCGTGTGGGCAAAACCAGGAAGAACAGTCCCCACAAAAGTCATGGGGAATTTGGAGACTGACACAGGGAGGAGTCTCCCTGAATTGGCAAAGATCCCAGTCTGATTTGATGCGCTGACTCCAGAACACTCTATACTACAGCATCGGCAGTACGAGAGGGTTTGGGCTCACAGCGGAGGCTCACTGGGGAGCCTGGTGCTGATCGTGTGGACTAGGCATCAGCAGGCGCAGGAAACGGCAGCTTTGCTGTGCTGGGAGGTGCTTTTCTGTGATTTTGCAGGGGCTCTCATTGGCTTTTGGGCACATACGTAGTATCAGAGACCTGAGCAGCAGCCACTGCAAGGACCTCCCCTATAAGAAGAAAAAAATGGCAGGGTTGAGGACAGAAGCCAGAGTATGCTATTTATACTATTTTTGTGATCTTGGTTTTTAACCTGGACCTGGGGAAACTCACATGCTACGGTATTCTAAATCCACAGGTTGAAGGAACATTGTTTTCTCCCCTGGCTCCAAGCAAGAGTAGAAACTCCCACAGCACTGAGCTTCAGGGGGCTAGAAATCTCCCTTGGTCGCCCCTTCTAGGACAAACAGGGTGTGTGGATGCCCTGGGCAGGGTGATAATTTAGCATACTCGGGCAGGATAATTTAGCATCCCTTCCAGCCAGTGTTATTTAAATACATGCTCACCGTTTCTTGGGAGAGAGAGCAGGCACTGCATGAGGGACGAACAGAGACCACCGCTGGCAGGTCTCTGCGTCCCCTCGTTACCATCACATCTGGGTGGGACTACTCTCCATCATGCGGACTTTCCTGAGCGTTGCAGGCGTCCCAGCATCCCTGGCCACTGTTTCCTTAATGCCAGTAGCTTCCCCTCCTCTTAAGTTCCTGAAGGCCCCTAGGGAGGCAGTATCACCCTGTCAAGAAGCACCAGCAGACACGCTGAGGGAAACAGCACCTCTGCAACTGACCAGACCCGCCTCCTTACAAAGAAGCCTCTCAAACATCTCAGGATGTCGGGGGCACACCTTTTTGGGGCCTTAGCCCCCCAAAGTGACTTATCAAAACACTCCTTTCAGCCACACCTAGGACGTGCTAAACTTGAGAAAGGTTCTGGAAAATAAAATATTTTCCACCTCACTACATTTAGCTCAGCCCCATCGAGCCCGGCTGCCCAGCTAATCCACCCTTTAGTCCAGCTCTGGGGGTGTTGCTCCCCTATCAGCCAGAAAGTGTTTCTGGTTGATTTTCTGCTCGTTTCAATCCTACTTATGATTTGTGAACCCATAGCCTTTCCGTTTTTGCTTGAGGATCAGACTCCCTCCTTTAAGAGCAGTGCATTTGCAAAGTTGTCTCTGTACCTTTGTTCTTTTTCTTCCTCCCTGCAATTGATCAAACTGAAAGCCCTTTTATCAAATACGTATAGAATAGTTTACTCAAAGTTCAGATTCATGAAACCACTGGCTATTTGATTTTATAGAATAGCATATGAATTCGACACCTATTTTTGCTGTACCTACTGCACCAATAGATTCTGAAATCATGTTTCTACAATAAGCACCAGCTCACATGTTTCTCAATGCCCCCCCTCCTTCAGTGGCTCCACAGTAACTATGTGGTACTAGTCAAAATTCCCTGGCTTGGTCTTCAGGCCTTCATGATCAATCCTCGCCTTCTTTTCCACCATCCTCTCCAAGATTCCCTCTCATGCACTTTGTCCTGTACCCACACTGAAAATGATAAGCATACCAGTAGCTGGGGCTTTTTCAGGATGGCAAGAAAAACCTTGTAGAGGCGGACACCCAATTATGCAGCAGACTCCCAGGGTACTGTGTAGACTTCCCGATATATCTCAGAAAACACAATATGATGTGATATCTCCAGCCTAACTCATAGTACGAAATACTTACAAATGCAACCTGCATCAAACTCAACACACAATTCAAATTGTCCACAGTCTCCCCAGTGCTCAGCCCGCTTGTATCACCACAGCAGCCCACACCCAATAATAAACAGCGAGGACCCCCAACAAGAGGAGGATGGCATTCAACTTTAGTTTTGTAGTTTTTCTCTCCTCAGCCCCTTGAGACACTGTAACACACAGTCCTTGAAAGCACCACCTGAATTAAGACGGGGAAACTTCCACACCAGCTGCCCATGATGGAGTCACAGAATCTCCTCCAACCTTAACAACTAGAAAACTGGGCAAAATATATGACATGAGAGTTTTCATTCATTGGACAACAGGCAGCACAGGATGCTAATCTCTGAGAGCAGGGAAATAAGTGAGATGAGGCCTACAACTGCTTCTGCTTATTGCCTGTAGAGAGTTTCCAGGCTGAAGTTCAGAGAGACCGAGCCCAAGGAGCACTTGGCAGTTTGGTTGAGAGGAGTAGACAGAGTTCAAAGTTTAGGGAGGACAAATTGGCTAGGATTTCCAGGGCAGAATACCAGAGAGGGGAGAGCGTCACACACAGAGAACTCCAAAAATCTGCAGGGGGTCCTGTGGAGTGTTTGCATGAGGACTGCTCTGTGTATATGTGCAAGGAAAGCACCTGAGGCCAGGAAAGACCAACAGAGAGGAGTCGGCGCAAAATCAAAGGGGACCACACAAGGCTGGAAGTAATTTGTGCTCCCACCAGTCAGGGTGGAAAGACCTCGTGATACATTGGGTACTGAGGAGAAACTTCAGAGGATATTGCCTTCGTGGTGGGACCAAATTAGTCCTAGATCTGCCCTAATAAAACAGAAAAGCAAGCCTTGAAGCATTAAATTGTTCCCCAGAACAAACCCCAACAATGTACAAAGAACTACAACATAATCTGTAAAATTTATGCTCTTCATCATCCAATAAAAGATGACCAGGAATGCAAAGAAGCAGGAAATTATGACCGATACGTATGAGGGAAAAAAATCAACAATATAAACTGATTTTTAAGACACACAGATGGTAGAATTAGCATACAGGATGTTAAAACAGAAAACCTAAACATGATGAGAGACATGGAAGATATAGAAAAGCCCCAAATCAAATTTTTAGAGATGAAAAATACTATATGTTAAATAAAAACTACACTAGATGAGAGTAATATCTGTTAAACTTTGCAAAAGAAACATCAATGAACTTGACGACATAACAGTAGAAATATTTTAAATGAAACAGAAAGTGAAAAGATTGTAAAAAATTTTTAAAAGCATCAGTGAGCTGTGAGATAATATCAAGCAATCTAACATATAATTGGAGTTCTGTGAGGGGAAAAAGCATAGCAAGGAAGAGAAAAAAAAATATTTGAAGGAAGAATGACCAAAAAAATGTCTAAATTTGATGAAAACTATAAACTCACAATCTCGGCAAACCCCAAGTAAAAGAAACATGAAGAAAATTTCACCAAGGTACATCATAATCAAATGGCTTAAAACAAGTGACTCAAGAGAAAGTGTTAAAAGCAGCCAGAGAAAAAGACATATTATGTAAAGGGAATGAAGACTGCAAATTTCTCACCAGAAATTATGCAAACCAGAAGACCATCAAGTGACATCATTAAAACACTGAAAGAAAAACTGTCAACATAAAATTCTATATTGCACAAAAACATCTTCAAAAAATGAAAGCAAAATAAAGACTTTTTTGGACAACCAGAAGTTGAGAGAATTTGTCGTCAGCAGACTAACATTATAAAAAATGTTAAAAGAGGTTCTTTTAGGCAGAAGAAAAATGATACCAGATGGAAAAGTGACATTATACAGAAGAATGAAGAGCAGTGGACACGGTAAATGTGTAGGTAAACAGAAAATATACTTTTCCCTCATTTTCCAAATCTCTTTAAAAGATAACTGACTGCCTCAAGCAAAAGTAATAATGTATTGTGGGATTATAACATGTAGAATTAAGAGGTATGGTAATAATAGCACAAAGGCGGGGTGGGGGGAATGGAAGCATGCTGCTGGAAGGTTCTTAACTCTACACAAAGCAGAGGAACATTATTTGCAGACAGACTGTGAGTAAACCCTAGAGCAACCACTAAAACAAAACAAAACAAAGAGTTGTCGCTAATAAAGCAATAGTAGAGATAAATAGGTTAGGACAAGGACAGGTTCAGGGCCGTCAATATCTGCCATCATATGTCAAAGGGAAGCAAACGCAAAACTACAGAGCAGACGTGGGGAAGATAAAGGACCTGTGTCTGTTTATCACTTCATGGCTGTAGCCTAGTCATGAAATGCGACTACGAGGTATTCTAAGATAAAAGTAATGTAGGATGTCACTGGCACCTCCAACCTTAGACAAAGACGTGTGTTGTTAATAATATTAACCTTTCAAAGCCATAAAGAGGGAGAGAAATTCAGGCTGAATCAGTGAGATGGGTTTAAGATGTTGACTCCCCCTTCTCCCCTTCAGCTGAGAACTCAGTCTAGATCAACCCAATTCCATTTTCAGTATCCTATTTTTAAAATCCCTCTACCATGAAATACTTGTAGTTACCGAAGCCAACATGCTCTTTCACATGTTCTCGTCCTTCCTCTGCCTACAACACCCTTCCCTATCTTCTTTCCCTGGCGAAGCCCCAGCCAGCCCATCAGGTTCAGTTACCGCATCACCTCTTCTGTGAGGCATTGCCAGCTCTCCCAGGTGACTGCCACTGGGCTCCCAGAGCACCTGGAGCACAGCTCTGGTTGACATCACACGAAATTGTGTCTTTCTGTCATCTTCCCCTAGGCCAGTAGTTCTAACACTTTAGCCTGCGTTAGAATCACCTGCACGACTTATCAAAACACGAGTTATTGCTGCTCTCCTCGCCACGCCCAGAGTCTCTGATTCAATGAGTCTGGGTTGGGGCCCAAGAATTTGCATTTTTAACAAGTTTCCAGGGGATGCCGATGCCGGTCCAGGGGCTGCACTTTGAGAAACATCGACCATGACGGTAAGTTCTTACAGGACTCAAACGTTACATTCATCTCCGTATCCCTCACAGCTAGTATGAGGCCGACACAGAGCAGATGCCTAAGATAGTTTTTTGTAGAGTAAATAGACGAATGCACGAGTTGATTAAAATATAATCTATTAACACCCATAGAGGAAATCATTATAGCTTCTTTCCCATATACCATACTGCAGCAGAGCACCTGTGTAAAAATCATCGAAGAAAAATTTAGCTATTTGTCATTTACACTTTGTTATCTTACTTTCCCACAAAATAATTTTGAGATGATTCTAAACGTTAAAACACACATGTAACAGGAAGCTTAAAAATGAAAATTGAATAATAATAATAAAAACTGTTTAAAGATGTAGATAAGTAGAATATTGGGGTAAATTTCTGAAATCAAACACAAAAATTAGCTCTGTGCTTCAGAACCTAAAGCACACTGATGAACACCTTGGGCATCAAAGAGCCGAATAAAGAAGGTAAGCAAAGAAGACAGATGAGACGCAAATGAAGAGAAAAGCCAAACGCAGCCTTGTATTCCATCTCAACTTCTGCTTTGCATTGCATTAACTTTCCTATGCCAACCCAAACTCCAGGTTCCTCAGCTTCCAGAACAGAGGGGCCTCCTCCCGCTCCTCTCCCTGGTCCTGACCTCAGGTGCTCCTCCTCTTGTCTAGTAAGACGGCATTCCTTCTTCCTACCCTTCCACTTCCTGTATCCATTTCCACCTTTCCGAGAAAGGACAACCTCTGAATGCCCGTGAAGGAGTGTGTGGTTTGAGCCCTGCATCTTCCTCAGGGATGGAGAAAGAGATGATTGTGAAGCTGGTGGCAGTTTTTAGTGCTGCTGCAAAGTGGAACGGCCGGAAGTGCTCACGGGGATTGTAATGTGCCCTCTGAACGTCCAGATGGGGTTTCCCTCTAGGAGCAAAACTAGGGAGAACCAAACTGGAATGGCTAGAAGCAGACTTTTATAGAAACATCATGTCCTAAGGAGTGGTTTTGGCAGGCAAAGGGGATCCTCAGGAAAGGGTGATCATCTCAAGTGGATCTCAAGTGAAAGGATGAAGCCAACCTAATTCTAACTGACGGCACTGCATGAGATCCTAAGATAGACTGCCAACAGGTGGAGATGGAGCCCACCGATGGGGGAGTCAGGAGGCCAGAGTGTGGCCCTGTGGCCCCAGTGCTGCCGGGGGAAGGCACCTGACTCTCCTATGAGAAAGCGCTATGGCCCCACCCCTGTCTGAGTACTTTAGTCTTTTTGGCAGCTGTATTTCTCCTGGCAAGTGGCTAATTTGTCATCTGGTGTCTATTTGTGTTCTAGGTGCTGCCAAACAGAGGCTGCCTCCACTCTTGAAAGTAGCCTTTTTTCTCTTTGATTGCAAGTAGATGACCATCACAGGCCTGCAGTGGACAAAGGCCACAGGAAGGAAGGGTTTCCCTCCCCCTGTAGTGACCAAAGACAGTGACAGCGATATATAGATTTTACCCTACTGCTCCTGCTCAGTGCCCGAGCTGTGGATGCCTCATCTCTCTGAACGGTCCTTGGTCCCAAAGCTGGCATCGTTTACTGGAGGGGGAGGGTCCATAGGGGGTGGCCTGTGACTTACAGCTAGGCCTCAGCAACCAAGGGTGGCACAAAGAGAGAAAGGTACCCTTTTTATTTATCTTCTAAGGGCAGAACTGGGAGCCTGTGGGGATATACTGCCATGACTTGCTGACCTTCCAAAGATTCTGTAAGAGCACGAATCCTTGTATTAAATCTTAATATGCTGAAAATAGCCAAGGTGGTTTCTGTCTTCTGCCACTGCAACCTGACTGACAGAGACACCACAAATCATAAAGTACATCCCATGGCGGTGTCCGGTTCTTGGGCCTCATGAAGGCCGTTGCTCCAAGGATGTCCCTTGCAGTTTTCCCTGAGCTTGGTTGGTGGGGTTGTCCCTAAAAGACTGAGCAAAATCCAGTTTCTGAATCTGAAACTGAAACCAAACCCTTTCCTACAGGGGCCTGAGACAGGCCCTGGTGAGCTGTCTCCTTAGATGGCATCTCATTTTTCTAACGACAAACGGTAAGGGGCTTACCGTATGCAACATATTATAATTGGCAATTACTACTGTTTTCCCCATTTACAGGTGAGCCTTACTGAGGGTCGGAGTGGTCAGTGACTCATCTACAGTCTCAAAGTTGGTGCTTGATGGAGCCAACTGGACCATTCTCCTGACCTGCTGAAGGAGCTTGGGGTCTCCAGCGACTCTGTCAGTTCAGATTATAACTCAAACGGCATTGTATTTCTTGACCTAGGAAAGCTGCCTATCTATTTTCATATCTATATCTGCAAGTTTGATAGACGTCAAAATAAAAAAAAAAAAACCCACATAGAGAAGTATATTTCTGAGAAGACAAAAAATGACTATTAATGGGAGAGACATAACTGACATATGAAATTTTCAATGTTGGCTTTAAATACAGTATTAAACTCCACAATTCCTTCTGTAATAGTCGCGTGTTGGGAGAGGTAGAAAACCTGTTTACCATCTGTTAAGCTTTCACACTCAGCATCTTATGAAATGTCACTTTTCAACAAAAGAGCTGTCACCAATTTCAGGTCAGGAGAAGCAATGAGTAATTAACTTTATTTACTTTATTTTTCAAAGAGACTCAAATTTTTGCTTATGGTATTCTATTCATAAGTGAATGGATATATGTTTAAAAGTGGAATTAAGATACCTGCATTTGTGGATTTTTCATTTTTCATAAAGCGTGTGCAGTTATTTGACATTTCCATCGTGGTTCTGTTAAGGAAAAGGAAGATGGCCTTCGATTTCCTCCAGTAAGGGCGCGGCTCTTGCACAGGAGCAAGCTCTGTGGCCTGGCTGGGCCGGTCCGGGTCGCCCATGGTGGCTCGGCCTGCACCACCTGCCGTTGGTCAATGAACTGGCTCTGTGTCCCCTGGGTTAAGCGCTTCAGGACACAAATCAATTTTCTTTGTCAGTTTCTCTGCTTTATCTGATTACGAACTCTTTCCTCTCTAAATTTCACTTTACATAATAATCAGTCAGGAGATTTGGTCATCCATCACTCGCTCCCTTCACAATAACTTTTATTCTGTAGTCAGTGCCAGGGAACCCTGCTCCGTGTGCCCTGTGAGCTAATCTCGTGGGGACGCTTGAAGCCACACTTCCAGAAAGCACAAGAGGCGGGGCTTCGGGGACATTTAGACCTAAACCACCCTTGTATTTTCTTTGGCAAATAAGCAGAGTTTGCTTCTCTCAGTAATAGCCGTTATTGGTCCAGGGTCTCTCAGGTTCTAGGTTCTCTTCATATATGATTTTGTCTTCAGCATTACGACAACCCTCAAAGGGAGGCACGATCCTGACTTTCACAGCCGACACGTGAGGCTCAGGGAGGTGAAGTAACCTGCCCAGGGTCACGCAAGTCTAGCTGATGCCAAGGTACATGTCCCGCCCACCTCCATATCTGGGTGTCCTCCTAGCTGTTTGTCCCTGTTCCTGGGGCTTGTGGCTCTAGGAAGACACAGCAGCCTCTCATCTGCCCATTTGCTGGGCAGGGTGACCAGATGCCCCAGCACCACCCTAGTAAAAGCCTAGAGACACAGTGTCGGGAGCCTCTGAAGAGACCGAGGGATTGCCAGTCATCCCGAGCCTGGCTTTGTGCTTTCTCCTCTAACAATTCTTAACTATCGGAGTAATTTCCTGACCAGGCAGTACACAACTTTGCCATGGCTCCTCCCCTCTCTCAGGCCCCCAGCAACGCCCATCTGGAAGATGACCACGGGGTCCTAGCCTTTGGTCTTCCCTCAAGGATTCATGGATGCCTGGTCAGGATCTTGCCATCCCACTGCAGGCAAGGTCTCCGGGTTCCTCAGAGATGGCTCTGCAGGCTGCAGGGCAAACACGCACCACCGTGGTTCCCAGTTAAACAACAAGAGGAAGAAATGGCCCCTGAAAGAGGGTGCAACACCTCGTTTACTAAGTGCACCCAGGCACTTAGACGTTTTCATCACGTCTGCCTTCCGTCACTGCAGCATTCACCATCACAGCCCCGGGGCAGAGCACCGGCTAGCCTGGGTGAACCTATGAGGGCAGCAAAGTGGCCACTGGGAAAGGGCCTCATGTGTGTCCCCAACACCTGCCCTGTCCAGGGCTGTGCAGTCAGTCTGGGTCAGAAAAGGAAGGAAAGGTGTGAACGCCACACCCTCCCTGCTCAGTGTCTGTGTGGAAGTCACAAGATGGAGACTTATACTGAGGTCTGGGCCTCCTCCTCAGACTCCTTCACTCCCGGGTGCCCCCATTCTTCAAGCTAGTGGTCCAAGCAGTGGAGCACAGGAGAGTGGGGTCCTCGGTGCCCAGCAAGGAGCCACACCACAAGCTCCCTTATGCTGTCCCCAGTTACCTCTGAGGGGCACCTCTGAGACCGATGACGACCTGCAAAGGCTGATGCAGCAGCTGGACCACAGTTCTCTGCATGTCTATGCCGGGCTCCTGCTCAAGGGGCCAGTGTAGCCTGGGCACTGGATGCCACACAACCCAGGAGTGGCAGCCGATCCCTCAGAACGGCCAGAGGCAGAGGAGCTGGAAGCAAGGCAGCAGTCCTGAGCCAGGGAGAAGGCCAAGATCCAGGCTGGGGAAGCAGGGCCGGGGAAGCAGGGCCGGCGCCAGGAGCCAGGCCCTCTTGTCTGCTAGGCTGCTGTGACAAAGTGCCACAGACTGGCTGACTTATTGTCTCCCAGTTCTGGAGGCTGGAAGTCCAAAATCAAGGTGACGGCAGGGCCATGCTCCCTCTGCAGGCTCGAGGCGAGGACCTGTGCCAGGCCCTCTCCAGCTGCTGGTGGCTCGGTGGCTTGGGCAGCACAACTCCAGTCTTCACATGGCATCCTCCCTGTCTGCGTGTCTCTGCGGTCAAATTCCCCTTTTTCTAAGGACACCGGTCACTTTGGATTAGGGCCCCACTCTACTCCAGTATGCTCTCATCTGAATTAATTACATCTGTAATGATCCTGTTTCCAAATCAGGTCCCATTCCGAGATGCTGCCGTTAGGAGTTCAATGCAGGAAGTTCAGGGGACACAATTCAGCCCACAACAAAGTCCACCTCTGGGGAGAACGATTTGTGAATCCAAAGGTGGGAGGACCAGCAGCAAGTTAGACATCAGGGTGTGAAATGGGTCAGGGTGCATCCTTCAGGAGCAAGGTAAAGTTTTCAGAGGTGATCGGAGGATGCTGCTCCGTGGTCCAGGCTCAGAGCATGGCGAGCTGTTGAAGAGGCAGCGAAGGGGCGGATGCTGTCCTCCCGGGGGGCGGATGCTGTCCTCCCGGAGGACAGGTGTGCCGGCTGGCGGCATTTTCTGTGCAGGTGCTGTGTGCTAGGAGCTGGGTACACTGTTGCCGCCTGGGAAAAGCTCACAGTTTTATGATGAACTGGCAAACATTTTTCTAGAGATCAAAAAAAAGTTACATTACTTTTCTAACCACACTTTTGTCTTGAGCTAGACTGAAAGCTTTGAAAAAGCAGTGAAACCACCAGCTGGGTGCTAAAATTGCAGAACAAAAGTTGTGAGGTGTGAGCTTTCTGTTGGCTTCAAAACAAACAGTGATGGGCTAAGAGGAAAAAAGCCATGGGGGGCGGGGGCCACACGGAGCCGGGAACGGCTCCCTCTCTGCAGATGGTCTACGTTTAAAGAAAAGTCTCCTTCTCAGGCTCGGCTGATGCTAAGTGGGAGCAAGTTCGTCTTGCTCGAGATTCAAGACGGGGCCTCCCGGATCAAGGCTGCCTATACTCACAACCATTAATTCGCAGGCATTTACATAATGTAGTCTCTTAATAGAGTTACATATAACACAGTGTATTTTGTTGGGAAAAGCACGGCTTTGGGAGCCAGACACACCTATCTCCTGTCTGCCGTCACTCTGTCACTGTGCCACCACGCTTAGTAGGCTGGGCCTGCTGTTTCTTGTTGGGAAAATGGGAATAATAATAAAAATGTTCTAGAATTATGATGAGGCTTAGACAAGATCACACCCTGAAGACCCAGCCCACGGCAGGCACTTCTAAAAACACGTGCTGGGCTTGCACGGACACACACGTCTGTCCCTGTTGTGCTTTCACAGGAGCTTTGAGGAGCCAGAGCTGGGAAATAGGGAGGCAGGCCTGGGGCCCTGGGCAGGAGATTGGCAAAGAGGGGAACAGGCTCGGGGAAGCAGAGGCACAAGGAACCTCCAAGCGAGCAGCTCAGCCTCAGGGAGCCTCAGACCCACGGTCGGAGCCAGGCCGTGAAGGCGGGGCGGCTGCAGAGGCAGGTGCATCTACTTCCCAAGTACTCCTGCAACCCCACGGCCACTGTCTGAGATCCGGACGCCTGGGCTTCTTCAAGGGCCTCCTAACTCCATCCCTGCTCCCCTCGCTTCTGCCCATCTGCTCCTCCGCTCTGTGGTGAGAAAGACTCTTACAGATGCAGATCCAAGCACAGCCACCTGCCTTAACGCCCCCAATGGCTGCGAGCTGCTTTTAGTAGAAAGTCACATTTCCTCCCACGTTTACAATACCTGTTGGAGCTGGTTTCTCACATCCTGCCACCTAGCTTCCTTGGTGACAACTATTCTGAAGAAACTCAGTTCCTCCACTATCCTGTGTTCCTAGTGCTCTCAGGGGCTTTGCACGTTCCATTCCCCACATTTAGAACACTCTTACCCCTCCTCCTCTTTTCTGGTGTCTTCTATTCATCTTCTAGACTCAGGATTATATAAGTTTCTTCCTCCAGGAAGCCCTCCTTGCCCACGCACCCAGCCCAAGACTGAGCTGATATCCACTCTAATCTCTAAATTATTTGCAGGCATCTCCACAGTAGAAGGCATACAGTAAATGTTTGCAGAGTGAACAGATCTACCTGGCAGAGGAACTAAGGCTCAACTGGCAGACAGTGTGGAGACAACTTACCCAGAAGCTCTCAATAGGTTTTTCCTGCCTGTGTCAGTCAGGGTTCTAGCAAGAGACAGATGGCTCAATGACACCAGCGTAATCTAGAAGAGCGTGACCAAGGGACTTTCTTGACAGGGTCAAGGTGATCCAACAAGGGAGGGTGAAATCCCTGCCCCGGGACTAAGGACAGCGGGAAGCCACCGCCTCCCTAGGCATGACAGGACAAGGAGAGGAGGGGGTTATGGAAGCTCAGAGTTGAGCCGGAGGAGAGAGTGCAGGGTCTGAGTGCAGCCCCTGGTAGAGGAATGCAGCCATTGCCCACCGGGGCCTCCCTCGCCCATCCTCCCCTCCCCCCTGCCTCCATTGGCCAACTCCAACGGGCAGCCCTGTCCACGCAGCTGTGACGCTGGGCTGCGAGCGGAGTGGAGAAGGCTGGCGTGTGATCCGCAGGAAGCAACAGCGTGTCCGGCACACTTGTCCTAAACAGTTGGAGGAACTGATTCCACCTGCTGGTGTTAATGCTCCCACCACTTGGAATGGAACGCGCTGGCCTGCCAATGGAATAGAGATTAAGTAGAAACGATTTTTTAAAATATTTTCATTGAATTGAAAAGATTAAGACTTTTTTTAAAAAACCTACTTTTTGGGGGGACTCAGCATTTTACTTGTAATTTAATGAAAGTAGTTTTTAAATTTTCATTCAAGTTTTAAAAATCTGCTTTGAGATTTGTCCCGAACTGGGACATAACTCAGCCTCCAATCCGCAGGTGAATTTGCCGCGCCCCCACCCCCACCCCCACCCCCACCCCCGCGCCAAAACAGGCTGAGGTCTGAGCAAGGGCCTCTCGGCTGCACCGCCAGGCAGCCCTCTCGGAGGAGTGGGACATCTCCACAGGCACAGGGTGACAGTCTCCCCACCGTCTGTCCATTGGTCTGGAATTGACATTGGACCCAGAGACAGCTTGCAATTCAAGAGTTAAATGTTGTCACCTGGAAGATGTCAATATGGAGTCCGGACTCTTCCCGCTTGACGGACGCGCGCTTCTGAACTTGCGAATCCGTCAACAGCCTGTCTGCTGACCCCGGCGCGGCGTGATAACTCCAAAGCCAGACGGGGTGCAAGGCTCCCTGCGGGTACTGAGTGTCTGCAACACCATCTGCTTGTGTCTGCATTTAGGTGCTCAATTTGTTAGCTTAGAGTGCTAACAAGTTAAGGTTGCAGGGGCCAGATGCTACCCAGGCCTCACTTCATCGAAAGGAAGCCTAATACTCAAACCAAATCAGCGGAAGCACAACTGAAGACTGTTGCATCCGCTCTCTCCTTCATTCTCTACCCAAGCTTGAGGTTCAGGGAACCCAGCTTTGAACGGCCCTGCGTTTGCATAGCGCGGTCCCTGCTGTGTTTCGGGGATGCCTTAGGAGCCCACGCACGGCTTTGCTTAGGGCTGGTTGCAGCTCACTGGACAATGCATGCATAGTGTGCGGGTACTATGGACTGGATGTTTGTGTCCCCCCAAATTCACACATGGAAGCCCTAATCCCCAGTGCGATGGTATTTGGAGGGGGGGCCTTCGGGAGGTGAGTAGATGAGGAAGGTGGAGCCCTCATGATGGGTTTAGTGCCCTTAGAGAAAGAAACACGAGGGAGATGACTTCTCTCCCCCAATATGAGGAGAACACACAAGAACGTGGCCATCCACAAACCAGGAAGAGGCATCTCACCAGACACGGGATCTGCTGGCATCTTGGTCTTGGACTTCAGCCTCCAGAACTGCGCAAAATAAATGTTTGTGGGTTAAGCCGCCCAATCCCTGGCATCTTGCTGTCGCAGCTTGAATTGACTAAAACAGGGTATGTGGGGTATACATGGTGGACACTTGGTTAAAATTTTTTTCTAAGCTCCTTGAGTGAAACATTTTGCCTCTAGTTTGTTACCGTAAGACCCTAAGAAACTGTGCCTTTCCAGGAGACTTGGCCCAAATACACATAAATGTTGAATTTCCTGACCCCTTTTTGGCTTTTCATTCAAAATGTGGCCTGTGGAAGAGCAAAACTTTGCAGAAGAAATTTGGGGATCAAAGCTGGGAAGGGAGAGGGAGGAAAAGGCAGAGGACTCTGTCTGGACACTCCCCTGGGCCAGGAGTGAAGGATCTTCGGGTCTTTGGTGCAGAGAGAGGAGTGGACAGCCCTGGAGCCCTGGAGAGCAGGCCCAGGCCACGTGCGTGGAGTCTGGAGCAGGGCGGGCTGCCAGAACCGCAGAGCAAGTCAGGACCGGCGAGCTCAGTCTCCCAACCAACGGGGCGCCGGGAGAAGCTAAGCAGAGGCAAGTGCAGGAATGGAGGAGTGGGAGTCTGTCTTGGGGCCCCACAAAGGTGCTATGGGGAGAGCAGGTGCCTGCAGGACCTGGGGAACCTGCAGACCACCGTCTCCGCTGGGCTGCAGCTTCTTGTGAAGGCCCGAGTCCAAAAGGCACAAGACAGACTGGACGGGGCAGGGAGGGAGACACGGCTTCAGAGTCACTGATTGGAGACTGGACTCCAGTCCCAGCTCTACACTGAGGAGCCGTGGCTGACCCTGTTCCTCATCTTCCCTGAACCCCTGAAGCTGTAAGATGGTGGATAATGGTGCCTCTCCTGCAAGGTTTTTCTTTTTAGATTTTTATTTTTTTCCCCCAAAACCCCCCAGTACATAGTTGTATATTCTTCGTTGTGGGTCCTTCTAGTTGTGGCATGTGGGACACTGCCTAAGCGTGGTTTGACGAGCAGTGCCATGTCCGCGCCCAGGATTTGAACCCACGAAACACTGTGCTGCCTGCAGCTGAGCGCACGAACTTAACCACTCGGCCACGGGGCCAGCCCCTCCTGCAAGGTATTGTGAGGACTAAAGGTAACACCTGCACGGGGCTCCTACACAACAGTTTCCCAGTAAATGGTAGCCATCGCCATTTTATTTATTTATTTGTTTGTTTTTGGAAGATTAGCCCTGAGCTAACTGCTGCCAATCCTCCTCTTTTTTTTCCAATGAGGAAGACTGGCCCTGAGCTAACATCCATGCCCATCTTCCTCTACTTTATATGTGGGATGCCTACCACAGCATGGCGTGCCAAGCAGTGCCCTGTCCGCACCTGGGATCCAAACCGGCGAATCCCCGGCCACCGAATTGGAACATGCACTTAACCGCTGCACCACTGGGAGGCCCTGCCGTCGCCATTATTAATGCAGGAATCAGTGGGCTGGATAGGGTAGATGTTCCAGAACTCACAAGTGTTGGGTGACACGAAAGGGAAGGTGAAAATGCTGTCTGTCATGTGTTCCAAGCATTTGTTGTTAAGCATCCCTGTGTCTTGGGTCTGTGAGCGCAAACATGACTAAACCCAACTAAAGATGGTTTTAATCACAGGACACTGCCTGGCTACCAGACACTCAACTCAAACTCAGTAAAAGTAATTTCCTTCAACCCCACCTTCCCTGAGGCCAGAAGCGTTTAGGATAACCCCCGTGTGCCTGCAGGAAACACGTGCCAGCTCTCACAGGCCTGCATTGCCAGCGCAGTGTGCTGCTTGCTCTCCTCTGAGGTCTGGGAGAGCTCTGATTCTAGGGCAGTGGGGTTTCTGGGAGGCCTTCTGCAGGGCCCCTAATTTCACTGTGCTGAAGTTGACTGGGCGGGGCCTGGAGGGAACTTGCCTGCCTTCCAATGCACGTGCAGAGAGCCCTGGGTTTGTAGTCCTGTAAGTATGGCAGACGATGGTCTCCCAGACTTGGAAAGCTCCTTCAGTCTACCTCTTCAGAGCAAGACCCACTTCTCTCCAGGTTTCTATGGGGCAGGCCAATACAGCACTGCCCTTAGACCTGTGCAAGAGGGGCCCCTGCCATGGGACCTGCTTCAGAGTGCCCTGCACATCACAAACCTGCAAAATCAACTCTGGAAGGAACACAAGCACCTCTGTTGCACAGGACCCCGTGCTCCGTGCTGGCTCTGTGCTCCCCACTGCTCCAAACACCGTTCCACTCTCTTGCTCAGCGGCTCCAATACTGTGCAGACTTGCAGGAGCTGCAGTGTGACACCAGAAAAGGACGCTACGTCAGAGTGTAGGTGGGATTTGAGCTGTGGAAGCTTCTAGATAAGAGAAAGACAAATTAATTAAGTTGTGAAACCCTTCCTTTCGGCATAAATGCAATCGATTCTTGCGCAGCAAAGTCTCATTCCCAGGAGCCGACGCCCGCTCCTTGCTCTCCTCGGGTCGGACTCGCACCTGCCGGGCAGGTGATGGCCGGCCCGGTGTTCCCAGGGGAGGCCGGGGTCTTGCTTCCTGGACCCCTCGTAGCACTCTCAAATGTGTGTGCAAGACAATGACACCTAGTCTCAGCCTTGGCAACTGGGTGAACACTGAATGCTAGAATTGTAAATGGCTTTATTTTTATAAAAATGTGTAATGAGATTTAATCACTTTTTTGAAACTATAAATAAAAATTACAGATTTGTTTAAATAATTTTGGCTTACACTTTTGATATTCATGAATCGTAACCTATTTGCTTTTAAAATTTCATAAATGACTATATTTTAGAAGGAAAATGAGTGTTTTGAAACAAACTAATTTTAATTTACATTTTTGATGAAATACATTCAAATTTTATACACTTTGAATACAAGTGTATGTATTTTTTCAATCCTTTGAATCATTGAGCATGTGTGCAGTTGAGCTTGTGACAGGTTTGGGAAATATAAAAATGGGAAAATAAAACTAAAAAACAGAAAAACTTCAAAGGGACACTCTGCTTAAATTTTTAAAAGCAAGAAACAATGGAATTTAGCAGACCTCTGGTGAGCACAGCCCACATAGAATTTACCAACAGGATGTAACCAATTCTTTATGTAATAAAAATTTAATTTCTAACGAAGACAATGGAAATGGAAATGGAAATAGGAAAGAAAATTATTCTAATTAAATCAACAAATTGAACAGATCAAATAAGATCTCTGAAACTTCATATTCTTTACCATGCAAAGATTTAATTTCTAATCAAAACAATGCCAATGTAAGTGGGTCTTCCTCTCTGCTCTTGCCGGAGCCCCATAAATGTTTGGGGTAGACCTGGGCCATCCATATTCTGTCAGCAAACCCACCCAGCCAGGGGTCCATGGGCACTGATTCCGGAGCTCTGAGCCCAGGACTCGCCACCAGGCCACAGCTCATTGGACCAGATCCTCTCTCTTGGAAAATTTCACTTGAAGGTTTCCAGAGAGCCAGTTAGCCAATAGCATGATCTGGTAAGAACAAGGAACGATACATAATCTCAAAGTTCCTGGCCCAGTGCCTTGCACAAAATAGACTTTAATAATGTTTTTTAAATTTGCTGGAAAATATCAACAAGCTGGCACTCCTATTCTTTAAATAAATTGAGCATCAGTCTTGTGGTAGACTCTGAAGTGGCCTGGGGGGAAAGACAAGGACCCTGGCTTTGTGGAGGTTTCAGTCTAGTGGAGAAGGCAGACGTGATTCAAAGAATCAGGCAAGGCGACCTCCAAGACGGCATTCCTGCTCCTTACAGAGAGACGGGTCCGCAGGAATAGCCCCCGGAGGGAGGCCGCAGTGGCCCCCGCGTCCCGCCACCTGGCTCACTGTAGCCTTCTTCTCTGTTCCCGATCACCGGTTCGGGGTGGCCCGCCTTCCTCCTCTCCCTCCCGTCTGGAAGTAACCCCTGTGGTTTTCCGTGGGATACAATGTGAAATTCTTATGAGGAAATGGCAGTATTCAAATTCAGAGGGAGAGAGCATCACTGGAGATTAAGCCTTAAAAAAACAATAATCATGATGAATGTCCTTGTCCTCGGAGAAATAAGCTTGCGCTGCAGCGTATGAGAAATGGCTGCCTGAGGCATCTGGGGTGTAAATGTGGTTTCCCAAGATCTTAGTTCGTGCTGTGAAAAAACAGGCTGTGAGAAGAGAGAAAGAAAAAGAAGCTGGAGCCGCAGATGGGTGGAAGTCTCACTGATTCTTATAGAAATAGAGCATTTAAAATTAGCTTGGCATAAAAATAATCAGGGATGTGGGGCTGATTTACTATCTATATTCTGCACTGCTGGACTCAATCTCTGTTTTGAGAAGTCTATCGCGCACCCAGGTTGCTCGCAGCCTCAGTCCCGGCTCCGCGGTAACCATGGCTACGGCAGGAGTTCACGCAGCGGCCGAGGGACCGCGCCTCCGCGAAGCCTGGGCTGTGACCGCTGAGTCTTCTGATGTCTGTGCCTGTCGGGGCACCATTCTTAGTGTCCTCCTTCACAACGTCTTGTCACTTCCCATAGAAGTCCAGAAACCCTTGAGCCTTTTTATTTCATTTTATTTCTCCTTTTCCCTTGAGACTAACTCCTACAGCCACACACGGGAGCCCAGGCCCAGGTCTTGATAATTAAGAAATAAGCAAGTAAAGGGGGCTGGCCGGGCGTAGTGGTTAAGTTCGCACGTCCTGCTTCCGCGGCCCAGGGTTCCGGGGTTCGGTTCCCAGGCCGGGACCTCACGCACCGCTTGTCAACTCACGCTGTGGCAGGCGTCCCACATATAAAGTAGAGGAAGATGGGCACGGATGTTAGCTCAGGGCCAATCTTCTTCACAAAAAAAAGGAAAAGAAAAGAAACAAACAAGTAAATGTTTTAATACAGTTGAAAATGTAGGGTCTCAATCAAGAAGGCCAATGGCCTTCTGGTAATCACAGATACCTTGTGTTTATACAGTGGTATCACGTGGGTACAAATTTGTTCCAAGACATGTGACGTGCAAGCAGTGTTTCATCCCTTCGTCTTTCTCAGTCATTTCACACCTGTCCCAGCCCCCAACCGCCATCACTTTGAGGGTGACCATCACGAAGGAAACAAGAGGCTCTGGGCGCCCACTGTGCTTTGGAGAAGTCCCTGTCCGTCTTCTGTGCCTCTGCCCGCGGCCTTGGGCACTTCTGGAGGCAGGGTCTGCACCTTCGGGCCTGGGAGGAGGCTGCTCAGGATCAGCACTGAGGCTCCCACATCTCCCGGGCCGCAGACACTGCCATTAGGGTCCCACGGCCCCCAGGGCAGCCCCGGCAGGTGGAGTGCAGACCCCTGCTGTGCTTCAGCCTCCCAAGCTTGGGAAATCCCACTGCCCTCCCTGGGGCGCCTCCCCCTCACGGCTGCAGAGCCTTCTTCCTCTGGGGCAGCCCGGCTCCGGGCGCTATAAAGCTAAACGTTTAAAAACAAACGCCGAATACCCCCGTGCAAAAGCATGAAGTTGTGGCAAAGGAGGAATGGAGGGTGACTGCTTAATGGGTACGGGGTTTCCCTTATGGGGTGCCAAGGACAAGGCTTTGGGGCAGTTTCAGCTTCGTCATTGCTGAGGCCTGTTGAACTTTCCATGACAATTTCAGTTGAACTCCATACATTTGCGGAGGGAGGCCGGCACCTGCCTATAGATCCCACGTGCCTCCATTGCCCCCCCCCCCAGTCACAGCTCCTCACAGGGGGGCTCTGGGGACATCTCCAGGGTCCTCAGGGAGCAGGAGCAAACACAGGCTCTACGCTCCACTTCTCCAGGTGGGGCATCCTCCTCTCTCCTCCCTTCCCGGGGCAGGGGCGCTGCAGGGAGTGCTTCTGGGGTAAGGCTGTCCTCAGCCCTGCAGGACCAGGCAGGGCCAGGAGGGGGTCAGGGGCACAATACTGAGGCCGCCTTGGCTCAGGTTTCAAGGAAAAGGGGTGAGAGTTTCTACTTCTGCGGTGCAGCCATCCAAGAAAGTTGATGAAAAGCCTGGGAGAGTAGCAGACTTCACAGTGTTTGGTTTCTCCTCTAGGCAGTTGAGGGACGGGGTGTCTAGGTCTAGAGAGGAATTGGGAGAGGATCTGGTGTCCGGGGTCGTGGACCACCCATGTCTGGGATGCCATCACATGGTCTAGGTTGGGACCTGGGGATCCAGAATGAATAGTCTGCAGTCCTTGGTCTCAGGAGCTCAGCGTCAGGAACAGGGCCACCAATGTGATGGGGGTACTACCGGCATTCAAGACAAATGTACTGTCAAGCAGTGGGGCTGGGGAGGGGAGATGGTAGGCCATGCCAGGCTCTGTGAGATGCTGAATTGGGGAGGGAGATGCCGCCCCAGCTGTGGGTCACACTCAAGGAGCCAAGGAGCACTGAGTTGGTTGTACAGCAGGTGCTTGATAAGAATTTGCTGGTGGGTAAACAAGGAGCAAGGCTCGCAGTTGACCAGAGGCTGGGCCAGATCCTGTGGTCCTTGAAGACCCACCGTGTGAGGTAGGTTCCATCATCCGAGTCTACAAATGAATCAGTGAGGTAAGGAAGAAGGCCTAGGAGCCTGTGTCAAGGGAGTCAGACCAGCCCACAAACACCCCCCCAAAAGGCATTTCTTTTAATTTTCTTTCACCTTTCATTTTGCATTATTTCCTTTTATGATTATTGTAGTGGTGGAGTTATTGCAGAGTCCTGAAGATACTAAAACTCAGAGAGCAACGGTCTTGAAGGCGAGCCTTTGTAGGCTGGGAAGCAGGGAGGCAAAGATGAAAGGCCAGTGTGGGAGGAAGAACTTTGCATCCTGCCTGTGGTCTGGGAAATGGTAACGGCATTCATTACCATAAGCCGGGGTAGTCTGGTCGTGGAGTCAATAATAATATTATTACCACAGATAATCAGATAATACTAAGGTGGGCTCGGGGACATCTTGGAGGCAGGGACTGTCTCTTAGGTACATTATCAGGACAGAGCCATCACGTCGGCAGAGGCTCCTTGTGAGGGCAGAGCCACCATCGGAGGCCTGACAGGCCCTGGAGGAAAGAGGACGTAGAGCAGAGAATAGGAAGCGTCCAGCCAACACCCCCCCCCCATGGCAATGTCTGACCTGGGCTTTTTTTCCCCGAGGCTGAGGCAGAGCTTCGGTTAGAGGACAGGAGTCTTTCCGCGTCCTTGCTTTGTATCTGAGTGTCTTTTAATGCTAGAATGCGCTTGCACGCCCCACTGCAGCTCTGGGGAAGGTGGGCAGAGGAGTGCAGGCAACTCGCAGGCTGGGCTGCAGCCTCCCCGCTCCCATCGGGCCCGGAGCTCTGACTGCCCTGTGGAAGCCGGGACTTTTGGAGGGTCTTCTGAGCTCAAAAGAGATCAACAAATGCTTTACTGGTATGGATTTGGCACATCACTTTAGTATCCCTCTCACAGGAGGACATGGAATATATCTGCCATTGCCATGGTGGCCACGGGGACCAGTGTCACCTGGGCCAGCGCAGACTTCTGTTTCCTTCTGAATGGGTGAGCCGTGGAATAGTAGGGCCAGAAGTGCCTGCGCCAGACCTGAGCTCAAACTCAAATTTGACTGGGATTTGTAAAAGCTTGGGAAAAGTATTTAATCTCTCTGAGCCTCAGCTGACCCACATAACAAGATGGAGAAAATCAAAATTCTTTTTGAAGAGAATGCACTGAATTTGTGCAGAGAAATGCATTGTGGTCAGGCGTGAAACCTCAAAAAACCTACCCAAGGAAATGGCCTTCTAAAGAGAGGAGTTGTTGTTAACAGGAAGCCCGGTTGTTTTGTTAAGCAGGTGAGCAGCTGGGTACGGCAATACTCAAGACATATTTTCGTGTGATGGTTGGGGGGGGGGATGTCTGGCTGGGAGAGAGCCCAAGACCGCCCCCCACTCCCTCCACCTTGCCTAGAAGGGCCCCTGGGCGATGGACATGCCTTTGGGGGAATTCTCTGTGGTTTCCCTGTGTTCACTGTGCCTAACCAAGGGCCTCCTTGTGTCCCCAAATTCTGCTGCAGGGAGGGGGCTGAAACGTCCAGCAAGCAGGGACACAGGTAGCCCCCAGACCCAAATAGGGGGCCCCAGTCTCGGCCCCTGCTTGGGGGCAGCTGCCGCCCTGCATGCTGCAAGTCAGTACCACACTCTGCTGGGCTGCCTGCGGGATGCCACCACCTGGGGCAGTCTCCCAGGAGATCCCAAGCATCTGTACGCATTCTCTGACCGCATCACTCCTCAGTGAGGATGCCTAGCTTGTCTGCTGCACCTGCTGTGTGGCACTTTTTAAGTTGCTTTTGGTTACTTTTATGCTTTTGAAATTTTTACTATTACATTGTATGTGCTTGGGCTCCTTGAGGGTGGGAACCTCTGGTCCATCCCAGCATCCCTGAGGCCTGGATGTGTGCTTCTCCTCAGGACGCCCTTCAGACTTTCCTGTATGCACAGAACTCCCCTCCCAAAGAACTTCTAACAAGAGTTTTAGGGGCTTGGGTACTCAGCCCACAAAGACGTGCTGTGCCCTTGAGCCGTTTATGCCTCTCTGCACACAGATGGGCATGGAAGGCTGACAGGCCACACCCCGACCCTGGTCTTTAGAGCTTTATGACTGGGGTGACCGCATGGCTTATTGTCCAGGCCAGAGGATGCTGAGAGCGAAATGAGCGCACCATTCAAAGTTGGCCAGGACAACAGACACAAGACGGGGTTTCCCTGGGGCTCGGGGTACATGGACACCATGTCTGTGTCACAGCTCCAGACTTAGGACTCCCCCACGCACTTCAACAAGCAGGACCCTCACTGCAGCGGAACAGTCTCAGAACTGCGCTGGAACTACACTAGCCTTGAAAATAACGTAGCGAGCTATTGCTAAGAACTATAGGTTGCTGGAGCTAGAAGGAATCTTTAAAAGTTTCTAACGACCTCCTGTTACAGATGAGGGAACTGAGGCTGAGCTAACCCAAAGCTGCTTAGTGGCAGAGTCAAGACTAGAACCCTGTTTCCTGAACCTCAGGACAGATCTTTTATTTTTAACGCTGTTTTTAAAATGCCTTGCCACCCAAGGATTCTGCTTCAACTTATCTGTCTGCTTCAGGTAAGTCAATGTCCATTCATTCGTCAGGCTTAAAAACGTGAACTGTTGTGTGCCTCTGCAAGCTCAGGACGAGGTGATGGCAGCAAGGAGCAGTGGCTGCTCTCGAGGGGATGGCAGTGGGCGGGAGACGCACCTATGGAAACGTGTGGACAGGCAGAAGCGTTCTCAGCGAGGCTCTGCTGGGAGTGGGCCCAGGGAAGCAGGGGAGCGACGTGCCGAGGGGGCAGCTGTTCCACCTGCTGGAGAAGGCGGAGGAGGGCCAAGAGCTTTTCTGGGGAGGTGGTGATGTTTAAGCTGATTCTTAAAACATGAGCTGGCTTTCAGCTTGTCTTGGTTACAGCTTCCAGATGGGATCTCAGAGCCATCCCCTCTAAAAGCCTGAGAAAGAGGAATGCTAGAACTCAGGGATTCCAAAAATCAAGGATTATTATTCCAATTTTTTAAAAAGATGAAAAGAACATGTTTCAAAACTGAATACCAATTAGTCTACTACCGAGCTTTATATAAAAATCTAGAAAATCTTAAAGAGTTGATTGAGGTCGAATGCACAGGCTTCAAAGTCAGATGGACTCGCCGTATGTAAATCTTTGGTTCTACGTCCATGAACAACTTTTTTAAGCTAAGTTTTATGGTCTGCAGACCAGGGATAAAAATATTTCTCTCAAGGAATCATTGTGAGAATTAAATGAAAATGTGAAAAGTACTTTGCGCGGTATCCAGCACAGAGTAAATATTCCATAAAATATGCTATAATATAATGTATAATACAGTATATGTTATATACAGTATATATAATTTATAATACAGTATGATGAATAATTAGGAATGAATTTGGGTTTCTTAGAGCGTTATTCTAATTTTATTTTATTTTTATTTTGATCTTCTTATAGCTGTAGCTATAGTGGATAGGATTTTACCAGAGATTGTCACAAAAATCCCTGGTAGCAGCCTTATGCTTGTGACGGGGATTCTGGACTGTGATTACCTCAGGGAAGGAGGGAGTGGAACAGATCAGGGACAAGCACACAGGAAACTTTGTCTAGACGTGTAGTGTTATAGCAACTAGCTAATACCAAGGAAACACAACAAAATGTTTGGGTGGAGAATGCTAACTTCTGACCAATAGCTTGTTTTTCTTTCAACAGTGACTTTTCCCTTAGAAACTCTTTAACAGCCTGCGAGCTGGTGAAACTGTCTGAGTCCGTCCAGGCTGCTGTGGCACGATACCACGGGCTGTCTCCTAAACAACAGTTTATTGCTCGCAGGTCTAGAGACCGGGAAGTCCACCGTCAGGGTGCTGGTGCATGGTTGCATCCTTGTGAGGACCCTCTTCCTGGAGCTCGCTGGAGCCTGTCTTCTGACAGCACTAATTTCCTTCACAAAGGCTCCACCCTCATGACCTAAGCACCTCCCAAAGGCCCCACTTCCAGCTAGCCTCCCATTGCGTGTTGGGATTTCAACACATGAATCTGGGGGCACACGAGCCTGCAGACCTAGCTCTGCTCTTGGTTGAAACTGCGCCCTGCAGAACCCTGGATCCTCTGTGACAGATCATTATGTTCTGAACAATGTTTTAAAGTGGAAAATGAAAGTTGTTCAGCACGTAACAGCGTAGAGCCAGCAGTAGAACGGGGGCTGGGAGCTAAAAGCAGGAACGAAACAGGCATTTTACAGCACGTCCTGTATGGCTCCTCGTGGGAGAGTGCTGTTTTCGAGACTCGTACCAGAAGGAGACCCCTGAGCCCCGATTTGCCAAAGCCGGTTGAGAGGCAGAACAGTGCCTTCTCCACATGACTGTGGGCAGAGGCTTCCTGGAATGCAAACAAGCCTTCAAGAAACTGCTTTTTAAAGTTTGATCCTGACATTTTAGAAGTATTGCTTTGAAAGTAAAGTTTAGTTTCTTCTCTTTAATAAGTAAAATGCAGGTTAAACAGATCTAAATTATATGAAATACAGCGTAGGCTGTCACAAAATCCGAGTACTATTTTACTATGTGTCGAAAAGGTAGGTTATGAATCCAGTTTAGGCCTGGTTTGACTTCATATGGCTGAGGTAACACTACTTTTTCATTACGGCTGATATTAGAAGGATGCATTTTGTATAATATCTGTGGGACGGGGTATACTTGTTGTGCACGGAGCTGTACTGGTTAGCTATTGCTGCATAACAAACCACCCCCCCCAAACTCAGTGGCTTAAAAAAATAGAAATATTTCCTGTTGTTCATGAGTCTCCAAGTCTTCTGGGCAGTTTTACTGATGTGGGCCAAGCTTTGCCAGTCTTGGCTGGGCTCCCTCATGCTTCTTTGGTTAGCTGGAGGTCAGATGGGGTGGCTGAGTTAGTCTAGGGTGACTCCATTCATATGACTGGTGGTTGGCTGGCTATTGGCTGGGGCACTGAGATAACTGAGGGTGTGTGCATGTGTACACGTGTGTGTTGGAGAGCAGGGAGAAACAGGGATCACCACCATGGGGGAGAGGGTGTCACACATAACAGGACTGTGGAGAGGCCACCGAGGACAAATGTGACCTGCTTTGCGTTTTTGCCTGTAGCCCTGGTCCCTGTCTGCAGAGGTTCAGAGGGCAGAATTTTTATTTTTTATTGAATTTATGATAGTTTACAACCTTGTGAAATTTCAATTGTACATTATTATTTCTCAGTCATCTTATAGGTGCACCACTTCACCCTTTGTGCCCACCCCCTGTTCCCCTTCCCCCTGGTAACCACTAATCTATTCTCTTTGTCCATGTGTTTGTTTAGCTTCCACATATGAGTGGAGTCATACAGAGATTGTCTTTCTCTATCTGGCTTATTTAGCTTAACATAATTCCCTCAAGGTCCATTCACAAGGTTGTTGTGAATGGGACAATTTTATCCTTTTTTATGGCTGAGTAGTATTCCATTGTGTGTGTATATATATATATACCATAGTTTCTTTGTCCAGTCATCATTAGATGGGCACTTAGGTTGCTTCCATGTCTTGGCTATTGTGAATAATGCTGCAGTAAACATAGGGGTGCATGAGTCTCTTTGAATTGCTGATTTCAATTGGAGAGATATCTAGTAGTGGGATGGCTGGGTCATAGGGTATTTCTGTTTTTAATTTTTTGAGAAATCTCCACACTGTTTTCCATAGTGGCTGCACCAGTTTGCATTCCCACCAGCAGTGTATGAGGGTTCATTTTTCTCCACAACCTCTCCAACATTTGTTATTTTTTGTTTTGGTTATTTTAGCCATTCTAACAGGTGTAGGGTGATATCTTAGTGTAGTTTTGATTTGCATTTCCCTGATGATCAGTGATGATGAGCATCTTTTCATGTGCCTATTGGCCATCTGTATATCTTCTTTGGAGAAATGTCTGTTCATAACCCCTGCCCATTTTTCGATTGGGTTGTTTGATTTTTTGTTGTTGAGTTGTGTGAGTTCTTTATATATTATGGAGATTAATGCTTTATTGGATATTTTTTCCGAGTTGATGGGCTGTGTTTTTGTTGCAGTCCTATTTTCACTTGCCTTGTAGAAGCTCTTTTGTCTTCCCATTTGTTTGTTCTTCTTATTGTTTCCCTTATCTGAGAAGACGTGTCCAAAAAAATCCTTTTAATACTGATCTCAAAGAGTGTACTGCCTATATTTTCTTCTAGAAGTTTTATGGTTTCAGGCCTTAGTTTAAGTCTTTGATCCATTTTGAGTTTATTTTGTGAATGGCATAAAATGGCCTATTTTCATTCTTTTACATGTGGCTGTCCAGTTTTCCCAGCACAATTTGTTGAAGAGACTTTCTTTTCTCCATTGTATGTTCTCAGCTCCTTTGTTGAAGATAAGCTGTCCATAGATGTGTGGTTTTATTTCTGGGCTTTCAATCCTGTTCCATTGATCTGTGTGCCTGTTTTTGTACCACTACCATGCTCTTTTGGTCACTATGGCTTTGTAGTATATTTTTAAGTCAGGAATTGTGATACCTCCAGCTTTGTTCTTTTTTCCCAGGATTTCTTTAGCAATTTGGGGTCTTTTCTTGCCTCATATGAATTTTAGGATTCTTTGCTCTATTTCTGTGAAGAGTATCATTGGGATTCTGATTGGGATGGCATTGAATCTGTAGATTGCTTTAGGTAGTATGGACATTTTCATATGTTTATTCTTCCAATCCATGTACATGAAATGTCTTTCCATCTCTTTATGTCATCATCAATTTCTTTCAGGAAAGTCTTGTAGTTTTCATTGTATAGGTCTTTCACTTCCTTGGTCAAATTTATTCCAAGGTATTTTATTCTTTTTGTTGTGATTGTGAATGGGATTGTGTTCTCGAGTTCTCTTTCTCTTAGTTCGTTATTAGAGTATAGAAATGCTACTGACTTATCTAAGTTGATTTTGTACCCTGCAACTTTGCTGTAAATGTTGATTACTGCCAGTAGCTTTCTGATGGATTTTTTAGGGTTTTCTATATATAAGATCATGTCATCTGCAAACAGCGAGAATTTCACTTCTTCGTTGCCTATTTGGATTCCTTTTATTTCTTTTTCCTGCCTAATTGCTCTGGCCAAAACCTCCAGTACTATGTTGAATAAGAGTGGTGAGAGTGGTTAAGAACTTAACCCTGTGGCCGAGTGGTTAAGTTCGCTTGCTCCACTGTGGTGGCCCAGGGTTTTGCCATTCAGATCCAGGGCATGGACATGGCACAGCTCATCAAGCCATGCTGAGGCGGCATCCCACGTGCCACAACTAGCAGGACCCATAACTTAAAACACACAACTATGTACTAAAGGGCTTTGGGGAGAAAAAGGAAACATTTAAAAAAACCTTTAAAAAAAAAAAAAAGAGTGGTAAGAGTGGGCATCCTTGTCTTGTTCCTGTTCTCAGAGGGATGGCTTTCAATTTTTCCCCATTAAGTATGGTGTGGGCTGTGGGTTTGTCATATATGGCCTTTATTATGTTGAGGTACTTTCCTTCTATACCCATTTTATTGAGAGGTTTTATCATAAATGGATGTTGGATCTTGTCGAATGCTTTCTCTCCATCTGTTGAGTTGATCATGTGGTTTTTGTTCCTCATTTTGTTAATGTGGTGTATCACATTGATTGATTTATGGATGTTGAACCATTCCTGTGCCCCTGGTTTAAATCCCACTTGATCATGGTGTATGCTCCTTTTAATGTATTGCTGTATTCGGTTTGCCAATATTTTGTGGAGGATTTCTGCATCTATGCTCATCAGTGATATTATGCCCATAGTTTTCCTTCATTGTGTTGTCCTTGTCTGGTTTTGGGATCAGAGTGATGTTGGCTTCATAGAATGTGTTAGGGAGTGCTCCATCTTCCTCAATTTTCTGGAATAGTTTGAAAAGGATAGGTATTAAATCTTCTTTGAATGTTTGGTAGAATTCTCCAGAGAAGCCATCTGGTCCTGGATTTTTATTTTTGGGGAGGTTTTTGATTACTGTTTCAATCTCTTTACTTGTGATTCATCTATTCAGATTCTCTATTTCTTCTTCATTCAGTTTTGGTAGGTTGTAAGAGTTTAAGAATTTATCCATTTCTTCTGGGTTGTCCAATTTGTTGGCATATAGTTTTTCCATAGTATTATCTCATAATTTTTTGCATTTCTGTGGTATCTGTTGTAATTTCTCCTCTTTCATTTCTGATTTTATTTATTTGAATCTTCTCTCTTTTTTTTCTTAATGAGCCTGGCTAAGGGTTTGCCAATTTTGTTTATTTTCTCAGAGAACCAACTCTTTGTTTCATTGATCCTTTCTACTGTCTTTTTTGTTTCAATTTCATTTATTTCTGCTCTAATTTGTATTGTTTCACTTCTTCTACTGACTTTGTGCTTTGTTTGTTCTTCTTTTTATAATTCTGTTAGGTGTAGTTTGAGATACTTGTTTGAGATTTTTCTTATTTCTTGAGGTGAGCCTGTGTTGCAATGAATTTCCCTCTTAGGACTGCTTTTGCTGCATCCCAAATGAATTGATCTGGTGTGTTTTCATTTTCACTTGTCTTCAGATAATATTTGATTTCTCCTTTGATTTCTTCAATGATCCATTGGTCATTCAGTAGCATGTTGTTTAATCTTCACGTCTTTGTCCCTTTCTCAGCTTTATTCTTGTAATTGATTTCTAGTTTCATAGCATTATGGTCAGAAAAGATGCTTGATATTCTTTCAATCCTCTTGAATTTGTTGAGGCTTGCTTTGTTTCCCAATGTATGGTCTATCTTTGAGAATGTCCTGTGAGCACTTGAGAAGAGTGTGTATTCTGCTGTTTTTGGATGGAGTGTTCTATATATATCTATTTTGTCCATCTGGTCTAGGTTTTCATTTAAATCCACTATTTCCTTGTTGACTTTCTGTCTGGATGATCTGACCATTGGTGTGAGTGGTGTGTTGAGGTCCCCTATTATTATTGTATTGTTGTTTATATCTCCTTTTAGTTTTGTTAATAGTTGCTTTACATATTTAGGTGCTCCTGTGTTGGGTGAATATATATTCATAAATGTTATGTCTTCTTGGTGGAGTGTCCCATTATAAACTGTCCCTCTTTGTCTCTCTTTATCTGTTTTGCCTTGAAGTCTACTTTGTCTGATATAAGTATGGTGACACCTGCTTTCTTATGTTCGCTGTTAGCTTGGAGTATCGTCTTCCATCCCTCCACTCTGAGTCTCTGTTTTTGGGGCTGAGATGTGTTTCCTGGAGGCAGCATATTGTTGGATCTTGTTTTTTAATCCATCCTGCCATTCTGTGTCTTTTGATTGGAGAATTCAATCCATTTACATTTAGAGTGATTATTGAAACGTGGGGGCCTAATGCTACCATTTTATCTTTTGTTTTCTGGTTCTGCTGCATTTCTTTTGTTTCTCGTCCCATGAATTTCGGACTACCAATCCATGTAGGTAGTTTTCTATGTTGATTTTCTTAGTTTTTCCTTTATTTGTCATTTGTGTCTCTGTTCTAATTGTTTGTTTAGTGGTTACCATGTGGTTTCTATAAAACATCTCATAGATGAGATAGTCCATTTTCTGATAGCCTCTTATTTTCTTAGACTAAGCTGGTTCCATCTTTTTCCTATTCCCTTTCTAAGTTGTTATTGTCACATCTTTTTTCTTTTGTGTTGTGAGTTTGTGGTTAAAATCACAAGATTATATTTATTCTTGGTGTTTCCCTTACATTTATCTTTAATGTTATACTTAAGCATTTGCTGAGCTGTTCTGATGGAAAGCTGCAATTTTCTGATTTTGTCTTTCTACTTATCTCCTTGCTCAGCCTTTTGTAACCACTTCCTTTTTTTTCATGTATGAGGACCTTCCTGAGTATTTATTGTGTGTGTGTCTCGGGGTGGGGTGGAGGGAGTCTTGTGGTGATGAACTCCCTTAACTTCTGTTTATTTGGGAAAGTTTTTATTTCTCCATCATGTTTGAAGGATATTTTCACCGGATAGAGTATTCTTGGCTGAAAGTTTTTGTCTTTCAGAATTTTAAATATATCGTTCCTGTCTCTCCTAGCCTGTAAAGTTTCTGCTGAGAAATCTGCTGACAGCCTGATAGGGGTTCCTTTGTAGGTTATTTTCTTCTGCCTTGCTGCCCTTGATATTTTCTCTTTGTCATTGACTTTTGCAAGCTTCACTACTATATGCCTTGAGGTTTGTCTTTTTACATTGATAAAGTTTGGAGATCTATTGGCTTCTGTCACATGGATTTCCAGCTCCCTCCTTGGGTTTGGGAAGTTCTCAGCTATTATATCTTTGAACAAACTTTCTGATCCATTCCCCTTCTCCTCTCCCTCTGGGATACCTATAATCCTTATGATGTTGCATTTCCTAATTGAGTTGGGTATTTCTCAGAGAGCTTCTTCACTTCTTTTTAGTCATAGTATTCTCTCCTCCTATATCTGAAGCATTTCTATATTCCTATCATCCAGACTGCTAATTCTGTCCTCCATATTATTAGTCCTACTATTCAAGGAGTCCATATTTTTCTTAATTTTCTCCATTGTGTTTTTCATCTACCACATTCTGATTGGTTCTTCTTTGTAGTGTCAAACTCTTTTGTGACATAGCTCCTGAACTCGTTGAGTTGTCTATCTGTATTCTCTTTTAACTCATTGAGTTTTTTTAATGATAGCTATTTTGAATTATTTGTCATTTGGGTTATAGATTTCTGTGCCTTCGGGATTGTTTTCTGGGTACTTGTCATTTTCCTTCTGTTCTGAAGATTTAATATATTTTTTTCATACTGCTTGATGGTGTGCATTTGTGCCTCTGCATAGAGAGAGTTTGGTTACTGCTTCCACTTGCTGCCACTCAGGGGGGAGGCAGCAGCAGCTGTATAATCTCTGCCAACAAGGACCCCTGTCAGCTGTTCCTGACCAAGCCTGGCACACTCCTTGGGATCACAGTGGCCCTATGGGGCCTCCCATAAGCTGTGGGAACAACCACATGGGGGCTTCGGGTTGCTGCTGCCTGCTCCCACAGACCTGCCTAGACACGCTCCCTCCTTAGGGACTGCAGGAGTGTTATGGGCTTTCATGGAAGCCAGGAGCTGGTTCACCAGACTTGCAGCTCTGCTGCCTTCTGATCCCGCTGGGTCTCACTTGCCCCCTTTGGGCTGCAGTAGAGCTATGGGCTTCTAAGGCAGCTGGCGGGTAGCTCACCCATCTGAGCTACTCCTGCTCCAAGGTTGCCCAGCCTTTGTGCTTGGCCAGTGGGGCCTCTACACTAGGGCCAACCAGAGACTTTCCTTGGGGCTGCTGTGGGAATGTGGATTTTCCTACTGGTCCACAGAGCAATTATGGGGGCTTAGGCCTGTAGTCACCTGTTTCTATGGTCGTGCTGATGCACATGCCTACCCTCAGGGCCACGGTGGTGCTATGGACATGTCAGCCAGGAAAGAGTCACTCACAGGTACTAGGCTGTCTCAGGGCCAGAGAGTTTTCACCTATCTCCACCTCCTCCTGGGGTTAGTCCATCCACCTTCCAATGCATAGCAGCATGGGTCTCTCAGGCATCCTGAGGTGCTGTGTGAGTATCCTCTGTTGATCAATGAATGTCCATTTAGTTGTAGTTCAAAGTGGGAGAGACAAAGAAGACCACTCACTTTGCCATGTTGCTGACATCACTCCCAAGACAGCAGAATTTAAAGTTAGAAAGGCCTGAGTTAAAGCCTAGATTTGGGGCAAGATCCTAAACTTTCTGAATCTTAGTTTTCTCATGCCTAAAATGGGGATAATAATAGATACCTCTTAGGGGTAAGACAAGGTGAGATAATGTACATAAATCACTTGGCATGGTCACTGGCACATAGTAGATGCTCGTGAGGCAGGTAAAAGCATTAGACTCTTAACCTTTCATGGATTTAATTGCTCCTGTGACTCTAGATCTTCCTGGGTTCTCCCTCTTCGTTTGCATGTAGATGTGGGTACCTTGGTGTGACCCCGTGTGCAACCCAGACCCACATTCTCTTTATATTATCATCAGCAAAAGGCAAGGGGGTGTCCTTGTTGAAGGACTTGATTGGAAAGACATTGGTCCCATCATTAACCCTTAGACTGGCCCCTCAGAAAGAGATGGAAAGGAAGCATTAGCTGTCCCTGCTTGGTGAGATTCCAGCCCTAACTCCCTCGTGTCTTTCAGGGAACTCTCAAGAAATAAAGATCTGATTTATCTCTACTGTTGTCCACCAGCTCGGATGAGAAGAGCAGAGCAGACAGTGCTGTCTAGAGTGAGGTGTGGGCACAGACATGTGGGGCATCTGTCCAAGGTGAAGTTCACGGGGGCTGGGTCCCATGGCCTTCAGATGCTCTTTTATCTGTTGGCTTACAGGAAGCCCACAACAGAACTCCATTCGTCTATTTAAGAATATGACCCCTAGTTAAATGAAACAATCCTTGGAAGAGGCCATATTTGGAGTAACAGAAAACAATCCATCAACATAAACGAAGGACTAAAGATGTGCCACAGAACTGCTAGGGATCTGTGGAACACAGCTTGAAAATTACTGGTAAAGTCCATCCGTAAGATTCAGCTGCAAAAATCCAGGATCCCCTCTGTCAGCATTGCTGGAGCAGATCCCGGAGGTAATGCCCTAGTGCTCACGGAGGGCTCTGCCCAGTGTCTACCCAATGCCACATCCTGGCATTCATGCCCATCTTGGCCATGCGAACTCAGCCCCTCAGAGTTTTCCTTCCTACAGAGCCCTTCCAAGTCGGACCTAAAGCTGTTTCACCATAGCTGGAAACAGATACTAGACCTGGTCTGTAAGAGGGTCAATCATTTGCTCTTAGGCAGAGATCAACAGGGTAGTACTGCAAGCCAGATGCCAGCACTGTTGCTGAGAATAGCTTCCCTCACCTTCTCAATCACACACACACAGCCTGGAACCTTCCATGCTGCCATCCCGGCTGGCACTAGGCCTGCCATCGAGCTGGCGCAATGAGAGTTGTGAGCACATGGCAGATTGGGGGTTATTTTTAAACACCCTTGCTGGGAGGCAGCAGCGACCTTAAAGTAGGTTGTCTCTCTTTTTCTGGCATTTCAGTTTTATTGTAAAAGTATTTATTTGTAGAAATAGAGAACACTAAGCTGCAAAAGCACACACATTATGCAAATGGCAGATGTTGGATGTTTCCCATATTGGCAAAGGGAAATGGGGGACCAGCTGCAACATACCCGTGGGGCAAAGGGGAACGACTGGCTGACCTGTCTTAAGAAAAACCATCCTCAGGAAACATGCTCCTCTGGACCCTGGGACCCAGGGGGCCAGGAGGTTCCTGAAGACAGGAAGTGTCACTCCAAGGCCTTTCCAGGCAGGGGGAGTGGGTTTTGCTGGTGGGATGGCACTGTCCACTCTCTTGTCCCTACAGTTCCCTTGTTGCTGGCGGTTGTCTGAGAAAGCTGGTGGTATTTCTCACCCTCCCCTGGCTGAAGTGAATACACTTTCCTCTGCCCCCTCAAAAGAGAGAAGAGATAAAAGGGCTCAACTTCTACTCAGAGAGCCAAGAAATATGATGGCTGTTTGAAAGTTGTAAGGGTTCTCAGGAGTTGGATCTCAGAACCATAATAATCATAACATAGCAGTATACTAATATGTTATTAGGTAAATAATATGTGGATTATAATAAATAAAGTGAAATGATTTTTAATATATTTTATGCTTTTATTATTATTTTAAATGCTATCCTTAGCCCTTGTGAGTGAGGCTTCTTTTTTTTTTAAAGATTGGCACCTAAACTAACATCTGTTGCCAATCTTTTTTTTCTTCTTTTTCTCCCCAAAACCCCTGCCACCAGTACATAGTTGTATATTCTAGTTGTGGGTCCTTCTGGACATGCTATGTGGGATGCCACCTCAGCGTGGCCTGATGAGCAGTGCCATGTCCGCGCCGAGGATCCAAACTGGCGAAGCCCTGGGCCACCGAAGCAGAGCACACTAACTTAACCACTCAGCCCTGGGGCGGCCCCACTATTATTAATATATTATTATCATTTCAATGAGTAGTTCTGCACAAATTTATTAGATGCTTTATGTATGCCAACATTGTGCCAGACATTATGGGCCAAAACCGTCAGTGGCTTACAGTTTGGGGGAGAGAAAGATGCATAAACAGATACTTTCAGTAAGATATCAGCGGAGCAAGGGAAGTGAGCTGGACCGAGGTGGGCACTTGGGCCAGCCAGGGCATGGAGGAGTGGGGTAGAATTCACGGAAGTTTCCTTCTCCAGGACTTGTTGGAGGTACAGGGCTATCGAAAGGATCAGAGATCATGTAAACAAAGGTCCTAGCGTGTGGAGAGTCCTCTAAAAAAATAGCCATTACTGATGTTTTGTTCTTTGTCTCAAACATGAGTGTTTCTGCTGGAGGCCCCCACTCGAAGAGCCGGCTTGACTCTCCCGGGAAATGAGGAGCCGCTCTGCTGTGTGGCCGCAGCACTTCCCGCCTCCTTCTGTTTGCGCACTTGGCACATTGCAGGTTTGTTATTTATTCGACTCTCTCCCCCACTGGACCATGGACTCTAAACAGTATGCTTGTCACCTCCGTGTCCCTAGTACTGGACAGAGTGCCTGTCACACAGCTGGTCATCAGTATACGTTTCTGGAGGAAATGAGTGAATGACTAAATGAAAAGCATTACAGCAGGTTGGACTGCTTGTCAACTCAGTTTACTAAGGAACTTGGAGCTCTTTTAGACTAAATAAGCAAACCCCCGCATCACTGCTCCCCTGGGTTTCAGACCTAGTGCCAGGCGAGAACTTGATGCTTTCAGGAGCAAAAGAAAAACCACAGGGAGTTAAGTGATTTGTTAAGACGCTGGCAACAGCTCTCCTCTGAAGTAGAAAATTCACAACTAAGAAAAGCTCACTGGTCTCATTCCACGAAAGGAAACTGTTCAGCAGACAAACCAAAGAAAGAGTTCACTTCAAGACAGACTTGAAGCCGGAGCATCTAGCGTCCATCGCTGGGCCTCCTACGAGCTTTGGTGCAGCTTGATTTTTTTTTCCAATTTCACTGAGAAAGGGGTGACTATATCAAGATAGCGTTTATGATCTCTCATGAAATCAGAGCCCCATCCCAATTCTTCAGAATCTGGATGGGAATAAAAATCCACACAGATGACTCACCGTGGAAAGCTAGTGCTGGTGAGACTGGACCATGAGGCCCTGGGAGCCCAAGTGAGTTTGCTAGAGCGATTTGCTCCCGCCACCGGTCTCTTCTCAGCAAGAATCGCTCCTACCTCTTTGCTATTATCAGCTATTTTTCTGACCCAGATGTCCTGAGCTTACTTTCTAGAGCCACAAGCATAAGGGAGTAATGAAAACCCAACATTTACAAATAAAAACCAGCATCTCCCCTTTATTCTGCTGGAATCACGGTGAGCCAGGAACTTGTGCACAGACTGCCAATCTCCAAAACGTGACCCGAAGGGTCCTGCAAATGATGCTTTGCTGCCCTTACAGAGATTCGTTCAATGAAATATGATTCCAGCAATTTAATTCACTCAACTCTAATTATTTGGAGATTTCCTGGGCATTATACTAGACACAACAAAGCCAGACCGTGAATATAGATACCTGAGATGCAATGCTACCCTCTTCCTTCTCCATAAAGAAAAAGGAGTCGATTAGCATTTTTATTACACATGTCTCTATATATGACAGCATGCTTCCCTTAAAGAGATGGAATGTGAATGATTCTCTGAGGATGTAGTTCAACTTGTCAGGACTGTGATGAGCATGTTTTGTTCCTGAGAGGACCTGGGCAAATTGAGGAAGGCCTTACAGCTCTTACTATTTCTTGCCACTTGAACCTTCCTGATGAAGGGCAAAGAAAGATTTAAATACCAACTTTCGCCACTTTTCAGTTAATTGTTTTAGATTTTCTAGTGCATAAATAAATTGTCCATGAATATCTTTCCTCTGCTTTTCTAACTATTATTTCTGTTTCATGATGTGCTGCTTTGAGTAGATGAAATTAATAATAAAAGTACTATAAAGGGAACTCAGTACACAAAGCCTAAGATTTTTGAGTCCTGGGACCTGAGTTCAAGTCCCAGCTCAGAGTCTTCCTTGTCACCCAGAGCCCGCGTATCCCCATACGAAGTGGAGGCGATGGTGCTTCCCCTGCAGTTCGTCCTGGGGCGTAGATACAGTATGTGGCGTGTAGTGGGGGTGAGCCAATGGCAACATCGCTGTTACCTTCCTGGTGATTGCAGCACCTCTCTGTTCCATTGCCCTTTCACGACCTCTAAGATTTCACACTAAGAGTAATGTTGGCTGTTCAGGGTTCTGTGTGAGCCTAATCACTCTTCTTCTTTGCCTCCACATTTCAAGCTAATTGAGAACCAGACACAGATCCCAGAGGAAATTAGCATACAATATTCATTTAATTGCTGTTACGGTTTTATTGGAGAAGGAGGTTTGCACCTGCTGCTGAAGCGGATTCTTTTTCTAACTGCCCTCTCCCAAACAGTCCAGACCTTGAGACTCGCACATGGAGGCAGGGCGGTCGGCATGAACTCACCCAGCCGTGGAAACTGCAGCCTGCCTGGAATCCCACAGAGCCTGAATAATTAAGACTCCAGAGAGCCAAGCCATGGGCAGGTATACTCAAGAATGAGCAGTTACATTCAACGCATTACAGCCAATCATTTGGGAAACAGAGATTAAGGAATGTCAGATTCTCTCCTTTCTCTCACGGAGAAGAGAGAATGGGGAAGGAAACAAACAAACAAAAGGCTCGTTTCCTAATTCTTCCCCACTGAGGCAGGGCGTGTTGGGGACACTCCCATGTTACAGACCGCGGCACGAAGATGAAGGAAAAAGAGAATGGCTCTCTCTCTATTGGCTATTGGCTTAAGATATCCTTCTCTTTATTTGTTTTAAGATGTGGTGCCCAAAGCAATCAATTCATAAAATTCAGTTCAACACACCTGTACTGAATATTGACTATATACAAGGCATCGAGGCAGAGTAGTATTGAATATTTACTGTATATAAGACACTGTGCCAAAGCTTCATTCAAAGTTGGAAGGAAAGTTTCTGTGCCAAGGTAACTACTGTTACTGGTGCATTGGGTTCCTGTCCCCTAGGATGGAAATCAAGAGAGACAACAAACGGGAGTAGAAAAGTAAAAGTTTATTAGCTTGTGCACAGGGGAGGCACAAGGGAACCGGTGTGGAAAGGAAAGAGGCAGGTGATCAACTTGTTAGGGAACGGGATTACGGGGCTTTTTGTCAGGCACAGGCTGGGGAGGAGGGCCTTGTCATGGCATGCAGAGGTGGGGTTGTGCTTGCATCTGTGCTGTCATGTAGCATGCTACTACATGCAACACATGGATCATTAGCATGCTAGCTCTCCACCCCTGGGTGTGATATTTACTGTGCTAATGGGGCTAGGGTCACCTTCAGTGGACTCCTGGGTGCTCCAGCGCATGCATAAGCCCAGGAAAGTCCAGAGGATGCAGAATGTGGGTCTTGGTGGCGTAGGGGAGGAAGAGAACTCCTCTACCCTCCAGGTCCTTCTGGTTTGTCTACGAATTAAATTGAGATGAGACAGAATAACAGGAGAAAATCAAACAAAGCTTTATAACATGTATACATGGGAGAAACCCAGAAAAACTGAGCAACTCACCAAAATGGCCCAGGCTGCCAGCTTAAATACCATCTTCAGCTAAAGACAAAGGAGGATGTTGCAGTTAGTGGTTTGGGATTTCAAAGGGGAGGAAGGCAATTCACGTGGAAATGGAAAAGCAAATGCTTGGTAGACAGAACTTTGATAAAAGAGCGGGCTTAGCAAAGACCCTCACAGTCTATCAATACCCAGAGTTGTCTATGGTGATGCCCTGTCCTGGGGACAGGCCTTTTGTCTTAAATTTCTTTTAGGCAGTTAAAGGGGGAGGTCAAAGTTTCTTTCAGTGTCTTTTGTTCTTAAAAATAACCAAGGCAAGGCAAAGAGATACATTTTGGGGTGGCCAATTCTGATCCTCCAGAGTGGTCTCTACGTGATTCTCTTAGCTTGCCGATTGCTTAGGGGCCTTATCTTGTTAGGCCAGGGGCCATGTGGACAACCCTATCTCATTAGGCTCATTCCTGTCTCACTATCACAAGATTTCTCAGAGCCTTTAATATTCTAAAGTGCTCTGTGGGGTTCCAGTTTCACTAAAGCAACATAAACCCACTACAGCCATCCTGCCATCTGATTATGTTTCATTCACTGGGTGGTCCGGCCAAGCTGCAGGATAAAATGCAGCATTAGTGTGGCCAAGGTTAAAAGGCAGATAAGTGCTTCCCAGGGAAGAAACCAGTGCAAGATTCGAGGTCACTGAGAACAGACAGCGCACCAGCCTCAATCATGCACATTTACTCACAGCGAGAGGAGAGAGTGCACACGATCCAGCCCCTTGTAACTGAGGGCCCTCCAGGACCAGTTTGAACAGACCCCATCTCTTATCAACAAAGTGATTAAGGATCGTCTTTCAGAAAACCCACAATGTCACATAGCCAGGGCATGCGTAAAAGAAGAAATCGTGACCTGAACTACCTTGGAACTAAAGATCCTCCCCCCCACAGAACACAAGGACCGGCGGGACATGACCGGAACTTGAAAGTCGAACTCTTATGGGAAGCGAGGGGTCCCTCATTCAGGAAGATCCGGTGTTAGAAACCCTTCCACACCCTAAATGTTTAAGACAGCACCATAAATAAACATTTAATAAATGTTTAAGACAGCACCATAGGTGCTTGAAGCCCACCAGTCAAAACCTGGCCCACCAGTGTTACCACGTACCAGCCTGTTCTCCCTAACCTCTTAAATTTTGCCCCAAATCCTGAATCGGGGAGATGGATCTGAGGGCACACACACCCTGTCTCCTTGCAGATTGATCTCACAGAATAAAAGCTGATTTCTCCCCAAAAGGCTGATGCTGTAATTAACTGATTTGTCTATGTACCTCAGGCAGAGAACCCCAATTTTGTGCAGTAACAGCCTAGCAATTCATTGGGCCCCCATGGCCGCTCCACAGCTGACGTGGGCAGTGTGAATGCATGAACCCACTGCGTGCTGCATTGGGAGGACTTGGACCCCTCCTCTGTGGGGTCTGAAATATGGGAAGCTGAGGACCTGCCTGAGGGCCGTTGACACAGGCACAAGAAGCAGAACAAAGGGGCGCACACTGAGTCTGAAACAGGGAGAGATGTTCCCTCACAAGGAGAGAAACTCAACATAAGCTGTGAAGGCTCTTCATCTCCAAGTACGGGAATATTCCAGGTCCAAGGCCCATTCTTATGCAGCTGAGTGGGAGTCAACAGACTGCATTTGACTGCCTTTCCCAACAGATTACAACTAGAAATTGTGAATGGAAAAAATACGAAAAGTAATATCCGAGGACTCTGACTCCGCAAAGTAAATAAAAGCAAGTGGATTGTAGCGGGCAGTTGAAACTTCAGGAAGGGACCACACACAGTGAGTTTCCATTTCCCTTCCTCTTATGGATTTGCTCTGAGGATGACCTCTAGTCACCAAGCAATGTGGCAGGAGATGGTCCTATAGGTAACTAAAACTCCAATAGAAATTACATCATTCTGGTCAGAAGAACCAGGAAGAGAGTCCTCCTGAGAGCTGGAGAGTGAGGGGAGAAGCCCAGAGCAGAGAGAGCCAGAAAGAGGGGGTCTCCTAATTCCATATAGAAACTTTCCAAGTTTCTGCATTACTTCTGAGTCATGCACACGCACAAGACAGACCCAAACCAGTGCAGCAAAGCCTTTGAAGATTAAACTGGGACTTGAACCACGGCCCACAGAAGGTGAGACAGCACTTGTGGTCTGAATCTAACTGAGCTGATTGCCTGCTAAAACAAAGACATCGACATTCTGCTCGGGTGGCCCAGGGTTTGCCAGTTCGGATCCCAGGTGCGGACATGGCACCACATGGCAAGCCATGCTGTGGTAGGCATCCCACATATAAAGTAGAGGAAGATGGGCATGGATGTTAGCTCAGGGCCAGTCTTCCTCAGTAAAAAGGGGAGGATTGGCAGCAGATGTTAGCTCAGGGCTAATCTTCCTCAAAAAAAAAAAATACAAAGGCACAAATAGGTTGAAAATAAAAGATATACCATGCAAACAGCAAGCAAGTGCAGGCAAGAATAGCTATTTTAATATGAAGTAAAATAGACTTGAAAACAAGGAGTATTACCAGAGATAAAGACAGGCAATCCATTAGGATAAAAAGGAAAGTTCTTCAGGAAGACATAACAATTATAAATGTATGTGCAACTAACAATAGAGCAAGATACATGAAGTAGAAATGGAGAAAATTAAAGGGAGAAGTGGGTAATTCCAAAATTATCCAAGCAATTTGTGAACATCTGGGCACAAAAGTCATTAGTGACATAGAATTTCTGAGAAACACTACTAACCACTTTGATTTTATTAACATTGTTAGTGTACTACATCTAACAATTGCAAAATAAACGTTCTTTTCAAATACACATAGCATATTCACCATAAAACAAGTTCCAGTAAAATTTAAGAGAATTGAAGTCACACAAACTGTATTTTCTGAGCACAACAGGATTAAATTGGAGATCAGTAACAATATATCTAGGGAAAAATCTTAATATCTGGAAATTAAACAACTCGCTTCTAGAAAATTCAGAGGTTAGAGTGCACCAAAGAAGGTATCGAGTATGCAGTGTCTGCCTAATTTAATTGAACAAAAATGATTTTTTTAGTGGAGCACTTCATAAGGCTAGTGCTTCATGGAGCACATTCTGGAAAACTCACCTAGAATTTGTCCTTGAAACTATGATGTCTTTTCTTTTAAGGAGAGAGTGAAATTTTTATCTGTACACATAGGGAACATCCTATCGGACGTAAATGTTTACTAAATTCCCATTGACTGGGCGGCTTCCTCTAACATACCATCCCCGTCTGTCTAAAATTGTTCATTTTTTGTCGTTGCTTTTCCTGGGTTGAGATTCTTCTCCAGAGACATGGTGGCTTGTGTCCCAGAAATAGCAATGCATCCAGGCCAAAGGCTATGGCTAGAGCAACAGGCACAGCAGAACCTGGTCTTTCTCGTGGACTGCCACCCACCGAATAACAAAGCAGAGTCCAACTGTACAGAATGGGGATGGAGTCCCTCCCATGTCCTCAGGAAAGAACGACTGTGTTTCAGAAATATGAGAGAAGCATGACTTTCTCCTTTTTTGTTTTCTTTTAAAAAAATTCCTTTGAGCTGCCAACCGTAGAGAGAGGGGCTTGTTCTTGCTTTTGGATAATAGTAGGTAATATCCATCAGGACTTGCTGGGGAAATGAAATTGAAGTTGGAAATGGTTTCCTGGAGAACAGCTGTGACAGAGGATGAGGGTGGGGACGTGGAGAGTTGAGAGGAGTCTGGGCTGGGAGGGGGCTGGGAGAAGGACCACACCCCTCTTTGGCTGGAGCTGCAGGTTCTAAAGAGACTCGCAAACCCATCCCTCTGTCCCCAGGGTCTTCTTGTGTGCACCCCCTGACGACCTAACATGGACTCTGCCCTGAGGAGACGCAGCCCCTGCCGCAGGGGAGACAGCCGCTCTGTGTCTGCAGCAGCAGGTCTGCACAGACAGTGTTTACTTTGGAGATTTCTGGAAACGAAAAGGTGGGATGTTCAGGTACAGAGCAAGAGCTCTGGCATATTATTCCAATTCTGGTATTTGTCGATGAAGATCACTTGGCCCAGAAAATAGCACACACAGCTCAGAGATACTGAACACTTCGGTATTCCAGCTTAAGAAACACCAACTTATGCAAGCGCTGAGGCAGTTTTCCTCTCTCTGTTATTTTCTCGATTCAGTGTCTGGAGGCTGGAGCCACCTCACATCAGAAGCATCAGGACAGCTTTTCAAAATAGATTTCTGGGCCTCCTGGTGGAGAGTGTTCTGGTGTGTCTGTGACGGGCTCAGAGATCTGGGGGGTTACCAAGCTCTCCCGGTGAGCCCTGTCTGCAGCCAGGTTGAAGGAGCCCTGCTTGTAGTCTCTCCTCGCAGGAGTGTGTCCCCACAAAGCCCTTCTGGGTGAGCACTAGACCCCTTCTAGCCCCTGGTCCACCTCTCCCTGGGCTGAGGGTTGTATTTCTGGCACAGTGGGATGTCTTGGTGTCTTGTCTCCCCATAGGCTGTAACTACTTAGACCCCACACCTTGGCCTAGACTTTGCGGCAGTCTCAGCAGACCCAACGCGGTGCTGGGTGCTCTGTGGGCCACCAGTAACCACCTGTTGACTCTGGTGCCCAGCAGACTGAGAGGCTCTATGCACTGCCCCCTGCCCACAGCCCCTTCTGAGGAAGGTGGTGCAGATCCTCCTCCTACAATGGCTCCCGCTGCTCCATATGGACCTGTCGCCTGGGCATCACCTGATTTGAACATATCCCCCAGGGATCTGAGGTTAAGACTATAGCATATTCTTTGTAATATTCCATTTTAATCTTAAAAAATGAATACTAATTTTGCATTTGTCTACATGATAAACCTCTGGTAATCTTAACACAAACCTGTGCTCCTGCCCATCCAATCTTGAAGCACATGATGCTTTGACGTGTGGTGTTCATCTTGTGGTTGAGATTGTCCAGCACAGAGTGTCATGCTTCTGGGGTGTGCAGACCCCAGTGTGAGATGCACAAACCTAAGGGAAAGGTTTTCTCGCCTTAGAGAGGCTCTGTGCTGAAAAATCTGGAAGGACTGAGCATGGGCTTCTCCCAGAACTGACGAGATCCACTCCAGCTCCCCAGGATGGGGTCAGGGCCCTAGAGGTGGGAGGGATCTGGAAACAGGATAAGCGGCTAAGGGGATAAGTGGAGGAGAGGAAAGGAGGGAGCCCAGAAGCCCACTGAAGACTTGCTCTGAGCGAGGTGACTTGAGGGTAAAAGTAGAGAAAGGCGTTTGGCACGATCCACGGACACCTTTGTGTGGCTAATGAGGTGACTGGTTTCCCTTCTGGAAATCGACAGTCTGAACACACCTTCTCCCACATGGCAGGGCAAACCTGAGGCCTTGCACCAGTAAGCAACTAGCCCAAGAGTGAGAAGCTTCAGGTTGAAGCTAACTTTTTTCCTGTTTTGAGTATTTCTGTGCTTTTCCAGCAAAAGGATGTCATCTGGGTTTGAACTGAACCCAATCTCCAGCCAGTCTGCTTTCTCCTTTAAGCAAGTTATTCTCAATTCCCTCCAGATGGATAATTTATTACAGTGTCTTGGACAGCCCTGCTTTTTAATTGCCAGCTTATTTCCCTTAAACATCTCGTGCTTTATGACCCGGCTCTCTGTCGGCACTGGGTCGTGGGTTTCAGAGAAGGCTGGAGCTGAGGTCTGCGCCTCTAATTATGACAACCTCAGGCACAGAGCCGCGAAAGCCCGGAAAACAAACCAGTCCCTATTGCCCCTTTGTTGTTTATCTTTATTGCTCAAAGAAAATTCATGGAGAAGAGCTCCTGGGCTCACTCGTCATGAGCATTTTGCTGCTGAGTCTGTGTTTAATCTGGCAATTGCGCACATAGACAAGATCATTCAGTCACCTTTTCAGACGGAGAGTAAAGTGAGACGATGTAAAAAGAATTCTATCCAAGTGATATAATCTATTAAAGATGTATTTCCTGTCTTCCATTTTTGGCAGGCTGCCCTCAACTCCGTGAACAGCCTACATAATTCATTCACTCATTCGGTTCCTCCTAATACGTGCTCCCAAAATAGATGCCGTCTTTCTGCCTTGACTGTGGTATGTGTTCACCAAGAGGAACCAGGGAAGCTTCTTTGTGCTTCGTCGGAGAATAATTAATGGGAAGAAAGGCCTGTTGACAAGCGCTGCCTGGAGAAGAAGCAGACAGGGATTTCCAGACTCTAAAAGAAAAACGGATTAAAATCTTCATTTTAGTCACAGGACAATGGCAGCTGATTCGTGAGTCTTGAATCTACAGGGAGGAGCTGATAAAAATTATTGTAAAACACTGAGAGTTTTAATGTAGTTATGAAATAAGGAAATCATGGAACAAATCCATGAATTTTTTTAATTTCTAAGAATTACAGAAAATTTATATCTCATTATTTCTTAGAACTCAAGAAGGAAATAAAGAATTTCGTTTTCCTGAAAGGCTGAATATGCAAAGCAATCTGTTCGGCAAAGTGAGCAGCAGGGATTGGTTTTTTTCTGGATTCCAGGACGAAATGCCAGCCCCAGAAGGTTAAACCTCGGATTTTCGCCGCAGGAGGCTCTGTCCTTGGTCCTGAACCAGCCCGGATGATTCCGAGCTGGTCCGTGAGGAACGCAGAGCGTCTCGCTGAGACCCAGGGCGGGGACGTTCTGCGGCCCGGGCTCTGGTCCTGACTCGGACTTTCACTCCGGTGAACTTGGACAAATCACTTAACACGTCTCCAGCCTCAACACTCCCATTTGCAGGGAGTAGAATACTCCGTCAGGGTGGGAGAGGGGATTAAAGGAGGCGACACGTGATAACGAAAGCAGTGAACTTCGTAGCCACAGCCCGCTTTGATTTCCATTCAGTTATTACTCCTTCCGTTTCAGGGCATTTTTCTTTCAGGACTCAGGGTTTTCTACATGACACTTCAGATCCTTTCTTTCTTTTTTTTTTTTTTTTTACAAGTGATGCCCTTATGTGATGATTTGACAGGATTGTGTTTGCTGATTTATATATTTATTCATTTATTTTGAGGAAGATTAGCCCTGAGCTGACATCCGCTACCAATCCTCCTCCTTTTGCTGAGGAAGATTGGCCTTGAGCTAACATCCATACCCATCTTCCTCTACTTTATATGTGGGACACCTGCCACAGCGTGGCTTGATAAGCAGTGAGTAAGTCTGTGCCCAGAATCCGAACCGGCAAACGCGGCTGCCAAAGCTGAGTGCGTGAACTTAACTGCTACGCCACGAGGCTGGCCCCTGGTGATTTATTTTTTATAAAATTTCCTGAAAGGAAGTGAGAGGTGAAGAGAGGAAGAGAGGAGTCAAGAAGAGTGGGGAGACTTCTGGCCCAGGCAGTGGAAAGGAGGGATGGGGAGTCATGTTTTCTGGGTTTGTATTCTGGTCCCACCACTTCTTGGCTGTGTGACTTTGGGCAAGATACTTGTTTGGGGCTATTTCCTCATCTGTACAATGGTAATTCTAATGGTACCTACCTCAGAGGGCTTAGTGAGAATTAAATAGAGTGATGCAGAGATAGCTCCCAGCACAGTGCTTGGCTTATGGAAAGCTCTCCAGAAATGTGCATTATTTATTACTGTGCATAGCTACGGCCTCAATAAAGATTTGTTGAATAAGTGAGTTCATTAAGTAGCAAATAAAAAATCAAAATGCAGGGAATTGAAGAATGAATCCCTTCCAAAAATCTTCTCTGAATCCCAATAATGCGAATTTGCAGGACAGTCAACAAGTGTGTGTCACTCTGGCCTCAAGTGGCCTCCCAAGGCCTATTTGCTGCAATGTCCCTCTACCCACCTGGTTCCAACATCCCCAGGTTCACAGACGGTGACCCAAGTGCTTCGTGGTGCTCTGTGCTTTGCAATGTCAGCCTGAAGCACAGTCCTCCTCTTATTCACTGATCATCCTGAATCACACCGAATCATCCTGGGTCAAATTTAATCATTTTTAAAAATAGGCTAGCCGAATTTTATTGGTGTTGTTGCTGTTTGTTTGTTTGTTTTACCAGCTTCAACATCTCTCTGCCTGACTACTGTCCCTTAACAGTCCTGCAGGCCCAGCCGTGGGGGCCAGGAGCACTCTCTGAGCAGCAGGCTCTCCCCAGTTGGGCATGTTTTCTTTGGGGTAGAAGGAAGGGGTTGGGCTAGATGTTTGAGACCCCTCCAGTTTTAAACTCCTGTCAGTCCTCAGGCTAGATGACCCTCCCAAATTAGAGGGGCACGTTTGTCACAATTCTAGCCTGTAATCTCTAGCTCTCAAAGATACCACAATGGACAGCAGAACTCCCTGCCTTCCTCCCCAATACACACAAAAATGTGAGGCTCATCCTCCGACTAGATTCTCGGTTGTCCCGTAGGACCGCCTGGCCTAGGGCACCCACAACCATGTTTCCGGTGTGTAAAGATTCTTTGGGACTTCTTGGTACGGCCTCAGTTTACCAGGTTCAATATGATCAAGGGACTGAAAGAAAACGACCCATCCTAGAGAGAGCCTGTGGAAGACAACAGGTAGCTGACAGACACATGAGCTCTGTGCTGTCTGCAGCGGTGTAGGTTTAACTGTATTGAGTTCCACGAGTTGCCCTTTGTTTAAGGAAAAACGCACTCCATTTCCTGGCATCCTCCCCCACCTCCACTCTCCATAAACAATGTTCAGGGGAATTTCCTGTCTTTAAAGCCCTTTTGTAGAGGTAAAGCACGTGATTATGGTTAAGTTCTTTTTCACTCCGCAATTCTTCGTAGGATAAAATGCCATCTTATTATCCTGTGACAGTGGTTGTGATTGCACAGGGCACTGAAAAGGAGACATAATGACTGAGCCACAGGCTGAAATTCCATCTCACTGGTTTTAGAGGTCTCATTATTCCCGGACCAAGTGCTGTTCCCAGGCTTTCTGCTTGACATGCTAGGGCCGTTGCCTCAGACTAATTATAATTCATCCAACTATCTAATTCTAACAGCCTAATTTTATCATTCTGTAATTAAGCTTCTTCTGGCAGAGTGCTATTTTGCCATAAAAGGAAAATATTTCCTTTCCCGTTTTCAAAATTTGTTGAGCGAGACAAGGAAAGGTAGTCGTATCCACTTAACTCTACATTTCTTTTGAGCGATGGTTTTTCTTACTGACTTAAAGAAATGGGGGATTAGTCCAAGAAAAGCCCTTTCAGGTATAAAATGTTTGAAGCATCTTCTTCTAGAAAGACAACATTGAATCAGTCAATCAAATACTTTAACCACTGCTTTGCAGCTAAAGACCCAAAGGGAGAATGAGTGAGCAAGATTTCCTCAGCAATATGTTCTGCACTGATGATATTGTGCATCTGAGATGGAGAGGCTGCTCGTTGCTTATACAATATCCAGTATCCTCTGATTGTATTGCGGGTGGAAGTTTCCAGGCTAAAGAACTCCATTTCCCAGTCTCCCTTGCAGATAGGGACAGTCATGTGACAAAGACTGGCCAATGAGATGCAAGCTGAGTTGTCAGGTGGGGCTTCTGCTAAAGATTCTCATAAGCTAAGTGGACTCAGCTAGAGGTATGTTCTAGGCATTTCTTCCTTCTTTGTTCCTGGAAAAAGAACTTGATTACTGGAGCTGAAGCAACCTCCAGTGACCATGAGGGAGAGGCCAAGAGAATTGTGGAGGCCTTGGCCCTGACATCCTTAAGCCAGTAAACCAACACGAGCACCTGCCAGCCTCTGGACTTTTCATTGTGACTGAAAAATAAATCCCTGTGTGCTTTAAGCCATTCTGATTTGGCCATCTGATGACCTGCATGCCTTCATTGGTTTATTTATCTCTCCTCACTGGAATATAATTCCACAAGGGCATGAGCTTTGTTCATTACTGCATATTATGCCTGGAATGGAACAAGCACTTAATAAAAATTCGTTGAACATTGAATGAATGCAGCAGAATTGCTTACTGATACAATCTGCTAGCCAGTAAAAGCTAAAATTCATCATTGAGTTTTCTCCCAAGCCCCATCCCACTCTCAGACGGTACTAAAAAGCCAACTTGCTCAGTACATTCAAAACTCTTTATTCAAACTGTGAAATCATCATGATATTTCTGCACAGAAGAAAAGTTGTACTAGTTATTGATGACATCTCATTAGCATACCTCCAAAATATACAATCATAGAGTAAAAGGGGAATTTTATAGATGCTCCAGAAAAATACACCTTCCCATGACTAAGCCACATAGTCCAGTCTTGGGCCAGGTAAAGCACTGTGAGAAGGGCTAACCACTGCCCCCTGCATCCTGGAAGTCACGCTGACAGTCTGCAATGTGACCTTTTGGGGAGGGCAGTCACAGTTACTCCTCAACAGCTGGCCCCTTACAAGGCAGAAACACTGTGGAGCCTCCTCTCACCTCCTTGTCTAAAATGAAGGCAGGTAGGCTAAGGGATGGGCTGGGCATGTCTGCCTGGCCAGCACCTCAATGTGCTTCCCTCTTGAGAAACCATATTCTGTGGATTTGGACCCTTGGTGCTCCTTCTAGTTAAAGTTTCTCAGTAATATGTATGATATTATTTACTTAGTCAATGCTTTCTCCTTGTTTGTTTCTGCCCTTTGGATATGTAGTCTAAATTGTATGAACAGAGTGACTTTTCACTCAAATTGTTCCCACCCCAGTACTGCTGTACTGAAATCATACTGCACTTATAAAAGGAGTAAAGATCCCAGGGGCCCAGGAAGTGACACTGGAACAGGACTCATCTGGTCCCATGAAAAACCTAGCTGTTTTCTCGAGACCAAGTGATTCCCTGTGATCCATCCAGATGCCTTAGGGTGAGGTTTCACTGCCATTTGTCACCAGATATCCAATGGGCTATGATTGGCACTACCCGCTCCAAGATTGGATGGTGAGGGGTGGTTAAGACAGGCCTCCGTGCTGCGTGACAGCATCTGGAGAGAACTCCAGAAAAGTCCATTAAACATTTATTTAGGTCAGATCATTATATCAACTTATCTCCGAACACAAAGAATGGAAGTGGAGTAGATTTTAGTGACACTGCCAGGAGCTTTCTATTTTTCCTTCTTACTGTTTAGTGGGCAGTGGACTCAAACTTGCACGATATTGGGTGGTGTGCTGTGTTAGAGATTGTTTGATGAGAGCTGGTTAGTAGGACAACAGAAGACCGAACACTTACACACTGCTTCAGGAATTCACAAAGCATTTCCACGTACATTATCGTTACCTCTTTACTTCTCTGTTTCTCAGCTTACTGAGCTGTGAATTGGGGTAATAATACTTTCTCCATAGAGGTGTTCTGAGATGCTGTATATAAAGCTCCTAGCACAGGGCCTGGCACACAGTAACCTTTTAAAAAGTGGAGGCTGGTTTTATCTCCTCAGATCATCTGCTTCCCAGGGTCTCCAGACCATTCCTCAGTAAGCAAATCCCGCTCCTCCTCACCCGGCCCCGGGAGGTTTCCTCCACGTCTTTTCCTCAGCACGCAGTTTCCCCAGGCACCCTCTGGGGAAGGATGCCTCTCAGCTCAGGATGCTGGGCTGATGTTCCTCCTGCCTCTGGTGATCCTGCCCTCCCCATCACGGTGGTCTGATGTCCTCCACAGACGCCCTCATTCACTGAAGACGCAGAGCGCGGCTCACAGCCGTCATCTCCCCCTGGGCCCTGCCAAGCTCCTGTGACTTCAGTGCACGTGGGGCGGACTCACCAACACTTGGCGTCTCACATCTTTACTCTTACTCCATCTTAACGCCTGACTCTGGCCACTCTGCATGTTGTCGTTACCTGGAACTGACCACAGGACCCTGAATTCCAATCTGTCACTCTCGAACCTGGACTCCCTCTGCCTCTAGCCCCTCAGGAAATCATTGCCCCTGCCCTAGCTCCTCAGCCAGATCTCCTGACCCAACGTTTCGACATTGTCCCCCTGGCACACTCCTCCCTTCATGTCCTTTCCTACCCAGCCTCGGCCCTTGCCAATATTCTTAACTCCCATTGTCCATTGTGTGTCCAGCCCCCATGGCAACCCACTGATTTTCCATCAGTCCATCTATTGGTAAACAGCCCCTGCCGTGCTTTGCTGTGTAGGATTGCCAACCATGGGGATGGCCTCAAGGTCTCCTATCTCAGATTAGCCCCAACCTTGCTCCAAAGCCTTCTATGTCTCCCAGTGACCTTAACTCACCAGCATGATCTCAGAACTTCTCCACTATCGCCTGCCTCTCACTATTTTCTTCAATTCTTACTTGACAGAGAAAAATGTCAACCGTCAGAAGGGACCCTCCAGCTTAGTGCCAGCACCCTCACTTGCATCTGCACTGCCCACCTTCCTGTTTGGGGAGAGGAGGCCTCTCTGTGAAGCCCTCACCTGATCTCTTACCCTTCTCTTCCCTACTCGTTCTTTGACATGAGGATTGAAACGTTCAAGTCTCTAGCATCCTAAAAATAAACACCAACCAACCAAGCAACAATGACCATGTATCTCCTCGCAGTTATGGCCTTCTATCTCCTCTCTCTTCTCCGCTCAGCGTCTTGGAGCAGGTGTCCCCATGCGTAGCCTCCACCTCCTCACCTTCCCTTTCTGCCGGCCCACTGTGCTCTGACTCTCTGACGCCACGGCACTGGAATTGCTCAGCGTGGCATTCCAGGGCACTTGGCACCTGGCCCCACTTTCACCTCTGGCCTCTGCTCCCTTCACTCAACTTCGCACCAAACTTGACCACTAGGCCAAGGGGCCAACCCCTTGCTTTTCTTCTTTTAGGCCCAGACTCAAAGCCATCCCTGCATGCCCAGTAGTCCGGGTTGGGTGCCCCTGCCGCGTGCTATTAGCTCTGCACGTGCCCTCCCGCAATAGCACGGAACAGCCTGAACACACACTTCCCTTCTCTGTCTCTCTTCTGTAGCAGGAAGTACGTCTTATTCACAGTTGTACATGCTACGGTTAGGAGATGCCTTAAAATGTTTTTTGACTGGAAGAAATTTCTACCTTTAAAAAACTGCTTGAGCAGGGGCTGGCCCCATGGTCGAGTGGTTAAGTTCGCGCGCTCCGCCGCAGGCGGCCCAGTGTTTCGTTGGTTCGAATCCTGGGCGCGGACATGGCACTGCTCATCAAGCCACGCTGAGGCAGCGTCCCACATGCCACAACTAGAAGAACCCACAACGAAGAATATACAACTATGTACTGGGGGGCTTTGGGGAGAAAAAGGAAAAAAATAAAAATCTTTATTAAAAAAAAACTGCTTGAGGGGCCGGCCCTGTGGCACAGCAGTTAAGTGCATCCACTTCTGTGGCCCAGGGTTTGCCAGTTCAGATCCTAGGTGCGGACATGGCACCGCCTGGCAAGCCACGCTGTGGTAGGCGTCCCACATATAAAGTAGAAAGTAGAAAGATGGGCACAGATGTTAGCTCAGGGCCAGTCTTCCTCAGAAAAAAGAGGAGGATTGGCAGATGTTAGCTCAGGGCTAATCTTCCTTGAAAAAAAAAAAGAAGGAAAGAAAACTGCTTGAAAGCGGATTTACAATTCATCTCTTTTATTTGTGGGGTGCGGGGTTACAGATGTCTATCTCTCTGCCCGTGTGAAGGCCCAGGGATTCTGGGACATGGCTAGAATCACAGAAGCCCACAGTGCCTCAAATGCGGTGTGTCCCAGACTGGCCCATTGTACTTGCTCCCCTCGAGAGGAGCACAGGGTCTCCATCGAGGACACACCAGTCTCCCCAAACTGGCCACCAGTTCCCCTCAGCCTCGACCTCTCAGGGGTCTGTGAGGGTCTAGCAGCCCTCATTCCCATGCACCCACGGGTGCAGATGTCATCTCTGTGCTTTTGGACACTGGGGCCAGGTGCTGCCACAACAAGGAAGTAGCAGTCACCCCAAAATAGCCCTTCATCCCCTGGTTGCTTCTGGAAAAACAGCCCCAACTGTCCCTAGGCCAGACACTTGATGATTTGGAGACACGCTGGAACCAGCTGATGTGACAAACCCCTGCTGGAGCATTTCTGACTGTCATCCACTTCCCCTCCCTCAGCAGCCCCCAGGGTCCCTGCCCTCAGCCCCCAGGGTCACCGAGTCCCATGGCCCCGACTTTAGCTGGCTTCTGGCCCACTCCCCCTCCCCACTCAGAGGCCCTGCTCTTCCAGCCCAGCAGCTCTACAGCGTCCGAGGACACTGCTCCGTGGCCACCTGCCCTTGCTGCTCTCTCCATGGAACTGCCCGCTCTCCTACCCTCTTCGCCCTCCAGACTGCCACTCATTCCACAAGCACCAGTTTAAACAGCCCCGACCTGGGTGTGGCTGTCCCAAAGTTAGCGGGGGCTTGCAGGTCTTAATGTAGAACCCGCCAGTGCACACCCTTTGTCTGTCTGGACTGTCTCCCACTTCCTCAGCTCAGGGGAGGTAGAAACTGTCTCCTTCATCCTGTAAACGTTTGTGGAGCACTGCTCCGTGCTGGGCTCCACTCTAGCACCAGGGCGCGTCTGTGAGCAAAACCACAAAGGTCTCTGTGCCACGGAGCTGCAGTTGAGGAGTCAGAGGCAGGCAATCAGAATACCCTAGCAGGCAAGTAATTTTAACGGTATTTTAGAAGGTGATCAGTGCCACAGAAAGAAAGAAAAATTAGAACAGAGTCAAGGAGATTAAGAGTGCCCGGATGCAGTGCCTGGCCCGCAGTAAACATTTGTTTTTATTTTAATTTTATTAGGTCTTTTTTTTCAATTGGAAAAATAGTCCACACTCCTTATGCAAATGTCAGTCACTGCCGAAGTACAGAATGTAAGAAGCAGGAGCCACTGCACTCCCTCCCAAGGCCCAAGGAGAGCCCTGGGCTGGAGCGGCTCGTTAAAGGAACGACTGACAGGTCGGGAAGACTTTTGGTGGCAGTGACCTGGGGCAGAGCGAGAGTCCCTGTCTGGGCTCCAGGGTGGCGTGCACGTTCTGGGGAGGCTGGAACAGGTACACCACAGCCTTGGTGGTCAGGTGCCCGCACTGAGGTCACCTGTCCTCTCTGCCATATTTGAAAGGACTTTCTGTGTTTTAGTGACGGCTGGCAGCTCTTTCTCACCTTGATCCACTGGGTGTGGGGAGCCTGGGGCTCCAGGCGTGGAGTGATTGGCACCAGACATGGAGTGATTGGCACCAGATCACCTGGGATGGATGTGGGGGTTGGCTTCACTGCCGAGGGACACCTAGATCTTCACCAGGTTATCAGGTGCCAGTTATACTCAGTGTCACCTTGGGGCACATGGGATTTATGTGAACTAACGACAGGACAGCTCATCCTATACCCCACTAACTGTAGGGGGTCTTAGGGATCCCAAGAGTCTCTGTGCATCCTCCATGCCTTAGTATATGCAGTGTCTGCTGAGGTTGTTGCCCAGGCCTTGCCAGCTTCTGGTACCCATGGGATCACACCAAGGGTAATGATGTGAACGTCACTGCCTCAGGCCCCCATGTGCCCCTCCTAAGGTCTTAACCACTCCTTCTAGGGAGCCCTGGGGGTATCTCAGTTGGCATCATGAATAAGCCTTTCATCATCCTTCATCCTGTAGCTGTTCTCTGTTCTCCTCAAAGACTCACCCCCAACACTCCTCTGGGGTCCTCACTTCTACATTCTGATCCTTCATCTTTGGAGGTGCCAGGGCCGTCTGCATTCCCCGGGGCCTCACTGGGCGGGAGACACGTCCTTCATCCTTGCTCAGTGCCACCTGCTGCTTGGGACTGGCCTCTCAAGAGTGGTCCTTGGAAGCCACTTCTTCAGCATCATTCTCCAGCTACTTTCTCCCAGAGTTCAGCCCCAGGCTGCTGGGTCCTGGGCTGCCATGGCGTCCTTTCTCCCCGTAGTTGTCTCTCTCAGGCCCTCACGCACAAACCTCCTCTTATTCAAGCCAAACAGCGCCATAAAGATGGTTCCCAGGGGCTCTTGCTCATCCACTCATCACACAGGTCTGAATCACAGTTTAGAGCCAGAGCAGGCTCCCACCCTGTGTGTGTGTGTGTGTGTGTGTGTATGCCTGTGCACCCATGTGTGTGCGCACTAGTGAATGTGTGTGTGTGTGCATGTGCTGGACACAGGAGTTCTTTGTTTAATTAACTGTCAAATTGCCTTTCTCTGGATCAATGCCACTGAGGAATTTATAACAATTTTCGCAATTAAGAGAAAGAAATCATCTCAAACAAGAAGAATCCAGCCCTCAGTGCTGAGACTGGGTCAAGGTCTCTCCCAGGCCAGGCTCCTCTGGGAAGGTGTTCCACAGGGTTCTGAGGGCTTGGAGTCCTGGAACTTTTTAATATATTTTTTCACTTTTTGCCTGTTTACCTTAGTCCCTGTTCTTGGCTGACCTCTGTCTCCCCCAAAACTCAAATGCCTCAGAATGTGACTGTATTTGAAGATAAGGTCATTAAAAGGGTAATTAAGTATAAATGAGGTCATGTGGGTGGGCCTCCTCCAAGCTGACTGGTGTCCTTATAAGAACAGGAAATCTGGACACAGATTCACAGAGGGGAGACCACGTGAGGACACAGGGAGACCACCATCTACAAGCCGAGGGGGGAGGCCTCAGGAGAAACCGATCCTGCCAACATCCTGATTTCAAACTTCCAGCCTCCAGTACTGTGAGAATATGAATTTCTGGAACTCTGTTACGGCAGCCCTAGATAACAAAAGCAGTCCCTTCAAAATTTTTTGGTTTTGTTTTAATTAAAGAAATAGCAATAGTTTTTAGTCTTAAAAAAACATTAAGTTCCGTGGGTATCTTGGAAAACAACATAAGGTTACTTGATTCAAAATTAAGGGATTTATTTTCAATCACTTCTAACTTCAAATCTTTAAAGCCCTTTTTTCTTGGTCTCTTTTTGAGTCTTATCCCTTAACAGTAACATCATCTCAGTGTCTATCTGGTCTTATACTTTTATTAAGACAAGCCCTATACCTGATCTCGTTTTCCATTACAGCAGCCCAAGAGGGAAGTGGATTACCCCACTTTACAGACGAGGAAGCTGAAGGCGGAGAGCTTGCTGACTCCTCCTCTCTCACCCCATCTGAGAGACGCTCCAGGAAGCACGTGCGCCAGGGTCTCGCCAGACCCCTCACAGCAGCTTCCCTAAGCAGCCCTCTGAATGGGGGACGTGGAGAGCAAAGAGCCCAGGTACTGAGAATAGGGCACAGAATATTGCTGAGAAATATTGATTAAGTGACTGGCTTACATTTTTATTACAGGTACATTTGTGGATATTCTGCCCATCAGACTGCTGTTCAGATGCAAAGGTAAATTTCCAGTTTTTTCCTGATTCACTCGCTTAGGAAATCAGCCTCGTGTAGTGGTAAGAGCATTAAAGTGGGCGTGGGAACTAGGTTTGGATTCTGGCTCTGTCACATCCTGGTTGTGGGACCACCGGCAGTTCTCTTATTTCTCTGGTCCTCGGTTTTCTTATCTGTAAAACAAGGGTGTTGGATCAGATAATTTTTAAAAATTTCCCCCAGCTCGATAATGCCATAATTCTAGAAATGATAAGAAATGCTCGTAGGATGTTAGCTTCTCTAGCTTCTGCTGCTTCTCACTTTTCTTGCATATAAAGTGAGTTTTACTTTCTACTGGCAGGAAGTCATCTCTCAATTATCCGTGGGCAAAAGGGACACTTGGCGTTGACAACAGCTTTGCTGGCCTGAGGCCAAAGTCCCACTTCCCTGGGCAGGAAGGAACTTTGCAGCTTCCGTGTGGCCCAGTCTGACCAGTGACGGGGCAGAGGGGACTGGCCAGTCCTCAGCAGGCCTTTGGCTTCTTCGAGGGCTCCTGAGCCCCAGCCTCAGGGTCCCTTGAGCTGAGCATTGTGGGTATATCCAGCGGGCAAGTGACATCCTGGGGCTGAAATGGATGAGAACTGGGCACGATCCATCAGTGCCACACAGGACTGAGACTCCACGTGCCTGGCTCTTGCAGTTGCTTCCCTTCCTGCGTCCCTGTCACTGTTGCTCATTGTGGATCGCAGTTCCTCCAGGGCAGGGAGAGCTCGCATTTGCTATACCTTGTGTACCTAAGGGCTCAGTTAGCGGCGCCGAATGAGGATGCCGCCGGAAAACTCAAATACTCTCCAAGGAAGAGCACCTGTTTCGGCCCCTCAGGGCTGTTTCTGGATTGGATTTCTCCCCGCCAACCTCATATCTTACTTTCAAAATGGGAAGTAAATGGACCTTCGTTTCCTTGTCCTTTCCCAGGTGATTGGAATTACGTGACCCTGAAGAAAGTCCACACTTAGGTAGCTTTGGAACGGCCTCCCCGCTTCCTAAAATAGGACTGCAATTGCTGGCCTCTGCGCAAGGCGAGGGGATGGCCGCTGTGGGGTGGAGGTGAGCCCCGTGTCCCCTCCCCGCCGGCGGTGGATTCTCTCTGCAGCTGAGAGTTCGAGGGCGGTTTTCGGGGCTGCCCTTTCCCGTGGCGGGGCCCGTTGGGGCTGCTGCTCTGCCCAGCAGGCTTGTTCAGGGTATGTCTTCAGAGGCGTCAAAGCTTGAAAGGTTGACTGGTTTGTCTGTTTAATCAAATAACCAGATTTTTAAAAACTGAGTGACTGGTTGTTTCACTAATCACACAGATCAATAGGTTTCTTTGGCTCCAGAAATGGTCTTGATCGCTAACCTGTCAGTTTGAAAAGGACTGTTCCTTCTTTACTCCTTTCCCTGTTCACCATCCCAAGCGCAGATGTCAGCCTAGCCTGTGCTTGAGAGCGTGGCTGCTGGCCCTGCTCCAGACACAAACTAACCCCCTGCGGGCCTGCGGAAGGTCCTGCTAAGGTGGGCAGGAGGCTGCGGGGGAGCGTGCTTGTTCACGAGAGAGGGGCGAGTGAGCAGAGCGGGTGAGGGAGTGTGTGGGTAGCGTGCACGAACAGGTTACAGTGTGTGTTGTGTGGGCTACAGAAGTGTTCCATCTCAAGGAGGGTTTAGAAGGATCCAGACTGTTGCCTGGAGGTGGGAAGTGAAGGATACCGAGAGCATTCAACCTTCCAGGCTGGAGCTTGCTTTCCCACTTCTCTGCAACCAGCCCCTCTCCAGAAGCGCGTCCCACCACCCCCTCTACTTCACCTCATCTCGGAAAGACTTCCCTGGACACGAACCAGCTCTGCATCAGGACCCCACGGCCTCCCCCCTGGCTCTCTGAGCCCTGTCCCACCTTTCTCCCTCAAACACAGAGTCTGGCTTCTTGCCCTGGGTCTGACTGCAGTTTTGCTGTGCCCCATATGGGGCTTCATTTGTGACGGTAAGCCCCCTCTCCAGGATGCGCCTCCTCTCTGTGCCCTCCTGGCTCAGCCTCATGCCCCCACTCCCAGCAGGCCCTCCTGCCTGGGGTGAAGGATGGTTTCCCATCACAGGGCTGGGACCACGCCTGTATAGGTCACGGAGGTCACCTGAAACCCCTGTGCCTGTTGAATAGCAGCACCCTGCACACGTTTGCTGAATAAAGGAATATCACGTGCCTTTGGGAACTATTTTTTAAAGTCACGAACAGAGTACTCCACTGGGTTACTGTTGGTCTGACTCAGAAGATCATGTGTGTCCTCAAATATGCAGGCCAGCTCCTTTAATGCATAATTAATGCATTCTGCACACTGCCAGATAGCATTTCCCAAACACTGTTTTCTTCATGCAGTTCCTCCACTCAGAACTGTAGTGGCTCCTCTCTGAAAGCCAGTCTCCTTACCTGGCAGCCAGGACCCCCCGCCAGCCTGCCGCCATCTTCCTGTCTCAGCGCCATGCTGCACAGCCCTTCTTCCCAGCTGGACTGCTCTCCCTGCCGTCCCTGAGGTCAGATGCTCTTTCCTGCCTCCATGCTTCTGTCTTTGGACACACTCTCCCCTCCTGGTCACTCCACAGGAGCCAACAAGCCCTACCCAATGGTACTTTGTCCATGGATCCTCCTCGAGCCGTCCAACTCACAGTAACTCTGTCCATCCATGGCACCGTACGGCTGACAGCCTCTGCTATTCCCGGGACACTGCAGTGTGTGATGTTGTCTGTACCGCGGCCATGGATGATTTAATTCCGGGTGTGGAACTCCTGCCCACACTAGCTAGACTGCATGCCCTCACGGTCTGCTTCTCAGTGCCCCCTGCCTAGCCTACAGGGGCGCACATGTTAGCTGCTGCCCAAAAGTTGGTTGAATGAATGATTGATGGGCCAAGACTTCTCCCCCTCTTCCTCTGGGCAGGCTGGCCAAAGCCTCAGAAGCATGCTGGAAGAGAGAAGTAGAGACGTCCTCTGCCTGTGGACCTTGGGAGCAGCCTGGGGGCGGAGTGGCTGGGATTGTCCTGGGCTTCAGAGAGTGGGGCCACTCACAGGCGAACTGGGGCAGTCCCCACTGTCACTCCTCTGGGAGCAGCCCCCTGGGAGTGCCAGAGCAGGCTGCATAGGCTGGGGATGTGCATGGGCACCTGAGAAGGAAACTAGTGCACCCAAGGGAGGGCTCTGGAGCAGAGCCAGTCAGCGGCGTGCATGCTGTAACTGCGGCCGGCTGCAACCACGGCTTTTCTCCATGAAAATTAGTCAGTCATCTCTTAGAGTTCCACCTTGAGAGATGCAGATTTATCCCTCAACTCTGAAAACACGATCCATTGCTTCTGTATCAAAACAGCTCACTTCGTAATATCCATGGGCCGTGTATTTTCCAGGAATGAGTCTTTAAATCTCCTCTGGCAAATGTCTCTAACTGGCACTTTCTCATGGAATATGCATTATTCATATGCAGCAAAATGGATTTTCCCTTGAAGTTGGCGCTTAAATAACTATCACGTAGTGAAAGGACATGCAATGTGTCGTGATGCACATTGTTGTTATCATTAACGTGTTCCCTCTGTTGGTTGTTGAAAGTTGACAAGGCTCTAGCTCGGCCCTGGAGTTTCTCCAGCAGTTCAAAGACTGGGAGTTTTCCTCTGGGATTGTAACAAACAGCTAGCTGTCCTCCAGTATCCAATCTCCCCCTTTTACTTAGTAGGAGAAGCCTTGATTTTTATCTGGACACAAAATTTCTTGGCATAGGTATCACATTTCTGACCCTCTTTGGAGGTAGGTGTGCTCATGTGACTAAGTTCTGGTCAATGAAATGTAATGGAAGTATCATGTGTGACTTCAAATAAGTGCCCTTAAAGTAAGAACATGTGCTCTTCTTCTTCCCTTTTCTTTCATCTTCCTGAATGTTGGAATGCCAGCATAATGGCTCGAGTTCAAGCAGCCATATTGGATCATGAGGTAATATGCTGAGGAAGGGAGATAGCTGGATAGAAGGAACCTGGGTCCCCAATTATTGGGAACTGACATGTCCACCCTGGGCTTCAATTACATGAGACAAACTTATAAACTGTTTAAGCCATTGTTATCCTGGTTGTTTATCAATGCAGCCAATTATAATCCTAATGTTGTTGGTTGTTTTATACCTGTTTCTACCCAGCTCCCATGGGCCGCATCGCTTGTATTCCTTGCCCTCTGGCTTTTGATTACATCTAGCCAATGGGAGGCGCTGCAAGAGAATGGAGGGTGAGAATTGAGAGAGAAAGAAGGATATGTTTTTCCTTGCTCCATCAGTGCTTCAGTGTCTTGATACAGTGGCATTTGCTCCTCCTTCTTACTCCATGGTTCTTGCCAGAGACCTCTCCTCCGTGTCTCCAGTTATTTTTTCCTCTCATCTCTTTAGACATGAGGTAATAATGGCTGTTCAATATTTCTAATCTCTGGGATGCTCGGCAACCTTTGTGGATTCCTTTTATTGTGGCTACACTTCTGAAAATCATCCCTTGCTTAATTTCCCTTTAGTTATACATTTTAGTAGAATTCTGTTTCCATCTAGGATCTTGGCTGATAGACCAAGTGAGGCCAGTGGGAGAATTGCTTATCTTACTAGCCAGCACCTTCATGATCAAACAGTGTCAGCATTTTATGAGTTTGCTTTACACAGACTTTTCCTCCGTGACCCATGAGAACCATAACCTGGAATGGCCATCCCAGCTATGACCATTGACTATCCTATGAGCTATGTAAGCTTCTCCTATGGGCTCATCTACTGTCAGATGTGGCTGTGTCCTCAATGAGTTTTCAGCCACCCAGGGAATGTAAGGAACAAAGACAGGGATTAACTTTCACGTTGGGGGAGAGTGAAACTACTGTCATTGGGTAGAGCTGATGTGTTGGACAGTAGTGAGTAAGAAGGTAAGGACCTTCAAAACCAGGCAGAGAGCATTGAACTTCACTGGGAGCAATGGAAACTGGCAAATGTAAAGTGACAGGATAAAAGTTACCATTTTATCAAAATTTATTTGGCGAAAGTCAGTTGGCTTATTTTCCCTGCCTTCTGCTTGCCCACTTTTCCTTTCAGACCTTGTGACTGCTACTTGAAATAACTTCATAAATCTGGATGTGCTCCTGTTTCCATCAGCTCTTCAGTGTCAAAATGGATAAGTTGACCCTCCTTTACAATGACATAAAATGCCTTTTGTGACCCAGCTCCAGCTTGTCTCTGGAGTCTCATCTCCAGCCACTTCCATCCACCTGCCTTTTGCTGCAGCTCCCGTGACTGGTCATCATTTCCTGAACATACCACACACATGCAAGCTTCTGAGCCTTTGCATGTGCTTTTCCCTCCAACCCAACACTGTCTAATAGAACTTTGTGTGATGATGGAAATGTTCAATATCTACACTGTCCAACATGGTAGTCACTAGCTATATGTGGGTATTGACCACTCAAAATGTGCCAAGTGCGACTGAGAAACTGAATTTATAGTGTTACTTAATTTTTTTGCTGAGGAAGATTTGCCCTGAGCTAACATCTGCTGCCAATCTTCCTCTTTTTGTGTGTGAACTGCCACCATAGCGTGGCCACCGTCCAGATGAGTGGTGTAGGTCTGCGCCTGGAAACTGAACCCATGCTGCTGAAGCAGAATGTGCTGACCTTAACCACGAGGCCACCAGGGCTGGCCCTAATATTTCTTACTTTTAATTAATAAAATGTAATTTAAATTTCCATCGTTATATTCAATAGTAATATGTAGCTAGCAGCTCCCATATTGGACACCATGGCTATAGCTGAAATGTTCTGTCCTTCTACCTCCCCTTACTCCCACTGGGGGTCCAAAACACCCCTATGTATCATCAAGGGCAAATTTAAATGTTATTGTCTCAATGTAGCTTTCTGTCACCTCCTCCTCACCCCATCAGACTTAATTACTCCTCCAGCTGTGTTCCCTGTCACTTTACCCCTGCCAGTACCTGTCACACAGCATGGGGCCTCTCTTCCTTCCTTACTGGCACCTTATTTTTCTCACACTTTAGCTGTATAGTGCTAATTGCATTTGTCTGAGTGAGCCATGCCCTCTTGCCTCTAGGGCTTCACATACGCTGTCACCTCTGCCTAGAGCACTCTTCCCTACCCCTCTCCCCTGGCCAACTAATGCTTTATGACTTCAACTTAGATATCTATTATTCTAGGAAGCTTTCCCTTATACCATCCCCCATCCAAAGACTAAATTAGGGTCCTTCCTTCCTAAGTACTCCCATAGAGTCCTATAGTTACACATCATAGTTCTCTGCATTGTACATGTGTTTGTGGCCTGTTTGCCGCTCTGTGCCTTCAATCTCTTTGAGGACAAGGACTGGTTATTATTCAAACATCTATCACAGTGCCCAGTACATAGTAACATGAGCTGAATATGACCAAAATCCTCCCAGTGGAGAGATAATAATTGGGCTACTGTCCATGGTCCTGAAATAGTACAGCTGGGAAGCACGCAGACTACTCCACGTCCAAACTCCGTGGCAAAGTAGAAACCAGGTTATGGAATATGTATGGGGAGAGGAGAGGGGGTATAAGATACAGGATATAGGAAAGAGAGAAAGATACAGTGGCATAGCTACTCTCCAGGAAAACAAAATCTTGCTGTTATATCCAAATTATTGATGTTAACAAGAAAGAAGCCACAATCAAAAATGGATGAACTAGTGAACCCCTAAAGGAGTGTATGGTTTGTGTGTGCAAGTGCCAACTTGAACAAACACATTCACACAAGCTGGCAATGCCGGCTAGGGAGAAACGGAATGGCTGAAGTGATATTCTCAACTATTCTTAGGTGCTAATAGTTTGTCTTTGTTTCTATTTTTTCCTTCTTAAAATATCTGTTCTTTACACTGCCCATAACAAATTAGAATTTATGTCCCTTATGTTTTATAATTGTTGTAGCTGATTTTCTGTGGCTGTTTTGTTGTTGCTGTCAATTTTATCACATCATTGGCAGATAATTTAATGAAAATCAATTTCTTCTCCTATACTCTGGGATATTATTCTGCTCTTTTCTCATATTTTCAATACCCTTTCTCCACTCATCCCTCCATCACTCTCAGCTGATGACCTTACTTCTCATTTCACAATGAAATTTCATTTCATTTTCATTTCATTTCACAATTCTCAATTGAAAATAACAAGAAACGAACTATCCTCTCAATGAAAAAAAAACTTACGGATATAAATGTCTGTGTCTTCCTTTCTGCCCAGTGGGAGATTCATCCACATGACTACTAAAGGCCAAATCCTTCACTCATGTTCCAGGGGCCGTCTCTTCTCATCTAGTCAAGGACTTTGTTCCAGCAGCTATATTCTCTTTGACTGAATATTTTCCTTGTCCTGAATCATTTCCTGTCCATACAAATGTGCTCTAATATTTCCCATCTTTTAGAAACCCTCCCTAAGCCTATATCCTCCTCCAGCTTCTGCCCCACTTCTCTGCTCTCCTTTATAGCAAGACTTGAAAATAGTGGCTATGCTTTCTGTTTCCACTCTCCCTTTGACCCTTTCCTGTCAGGCTTCTACCCTGCCACTCTACTAATATCACTCTTTTAAGATCGCTGATTATCTCCACATTGCTAATCCAATGATCAGCTTTCGCTCTTCTTCTTTCTTGACCTCTCACCCCTCCCCCATTTGATGCAATCAGTCAGTCTTGCTTCCTTGAAGCAAGCACTGGACATGTCTTCTTAGTCTTCTCTACTGAAGCCTCCTCTTCCTCCAAACCTCTAAGGGTAAGCTCTGTCTTTGGATATTTTCTCTTCACTATCTGTATTCACTCCCTTGTGATCTCATTCGGTTCCATGGCGTTAAACACCATCTACATGGGGGCACCTCACAAATTTCATCCACTAGCCTCACCTCTCTTTGAAACAAAAGACACATCGAGGCAGCTGCCTCCTTGACATCTCCACTCATATGACAGGAGGGTAGGATGATCCCAAATTACAGTTTTCCCAGAACAGTTCTGATTTATGACTGTTGTCCCTGTTTAGGTATTAATAGCAATTCTTCCATTCAAAAATGTCCCAGTTTGGGTGACATATTATGTGTCTACTTATATTAGTTTCCTATTGCTGCTGTAACAAATTGCTACAAACTTAGTAGCTTAAAACAACACAAATTTATTACTGTACAGTTCTGTAAAGTGGGTCTCACTAAAGTCAAGATGTCAGCAGGCTGCGTTCCTTCTGGAGGCTCTAGTGAAGAATCTGTTTCTTGACTTTTCCAGCTTTAAGATGCTGCCTGAACTCCTTGGCTTGTGGCCACTTCCATCTTTAAAATCAGCAAGGCTGGTCAGTCTTTCTCACATCACATCACTCTGACACTGACTCTTTCCCTCTCCCTTCCATATTTAAGGACTCCTGTGATTATATTGGGCCCTAGCAGATAATCCAGGATAATCCTATTTTAAGGTCAACTGATTATCAGCTTTAATTCCATCTGCAATCTTAATTCTCCCATGTCACGTAAAATAACATTCACAGGTTGTAGGGATTACGACACGGACGTCTGTAGAGGGCCGTTACTCTGCCACCACACCATCCAGTAGGCTTCCCAAACTTAACATGCCCAATATTGGCTCTTGGTTTTCCCCAAAATCTTCTCCCTCTGTAGCTTCCCATCTCAGTAAATGGTGCACCATTTATACAGTTGCTCAGGCCAAAAACCTTGCAATCACCCTTGAATCTTTGTTACTCTCAAACTCCATATCTAATCCATCAGCAAATCCTATCTCTTTCATTACTTTTAAGACATATATCATACTCAACTACATGTCATGCCCCCCACCAACCCGTTACCATCTTACTCCAAACCACGGTCTTCTCTCACCTGGACTATTGCAGTAGCCTCCCACATGGTCTCCAGCTTCTATTCGTCCGCCTCCCTTTCCTGCCCATTTACTCTCCACAAGTCAGCCTGGGAGATCCTCTTCAAACATAGGAGGCCATGGTCATTCCTCTGCTCAAATGTTCCTGTGATTTCCCATCACTTGGAATAAAAATCCAAGATCCTCGGGCACTCCGGCTCGGCCGCCCCGCCACGCTCTCGCCTTGCTGCTCCCACCACAGCCCCAGGGCCCCTTACCACCACCACCATGGACGCCATCAAGAAGAAGATGCAGATGCTGGAGCTCAACAAGGAGAATGCCTTGGATTGAGTGGAGCAGGTGGAGGCCGATAAGGCGGAGGAGGACAGGAGCAAACAGCTGGAAGATGAGCTAGCGTCGCTGCAAAAGAAACTCAAGGCCACCAAGATGAACTTGACAAATACTCAGAGGCTCTCAAAGATGCCCAGGAGAAGCTGGAGCTGGCAGAGAAAAATGCCACTGACGCCGAAGCCAATGTGGCCTCTCTGAACAGACGCATCCAGCTGCTTGAGGAAGAGCTGGGTCATGCCAAGGAGTGTCTGGCAACAGCTCTGCAGAAGATGGAGGAGGCCAAGAAGGCAGCAGATGAGAGGAAGAGAGGCATGAATGTCATTGAGAGCCGAACTGAAAAGGATGAAAAGAAAATGGAAATTCGGGAGATCCAACTGTAAGAGGCTAAGCACATGGCTGAAGATGCCAACCGCAATATGAAGAGGTGGCCCGTAGGCTGGGCCTTATTGACAGTGACTCGCAATGTGCAGAGGAGCAGGCTGAGCTCACAGAAGGCCAAGTTCGACAGCTGGAAGAACAATTAAGAATAATGGACCAGACCTTGAAAGTGTTAATGGTTGCAGAAGGTAAGTACTCGCAGAAGGAAGACAAATATGAGGAAGAGATCAAAGTCCTTTCTGACAAGCTGAGGGAGGCTGAGACTCGGGCTGAATTTGCAGAGAGGTCAGTAATTAAACTGGAGAAAAGCACTGATGACTTAGAAGACGAGCTGAACGCTCAGAAACTGAAGTACAAAGCCATCAGCCAGGAGCTGGACCACGCTCTCAACGATGTGACTTCCATGTAAGTTTCTTTGCTTCACTTCTCCCAAGACCTTTTCACCAAGCAGAATGTTCCAGCTTTCTGAGCTCTGCAGTTTGTCTCTTCTCCAGCTGAGCCTGGTTCTTTCTTTCAGCTTCCTGCCGTAGGGCCAGGCACACACTGTGCTTTCTACTGTACAGAAGCTCTTCATTTCATTATAAACACAGTATAACTGTTTAAAAAAAAAAAATCTAAGTTTCTCACCACGACCTGCACGGCCTTTCCCCGTGTGGCCCTTACACCCTTTTCTGCCTCGTTTTCTGCCCCTCTGCTCCCACTCTTTCCACTCCAGGTTCCGCACTTTCTCGTCAGGTACCCCCATCTCAGAGATTTCACATGGTGGCTCCCTCAAGTGGAGAATCGCCTCCCCACATATTTGCCTGGCTCTCCTTTACTGCATCGAGACTCCGCTCAAATAGCACCCCTCAGAGCGGAGTTCCCTGGCTATGCGTCCAAAAATTACTGCCACCCCTCTGGGTGTCTATTTATTGTCAGTCCCTTACACTGGGCTGTGGGCTCCCTAAGGGTGGGGACTTGGTTTTATTCACTTCTTTATCTCCAGTGTCCAGGACAGTGCCTGACTCAAAGCCGGCACTCGATAAATATGTGTTGAATAAACAGATGTTACTGGGAGTTACGCATTTACTTGCTTACTTTTCCTCTGGGAACTTTGAGGTGGGGCTGGGGGCGTGTACCGGTTCATACATATCTCATCTGAGCTACCTGCTCAGTAAGGATCTGTGGTATGGATGAAGATTTCCCGTGCCCGGAGTGCCTGGTTTCAAGCCAGCTGAAAACAATTATAAAAGTCCTTGGTAGGCTCTATAAGACCTACCTATTTCAAAACTAGCTCAACTGTCTTTGAAATTAAAATTGCTAGTTCCGTCCCACACCCACACTCATGGAATGGCTAACCCTTAAATGGTGCCAATTATGTGCCAAAGACCACTCTAAATTCTTTCCATGAATTACTCATTTAATCCTCACAACAACCCTAAGAGGAGAGAGTGACTAGTGTCCCCATTTTATAGATGAAGAAACTGAGGCACAGAGATGTTAGCAATCCCTCGAAAACCCCCACCTCTAGGAAATGGTGGAGGCAGAATTTAAACCAGGCAGTCAGCTCTGAAGCTTAAGCTATTTCTACCTGGAGCCCAGGCTCTGGGGACAATGTCACGTCTGCTCCGCACGGAGCCTCTCCCTTTAGCGACACTAACCAGCTGGTTTGCTCTCCGGATCTAAGGAAGAGCTTCAACCTGTATTACGTACAGGCTGTGCTATGCCTTTGGTTGAAAATACATCTTAAGCTGGGAAAATATCAAGCCGTTATTTCCTTTTAGGGTCTAATGTTGCAAACTGAGACATTCCCCAGCTCTCCCCTCCCACTTATGACTATACTCTCAAGGAAGAGAAAGTCAGGCTCCAATCTCTGGTCTCCTTCTTTGACTCCAGGGAGAGCTGGGAGTGTAGGAATCTTCAGGGAACTGCTGCCTGTTAACTGAAGCACAGGCCTGCCTGCTGGAACAATTCTCGTTCCAGAGTAAAATTGCTCAGTAATGATGCTGACCTCACCCAAGGTCCTTACCGGCTGTCGTCTCTGGTTTATGAACACCTTTATTCTCTTCAGGAAATCTGTATTAGTTTGGATCGGGGAGGCTTATTAATTTTTAAATTACTACTAGTTCTAATTATATGGATAGCCATGTGCTCTCTGTCTATATATGTATGTAATACAGTGACTAATAATTGGGATGCAATGTGTGGTGTGGACAGTATATTGCTTTAGTGCTGTGCACGCTGGGAGTTAATTTTGTCTCTGCCCCTTACTATGGTGAAATATTGGGCGGGTCCATCAGCCTCTTTGAGCCTCTTTTTCCTCATTCCTGCTCACAGCGTTGCTGAGAGTCTCAGGGGTAACGAATCTAAAGCACTTAGCCCAGGGCCCGGGGCATGGCAGGGCTCGACAGCACTGGCTATGATTATGGATGTTATAACACATCCTCTGGGAACCTTTCAAAAGCGACCTCCCCAGGTTTGGATCCACACTCCCTCTGTGCGCACAGATGGTCGCCTTCTCAGGTGAACCGCAGAAGGCCTGTTGCAGGCAGGCGGGAGGGGCCAGAAAGATAGCGTGGCCCAACAGTGAAAAAAACATCACGTCTGTGGTTTCCGACCCATGCATGAGGCTGTTTTGTTATTGAGCTTAGTATGTCCCGATTCCAGTTTCCTTCTGCACCGATGCCGTCACCCACCCAGCTGCTTCTTTAACCCGTGGGCCTGGGTTTGCCACAGAGATGGCTGATCCTGTGCAGCCTCCATTTCTCCCTTAGGACTCACAGGCGCACGCGAAAACACCAGCAGCTCTGCTTTTTTACTTTTTTCCAGGGACGCTCATCTCCCTGCCTAACTGAGCTTGAAAACATTTTCCTACCAAGCGCTGTCCTGAGACCGAACTACCGGGCAGAGGAGAAAAGCAGAAATTACAAAGGTAGGCAAGCCCCGCTCACGGGACTCCAGGGAAAGGGCGCCCTCTGGTGTTTGCTCAAGGCCTGTGCATCAGCCCTGGGGGCTGCCCAATTTCACCTCGAGAGCCAAGTCTCTACAAAGGAAATCTTTTACCGAAAGTCTTGTTTTGCAGAAATCCTTTTCTACAAGAGGAATCCTCTGGGTAAAATGAACTGCGTCTTTAATGAGAATGGATGAAGTTATTCGGACCTCAGCTTTCATCAGGCAGTGGTTATCTTTTTAACGGACCTAGGCATTTGACAACTGTGCACTGTGACTTCAAAATGGAAAATAAAGCCCATACAGCGGGGAGGAGGTGCTTCCTCTGGTCGAGTCTCTCTCTCGCTCTCTCCCTCTTGAACTTTTTACTCTGATATCCCAAGAAGTGTTTTAGAATAGCAGATGTGGCTCTCTTTTCCCAGTGAGACAAGAATGATGTCCAGTCCATTTTCTCTGTTGTTGTCTTTACAAGCTTTGCCCACAGAAAGCAGACCCTCTGTGCACCGCCAGCCCATCCACTCCGGGCTTGGACTTACACCCTTTAAATGAGCCACCTGGGGTCTGGGGTGACAGGGCCCTTCCCTCCCTCGGATGGATTATTCCATCAGATTAGATGAGAAGGGACTTGGGAAGTGGCATCTTTGGCTCTAGGGCACTGTAAATACCAAACCCCTCCCCTCCTTGTGTCCTGCGAGCCTGGGGAGAGCTTCATGGAGATGGCCAGACCAGCAAGGCCAGAGCCAGGGAAGTGCTGTTATCCAAAGGACACGCATGGAGCAACTTTGTTCTTTGCTAAGAAGGAAATGTAATTGAGACTTAGAGCCTTTCTCTGGGCTTTGTGGAATAAACCGGCAGTGACCCAGTGAAGGCAGTTCTGTGCCAGAGTTTTGGAGGGTGTTAAAGCATGACAGTAATTCAGTTTAATAATAGCTTTTGTGTTGGCCCTCCAGGGACTCTCTTCGTTCCTATTTTCCTCTGCCCTATGTGATCTTTAGTCGCCCTTGGATGCAGAGAGACTCCTAGCTGGAAACTTTGGATTTCTTATTTCAAACTTGCCATAAAAAGTGTTGTCCCCCACCCCCACCATATATTCTGCGTCTGTGGTGCAGACGTTCTGCAGCTGGTGCAGACCGAGTCTCGGCTCGTGTGATTCTGCTTGCTTAATTATTGTTTTCTCCTCTTAATTGCCAGCAGTGATCTAACTCTAATGTGCTTGCTAATGGGCACAGCTTAGAAGTTTCACGTGGAAAGATCTGGAAGAGTCGTTCGTTCATTACCGTCACTAAACGTTCCCATATATATTCTCACTTGATGTGTGCGGAGGCAAAAATAATAAAAACCATAAAATTCCATGGAGATATGAGGAAGTATAATGTTCATAAAGAGAAAGTTGCGGCTTTAGCTTAGACTTATAAAATGCTAACGTTGAAATGACCTGGAAAGACCTTTGATTTTATCTCTGAGGAAGCTCAGGCTCAGAGATGTATAATGCCCTTTGCTGGGGTCTCACAATCACCAAGTGAGACCAGACCCTGGCCTCCGGGCTCCCGTCCTGAAGGCTCGCTCTGCAGAGGCTTTGTCCTTATAGATGCATCTGCGCATCCTGCTGCCTGAACTGAGCTCTCACAAGTAACAGCCCAGGATGCTCACAACATTGATAACGGTGAAAACTGGGAAACAATCTAGCTGGCCAACATTAAGAAAATCATAAAACAAATGGTGATATACTTAGGTAATATTATCTGAATATCATACAATTATAATTATATATTGCATATTATAATTATATATTATATTAGTATTGAAAATCATTTTTGGAAAAAATATGACTTGGTAGGATACTCATAATATTGAATTAAAAAAATCTGGCTACAAAACTGAATACATACATTAGCAATTTTGTTTCATACATGTGGTAATAAAGAAGAAGAAATACAGCAGTGATTTTTTGAGGTGACAAGATTGCGAACTTTGTTCCCTTTTTTAAACTTTTCTATGCTTTATAGATTTTCCACAATTTGCATGTCTTAATTAAATTTATAATGAGAACAAAATAGAGATTTTTTTAAGACAAAAAGATATAATCGAGCCTTAGCAACTTGAAAGAGATTCTTCTCAGACTGAGAGAATTACAGAGGATTATGAAGAAATTCATAGAAGCTGGAGCTATTTGCACAGCCGCTGTGGAATTATTAAGTGGCGAAACTTTAAGTGAAGAAGACACGTCAGCACCTCGTGCTCTTACATTTCCTCCTGTTCCTTCTTCCCTCGAACAATTTCTGCTGTGTGCGCAGAGGCTGCTATGAGCCTGAGCCGTTGCATGTGTTGGCAGCACTAACGAGGCGGAGTGTGGCTTCTCTTTCTAAGCACATGCGTGTGTGCGTGCGTGTGTAATGGGATGATTACATTGGCATAAATAATGTAATTATTTATAAATAAATAATGATTACATTATTTAGCTTCTGATCTAATAATCTTATCTCTGGGAATTAACAGGGAAGAAAAAATAAAGTAGAAACAGCTATATGCCTCAAGATATTAATTCTCAGATTATTTCAAACAGCATAAAATTAAGCAAAACAAAAAGTTCCAAAAAGAGGAGGATTTGTAATAAAACTACAGCACATTTGGAATGACATCATGAAGAAACACAATACAAAGAAATGCTTGTGATATAATATTTGAAAATCAGAACATAAAAATGTGTATTATTTTATTTGTTATGAACATAACTATATAAGATATATGCAGAAAGAAAAAGTTTTCTATTTTGTTAGAATGGTTGCATTGTGGATTACTTTCTCTATTATACTATTTTTAATACTAAAAAAATGATGACAATTGCTCCATCGGTTTTGTGAGGTCCGCTCCTGCTGGGTTGGTTATTTACAATGGTCACAAACAGTGTCTACATGATGCAGAGGTCGCCAGGCAGTCTCTGGAGTCGAATTGATTGAGTTCACAAGGCTCATTCTACCACTTTCTAGCTGTGTGGGCTTGAGTAGCTTACTTAAGCCTTTGTTTTCTCATCTGTAAAATGGGAGATCATGAAAGGATCTGAGCTTTGGAAAGAAGTTTTAATTGTTCCCAGGGTGAACTGGATGGTGAAGGCTCCGCCAGAAACCTTCATGGAGAGACATGTCACGCTCTAACCCGGGGGAGAGGCCAAAACCAGAGGCGCGGGCAGAACTGTGAGCTGGGGCAGAATCCCAGGCGACGAGTCAGAGAAGCAGGTGTAAAGGCTTCTACCACTGCAGGAAAAGGAGCGGACTCTGCAGAGAGCAGCAGGACAGACCCCTGAGGGCAGGGAGCAACAAGTTGAAAGAGGGAAAGATGGTGGTTCTGGGGCAAGGGCCTACCACTGATTTTTGTTTTGCCGGTACCCTTATCTATCTATCTATCTATCTGTCTATCTATCTATCCATCTAATCTGTCGTCTATCTATGCATCTATCTGTCATCATCCATCTGCCTATATATTTTAAACTTTTGAAAAATTTCAAACATCGTAAGTAGAAAGAATGGTATAACAAACCCTTATGTACCCATTACCCAACTTCAACAAAACAAATGTTTCATCTATTATCGCAAGCACCTACACCCCCTTGCTGGATAATGCTGAAGTAATCGTTTTTAAGCACATCTGTAGGTCTTTGGGATGTACCTCTAAAAGATGCAGGCTTTTATTTCATATGACCACAATGTGATCATCATACCTGAAAAGTTAGCAACAGCTCCTAAGGGTGCTGTTTGAGGACCTGCCACACAGGCAGTGCATGTGAGGACCTGCTGCATTTAAACAGTCAGAGGGGCAACCGGGAGCCCAGCCCAGCCCTGACATCACCCTTCCCTCAGCACCGCAGAGCAGGCGGCTCTGAGAACCACCGGAGTCCTCATCCACCTGGTGAGAAGTTGGCAGACTAGGCACAGGGCTTTGCACGATGCCAGCACTGAAAGTGCAAAGTCAGGGCCTGCGCTCTGGAGGCGTCCTGCCAACAGGCCCCAAGCAAACAGCTTATGAGGGGGCTGCAGGGCGGGGTCCTCAGGTGGTGCCACAGGGCCCAGGGGGTGCTCTAGAGGGAGGGAGAGGCAGGGAGTAGTTGAAAGGCTGCATCCCACACACTCGACCAGTGAGTCCACTTTTACTTGTTTCATCTCCCAGGCTTCCAGAACAGTATCACATGGAGAAACTGTTCCACGCCAGAACAAAGCTCTCCGCGGAGAGGGTCCTTCGCTGCTCAGGGAGGCATCTGTGCAAAGATGCGCGGAGGCGGGAGAGCACAGGATGTGGGCTGAGACCCCACCTCCACCTGACCTCAGATCAGCCACTTACCCTCAGATGCATCATCTGCAAAGTGAGGCCGACACGGGTCTGCACGGATTAGATGAAATTAGGTACTGACAACACCTAGCACATACTGGGTACTTCGTGCATTTTAGTTGATATGATCTAAATATAACTGCCAAACTGATGAATTGCCATATTGAGAAGCTTACAAGATATTATTTTTCAGGAAATTTAGAAAAATGTGTTGTTATATTTCTGCATACTGGTGCATGCTAATTTACATAAATTACTATGTGGCTCTCCCAATGACCTAATTCTAAGCCCGTGGAATAAACTAGCCTCCAGCAAGCAAATTCCAGCCCGGCATCACAGTCACAGCACTAGGTGGACAGTGGCATTCTTAAGCAAAGGAATTATCTAAGGAATTATTCTCTTGAGCGTGATGTAGGCAGAGGTAAAGGAACCGAGTACAAGTGTCCCGGATCCTGGGAATATTTGGTGGCCCTAAGCATGAGATTCTTCTCAGATGGATCTTTCTCTTATTATTTCAGCTTGAGGAAATTAGAATCATTTTGAAGTGTGATTCATTGTGACTCCATCAGCATCAATGCAGGGCTCAGAGCTTTAGTCTCCCAGGAGAAACTTTCCCTGACGTTGCTTGCTATGATTCACTACCACGTAGCAAAGAGAAGAGATGGGTGGTGAGGGGCCCCCCCTTTTTGGAGGAGGGGGAGGGGGTGAGCAGAAGGGAGAGGGTGGGATGCCACGTGAGGGCAGCGTCGGGAGTCGGCAGGCTGATGCAGCACTGAGGTCCTGGAGGGTGAATTTGTCTTCTGCTGAAACACAGCTGCGCTCAGCTGGAACCAACAATACCCTGTAATGCAGCTGAGTTTCCCTCCCCTTTTCGCTCTCCTGGCAGCGACAGCGGGCCTGGCTGCAGGGATGGGTTTGCTGGATCTTTAGCTGGCCTTCTGCTCTCCAGGAGGGCCATTCTCCCGTCCCCCGGGGTAATGGGCTGTAACTTTCGCCTGATGAAATTGCCATTGCTTTCCAGCTCACTTTAACGTTTCTGGTTCTTGGCACAGAAATTGACATTCCCCACCACCCATTATAAAAGCAGGAATGAAATGTTTGCCTGGCACTTGTCAGCCCAGAATTCTGAGTGGATTTCTTTAATCCTCTGTTGTCATGGCGATGTGGAAACAGTAGCCTCCTAATCGTGCACAGGTAAAACCACAGGGATGGGGCAGCTGGTTTGACCTGATGGTTTCCTCTGGCTCCTATTAAAATCCAGGCTAGGGAGGGCTCTGCTCCATATAAATCACACTGGCAGCCGGGCTCTGATGTGCTGAGACCCCACCGCCGTGCTCATCAGCCCGAGCGGGCCCACCCCAGCCCGTCGTAAATCCTTCTTTCTCTTTTTCTCGGCATTTGCCCTCATTTCCCTCAAACACAGTCCACTGCATTTGACTAACTTTAATAAAGGATTTTATTCGTGTCCCAGGGCCCTGAGAGCTGCAGCCCCCAATACTAAAGGAGCCCCAGTCTCTCAACCTTTTCCCGAACAAAGGACGAAATGAGAATTCCAAGCTCCTGCACAGAAGCGTTCTCTTTGGACAACTGAAATAGTTAAGGAATACGTTCCCAGGAGCAAGTAGTGGTAGGAGAACTCTGTCTTGGGAAAAGAGGGTACGACTATTCTTTTGTTTCAAAGGGCAATAATGCCACAGTGTACCAGGAGAAAAGCGGTGACAGCACCGGGGGGCCCAGGTTGAGACTGGACTGGGCCCCTGGAAGACAGTGAAAAGACAAACCCTAAAGCCTAAATGAAGCCAGAAATGCCCACTGGAGATTCGCCCTGGAAATGTTCTGGTGCGCAGTGGGGGAGGTGCCCATGTTCATCACAGGTAGAAAATCTGAGGGGTAGGGAGGCCGTCACAGAAAACAGGCTCTGACTCGTGATCTCAAACCCAGCTGAATTTACACACAGCTTTGCTCTTGTCAGCTACAGGAGGTCCCAGGGCAAATCGAGAAGCCAAGGACACAGTCTGGTGGGCTGATCTGAGCAGTCCTGCCTCCCACTTATGTTTATGTTTTGATAGGACTGCTCCTGATGAAGTGACATAAAGAATAAAAATACCCCTAACGTCAAAGGAGTTTATAATTTATCAGAGTGGATAGGCACTCAGTACCCTGGAATGAGGCACAGGGGCTGCGAGAGGCTGAGCGCGGTTTGTGCTGCTCTTCTCTGCATCCACGCTCATCTTAGCCCTGGGTTCTCGTCCCCGGCCTGAAGTCCACCCTCTCCTTGGAGGAGTTCTCTGTTCATTTGGACATCTACCCCTCAGAAGGTTCAACTGCTCTTCGGCATCCCACTCCATGGGGCTCCCTGTTCCCTTGTCATCACCAGCACCGTTCCATCCATCAACTGTAACTCCAGCTTCCCATCCTCATGTGGACCTGCGATCCTTCCAGCCTTTTCACTTTCTTACTGCCATCTTGTCACAACGTGTGGTCCCAAGCCATTTTCTCTCATCATCAGCTGCCTCTGGCTTTGGTTTCTTCCCCAACAACCCAGAGCCCACATCTACCACAGCAATTTTCCTCTCCCCAGCTCCCTAGACTCTCTTGCCCTCCCATCACACCTACCCTAAAGAACCCCAACCTTAAGGCAACACAACCACTTGACTTCTTCAGCCCTATACCTGGACCCCTGAGTCCCAGTGGAGAAAATCAGGCCCCCTGCACACTGATGCTGCCACCCAGATGGGCTCTCAATGCAGCCTAACCAGCTTGCACACCTCCTCCGTCAGCTCCCCTCTCCACCCACCCTGGAATGCGCATTAATGTTATCTATGTACCCGAGTCCTCCCTCTCTTCTTTTCTAGCAGACAGTTTTTCTTCCCATTATACTAAGAAAATGAAAGTCACAAGATAGGGACTCTCCAAGCAGCCCCTTCCCAGGCAGCCTTGTAGATTTACCGCGTCTGCACCCACCTGTGTCTCCCTCTCATGGCTCCGTCAGATAGGTGTGCTCTTCTGCCTCTAAGGTTAATCCTCCCACCTGTCCTTTGGAACTCACCTTAGTACATCCTCGAAGATCTTGTTCAAACAACCACTACTATGCTGTTTTCTGAGGCTGCAACCTCACCCTCCCTATAGACTCTTTCCCTGAAGCCACATAAACATTCTTGCCCCTTCCATCTTTCAGAAAAACCAAATGACCCCAATCCCAAATCTCCCTCCAGCCACCATCTGTTCTTGTATATGTTCCTTTTCAATATACTGCAAACCACTCTCCTGAAATTGCTCCCCTTAAATTTGTCAATGGTTTCCACTTTTTATTTTGCTAAATCTGTTACACACTTCCTCTCCTTTTCTTGCTGGACAAGTTACGCTCTTGCCTGGCATGTAGCACCAGTGAGAGACCCCTGGACTGGAAACTGTTCCTTCCCATGGCTTCTGAGATGTCTCTCCCTTCTAATTTTCCTGCTACCTCTCTGCTCACTTCTAGAAAGTATCCTTTGTGGAGTTGTCTCTCTCTGTTTACCTCTTAAGTATCAATGTCTACAGAGTTTCCCTTTGGCCTTTACTTTTCGTGCTCTCCTACCGGCTCTCTCAGGGGACCTTTCTCAGCCCGTGGTTCTGGCTGACATTTAGATTCTGTGTCCTGAGTCCTTGTATCTGGCTGACCACTTGCCTGTGATCAGGACCTCTGACCTATTTTGTGCCTTCTCTTGAATGTGTACATGAGCCCCACTCATTCATAGGCCCTGGAGTGGATTGTAGGGGATGAAGAGATCTGTCAATTATCGGATCATAATGACTGAGTTCACATGGTTTTGTGATTTTTAATAGCTATGTTCGTTTGATATGCTTTGCCATTGGTTAATTCTACTTGCCATTTTAATTCTACTTTTTTTATACAACCATGTCCAAGAAACCAACAAGAAACCCAGAACCTGCATCAGAACATGTCTCAAGTCTTCTGGGATACTGATGTTATGCTGTAGGCTGTGATAAACAGGTTGGCAACATTCACTGCTTTTTCTTATTGATAAAAAGGGGATCTGACACAAACTTAGCAAAGCTCCCCAAATTAACTAAAAGAAATCAAGATCATTGTTGTGTCTGAGCCCAGTGAGGAGAGTGAGACTACAGGGATCTGGGCAGACACGGAACCTAGCATATCAGACACTGACAATTCATCTCTCAGGGACATCATCCCAGGATCCTCTGGGAATTTCGGCTTCTGTGATCTCTGCCCACCCACCCAAAGTACCAGGCAGGGGAACCTTGTAGTTCTGAGGACAGTGACAAAACACTCCCTGACTTTGTGAAGAGAAAATGAGTTTCTCCAGTAGAAAAAAAGATGTGAAAAATTAATTTCTTGCTCAGTTTTTGGTTCTCAAGTGTGAATAAAAAGATGAAGGTGATTTTTTGAGAAACTAGGGAAGGATTTGGAATTCTCTTACTAGAATATTAATTTCAATCATGAAAAATAGCTCTGAAACTGAAAGACACTATTTTAGGTGGGATTTTTCTCCCATTGATTTTTTTTTTTTAATTTTAAGCTTACAGAAAAAATGAATAGAATAGTTTGATGAATACTTGGATACCCTTGACCTAATTTCACCCATCTTTAACATTTTTTGGTGAACTGGGTTTTTTTTTTTTAAAGATTTTATTTTTTCCTTTTTCTCCCCAAAGCCCCCCAGTACATAGTTGTATATTTCTCGCTGTGGGTTCTTCTAGTTGTGGTATGTGGGACGCTGCCTCAGCGTGGTCTGATGAGCAGTGCCATGTCCGCACCCAGGATTCGAACCAACGAAACACTGGGCCGCCTGCAGCGGAGCGCACGAACTTAACCACTCAGCCATGGGGCCAGCCCCGTGAACTGGGTTTTTAATGTGTCTCTTGATGGTATTGGCAGCTTTGGGGTTTACTTACAATTTGAACAATTGGAAACAAATGATTATTAAGAATGAACTCACAGGAGCCAGACACTGCTCCAGACCCAGAGATACACCAGTGACAAGGACACACAGGATCTCTATTGTTGTGGAACTTGGCTTCATCTTGTAGGGAAGACAGACATGCAGACAATAAATAAATACAGCATGAAGGCAATATAATTTGAGGTAGTAAAAGGACTCAATTTTAAATGCTTGTAAGCCAATTAGTCGAGCTATAAAATTTGATCATGTCCTTCAAGATGTCGGTAAAGGCACCTTCTAGAGCCCTGCAGAAGGCAGCTGGAAGCTCCCCTTCAGAGAGCGCTAATGCCCCTGAGCAGGGCCCCGGCCAGCACCCAGGGGCTGTGGAGCACCAGGGCCTGTGGACATCTCCTTTGAGAAGTTTGCCTGAGAAGGGCAGGCTCATGGCTAGGCTAGGCGAGAGGGGGTCGGGAGGCTCCCCTCGATCAACTCTGGGTGGTCCTGAAATGCAGTGAGAGGGCAACGGTGAAGGGGAAGCTGTGGGAGGGAGAGGACACAGAGTGGGTAACAATCAACAATCCCCGGACCCTGAGAAAGTGCAAGGGACCAGGAACCAGAGCCAGGATGGGAATCAGCCTTCGTGGGAGAAAATCCACGTCCTCTGTGGAAGACGGAGAAGGGAGGAAGGCTGGGAGTGGCTGGCTGCTCCCCTGACTTGTGGATAAAAGCTTTGAGGATTCCCAACTGTCTTCTCCGTGAACCAGGAGACAAGGACGTCAGTGGAGGGTCGGAGAGGAGTGGGGTGGGGGGCGAGTGAAGGAAGCTAGGAATATTCACTGTGGAGAATTTGACAGTGAGGTGACACTGCTGGTGCTCAGAAAATCTTTCTTGATTGAATCTGCATGTGTCATTTTGGAAACTCCCACCTGCATTTTGACTGAAAGGAATTAAAAATAAAAAGCCTGACTCCCACCTCCATCCGGCCTCTGTCAGAAGTTGCCATGACGTGGGCTCCTGTTCATAGAAGTATAAATGGTGGCTTTGCAGCCCTGGCCTGCATTGCCGGCTTGCCTTTCAGGCTCCTGGGGTCCCCTGGCAGGGAGGGGACAGGGTTAGGTGGCTGAGCTCACCAGACGACAGGCCAGTGCCAGTTCCTGACGCAGGGAGGGGAGTGGACACGGGGTCCTGAGGGGCAGACTGGCTTCCGTTTTCCAATAGCACTGTGGGGTCCCTGGAGCCTTCTGCAGCAGCGAAACTTGCAGCTTATTAGAAAGGGAAAGACCTGAATGAATATTGAGAACAGCCTGTGTAAAGCTTAATTAGAGCAAGTTTTTAAAAATCTTTCTGTAGCTGCCTGATTCAAATGGATGAGAAAGGCTATATTTATCACTCCCTCCAGTGTAGGTAGCTCATTAAGAAGAAAATGAAAGGTTCTAAATTTTAACAACCTTTCCTTCAGCAAAGCTCAGTAGATTGATCACTAAAGACATTTCCATTTAATTTATAGCAAAGCCTTTCTTTTTTTTTTTAAAAGATTTTATTTTTTCCTTTTTCTCCCCAAAGCCCCCCAGTACATAGTTGTATATTCTTCGTTGTGGGTCCTTCTAGTTGTAGCATGTGGGACACTGCCTCAGAGTGGTTTGATGAGCAGTGCCATGTCCGTGCCCAGGATTCGAACCAACGAAACACTGGGCCGCCTGCAGCGGAGCGCACAGACTTAACCACTCAGCCACGGGGCCAGCCCCAATAGCAAAGCCTTTCTTGATGACCCACAAGTGAGGGGCTGAGGGAGTGGGCGGCTGGGCTGATGGCTCTTGTGGATGAGAAGGGAAAGGGGAGGACCCCTAACTGACAGACTTTCGAGTTCTCTAGCTCATTTTACTCTCGAAACAACCACATACAGCAGCAATTCTGCCTCTGCCACACCCCCCGCTTCCCCTCCACCTGCGCAGGTCCCATGGAAATGACCTACCTCATATGAAGGTCAGACAGTTATGTAAGTTGCTTGAAGACCCAGAGTTAATAAGAGAAGTCTCTTCCTGTCCCCAAAGCAGATTAGCTTTTAACTAACTGTGCCACATGGAGTCCCAGAGTTGAAAAGACAGTTTTAAGAAAAACAGGCTGTGTAAGGTCTTCTGGTTCAGATTGATGGAAATTCTCTCGGTCGATAAAGATACATGGGGTGCCTGCAATGCTCCAGGCACTCTGCTGGGTTACTTGGTATTTCAGAGATGAATAAGATGTGTTCCCACCTGCAGGAGCCCAGAGAGTCCCAAATATACCTTCTACCCTCTTAGTGGAGCCAGCACTATGCTCTGGAGGAACCAGAAGAAGAACATGAGCCATCCTTCCCTTCAGGGAGCTTCGCTGGGAAGAAAAGACATCCAGGCAGAAATGTCTAAGAATAAGCCAACTCTGTACATGGCTGTTCATCAATGGGAGGTGTTAGAGCATGTGGGACAGATCCATGCTCCAGGGTGACACAGGAAGAGGGAGACATTGGAAGCCCGGCTGCTGGGAGAGGGTTTCTGTAGGGAATAGGTCATGACTAGATGACGTATCTAGTGGCCGTGAAGAGCCCCCACTAAAGCTGTCTCCCCTCTGGGGTCATTCATGGGATATAATGGAAAAGTAACCAGGCGCTCTAGCCGTGATCGCTACTCGCGGCTGGATGACCCCGACGAAGTCCTTTGATCTAGGCTCAGTTGTTTGTTTTTGTCATCAACAATGAGGCAGTGGGCTCTTTGGTCTGTGATTTGCCTTTTTAATCCTGTGGTTATTTAGCCCACAGGAACCTTAGATTCATCCTCCAAGGGTCTCTTGGAAGACAAAAGCTCATTTGACTTGATTATGTCAAATGTTAGGGAAGTTAGGGAAGTCTCCCAGGACCCAAGGCAGAAAGTAAAACATGATAAAAAATGAGAGAAAAGTTAAAAGATGCAGAGGATGAATCCAGGTTATCCAACAGCTGTCTAACAGACATTTTCAAGTAACTAAGAGAAGAACATCTCCTTAGCTGAAGAAATACAGGAGTTTTCACATTGAAAAGACCCACTGAGAACCAAGCAATTTTAATGAAAAAAACCCATGTTACCCTCATCCCATTAAAACTACAGGACTTCAACGATGGAGAGAGAGTTTGAAAGCTTCCAGAGGGATGAAAGCAAGTGGCTTACATAAAAAGATGAACAAAAATTGTCCACAGTCATCTTGTCAATGACAGCAATGTCATTGATATTGAAAGTGATTTTGAACCTGGAATTATATCTCCAGTCAAATGATCAACTAAAGGATATCAAGTGGCCAATAAACATACAAATAGGGACTCAACATCCTTACTTATCTGAGAAATGCAAGTTAAATCCACAATGAGATACCCACCGGGATGACTAAAACTAAAAGGACTGACAACAACAAGTGTTGGTGAAGTGGACCAACTGCCATTCTCATCCTTGCTGGTAGGGGAGTGAATGATTCCACCACTTTGGAAATCTATTTGACAGTATCTACTACATATCCAAGAGACATTCACAAAAAGATATGTGCAAGAGAGTTCCTAGCAGACTTATTTGTAGTAGCCCAAACTTGGAAACAATCCAAATGTCAATCAACAGGACAATGGATGAACTCCTCCCTACACAGCAGTTTTAAAAGCACACACTACTGATACCAGCAACGACGTGGAATCATCTCATAGTCAATATGTTGAATGAAAGACGGCAAATATGGAGTAGAAACTCATTCAATTTATGTCAAATTCAGAACAGCAAAATAACCCATGGTGATAGAGACCAGAATAGTTGCCTGAGTTGGTGACGCAGCAGCACTGACCCAGAAGGGAGCTTTCTGGGAGGTGGGCATGTTCAATATCTTAATATGGGTGATGATTACACACAAAAATTCATCCTGCTGTACACTTAAGACTTGTTTTCTTTACTGTTTACAAATTATACCTCAATAACCAAAAAAAAAAAAAAGGAAAAAAATGTAAGTAAAAAACAAAACGAAATTGTCAAATAAATGGGAACAAAAAGGTAGACATTTGGGGGTATGCAAGGACTCAGAAAAAGTCGTATATTTTCACAAACTTTAGACAAATGAAGTTATTCCTAGATACACACCAGCAAAATAGAAAAGGAATCAAAGAGGGAGAATGGTATGGAAAAATAAGCAGTGATCACTGAGATCAGGATCAAAGAAAACTATTGTAACTTGATGGCTAGATGATTCTGCTTTCAGAGGCAAGATTCTGAGGGCAAACATTATATTTCCTGCTTTGCAGATTCAATAACACTCTCATTTATGCAATGACTCTGTATAATTATAACATTATAGGTCTATTTATGCAGTTTCAATGTTTAAAATCAACTTAAAGATGAAGTATGAAAGACATATTTAGTCACAAAAGTGAATGTAAAGTTTGCAAGCCTAGACTACCTAAATGTGATCGAACTAACTGACCCTGGGGGTGGGGGAGTGGACTCATTTCCTGATCTTTAAGGCTGGGAGTCCATGGGTACAATGCAAAGTGAATGGATCAAGAAATTGGGGTCTATGCTTATTATTTAAAGTCATAAAGGCAACTAACTATTAGAAGAAATAAAAATAACTATAACAAAAATTGGGAAAGGGAATTAGGAAGGGATGGTGAGAGGAACTCTGGAGCTGAATTCCTAATCCTTCAGGGCAGATTGTCATAGAAACTATTTCTCTCTGCTCTGAAAGATAAGAAACAGCGTTACAAGTAATCACCATAAGAGGGTTAAAGAATAGGGAAAGAGAGAAAAAGATTGCTAGCTTTAGAGAAGGAGCTGTAAAGACAAAGGCTAACATTTTGTTTGTGGCCTCCTGTAAGCTTAATTATTTTAAGTATATTCATGAATTACTGTGGGAAGGGAGGAAGGAGTGGAGGGAGGGAGGGAGGGAGGGAGGGAGGGAGGAGGAAGACCCGGGGAAACGAAGAAAGACAGACCACACGTTTTCTGCCTGAGGAGCTCTGAGACGAGTGCTAAGGAGGCAGAAGTAGGTCAACTGAGCTGGAAACTAGGGTTTCTTGGAAATGCATTTACAAGATCATTTTAGGGTAGAGGCAGACGCAGATTCCTGGGCCTGGTGCTCTTGGACTCTCTCTCAGCTTATCTGGGGTGTCTATGGAGATTTTTATTGTCTGCTTCCTTTTACTCTCCTGCTCAGAGACCCAAGCAACACCTTCATCCAGGAATGGTCTCGTTCAAACTTCTGCAAGCATCTTCCAGGGCCAGGAGGGATCTTCTACCTGACAGTACACCCCGCTTTCCCCCTGCACCATGTCTTATGGTAACACTCCATGTTGACACAGCCAACACTGGTTCTTGTCACATAAATGGACGCTTTTCGATTTAGAAATTTTCTGCATCAGTGAGGTCTGGCTCTCAAGACTGTTTCTTTACAGACTGGAGAATCTCTAATTGGAGACTCAAAGTATATAATGATGTCTTTTTTTTTTTTTTTTAGGAAGATTAGCCCTGAGCTAACTGCTGCCAATCCTCCTCTTTTTGCTGAGGAAGACTGGCCCTGAGCTAACATCCATGCCCATCTTCCTCTACTTTAAATGTGGGACGCCTACCACAGCATGGCTTGCCAAGCGGTGCCATGTCCGCACCCAGGATCGGAACCAGCAAACAGACCACCAAGGCGGAACGTGCAAACTTAACCATGGCACCATTGGGCCAGCCCCCAATTTGTTTTTTTAAGGTGGTATCCATCTCCCTCTCCCACCACTGCCAATAAACTTCATTGATTCATCATGTGAAGAGCCACAGGAAAACAATCAATCAATGTGGCATAAAAAATACATAAGTTTAAGGGCCAGCCCCATCGCGTAGTGGTTAAGTTCAACGTGTTCTACTTCAGAGGCCTGAGTTCATGGGCTCAGACCCCAGGTGTGGACCTACACCACTTGTCAGACATGCTGTGGCGGCAACCCACCTATAGAGTAGAGGAAGTTTTGGGCACAGATGTTAGCTCACAGCCAATCTTCCTCGGCAAAAAAAAAAGCAAAAACAAAAACAAAAAACCCACATCTGTTTAATATGGTAAACACACACACACATACTCTTCCCATTACATAAACAGCTTAGAAGCAAAATATTGCACAGTTGAAACGAGAGTGCCACGATTTCTAGGTCCTAGACACAAGATGGCAGGAAAGGCCATCTGGCTAATGGCCTGTAGATCCCTTTCTCCTTTGCAACGGGCTTAAGTGGAACTGCTGCTGCTTACTCTGCAGTATATGGGGTCATTGCCATTGTCAGGAGAGAGCTCTGAGACACAGTGGGATGGGTGGAAATAACCCTGATGACAAGTGAGACCAGCCATGGAGAAAGGACTAGCTTAACCAGTGTCTGCCCCAGGAGGGAGACTGTTCTTTCCCGTATGACAAAGTTGGGACATTTGTACAGGATGTCAACGAAGGTAGTAATTCTAGGGGGAGGGCCCCAGAATGAGGATGGGGTTGGAGATGGATTTAGCAGCGTAAATAGAACCACACTCCTGCTTTGTTTCCACCCAAAGGTCGAGATTCCTGTAATGCCCAGAGGCCAGGAGGAAGCAGAACTCATCGGATTTCACTAGCCTGTGGACCATGAGGACCTGATAAGTGTCAGCTCAGACAGGTGGCCCAGGGGGAGAGGTACAGAGAGCCAGGTGACAAGCCCTGGGCCAGCCGGAGCCAGCAGCTTGGCAGAGGAGGGAGTCATGTAGCCAGCTTCCCTTAGGCCAGCTTTCACCTCCTCTCACCCACAAGCCTCTATTGTAGTCTACCTGTCACCCCGACGCAGGCCTTGAGGAACAGTGCTGAGGGCCACAGCCCCTTAGCAATGGGCTGCACTACATGCACCTGAAGGCTGCCACACCTGCCTTGTCTGGATCCTCTCTGAGGGGGCCGGTGTCTCTGCGTCAAGTGTAGGAGTGACAGAACTGTGGTTCCGAGGGGTTGAGGGGTCCACATGCCCAGGGAGGAGGAGAATCAGGACCCAGAGGGGCATGTGTTCCGGCGCACTGGCTCCTGCTTGCCCAAGACCACGGAAGGAAGGGTTTGAATGAAGGGCTCACACCCAGGCTCCGAGTGAAACCCAGCACTCTCCTCTACCCCAGCACCCACCGCATGGGCCTGCCCGCCGCCGTTGCTCCTGTCTGCGTGTTCTATGCACGTTCAGTCCCAGTGGCAGATTAGGCTTGTGTGGCTCAGAGCTGGAAGGCTCACGTACCAAGTCCAGCGAGTTCAGGGCGGTAGAAGCTGGACGTGGAGCCTCTGCCTGTGGCAGTTGTGGTCCAAGAAGCATTCTTATTTTTCTCTCAACACTGCAGATTCATCCACTGGGCTGGGGGAGACATGCACGCAGCTGGGTGTTTGGTCAATCCTGTGAACACGCTGGGGGCAAAGATCACGTCTAGCTGACCTGTTTGCCTGGGAAGCTGGCAGTGGTGAGATAGGGAAGATGACGGGGTGGCTGCCCAAAGGGAGTTTTCTTGCTGACAGAAGTACATGAAATAGAACTGTTGAAAGCACAGGAAAAAAGTTTTGTACACTGAGAAACAAGTCAACACTTCATCGCCTTTGTAACAATGTAAAAGTTTTAACTATGATGGAACATGAAAAATAAAAATAAAATCTTCAGTGCTTTGACATAACTCAGCAGACCTGAGAGTTCACCTGCGCTGTCCCAGGAAGAAATCTGTCCCCACGTGGGCCCCTATCCCACATTCTGGCTACACCCTGCCTGTGGGTGCCTGGCCGCCTGGGTGAACGGACTTAATGCCACAGAACCCTCACACCCAAACACGTGTGGTTTGTATCACTCCAAGTATGATGACTGCTCCACAACGGAACCAGAAGGGAGGACAGCGTTGGCCTCTGAGACTAAAGACACAGCTTGGAACCAGGTCGATGATGTCGCTCTCCGATAGAAGTCCCATCTGGACCTCTTGAGGGGAGGGGCCATCAGGGATTAGGGTCGCCCTCTCCCCGGGGCTTCCTTAACATGTTATCCATCCTTAGACATTCCTTCTTAACACTTTTGACTTTAATTCCATTCTTCTCTGCCCTCCTCTCTCTCTGTCTCTCTCTCCCACTCTCTTTCTGTGAAACAAGAAAGGTGCTACAGAACAAATGCAATTTAAAATAAATTGTGCAACTAGGCAATACTTTTCTGTATGTGGTGTCTGCCTAGACCATCTGATTAACCAATTGAATGACCCACTTACATTTCTGTCATTCTTGTCTTCTTTATCCGCTGAGAGTTGGCATCTGAGTTCCTTGCTACAAAGTAAGTAGGAAGAGCTCTGAGGGACCCCGAGTCGGCCTGGGCCTCTCTCTGGCATCTAGCTCTGCTGTCTGGCCTTGCTCACCTGTGACATCGAGGAGTTTAGCCTTCAGGCTCAGGGTCCTGCTCTCTTATTCGGTCTGCAAGTTTCCCTGTTCACCGTGTGACTAGTGTAGAACCCATTCCCACGTGGCTCCTTTGTACCCTCCTGCTAGGCGCGGCCACACTGGAGCCCATCTCTGCGACTGCCTCGTTCTGTTCACCGCCCTTCTATATGAGCCCCTGGATCACGCCCACTCCGGGGTCCTGCTACTTCTGGCCTCAGCCAGGTTTGCTCACTCATTCCTTTGGTTTCCATTGGTTTCCATGGACAGAACTTGGGAGGCTGAGGACCGCCCCAGTGGAGGAGAGAACAAAGTCATCCCTCACTGGTCTGGCCTCAGTGTTAGGCACAAACAGGACAATGGAATCTTTACACCCCCAAGAGTGACTGCTTGTGTAACTCCCACGTGTCTTTGTACTCAAAAGGTCTCTGCCGCTTGTCGCTCCTTTTGAGTTGTATAACAAAGGACTCCCTGCTTGTATGGTCCGAACTCAATAAGCATCTGCCTTTGGGAGGGGATTAGTCTGTGCTGAGCCCCAAGAAGAAGGTATGAAGGGAGGGAATACTTAACCAGCCTGCTGCAGTTACTAGCCCACTGGCGGGTCCCACTGACTGCATCTCCCAAATGTTTCTGGAATCCTCTCTCTTCTTCCTGTCCCCCCTCACCGTCCCAGCCCAGGCTACGGGCACTATTGAGCAACTGAAACCTTTACAACCAATACTACTGCTGCCACCGCCACCAAGAGCAGCAAGCAACTGGTCTACCCTCCCCACTTGGCCTCCCCAGCTCGGTTCTCAGCACGAGCCTCAGTGACCATTTAAAGCAAAGACCTTCCGAGAGCACCAGTGCCTTCGCATTGCTCTGGGAACATGGTTAGGAGGCTTTGCATGGTCTGGCCTTGTCGCCTCCACTCCTGACATTCCCTCCTGCCTTATTCCCTTGGGAAGGCTGGCTGCCTTTCAGCCTTAGACCTCAACATGCTAACCTCCTCCCCTGCAGTCTCACAAGCTGTCGCGTCTGCCTGGAACCCTCCATCCCACCTGCTGCTCCAGCCCTTTGCCTAATTAGCTATATTTATCTTTCAACCTTCCCCAATCCTTCTATCGAATTCCTCTGTAACGAGTTCTCCCACTACCACATCACATTTGCATCTTACGTGTATCATTGTGACTGCTTATTGACAATGCCCCTCGCCTAAAGGTAAGCTCTGAGGACAGGAACTTAAGCTGCTCTTAACTATGTGTTCCCAGCACTTAGCACTAGATTTAGCATGTAGAAGGTGCTCAGTAAATATTTCTTGAATGAGTGAATTTGCTTGGTGCTGTTTCTTTGCCAAATTTAGAGCTCTGTCCTGCCAACTTGGTTGAGACCCTTGACTCTTAGCCGAGCTCTTGCCAGGCCCCCTCCCAAGGGAGCTAAGAGCTGTCCCTTGTTTCTCTGGGCTCCTGGGGATCATCATCTTTCAGAGGATATGGGGGGAATGCACACAGGCTTCTTAATTTTTAATACAGAATGTCAACCAGGTCACCAGTTCATCCCACCCTTCCATCAGTACCTCAGGCACTGGCCAGTGAGGTGTTAAGTGGTTAATGGACACAAGAACGTGTTCCTGATGTGGTGGACCTTAAAATTTGACTCTGATGAGGGTACAGGGAGCTGTGTGGCTTGGTTGTGTCAGGGCAGAAAGCCAGTCTAAGAGAGAGAGAAAAGGCAGCCCCAGGCAGCAAATGACTGCTTCACTTTATGCAGGCTGGGGAACAGAACAGGCTAATCCTAGAAAAGAGCCAAATGGTACGGCTTTACTGGTGCTGGAGAGTCTGCAAGGCTGCGCTAGGACAATGCCAGCTTTTCCTTGGGGTGACAGAATCCAGGGGATGGGTGGAGTCACGCGACAATGTATTCCAGCAGATGGGGAAGAACATGGAGGCAGAACCACTGCTCCAGAGGTGGATGGTCTGGAAGTCTACTAGGAATAAGTTAAATGTTTCCTCAGAACAGTGGGCTCAACTTTGGTTGCACATTGGAATAACCTGAGCAGCTTTAAAAATATTGGTACTTGGGTCCCACCCCTAGAAATTCAGATGCTGTTGGTCTGTGTTGTGACTTGCGCATCAGTATTTTTGAAAACTCCCCTGGTGCTCCAGATGTGCAGCCAAGGTTGAGAACCACTGGCTTAGAGGAGGCAGGTAACTAAGCATGTCATAGCCTGAGGCCAGGCAGTGAGAGAGGAAAGTGAAAGATGGGTGATAGCTATGCAAGGAAGGAATACCTTAAACGATGCAATCTGTAGGTTCTTCAAACATGAACCAGATTTGTGAACTAAATTCTATTAAAATGCCCCACAGATATCTTAAAGCAGCCCTGTGTGGAAAAAATTGAATAGTCACCTAATTTACTTATTTGATATGATGGGATTTGCATTCATCAGTTATTCTTACATGGTGACTTGCCCTTGGAAACTGATGGACACTTGAATCCCCCAGGGTTTAGAATTGTGGGGTCAGACTTCAGCCCAGCACTTAGAGTTCTTAAACTCAGAAGCAAAATAAATTTGTTTGAAATGCAGACTCCTCACCTCTGTCCCTAAAGCTTTGAGGGGGATAAGTTTAGGGTGGGTCTTGGAAAAGGTGTGTCTATCAAACTAACAAGCTCCCCAGGTAATCATATGACAATGATGATCTGTAGCCCCGCGTTGAGAAATGCTGATTTAAGGACTGGGGTTGAAGGCTTAATGTATTTGGTTTTCTTGAGAGCACTCTAATCCCCCCTATCAGCATCCAGTGTGAAGAGTACTTACAATTTAATGGAAGCTGGAGTGAGGAGAATCCATTCCGAGTGCACCAATCTGAGTGAGTGTTTAGAGCCAGTGCAGAGGATGTCCTGTTAGAACCGTCCTCACATATTACAGAACTGCTGTCGGCGCCTGTGTGCATGGCTTAGCCTGTCAGGAAGAATTTCATACTCTACAGCTCAAGGCAGCCCCATATCTGAAGCACTGTCAGAAATGCTGAAAGCCTTCTAGACCCTTCCGCCTGAGACCAGGAAGCATGGAGCAGCTGGCTCATCTTCGCCTGGAGCCCTTGTTGTCTGAGAGGGAAGCCCCAAAGATGGAGGGTTGCCCAGCAGAAGTCCTGCCTGAGGGATATTGTATAATTTGAGATACTCCATGAATACTCCCTCACCACAGCCAAGGTTTCCAAGCTGACTAAAATGGTGGAATGTGCTCATATTTCATCCTGTGCAGTAGGAAAGCAGGCCTACGCTGAGGTAAAAGCCCTGACAGATCTGCCTCAGGGAGGAATCACACTCGCGGTGTTTTCCCATTTTCAGTTAGGGATTAGCATTTCATTTCACTGTTTCAATGGGAAATCATTTACCCCTACGTATCGGGAGAGAGCACATATCGTGCATGGTCCTGAGCATAAGTATGTTGGGCTAAAGGGAAGGGAAAGAGAACAATGGTAAGGGGATTCAGTGGAGAGAGTTGGGTAGTCAACCCTAGTGAAAGCTTGGGAAATGGTTCCTCTTGCCACTTTACTTTTCCCTCATTGAAAGGATTTGTGCTGCCTGTCCCTTCACCATGAGGGTTAAGGAGATAACACTGGCCTCCAACCAACCACTTTGGCTCAAAGAATGGAGATGAGAAAATGAGACAATGGAGAAGACCCTTGCTGATGCTAAAACTTTTGTTGAAAAATCAAGAGAGCTCAGTGATGTCAGCATCATGGTGGACTGAATTGTTCCCTTTGTCTCTCCCCTCTAAGTCACAACCAGTAGACATCCATTGACCAAGAAAGAACTCTCTGCACAGCACACCAGAATGCCTGAGAGATCCAAGCATCTCTACATCTGAAGGTGAGTGTACTGGACCCCCTGGAGGCAGTGGAACTAGGGGATTGGTGGTAGCAGCTCCCAAAGGCAGAGATTCTAGGATCTACAACTGAGCCTGCAAACAGAGGCCCCAAGAACTGAAGTAACACCCACGAATGGAGGCCCCAGATCCAAGCAGCCCATGCTCCTGGAGGTGCCAGCAATCCCTGTGGGTCCATGACTGGAGAGTCCAGGAGACACGAGATGCCAGGGACCCAGCTCCCTCTACCTCCTTCAGCATTGGTGACTCTGACACCAGCCCTCCTAGCAGCAAGTGCTGCACCCAAGGTGTGCATCCCCTGGCAGTGGTGGTGAGTGCACTTGACTTGAGATTTCAGAAAGCACACCAGTGCCAGAGACCAGAGGCTGCAGGAGCAACAGTGACACTCATAGCTCAGCCCCCAGCAGTGGTGGATGTCAGCCACAACCTGAGTCTTCAGTAAATGTAGCAGCACTCATGGCTTAGCCATCTCCCTCCCCCAGCAGTGGTGGGTGGTGCCTATGACCTGATGCTTCAAGATCCACAACAGTACCTGTGACACAGCCCCCAGTGTCATCATCCCTGACATTGATCCTACCAGCAGTGGGGGCTACAAACAAGATCCCAGGCCCCTGGCAATGGTGACAACACCTGTGAGCAGTGCTGCCAGCACTCTCAGATAACCCAGGATCAGCAGTGCAGGTGGTGCACATGGAAGCAGCACCTGAGCCCATGGAGAACCAGTGGGGGAACACAAGACGCAGGCAACTCCAAAAACAGCACAGGTGCTCTCAGTTTGGGATACCGGAGACTCAGTGGTGGTACCTGAGACTGCAGTGACACCACAAGCAGCAAGGCACCAGCAACCTCGGAGGCACAAGCAGCACAGGAGGGCACTGATGACACCTCTGGTGAAAGTAGTGGAGGGTGGAAAGCACAGGCTCTCAAATAAAACCAGAAGCAGCTCAGATCAAAGTAAACAGAGCATTATCTAAATAAGAAAGGTGTTTACTACCAAAAATGCACCAGCAGAGGATCAACTCATCAAGTACCATGAAAACTATGGTAACATGGTAACACAGAAAGAAAATGACAACTCTCTAGTAATCAGACTTAAAGTCATGGAAGATTGCAGTCTGACAGAGAATTCAAAATAGCTGTCATGAAGAGACTCAGGGAGTTACAAGAAAACTCAGAAAGCTAGTTCAATGAGCTCAGGAATAAAATTAATTAACAGAAGGAGTATTTCACCAAAGAGATTGAAACTCTGGGAAAAAAAAAAACAAGCAGAAATTCTGGACCTGAAGAACACAATTAATGAGATGAAAAATAAAGCAGACAATACCAGATATAGAGCAGACCGTGTGAAGAGAGAATCAGTGAGCTCAAAAACAAAAATCTACAAATGATTCAGGTGGAAGAGAGACAGAACTAAGATTTTTAGAAAGTAGAGAAATCCTATGAGAAATCTCTGACTTAATTAGGAAAAACAACATAAGGATAAAGGATATTCCAGAATGAGAAGAGAGAGAGAAGGGACCAGAGAGCTTATTTAAAGAAATAATAGCTGAGAGCTTCCCAAACCTGGGGAAGGAATTGCGTATACACGTACATGAAGCTAATAGAACACTCAATTATCTCAATGCAAAAAGACCTTCTCAAGGCACATTACACTAAAACTGTCAAAAGTCAATGACAAAGAAAGAATATTAAAAGTGGCCAGAGAGAAGAAAATAATTTACAAAGGAACCTCAATTAGGCTATCAGTGAATTTCTCAGAAGAAATTCTACAGGCTAGAACAAATTGGAATGATATATTAAAATATTGAAAGATAAGAACTATAAGCCAAGAATACTCTATCCAGCAAAATTATCCTTCAGATATGAAGGAGAAATAAAGGCTTTCCCAGACAAACAAAAGCTGAGGAAGTTCATTGCTACCAGATCTGCCTTACAAGAAATGTTGAAAGGAGCCCTCCTGCCTGAAACAAAAAGGCAAAGGTATACAAAGTTTTGAGCAAGGTGATAAATAGACCAAATCAGAAAATTGAACCTTTGTATCAGAATAAATAAAATAAATAAATAAATTTAAATAAATAACAATAATAAATAAATAAATTTAAAATAAATAAAATAAAAAATAGTACACACTTAAAACACAAAGTCTAAAGGGAAATAAAGCATCAAAAATAACTATAACCACTAAAATTTTGTAACAAACTCACAAAACAAAAAGGAGTAACTTGCGACAACAAAAACAGAGAAGGAGAAGAAGAAAAGGAAAGAACTTGCATAGGCTAATGAAGATAAAATGCTATCAGCAGAAAAAGGGCCATCTCATCTATGAGATCTTTCATACAAACTTCATGGAAACCACAAAATGAAAACTCAGAGCACAATCACAAAACATAAAAAAAAAGGAAACTGAAAAACATATCACAGAAAACCACCAAACTGAAATGGTAGAGAGAAATAAAAGGAGAAAGAAACAATGAAAATATAGAACAACCAGAAAAGAAAAGATAATATGGCAATATTAAGCCCTATCATCATAAATGTAAATGGGTTGAACGCACTGATCAAAAGACACAGATGGACTAGATGGATTAAAAAACAAGACCCAACAATATGCTGCCTTCAGGAGACCCGTCTCAGCTCTAAAGATAAAAATAGGCTCAGAGTGAAGACATGGAAGATGATACTCCAAGCAAATGGCAAACAAAAGAAAGCGGATGTAGCCATAGATTTATCAGACAAAATAGACTTCAAGCCAAAAAATATAACAAGGGACAAAGATAGATGTTATGTAATGATAAAAGCGACATTCCACCAAGAAGACATACACTTATTAATATGTATGCACCTAACATAGAAGCACCAAAGTATATAAAGCCTAAAGGGAGAAACTGACAGTAACACAATAATAATAGTACTTTTATACCCCACTAACATCAATGGATGGTTCATCTAGACAGAGCATTGACAAGCAAACATTGGCCTTAAACAAAACACTTGATCAGATGGACTTAATAAATATATATAGAACATTCCATCCAAATGCAGCAAAATACACATTCTTCTCAAGGGCACATGGGACAGTGTCAAAGATAGATCATATGTTGGGAAACAAAACAAGCCTCATGAATTTAAGAAGATTGAAGTCATATCAATCATCTTTTCCAACCACAATGGTATGAAAGTAGCAATCGACCACAAGAAAAATGCTGGAAAATCCCCAAATATGTGGAGACTAAACATCATGCTACTGAATAACTATTGGATCAATGAGGAAATCAAAGGAGAAACCAAAAAATACCTGGAGATAAATGGAAATGAAAACACAACATACCAAAATCTATGGGATGCAGCAAAAGCAGTACTAAAAGGGACGTATATGGCAATACAAGCCTACCTCAGGAAACAAGAAAAACCTCAAATAAACAATTTAACACTACACCTAGGAGAACTAGAAAAAGAAGAGCAAACGAAGCCCAAAGTCAGTAAAAGGAAGAAAATAATAAAAATCAGAGGAGAAATAAATGAAATAGAGACTAAAAAGACAATGAAAAGGAACAATAAAACTAAGATCTGGTTCTTTGAAAAGACAAACAATACTGACAAACCCTTAGCTAGACTCACAAAGAAAAAAGGAGAGAAGGCTCAAATAAATGAAATCAGAAATAAAAGAGGAGAAGTTACAACAGATATCACATAAATACAAAGGATTATAAGAGAATACTGTGAAAAACTATATGCCAACAAATTGGGTAACATAGAAGAAATGGATAAATTCTTAGAAGCATGCAATCTCCCAAAACTGAATTAAGAAGAAATAGAGAATCTGAATAGACCAATCACAAGCAAAGAGATTGTAATAGTAATCAAAAACCTCCCCTAAAACAAAAGTCAAGGACCAGACAGCCTTTCTGGTGAATTCTACCAAACATTCAAAGATTTAATACCTACCCTTCTCAAACTCTTCCAAAAAACTGAAGAGAATGGGACACTTCCTAATTCATTTTAAGAGGCCAACATTACCCTGATACCAAAACCAGACAAGGACAACGCAAAAAGGGAAAATTACAGACCAATAACATTGGTTAACATAGATGAAAAAATTCTCAACAAAATATTAGTAAATGAAATACAGAGGGGGCCAGCCCCATAGCATAGTGGCTAAGTTTGGCGCACTCCACTTTGGTGGCCCAGGTTTGGTTCCCAGACGTGGACCTACACCACTCGTCAGTGGCCATGCTGTGGTGGTGACCAACATACAAAGTAGAGGAAGATTGGCACAGATGTTAGCTCAGGGTGAATCTTCCTCAGCAAAAAAAAAAGAAGAAGAAGAAAAGAAAATCAAATACAATACATTAAAAGGATCATACACCACAATCAAGAGGGATTTTTTCCAGGGATGCAGGGATGGTTCCACATCTGCAAATCAATCAATACAATTCACTACACTAACAAAATGAAGAACAAAACTCACATGGTCTTCTCAATAGATGCAGAGAATGCATGTGACAAGATTCAACATCCATTTATGATAAAAACTCTCAATAAAATGGGTATAGAAGGAAAGTACCTCAACATAATAAAGGCCATATACAACAAAAGCACAGCCAACATCATACTCAACAGTGAAAAATTGAAAGCTATTCCTCTAAGAACAGGAACAAGACAAGGATGCCCTCTCTTGCCACTTTTATTCCACATAGTATGGAAGTCCTCACCAGAGCAATTAGGCAAGAAAAAGAAATAAATGTGTACAAACTGGAAAAGAAGAAGTAAACCTGTCACTATTTGCAGATGACATGATTTTATATATAGAAAACCCTAAAGAATTCACAAAAAAGCTATTAGAAATAATTAATAAATACAGTAAAGTCATGGAGTATAAAATCAACACACAAAAATCAGTCACATTTCTATGCACTAACAATGAACGAGCAGAAAGAGTAATCAAGAATACAATCCCATTTACAACAAAAAGAATAAAATACCTAAAAATAAATTTAACCAAGGGGGTGAAAGATCTATACACTGAAATCTGTAAGACATTGTTGAAAGAAATTGAAGATGGCATAAAGAAATAAAAAGATCCATGCTCATGGATTGAAGAATTAACATGGTTAAGATGTCCATATTATCTAAAGCAATCTACAGATTCAAGGCAATCCTAATCAGAATACTAACAAAATTTTTCACGGAAATAGAACAAAGAATCCTAAAATTTGTTTGGAACAACGAAAGACCCTGAATAGCTAAAACAATCCTGAGAAAAAAGAACAAAGCTGGAGGTATCACATTCTTTGATTTCAAAATATACTACAAAGCTACAGTAATCAAAAAAGCATTGTACAGGCAGAAAAACAGACACACAGATCAATGGAACAGAACTGAGTGCCCAGAAATAAACCCACACATCTATGGACAACTAATTTTTGACAAGAAGCTAAGAACATACAATGGAGAAAGGAAAGCCTCTTCAATAAATGATGTTGGGAAAACTAAACAGCCATGTGCAGAAGAATGAAAGTAGACCATTATCTTACACCATAAACAAAAATCAGTTCAAAATGGATTAAAGACTTGAATGTAAGACCTGAAACCATAAAACTCCCAGAAGAAAACATAGGCAGTATGCTCTTTGACATTGGTCTTAGCAATATCTTTCTTAATATCATGTCTCCTCGAGCAAAGGAAACAAAAGAAAAAATAAACAATTGGGACTACATCAAACTAAAAAGCTTCTGCACAGCAAAGGAAACCATCAACAAAACAAAAAGACAACCCACCAACTGAGAGGAAATATTTGCAGAACACACATCCAATACGAGGTTAATAACCAAAATATATAAAGAACTCATACAACTCAATAACAAAAAACCAAACAACCCAATCAAAAAACGGGCAGAGGGTACGAACAGACATTTTTCCAAAGAAGATATACAGGTGACCAACAGGCACATGAAAAAATGTTCAACATCACTAATTATTAGGGAAATGCAAATCAAAACTACAAGGAGATATCACTTCACATCCATCAGAATAGCTATTATTAAAAAGACAAGAAATAACAAGCATTGGAGAGGATGTGGAGAAAAAGGAAGCTTCAGACACTACTGATGGTAATGTAAATTGGTGCAGCCACTATGGAAAACAATATGGAATTCCTCAAAAAATTAAGAGAACTACCATATGATCCAGCTATACCACTTCTGGGTGTTTATCCAAAGAACATGAAAACGCTAATTTGAATATATATATATACACATATACATATATATATATATGCACTCCTATGTTCATTGCAGCATTAGTCACAATAGCCAAGACTTGGAAGCAACCTAAGTGCCCATCAACAGATAAATGGATAAAGACATGGAATATGTATATACAATGGAATGCTACTTGGCCACAAAAAAAGATGAAATCTTGATATTTGCGACAACATGGATGGACCTTGGGAGTATTATGCTAAGCAAAATAAGTCAGACAGAGAAATACGATTACCATATGACTTCACTCATATGTGGAAGATAAACACATAGATAGGGACAACAGATTGGTGGTTACCAGAGGGGAAGTGAGTAGAGGAAAGGCGAAAGGGGTAAATGGGCACATGTGCACAGTGCTGGATGGCAACTAGACTTTTGGTGGTGAGCATGATGCAGTCTATACAGAAGTTGAAATATAATGAACTATACTTGAAATTTATATAATGTTATAAACTAGTGTTACCACAATAAAGAAATAACAAAAAATAAACAAAAATCTGTTTCCTATTTTAAAAAAATTAAGAGACCATGACAAAGCAGCAAAATCTCTCTATGAGCAAACTATGGCCCTCAAGAAGAGTAGAAATGGTGAAGCAGTATTAGGAAGAAATTCAAGAACTGAATGAAGTCCCGAGGTACTGGCCAAGGCAGAGCAAGAGGTCGGAGAATTGCAACAGGAGCTGGAAAAACGTCATACATCCCTGAAGGAAGGTCAGTAGGCTTTGGGACTTATAACGAGCAAATACTGAGAGTAAATATTTGGGTTGCTAATGACTAACCAAAAGGATGATCTTGGTACAATAATGAAGTTTAAAAAGCAGCATTCCAAGGTGTTACAAGCTCACGTTGACTAGATACCTGGAATGGTAGCAGTGACAAGGAAAGCCACTGAGGTGGGTGAACATCAACATTGCATGAAATAGGAAAAAAATTGAACTTCAACAGGAAATCAAGGATTTGAGAGAAATCTTTCTAACTCTAGGTTCACATTTTAACCTCATAAATGATGATGCATAAGAAAGTACAACCTTTGTTAAGTGTCAGTGTTTGCCCATTTTTGTCAAGGGATCTGAGCCTACTCAATTAACTGACAGAATAATAGGAAATCACTATCTCAATCAGCCCACCATTTGTTAGTTTTAGATTATGTACACTACACTGAAATGACATTTTTAAAAGATGGTTTCTGAAAATACTTAATAAATTGTCATAGGCTTTATTCTTATTAAAATATAATTTAAAAATTATTCAGTGGTGAAAAGATGAGAGGCTCTCATAATGACATCATAGAGTAACTCCATGCTTACCTTTTTGAGGAACGGCTGTTTTCCAAAGTGGCTGCACCATTTTACACTCCCACCAGCAATGAGTGAGGATTCCAACCTCTCCACATCCTTGTTATCACCTCCTTTTGGTTATAGCCATCTCAGGGGATATGCAGTGGTATCTCATTGTGGTTTTGACTAGTGTTTCCCTAATGATTAATAGTGTTATTCAGCTTTTAATGTGTGTATTGGCCTCCTTCATATATCTTCCTCGGAGAAATGTCCATTCATATCCTCTGCCCATTTTTAAAGTGGAATGTGATTTTAAAGACATAAATTAATCTTCTTGTTATCAAATTATAACCATTCTCTACATGTTCTGGACACAAGTCCCTTATCAGACAGATGACTTGCAAATATTTTCTCCTAGTCTGTCAGTTGTCTTTTCATCTTCTTGATGGCATAGTTTGTAGTATAAATGTTTTTAATTTTGATGAAGTCCAATTTATTTACTTCTTCTTGTGTTTCTTGTGCTTTGGGTGTCATATTTAAGAACAATGCTGAACCCAGGATCATTAAGGCTTACTCTTGTGCTAATCTTCTAAGAATTTTATAGTTTTAGCTCTTACATTTTAGGTCTATAACCTATTTTGAGTTAATTTTTGTGTATGGTGTGAGATAAGGGTCCAATTCCATTCTTTTGCGTGTGAATATCCAATTTTTCCGTCACTATTTGTGGAAAAGACTATTCTTTCTCCCAATAAACTGTCTTGACATCTTTGTCAAAAATAAACTGGCTATAACATAACGGCTTATTTCCGGACTCTTAGTTCCAGTCCATTGACATGTCTATCCTTATGCCAGTATAACATTGTCCTGATTACTTCAGTTTTATAGTAAATTTTGAAATCAGGAAGTATAAGTCCTCCAACTTTGTTTTTCTTTTCATGATTGTTTCAGTTATTCAAATCCCGTGTGAATTTTAGGATCAGTTCGTCAATTTATACAAGGAAACCCAGCTGAGCCTTTGAATCCATAGATCAATTTGGAAAATATCGCCATTTTAGCAATATTAAGTGTCAGCATCCCAGCTCAGATAGATTCATTTAATACATCTATTTATCATTAGTCACCAGCTACCTCAAGGAAGGACCAGAGCGTGAGTTACACTTTTCCTTTCATCTAAATCTGGGTCGCAATACTGAGAAAGCAATAAAGCTACCACTGGATAAAGTAAGCAAATTGTGCTTCAATTTCTAAAAGAAATTTAGAAAGATTATTTGAAAATCTTCAACCTTTTAATCATCTCCATCAGTTTGGGGTTTTTATTTTTTTAGTTCCCACCCATGCCTGTGTGGTGCCAGTTGCTACAAAAAGCCGGTCTATAATGGACGTGCTCTGGCTGTCCCCAGTGGCTGATAAGAGAATCACTGGCCCTCTGGGAGGACAATACTGAAGATAGCAATGTGACTGTTTCACTTTTTTCTCCAGACATTGTGATGATTTTTACTAGTCTGTTACAGGTCAATGTTTGTGGCTTCCCGGAGAAAATGGCTTTCCCTGGAAACTCAACGGCCCTGGACACAAATGGGCAGCCTGCTGGAGTGAGGCAGGAAACGCCCTGGAGGTTGAGAGAGTGAGTCCAGTTGATAGCCGTCCTTGGGGGGAGCAGGGCGGGTGCCATAGCTGGCGCCCTGCAGAGGGAGGTCATCTGCTCTTCCCTGCACTTAATGAAACAGACTCCGAGATGCAGGAGGTGCAAATTTGGTTTCATTTGCAGAAGCCACAGTTACTAACCCCATCAGGAGGTGCTGATTTTTCTCTTGGATTTTTGCCAACGTCAGCTAGCACCGTTTCCGACGTCTCCTCCTCTCGCACTTCCTTCCCAAAGCAAACCCTGTTGAATGGGAACTTCTTAGCCGGGCTCTGCACTGGGAGCCCTTTGTTCTTTTCATCGCTTGGCCGGGTAGCCCCAGAGGAGGTGCTTCCAGTCCCTGAGAAGCTTCCCCCTGCGACCTCCTGGGGCCCCCTCGAGGCCTTGGCAAGCAGGCTCTGAGGTAGAGAATGAATGAAGTGCTGGAGGCCCAGGTCCGCAGTCTGTAGGTGCAAGAAAGCAGAGCCTCTTACGGACCAGAGTTGGGTCCTCTTTGGGAAACATTCTTGATTCTGCTTCGGGGTCTCAATCTAAGCTGAGTATTTAGGATCCAGCCACAAACACTCTCTTGAGAATTTTTAACTGTTCTAATCTATCACAATAGGCAGATATATTGTTGACATAGTGATTTATATGACACAAGAAGATTACTCTCTTTTATTCTCTCAAAGCAGAATCTAGCAAGAAAGGCTAGACTGGTCAGTGGTGGTTTTAGGGTCAGAAGTTTGGGTTCTGGCTTTCTCTAAGTCATCTCAGTTCTCCCCATGCAGCTCAAAGCAGCTTCAGAGGACAGAGTCTCAGCCTGTTGAGGAAGACCAGATCCCCTGAGGTCCACAGGGTTGGGTGGCAGGTGTCTGATCTGGGGTGGGAAGCAGGATCATTAGTAAAAAGGAAAAATAAGAAATTCTACTAAAGTAGAAGTTTTGATTTTGCCCTTACTGCTGCCAGCCAGCAACCTATGCATTGATTAAATCAACTTTTTTTGGAATTTGCACCTTTGCTTTCATAAAACTAATAGCTATTTAGGAAAGACCAGACTACTTAATAAACAGTGAGCAATTACTAGGCACTGGGTACCGTTCCACTCCCTGGGTAACAGTGGTGATAAGAGAAGCAGCCACTGCCTTCATGGGCTGGCTTTGCCTAAGGCAGAGAGGCAATAATGATGGAAACACAGAACCTACGTGCATACAGAGACAAGGGCTGGAGGAACACAGTCGCAGAGGCGGGGAGCTGCAGGCAGAGCGGTAAAGCTGGAAGGGGAAGGACTTGTATTTATTGAGATCCTCAGGCAGGTGGCTCATGTGAAAATCTCATTAGATCCCTATTGGGGAAGTTGTCATATCCTCCAAATATACACAGCAAAGCTGAGGCTCCCAGAGGCCAGGGTAACCGCCCAGGGCTGTGCGGGGCGTTGTTGGTACAATTGGTTCAAGTCTGGGTCGTCTGACTCCAAAGTCTGGGTTCTTTTCATTACGCTGCCTCCCAACACCCTCCTCCATCCCCTTCATTAATGGATGGTCTGCTGGTGAGCTGGAGGGAAGCTGAAATGGGAGACGTCCACGGTGCCGTGTGGGGAAGTCTTCTCCGCACATTTCCTCAGTGCTCGAGTGAATGAAGATGGGCCATAAGCTGAGGTTCCAGAGTCATAGGGGAGCAAGACCTTGTGCCAAGGTCATGGTCACAAGGAGAAACTCCACCTGGTTCTTCAATCCTAACCAAGGATGCTCCTGGCCAAGGAGCTCGGGGAACTTCTCTGAGGGTGCCCGGCCGGCTCACCCAGCAGCCTCCCTGCCAGGCATGGCTCTCAGGTTGCCAGCTGTCCCCATCACACACTGAGCGTTGTCGCTATTTTTAAAACCCTCTTTTCTGTGCCCTTTTCATCTGACAGGTGAAGAATTGCTGTCATTTTCGCACTGAATTACATTCATTATTCATTATCTGTGATGAAAGACCTTATTTACTACCTGGGTACTCCTTTCTCCTAGACCATTCCTTGGAGGGCTTTTTACTACTGAGACAGAATCAGTCCTGTTTTAAACCTGCAGATGCGTGGCAATAAAGGGACAGTGGGCCTCCGTGTTTGGGGAGGGGAAGGTCTCAGATGGAGGTGTTTTAAATACTGTTCTGCAGTTTGGGGCCCTGAGTCAGTGCACAAGAAAGAAACAACGTTCAAAAATATCTGAGGCTGTCACACCAGCAACCGAGAATTGTCCTCTGCATTTTGAACATGGTCACCAAATACGGGGTGTGACTTCACAGGATAATCAGGGCTATTTAATGTAGCGTGCCAAGTTCATTGCCGGCTCATACAGAAGACAATCACATCTCAAAGCACGCACATACTTAATGTTGTACATTTGAGCAGTTTCCTCTTGCCCACTGCTAATGGGGCACACACCCAGCCACCATCCAGTCAGCGTGTGTCAGAGCTTCAGGAGCCCACCTGACCAGGTGGGAGGTAGATGCCCATCGGGGATCCACCCGTGCTCTGTGGCCAGCGTGCGCCCTTGCTGCAGCACCTGGGGCGCTCAATGTAACTCTTGGCCCCACTTTTCTAAGGGTAGGTCTTTGGCCAGCTCTCCGCAGCCCCCCAGCCCTCCTCTCTCCTGCTTAGGACTCAGCACCATACAAATAAATGGCTGACGACAGCTTTCATCTATCGCGGAGCCCAGGGGCTCTTGTCTGGTGCTCTGTAGAGCAGCCTGCACTTCAAAGTGTGCTCCCAGGCATGAGGGCACAGCCCAGTGCAGCAAAGGGTGTGCCCCAAAGCTGCCTGCTTGGGTACTTGGGGACAAGTTTGGGTGCAGAGGCTCTGGCCATGAGGACCCAAGCCTGGCAATGCTGCCACCTGCTTCTCTTCAGCCTGATCTCAGATCTCAAAAGAGCACTTTCATCTGTCTGCTTCCCAGGCTTGCTCTGACTGTGCAAAAACAGATTTGAACTTCACACACTGTGCTTTTGTGCTTGCCAGCTGCAGAAATAGTGCAGGAGGGGAAGAGCTGGCAGAAAGAAGCCCAGTTCTCCCAAAATCTGTGCTTCCCTTCCGTTCTTTCTCTTCTCTGCTGAGGCCCCTGACGTGGACGTGGCTGCTTCAGTCTCCGATGTGCCAGGGACATGGAGAGTGTTGTGGACAGAGACACCTGTTAGGGAATGCGATGCTGCCCACTCAGGTCAGCAAGGAGTGGGTAGTGGAGAGAGGTGGCTGTCCCCTGTGAATGTCCTGGGACGCTGAACGAGATCAAGGGCTGAGGGTCCTGGCTCAGAGCAGAGCAGAGGAATGCAAACACACCAGCAGGTGTGCAGATGGAAGGCAAAGGCCGAACCCCACAGACCGCAGCTCAGCAAGAGAGACAAAATGCACTGCATCCATCCTTTCATCTTTCGCCAACCTGCAGGTTTGGGGTCGTCTGTGACGGCGTGAAAGTAGGACCTGTGACTGCCGTGGTGTGTCCCAGGAAGAGTCCTCCCACAAGCAGAGGCAGCAAAAGGATTTGGAAATTGTCTTGATTTTGCGTGTGGGGTGTGTGTTTCCATAGCATACGAATGAGTTGTTCGTGCCCACGCTATAAAATGCTCATCTGATTATTTTCATTTCTACATCCAGAAATAAAATCCAAATGCCTATTTATTAAATCAGTGTTCTTTTCTAAAAACGTAACCACCAAGGTCCCGTTTGCCGGTTCCTGTGCATTTACGTATAAACATCTGCTGCCGGCAGCCATCTGGGTGCAGTTTGGGTGAGCCGTGCATCGGGGTTTCTCCTACAGTCTGAACACTGCTTTCTCTACCGTTATGGCTATTGTAGCTATTGCCCCTGGGGCTGCTGGTCTCCTGGGGCATCGAGCAGCCTGTCAGGAAGAGCGACAGGATGCACTGAGCCCAAGATGCTGCTCCAGGGCCTCCCGCTACGTCACATCCTGCCTGGCTCCATGGATATTGCCTCTCCTGCTTCTCTGGCTCACATCCAGGAATTGGGGAGTGTCAGGCCCTTGCCCGTTTGGCTGTAGGAATAATAGCCAATATTTACAGAGCTCTTACTATCTGTCAGCACCATTTCACCCTCAACACTATCAGGCAGCTGTGGTTATCAATCCCATTTTTCAGACAAGAAAACTGAAGCTCAGAGAGGCCAGATGACTTGTCCAAGGACACACTGAAAGAAAGGGGTAGCTGGGACTTGGGCCAAAGCTTTCTGATCAAAGCCCCCACCCCCAACACGTCACCACAGCACCCTGGTTTTCTAGAGTGGGCGGACAGAAGAGCAGGGAGCTCTCCCCGCTGGTGTGTAGGTGAGTCTGAAATCCCCGCCTCGGCCACGGCCTCCGTTGAGGAGAGCAGCCATGGGTGGTTTTTCTACCCCGAGTTGTATGGCATGCACCCTGTGTCAAACAAAATGAGCTCTGCCACCCCGACCATAACCGACTAGGCCACCAAGCTGTGTGAGAGCAGACAGTGTCTCAACCATTGGTGAAGCTCCAGTACGTAGCACACAGTAGGTGCTCAAGAAACACTTGAGTGAATGAATAAATGAATGGATGCCCAATCCCGTGGCAATTATGTCTGGGTTATAAGAACGAGGTGAGGTGGAGCAACACAAAACTTGACCTAACGGTCCACGTTGGATGGTGACAAACTGACGACATCTGCTCTTCGGAAAGTGTGGAGTCAGGTGCACTCCCAGAGGGCGGGCCACTTGAGTGCAGGCTGTGTCTTCTCCAAAAAGCCTGTTGTCCGTCCCCATCTGAGAAGTGCAGGAACCCAGAGGGACAGCACGGCTCAGGAGCTGATGTCCTCTGCCACTCAGGCTCCTGGTATCTTTCGCTGAACCCCCCGCGTCAAAGGTCATCTGGACACGCACTCACTTCCTTACCACATTAACAAGCTGAGCTTAGCATCTGCGGAACTGGTCCGCTCTGTCAGTGAAACTCGTTCACTTCCACGTGGACCAAACTTTCCCACAGAGGAAGGCAGTGGCCAGTGCTCCGTCCGTCTACTTCTTCCTTCCAGTTCGTCAAAGGAATTCAGTGGGAAAACTGTTCTGCCCCTGAAGCTGTGCATGCGTGTGTGTGCGTGTGTGTGTGTTTGCATGCCTATGCATGTGTGCACCTGACAGGAAGGGGAGTGACTGCCCCTTCTTTGCTTCACAGGGAGACAGGACTGCAGCAGGACAGTGGTGACACCTTTAGGAATGAAAAGAAGGAGGGACATTACGGCCCGAAACACCTGGCCCTCCCTCTCTAGTGGGAGATGTTCTCACACTCACTCACACGGCAAAGAGCATGTTCCTGTGTTGTTATGTGGGGCCATGTGGCCCCTCAGTCCCGAACTGTGGAAACCCACAGAAGGAGGAAACATGGCTATAAAGGAAAACAAAAATGTCAGTAAATATGAGTTAAGCCAACGCACAATTTGTGAGCTACTTAGAAGTGTTATAACCTAACAATTTTTTTTTTTTTAGCTTTCATCAGGATTGGCAAATTCCCGTAGGTACAAATCGCAAGTAATTTGGCTTCATATTTCAGAATAACGTGTACTGTCTGTGATTAACACCGTGGACTTCTCACTGTTACGATCTCCTGGGCCTGAAATGGTCACCAAGTGGACAGGGATCGCACAGTAATTTTCCAGCTTGTTCCCGAGCCTGTAGGCTATTGCTTTCTGTTATTGTCTTGGCTGTTGTCACAATGGGGAACAAAACATACAGCCTCCTCCTGCAGGCCTCATTTCTTACAGCTGCCCGGGGCTTCCTCCGAGGATAAATCTTCATGTCCCCTCCCATGGGTGGCTGGCCTACAGAGCCCACTGGCAGGCTGCCTCGTGGTTTTGCCCAGAGGCGGCACAGGGACGTGGTGGCACTGCAACTCAGACATTCGGCAGCTCTTCGGTGTTTGCCCCCTCCCAGAGCATGGGCGTATCACACCAACAGCATGGTTGCGACTCCACATCCTCAGTAAAGGCTGGAGAAATAATTTTGTGTTGTGACTATCGCATTAGCAGCCAATGCAGTAACCAGCCTGTGCACACTCTTATCCAGTTTTTCAAACGTTGAAAAATATCATTGCAAAAGTGTGCCAGTGCCCATAGCTGGGAAGGCAGAAGGGTTTCATCTCGGGGTCAGCTCTGAGGATTAGAGGTGGGCGCCTGGAGCACTCGCTGAGCACAATTGTCAAGCCCAGTCCAGGCTCAGCAGGCAAGAGCTCAAGATTGATTAAGAATGTCTGCTCGGGAGCAGGCGTGGGGACAGTGGGGCTGCTGTGTAATATTTTGCCAACTTGGTTTATAGCGTGGATTCTGTAATGTGCCCTGTCATGGCAGTGACACTCTCTCCTCATCCCTCTTACAAAAATGTTGCAAAGACTTTCCTCACTAGATGAAACTGAATCCTTGTTCACTCGTTGTCCCTACAAAGCAAAGAGCAGCCAAAGACTGAGGAATCACGGCTATATCTGGGATTATGTGAAATCTCTCGGTGGGCGGGGCCGCGCTAGTCATTCAGGGAGGAGCCTGACAAAGCAGGAAGAGTGCAAGCTTTGTATTTGAAGCCCAGTCTGCCACTAGCTGAGTGAGCAGGTTACTTTACCTCTCTGAGGCTCAGTCTCTCCATCCCTAACATGGAGCAAACAATTCCCACCATCCTGAATGGTTGTGAAAATTAGAACGCGCATATGTGAAGTTCAGGGAATTATGTTGAGTCCCATAGGGAGGACAAAGCTTTGAAAGGCTGAGGAATGGGAGCTCCAGGTAATAGAGCATTCTGGCTAGCTGGTCTCCCCTCCACAAATGAAGCCACTTTTCTCTCGGGTCCTTGTGTGGCAATAACGGGAAGAGGCACGAGATCAAAGTCGGAAGAGTTGGGTGCACATCCCAGCTTAGCTGCTTCCCAGGCTGAAGCTTCAGAGTCTTCTTCAGTGAGACATGGCTCATAATGGCACACCCACTGTGAGGATGACTTTGACCATAAAATCCTTAGGAAAGGGCCTGCTTCACAGTAGTTGCTCAAAACTGTTATATCAAATCTTTATTTGGTAACAGACTTCATGCTTTTTAGAACAGTTTTTGATTTCGATAGTACAGAGAGTTCCCATATCCCCAGCCCACAGTTTTCTCTATTATTGATATCTTACATTGATGGGCTGCATCTGTTACAATTAATGACCCAATAGGGATATGTTTTATTAACTAAAGTTTGTAATCCATTCAGATCTCCTTGGTTTCTACCTGATGTCTCTTTCTGTTCCAGCGTCCTCATTGCATTTGGTTGGCACATCTCCTTAGACTCCTCTTGGCTGTGACAGTTTCTCAGACTTTTCCTTGTTTCCAACAACCTTTCCAGTTTTGGAGTATTAGTCGGTATTCTGCAAGATGTCCCTCTGCTGGAATTCATCTGATTTTTTCCATGATTAGACTGGGGTTATGGGTTGGTGATGAAGATCCCAGAGGTCAAGTGCCCTTCTCATCACATCATAGAAGGGTGCATGCATGACTTGTCGCTGGTCCTGTTGGCCTTGACCACCTGGCAGAGGTCATGGTTTCAGATTTCTCCACTGCAGAGTTACTCTTTTCTCCCTTTCCATACTGTACTCTTTGGAAGGAAGTCACTATGCAAAGTCCGCACTTAAGGAATGGAAAACTATGCTCCAACTCCTTGAGGTAGAGTATCTACAGAAATTACTTAGAATTCTCCTGTGATGGATATTTGTCTCTTCTTCCCTATTGATTTATTTTTTCAATCATTTATTTATGTTAAAATGAACTCATGGATATTTACTGTATACTATGGGTATATACTATTTTATTTATTTTGTTTATTTACTGTTGTCTTAAACTATTGTTTATTTTGGTTATATCACTATTTTATTTACTCTCTTGCTCAAATTCTTCCACCTTTGGCCCTTGAGAGCTCTTTCTGTTGACTTCTGTGTCCCTTTGAGAGGTTCCCATCAATATACATTTTTTTTAGCACTTCCTTGCTTTCTTACACTACAAGATGTCTTTTAACTTTTTATTTTGAAATAATCAGAGATTCACAGGAAACTGCACAGAAATCTGCAGGGAAGTCCCATGCACGTTTCCCCCAGCCTCCCTCAAAGCTAATATCCTGCACAACTATAGGACAAGATAAAAATCAAGAAACAGACACTGGGACAAGCCACAGAGTTTATTCAGATTTTTCCAGTTATTCACGCACTTATGTGTGCGTGTGAGAGAGATTCCGTACAGATTTATTACATGTGTAGCTAAATGTAACCACCACCAAAATCCAGATAAAGGACTATCTAATCACCACAAGGCTCCCTCATCATACCCCTTTGTAGCAATTCCCTCTCCTTGTCTATCCCTAACCCCTGGCAAGCAGTCCTCAATCTGTTCTCCATCTCTGTAGTTCTGTTATTTCAAGAATGTTCTAGGGGCCGGCGCCGTGGTGTAGTGGTTAGGTTCGGCACACTCTGCCTTAGTGGCCCAGGTTTGCGGGTTTGGATCCCAGATGTGCGTGATCCCAGGTGTGGACCTACACCACTCGTCAGCCATGCTATGGCAGCAACCCACATGTAAAGTGGAGGAAGATTGGCAACAGATGTTAGCTCAGAGCTAACCTTCCTCAGCAAAAAAAAGGAATGTTCTATAAATAGAATCATACAATATATAACATTTGAGATTGGCTGTTTTCACTCACTATAACTTCCTGAAATTCATCCAGGTTGTCGTGTGTATCAATCATTCGTTTCTTTTTATTGCTGCGTAGTATTCCATGATATGGATGGACCATGGTTAGTTTAATCATTCCCCGTTGGACATCTGGGTAGTTTCCAGTGTTCAGCTATTATGAAGAAGGCTGCTATGAACATTTGTGTACATGTTATTCATTACATAAGTTTTTGTTTCTCTGAGGTAAATACCCGAGTGCAGTTGCTGGGTCATATATGGTAAGTCCATTTTAAGTTTTAAAAGAAACTACCAAACTGTTTCCCAGGGTGGCTGTGCCATTTTACATTCCCACCGACAACGTGTGAGTGATCCAGTTTCTCTGCATCCTTACCAGCTATTGGTGTCTTCACTATTTTTTACTTTAGCCACTCTGATAGGTGTGTAGTTATGTATCGTTGTGGTTTTAATTTGCATTTCCCTAATAGGTAATGATGATACATGTCTTTTCATGTGCTTATTTGTCAATCTCAAAGTTTTTAAATGATAAAAATAAAATAACATGTATTACCAAATTACTAAACCTGAGTAAACTTTTCTTAGAGTCAGAAAGTATTTACCACGGACTTTTGGATCTCTCTTTAGGAGCCCAGAACTCTACCGCAGGCTGCTGAAGATGCAGAGGGTGTAGGAGATTGAGCCCAGGAGTTTCATCTGTTGAAATAACAGTGGCTGTTATTTGAACACTTACTTTACACCAAGCGGGCCAGGCACTTGCATTTCATTGAATCCTCCCACAAATCTGCAGGGAACATGAGATAAAGGCAAGCAAATGCTTTGCCATTTGCCCAAACAGACAACAATTTGCAAAACCAGAATTTAATACCAGGCCTGTGTGACTCTGCCTATGCCCTCCACGAGAGCTTTTCTGATGAAAGTCCAGAGCAGAACACATACCATGACTCAGGGTGGCTGGCTGGACTCTGCAGTTTCATATTTGGATCTTGATACAGAGTGTTTCTCCTCCATTCAGTTTCCAGGCCGACTAAGGAAACAGAAAGTGAATAAAAATGCATTTTATCCACAGCTGCTCCTTCACCTTTCACCACCCTGCTTCCTGAGGCCCCAGAAAAGATTGATTCCTATTATGAACGCTTCTTCTGTATGGGGTTCTAATTAAACAAAGCCCCTCTAGAACTCTAATACAGTTCATCATCTTTCCTTAGATCTTGGCATCAGAGACACGTTCTGCCAAAAGCAGGCTCCCTCAGAGGCAGCACTCAGCTGTGCACGAGCGTCCGTGGCGTGGACCCAGGTGGAGTGGACCTGGCCATGAGCACCTGGCAGGGAGCCCTGACCACGAAGTCAAGGGCAACGCCTGGGGAAGGTGTGGCGAGACTGGCAGCAGCTGGGCCCCATGGCTCTGCAGAGCAGCCACCACACCACCATGTGCTTTTCTGCGAGAGAGTAACACACTCTCCCTGTTTAAGCCACTGTTCTTCGGGGTCTCTGTAGCACACAGCCAAACCTGCCGACAGTGGACCAACGAGCAGCCTTGTACCACCCCACATCCTTTCTCTGCCTCCTGCAGGCAAGACTAATCTATCCCCATTCAGGGGTGACCTCATCACCAGTGCTCCAGCCAGACACTCCCAATCACTCAGAGCTGCCCAGAGAAATAAATCCAATGCCATCCCTGTCTGGAGGCTGAGAGATGCCATAACCATGTTCTGAAGGCTCCCTCTCTGCAGACAGGCATGTGTCCCATTGGCCTGTGCAGTAACCCACTCTCACTGTGCCTTGCGGGGGAGGATAGAGAAGGAGTGAGCCCCCACGGGTGCCCAGGAACCTGGCCCAGCCCGCTCGAGGATGCCCAGCTGCGGCTCAGGAAAAGATTTTGCATTCAGAATTCATGTTCTTCTGGGTCTGCTGCTCAACATTCTGTTGCAAAACAAAGGCACCCCTTGGAGCAAGAACACATCTCCCCAACTCCTGCCCCCAGTTGGCTCCTAGCAGAAGTGCTTGAAATGGTTTTTTGAAAAGAGGAAGGGAGCAAGAGAGGTACCCAACAGAGAAGGCCCACGTCCATCAAAGATCCAGGACAGCTCCATCTGGGTTTTATTGTTGCCTAGAGGAGGACTGGTTTCCTGCCTCTGGTCTGCTCCTGAGGGATGAGCAGACGTGTCCTGGGGTCATCAGGTGCTGAGAAGGAGAAGATGCCATGACAGAGAGCCAGGCTCCAGGGCCAGGGGCCAGGCTGGAATCCCAGCTTTCTCCTCCCAGCAGGTCACTGCGGGCAAGGAGAGAGAAAGGCACGAGAACCTCTCTAAACCTCTGGCTCCTGGTCTGCAAAATGAGAATAACAATGCACAGCTCCTGGGCTCTGGGAGGGAATGGACGGACCTGCTTGACTTCAGAGTGACCCTTGGATATCTTCTGGGCTCTTCTGTGAGCTGAGGAATGAGAAAGACTGTATCAGAGATTAATACTCCTGGGCCTCCAGATTGTCCTCCAGTCTTCTTAGTGCCTGGACCCTAGATCTGCTCTGTGGAGGAGCCCAGACAATAGGCCGCCATGTTCCACTGGTCAGGTCCCAGATAGGGGGAGAGGCAGGGCCGGACCGGGCCTGGCCCACAGGACACATTGTTCTGGCTGCAGGGTAAAGGCCAGTTCTCCCCGGGGCACTGGCCACCCCCACCAGCATCCACAGCCCCCTACGTGGAGCAGGAGTGCTGCCAAGCACCTTGCCACATCGGCACACCTCCTCTGGGCGGAGCTGCTTGGTGGCTGTCTGCATCTCCCTGCATTCTCTGGTGCTGCCACTGTCCTCCGCGAGCCACACTGTCTCTAACAGAAACGTGCAAATAATAAAGCCACCTCACAGGATGGTTGTGACGATTAGATAGACCACATATAGGAAAAGACTTTTCATTCTAATGAATCGTGGGACCAACGTTAGGTATACGTCTGCCAAGGAGAGGACCTGCATCCCTCCATTAAGCGTCGCTCTGAGCGGCTGCAGAGTTGTCCCAGGGCCGTGGGTTCTCCTTCTCTGGCTGTTTTCATGATCAGACGGACCTGGGGGTGACTCTCAGCTCTCAGCCCTCTGCACGACCTCAGCCATGCATCGCAAGTTTCTCGAGAACCAGTTTCTTCATTTGAAATATTAAGATAGCTCAGAGCTATTGTAAATGTTATAAATGTCATCACGATTGGAGATGAGAAATACAATGGTCTTTCCTTGTCCACGATTTCGCTTTCCACAGTTTCAGTCACCTTTGGTCAATGATGGTCCAAAAATATTAAGTGGAAAATTCCAAAAATAAACAATTCATAAATTTTAAACTGGCACCATTCTGAGTAGCATGATGAAATCTCGCACCGTCCTGCTCCATCTCACCCGGGATGTGCTCATCTCTTTGTCCAGTGGATCCACACTGTACACACCAGCTGTCAGTCACTTAGTAGCCGTCTGGGTTATCAGATCGACTGACGTGGTACCCCAGTGCTTGTGTTCAAGTGCCGCTTATTTTACTTAATAATGGCCCAAAGCACAAGAGTAGTGATGCTGGTAATTCAGATATGCCAGAGAAGTTATTGTTGTTAATGTCTTACTGTGCCTAATTTATCAATTAAACTTTATCACAGGTATGTATGTACAGGGAAAAACACAGTGTATACAGGGTTCAGTACTGTCTGTGGCTTCAGGCATCCACT